>NC_141684.1:42050000-43390000 GCF_028749965.1 Puma concolor
GAGGATGGGGAAGCTTTCTTCCTAACTCTTCCTATAGTCAGTGGTATTCCTTCCTAAGAAAAGTAGATAAAAATTTAATTAGGCCACGTCTTAGAGTTGTCTTCTTTTTCTGTGCCCCTCATTGAGTAAGTTATGCAAAGGACTCCTTCCTTGGCTGGCTGAGTAATCTTACATTCTATATTCTCACAAAAGTCTTTAAGAGTTCTTACTGCTTGAGGCACCTCATTGTGCTCTTGGTAAATTTGAATTTGGCCTTTGGGGGAAGGCAGAGGCCCTGTTTAGGCCCTGAGTGAAAGGGTAGTACCCTAATCCAGTTTACCAAAGAACCTTGCTTTGGGGTACCTAGCAGTAATCCAGCTAAAAGTGGTACTTTGATTTTGCCTTTGGTGACTTCCCCCTATTCTCCCATCCCTCTATGTGCTGTCCCTGCTGGATACCCAACTACTTCTGTATTGTGTGTGTGCTTGTGCACACAGGGCATTTGTGTATTCCTGGGTTTTTTAGCTCAGTGCTTCCCTTCTTCATGTCCTTCTTCATGTCCATACAGAAATATTTTAGGACCAACAGGGATAATGGAGAGATCTTTATGTTCATTGTTGTTCAAATATAGGTCACAATCCATTAGTGAACTCAATCAAGTGGGCCTGCAACTATCATTAAAATAAATGAAGATAACAGAATACATTATTTATAGTTGGAAGAATTATGAGTATGTATTTGTAATCCTGCAGTATGAAATGTATTTTTTATGTGGGTCACTGTCAAACTTTGAAAGCTATTTGTTCTAGCCAAATATCAATTAATGATGCCCAAACATCTCTTTTGTTTCTTCATTCTTAAATGGGGCAAGATTTATGAACAGAGATTCAGGCTTAAAATTGTAAAATTTGAAGAATGATCCATTCAGGAGACTGGCTAAATAAAGTATGATGACTTGTCCTTTCAGGTTATTTTTTCTCCAGTTGGTATTCTTTTCTTTCTTTTTTTTAGGGTTTGCAGTGAAGGTCCAAAGGTTAGCAATAGCTTTCTTAATTCTTGTAGAATCAATGGAGCCTTAAGGAATAATTAGTGTACCATAATATACTGGTAACAGCACAGAGGAAACACAATGGAGCCCCAGTTCTGTGACAGCCTTGGACAGCATTCTTAACTCCTTTATATCTGTTTACCCATCTATAAAATGGAGCTAATAGTGCATTTCTATTGTAAGGTTGCCCTGAGTAGGATATACAGTAAGGCATGCAATGCTCAGCTGGGTGCTTGGACTCCCAATGAGTAGAATAACTTCCAGGCTGTTTTGCCTTAGACATTATTGAATGTCTGTCTTTGTGCCTTAGTTTCTCCTTCAGCTCACATTTCAGCAAATATTATTAGATGCTTCTTTGGAAGATGTAAAAACTTGTTTAATTACTTCACAGGAATTTGAGACCATTAAAGTCAGAAAATAATGAATGTAAAAAGTATTGCACAAATTTGGATGGTATTAATTCCAGTAGTAGCAATAATAGGAAACCTGTTTGCACTGCATTTGAGCTGATTAATATCTGTATGTCCAAAGAGGTAAAATCTGCAGTTGATTTAGATGGGAATAAATAGATACTTTCAGTTCTCTAAAAGCACCAGTCTCTTCTGCCTTAGGACCTTCAGTTACTTCTTTTGCTTGAAATATACTTCTCTATCTCCACGCCTCATGTCTGTGTATCTAGTTCCTCCTTATCAGCTGAAAGAATACCACTTTAGAAAGGCCTTCCCTGACCATCTAGTCTGAGTAGCTTCTTAGTTGTTTTTTCAAAAATCACTTTAAGGGGTTCCTGGGTGGCTCAGCCGGTTAAGCATCCGACTTCAGCTCAGGTCATGATCTCATGGTTGGTGAGTTCAAGCCCTGCGTTGGGCTCTCTGCTGACAGCATGGAGACTGGAGCCTACTTTGTCTCCCTCTCTCTTTTACCCTTCCCTGCTCACGCTGTCTTTGTCTTTCTCAAAAATAAACATTTTTTTAAAAACCACTTTAAAAAGGGGCGCCTGGGTGGCGCAGTCAGTTGAGCGTCCGACTTCAGCCAGGTCACGATCTCGCGGTCCGTGAGTTCGAGCCCCGCGTCAGGCTCTGGGCTGATGGCTCGGAGCCTGGAGCCTGTTTCCGATTCTGTGTCTCCCTCTCTCTCTGCCCCTCCCCCGTTCATGCTCTGTCTCTCTCTGTCCGAAAAATAAATAAATGTTGAAAAAAAAAAAATTAAAAAAAAAAAATCACTTTAAAAAATCAGTACATTAATTTACAACTTGGTTCTCGATTTTGTTTTCTGTTTCCCTTCTCACCAGCTAGGATGTAAGCCTTGAGCAAGGACATTGCATGTGTTGTGTATTATTTTTTCTCCTGTACCTAGATCAGTGATTAACAAAATAAATACTTGTTGAATGTTTGAAGATAGTGTAAAGTATGAAAATTATCTATAATTGTACTTCTTAGAGATAAGTAACCATTGTTGACATTATATAGTTTTCTAGTTTTATTTTCTATGTGTGTGCTTACATATTTATAAGTGCCTATGATTATATGTTAAACCATATTTCACTGTGTGTAAAGATGAACATGTTTTACTGATGTCTCAATTTGGGGTGTCATATAATCAGGGCTATGCCATGATGTAATTGTCAGCATTTTCATTTTCAGTGGCACATAAAATGAGGATGTGTCTTATAGTATCTTAGATTTGATGAAACACAGTATATATTTGAAACAAATGAGATTATGACATTCAACTCTTTCCCCACCTAAATATCTTGAGCATTTTCCCATATCACTATGTTTAGACCTATCTCATTATTAACATATACTTAGCATATTATTATGGGTGTATCATAAATTGTTCAGCCAGTTTCTCTTGTGGACATTTGGAGCTTCTCCAACTTTTTTGTGTGTGTTACAAACAGTGCTATGTTGGATATACTTGCACATATGTTTATGCACTCGACTGGAATTTCTTTTGATAAAATACTTAGATCAGTGAGTATACATATTTTCTGTAGTGTACAAGAATGCCTGTTTCCCTGTATCCTCAGTAGTACTTCATCTTAGGAAATTTAAAAAATTTGTGTTAATCGGATTAGTAAAAAATATCCTAATGTTGTATATCCTTGAATTATGAATGAGATTGAGACTCTTTTAGTGTTAATGAGGTGTTTTTATTTCCTCTCCTGTGACGCACTGTGCATAGAACAGTAGACCTTTAATTGGTTGGCACATTTGCTGCAATTAGAAAAAGAAGTCCTCACAGTTTGGAGCCATGCATTATCATATAAATTCTTTGGAACAACTTTAAGGGCAGAGCCTACCCTTGTGGAGGGCAAGAGAGCTTTATAAGGACCGAAAATTGGAGGAGAGACAAATTCAGGAATAATCAGAATCTTTGTAATGGAGACCAAAAAAGGAGTACAGTATCGTCAGTTTATGAACTGAATACTGGAAATTAGACTGTGTTCTTAATCTTTAAACTTTAAATGCTCCTCTTTAATATGACTTGGTGATGGTAGTATTAGGTTAGTAAGTTTGAAATAGGGCACAACTCAAGGACTTGAATGAAGTCAGTATTGGATCTAGAGATTAAATCTATGGTCATTTAAGATTAGATTAATATGAAATACCAAAATGTTCTTGTCAACATTTTTGAGCACCTTTGCTGTGCTGGAGGGTGTCATTTTCGGAGATAAAGATCAGATAGCCTCTGTCTTTTAGGTTCCATTGCAGCCTTTGAAGGAGACAGATTTCATCCTTTGGTAAGAATGAAACCAAAAGGTACATGGAATGTAAAGAGCATAGAGGAATGTATTTAGTCTAATAGAGTTTAAGGGAGACTCCTGAATTAGATATAACCTAAACTGAGTCTTGAAGGATCAGTAAGAGTTAGCTGTGAGTAGTAAGTATTAAAGGATATACGACAGCATAAGAGAAGGTACATGTGATGAAATGGACTGTAAATAGTAGGATATTCTTAGAAGAAGTTTGAGGTGAAGAGTGACTTCTGATGAGTCTAAGAGGGTAAGCAAGAACAAGATAATGAACAGCCTTATATGCTATGCTAAAAATTCTGCATTTTGTAGATCAAAGGGAGTTCTTTTGAATAATGACATGGTGAGATTTGCATTTGAGAAATCACTGCCTGAAGATTGATTTATGGGGCAAGACCAAAGGCAAGGAGACACATCAGGAGACAGTCTGGTAATCCAGATGAGAGGAATAAGGCCTTAGCTCAATGGTAATAGCTTAATTAATTTCTCTTAGTTTTTACAGAATTTGGTCCTCTTCTTCAGAACCCCTCTGAGATTAAATTTCATGGGACTGGGATTATTATTTTGCAGAGAGGACTTCTATTTATCATCCAGTTGCTTATCCTTTATGTCTGTAAGAAGTTTATGCTTTTTATAAGTACCTAAGTCAGTAGTATTGTGCTATATTGAGATGGTTAACCTTTTTTGTATGCTTTGTGATTTTCTTAGAGGGAAACAATTTTGTTGGAGTATTTTGCCTATAAGTAAAAGTATGGATTTGT
Organism: Puma concolor; assembly: GCF_028749965.1. Taxonomy (NCBI): domain Eukaryota; kingdom Metazoa; phylum Chordata; class Mammalia; order Carnivora; family Felidae; genus Puma; species Puma concolor. The sequence continues at coordinate 42,054,544 of NC_141684.1, forward strand.
TAAATTTAGGTTATATAATCTTTAACTTACATGAATTTCCAATTTCTGTGTGCTAATTTTTTCTTCTTTTTTTTTTTTTCCCCCCAAAGGCTACTAGCAGAAGATGGTGGATCGCTTGGCAAACAGTGAAGCAAATACTAGACGTATAAATATAGTAGAAAACTGTTTTGGAGCAGCTGGTCAACCCTTAACTATACCAGGAAGGGTTCTTATTGGAGAAGGAGTATTGACTAAGTTGTGCAGAAAAAAGCCCAAAGCAAGACAGTTTTTCTTATTTAATGATATTCTTGTATATGGCAATATTGTCATCCAGAAGAAAAAATATAACAAACAACATATTATTCCCCTGGAAAATGTCACTATTGATTCCATCAAAGATGAGGGAGACTTAAGGAATGGATGGCTTATCAAGACACCAACTAAATCATTTGCAGTTTATGCTGCCACTGCCACTGAGAAATCAGAATGGATGAATCACATAAATAAATGTGTTACTGACTTACTCTCCAAAAGTGGGAAGACACCCAGTAATGAACATGCTGCTGTCTGGGTTCCTGACTCTGAGGCAACTGTATGTATGCGTTGTCAGAAAGCAAAATTCACACCTGTTAATCGTCGTCACCATTGCCGCAAATGTGGTTTTGTTGTCTGTGGGCCCTGCTCTGAAAAGAGATTTCTTCTTCCAAGCCAGTCCTCTAAGCCTGTGCGGATTTGTGACTTCTGCTATGACCTGCTTTCCACCGGGGACATGGCCACGTGCCAGCCTACTAGATCAGACTCTTACAGTCAATCATTGAAGTCTCCTTTAAATGATGTATCTGATGATGATGATGATGATGATAGCAGTGACTAAGGACATATTTTGAAATATTTAATTGGGTGTGACTACCTGAGAAATCAGCTCTGGGAGAACATAGAATTCTGAGCTTTCTCTCAGTTTTGCTCTAGCCGTGAATTTGCCTGAGAATCTTTTAACCTATGTGCCTCGATATATTCTATAGAAAATAGGTCCTGTCATTTTGTCCCCCCACCCCCACCCAACTCCCCGCTCTTCTACAGGGATAGACTTTTGCAAATCTACCAGATAAATTTTTGGTTTCTTATTCTTGTTTAATTTTAGATTATTTTGTTGGAAGGTTGAGAAAAGATTTTTTTTTAACAGATCATGTATTACATTGATGTTTACTATATGTTCTGTTATATGGAAATACTAAAAGCAAAAAATGATGGAAAAAGTTGTATAACGCAGTTAGCTAATATTATTAGCTTTTTTCCTAACCATTCTATGTAATGGTTAAGACACCAGTAACAAAAAAACGTGATTTGAAAATACTTTGTTCGGCTTTTTCGTATACCAAGTGGTGCCTTATCATAATAGCACTGTTAAATGAAATAAGCCCCTACCTTCTCACTTTTAGTTTGTTTTGAAAATACACTGGTGCTCTTTGAGGTGATAAAATGAGTATTTATGAATGGGTATAATTAGAAAATACTTCTCATCTGCAAGCTAAAAATAACTAAATTTAGAGCTTCTTCATTCTATATGAATATTTTTCCATAAAATAGTTGTGATTATATTTTTATGTTTTATAGGTACCAAATTGTCAAATATATATTTTAAATTAATAGGTTGTCATTCTTAGGGATTTGATTTGAAATTGTCACACTGCATTAGTTTCTACTTTTAGTAAAGCATATTTGTAGGTATAAATTCATCTGCTTTAACATTATTTCTAGAATGAAAAATCTTACAAAACTTTTGAAATTAAACAATCTCTTTAAAAAAAAAAAAATCCCACGATAGAGCATAGATCTACTTGGGTTGAAGACTTGGAAGAAATAATGTGTAAGAATGATGAAGACGGACCAGTTAAGTTTGACTAGACTTATATTGGTGGAAGTATTGTCTATTTCAGTGTGAAACTATCTTGAATTTGCAAATATAGTGTTATATTTTATAAAGTTTTGTAAAGTCCCAAATGATACTTCTATTTTTGTAAAACAATTATATGTTAATCTGTTTCTGAAATCATTTTGCAGTCTATAGAAATAGAGTAGCAGTTGATCTTTCTAAATTGTAAACTTCATTGAGTCAGCCTAGATTGCTTTTGAGAATTAGTAATTTTTCACTTTTTGCTTTTGAGGCAGCCATTTAGGTTGAAAGTATATTTATCATATAAAACTTGATGCATTTTGCACTATTCTCTCCATTTGTATGCTGCAAATAACTACAGTCTTTCAAATATGAAGAAATCAGCCTAAAGTTTATTTTAAATTCCAAACTTCTGTGTTTTTAAATATTTAAATCTGGATATATTGCAGATGTCATGACTGTTTGATTCAGTAATGTGACGGAGAATTTTTGGGTTTGGTTAAGGCACTAACTTTACTGTTAGATTGTGAAAGCATCTGAGATACATAGATTTCCCTGTAGGAAATGTGAAACAAAGCCACAACAGTTTTTTTTGTTTGTTTTAATATCATATGGACATTTGTTTCCAAGCAATATATACAGTATAATTGCAGTATAATTAATCAACATATCTCAAAAAGACCATGAAGCCTGAGAAGTGCTAATGGAGACTTTCTGGTACATAGGAACCCAGCAAATTCAAGAACCAAGGGGAAATCTGGGATGACATTTGCATTGTCAACCTTTGTTGACTCTGTTTTTACAATAAAAAATATTTTACAACTTAACTCTCTGTTTCTTGCATACTGTGACTTGAAGATTTTTCTCCCTTTCTAAGGTAATGATATTCTGCATATTTTACCTCTTTCAGTAGCTGTGGGGTACTTTTTATGTGCCAGGCATTGTTCTAAGCACTTGGGACAGCAGTAAACAGAATTTCCCTCCTTTTAATAGAGTTTACATGCAAAATGGAATCCAAGATGTATTTCCTTCCAGAATTTGTTCTGTAATGTTTAAAGCTTCTGTAAATCTTTGGTGCCTATTTCTCATGCCATTCCTCTTGAATAAAATTTACTTGGACTTTACCTACAGTACATTAACCAAATTGGTAACTTTTGATGTAAAGGAAGCAAGATTCCATAGATGTCAACCAAAAATATTAAATTGAATACACCTTATTACAGTACATAAAATGTCCATAGTTAAAGTCATTTTGTTTCTATATCTTTATTACCTTCATGCTGAAATTCTTATATTGAATTTTAATATTCAATTATAAGTATTCAATTGTATACCTAATGATTCTTGAAAGGTTCTAGTACTTTAGCCACACTCTTTTCTCTCAGATAGGCTAATTTTGTTCTCAAATACTTGTTGTATCTTTAAAGCATATAATAGCAATGATTTGCACATCCACACGTATTAGATTGCTATACATTTTACAAGATAAATAAAAAGAGTGAAGTCTAGGATTAAAATGCATGAAATTTATTGATGGTAATTTTAAGGCTTTATTTTTTATTTGTTTTAATTCTTATTTTTAGATTGTGCGCCAGCAGGGGAGAGGAGCAGAGGAAGAGCGGGAGTGAGAGAATCTCAGGCAGGCCCCACACTCAGCCCGACAAAGTGCTCGAACCCTGGAACCATGAGATCATAACCTGGGCCAAAAATCAAGGGCCACTCGGGTACCCCTAAAATAACTTAGTTTTGAAAGAAAGCCTTGGGGCACCTGGGTGGCCCAGTTGGTTGAGCGTCTGACCCTGATTTGGGCCCAGATCATGATCTCACACACAATTTATAGGATTCTGTGTGGCTGCAGGCTGACAGGGTGGAGCCTGCTTGGGATTCTCTCTCTCCCACTCTCTGCCTTTCCCTCACTTGTACGTGTGCTTGCTCTCTCAAATAAAAAATATAACTTTATTTTAGATCATTTATTAATTATCTGTTCTGTCAGGCTCCATAGATTTAATGTTGGGTATTCTAAACTTTTTTTTTTTTTTTTTCAACGTTTATTTATTTTTGGACAGAGAGAGACAGAGCATGAACGGGGGAGGGGCAGAGAGAGAGGGAGACACAGAATCGGAAACAGGCTCCAGGCTCGGAGCCATCAGCCCAGAGCCTGACGCGGGGCTCGAACTCCCGGACCGCAAGATCGTGACCTGGCTGAAGTCGGACGCTTAACCGACTGCGCCACCCAGGCGCCCCATTCTAAACTTTAAAGGTACATTTTTGTAAAGGTTATTATCAGTGGCATTCTCTTAAATATCAAGTCAAATTTCTTAAAAATTACGTTATACTTGGCATCTGCACTAATTGAAAATTTTTACAACAGTATACTCATATATACAATTGGTTGGCATGATAACCCTGTCATTTTAATTTATCAAGAATTGAAGACTAGAGGAAGTTGGTTGAAAATATTGCTAACATTTGATTTGAAATTTATCAAATACAGAATTGTCACACTGCATTAGTTTCTACTTTTAGTAAAGCATATTTGTAGGTATAAATACAGCATCCAAATTGTTATTGTTACATTATTTATACTAGTTAAAATGATTGCAGTATTCTCTAGTAGTTTTTTTCAAGAACAAAGTAGCAGTAAGTACCACTTTAATCAGACTTTGTATACTCCTGTTATCTTAGTGTTTAAAGAAAATACATACTTTACTATTCTTTATTTTTAGCAGCTTTGAGATATAATTCACACACCACACAATTAACTGATTTAAAGTATAAATGTCAGTGGCTTTTGGTATATTCTCTAAAACCATGCCACTATTTCCAGAACATTTTCATCACCATAAAAAAGAAGTGCTGCACCGTTAGCAGTCTCTCCTTGTTTCTTCCCCAATCCCCTGACCCTAAGCAGCCACTAATCCACTTTCTATCTCTGTAGATGTGCCTTATCTAGACATTTCACAAATGAAATCATACATTATTTGGTCTTTGGTGACTGGTTTCTTTCACGTTTTATGTTTTTAAGTTTCCTTCATGTATCAAGCATGAGTACTTCTTCCTTTGTATTGCCGGATAATAGTCTATGATATGTATGTCCTGTATTTATTCATCAGTTGACATTTGGGTTGTTTCCACTTTGGGGCTATTATGAATAATGTTGCTGTGAACATTTTGTGTTCAGGTTTTTGTGTTGACCTGTGTTCCTTTCTCTTGAGTATATACCTCAAAATGGAACTGCTGGGTTATATGTTACCTCTATGTTTAACTTTTTGAGGCATTGCCAAACTTTTCCAAAGTGGTTGCACCATTTTACTTTCCCATTAGCAGTACAGGAGGGTTCCTCTTTCCCAACACCTGCTGTCTCTGATTACAGCATGTGAAGTCTCTCTGGTTTTCATTTACATTTTCCTAAGGGTTAATGACGGTGTGGATCTTTTCATGTGCTTATTGGCTATTTGCATGTCTTCTTAGAAGTGTCTATTACATCCTTTGTTCTAGGTTGTTATCAGTGAGTTGTAGGAGTTATTTATGTAATCTGAATACGATACTCTCATCAAAAGCACCATTTACAAATGTTTTCTCCCATTCTGTAAGTTGTCTTTTCACTTTCTTGATGGTATTGTTTGAAGCACAAGAGTTTAATGAAGTCCAGTTTATCAATTTTTTTCTTTTATTGATTGTGCTTCTGGTGTCATTGCCTAACATAAGATCATGAAGATTTACTCCAGTGTTTTCTTTTAACTCTGAGTCTGATTAGGACTCTTGGTTATTGATACCCAGAACATATCCTTAATATTACCTCCAAAATTAGAGTTGGAAATGATTTCCTAGTAAATTAAATCATTCATTAGCAAATTTCCAGGCAAGTGAAACAGCAGTGCGTTCTATCAGCCTTCTGTTTCAAGCCAGTAGGGTAAAACCTTTTGGATGTATTGCGGGCAGACTCAGAAAAATATTCCATATGCTGATGACATGGTTTATTGTTATTTGGAGCTGCCTTAAAATATATTTGGCTTTGTAGGGGCGCCTGGGTGGCGCAGTCGGTTAAGCGTCCGACTTCAGCCAGGTCACGATCTCGCGGTCCGTGAGTTCGAGCCCCGCGTCAGGCTCTGGGCTGATGGCTCAGAGCCTGGAACCTGTTTCCGATTCTGTGTCTCCCTCTCTCTCTGCCCCTCCCCCGTTCATGCTCTGTCTCTCTCTGTCCCAAAAATAAATAAACGTTGAAAAAAAAAAAAATTAAAAAAAAAAATATATTTGGCTTTGTACTCCAATTACTATCAGAATGTCTCAAGATAAACTAAGTTTTTTTGTTTTTTGTTTTTTTGGGCTGTGTGTGTGTGTGTGTGTGTGTGTGTGTGTGGTTTTTTTAAGAGCGAGAGAGCATGAGCTAGCAGGGCAGAGACAGGAAAAGAGAATCCCTAGCAGGCTCTTCCCTGCCAGCACAGAGCCTGACTGGGGGCTTGAACTCATGAACCATGAGATTGTGAACTGAGCCAAGACCAAGAGCTGGAGGCTTAACCAACTGAGCCACCCAAGCACCCCAAGATAAACTATTATGACTTAAGATAAACTATTGTGAAAGTAATAGGGTAAAACTGTTAAGTTTAAATTTTTTATATATTTTATAGGAATATTTTGATGACTTGAAGAAACCAAAATTCCAGAGCTACTTAAGGCAAACTTTGTACCTCATAAACATGTATTGAGCACTTTTAATGTGTCTACTACTGTGGAAAAGAATGAGTTGTTTAAACTCACGATTCTCATGATTTTCATGACCTTGATATTTCTAAAGATGATGAACCAGTGATCTTTAGGATGACCCTCAGTGGAAGTTTGTCTGATAATTCCTTATTATTAAATTCAGTTACGCATCTGTGTAGCAGGAGTATCACAGAAGCTGTGTTTCCTCATCATGTCAGGTGTGCTCAATTTCAATTTGTCCCATTACTTATGTTCACTTTGATCACTTCATTGGGTGGTATATGCTAGACTTTTTCATTATAAAGTCACTTTTTCTGATAAGTATTTTGTGAAGTTACACTTTGGAGACTGTAGAAATTATATTCCTCATCAAACTTTCATTTTGTTCATTTCTTTAATGGACTCATGGTTTCTTAGTTCAGTGGTTCTCAAACTTGAGTGTATGAGAATGCCTTGGAGGGCTTGTGAAAACATAGACTGCTAGACTCTCATCTCCAGAGTTCCTGATTTTGTAGGTCAGAGTAGGACCTGAAAATTTGCATTTCAGACCAGTTTCCAGGTGCTGCTGTTGCTGCTGGCCCAGGAACCATACTTCATTACCCTTTATTATCAGAATTTATTTTGATGCTCCTGTTGTCCCTAAATTTGGTCAGTGGCAAGTTGGCTCCTGTGGTCTACTGACAAATCATTATTTGAGTCCTTTACGTTTTTGCTACAATAGTATGTTCTAGACTCATCTTGAATTTTCCCTGCCCCAACCCAGGAATTGGCCATTTCTCCAAAGAGCTGTTGTGTCTTTTAGTGGAGAGTGCTTTAAAGCCAAGGTCTGGGCAGTAGGTGTGCCTGTTGCTTTGGGAAGAGTACCACCCCCAGGCCCGTTTAGGAGACAAATCTAGGGAACGTGTATGTGTGTGCGTAGATAGAAATCTAGATGTGTGTGTGTGTGTGTAGATAGAAATCTAGATTTCTACCTATCTCTGTTGAAATTATGATTTCATACTGATACTCCAAATATAACAACACTATAGGGTTTCTCTCTTCTCTGAGAGTAAAAGACTGGTTCTCATTAGCTTTAGTATATTTAAATTATTTGATCAGTCTCCCTGTATGTAACCTATCTCTCATCACCACTGCTACCTCTCATATGGATACCTCTAACCCCATTCAGGTTCTGATGCTTCATACCAGGCTTTTCCTATCATGGATGCCCCCCTTATCCCACTTAGGCTCTAATACCCCATGCTGGGCCTCCCCACTTCCACCCTTCTGTGGATGTCTTCATCCTGATTGTTCTCTAACACCTCATTCTAGGCTGCCCTCACATAAGGATACCCTCCACACTTGGGTTCCAGTCCTCATTAGTGGACCCCTTTTCTGTGGGGATACTCTCATCACCCTGCCTATCTCTGACATCCCACTCTGAGCCATCCGCACACAAGGACACTTCACCCTGTGAGGTCTCTGACTTCCTCATACCTGAGCACCCTCCTCACCCTGCTTGAGCTTTGACACCAGGCCCCCAGGCTTCCTCCTGTGTGAATGACCTTTTCACCATGCTTGGGATAGAGAACTATGCTGCTCCCATGGAAGGATACCCTCTCATTCTGCTCAGGTTCCAACCACCAGGCCAAGCTGCTCCCCCCATGTGGACACATTGCTGTCTTTGGGCTCTGACTCCTTGCACCAGGCTATCTGCCCTCCCCCACCCATCACACCCCCTCCACACACCCTCCTCTAGTCTCTGACACCCCACACCAGCTGCTCCTTTGCACAGACCCCTGCTTTGTTCTGGCCCACCTAACGTCTGTAGGACTGAATTGTGCAGATGGAGAAGGGAAGGACTGCACATTATGTAACTCCTAACAAAGAAAGGGAGGTGGAGGAGAGAAAAAAGAGCAAGCAGGCAAAGTGAACTCACTGGTAGCGTATACAAATAAGATGAGAGGTCCGGAGGCAGGGTTGGAAACCAGGAACCAGGCCCGCCCCTCACTCATCCTAACTTCACCCTAAGACCCCAGGGGATTTGGAAACCATTGTCAGTTGACATTTGTCAGAACACCCAAGTGTTAGGTTTCCCAAGATAACTTGGTTCCCACTTGTTCTTATTTAATGATGATTAAAAAGTAAAGGCATAAAGTTATTTTCAGAGCTTTAGTTTAACTTACAAGTAAATCTGGGGCGCCTGGGTGGCTCAGTCGGTTGAGCTTCCGACTTTGGCTCAGGGCATGATCGCACACTATGAGTTCAAGCCCCACGTCGGGCTCTGCGCTGACAGCTCAGAGCCTGGAGCCTGCTTCAGATTCTGTGTTTCCCTCTGTCTCTGCCCCTCCCCTGCTCATGTTTTGTCTCTCTCTGTCTCAAAAATAAATAAAAACATTAAAAAAATAATAACTTACAAGTAAATCGCAAATCAACTTGCTTTAACAGTGGTAGGACCCTGACCTAGAGTAAACTTGAGGTAGGAGACTTAGACCTCAGTCTGGATGAGGACTTCATGAATGAAATTTATTAAATTGTGAGAGAGTTTTAGTGAAAGGGCTTGAAGTGGATTTGAAGCACTCAGTTCTCTAGAAATTACTTTAAAATGTATTTCTGTGTTAGGAAAAATAAGTGGCCACTGTTACCTACAATCCTACGTTTGCGCATTTGAGCCAATATGATACACGATGGTGTGTTTCAGAAAAATAAAATATGTAAATAGAAACTTTGGTATTCGCATGTACAAACGGAATGTTGCGAAATAAATGAACGTAATTATACAGAGCAGTGTGTCAAGAAATAGAAGAAGGAGAGCAAACTGCTATAGCAAGGGCAGTGAGGTTAAAAGATTATATTTTTGAGTAGCTGGCTTTTCTTGAAACCAGTTTATTTTTAACTTGGTATAATAAAGCATATTTTGGAGTGTAATGACTCTCAATTTTATAGGCTTCTATCTTTTAAAAGCAGTTCTCAGGGCTATTTTATCTAAATCTGCCAGTAGAGAAACTAAAAGCTGTGCTAATAAAAGTCAGGTTTTTCCTTGTTGCTTTGCATGAATAAAGGAGTGAAAAAGCATATCTGATGTATAAACAAATGACTTATAAAATTGTTAATGATTTCCTAAGATTTAGATTCCATTATAGAGAAGCATCAGTGTAACATCAAGTTTACAGTGATAGTTTGACGTTTTACATCTAATGGTTTAGAAATACCTCTTGTGACTTAGAATATTTTGTAGTAGCTTTTAAGGTATTAAAACCAGAAAGAATCGATGGCAAATATTAAAAGCAGTTTTCACTTGGCCAGTTGCTGAAATGCCAAATTATCTTAATTCCAACCAAAGCAAGTTGTAGAGTCTAGACTAGAAGGTGTAAATTAATATATGGTTGACCCTTGAACAACAAACACAGAGGATGGGGTGCCGATCCCCACGTGGTGGGACATCTTTGTATAACTTTTTACTCCCCAAAAACTTTACTAACAGCCTACTGTTGACCAAAAGACTCATGGATAAAATAAAGTCAAGTAACAAATATTTTGTATAAGTATTTTATACTCTATTCTTACAACAAGGGAAGCTAGAGGAAAGGAAATTATTAAGAAAGGCATAAGGAAGAGAAAATGCATTTGCAGTACTGTACCATATTTATCAATACCATAAGTTTATATTTTCTGTTTACAAGATGAATCATCTGTCATTACCTATGTCAATATTGTCTCATATGATACAAAACACTGTAGCTATTATTATTGTTAACACTGGGCATCAAAAATGAAAAGATAATATGAAAAAGAAATTCTTATTTACAAACACAACAATTCATGTATTGATAGTGAAGAAGCAGCAATATGATTGCTCTATGGTATCCCACTGTAATCAGTAGGATTGCTTCACAGTAGCCTAGTTTATATACTAATGAATGGTTACAAACGTTTTACGGCATACGACATTACCATCATATTTATAATACAGTATTAGAAGCATTGTTACATTTTTAAAAAACCACTTGCCTGTGATAACAGGCTGATGTGTAGTTTCTCCAATTATGAGAGAGGCACACTGTATGGCAATGTAATTCTCTGAAAGCAAGGTTATAAAACAGTAAGATAACTAACATATTACTTATTTTCTATTAACTATCACTCACTTCATGCCTATGTGAGGATAAGCTATCTACTTCCATACAAGTCTGGCACACGATGTTCTCCACAATGAATACTTAGGCGTGATGATGATGATGGCACCAAAATGTCTCATACAGTTCTTGCTGGACAGTTATCGGGTTTTCACACAAAGACACACACATACACAACAGATAGGTTTTTCAGCTATACAGCATGATGATTATTTACTATTCAGTAAGTGGAAGTGGATCATCATCACGGTCTTCATCCTCCTCGTCTTCACATAGGCTGAGGAGGAATAGGGGTTGGTCTTGCTCTCCCAGGGGTGGCAGAGACACAAGGCGTGGCAGACGTGGAAGTAGAGGCAGGTGAGGCAGGCACACTGAGTGGAACTTTATGGAAATACATCATAGTTCCTGACTTTCTCACTTTTCTTATTTCTCTAAAAATATTTCTATATGGTACCAATCCTTCTTCCACCATTTGCTTTTGTTTCAGTGCCCATGTCTCAGAAGGGTCCGTGTCATAACAGAAGTCAAGAGCAGTCTTGAATAACCAGAACCCTTCCACAAGTTTGTCTAATGTCAGTTTGTTTTCTGGCATTGCTTCTTGTACGTCTTCTTCCTCATCATCTGGCCCTGGTTTGGACTAACTCATCTCCATTGGGTGTTCTTCTGTTAGTTCCTCTGGTGTGGTGTCTGTTAGCTCTTGAATTTCTCCAAGATTCATATCTTGACACCTTTCACTTTCCACCTTTTTTTTTTTTTTTTTTTTTGCTATATCCACAATCTCTTTCATGATTTCCATGATTGGTTCTGCTGTAAATCCTGTGAAGTCATGCACAACATCTAGACACAGTTTTCTGCAGCAGGAATTTATTGTTTCAGGCTAGATGGCTTACATAGCTTTTTCTGTAACAACAGTATCTTCAGTGGTGTAACTCTTCCAAACTTTCATGCTGTTCTGTCTGTTGGGGTTCTCCTCTGTAGTGTTGACAATCTTTTCCACAGAGTACCATGTGTAATAAGCTTTAAAGGTCCTCACGACTCCCTGATCTAAAGGCTGAATTAGAAACGTTATATTTGGGGACAAGTAAACACCTTCACTTTTGAACTCATGGAGTTCTAGGCAGTCAGAGCATTTGTCCAATATCAAAACAACTTTAGAAGGCAGTCCCTTATTGACAGGGTACTTCCTGACTTCAGGGACAAAGCATTGATGGAATAAATACAGAAAAGTGTTTCTCGTTGTCATGCCTTCTTGTTGTACAACCAAATACCTGATAGCTTGTGTTTTATCTCTTTCCTTCAAGGCTTAGGGGTTAGCAACTTTATAAATAAGGGCAGTCCTGATCATAAACCCATAAACTACATTTGCATTTGCCTATCCCTTCCTGCCTTAAATCCTGGTGCTCGCTTCTCTTCTTTACTAATAAATGTCCTTTGTGGCATTTTTCCCCCCAGAATAGGGTACTTTGACCTGCATTAAAATTTTTTCAGGTAGATATCCTGATTCTCCTCAGTGATTTTCTTTTTCTTTTCTTTTCTTTTCTTTTCTTTTCTTTTCTTTTCTTTTCTTTTCTTTTCTTTTCTTTTTCTTTCTTTCTTTTTTGTTTTGTTTATTTTATTTTACATAGAGAGCAGGGAGGGGTGGGGTGTATGGGTAGAGGGGCAGAGGGAGAGAGAGGATCCCAAGCAGGCTCCACACTCAGCATGGAGCCTGATGCGGGGCTCCATCCCACAACCCTGGGATCATGACCTGAGCTGAAGTAAAGAGTCAGGTGCTCAACTGACTGAGCCACCCAGGCGCCCTTTTCTTGTCTTGTCTTGTCTTGTCTTGTCTTGTCTTTTTAAGTTTATATATTTTTCTTTTTTAAATATTTACTCATTTTAAGAGAGAGAGAGAGCACAAGCATGAGTGGAGGAGGGACAGAAAGAAAGGGGCTGTCGGTACAGAGCCCAACTCAGGGCTCAAACTCACAAACCATGAGATCATGACCTGAGCTGAAGTCAGATGCTTAACTGACTGAGCCACCCAGGTGCCCTTGTTTCTGCTTTTTTAAATGTTTGTTTGGTTTTTAGATTCTACCTGTAAGTGAAATCATATGGTATTTAAGATATTTCACTTAGCATAATACTCTCTAGGTCCATCCATGTTCTCAAAATGGCAAGATCTCATTCTTTTCTATAACCAAGTTATACTCTATTTTATATATGTATTTATTTATATATAAATATATATTTACATATAAATATATATAAATATATATAAATAAATTTATATTTATAAATATAAATATATATTATATATATATAATATGCCACATCTCCTTATCCATTCACTATCAGTAAACATTTAGGTTGCTTCCATATCTTGGCTATTGTAAATAATGCTGCAATAAACACAGAGGTGCATTATCTTTTTGAGTTAGTGTTTTCATTTTCTTTGGGTAAATACCAGTAGTGGAATTACTGGATCATATGGTATTTCTATTTTTATTTTTTTTTTAGGAATTTCCCTACTGTTGTCCACAGTGGCTACACCAATTTACATTCCCAACAGTGCACAAGTGTTACCTTCTCCACATTCTCGCCAACATTTGTTATTTCTTGTCTTTTTGATATTAGACATTCCAACAGGTGTAAGGTAATAGTGATTTTAATTTACATTTCCCTGATGATTAGTTATATTGAGCATCTTTTCATGTGTCTTTTGTCCTCAACAGTTTTCTTATTGGTGTCTGGGATGTCATCTGTTGCCTCTCGGTCATCAGAAACTGCTTCTACTGTTATCTTGACATTTTTTAAGCCAAACCTCTTTCTAAATTATCAAACCATCCTTTACTTTACTAAATTCTCCAACTTTAGATCTTCCACCTTTCTTTTGCTTTAAGTTGTCATATAATGACTTTGCTTTTTCTCGAATCATATTAGAGTCCATAGGTGTGCCTTTCTTCTAGCAATCCTGCACCCACATGAAAGCTGCATTTTCAATATATAAAATAAAACAGTATTTTGCAAAGAGTGCAAGGTTTTTGCACCTGCTGGCATAGCTGCAGCAACAACTTCATGAATTTCCTTCTCTTTTTTTACAATGATCCTGATGCTGGATTCATTTATCTTGAAATGGTGGGCAACTGCAGGGTGCAGACCTTAGTCTATGGTACGTACCTTGCAATTCAACTTCCTCTTGTAATGTCACAACTTTTCTCTGCTTCTTGGGAGCACTTGCGGCATCACTAGTGGCACTTCACATGGGTCTCAGGATGTTATTCCAGGTTTATGGTACTGTCCTCACATGATGAAAAATATGTGGGAACCATGAGAGTTCAGTGTTTACAGTGATACACAATCACTGGAAAGAAACTTCTTCTTCAGCATCACATGACTTTTTATTTTTTTTTTTTTAACGTTTATTTATTTTTTGGGGACAGAGAGAGACAGAGCATGAACGGGGGAGGGGCAGAGAGAGAGGGAGACACAGAATCAGAAACAGGCTCCAGGCTCTGAGCCATCAGCCCAGAGCCCGACGCGGGGCTCGAACTCACAGACCGCGAGATCGTGACCTGGCTGAAGTCGGACGCTTAACCGACTGCGCCACCCAGGCGCCCCTCACATGACTTTTTTTTTTTTTTTTTTTTAATTTTTTTTTTCAACGTTTATTTATTTTTGGGACAGAGAGAGACAGAGCATGAACGGGGGAGGGACAGAGAGAGAGGGAGACACAGAATCGGAAACAGGCTCCAGGCTCCGAGCCATCAGCCCAGAGCCTGAGGCGGGGCTTGAACTCCCGGACCGCGAGATCGTGACCTGGCTGAAGTCGGACGCTTAACCGACTGCGCCACCCAGGCGCCCCTCACATGACTTTTTAAACGGGTACTCACACTGGAGCTCAGTGCAACAGCAGCAACCGGAGGTGGCTATGAAATTATTGCAGTAGCACAGTAATTTTATGCAATTATGATTTAATACCACATCTTTACGTTTGTTTATATTTTCTCAACTGCGAATAGCAACATGTACAATCGGTGTTTGTGTGCATAAATTTTCATAAGTTTTAACTTTTTATAAGACATTTGTGTATATTTTATGGTAGTGATAAAACAGCCTAGAATCTATACATATTTTATACAATCATGACATACTTAATTTTCTTCGATATTTCTAGGCTACACAGTTTGTAACTTTCTCTAAATTTTCACAAATCTTCAAAAACATTTCCCATATATTTATTGAAAAAAATTTACATATAAGTGGACCCATGCATTCAAACCCATGTTGTTCAAGGATCAGTTGTATTTTGGATATTATTTCTACACATAAGGATGGATGTAGGAGAGTTTTTTACTTTAAAAGACCTTATGAGCCTAATAAAAGGTGTTTGACCAAGCTTGGGGTCTAGCCTGGAGATGATTAGTACAGAATCAAACTATGTCAAAGAAAATTAAAAATAGACCTACCCTATGACCCAGCAGTAGCACTGCTAGGAATTTACCCAAGGGATACAGGAGTACTGATGCATAGGGGCACTTGGACCCCAATGTTTATAGCAGCACTCTCAACAATAGCCAAATTATGGAAAGACCCTAAATGTCCATCAACTGACGAACGGATAAAGAAGTTGTGGTTTATATACACAATGGAGTACTACGTGGCAATGAGAAAGAATGAAATATGGCCCTTTGTAGCAACGTGGATGGAACTGGAGAGTGTGATGCTAAGTGAAATAAGCCATACAGAGAAAGACAGATACCATATGTTTTCACTCTTATGTGGATCCTGAGAAACTTAACAGAAACCCATGGGGGAGGGGAAGGAAAAAAAAAAAAAAAAGAGGTTAGAGTGGGAAAGAGCCAAAGCATAAGAGACTCTTAAAAACGGAGACCAAACTGAGGGTTGATGGGGGGTGGGAGGGAGGGGAGGGTGGGTGATGGGTATTGAGGAGGGCACCTTTTGGGATGAGTACTGGGTGTTGTACGGAAACCAATTTGACAATAAGTTTCATATACTGAAAAAAAAAAACTATGTCAAAGAGGAATTTGAGGTTAACCACATGCTAGATAATTCCATTTAGACACAGTAGAAGACACACAGGTGTGATTCAAAACTCTTGGGTGCAATGTGACGTTGGGAACACTGGTCTAGATGTAAGTGAGAAAGTAGAAGCATGAAAGATAAATAAGACCAGTTGTTTACAGCTAACATACAGTTAGGCAAATTGCTCAAGAGCATGACAAAATTAGAAGGAGGTGGGCAGAGTCAGGCTTGACTGAAGGGCATATGAAAGAAAGGGGAAGAGGAACAAATGATTTATTTTCATTTGTCTGAAAGAATGAAGGGAAGAATTTCGGGGAGGGGGGGTATGTAAGAGAATGGGGAGTTTTCCTGGAAAAGCTTCCAGGAGAAAACATAG
Organism: Puma concolor; assembly: GCF_028749965.1. Classification (NCBI taxonomy): domain Eukaryota; kingdom Metazoa; phylum Chordata; class Mammalia; order Carnivora; family Felidae; genus Puma; species Puma concolor. The sequence goes on from NC_141684.1 coordinate 42,070,637, forward strand.
AAGATAGATCTCAGCTTGGTGTGGGTGTTGGGAGGATGGAACAGATGACTTTCATGACAGTAAGCAATAAACAAGAGCAGCAGCAAGAAATAGTAAGTGGGAGAAGATTGCTCTTAAGAGGAAACGAAAGGACCGTGATTCAAGTTTGTCTCAAGCCAGCAGAGGAGGAAAAGGAGGGAGAGTAGACCACCCAGGGGAATTAACAAGGGAAAGGTGAGATGGGATAAGAATAAGAGGTTCACTGTAGAAATGTCAAGTCTCCCAGGAAAGAGATGTTGAAGCATAGAACCAGAGAAACCAGTAGAACATGAGATAAAGGCAGAGCAGGAGAAGAAGGATATTAACATCATAACACTTGAGTATCGGGTACAACCATGCTACTTAAGTAGGCGAGGAATGAGAAATTCTAGAGATGGGGCCTCTAGATGGAAAACTCCAATGTGATACAGAGAGGGCTGCTTCCTGTGCAGGGGGTTCTCCCCCACCACAATGGGTTATTTGGGAAAGGGGGGGCCCGGTGGGTAGACTCGCGTGTGATCTGAAATACCTAACAAGAGCTTCCCACACCAATCAGAAGGTGACACCTGCTGAGGCACAAGGTCCTGGAGCCCTCACACTGTGCCCGGGACACAGGAGGTAGGGGAAGACATCCCAGAGGAAGGGCTGGGAAGAGCCCATCGTCGTGGGGACCAGGGAGGCAGACCTGCCCAACCAGTAGGAAAGTACAGTAAACTGCACAATAGTATAATAAGTGGCGGCCAGTATTTAAACACAAAACACAGTCCTCACTATTGTGAAGTTAATTAAGAATAGTATTTTTCAGGGGTGCCTGGGTGGCTGAGTTGGTTGAGTGTCCCACTTCGGCTCAGGTCATGATCTCATGGTTTGTGAGTGCAAGCTCCACGTCCGGCTCTGTGCTTCAGATTCTGTGTCTCCCTCTCTCTCTGCCCCTCCCTGCTCGTATTCTCTCTCTCACACACACAAAAATAAAATAAAATGTTAAAAAAAAAGAAGAAGAAGAATAGTATTTTTCAGGGCACCTAGGTGGCTCAGTCAGTTAAGCGTCTGACTCTTGGTTTCAGCTCAGGTCATGATCTCACGGTTTGTGGGTTCGAGCCCTGCATCCAGTTCTGTGCTGACAGTATGAAGCCTGCTTGGGATTCTCTCTCCCTCTCTCTTTGCCCCTCCCCTGCTTGCTCTCTCCCTCTCAAAAGCAAATCAATAAACTTTAAAAAAGAAGAAGAATATTTTTCAAAATATTTTCACAAAAAGCACACACGATAGAGAAGCTTATTCTGAGCCCAGCTGACCCCACACTGAACTCAACAAGCGCAAATGATCCCCAGGCTGTGAGCTGACTAACCTTGCCCCACCCCCAAGATAGGAACTACCACCAGCTTGGAAGACAGGTGCCCATTGCCGGTTGTGCCACATCCCACTTTTCCCATGGAAGGGTACCACCGGGGTTTGAGGGAGCAAGTGGGGCACGGCCATGCTGGAACTTTCTGAGAACGACTGCTTCCATCCAGGAAAAAAGCACTAAAGCTCTGAGGTTTAAGAGGATGGTTGGAGATATAAATTGTAGAGGGAAAAATTCTGTTATCAAATATGAAAAGTAAGAATATTGACAACTCCCCCTTCCTTTCTCTCCTAAATAGTTGATAACCTATGTACATTTCTTCTAAATAAAGTGGCACCGGAAGGGAATTTCAGAGGGATCTTTAGGAAGGTAGTGTGGCTGAAAATAACCTTATGCCCGATTTCTGAAGCCAACGCCTTAGGTCACTGTGTGAGTAGTAGAGCCAGAATCTCCAGCGCACTGTGAACAAGGGGAGTTGGCAGAGAGGAGCTACCACTGCAGACCCATCCTGGTGGGTTTACAACGTGTGGGAGACTTACGCGGGGGGGGTGGTGTTGTGGGGGTGGGAACTGAGTGAAGTCGGGGTAGAAAGAAGCAGAACCAGTCAGACAGTGTACAATAGAAGAATATTCAGCTCTTGCACCACTTGGGGGAAGGTAACGACTTTGAACCTTTCACTTCCATTTTCCGGAGGGAATCTAGAAAGAACCTAGCATGGGCGAGGCGTCACATTGGGACGCCATCTAATGTACATGCCTGTCTCCCTCCAGTCCTGGCAGGGCTCTAGGGGTCCAGGATCAGCCAGTCTGCAGTAGAGGTGAGAGAGTGATCACAGCGGGTAGAGGCCGTCAAGCCAGGTGGGCGCCCTGGACTCTAGGGCTCCTGCAGCAGGGAGGACCGCAGGGGGCGCTGCGCGTGGCAAGTGCAGGCACCTGCCATAAGACCCCGCGTGCGGACGAGATACTCCGCCCTGCGGTGGGAGGGAGGGAGGGAGGGCTGGTGAGCGTTGGCCTTCGGCCTTCGTCTCCCAACGCCCCGGGGCGAGGCTGGACTTTCCACAGTTAGCTGGAGGGGAGTCTTGAGAAATGGCGTTTTGTTGTAATCGGGTGTGTGCCACTCCCCGGCCCTGAACCGAATGTGCAAGAAAGATTGGAGGTTGTGAAATCCAAATCGGAAGACGCTGCCTCACTGCGGATACTGTGGTAAGAGTGGAAATGGGGGCCTCAAAGGCCGGGGCGGGGGGGGGGGGGGGGGGTGGTCAGCGTTACCCAGCACTTGGCGACTGTGTGTTACAAAGAAATGCAAAGTAAAATAAAAGGACAAGGGAAGGATATTTGGATCTGTTTTCAAGGAAGTACAGAATGGTAGGCAATGTTTTTTAAATGTTTTAAAAACACTTGGGGAGCCTGGGTGGCTGAGTCAGTTGAGCGTCCGATTTCGGCTCCGGTCATGATCTCGCAGCCTGTGAGTTCAAGCCCCGCGTCAGGCTCTGGGCTGACGGCTCAGAGCCTGGAGCCTGCTTGGATTCTGTGCCTCCCTCTCTCTCTGCCCCTCCCCTGCTCATGCTCTCTCTCTCTCTGTCAAAAATAAATAAAACATTTTTTAAAAAGTTTTAAAATAAAAACACTTAAGGTGAAAGCCAACGAAAGGTTTTAAACAGCAAGCAGTCATATGGCTGCACAGAAGTTTAAATGAAAGGCATAGGTCAAGGACACAAAAGCTGAGAAATGATACAGCAGCCAGAAAGGTGCAATTGTCATAGCCAAATGATAGAATGAAGAAAAGGTCTAGGGGAAATATAAAAGGGAACAGAGTGTCTGACAACAAGAAAGAAAAAAAAAAAGTACCAAGTATCAGATATGGGGATGAAGCGTCTGGATAGCAGAAATATGGACTCCGACAAATGTGTAAGAAGCAGCCAGAAACAGGAAAAAACAATGTAGAAAGGAGAAAGGGGAAGGTGTAAGCATGAAATTTGGCCCCTGGTAACCCCCCAAAACGACCATCTGTTCACCCAGAAGATAGCACACCCCTCCCTCAGGCGATGGTCGTGACCACCTTACAGCCATGGACTTCCTTGTGGCTGGACGTTAGGGTGTATTGACCTGATTGCAGTGAGGAAGGGCGCTCCAGAGGACCACAGGAAGGAGGGAAGCATCTTTCCTCAGGATTCTGAGGAGAGTGTAAGAGAAGGGGCCACTTCCAGATTGACTGCTGGTTCTCAGGCAGCATTAGGAGAAGCTGAGATTAACTGAGAATTGAGTGTTGTTTGTGGCTGAGCAGTGGGCTATCCACGATGATAAAGGTAAATAGCAAGGTAGGTCTGGGGGCGTCATTGATATGAATCAATTAGCACTCAGAGAGGGTTATTGAGGCATTTTACAGCCTTGACAGAAAAATATTTTCTGTTTATTTTGCAGCTGGCCTTATCCGTCTGTCCTCCCAGCATGGTTAAAGGTAGGGCTGCTTTTTTTCTTTTTCGATTTGAGCTGGTTTTTACTGTTAAGTATCAGTCAGGTGTTTCTCTTTCAGTCCCATTTTGGCTGAGAGCAGACAATGTCAGTCCATAGGACAGTATTCTGTGAAATCCAGATCTTCCCCATAATCTGGGTTGATCTAAAGGCAGTTCAGAGAACATAACCTATAGTCAGATGAAAGGAAGCTTCTCATTCCTTCTGTTGCCCAATCAACTGTTGCTCATGTGATAGGGCAATGGCTATGCACTAGCTTCTGATCTCTGGAGGTCACACATTTGAATACTGCAACACAGACAGGTAGTAGTAGAATAGATTATGATCAGGGTGTGTTATCCATTTCTAAACCAAGAGCTAATTTACTCAAAATTATGCCAAGAAAACAGGTTCCAGCCCCAATCTGCAGAGCCTGTAGAACCAGATACAGGGGTATTAGATAAATTACCTAATCTCTTGATTTCCATGTTTGTCCCTCAAATCTTTTTTTTTTTTTTTTAATTTTTTTTTTTAACGTTTATTTATTTTTTTGGGACAGAGAGAGACAGAGCATGAACGGGGGAGGGGCAGAGAGAGAGGGAGACACAGAATCAGAAACAGGCTCCAGGCTCTGAGCCATCAGCCCAGAGCCCGACGCGGGGCTCGAACTCACGGACCGCGAGATCGTGACCTGGCTGAAGTCGGACGCTTAACCGACTGCGCCACCCAGGCACCCCACCTCAAATCTTTTTAATAATGTTGAAGATTCTAAAGAGGTCTATAGGAATGCAGGTACAATACTCTTCAAAGATGACCTGTGTTCTACCTTGAGAGGCCTGTATGGCATCTAGAGGGTTCCATTCCCAACCACTGCCTGTCTGATTTTATGAACCTTCTGGATGAAGCTTTCCATCACCTTAGTGACAGTGTCTAGTTCTCTTGCTATTCTCTGAGCCAGGGCTCATAGGATTTTTCTCATTCTTCAGGTCTTTTATAAAGTATGGAATGAAAAGGCATGTGAAAAGATAGCCCCAGATTCCTTTTGAGTGGTGAAAGTTTTTGAACTCAGATCAAAATCTAACGTTTTTCTCATTCTTAGAATCACACAATCTAAGGGAATTTTATGGGTCAAGTGGACCCTGGATGATCCTGAAGGCAGGCATTAGTTTACCAAAATAGCAGATCTCTGTCCAATTTTCATGTGACAGCTAATAGGCTTTTGTGCTGCAAATCTGATCCCAGTTACTAGGGGCTGTCAGAAATCTGTCTTTGGCCAAAATGCTACTATGGAGTTGTCAGATGGTATTGTAATTTGTCAAGTGTGATTCAGGACCAAGCAGTGCAGTTTTTAGTGTAGAGATCAAGTAGATCTAAACCAAAATTAGTTGGACCTGAGCGTATATACTATATTTAAAATAAGATCTGTAGGGGCGCCTGGGTGGCTCAGTTGGTTAAGTGTCCAATTTTGGCTCAGGTCATGATTTCACGGTTTGTGGGTTCGATGCGGGCATCGGGTTCTGTGCGGAGCCTGCCTGCTTCGGATTCTGTGTCTCCCTCTCTCTCTCTCTCTCTGCACCTCCCCTGCTTATGCTGTGTCTCTCTCTGTCTCAAAAATAAATAAAAGATTTAAAAAATTAAAAAAAAAATAAGATCTGTAAAAGGAAAACAGCCTCTAAATATATTCCCTCTGTTCCCCAGTACTCTCTCAAATTCTATTTCTGTGGAAGTTTGGTTATAAAAGCTCACTCCCACGATAGGCACCCAAGTGCATTTACAAGAATTGGTTTCTCTGCCCCCATCGGTCAGTGAATTAATCATAATGTATTCTATTCTTTTGAGAAAAGGTCCGCAGCAGGGTTTGGGGGGTTTAGGGGAATGTGTGTGCCTGTGTGTTTGCCTAAGTGTGGGGAAATGGGTTCTACTTACATAAATGGATCAGAAAAAAAGCTTAGGGTGGAAAGCCACCACCACAGGGGAAAGTGCCCAAGGTTAGGTAGTGAGATATTGTAATGGAATCACAAGTAACTTGTAATATCATCTGCAGGAAATTACTTTCCATCTGACACCAATATACTATTGTACTTTGATTACAAATCCACTTGCCCCCCCCAGACCCTTTGCTTCTTACGCATACAAGTTATGATTACTGTCGGATTGTTTTCTCCACATTCATCATGTGTGTAAGATCTTGTTTTCTTCACATTCACCATGTGTGTAAGATCTTGTTTTCTTTCGTTCACCATGTGGGTAATATCTTGTGAGCTCAATAAATACAGAGACAAAACACCTGTTCGGGGCTCTTGTCTCCTCCCAGACATTAGCCTTTCTCGTATTCAGTTCTGTGTCTGCTCTCTTGCTGGACAAGGGAGAACTCCAGACTGATAGTCTGTGACACCCAAGTGCTGGTTACATCACATCCATCTGACTTTCTCCTCAGGTCACTTGTTGGATGTGTGACTTTAAGCAAATCGCCTCATCTTTCCTTATGTGCATAATGAGTACCTATCGGTCCTTCACTCAATGAATATGTACTGAGAACCTACGTGTACCAGGCACTGTGCTAAGTCCTGGGGATACTAAGTGCAAAAGTGGACTCTGTGCCCCCAGAGCTTATGCTCTACAACAATTAACTGATTACTAATAATTAATCAGATTATCAAAATAGTCGCAATTGGGACACACCAAGGTACAAGGGAAGATGTGTGCTGCCCCAGGTCTGGGAAGATCACCCAGGGGAGGTGATGCTCCCTGCAAAGGATGGGACAGGAAGGAAATGCCTACCAGGCAGAGGGAAGGCACAGGAAGGGGTGGGAAGGGCCTGGTGAGTCAGATGGCCTGGCCGCTGCCTCCCCTCTCTGATCCTCCAGCTAGTTCCTTCAGTGTGCTGAATCTGGGAAGGTCATGAAAAGGGACCCATGTCTTAAAAGTAATTAGCCTCACAGGAAGTCCTCTCCCGTCCATTCCTGGGAGATGAAGACGCTAATAGGCTCCGTGGCAGCAGGGGAGGTGCCTGCCTCAGGGGAACCGGTCCCAGCAGAAACCCTCATAGCTCCCTGCTGCTCAGAGAGCCCCCCCACGCACCTATGGCTCCTGCCTCCACTTCTCGTTCTCTCCCCTGGCTCCTTCTGCCTGCCTGACTGCTTATTCTGACCTCTTCTGCGCCTCACCAGTTTGTTTTATGAGTGGCCATTGTGGTCTCCTTTAGTAGCTCTCGGCTTCCTCCCCCCACCCCACCGGCTCCCCCTGCTAAGGGAGATGGGCTTGCTCAGTGGCCCACTGTCTGAAGTTCATCTCCCTGGGTCAGGCATGCACTTGACACAGGCTCCAAGGTGCTTAACCTGGTTGTATGGGGTGGAAGTAGGAAGGTGAAATACACAGGAAGACCACTGCCCCTGGGCTCCTTGGGAAAGGCAAGCACTTCTCAAGAGCTTTACAACCCAGAGTAACTCCCCCTGAGAAAGTTCCCCACAGCTGAGGTGGAAAGTTCCCCTCCTGGCATAGTGCTTGCCAGTCTCTGTTGTACCTGCTGCCCTGCTTCCTCCCCGGATGTTAGCCCTCTCTGTCGTTGGCTAGGGCAGCCATAACAAAGCACCACAGACCGGTTTCAGAGTCAGTAGCTTAAACCACGCTGCGGAAAGGCGTGAGCATGACCAGCGTGAAGGGATGCAGAGAATAGCACGGTCAGTATAAGATGTTTATTTTGTTGAGCTGTAGGAAATGAAGTTGAAGGTCAGGCCCATTTCTGGAAGCCCTGAGTGCCCAACTGAGGCATCTGGAAATTACCCTGCAACCAACATAGCTGCCCTGAGAAGTCTTGAGCAGAGGAAGAACTTGAGGCAAATGGCATTTTAATGTTAGTGAAAAATCTGGCATTAGGCAGCTTCTGCCTAAAGATATGCAACTTTTATTAAGAATTTGAGAAAATTGTGAATTATGCAGGGGAGGGAGGGGGAACCTGCTTCTTTCTGGTCAAAGGTTGATCTTTCTCATGATGTAACATTAGGTAACAGTATCACTGAGGCCTCATTTGAAAATCAAATCCTTTAGGGGCACCTGGGTGGCTCAGTCAGTTAGGCGTCCGACTGTGGCTCAGGTCATGATCTCAAAGTTTGTGGGTTCGAGCCCCATGTTGGGCTCTGTGCTGACAGCTCAGAACCTGAAGTCTGCCTCAGATTCTGTGCTTCCCTCTCTCTCTCTTTGCCCCTCCCCTGCTCATGTTGTCTTTCTGTCTCTCTCTCTCTCAAAAATAAATAAACATTAAAAAAAATTTTAATAAAATAAAATGGACTTCTTTAGAGGTACCTGGGTGGCTTAGTCAGTTGAGCGTCCAACTCCTGATTTTGGCTCAGGTCATGATCCCAGGGTCGTGGGATTGAACCCAGTGTTGGGCTCCATGCTGAGCCCCTGAGCATGGAGCCTGCTTGGGATTCTCTCTCTCTCTCTCTGTCCTTCCCCCACTTACATGCACACTCATTCTCTCTCTCTCAAATAAAATCAGCAGCTCCTTTTATGACATGACAAGGTCATTTTCTAGGAGGTGTCAATCACTACCATTGCTTAAAACTTTTAAAGAGTTGAAGTCTTTTTTTTTTTTTAACGTTTATTTATTTTTGAGACAGAGAGAGACAGAGCATGAACAGGGGAGGGGCGGAGAGAGAGGGAGACACAGAATCCGAAACAGGCTCCAGACTCTGAGCTGTCAGCACAGAGCCCGACGCGGGGCTCGAACTCACGGACCGTGAGATCATGACCTGAGCCGAAGTCGGATGCTTAACCGACCAAGCCACCCAGGCGCCCCAAGAGTTGAAGTCTTTCTACTGCCTTCCAGGAGACCCCAGCAAGTGGCTCTCTTCTTTTATTGTTTTGATTTCACGTGGTTACCTTGCCCTGCTCACGCTATCACTGATTGTTTGTCAGAGATTCTCTTATGGTAATTGATTAAAAACAAAAACAAAAGACTAAAGCTACCAGTTAAAACCAAACGCTTTCTAAGCCCAAGTAACTAGAGAGGTAGGGATGCAGCTGGCCTCAGTCATGCTTGGAACCAAGAACTCCAGTCCTTCAAATCTCTCTTATGTTGGCTTCATTCTTTCAGGCTGGCTGGCTGCACAAGACCCACAACCTAAATGGCTACATCCTTAATTTCCTCCAAAGAAGACAGAGGACCCTTCCTTACCAGAACCAATTAGAAAATTCTAGGGAAACACTGGTTCATTTACCCACCCCTGCCCCAAGAGATGCTTATGATTGACCTAGGAAGGAGAAAATCCCTCCTCAAAAGAAGGGGGTGCTAATCTAGGCTGATAATAAAGGTCTCTTTGGGAGCCTCAAAGAAATTAGTTTTATTTTCAAGCATTTTGAGGCTGTTTGGCCCTGGTGACCCCATAGCCTGAATTTTCCTGGACAGTTCCAATTTCATTAAATGTAAGTTTTCCTCAATAAAGATGATTTTTAAGTAGATAACAATATGATTTTTGTACACTTTTGTACAAATTTCGTATGAATGAATGAACAAATCTGAAAATGATGTGTCAAATCTTATGTCCTTGGTTTAGAAAACCTGATGTATTATTGCTCTACTATAAGGCATACTAGAGAAATTAGCAGAAATCTCTGGATCTTCCTTCTGTCATATGAGTTCTTTCATTTGTCTGTTGACCCACTTGAATGGAATCCTTTTGACCTTGAATTCTGCTAGATGATCAACCAGGTCTGCGGTATTATGGACGTATCAACAATTGGTGAAGGATGTATTGAGAAATAATGTTTTACACATTAGACTCTTTGAGGTGTGGAGCCCTTTTTGTTGGTTGCCTGATAAACATCATTCCAGGTTCCTTTGAACGAGACTCCTTTGAGATTGTCAGGCACCTTGCAATGCCTACATCACGATTCCCCCTCTTTTGGCTTCAGACTAAACCTGAGGCTCTTGATCTAATGGCACTCTCTAATGGCCAAGGGTAATGAGATGGCTGGAAGGATGACACTAAGGACAGGAGCTCGTGAGAAAGTAAAGGCACACAGGACAGAAAGAACCCACACCTGGGATTGGAAGATCACTATAAGAGTGAAAAGGAAGAGATGAGTCTGAGGGACACTGTGAAGGAAGAATCCATGGAACCTGCTGACTAAATGGATATACAGAGAGAAGAGTGGGGAGTTGAAGATGGCTCAATAGTCTGGCTCTAGTCTGTGATAGCAGCAGAGGAAGTACTCAACCATTAATAGAAATGGGGAATTTGGACGGGGTGCCTGGGTGGCTGAGTCATTAAGCATCTGACTTTGGCTCAGGTCACAATCTCACAGTTTGTGAGTTCGAGTCCCACATTGAGTGAGCACTAGCCCCACTTTGGGTGAGCCCCACTTTCTCTCTCTCCCCCCGCCTCCCTCTTTCTCAGCTCCTCCTGGGATTCATTCTCTCTCTCTCTCTCTCTCTCTCTCTCTGCCCCTAGCTCACTTGCACCCTCTCTCTCTCAAAAACAAAACAAAACAAAAAAAACAGGTCAAAGATCAACCCAGTTAGGGGTCAGAGGGCACCAGAAAAGTCACACAAGTCAGTAACAAAAATCTTCTCAGGTTATCTTCACATACTTGTATGTAGCCCTGGCAATGTTTGAGACTAATTAGCTGGAACATAGCCTTTTCTTCCTTTTTTCTTTCTATTTTTTAACTTCTTATTATAGAGAACTTAAAAAATAAGCAAAAGTAGAAAGAACATAATGAGCACCCGTGTTCCCATCAGCCAGCCTTGACAATGATGACATCATGGTCCATCTCGTTTTCTCCCAACCTGCACCCACTTCTCCCTGCACTGGTTTTGAAGCAAATTCCAGACATCATATCTTTCGAAATAAATATTTCAGTATGAATTTCAAAAGATAAGGATTCTTTTTTAAGAAACATAAGCACAATACCATTATTATGCCTTACCAATTGAGTAATATATTATTAATATCAAGTCAGGTTCAAATTTCCATTAAAAAAAAAAAACAGTTTATTTGAATCAGAATTCATTTTAGACCGTAGATTGGGATTGTTTGATAGGCTTTTAAGTCTCTTTTACTATGTGGATTCTCTCCCCCGCCCCCCATCTTCTCCCTTTATTTTTGAAGAAATGGAATTCTTTGCCCATAGAGTTTTCCATGCTCTTGGTATGCTTTAACATGTTCCTCTGTCTCCTGTATGACCTAGAAATTGGAAGCCCAGATCAGATTCAGACCCATTTTTTTATTTTAAATGTTATACAAAAGATGCCCAGAGAAGGTGTTAGAGAGAGCCATGCCTGTAGATGGAATCAGCAAAAAGGAGTGTAAGGAGAGGGCTCCGAGAAAGGGCAACATGGAAGGGGCGGGCAGAGAAAGAGACTCTCCTGGGCAGGAGAGGTGACAGAGCAGGTAGAACAAGGCTGAAGTGGGATGGCCAGCTCACACCTGGGGGCTCTTCTGGGACCACGCTGGTGTCTGCACCTCGGAGCTGCCCATGGGAGCAGGGGCATTGCTCACCCCTCCTCACCTTCCATAGAAAGCAGCCGCTGGCTTCTCCTCTAGGGGCCCCACCTCTCTCCTCTTAGGGGCTCTGGCAGTCTGGGAGGAGAAAACAGGAGGAAACAGGGTTGTTCTCTAGAAGTACAGAAACACAGCCTGGGGTGCGTGTGCAAGACCATGCTTTTCCTCACTACTTGGGACTGGGCTCTTCTTCCGAGTGCCTCCTACCCACTGTCCTCACTGCCGTGTACCGCTTTCTTGCTGCCTGTGAAGGTTATTTGTAGTCACCCTTGTTCTGGGGCCTTCCATGGTAGAACCTGTGGACACCCCATCCTGCAGCACAGGCCACTACTGGGCAGACACGCCTGGTCTCAGGCTGGTGGATCAAGACAGCGTGGTCACCTGTGTCCCGGTAATGCCCATTTGGCTGTTTTGCTCTGCCTTGCTGCAGAGCCAGGAGCATCAAGTTCTTTGTCTTGGAAAGTTCTGGCAAGAGGTTGGACCCATCACAAAGGTCTCTCTTTAAAAGGAAATGCTGGTCAGGGCTTCTGAGCCCTAATAGTAGAAACCTGTGAGCTGAGAAGCACAGTCCACTGAGCTCCCCTTTTCCAACTGCCCAGACACTTCCAAAATCTCAGCATCAATCACAGCTTTATTTGGCATCGAAGGCCTCTGCCACAAGGTTAACTCAGTACTAACAGATACCCAATGGCTCTCAAAATGTACTATAAAATACAGATTACTATAAAGGATACCGTGGCTTCAACATGAAAATTAAGCTGTTTAGGGAGTGGGACAAAGGATAGTTCAGTTCTGATGAGGGTTGAGAGGGTTCTAGCCGGGGGAGCAGCCCTGGGCAGGTCCAGGTGGGGCTGCAAAGTGGGGGCAGCCCAGCAGGAAGGCCCTGGGTCTTAGCAAATGGCCAGGATGGGGAAGGCAGGACATATGCAAGGAAAGGAAACTATCATTTTATTGAGCGTTGAGAAGGCATTGTGCTGGTGTAGAGATTCATACAAAGATTAACTTCTGGGGAAGAGGCGTTAAAAATTGCTGAGGTGGAAACCGGCATCTTTTGTTACTCCTTTCCCTTGAAGATAAAACCAGTCTGTGCTGAATGAAAGAAGACTTGAAAGAAGCGGATGTGAGGAGCAAGAAAACCCCTCGTGACTGGCACCAAACTCACTGCCAATATAGCTCATTCCTCAGCCTCAAACAAGGCCCGGGAGTAAGGCTGGCATTAGTCACAGCTGGCTCTGAGGTGCCTCTGGGCTTTGCTGGAGCCAAGCCCAGGGACCAGGAAGGGCTTTAGCCCACTTCCCTTAAGATTCCCACAGGCCACCCAGTCACCACCTCTGAAAGTAGGAGGGATACCTCTCCACCAACCATCCAAACTCATTCCTGGCAGGAATTCTGCCAGGAACTACTTACAGCCAAATGGAGCCAGGCTGGCTGTTTTAGGACGGGAGCCATTTTCCCTGTGCCCACTGAACAGGATGCAGGACTCTTGAAGCTCTCGTGGAGAAGCTGCAAAGGCCATTGGGTCCGCCTTGGTGAATGGCCAACCTCTTGAATTCCCCTGCAGGCCCGGAGCCCCCAGGACAACCTGTGGTGGTGTGCATGGGAGACCGTGATGCTGGCTGACTAATGGGGGCTCTGTGCTGGTGAAGTTTGCCTTAGGCTTTCAAATGACCATAGGGTGCTAACAGATGCAAAGCAAGTTGGTTTTACTGACCACAGAGTGTAGATTTCACTTCTTTTTTTTTTTAATTTTTTAAAAAATGTTTTTATTTATTTTTGAGACAGAGAGAGACAGAGCATGAGCAGGGGAGGGGCAGAAAGAGAGGGAGACCCAGAATCGGAAGCAGGCTCCAGGCTCTGAGCTGTCAGCACAGAGCCCGACGCGGGGCTCGAACTCACACACTGCGAGATCATGACCTGAGCCAAGTCGGACGCTTAACCTCCTGAGCCACCCAGGCACCCAGGTAGATTTCACTTCTAAGGGATCTGGATTATCACCAGTTTTGTTTCCCTGTAATAGAAATTGCTTTTTACTGCTTGTTGCTTTGTTATTTTCTCCCTCTGATTTAGACAAATAATATAGGGAGAGTGATTAGAGGGGGAAAAAGTCATGGGAAACATGCTTCCAAATCATAGACCTGAGAAAAGGAGAAGAGTGGGAGAGGCTTTTTCTGCTTTTAATTGCAGGTGAATTACACAGCAAAGTGCTATAGAAGCAAATTATGACACCAGAAATTCTCTGCCCAGCTCTGATTGTTGATACATTTTAATCCTTATGTGCGACATTAACAGTTTTAGTGTATCTTAATTACCTGCCATCTGGCCTATTTATTTTAAATATAGCTTCTGAATTCATGGATTTTTATGTGCTTTTTTTTGTTTATATATAGATATGTGTATATATGTCTATATGTGTACGTGTATATATATCTTTTTTTCATAATCTAAAGTAGAAACTCAGCACTTATTTTTAGAAGCTCATTCTTTGAAGTTGAAAGAGACAAAAATGTATTTCCTCTCTTAAAATTACTTGTTTGATAACCTGAAATCATTTAGGCATCCAAGATATAAAAGTCCAAGATTCAAACCTTAATGTCTGTAAGATACCAACAGATAAAATATAGCGACCCAGTTTTCTCTCAAAGTGATATAGGTACGTATATGGATAGATTAAAATGGCCAACATGCATGTAGCACTTACTAAGTGCCAGTGTTAACTCATTTAATCTTCATAACAGTTCTAGGAAGTAGGCACTATCATTACCCCATTTTATGGATGAAAACATTGAGGCACAGAGAGGTTAAATAACTTGCTGGGGGTCAAACACTAGGACGTGAAGGAGCCAGCGCATAAATTCAAGCTGCCTGGTTCTAGAGCCACGTTCTTGTTCTATATTAAGTGTCTCTCAAAAAAAAAAAAAGAAAAAAAAGGCCCTCCCCTCCTTAGGATACAGAGGACCCTCAAGACACCTGCCTTGAACTGAGTCATTGTGTGGGTATGAGGTTCACGAGTTAAGGAGCTTCTGGGACAAGAATAAACAAGGTGCAGAGAAGTGAAGTCTGCCCCAGACACTGTGGCTGGTATGTGGCTGTGGCTGGACAGGTTTCAAAGTCATTGTGTAACATCAAGCACACACTAAACCGCTTTGAAGTATTTGTAAATAAGGTTCTTAGAAAAAAATATTTAATAATTCAAAGGAGTTTTAAAATCACCAGTTATGTGAAAGCACATCTTTAAAGCAAACCATAGTATAAATAAATATAAGGTGGTAGCATTGGTCTTACGGAAATAACACAATTCTTACCCTCAGTAATTTTAGAATCTAATAAGTCATTGTGGTGATGCACACAAAAGTTTACAGGTTTGATTAGTATTGTTGAAATGGCATCTAGCTCCATAACTAAGTCCGTGACAAGTCCATGACTTGTTGCTCTTTGTTACACTCTGTATCTTCCTCTAGATTATAAGTTCCCCGAGAATGGGCACCTTACCTTGTTCCCTGCTCTAGAACAGTGGCTGCTACTCAGCAGGTGCCCAATAAATGAACACTGAAGAAAGGAATGAGTGAGTGAGTGAGTGAGTGAATTTGCCAGTCTTGTTGAGGCCATGGACTTGGGTAAGCAGTTTGAGGATGAGACTGCCATTGAAAGGATGGGGCCGAAGGAGGAGACAGATAGCAAGCAGCAGGATAACGGTGACCCCAGAAAGTAGAGGTCCATGAGAGCCAAGACTACGGGTACAGTTCAGGAAGTGGTGAGCAGCGTTAGGAAGCGCCGCAGAAAGATTTAAAAGGGTGAGAATTGGGAAGACACTGTGGCTTTTGGTTTGGGGGCTGAAAAGAAAGGGTAGCCGCAGGAGAGAAATTGCAGTGGAATCCCATTTGCACGGGACTTAAGGAGTAATTGGGACACTAGACAGGAAATTTGGCAGCGAATGGAAGGAAAAAGAGATGACAGCACTGGACATTTTCTTGTAAATGCAAGGACATTGTTAATTCACTAGAAAAGTGTCATGTTGTCACTTTGTTGCTGTCTCAAGTGGAGGCTCCCTCTCACTTGTCCTTTGTCCTAAGAGAACAAAAGGGGCCTTGAATTTCACAAGTGCCCTAGTGATGCATCTGAGAGCCTGGGCTTTGGAATCAGAATGCCCTAGTTCAAATCTCCATTCTTCCTATTTACTAGCCAGCCTTGAAACCTCGGAGAGATTATTTAATTCCTTAAATTTTCTCATAGGTAAAGTGGCGATTCAGTCACTGAATGTTATGAAGCTCCTACCGTATGCCAGACACTATTCTGGCGGGGGAGGTTAGCATACCATGGGAAATAGATCTCTGGACAATTCCCAAAACATGAAGCCAACTAATATTTTTAAATTATGTCTTGGCTTCCACTTCCAGGAAGATGGAGTTAGATGTGCTGTTTCCTAATGCTCCCACTAAGTACAACTAAAAACATTGGACATTATTTATAAGACATAAGAAGACTCTGAGGGTGCCTGGGTGGCTCAGTCGTTAAGCATCTGACTTTGACTCAGGTCATGATCTCACGGTTCAGTTCGTGAGTTCAAGTCCCACATTGGGTGAGCCCCATTTCTCTCTCTCTCTCTCTCTCTCTCTCTCTCAATATCTCTCCCCCTGCCACACCACCCTCTCCCTCTCTCTCTGCCCCTCACTTGCACCATCTCTCTCTATCTCTCTCTCTCAAAAAAAAGAGAAGACTCTGAAAGGTGGAGAGAAGACAACCAGACCAGAGACTGTGGGATCCAAGGCACAACCTGGCAATGAGTCCTCCGAGTTTTCTTTTAGCTTCATATACACAGACTTCTAGCTTTAAGAAGCTGGCAACCTAGAAGTGCCAACAGGAGCAAACAAAAACTCCCCAACACAGGCCTATTCTTTCTAAGCAGAAGTCCAGGAAAGGGGCAGCCTAACAAGACAAAAACCTTTTAGACAGTAACTACTTACTCCAGCTAAAAACCACAGGAAGAACAGTGGCCCCACTCTCACCCACAGCAGCAAAAGGGGGATCAGGAGCCTAGACTTCCTGCTTCACCAAGCTATATCAAAGGGCTCCAACTGCAACACACACACACACACACGCTGAGGTGCTATCAGAGAAGGCCATAGACAGCTGGGACTTTTATCCTCACATGACAGTAACAAGGCCCTTGCCACCACAGTGTCAGTGGAGACCACATGGGGAATCTGAACTCCACCCACAGACAGCAGTAACAAGGGACTCCTCCCCCTCCCTGCTGGAGTGGTGTCAAAGGAGGCCTAGTGGAGAGTTAGGACTTTCGCCACTGCCCAGGGATAATTAGGCCACCTTCCTGTGGTGTCAGCGGTAACAAGGCACTTCTGCCCCTCCCAGCCAGGGTGGTATGTATGAGTGGATGCCCAGTGGGATCTAGAACTCCCATCGCTGCCCAGAAGTAACTAGGAGCCCCTAACAGTGTGAACTCAGATCAAGTGGTGAATGTGGACTCCTCTCTGACCTTGGCAGTAACAAGGCAGTGCTCCTCTCTTCCTCTGCCAGATTGGCATCAGAAAAGCCAGTTAAGGGGTGCCTGGGTGGCTCGGTTGGTTGGGCGCCCGACTTTGGCTCAGGTCATGATCCAAAGCAGGCTGTGTGCTGACAGCTCAGAGCCTGGAGATGCTTCGGATTCTATGTCTCCCTTTCTCTGTTCCCCTGCTCTGCTCATGCTCTCTTTCTCTCTCTCAAAAATAAATAAACATTAAAAAAAAATTTTTTTAAGCCAGTTAAAACACAGGTTTAAGTAGGATCCAGACTCTCATAATATCCAAAATGCCCAACTTTTCAATTGAAAACCACTCATATACCAAATATTAGAAAACTCTCAGAAGAAAAAAAATCAATATATGCCAACACTAAAATGACAGAGATGTTAGAATTACCTGACAAAGGTTCTAAAAAAGCCGTCTTAAAAAGCCAATTACAGACATGCTTGGAATGTGAAAAAATTGAAAGTCTGAGTAAGGAAATATAGTCTCAGTACAGAAATAAGAAGATATAAAGAAGAACCAAATGGAAACTTAAGGACTAAAAAATACAGTAACTAAAGTTAACTCAGTGGTCGGGCTCAATAGCAGGATTCAGGGACCAGAGAAAAATAAAATCTATGAACTGGAATATACAGCAATAGAAATTGCCCAATATGAATAAGAAAGAAAACAGACTGGAAAGAAAAAAAAAAAAAGAAGAAAGGAAGGAAGAAAGGAAGAGAAGAAAGAAAAGAAAAAAAACAACAACGGAGGCTCAGGGACCTGTGGGCCCATAACAAAAAAGTCTAATATTTGTGTCATCCAAATCCCAGTGGGAGAGGAAAAAGAGAGCAAAGCTGAAAAAATACTTGTAGAAATAATGGCTGAAAACTTTCCAAATTTGGCAAAAGACAGAAACCTACAGATTCAAGATGTAAGCAAATCAGAAACAGGATAAACCAAAGAAATCCATACCACGTCAAATTTCTCAAAACTGAATATAGTGTTTGTACTTCTATTTGTTTCAATATAATTTTATGCCTGCTGAGTATAATTAAATTTAGAGCTGATTTTTTAAAAAACTAAGACAAAAGAATCTTGAAAGCAGTCAGAAGCAATACCTTATACAAAACAAAAACAATTTGGAGGATAGCAGATTTCCCATCAGAAACCATGGAGGCCAGAAGGAAATGGTACAGTTTGCAAGTGCTGAAGTGAAAAAACTGACAACCCAGAATTCTATGTCCAGTGAAAATATCATTCAAGAATGCAGGGAGGGGTGCTTAAGTGACTCAGTTGGTTAAGTATCTGTCTCTTGATCTCAGCTCACGTCTTGATCTCAGGGTTGTGAGTTCAAGTCCTGCAATGAGCTCCACACTGGGCATGGAACCTACTTAAAAAGAAAGGAAAGGGAAGGGAAGGGAAGGAGGAAAGGGAAGGAGGAAAGGGAGAAAGGGAGAAAGGGAGAAAAGAAAAGAAAAGAAAAGAAAAGAAAAGAAAAGAAAAGAAAAGAAAAGAAAAGAAAAGAAAAGAAAAAGAAAGAAAGAAAGAAAGAAAGAAAGAAAGAAAGAAAGAAAGAAAGAAAGAAAATGGGAAAATCAAGACATTATCAGCTGAAGAAAAACTAAATGAATTTGTCATCAGCAGACTTATCTTAAGAGAATGGCTAAAGGAAGTTCTCCAAACAAAAAGGAAATGAAAAAGGAAGGAGTCTCAGAATATCACAAAGAGAGAAAGAACAACAGAAAGTAAAAGTTATGAGTAAATACATTTCCTTCTCCTCTTAAGCTTCTGAATTATGTTTAATGGTTAAAGCAAAAATTATAACACTGTCTCTTGTGCCTCTAAATGTATATAGAGGAAATATTTAAAAGCATTTATAAGCAGGGGAAGGCAAAAAGATGTAAAAGGATTTAAGCTATGGAGATTCCTCAAAAAATTAAAAATATAATACCCTATGATCTAGTAATTTTCCTAGTAGGTATTTACCTGAAGAAAACAAAAACACTAATTCAAAAAGACATATGAACTCCAGTGTTTATGGCAGCATTATTTACAATAGCCAAGATATGGAAGCAACCCAAGTATTTATCACTAGATGAATGGATAAGAAGATGTGGTATATACATACAATGGAGAACTAGCCATAAAAAGGATGAGATCTTGCCAGTTGCAACAACATGGATAGACCTAGATGGTATTATGCTAAATCAAATAAGACAGGACAAAGACAAATACCATACAGTTTCACTTCTGTGTGGAATCTAAAAAACAAAACAAACAGAAACAGAATCATAAATACAGAGAACAAACTGGTAGTTTCCAGAGGGGAAGGAGTTGGAGCCAGGGGGCAAAATAGGTGAAGGGGATTAAAGGTACAAACTTGCAATTATAAAATAAATAAGTCACAGGGATGAAAGCTACAGCATAGGGAATATAGGCAATAATATTGTAATAACATTGTATGGTGACAGATGGTAACTACATTTATCCTGGTGAGCATAGCATAATGTATAGAATTATCAAATCACTATGCTGTACACCTGAAACTAATATAACATTGTATATCAACTATACTTCAATAAATAAATAAAAATAATTCAAAAACGTAAATAATCTAAATCCATCAATTGAAAGAGATTGGCAGAATGGATTAGAAAATATGACCCAACTGAATGCTGTCTACAAGAAACTCACTTAAATATAACAATATAGGTAGGTTGAAAGTAAAAAGATAGAAAAAAAAACATGCAAACATTAATCAAAACAGGAGTGGCTATTATAATATCAATAAAGTACACTTCAGAGTGAAGAAATTTACCAGTGATAGGCATATTATGTAGTGACAAAAGGATTAAATCCACCAAGGAGATATAGCAATCTTAAATATGATGGAGGCACCAAACAGCTACAAAATATGTAAAGCGAAAGGTAATAGAATGAAAAGGAGAAGTAGACAAATCCACAGTTATAGGTGGAGAATCCAACATGCCTCTCTCTACAGCTGACGGAACAGCTAGACAGGATCAGCAAGGTTATAAAACATCATCAAGTAACAGGATTTAATTGACGTTTGTGGAACACTTCACCCAACAACAGCAAAATACATAGTCTTTTCAGTTGCCCATGGAATACATGCCAAGATAGGGTCATGACCAAAGCTCACAATTTTAAAAAGTCCGTTAATCAGACCTATTGGCCCTTTAAATATTTAGATATACACATTGTGTTTATATTGGAGTTAGTTCATCAAAAGCAAAGATTTAAAATAAAATTTATGGGGCGCCTGGGTGGCGCAGTCGGTTAAGCGTCCGACTTCAGCCAGGTCGCAATCTCGCGGTCCGTGAGTTCGAGCCCCGCATCGGGCTCTGGGCTGATGGCTCAGAGCCTGGAGCCTGTTTCTGATTCTGTGTCTCCCTCTCTCTCTGCCCCTCCCCCGTTCATGCTCTGTCTCTCTCTGTCCCAAAAATAAATAAACGTTGAAAAAAAAAATTAAAAAAAAAAATAAATAAAATAAAATTTATTTCATTTTCATTATGAATTGATACTGACTGAATCTTATCTGCCACAACTGATAACTCCTTTCTTCCTCTCCCAAATAGGGGGCAGCAACCCAAGACAGGGGAGGCACTCTAAGAAAACCAAAATGATGAAAATCTGGATTTCCAAAGATGTTTCCACATTCACAGATGTTTTAAAAAATGATTGGCCAAAATGTTGCTCTACTGGAAGCTCCCCTATTTAGCCCAACTTCTCTTTCCTAATACTAGGTACATTCAACATCTATAGGCAATTTCCTACCTTAACTAAAGTGCATGTACAGTAGCTATGATGAAAGTTTGTCATTTATCTCTGTGCGTGCAAACAGACTCATAAGCACACACTTGGTCCCCACTGTCATATAGCTGCAAGATGACGGTTGTGCCTCTTAACTCAGCAAAGGATATGGCACATATATCTCATTCCTTCAGGCTCTCAGCCCCTCAGCTGGCCAAGCTATTGTGGTTATGAGTGAAAGAAATTCAACTCTCAAACTTGCATAAGCAAAAGGGAAGAATTTGCTGGAAGGCTCATAAAACCAAACTGTTGGCATGACAAGGGGTGCTGTGGCACCATAGATATCCTTGCTTCCCCAGCCCCTAACAGAGCATCCAGTTTGCTGAGTGACTAACAAATCTTTTTTTTTTTTTTAACTCCCTGGGCAACTCATTCCAGGTGTAGACAATGAGGAGTTGGAACCACTGGATGTACTCAGTGATGTGCATGAAGAAATTGCTGATGTTCACAATCAGAATTAAGAGGTCTATCCCTAAGATAGGGTCACACTTAACATTTAACCACATTCTCTTCTCCCTAGTGTGGTTTCCTTGGTTCAGGGAAGATAAAACTCCCACCAGGAAGTGCCATGTCAACGTAAATAGTGATTTAAGTTGCTACCACATATCTAATGAGTTATATCCCAGAAATGTCACTGGGGAAAACAAACAAACAAACAAAAAAACCTCCCATCTGGGGAGTTTGCACCAAGATTGAAAAATTTAAAAATCAAGACAAGGATGCTTCTCCTTTCTCCCTTGAACAAAGAGGGAAAAAGATGGAGGAAGAACCAGACGCTTTTTTTTTTTTTCCATTTAATTACGGGAGAAAATTTACCAGTGACAAGAAAGTGCCCTTTGCCCCAGAAAACAACCTCTCCGTGCGCTGGGCATTCTGGACAACTGCAGAACCAGGCCCAGGCCTCTCAGTGGACTGCTCCGTGGTCAGGACAAGAGAGCAGCCTTTCCAGGAAGCAGTCATCCCTCAGATCCATGCCTGCCTCAATTTCCTCTTCCTTCTTGCTTCTCCATCCTCCTAGGTGTATTTTCTAGGAACATCCCATGAGCCAGGACCACTGTAGCTGCACTGGCGATTAGTTGCAATAGTAAGTCTTCCTCTGGCGGGAGCAAAATAAGTGTCTTTCACCTCCAGTTCTCACCAGGACCCAGCTGGGTTTTTCCTTCAGAGCCCACACATTGTAGGCACTTACTGGTGTAATTTTGCCTCTGACATTCAGGCAACACAAGTGTCATCTGCTCACCATCCCCGTTCCCCCCCCCCCCCCCACCACCACACACACACAGAGGCCCGCTCATGAAAAAGCTGGAGAGAATAAGAACTCGTGCCCCCAGAACTAGTTTAAAAGGTGAGCTGAACAACTGGGCGGGGGCTCCATCTATATGAGACACTAAACATCACAGAAATAACAGATCCCACAAGCATCTCCTCACATAACCAGTAATGGAAACTGGTCCCACTCCCACAGAAGGAGACGATGCCTTGAGTGGGGAAAATGGTCCTCATGGGCACCAGCTCCATCCACACTAAATGAATCATGAAATTTTACTTAAGTGAACATTCGTTTGGATAGAGCTAAATTATTGTTAATCTGTCTCACATTCCTTGGTCAAGCCCGGCACCCAGCATGCCACTTCTCTTACAATGGCTCACCACTGAGCTAACTCGTCAGGAAACAAAATGAAAATCCTGTTTTACTTTGTACCTGTCCAAAACCACAAGAAAAAAAGAAAATAGTCAAGGAGATTTAGAACTGTGTAATGTGTTGAGAGTGACTGCCCAATTCTCAAAGCATCTTTTATTTTTAACAAAGTTAGAACATTCCTTTAAAAAGTGACCTCCTCAGGGCACCTGGGTGGCGCAGTCGGTTAAGCATCCGACTTCAGCCAGGTCATGATCTCACGGTCCGTGAGTTCGAGCCCCGCGTCGGGCTCTGGGCTGATGGCTCAGAGCCTGGAGCCTGTTTCCGATTCTGTGTCTCCCTCTCTCTCTGCCCCTCCCCCGTTCATGCTCTGTGTCTCTCTGTCCCAAAAATAAATAAATGTTAAAAAAAAAATAAAAAGTGACCTCCTCTAAATTATTTAAATTACGCTTCAGATTCAACTTGGATATTGAGTATATGCTTAGCATGGCTGATGGCATTGGTTCAATCGGGCAACTGTCTGTAGATCCACATTTCACATCTTGCCTCAAATTCATTTCATGTGGCTTAAAATGTGAAAATATCAAAACACAAAAATATTAAAAGAAATTGTTTTAAAAATACGGAAAGAAATTGAAAGGCAAATGAAACTGTATGGAGAAGTGATAGAAGTATAGAAATCCTGTGTTCCATTCTAGCCTGGAAATCTTACAAATATTGACAAAGTTTACTATGCTGGCTTTTCAAGGAACATCCCATGGGATGTCCTATACCACTTTATTTGGTTATTAAAGGAAAGGTTGAAGGGCACCTAGGTGTCTCAGTTGGGTGAGCATCCAACTCTTCTTTTTTTTTTTTTTTAAGTTTATTTATTTTGAAAGAGAGAGAGCATAAGCAGGGTAGGGGCAGAGAGAAAGGGAGACAGAGAATCCCAAGCAGGTTCTGCACTCACAGTGCCCATGCGGGGCTCGAACTCATGAACCACCAAAATCAAGAGTTGGACGCTCAACTGATTGAGCCACCCAGGTGCCCCAGAATGTCCAACTCTTGATTTAGGCTCAGGTCATGATCCCAGGGTTGTGGGATCCGAGCCCTTCATCGGGCTCCACGCTGTGTGGAGCTTGCTTAACATCCTCTCTCTCTCACTCTGTCTCTCTCTCTCTCCCCTGCTCACTCTCTCTTTCTAAAATAAAAATTTAAAGGGCACCTGGGTGGCTCAGTCAGTTGAGCATCCGACTTCAGCTCAGGTCATGATCTTGTGGCTCATGGGTTTGAGCCCCACATCAGGCTTGCTGCTGTCATCCTGTCACTCTGTCTCCCTCTCTCTGCCCCTCCCCCACTGGTGCTCTCTCAAAAAATAAATATTTAAAAAAATAAAAAGATAAAAATGTTAAAAAGAAAGCTTTTTTAAAAAAGGGAAGGTTGACCTCAGGAGGCTGAGGGCCCTAGGTGCAACTTAGATTATCATTGCAAAATAAGAAAGAAAACATACTCCCACTAATGTTCTGTAGAATAAAAATTAAGAATATTTTTCTAATATCTTTTTACACTATATTACTTTGCATTACTAAACTAAAATGCAGACTAAAAACAACACACAGAAGATACCAATTTTGTATATTTTGTATGCCAAGGAAGAAGTTGGAAGAACATAGACCAAAATGTTAATGGTAGTCATCTCTTACCTGGTAAAATTATAGTTGAATTTAAAAATATTTTTCCTTTATATTTTTGTATTTATTTTTTCCCAATATTTCTGCAGTGAACACACGTACATTACTTGTGTAAAATAACAAACACATTAGTTATCAAAAAAAAAAAAATCTCAGGGGGAAAAAAATCTGTCTCAGGAAAGAGTACATTATACATTCTTCCAAACCAGGACTGAAACAGATTTCTAACAGCCATATGGAGGAGCTCACAAGGAATGGAGGAAGTGTCTTTATGTTCATTCATTGAAATGAGAACTTTCTCAACTCGTTTGTCAACCTACACGATTAATATAGGATAAAACCACTGCAGCAAGGAATTAATATAAGAGGGTGAAATAGCTCCTCAAATCGTTAACGTCGACTTCCTAAAAAATCTTTGTAGCACCCGTAAAAGAGATCCTGTGGTTCTAACTTGCTGTCTGAGAAATTCAACCTGTAGGCCTGTGTTTTAAACACACAGGATATTATTATATAACTAAGCAGCTGGGAAGATTAATCGTGATTAAAAATAAAAAGGGAAAGTGCACAGTACACCAAACAGGACTGTTTAATGAGAAAAGGGTGACTCAGAGGAAAACAGTATTTGTACAGGTAATCAAAGGTCCCCTCAGACTTATCAACTAAGAATAAAGACACTGTATCTCATATTTGACTCAAAGGTACTCCTTATCCAAGAAATGATTACACCAGTAATACTGCATTAATATCCGTGTGCATATACACAAAATACATGTATTATGGACCATTTGCGAAGTATTTATTTTCAAATTTCGTGCCCGTTCTTAAAATCCAGACACCTGAGTGTGTCTGTAATTTCTTTATCTTTCCTTCCTCACTCACACCCTGCTTTGCACGGTGCCCATCAGCCTTGTTTCTTGAATGCCATTGTGTACCACGCAGCACCCACGCCCTTGACACGCACCCCCAGTTCGGCCTGCACATACGAGCCCCATCGTGTTCACATCCCCTCAGTGCCCATCACCCCTATGCCACAGCATGTTCATTCAGATACAAAGGTGCATGGAGCGGCTCTAGGGTTTATGGGAGGTTCTGGGGACACAGAGATGAATAAAACATTGTCTTGCACTCAGAGAACTTTGAGCGAGGGACAGATGCACCAACAACAGTTACCATATGGTTGGGGGAGAAAGTGGGCCTGCTTGTGAAGCCAGCCTCAGATTGGCGTTCCCTTGTTATTAATCCACCACCCACAAATTCTCCGGCAAGCACGACTGCTTAGAGAGCAGGCAAGTAACACCGACACAGGAGTAGGGCTGGGTGGGAGACCCCTGTCCTGGGGCCTGAGGCCGGATGCAGAGTACACATTCAGCCCAAAGGCATTCAGTGTCTTGTTCTTTTTCAGAGGCCCTGCCTGCTGGCCTCATTTGGTTCAGGCTGCCGGTGTGTGACTTCTGTGTATTACGGACACATCATTTAATGTTTATTTAGAACATCTAAGTCATTGTTCCAGGCACTTTACGTGTATTAATTCATTCACTCCTCATAACAACTGTTGAGATAGATATAATTTTGCCCATTTTATAAATGGAGCAACTGAGACACTGGAGTTCATGTAACTCGCTGCAGTTACACAGCTATCAGGGTGGTGGACCTGGGTTTTGAACCCAGGCAGTCCACACTCTTAGAAGAAGCCCACACTCTTATAAGAAGTGCTTGAAAACACCATACTACTCTGTATCTAAACTTTTAAAATGTCTTTACTCAGCTTATACTACAGATGAGTTACATATTTAATGTGCCAAATATCCCTTTTACTGAACAAACCCCTTTACCTGGTATATACCGATTTGATGGAAAAATTCACATCCATCTATCCATTGTTCCATAAGTGTAATGACATTCCCTGCTTATCACCCTCTTTCTGATCTGAAGGGTCTGAATTTTTTAGAAATACCTTTTTAGGTAGCCAAGAAATATGTTTCTCAGAGGAGAAAGCAGGCCTTGTTGAAGTGCCAGTTACTTAATGGATTCTTCCCTCACTCCCCAGCTCCTCCCCGCTCCTTCCAACCCACTGCCATTACCCTTCTCAGTTCTGGGTGTTAGTGGTTTCTCGCTCAGTCCTCCTTACAGGTACAAACGGGATAATGTTTTGTTTTCAATAACTGTCTGCATAATGTTTACAACTTTGTGGATCTTTCTGGACAAGGTTATTAGGCCAGTGTCTTCAGAGAAATCCTATTTATAAGAGCTAAAACAGATCCTAGGGCACGTAGGGATTTGGTGAAACAGGCAAAATATAAACTCACAACTCTTTGATCTTCATTCAGAATGTCTCACTGGACCAGAGGATGTGGCCACATTTTATTCACAGACTTTTCTGAGAACTCTGGACATTACATTCTGTTCTTTTTTACTTAAGTTAAAGCCAAAATATTGGGTCTTCACACAGGCTATCCGTTTTGCCTCCTGGCCTTTGTTCCCACTGCCGCCTCAGCCAGGACCTCCCTACAGCTACACCCCTCCCCAAACTCTGGGTCCTACCCAACCTTCCTGACACTGTCACATGCTACCTTCTCTGGAAGACCTTTTTGACCTCCAAAGTGGCAACGTGTCTCTCCTGTACAGACCCCATGGCCAGCACTTAGTATCTATTCCAGTTGCCTATTTATTTCTCTCACCTAATTTGTAGTTGGAATTTATGTAACCGTACTTTTTAACCTAATCTGTACCTAAAATACATACAATAATACTCCTTTTTGAAAAAGTCGTGCCCTGGAGCTTTTAAACTTGGCCGTTTATTTTACAGTCTCAAGAATGGTAAAAATACATGGGTTGTGGGCTTTGGCAATGAACTAATGTGGGTTTGACATCCAGCTCTAGTTATAATGGCTATGTGACCTCGAACTGAACATCTCTGAGGCAGTTTTATCCTTTGGAAAATAAATACAGAGAAGTAACTCTGTAAAGATTAATGCATAATGGTACAGAGCTTTCGTCTGTTCAAATTCGGGCTCCACTGAGTGTTAGCTGCTGTTACGTTTCTCAAGAGTAATTTAATTTTGTCAAAAGGAGACATTTAATCAAAAAGAGAGGAAGAGTCCTGCCAGTTGAGTGGGAACTACTCAGAATGTATTTTATGACGATGTGCAACTTTACCTACATTGAAATTAATCTGTAATTTATACTTAACATTGGTCATCTGTTGCTCTCCACCTGTTCAATACCAAAATACATCTTACATCGTTTGAAAACGTATCGGACTCCTTTACAATGCTCTAATAAAAAACAATCCCAGAAATTTGAAAAGTGAAAAACAATGTTGGCACCATCTAAGGGAGTGTCTTTTCTGCCATGAAGTTAATAGTACGGTAAATGTCACGGAGTAAGACCCCACTTTAATCTCCAGGAGACTGCAAACTTGAGTTCATCCAAATTTCTAAGCATCAAATTTAAAATGGCTTAGAGAGTATTTTGAAATTATTTACCTAGGGGCGCCTGGGTGGCGCAGTTGGTTGAGCGTCCGACTTCAGCCAGGTCACGATCTCGCGGTCCGTGAGTTCGAGCCCCGCGTCAGGCTCTGGGCTGATGGCTCAGAGCCTGGAGACTGTTTCCGATTCTGTGTCTCCCTCTCTCTCTGACCCTCCCCCGTTCATGCTCTGTCTCTCTCTGTCCCAAAAATAAACAAACGTTGAAAAAAAAAAAAATTAAAAAAAAAAAAAAAAAGAAATTATTTACCTAATAGTAAATTGGTTTCTGAGCCAATAAGGAATCCAGTAATCCACTTGCGTGTTTAAACCCTTCTTTTTAAGACCCTTAGACAGGAACCAAGATGCTTAGTAGACGATTGCTGCCAGATTTGACCTGGGAAGACCCACAGGCAATGCTTCCTAACAAAGAATGGCTCTGATGAACTCTTCAGCTCTGGGCCATTCCGAATCCCAAGAGGAACGTGTCCCATTTCCTTGTACTAGCCGCTTGTAGATAAGCTACAAGGCTCTAAAGTCACAGAATCAAACTATAAGGATATTCCTTCAGCATCACTGTCAAGAGTATACTCACACATACAACCACCTTGCATGTTCACACAGACACACACTTGTTATTCTCTACGTACTCTATATCAGAAGCCATTCTGGGTGCTGTGGGACCCCACGATGAATAAAACAATGTAGTCTTGCCCTCAAGCAGCTCTCGGTTTGAGTTTTTTTTGCAAAAATGTAGTATTTTAAGCCATCACTGATTCACAATGGAAGTAGGCACTAATTCCAACCGAAGGTTTAGAGATGAGATGGAGGGACGGAACACCAGAGGTGTGAGTGGGCAGGAGACAGGACCACTGAAAGGGCGGGAAAAGGAAACTGTGGCATAACCCTGGCCTTGCAGTCAGAGACTCAGAGTCCAGATCTTCCAATGACCAGCAAGTGCACACAACTACATTTTTTGTAGTTAGTATATATTTTATGATTAATATTTTTTAATTACCCCCCAAAAATCCTTAGTTCTCTTTTTCAAAATCAAATGAGAACATGGATGAAAGTATACAGCCAGAGCTTATACTAGTAGCTTAGCTAGTATACTAGTTTTTAAAAATGTAGTATCCCCTTTATGAATGCTCAATACAATTTTGGTAATATACTTTACATTAATACACATTTTGTTAATGAAGTTTTGGTCATAACGCTGAGGGACAGATTGTAAAGCAGCGGGGTTAAAAAAAACAGTGAAACTTTCAAGTCAGCTTTTTAAAGTCAAATTAGGGTTCTAGCTCTTTTTTTTTTCAACGTTTATTTTTTTGGGACAGAGAGAGACAGAGCATGAACGGGGGAGGGGCAGAGAGAGAGGGAGACACAGAATCAGAAACAGGCTCCAGGCTCTGAGCCATCAGCCCAGAGCCTGACGCGGGGCTCGAACTCAAGGACCGCGAGATCATGACCTGGCTGAAGCGGACGCTTAACCGACTGCGCCACCCAGGCGCCCCGGGTTCTAGCTCTTGACAGCCAGCTAGCTTACCTTAAAGAAGTTCTTTTATCATGGTAAATTTTCAGAGTCGTAAAGACGAAATGTTAGGGAGATAAAGCCCTCACGATAGTGATTGACACTCCTCGAATATTAACTTCGCTCTTCATGACCCCCAGCTGTACTGGCCCCTCGAGTTGTGGCTGCTCCACACGCAAGCTGGGTGCTCCTTGAGCCCCTGTGCTCTTCTCCAGCGG
Organism: Puma concolor; assembly: GCF_028749965.1. NCBI lineage: Eukaryota > Metazoa > Chordata > Mammalia > Carnivora > Felidae > Puma > Puma concolor. Next base: position 42,099,812 of record NC_141684.1, read on the forward strand.
TGAGGCAGGGAGGAGACGTTAACTCTCCTGCCCCCTGGTGGCTGAACACGGCCTGCAGCATCAGTACAGCTCAAACCACACTCCCTCCTGGGGGCTCCGACCTGACAAGAGCACAGCAGACACCGACACTGTCTGGGCTGCTGGTGACAGCCCTGGTGCCTGTGGCAGAGCCTGGGCAGTGTTGTGGCACTCTGGTCCCCCAGCAACATCTCATCAAGCCTGTGAGCTGCACACACCCATCCTAAAAATTCTTAAGTAAACATCTCCTGTTATTTGTAAACAAGAACCGTAACTAGTATACTTCTGTAAAACTAATAAAAGTAAAGATCAATGCCATAAAATTATTTTAATATCTTTTTCTCCATGACTGAACATACAAAGATAATGGTAGTAGTGTATTCTTCTGCTGTAAAGATGGGTGGAATATGTCAAAATCCACCTGTTGAATTTTCTTTAAATAGTCCTCCAGGGCAACCTGGAAAAGGAGAATAATGGTCATTAGATCATAGAATAATTAAGTTTTTAAAAGAAAATGGGGCACCTGGGTGGCTCTGATGCTCATCGGTTAAGCATCAGACTTCAGCTCAGTCATGACCTCATGCTCTGTGAGTTGAAGCCCCGTGTCAGGTTCTGTGCTGACAGCTCAGAGTCTGAAGCCTGCTTCGGGTTCTGTGTCTCCCTCTCTCTCTGTTCCTCCCTGGCTCACACTCTGTCTCTTGCTCTCAAAAGTAAATAAAGATTAAAAAAAATTAAAAGAAAAAAAAAAAAGATCATGACCTGAGCTGAAACCCAAGAGTCAGATGCTTAACCAAGTGAGCCACCCAGATGCCCCAAAGGCATCTTCTAAGAAGTTTCTATTAGGCCAGTAAAACAGGATCAAAGAGCTAGTACTAGAAATACCAAGCCAATTCTGATCATAATTTATACGGTTATGGCAGAAATGTGTAAAAGATTAGAGAAATTACTGTTTGTCAGGTCTTATTACTAGATTCTGTAGAAAACAAAAGGGGTGTTTCAGTCAAGGACAGTGAATGCCATCACTCCACCCCACTCCCACAGAAATGAGGAGCTCAAGTTGTTCATTTATAAATTTATTTTGTGGAAAAATTTAATGGGTCTCCATGTTCTTGCTAGAAAACAATTTGCAACCTGGGAGAACCATCACAGGTCCCTATAAATATCACCCCATGCCTCCCCCGTCACATAAAACTCGATACAGCTTTCATGAGGATTGAGGAACAGGATGGAACACAGTGCTCTTTATTTTATGGTTTTCAGTTATTTTTATTAATCTGTACCTTTTAATCTTATTTCAATAAAATTTATTTTATTAAATATTTATTTATTTAACAGAGAATCCACTTGGTTTTGCACAAACTCCTAAGAGGCACCTCTTGCCCTCTAGGTCCACATGCACAGCTCCCCCTAATGTCTGCAGTACACCCTGCATGATCCAACAGAGATCCTGCTGTGGATTCTCTGGACTATGAGCCAAAAGACAACAAGAAGGATTGTATTTTCTCCCAGACTTTTTTTCTATACACTTAAAGACAGATGAGGATACGTACAAACTCAGCATCTACTTTTTAAACCCTAAACTTGTATATAACAGGAGATATGTGCATGAATGTGCACAGCTGCTTTGTGTTATATTAGCAAAAAACCTGGAAACAATCTAGGTCTCTGACCAAAAAAAAAAAAAAAAAAAGGTATACTATTCACAAAATTAAATATACTGCAGTGAAATGAGTGTACTATAGCTAGATGAAGTAATATGGATGAGTGTGTGTGCGTGTGTGTGTGCGCGCGCGCGTGTGACCTAGAAGACATAAACAGGTATGATCCATTTTTATAAAGCTCAAAAATAAAACTAAACAATGTATTGTTTAGGAATATATAAAATGGGGAAAATCCTTGGTGGAATAGAAGAAAAAGGTTAATAAATTCAAAATTCAGGACAGCTACTTGGAGGAGGCAGGCAGAGGCAGGGGGATGAGATGGGGGAAAACACATGAGTGGGATTTAGTGGTGACATTCTAGCTCCTCGGTTGAGTGGTGAGTTCATGGGTATTTGTGATGTTAGGCTTTATAACACATGCATACATATATAGATATATCAGATTCATTTGTAGCATTAAAATTTTTAAAAGAGGGATGCCTGGGTGGTTCAGTCAGTTGAGCATCTGACCGGCTCAGGTCATGATCTCACGGTTCATGAGTTCAAGCCCCACATCAGGCTCACTGCTATCAGCTCCTCTGTCTCCCCCTCTTTGTGCCCCTTCCTGCTCATGCGTGCTCTCTCTCTCTCTCTCTCTCAAAAAAAAAAAAAAAAAGAAAAAAGAAAAAAATGAAAAAAAATTTTAAAGAGAAGGAAAGAAAAAAACTTTGAAGATATTTTGATGTACTTACACATGCTGTCTTTTTTTTTTTAGAAAAAAGAGCTCACATTATTCATAATGTTCTGTAACATTAAGTCATAGTTAATATTTTATGATCAACTTTCCATCTCTAAGAATTCTATGTTCATTTTTAATAGTTTATAATATCCAATTTAAGGAATAGTTAATGAAGTCAAGGTACAAACATATGATAGAATATTATATAGCCATTAAATATTGTAGTTACAAATATATTTAATGATGTGGCTAGACGCTTGATAAGTAAGACAATGACATGTAAAGTGTGATTTCAACTATATACAGAAATTCATTAAAAAAAAAAAACAGAATAAATAGTGGTTATGTCTGGGTCCCAGAATGATAGGTGATTGTTATTTTCTTTTATTATTTTTATATTGTCTAAGTCTCCATTCTGAGAATTTAGTTTTTACAACTAGGAGAAGATTCCATTAAATACAGGTGAAACGTGACCTCATAATTAGAGCTCAACTGGACATTCACAAATTAGGATTTGGTTCAAAGGGAAAGTCTGGCTAGTGGTGTGTGTGTGTGTGTGTGTGTGTGTGTGTGTGTGTGCACGCGCGCGCGCACACACCTGTATAGACCTACGGAGTCTGAGGACTCCACTCACCCGCCTCTGCGAACTACAGGCATGACCGTAATCAAAAACTGAACGTAACTCACAAAACCCACCATTAAGGGAGGGAAGCAAACACAAAGACTCCAAACTAAAGAACTTCATTGGGAACTTTATAAAACAGAAAAAGAGATCGTACACATCTGCTTCAGTAATTAACCAGCCTTCTCTGTTAATCCACTTACCGTCTGAAGAAAAGCAGGAAATGCTTTCACAGGAACACTTTTGTGGAAGGACCTAGCCTACAAAGGAAGACAAAAGGAAACCGGTTTCAAACATAAATATTTCTGGAGATAAACACTCTCCCTCTGAAAGTGAACACAAAGCAATACCAGAAGTTTAACAACACAGCTAGGGCTTCTCTGAAAGGTCAGAAAATAGCTCTCCTGCCAATTAAAATTAATCTCCTAAGCCTAAAAGACTCTGGAAAAGGTACTTTAATAAGAATCTCATTCTTTCTTACGGATTGGCTTTGGCCTTTTCCAGCTGCCTAATAACACCCACAACTTTGGCCCTCCAGCTCTGTGGTGAGGGGTGAGTGAGGAAATACTTGCATTAAGAAGTCCCTGCACCTCCCTAGCTTCGATCGTCAGTATCTCCTGGTTACACGAATGTAAGAGCCTCCTAACTGATCTTCCTGCCTGGTTCTCGACCTTTAATTCAGTTTATACAGGCTGCCAAATGAATTATTTTACTTTCTGTTTAACATTTTTAAAAATTTATTTTAATTTTTACTTTCTTTAACTTAACCCCTTGATACACCAAGTCTTATCTCTTCATTTTGGAATCCCAGGGCTTCTACATCTTGGCTCCAACCTCTTCTATCCCGCCTGACTCCCTACTACCCTGGACCATGAAGCCCTGATCCACTCACGTTGATGCCCATCATCCTGCGCTCACCAAGCCCACTCTTGTCTGCGGGTCTTCGTTTACATGGTCAGATACTGCCTCTACCTCCTGACATCTTAACCCCCTGCACTCTGGTCTTACCCTCAACCATCTACTAAAATTGCTCTTTTCAAGATCACCCAAAATTTACTAACTGCCATACCCATCTTTTCAACCTCTCTGTAGCATGCAAAACTTTAATATTCCCCTTTCTTAGAATTTTCTCCTCCTTTGGTTTCCAAGACACTGACTCTCAGTGCACGTACTTCTTTGGCCATTAGCTCCTTTCCCTTCTTCTTAGTAACTGGCCCTTTTTTCCCTTCTACCTGAGAAGTGGAGGTGGGCCTTGGGTCCTGCCCTTGGTCCTCATGTCTAGATGTACTTTCTCCTCGGGCAACACCACCCACACTTAGAACTTTAACCAGAGGCTTTCTATGTGGATGACTCCCCAATCTTTATCTCCAGTTCTGACCTCCCTTCAAAGTCCCAATCCTGCAGTCCTCAATAGCCCATCTCCCTAGGTGGCCTCAAATCCCCTTAAATTCAGAGATGTCCAACAGCTGGCCCAGAGGCTCCTGGTTAGCACCAGCACACCGCTGCTTTTCACAGTAGTCTCTGAATGGCACCATCATCACCTAAACCTGAACTCTGTGCAGCCTTCCCTCTTCCCGATCCTGCTACCACCCAATCTGTCAAGTCTAGTTGATTCCTCCTCTGTTGTGTGTGTGTATAAATCTATATAAACATATCTAAACATTTACCCTAAGTCAGACCTTCTTTCTCTCTCTCCTAAGTAAGCCTCCTAAATGATCTCCCACCCCCCAAATTTGTCTCAAACACTGCTGGCCAGGTTCTCTAATGTGCAACACTACTGTCACTGCTCTACTTGATGGTGGCGATGATGAAGGGAGCCCACTCACATGTCACTTATGATATGCCAGGCATGGTTATAAAGTCTTACACACATTAACTCATTTATCCAAATCACAGCTCTTTGAGTTCAGCCCTAATATGACCCTCTTTCCCAGAGGAGGAAAGTGAGGGGCAGAGGTGAAGATCATGTGATCAGGAAATGGCAGAGCTAGGACTGAAAGTCAGATTCTGGTTCCAGAGTCTGCACTGTCATCCACTGTGCTCCAGTGCCTCTCAAATCTTCCCGAACTCTATTATCTTCCTTCAGTCCACCCTTCCAAGCCTGTTTTCCAGGATCCTATTTCACATAACCTACAAACCAGTAGTTTTCAAACCTAGTGTTTAAAATCATTTGGAAATTTTAATTCCTGGCCCCATCCCAGGTTTACTGTATCACCAGGGGGTAAGGCCTGGGAATCTGTATTTTTCAGATGCCTTAAGTGTCCATCAACTGGGACTAGTCAGGTTCCAACTCAGGGCATTCCTGCATTTATGATTCCGTTGTATTCTCAGACCTTATCTAAAACTCTGCTAGTTTTAAGTGATTTCTCATCTAAAGTTCCATGTATTTTACCTATACCTCCATTGTGGTAGAGAACTATGCTTCAGAAAATTCAGAAAAAGATTAATATAGAATCTTGGCCCTCAAAAAGCTTACAATCTGATTACCTATTTAATATTTCACAAAAATTTACTGAGTGCCTGTGATGTACCACGCACTTTAGATGTTGAAGAATGCAGCATAGAACCAAAGTCACTTACATTCTGTGTCAGGCAGTGAGAAGTGCGAGGCCAGGTAAAGGGACTGAGGGGATGGAAAAGGAGGCTGTTATTTTAGATAAGGTAGCCAGGAAGAATCTTTCTGATAAGGTGATATTTGATGCCGCCTATGAGGTTGGGAGTGGAGGAGTTGGGGGTGAAGAACATCTTCCAAGCAGAAAAACAGCAAGTACAAGGGACCTGAGGTTTGCAGGTAAATGACAAGGTCTTTAGGATCCACTGAGGCTCAGAAAACAAACAAACAAACGGAAAAGAAAAAGGTTCACAAGAAGAACCAGGGAGAAAGAGCATCATGAGAATCAGGGAGATACAAAGTTTCCACCAAGTTTTCAGGAGACACTAAAATGAAGAAATGGTTCTAGGAGAATCAGGAAGGAATAGCATGATTCAGATGAAGGACATAGTTTCAAGAAAGGGGAGAAGGGGGCACCTGGCTGTCTCAGTTATTGGAGCATGAGACTTGATGTCAGGGTTGTGAGTTCAAGCCCCACATCAGGTGTAGAGGTTACTTAAAAATAAAATCTTAAAGGGTTGCCTGGGTGGCTCAGTCAGTTAAGTGGCTGACTCTTGATTTTGACTCAGGTCTGATCTCACAGTTCATGAGTTCAAGCCCCGCATTGGGCTCTGTGCTGAGAATGCAGAGCCTGTTTGGGATTTTCTCTCTCCCTCTCTCTCTGCCCCTCCCCTGTCTCAAAATAAATAAACTTAAAAAAAAATTAAAAATAAATAAATAAAATCTTTAAAAAAAAGAACTGTGGGGGAGTCAACAGAAGACAAGGTACAGATTGAGAAGAGATGAAGAACTAACTGTTAGGAAAACACCTAAAGTGACATGCAGGAGAAATCAGGAACCAGTTTAGAGGCTAAGTCAGAGAACCAAGGGAAGAAGATAGTAGTAGAAGGTTTCAAGGTGGTGTTATATAACACCAGGGGATGAATCACCTGATTCTCCTCCTGAAATCATTATTGCACTACATGCTAACTAACTTGGATGTAGTGGCGCCTGGGTGGCTCAGTCAGTTGAGCGTCCGACCTCGGCTCAGGTCATGATCTCACAGTCCGTGAGTTTGAGCCCCGCATCGGGCCTGTGCTGACAGCTCAGAGCCTGGAGCCTGTTTCGGCTTCTGTGTCTCCCTCTCTCTCTGACCCTCCCCCGTTCATGCTCTGTCTCTCTCTGTCTCAAAAATAAATAAACATTAAAAAATAAATTTAAAAAAAAAAACTAACTTGGATGTAAATTAAAAAAAAAGAAAAGAAAGTTTCAAGGAGCAAAAACGTCTATGATGTCAATAGCAGAAAGAGCATGAATGAGAGTTTTAAGTGCCCCCTAATGTGGCAATAAGGAGATTATTTGGTGATGCCTATTATTAGAATAGGCAGGATGGAAGTGAAATGATAGCACAACGAACGGTGCCATGGTCCTGCTGGCCTTGAGGTAGCAATGAATGTAGCCACTTACTCACTAAAGTTTAACCGGGAGGGGGGAAATGTGCCACAGAATATCCGAAGGCTGCCTAGAAAAGGGGTGAGTTATCAGGCCAGCTGCGGACATTGAGGACATGAGCTCCTGGGAGAGGAGCCATCAGCCCTGGCAGGGCAAAGACAGTCTGTCCCCTGAGAGTGAGAGCTGGTGGGTGCACAGAGCACAAAGGAGCTCACCGAGGAAGCCGAGGCTGGGCTTGCTCGGTAAAGGATGTGTTCATCTGCTGAGAGGGAGACAGGGGGACCATAAAAAACTGGAGAAAGTTTTCAAGAGTGCCTGAGATAAATCTACTGGGATTTCAATGAGAAATGGAGTAAAGACCAGGAACCCTAACTATGCTCGAGGAACAGCCACATCTAGAAATAGTAGTTTCCTAAATAATTTGGCAGAGAGCCTACTTACATGCTTTAGGTGCAAGTGTGCCTGGCTGGCAATGTCATATATTACATCTCTCACATTTTTAGCTTGGTTCTGCCGTAGAAAATCCTCTTGTGAAACGCCATGCTGTGTGGGAAAATACACATTACGTTAGGAATCTAAAAGCACACTTTACCTTAGTTCAAGAACAACAGGTGACAGAATAGAATCTACAGTACAATGTTTATTTTGTTTTTGAAAATACATGTACACACACTTGTGTCTGCACCTACAGACACACATACACACACACTCCTAGAAGAATATGCGACAAGATGTTAATTAACAACAGTTGCGGGTAGAACAAAATTATACAAGCAAGGAAACATATGGACCCACCACTGATCTCAGGTGCCCGACTGATAAAATTCTGATGTGATAACTGGGGCAAAAAAGCAATTAGCATTCATTTCAAAGCAGTTACTTGAGCAGATGAAGCAAAGAACCAAGAGATAATGTCCCTCCCCATGTTCCTGAAGTAAATTATTAGAGGAAACAAGTAACAGCCTTACCAGCATACAAATTTCCATGGGAAGGAACACTCTTCTTCTGCTACCATGATAGGGCGTTGCTCTCAAGCAAGTGACAATGCCCTGCGCTTTTCCAATGTGACTCGCGGCATGATCTGCATGAAGATCCTTTACACCTAGGATTTTAGAAATGAAGCAACATGGCTTACATGCACAACAAATCAATAGAGGCAGCTTGGAGAAATCACCTAAACATGTAAAAGTAGGTGTTTATCTTGTGTGTTATATCTGAAAAACAAGACTTATGTGAGCAAAACTGGTCACAAAGACAAGCTGACTGTTTACCACTGAACAGGTTTCTGAACCTCAACTTTTAAATGAAAGTGTTTTCCTCAGACTACAGAACACTGAGAACACATTTGGAATTTTAATCAGCTATCTTGGAAAAACATTACAAGTCTTCCATTTCTTCTCCTCAATGCAATTTCCATATGACCTCATTTTAAGCATACGCTTGACAAACCGTCTGCTCTTTGCTCCCTCCTTTCATTGTGTTGGCAAACATGTCACCGGGCATACAGGCGGAATGAGCCTGGGAATCTCAATAGGGACTTGTGTTACTCCCTTAGGGTGACATAAAGATATATTACCTTCTTCAAAAGAGAGGGTATTGTCCTTGATCCAAACAATCTCCTCATTACAATAAGACCTCACCAACTTAAAACAAAGTAGATGAGGAAAAGGATCATCTAAATTTGTTTGTTTTATTTATTTTTAAGAGGACAGAGAAAGAAAAGTCTTGCAAGAACTTTGAGAAACGCAGTTTTATATTTTCTACTTTTTATTTTTTCTTACACGGGGAAGTTTTATTGACAGGGAAGGAAGAGTCAGGCCCCAGGTCTTCCAAATTGTAGGAGACACTTGGAAAAGAAAAATCACCTGTAATTACCAGATTATTGATTACAGCATTCCCATGAGGTAGCTAAAGTACTTTTATGAGAGCCTGAGTATTTTGATTAGTCTGCACTCCAAAGAAAGATATATATATTCCCCTTTTTGCTAAAGAAAAACAAACAAAAAACCATTCCTTTACAGATGGTGTGAAGAAAACCTTCGTGTTAAACCAATTAGACTGTCAGATTATGAAAGAGTGAAGTCTGAGAGGTATTTTCTTTGAAAACAGAATTATAAAACTGGAAAAAAAGACTTACCCAATATTTCTAGTGTTAAATAAAGAAGAGAGCTCTGAGTGTTTTCAGCATAGTTTTCCAGTTCCTGGATATTACGATATGGTTTGTCATCCAAATTTTTTTCCTATAGTCAAACAAAAGGCAAATAAAGTTTGATGAATTATCAATATTTTATAAAGAAAAGCACCATTTTTTGCCCTGAAGAATTAATAAAGAATAAAAATAATTAGTATATATTGTTTAGTACACAATAAGGTTAAAATAAAATTAAAATATTAAAGTCCTACACATTCAGTAATTACAAATCACCCCTCAAAAGAATACCTTGGGAATAATCTCAATGCACAAATCACCCCAGACATGGGGTTAGCTTAATTTTTAATTCCTTCAAAAGCCCAAGGAATCATGAGACACTGACTTAACTGAGCTCTGACTTAAGCACTTTAGACATTATCTTTTTAATCCTGGAAACCTCCCCCCTCCCCCCAAATAAAGAATTAATGCTTTTTCCATGTTGCAGATGAGGAAATGGAGCCACAGGTCACATAGCTAGTAAATGGTGGGGATAGGATTCAAATCTATACATTTTAACTGTTAAGCCCATGTTTTTAATAAAGAAAAGGTGTGTAGAAAAGGAAAGATCATAACCAGGCCCCACCCCAAAGAAACCAAGCTCCATAAAGTAACGGGGGTGATTACTTTACCTGATCACATTATATTCCAGAAACCAAAAAATGTAAATCTCAGGCTAAGAACATCTAGCCACTTTTATAATAATACATCCACAAAGACCCTACTGCCAAGGAAATATACCCCTTCCTCTTTATTTTTTAATCAGAAGAAAATGGCACTAGCAATGATCCCAGGTGAAAAAAATTATGTCCAATCTTTACATTTTTTAAAAATTGAGTAATAATTCACATACTGTAAAATGTACCCTTTTAAAATGTACAATTCAGTGGTTTTCAGTATATTCACCAAGTTGTACAACCATCACCACTATCTAATCTCACACTGTTTTCCCGCCTCAAAGAGAAACCCTGTATCCATTAAGCAGTCACTTCCCACTTCTCCCTTCTCTCATCCCCCAACAAACCACTCACCTACCTTCTGTCTCCATGGATTTGTTTGCTCAGGACATTATAAAAATGCAGTGATACAATATGTAGTTTTTTGTATCTGGCTTCTTTCAGTTAGCACATTTTTAAGGGTCATCCATGTTGGAGCACATATCAGTACCTGATTCTTTTTAACTGGAGAAAGTATTAATAATATTCCATTGTATGGATATACCACACTATGTTTTTATTCACTCATTGGTAGACTATGGGTTGTTCCCACTTTTGGACTACTATGAATAATGCTGCTGTGAACATTTGTTACAGATTTTGTGCAGACACATGTTTTCATTTCTTGGGTATAAATATAGGAGTGATACTGCTGGGTCTTTGGTAACTCTATGTTTAACTTTCTGAAGAACTGCCAAATTTTTTTCAAAGCAGCTATACCATTTCACATTCCCATCAGCAACGTATGAAAGTTTCTAATTTATCTATATCCTCACCAACACTCATTATTGTTCATATTTTTATTGTAGCCATCCTGATGAGTGTAAAGGAGTAATTTATTCTGGTTTTGATTCACATTTCCATAATGAAAAGATGTTGAGCATCCTTTTAGGTGCTTACTGGTCATAGGTAGATCTCCCTTGCAGAAATGTTAACTCAAATCCTTTCCCCATTTTTAAATTGGGTGATTTGTCTTTTTATTGTTGAGTTTTAAGAGTTTTTTTTTACATATTCTAGGTACTTATTCCTTATCATATATATACATATATATATATATATATATATATGTATGTGTGTATATATATATATATATATATATATATATATATATATATATCTTCCAAATACTTTCTCCAATTCCATGGACTGCTTTCTCACTTTCTTGAAATTTTTTTCAACGTTTATTTATTTTTGGGATAGAGAGAGACAGAGCATGAACGGGGGAGGGGCAGAGAGAGAGGGAGACACAGAATCGGAAACAGGCTCCAGGCTCTGAGCCATCAGCCCAGAGCCTGACGCGGAGCTCGAACTCACGGACCGCGAGATCGTGACCTGGCTGAAGTCAGACGCTTAACCGACTGCGCCACCCAGGCGCCCCATCACTTTCTTGAAATTTTTAATTTTGTTTAAGTTCAATTACCTGCTTTTTCTTTTATTGCTTATCCTTTTGATATCGTATCTAAGAAATCACTGCCTAACCTGAAGTCACAAAGATTTATATCTATGTTTTCTCCTAAGTGTTTTACAGTTTTAACTCTTACATTTAGGTGTTTGACCTATTTTGAGTTAGTTTTTGCATATGGTATTAGATAGGTGTTAGATAGGAATCCAAATTCATTCTTTGCATGCAGATATCTAGTCGTCCTGATGTTATTTGTTGAAAAGGCTATTCTTTACCCATTGGATTATCTTCACACCCCTATCAAAAAAATCAACTATAAATTTATGGGTTTATTTCTGGACTTTCAATTCTGTTCCATTGATCTATATGCCGATGCTGTGCCAATAATCCACAGTTTGATTACTATAACTTTGGAGCTTTCTTTTTTAGCAGGATTGCTTTAGCGATTCTGGGTCTCTGGTGTTTCCATATGGATTTCAGGATCAGCTTGTTAATTTCTGCAACAAGGCAGCTGGAGTTTTTATAGGAATTGCACTAAATCTAAAGATCAATGTGGGAGACTTGAGCCTAGTCTTTTACTCTTAAATATCCCTCCCTACAAATGCCAAATGTTATTTTCCATTAAACCAAAAAGTTATCTCTGTCTTGAATTTTCTAATTGTCTTTACCTCATAAAAACAGAAAACACCTGAAAAATAGATCTTCTTAGTGCTAGTTAACTCTGTAGGCCAACAACTATTTCTTTTATTTATTTACTTTTAAAGGCTTTATCTATTTTTGAGAGAGAGACAGAGTATGAGCAGGGGAGGGGCAGAGAGAGAGAGGGAGACAGAATCCACAAAGCAGGCTCCAGGCTCTGAGCTGTCAGCACAGAGCCTGATGTGGGGCTTGAACCTGTGAACCACGAGATTATGACCTGAGCCGCAGTTGGACGCTTAACTGACTGAGCCACCCAGGTGGCCCAACAACTATTTCTTTTAAATGCTCAAGTCGTTATCTCCTGTTTTGGTTTGTAATTACTATAGCCTATGATTATTAATAGGCTGTATCCAAATAAACTAAGTGAACTCACATTTTCATGACAACAGTATGTGATAAATATCAGGCCAATGAGGACACTGAGCCAACCATGTGTCAGAAAGATTACATAAATTAGCCCAGGCCAGAGAGTAATTTGTATGCTTGGTTGGAAGTAGAACTCAGGTCTTAGAACATAGTATAGCATTCCATTCACTAGAATAGAACCATCAGACTTTCCTATTCCCTCAACTATCTGGACAGAGATCCAAATATTGCATGTACATAAAGGTATGTGTATGAGTACTCAAGTTTTGATGATATTAAGGAATTATCTGTAATTTTTTTAAGGTATGATCATTTATTGTGGGTATGTTTTCTAAAAGCATTTTTAAAAATCTTTTCAAGATACAATATATATTTGCAAGCTAATAATATGCTGGTTTATTTTAAAATAATCCAGTGGCAAAAAAATAATAATAAAATAAAATAATCCAGGGGCGCCTGGGTGGCGCAGTCGGTTAAGCGTCCGATTTCAGCCAGGTCACGATCTCGCGGTCCGTGAGTTCCAGCCCCGCGTCGGGCTCTGGGCTGATGGCTCAGAGCCTGGAGCCTGTTTCCGATTCTGTGTCTCCCTCTCTCTCTGCCCCTCCCCTGTTCATGCTCTGTCTCTCTCTGTCCCAAAAATAAATAAACGTTGAAAAAAATTTAAAAAAAATAAAATAAAATAATCCAGTGGCATTTAATGAGAAGAGTTGGTAGAATATAGATGAAACAAGATTGGATATGTATTTATAACTAATTAAAGCTGGGTAACAAATACATGAAAGTATATTACACTATTCTCTCTACTTTTGTATAAGTCCAAACATTTCCATTTAAAAATCAAACAAAATAGTAGAGTGGGGGTAGGGTGCGCATACCTGTCTCTGCCTAGGTGCCTGTGTTTGCCTCTCTGACTCAGGGTGCAGGGGCAGGGGGCTGAAATGAGCGCATGTAATGATAGAGAATGGATACAATGACAGTTCTCTAAAATCTCCTTCCTCCAGAATGTAATACACATATTAAAAAATTTCCTCCCTGAGGAATTAGCTTACAGATAAAAAGGAAGAAAACACTTACAACTTGAGCAATTTCAACTTACTCTTTCATCAATGATTTTCATAAGCCATCTTTTAGTCAGATTATGTCTTTTGACAGCCTGAAAAAAACAAGAGTGTTGTTAATTTTTAGAAAGTACTAGAAATGACTTCAGCAGACCTGAAAATGAACAAACCAAATACAAAACTAGGTAAGGAAACTTGTAATAACTATCACCAGATAGCTATGTTAAAGTATCAGGGGAAAAGAAAATGTCCCTAGAAAACATTTCAAAACATTTCCAAGTATAGATAATACGTCCAAAACATTTCCACTAGACTTTTTTTCTTATGCTATTAGTAATTTAACTAATAATTTAAAAATAAAAACACACTTTAAAAATAAAAACAAAACAAGAATTAAATAACAAGCTTCTGTTATGTGATTCATCTTGACTTCTATGCTTATTTATTACACACAAACTTTTTTCCATAGGACAAAAATTTTACTTAGTGAAAATAACCACTTCTCCACACGAAAAGAGTAACTAAAAGTCCAAAGAAAATAATCTGTAGGGTACAGTTTTATCTTAGCAAATAGAGATTCCAGTAGGAAAAAGCACACCTAGTGCCCAGATCTTGGTCTCCAGTTCCACTCCCCCCGAAGGAAACGGGGCTCTGGAGAAACAGAGGCAGGGGAGATTCAAGGTGATCCTAGAATATTTTACTGTGCCAGAAAATACAAAGTGTCCCAAAAAGTGATGAGGATGCATGTCATAAGGACATAGGACCCAGTTTGATAAGACTCCCACTATCCAAGTCTGGGACAACTTGAACATCAAAATAATCATATATAGTAATGAATTATAAAATACTGGAAAAAAACAGGAATTCATGAGTTCATAGCAATAATCAATAAACAAATACAAGAGATTAAGAGCTCTTCCTTATATTAGAATGCCAAGTAATGTTGACCGAGTGCTAGAGTCTGGAAATTACCTTTTTGCAATCATAACAAATAAAGACTGAATCAGACAAGAACCATCAATGAATGCTAAGTTTAGGAAGAAACTGACATGGAGCAGGATATGTGCATAGTCAAAGTTGACTAATTTATAAGAGGAATTATAATTACAGACTGGGAACCCAAGCAACATCTTGACCAGGTGATGAAAACAGTGCTAACAAAGAACAGATGGACAAAGTGTGCCAACAGATGTGATACCCTAAGAAGAACATATCACCTTTGCAGTATTCTGGCCAAACATGTATAAACTGAATTAGTCATGAGAAAACATCAGACAATTCCCAAATGAGGAATGTTCTAAAAAAGCAGGGGAAGGAGGCTATACTCTTCAAAACTGTCAATGACAGGGCACCTGGGTGGCTCAATTGGTTAAATGTCCTATTCTTTTTTTTTTTTTTTTTTTGATAATTAAAAAAAATTTTTTTTTAATGTTTATTCTTGAGAGAGAGAGAGGCAGACAGAGCATGATCGGGGGGAGGGTAGAGAGAGAGGGAGACACAGAATCCAAAGTAGGCTCCAGGCTCTGAGCTGTCAGCACAGAGCCTGATGCAGGGCTCAAACTCACGAATGGTGAGATCATGACCTGAGGTGAAGTCGGACACTTAATTGACTGAGCCACCCAGACGCTCCAAGTGTCTAACTCTTGATTTTGGCTCAGGTTATAATCTCACAGTGCATGAGTTCCAGCACTGCATCATGCTTTGCACTGAAAGCATGGAGCCTGGTTGGGATTCTGTCTCCTTCTCTCTCTCTGTCCCTCCCCCGCTTGCTCTCTGTATCTTTCTCAAAATAAATAAAAATGAACTTTAAAAAAAAAAATCAATTGGGGCGCCTGGGTGGCGCAGTCGGTTAAGCGTCCGACTTCAGCCAGGTCACGATCTCGCGGTCCGTGAGTTCGAGCCCCGCGTCGGGCTCTGGGCTGATGGCTCAGAGCCTGGAGCCTGTTTCCGATTCTGTGTCTCCCTCTCTCTCTGACCCTCCCCCGTTCATGCTCTGTCTCTCTCTGTCCCAAAAATAAACGTTGAAAAAAAAAAAATTAAAAAAAAAAAAAAATCAATCAATGTCATAGAAGATAGAAGCTACAGAAATGTTCCAGATTAAAGCAGGAGAAAGAGACGTGACAACTAATACATGATCCTAGACTGGATCCTATACTCGAGGGGAAAATACTATTGTGGACATTACTGGGGAAACTGACAAAAGTGGAATATAAATGGAAAATTATATAAAAATGTTACATCAAAGTTAAATTTACAAAAGTTAGTAGCTATTCAGATAACATCAGAGAATATCCCTATTCTTAGGAAATACTTAAAGTATTTAGGGATGAAGGGCCATGAATTATAGAACTTAAACTCAAGTGATTCAGATAAAAATTATAAGTGTGAAAATGCACACACACACAGAGCACACATGAACTTGTATGTGGGCACTGCACAAATCATTAACAAGATAAAAATGTTAACAACAGGTGAATCTGGATGTAGATTATGCAAGTGTTCTTTGTACCGTTTTAAATTTTGCAACCTTTCTGAAAGTTTGAAATTATTTCCAAATAAGTTTTAAAAACATTGTTTTCTTGCCAAGTCAACAATAAGTAAGATATATTTTCATAAAAAATAAATATGGCAGGGGCACCTGGATGGCTCAGTCAGTTAAGTGCCCAACTCTTGATTTCAGCTCAGATCATGATCTCACAGTTCAGGAGTTTGAGCCAGCATGAGGCTCCACACGCTTGGGATTCTCTCTCCCTCTCTCTCTCTGCCCCTCCCCTGCCCTCTTTCTCTCTCTCTCTCTCAAAATACATAAATCTTTTTAAAAGGGAAGAAAAAATAAATATGGTAGTGAAACAAAGTCTCAGGAATATCCTATACTCCATCTAAACTCTAAGACATCATTGATACTAATGACTAATGATACTAACTGGAAGCACAGAGAACAGGGCCCATTCTGCCTTCCAGGAACTAACAGAAGCTAAAGGAGCTGCACGGTGTTGCTTGCAAAGCTCTCAGCACTGCTGCTATTACATGGCAGGACTCCCTGCAGGCCTCTCCCCAGTCCCAGGAATCAGCTTGGGATTCCTCAGTCATTACAGAGTCCTGATCTTGTTCTATTTTGTACATGTCTGAGTGGGGCAAGGCATGTTTGATCTTTGTAACCACCATCAAGTACCATTCCTGGCACATAAAAGTACTAAATACATATTTAACCACAGAAAGTCAGATTTTTGTTTACTCAAGGCTGAAACCATAACAGCTATAGTTCCTTGACCATAAAATATAATTCTTCTGTCTGATTCTGAAGGAAATCAGAGATCAAGGTAAAAAAAAAAAAACAAAGATTTGGGGCGCCTGGGTGGCACAGTCGGTTGAGCGTCCGACTTCAGCCAGGTCACGATCTCGTGGTCCGTGAGTTCGAGCCCCACGTCGGGCTCTGGGCTGATGGCTCAGAGCCTGGAGCCTGTTTCCGATTCTGTGTCTCCCTCTCTCTCTGCCCCTCCCCCGTTCATGCTCTGTCTCTCTCTGTCCGAAAAAAAATAAAGGTTGAAAAAAAAATTTTTTTTAATTTAAAAAAAAAAAAAACAAGGATTTAATAAGCAGCTGAAAATCTGCTGAATAAAGTATCAACAATTTTTAAAACAGAAGCCAAACAGAATAAAAACCTTGGCTATAAACATAAGTTCAAGCTTGCAACTAACATTAATACACAGAGAAATGGAGAAAACCATATGAAATACACATGTAATTATAGATATGCAATTATCTTGCATCCTAAAAGCACTAATGAATCACTGGCAGAAGAGTTCTCCCTACACAATACACTGTCACTCTTTCCCCACTTAATCTTCTAAAAGAACCTGATGCTCTCTAAAGAACCAATGAAAAGTTTTACTGGACAGTGTGCAAAAAGCATGTGCTCCAGCAGAGTGTGGAAGGGTAAACATGCAATCAAGACATCTGCTATGACCACCACCTGCTTCTTTCAAATATTCATATTAACCTTCAACACTGGTCATATCAGAAAGCTGGTCAACAGCAATCATCAACATTTAAAGAGCTATTAAAATCGGATCAATTGGCACATGTGTAAACATTCTACAATTCAGATGGGTCTTCTGTTTTTTTTTTTTTTTGAGAGAGGCCAAGACAAGATAAATTTGTCTTGAAGGAATCTCTAAGGATGCAAGCCTTAGCATAAACCCCCACTGCGGGGATGTCTGAGTGTAAAAGAAGAGTTTTTCTAGATTTTAGAGAAAATTTTTCTCTAAATGGAGTCCCCAAGGTTGAGGTTCTTAAAGTGAGGTAAACAGAGATAAACAACTAATCTAATACTCACTGCTTCCCATCCACTTTTTCTTCTCAGTCCCAGACTTGGGAGGGCCTGCCTTTTTCCATCCTTACTGGGGCTCTGGAAGTCGGTCGGGGGCCCAGGAACGGGGCCTGCCTCTGCTGGTGTGCAGACCTGAGAAGAGGGGCACCCCTGTCAGGCCTGTCCATGGCTCCGTTACAGAACCTGTCTTTTAGCACTCATCACACTACAGTGGGGACACAGATCAGTGACAAAAAGCACCTAATTCCCTTCCACCAGTCATGGTGCAGCACATTTCAGAACTCTGCGTGGCTGTTTATGAATGAGGGATCCATATAACTGCTTTAATGTGAAACTATTCACTGTATACATCTAGCTGTCCGAATAATTCTCCAGCCCATAAGTTTCCATTCTCTAATACTTAAAATTCATCAATGAATATGCAACAAGGCAGTTTTACATTTGTGTCTGGACAATGGTGATCGCAAGTCTCCCTTCACAAAAGATCAGTATGCGTTTTTCTACAGCCCACGGAATGGATTGGAGCACTAGAATAAGGAGCTGCTGGGCAGATAGAACAATTAACCTGCCACTGCTTCAAAATGTATGGGGTTTGGGGTGCCTGGGTGGATCAGTAGTTGAACATCTAACTTCAGCTCTGGTCATGATCTCACAGTTCATGGGTTTGAGCCCCACATCAGGCTCTGTCCTGACAGCTCAGAGCCTGCCTTGGATCTTCTGCCCCCCAACCCCCATCCCTTCCCCATTCGTGCTCTCTCTCTTAAAAATAAATAAAACATTTTCTAAAATGTATGGTGTTTAATTTCTACAACCAAATATGTGGAAAACAAATAAGTAGTTGGTAACACAAAGGGACCAGATTCTTTTTTTTTTTCCTTTAATAAATTCAGTAAAGATCTGTGCAGGTTATTAGCAGATGATTTAAAATTCCTATCAAAACTAACAGCTTTGAACATTACATGAGCCTAAGATTTTTTCAGGATAGATTCCCCATAGCCACTAGCCAAATTGTATGCATCAAAAAGTATGCTCAAGGGGTGCCTGGGTGGCTCAGTCGGTTAAGCGTCTGACTTCGGCTCAGGTCATGATCTCACTGCTCATGAGTTCAAGACCCACGTTGGGCTCTGTGCTGACAGCTTGCAGCTAAGACCCTGGAGCCTGCTTCAGATTCTGTCTCATCTCTCTGCCCCTTCCCCAAACGTGTTCTGTCTCTCTCTCAAATATAAATAAACATTAAAAAAAATTTGTTTTTAAGTATGCGCAAATAACACTTACAAATTAAAGGTAGCATTTTGTGGGGCTCCTGGGTGGCTCAGTTGGTTAAGTGTCTGACTTCGTCTCAGGTCATGATCTCATGGTCCGTGAGTTCGAGCCCCACACCGGGTTCTGTGCTGACAGCACAGAGCCTGGAGCCTGCTTCAGATTTTGTGTCTCCCTCTCTCTCTCTGCCCCTCCCACACTCACACTCTGTCTCTGTCTCTCAAAAAATGAATATACGTTAAAAAAAAATTTTTTTTTAAAGTAGCATTTTGCTTTTACCTTCCACAGCTCGATGGCCACAGGCTGCTGGGGTGGGTTGTCACTGTATATGTCGTCCACGGTTTTTCTCCAAAACTCCATTCGCATCAGTCCAATTGTTTTCTCAGAGACTGAGTCCTTAACCTGTAAACAGCATTCAAAAACCTTAATAAATGCACTCTTCCTTCACAGTCTCAAAATCAGTATTTGTGACTGCATAACCACATGATTCAGCCAAAAACGAAGTTTAACTCTGTATATTTGTTTTAATTTTTCCTTGAAGTTATATATCAATCAAATTCTTGTCATTAAGAGGTTCCTAAATAAAACTGCAAACTACTTCCAATATTTTCAAGGTCTGCATTCAAAAATAGCAGATCATCGGGGCGCCTGGGTGGCGCAGTCGGTTAAGCGTCCGACTTCAGCCAGGTCACCATCTCGCGGTCCGTGAGTTCGAGCCCCGCGTCGGGCTCTGGGCTGATGGCTCAGAGCCTGGAGCCTGTTTCCGATTCTGTGTCTCCCTCTCTCTCTGCCCCTCCCCCGTTCATGCTCTGTCTCTCTCTGTCCCAAAATAAATAAACGTTGAAAAAAAAAAAAAAAACAAAAACAAAAATAGGAGATCATCTTCTAGAAATAAATTGCCAAGAAAAAGAGTGGGGGGCGGACAATTAGATTAAAAGAAATTTGATAGATGAACCAGTTGCAGTATGTGGACTTTATCTGAATCCTGATTTGAAGAGAAAGAGACAACTAGGAAAAATCTGAACACTAGATGTTTAATGATACTAAGGAATTACTAAATTTTTAATGTTGGACAATGGTTTTGTAGTTATTTTTTAAATGAGTTATCTTTTAGAGATACATATGGCAATATTTACAGATGGAAAAATTTATCTGAGACTTACTTCAAAATAACTTGGAGGTGAGGATGGGGTAGGTGGGGAGAGAGATGAAAAATCAAGATTGGCCATGAGCTAGTAACAGGTGAAGCTGGGTGATGGGTTTATGGAAGTTTACTATACTACATTCTCCAATTCTATATATATTCAAAGATTTTCCATAATAAAAACGTTTTTAAAAGTAAGCATAAGAGAAGAAAAACAATCTTCATTAGATTAGTGATGGTAAAATTATGTGTAAGTCTGGAGATGAACCTAGGAAATAGGGCCAGGGGCTTTCTAGAGGAAGCAGTGAAGGAAGTAACATTTACCAAATGTCTACGAGTGCCAGGCCCTTTGCTAGGTACTGTCCCAGAGATTATCTGATCTCAGTCC
The DNA here is from genome assembly GCF_028749965.1 of Puma concolor. NCBI lineage: Eukaryota > Metazoa > Chordata > Mammalia > Carnivora > Felidae > Puma > Puma concolor. The sequence continues at coordinate 42,120,423 of NC_141684.1, forward strand.
TCACTACATACCCACAGGGTCATTACCAATATACCCATTTACAAATAGAGAAATTATGGCTCAAAAAAGTGGTAGTTTAGGGGCGCCTGGCTGGCTCAGTCAGCTGAGCGTCTGATTCTTGATTTTGGCTCAGGTCATGATCCCAGGATCAAGCCCCACATTGGGCTCCATGCTGAGCGTGGAGCCTGCTTATGTATTCTCTCTTTCTCTCCCTCTCTCTCTCCCTCTACACCCCTCCCTCATCTGATCCCTCTCCCTCACTCGCAACCTCTAAAAAAGAAAAAAAAGTAGTGTATCTTATGCTGTGCACACTCAGAACTCATAACGGAACCAGAAGGACTTGCAAAAGATTATGGGGGAGGGGAGTGGTTGACTACGAAGGGGCACATGAGGGAATTTTTTGGGTTGATGGAATTGTTCTTTTTTCATGACCACAATGGTGAACGCATGACTCTACGCATGTTTCAAAACCTATAGAACTGTACACCACAAAAAGTGACTTTTACTGTATGTCCATTTAAATAAATTCATTCATTCACAAAGTAATTTTTAAAAAGAAAATTATTATACCATCTCCCCACTACTGATTAAGAATGGCCTTGTTAGATTCAGGCAGGAGTAACCAATGCATGCTAAATCTAGGAGGTAAGCTTTTTTTCAAGACAGAATTGACATATACTAGTTTCAGGTGTACAACATAACTTGATATATGAATTGTGGATGATCACCACAGTAAGTCTCCATTACCATATGCAGTTACTAATCCTTTTCTTCTTGTGATGAGACCTTTTAAGATCTACTCTCTTAGCAACTTTCAAATATATAATATAGTCACCATGCTATATATTACAGCCTCATGACTTACTTATAACTGGAAGTTTATACTTTTTGATCACCTTCACCCATTTCTCTTACACCCACACCCTATCTCTGCAACCACCAGTCTAATCTATCTATGAATTTTGGGGATTTTTTTGTTTTTTAGATTCCACATATGAGTAAGATCATATATTTGTCTGACTTATTTAGCATAATGCCCTCAAAGTCCATCCAACTTGTCACAGATGGCAAGATTTCCTTCTTTTTTATGGCTGAAAAATGTTCTATTGTATATTTACACATTTTCTTTATCCATTCACCTATCAACGGATACTTAGGTTGCTTCTGTATCTTGGCTACTGTAAATAATGCTGCAGCGAACAAGGGGGTGCAGATATCTTTTCAAGTCAGTGTTTTCATTTTCTTCAGATAAATATCCAGAAGTGGAATTGCTGGGTCATAGGGTAGTTCTATTTTTAATTTTTTGAAGAATCTCCTTACTATTTTCCATGGTGACTGCACCAGCTCACATTCTTACCAACAGTGTACAAGGGTCCCCTTTTCTCCACATCCTTGCCAACGCTTGTTATCTCTTGTGTTTTTGATTCCAGTCATTCTAACATGTGTGAGGTGATATCTTGCTGTGGTTTTGATTTACATTTCCCTGATGTTAGTTGTACTGAGCAACTTTTCATGTACCTGTTGACTATCTAGGAGGTAAATTCTGATGAGGACCATGGTCTTAAAATGTCTACTCACATTTAACAAGGAAAAAATATTAATATTTTGACTGTGACCAAAATTAGTATCACCAATAAGAGACAGATGGACATTTCATACCTCCTTATGATTTGCTGAAAAGGACATACATCACTTAGTAGTATTAGACTAGGAATGCATAATACGACAAAAAAAACAAAACAACTCCAAATGAGAAACATTCTAATTTTTAATAGTATTTTAAGAATAAAAAAATAAAAGGAAAAGTATTATTTTAAAAATGTCAATGTCATAAAAGACAAAGGCTGTGAAAATGTTCCAAATTAAAGGAGGTTAGAGATATGAAAATTAATGCAATACATGATCCTAGATTGGCTCCTGTACAGAAGGGGAAAAAATGCCATAAAGGACATTATTGGATCATTTGACAAAATTGGAAACCAGACAGATTAAACATTGTATCAACACCAAATTTACTCAAATTGATTACTATGGTTACATAAGAGAATATTCTCACTTGTGAAATACATGCTCAAGATTAAAGGGATAAGGGCCATGGGTAGTGAAGATACTCTAAAATGATTCATAGAATGAAATATATAGACAAAACGACAAAGCATGTGTGGCAGAATACTAACGAAAGGGTCTATGGGTATTTTTTGTACTATTCTTACCTTTGTGTGTGTGCAATTATTTCCACATGAAAAGTTATTTTTGTTAATGGTCTTGGTGGTGGGTGGGTTTCAGTAATGTTTAGTATTCAGATCCTGGTGGTATATGGTCTATTCTCAATAAATATCAAGAGTAATCTTTTAAAAATGTGACCAAGCTTTGATGTCCTTTTCTGCTCAGAACCTTCCAATGGTTTCCCATCTCCGAGTAAAAGCCAAAGTGACTGCACTGGTCTCCAAGACCTTGCCTTTCGGGCCCAGATACCTCTAACCTAACCTCCCATGCCCTTCCTCCCTCATCTGCTATATGACACTGGCCTTTTATCAGGTACATTTGCACCTCAGAGCCTTTGTACTTCCTGTTCCTTCTGTGTAGAATAGTCTTTGCTCACATACCTTACTCCCTTGCCTCCTTCAAATTTTTGCTCGAATGCTACCTTCTCAGGTTTTTCCTGACCACTGTAAAATCAGAGCCCCTGCAACACCAAGCCTTCCCCATCCCCCTTAATTTTTTTTTCCATAGTACTTGCTTCTATCTGATACATTACACAGTACTTGTTTTGTTCCTTGAGTACATGGGCTTTATATGTTTTATTCAGTGTTATACTCCAGGATCTAAAACAGTACCTAGCATATCTGAGATAATCAAATACTTATTGAATGAATGAATGAACGAACGGACGAACAAGACTGTGTGTAAAGCAGCAGCGAAACACTCCTACAAGGTGACAGACAATTCAGGGAGAACCCTAATGGTTTGTTCATTAAAAATGGAATTTTAATCACTGTAAAGCAATAATGGAAGATCACAATGGGGACTCTTTACTGCTACACTGTGCTGAAGATGCAGATGTTCAGTTTATGCCTGAAAAAGGATGAGGTAAAAAAAAAATGGACTCATGACATCTAGAAGACACCAACAAAAATACAGCCAGAATCTATCAGACTGTCTGCAGATTCAGTGTCTCACCTCAGTTGTGCCTCAGTGCTCTACTCACATCCTTTCATTCCTTCCTAGCTCACTTCCTATCCTATCCACTGGAGAAGCCCTGCCAAAATTTGCACTTTCTTTGAGATTTCAAACCCTCCCCTGCTCCCTCACTCTTAATGTCTGAGCCCTCCATCTAATTTACTGAGAAGACCAAAGCCATACCACTTCAACTCCCACATTTCCATCCTCCAATTCATGTTACGTCAGCCCATGATCTTTCATTCTAAGAAAAAGAAGGCTCTTTCCTTCCTTTGTAATTTTTTAGACAAAAGCGAGTTAGTATGATCTAAGACCTGGGTTTGCTATAATTACTTCTATTGCCTACTTCACGTTAAAGCTAAAACGTCATTTAAAAAGTGCTTTGAAAACTGCTATAAACAGTGAGACTGTGATTAACCTACTCAACTAACAGACAAACATAAATGTTAATTGCATAGTTTTATAATAACCTTAGATAAAAGAAATTAAAATTCCAGAATGGTAGTTCCAGAATCGTTAAGTTTGTTAGCTAGTTTATTTTTGGAATTTAATTGATAAGCCTAACTAGAAGAAGGACAAAGAAATCACCAGCGGAGAACTAAAACACATCCAGCATATAAATTATAACTATATTTCTTTATTGTTCAGCATTAAATATTTTCACCATTTTTGCAAATAATTTTTGAAGGTATTTAATACCAGCCTGAGCCAGTTCCACATTGAAGGCCCTCAGTGCAAAGGCAGAGCTTCTGGAGTCTGCAGGGAGCAGCAGGGAGCACAAATAGCCTTCGTAGTCTCGTTTCCTATAACAAATAGGCAAAAAAAAAAGACCCTTACTTTTAACGTTCTAAACTGTACACACAAAAAAAAACGCTGACCAGAATTAGTCCGGCTTCGGCTCAGGTCACGATCTCACAGTTTGTGAGTTCGAGCCCCACGTCGGGCTCTATGCTGACCGCTCCGACCCTGGAGCCTGTTTCAGATTCTGTGTCTCCCTCTCTCTCTGACCCTCACCCGTTCATGCTCTGTCTCTCTCTGTCTCAAAAAAAAATAAAAACGTTAAAAAAATTAAAAAAAAAATAGGCCTGAAATTTCTTACTTATTTCTTTATAATTACAAAAATGTATCTGCCCCCAATCCCAGACCAGTTAAAAAGAAATAATCTCTATTATTTTTACTTATGTAGTACTTATAATTTTTTTTAAATTTTAATGTGTTATTTATTTTTGAAAGAGAGTGAGAGAGACAGAGCACGAGTGGGAGAGGAGCAGAGAGAGGAGGAGACACATAATCTGAAACAGGCTCCAGGCTCTGAGCTGTCAGCACAGAGACTGACACGGGGCTCAAACTCACAAACTGGGAGATCATGACCTGAGCTGAAGCCAGATGCCCAACCAACTGAGCTACCCAGGTGCCCCTATAGTACTTATAATTTTAATTGTCTCCAAGTCACTTTGGTTTTGGTAAGAATTCAAATGAGCTACTGAGGTGGACTACTCAAGAAAGTAATCCCAGCAAGTAATGGTATGAACTCACAGTTTGTTTGTTTGTTTTAAGTTTATTTATTTATTTTGAGAGAAAGAGTGCACACATGCAGGGGAGGGGCAGAGAGAGAGGAAGAGAGAGAGAGAGAATACCATGCAGGCTCCACATGGGCAGGACAGAGCCCAAAAAGGGGCTCAGTTTCACAAACCATGAGATCATTACCTGAGCCAAAATCAAGAGTCAGACACTTAACCAACTGAACGACCCAGGCACCTCTTTAATACACAGATAAAGACACAGATAAGACACAAAAACAGAAAATAATATAGGAGTGTGGGTGTGTGTGTATATTTATGTTTCCTAGCAGCATCTGCTGAGAGAACGTGGAAGCAATGATATCTCCTAAGCCCCCAGTATCAGTGAACACACCTAACACCTAGACCTTTGGTTGTTTTTTTTTTTTTAAATTTTTTTTTTTCAACGTTTATTTATTTTTGGGACAGAGAGAGACAGAGCATGAACGGGGGAGGGGCAGAGAGAGAGGGAGACACAGAATCGGAAACAGGCTCCAGGCTCTGAGCCATCAGCCCAGAGCCCGACGCGGGGCTCGAACTCACGGACCGCGAGATCGTGACCTGGCTGAAGTCGGACGCTTAACCGACTGCGCCACCCAGGCGCCCCCAGACCTTTGGTTTCTAAATACCATTCTCTACTGAAAGAAACGAGGGCTCATTGGAGGAATGACTAAGTCCAGGGCTGGGGCAGGAAAAATACCAGATAGGCTAGAGACATCTTGAGCAGAAAGTAATGAAACGTTCAGAGTAGAGGGACTTGTCAAAACAACAAAGAAACTGGCCTGACAGGGGTACCTGTGTGGCTCAGTCGGTTGAGCGTCCAAATCTTGATTTTGGCTCATGTTATAATCCCAGGATCACAGGATCAAGCCCTGCGTCCATCCGGCTCTGCAGTAAACATGGGGCCTGCTTGAGATTCTCTGTCTCCCTCTGCCCCTCTCCCCCACCCCGCTCATGGTCTCTCTCTCTCTCTCTCAAAAATAAAAAAATTAAAAAAAATTTAATTAATTGATTTTAAAAATAATTAGAAAGAAAAAGAAACTGGCCTGACAAAGTTCCCATTTGCCAAGTCTGAGTCAATCTGAGCATCAAAAAAATAATGATAGTAACATTGTAATAGAACACCATAAGCCCATACCAATATAAATAAATGTATGAATGAATAGGAAGGGAAGGGAAAAACCTGACAACCATACAATGCCAACTGATAAGTCTAGAAGACATGATGAAATATTTTTTAAGTCATCATTTGACAACAAAGTAATTGAGTCAGACAAAAATCATCAATAAAGGTCTTAAAATGTTAAATGGGTAAAAGTTTGATAGAATATTTACATATGCTGTGAAGTATCTCCTCACAAAACACGTATTACCAATTAACATTCTTTCTTTTCCTTTGTGTACACATTTAGTTGTATTGTAACAAAGCAACTTGTACACTTTTACCTTTTAAAACTGAGCATCATCATTCCTTTCCAGTGAAACAAAAAGAAATTTAAAAATAAACAGGAACAAAATGACAATAGAGAATGTCAATTCCAAATACGATCCTCCAGGTTCTGCTGATTCCCATCGAGTGGCAGGGCTCAAGACATCATTAGGAGAGAATTTTATTTTAAAAGTGTCTTCAGGGGCGCCTGGGTGGCTCAGTCGTTTAAGCATCCGACTTTGGCTCAGGTCATGATCTCACAGTCTATGAGTTTGAGCCCCGCGTCAGCTCTGTGCTTACAGCTCAGAGCCTGGAGCCTGCTCTGACTTCTGTGTCTCCCTCTCTCTCTGCCCCTCTCCCATTTGTGCTCTGTCTCTCTCTGTCTCTCAAAAAGAAATAAATCTTAAAAAGAAAATAAAAAATAAAAATAAAAGTGTCTTCAACTGCAAGGATGTCTGTTAAACATCATAGTTAAACATGCCAAAGGAGAAGCCATGTTGCCAAAATGCCCACTTAAACCCACCCAAAATCTCAAACCCACCCTTTGCTGACCTTCTATAACCCCATTTTTAAAGTTTTTTTTCTTTCTTTATTTTTTTTTAATGTTTATTGATTTTTTGAGAGACAGAGTACGAGTGGGGGAGGAGCAGACAGAGAGGGAGACACAGGATCCGAAGCAGGCTCCAGGCTCTGAGCTGTCAGCACAGAGCCCAATGCGGGGTTCCAACCCATGAACCACAAGATCATGACCTGAGCTGAAGTCCAACGCTTCACCGACTAAGCCACCCAGTTGCCCCTTTTTTTTCCTTGTTTTTAAACAAGAGAAAGTAGACAGATACATGTAGGTAAATGCTAACTATCCATATTCACATAGAGACACAGTGTAATCTCCGAGCCCAATATACACTAATATTCTCATTAACTAAATTTACATGGGAGAAACCCAGAAGATACCCTCTCAACCAAGTAATAAAAGGTTCACACCACAGAAATAAGGTAATCAACATCATGTGCTTCCTGAAATGATAGTGAGAAAAGCACAGCATATTCCTGTAATATTCCTGCCAAAAAGGTATAAATCATAAGGAAACATTAAATAAACCCAAACTGAGAGAGATTCTACACAGTAACTGGCCTGCTCTCTTCAAAAAAATGTCACACTCATGAAAAATAAGGAAAGACTGGGAAATTGTTTCAGCCTAGAAAAGAGTAAAGAGATTTGACAACTAAATGTAGCATATGATCCTAGATACATGAAAGACATAATTGAATAATCAGCAAAATTTGAATGGAGTCTGTGGATTTGACAGTAAATTGGATCAATTTTAATATCCTGATTTTGTTGATTGTACTATAATTATATGGGAGAGGAACCCTGGGTTAAGAAATACACACTAGGGGCACCTGTGTGGCTCAGTCGGTTAAGCATCTGGTTAAGCATTTTATGGGCTCAGGTCATGATCCCACAGTTCGTCAGTTTGAGCCCCACGTCAAGCTCTGTGCTAACAGAGCAGAACCAGCTTGGGATTCTCTCCCTCTCTCTCTCTGCCCCTCCCCCATTCATGCTCTGGCTCTCTCTCTCTCTCAAAATAAATAAACTTAAGAAAGAAAGAAAAAGAAAGGAAGGGAGGGAGGAAAGAAGGAAGGAGGGAAGGAAGGAGGGAGGGAGGGAAGGAAGGAAGGAAGGAAGGAAGGAAGGAAGGAAGGAAGGAAGGCAGGCAGGCAGGCAGGCAGGCACACCAAAATATTAAGGGGAGGTAATGGGACATCATGTCCACACCTTATTCTGAAATGTTCAGAATGTTAACAATGAGGTAATCTGGATGAACAGTATACTGGATCTCTGTGTACTATTTCTGTAATTTCTATGTCAATTTGAAATTACTTCAGGGGCGCCTGGGTGGCTCCCATCAGTTGAGTGTCTGACTCTTTTGATTTCAGCTCAGGTTACGCTCTCGCCTTCATGGGATCAAGCTCAGAGAGGGATGGTGCTCTGCCCTGACAGCACAGGACTTGCTTGGGATTCTCTCTCTTCCTCTCTCTGCCCCTCCCCCACTCTCTCTCCCTCTTTCTCAAAATAAATAAATTTTTTAAAAAAGTTGGGGCGCCTGGGTGGCGCAGTCGGTTAAGCATCCGACTTCAGCCAGGTCACGATCTCGCGGTCCGTGAGTTCGAGCCCCGCGTCGGGCTCTGGGCTGATGGCTCAGAGCCTGGAGCCTGTTTCCAATTCTGTGTCTCCCTCTCTCTCTGCCCCTCGCCCGTTCATGCTCTCTCTCTGTCCCAAAAATAAATAAACGTCGAAAAAAAAAAATTAAAAAAAAATAAATAAAAAAGTAATGAAACTACTTCAAAATAAAAAGTTTAAAACAGCATAGTCCTTATTATATATACATCATAGGATGACTGCCTATTGACAAGGCTACTTTCACTAGAATACATTGGAACTTTATTATAACATTATTTCCTATAAAACAGTAAACTAAATAAAGTTAGGTCCAACTTGATTCCATGGAGTTTAGGTGCTGAAATTTAGACTACTCCCAGATTTCAACTGGTTCACTTTTTGTTATCTTCCTAACAGAATTTAAACCTCTTCTAGCCACACCCTTCACAATTTCCTCCAACTTCCACGTAAACAAAAGGAAGGGATCACAACAAGTGACCCTGCTATCACAAAACAGCTCTACTAAAAAATCTCACCATGAGTGGTTTCAGCTACAAAATGGACAGTGTGGGCAAAACAGCTCTCTAATTTATACTTTAATTTTTTTTTTAATGTTTTATTTATTTTTGAAAGAGAGGGCACAAGTGGGGTAGGGACAGAGAGAGGTGGGGACAGAAGATCCAAAGCAGGCTAAGCACTGAAAGTAGCAAGCCTGATGCGGAGCTTGAACTCACACACTGCAAGATCATGACCTGAGCTGAAGGCGGACACTCGACTGACTGAGCCACCCAGGTGCCCCTAATTTATACTTTTAAATACATATAGATATGTTTTAAAATTAAATTTTATTTATTTATTTATTTAAAAAAATTTTTTTTAATGTTTATTTATTTTTGAGACAGAGAGAGACAGAGCATGACAGGGGAGGGTCAGAGAGAGGGAGACACAGAATCAGAAACAGGCTCCAGGCTCTGAGCTGTCAGCACAGAGCCCGACGCAGGGTTCGAACCCACGGACCGTGAGATCATGACCTGAGCCGAAGTCGGACGCTTAACCGACCAAGCCACCCAGGCACCCCTAAAATTAAATTTTAATATTAAAAGTCTCTGAACGTCAAAAGTGTTTAAAACACTCGGCAATTAATATGAAACAGAGAAAACACTGAATAGCAATCAAGATTACAATCTTAATTTCTATCCAATTAGCTGACAAAAGTGATATCTGCCACATCTATTTCCTAATTTCCAAAATGAGGCTTGATAACCTACCTGTTTCATATCTCCTAAAAAATAACCAATATGTGAAGTACATCAGGTTTCTTACAGGGAAATGAAAAATGAAGATATACTAGTATGGTAACAACCTTTGGGAAATAAGATACTCTACACAAATAAGGGTTTCTCTGTAAAGTTGTTGTGTTCTGTGTTGTGTGTGTGTGTGTGTGTTTAATTTTGGTTGGAAATTTTTCTAACAATATTACCAACTTCTTTATATTGAGCAAGATATACTGATTACTTAACCATTTTTTCATCACTCAGGATCAGTGTTATAAATACTGACTACTGGTATACAAGGATATCTTAAGTAGCCAACCAAGGTCTAATTATTGAACTCTTTCAGATAGAAATGCCACACTATGACAGTTTTATACAGCAATAGGGCGTTTCATTCATTCACTAATTGCAACATTTATTCAGGGCCCGCTATGCGCCAGCACTGTCTAGACACTGAAGATAGGTATAGACCTCAGTCTGGTAGGGAGAGACAGACATATGATAAATAAGCATATCTGCTGTCAGGACTGCTGTGCTATTTCCATGGACCTGTGCCACTGAAGCACAAAAAAGTGGTTCTCCAATGAGGTGGAGGGAGGATGGAAAACAGGTGCACTGTCAGACATCTTCACTAACATCTCCTTACCCCTTTATAGCACTAATTCCAAAGTCTGAGGCAGCCTTGGGGTTCCTCAGAAACAAGCCCCAAGATGCCTATGTAAATTAGGTTTGAGATATTCCCAGGAACCTAGATTCCTAGCAGAGCTCTGGATGGCTAACCCGAATTTCTGGCCTGGTATCTTTTCCAATATTTGGAAGCCTTGCATAAGATACATGTCCAAAACAACCTCGCATGAATAATTTCAGAGGCCAAATTTTTCAAAGATTAATGGACAATCTGAAGCCAGAAAGTGCAGTCTTCCTTTCAAGTTTCATTTTGTTTTTGAATGAAACTACTATTGTGCGTTTGTTATGTGCAGCATTTTTACATACGTCATCGCATTTAACCCTCATAACCAGGCTATAACGTAGGAGTAGAAATTTACAAAAGAGCAAATAGCTGAATTTTAATGCAACTTTCCCAAATGCTGAACCTAGGATTAATAAATGCAGATGAAGTATGCCTGTGAAATCCAGGCTTTTTAATAAATCACCAGTCAGAAGGCTCCATTCCACCCAAATATCTACATAGACAAAGTATCTGCCCATTTGTGAATACATATTTGAGAAAACTGTCATGTGATACCCATAAAACTATTACTAAAAGAATAGTATAATAACTATGTATACATATACTATAACATAGTGATGATACTATTACTTCTATATAGTAATACATAAGAAATTAGGAAGAGTGATTATTCACCTCTGGATAGAGAAGTTAGGACGCTCCTGGTGTCAAAAATTACCCTGAACAAGTAAGTGGATATGGGCGGTATACATTTTGATAACTTGTGTTTCTTATCAAAAAATTATACTTTAAAATATATAAAAATGTGTGTAACTTTTTAGGAATTTTGGCTTATTGCTCTGATTTCCACTATTGTTATCTTGTTTCCCCTGTAAGTAATCCACAAATAGGGCAGAAACATTATTTTAAAAAGTGATTAAAAACAAAACAAAATGCTGAAATGCATGAGAATTCTGTTGTTATGCTACATTTTGCTAAAATTGAATATAAAAAATTTGGATTTACTAGTCCAGTCAAATCCAAGGTAGCTTAATTATTCTAGCATTTCCCAGAAGTTCTTCAGACCAGGTACTTTTTTGAGCTTTTCACCAAGGTTATAAGTCAAAGGCAGCAGAAGGGCACCAGAGGCTAAGCCATTGATCTTTGCAGTCAGGCATAATTCCAAAACTGGCCCCTGCCCAGACTCACTAGGTCACCTGGTGACCTGATTCTTCTAATGATTCCGCGCATGATTAACAGCAACTGCCATGCGCCAAGTCCTTCCGGTGTTATCAAGGCTGAACAAAATTGTCATTAGGCCCTAACTTTATGAGACTATTCTACTCAACCTCTGGTAAATTCCCTTATCTCTCTAAACCTTCGTATCTTCATCCATTAAATAAGATAATAATGGCTTATACTGTACTAACTGTGCCCTTGCTTTGTGCCAGGCACTGTTCTAAATGCGTTAATCCTCATAACCCTAAACGGTAGGTCTACATTTGTGCATCACAATCTGTAAAGAAGATTAAGTAAACTACTTGTACTTTGCATAGTGCCTGACACAGAAGAACTCACTTAGGTAAAAATTACTAGTCGTCCGTCAAACTTTTACAAAGCTGTGCATGCAGTAGGTTTAGGTAAAAATTAAGGTTCAGTCAAGGTGACAGACGAGAAGTTTTGCCACGATTTCGTGGCCTGCGCGAAATTTCCGGTGGCCTCAGTCCCCGCCAACCGGCTCGCCCCGGCCAGCACCGAGTCCCGCCGCGCCCACCCGGGTCCCTCCGGGCCACTCCCGGACCACCTGCCAGCGCAGGCCGGGCTCGCTCACCGCAGCAGCTCCATGCAATAGCGGTCGGTGCCCGAAGCGCCCGATCCGCTGGCCGCGGCCACGCTCCGCCCGGACCCCGCGAGCCCCGGGAGCCGCCGCGCACGAGCCCACAGGCCCCGGGGCGGCCGGCGGCGGCACAGGCCGGTAACGCCGAGCCGCAGCGGGCCGCAGGTGGAACCCAGCACGGAGGCCGCCATGACACCGACGCCGCGTGCCCTCCGACCCCGCCACGCCTCCTCAGGTCCACCCGCCCACTTCTCAACGGCGGGCTGACGGCCTGGGGACGCCGCTCGGAAGGGAGCCAGGTGTCGCTGTGCTCCTCTGCATCTGGGTCGTCGCCGCCGCGCTCTTCTGCTTTGTGGGTTCCAGAAAAGCCCCGCCGAAATCGGCGGACCCCACGCTGTCTCTCCTCCTTCCTTCCGGGTCCTTCTGAAGATGTATTTATCAAGGTAGGAGGATAGAGAATATTTTATTTGACAGTTTACTAGCTTAATTTATAACTTTTCAGTATTCACATAGTATGTGAGCCTCCTTTGGTACTCTTACCCGCAGTCTCTCAAATATTAAAGCTGGGTCTAGTTACCATGACCTGACCTGGTCCAAGCCATCCATCTCCGCCTACATCTGGATCCCAGTGATACCTCCCGCCTGCCAGATTTGCCCGGTCTATTCATGCAGTAGCCAGGCTGGTTCTTTCTAAAGTGTACATCCGGGGGTGCCTGGGTGACTCAGTCGGTTGAGCGTCCGACTTCGGCTCAGATCATGATCTCACCGTCCTGAGTTCGAGCCCCAACGTTGGGCTCTGTGCTGACAGCTAAGAGTCTGGAGCCTGCTTCGGATTTTTGTCTCCCTCTCTCTGCCCCTCCCCTGCTCTCACTCTATCTCGCTCTCTCAAAAATAAATAAACATAACATAAAAAAAAAAAGTGTACATCCGATCATGATCCTTGCTTGCTTGACAGCCTTTACTACTCATTGGATAAAGCCCTTCCGTGATATACGCCCTCTATTTACTTTTCAGCCTCAACCCTGACTATTTGCATTTGTGACTCCAGTTTAATGTTTCTCCTTAAAACCAAAGGAGTGTACCCTGTTGCATGTTCCTACCAACTCTCTCCAATTAACCCTGCTTTGGTTTTACTTCCAAGACTGCCTCTGCAGCCTATGCAGGACCTCAGTCCCTCCTTCATAATGTTCTCTTCTCTCTCTTTAGCTCTGACAGACACACACTATTAGTGTTTTTGATACCGCAATTTAAGCCTGATATGTAAAAGAAAAAAAAAAAAATCATGCATCTACATTTCTAGTTCTGATCTCCTGCCCAGCTGGAATTTTCCATCTGGACATCTTGCCATGACTTCAAAGTCCACTAACTCCCCTTTTTAGTCTCTTTATTTAACTGGACAGTAATTCCCTTCTCACAACCAGGGAAAGTACTGTGGAGTCATCCTTCTGTCTTCCCTCTTCTATATCTAATGTAATGTGACTGATCAGGTCCATCAATTTCTTTTCCTTTACTTACTCACATACTTGGTTTTGTAGCTGATACAAAACCTGGATTCAGATCCTGGTCCCACTTCCTACTATCTCTGTGACCTTTGGTGACAGATTTACCTTTTCTTGTGCCTCAGATACTTGCCCTAGGAAATGGAAATAATAATAAAACCTACTTCATAAGGTTCTTGTACAAATTAAATGAGCTGATGTATTTAAGGCACCTAGGCAGTGTCTCGCCCGTAAACAGCACTCAACACAAGTCAGCTATGTACGGAAAACATTAAGAAAGACTTTTTAGGGGCACCTGGGTGACTCAGCTGGTTGAGTGGCCAATTCTTGATTTCAGCTCAGGTCATGATCCCAGGGTCGTGATATCGAACCCTGCATCAGACTCCATGCTGAGCTTGGAGCCTGCTTGGGATTCTCTCTCCCTCTGCCCCTTTCCCCAGCTCCCACACTCTCTCTTTCTCTAAAATATAATTTAAAAATTAAAAAACAAAAGAGTTTAAAAGGAGCAAAACGATTGTGTCTCAGTGGTAAGCTAGACATTGTTCAGGTTATTTGAGTCTAAGAGTTCTTGGTGCCTTTCATCATCTTTGAGCTATTTTACATTTCTCTAAGTTACAGAATATTGACAACAGTGCACATTATTCTTGTCCATAAACATACAAATTATGTTCGTAGGAGTTTCAGTTGATTATTATTCTATGGATATTGACCAGTTTCGTATGTGTTAAGCAGATTTACTTAAGCATTCCTGACTGCCCATATAGTCTGGTACTTTGATTATTTCTTTGAATTGATTGCAATGTCTTACTGGTTCCCACACTAACTAATGAGTTAAATGAAATTTTTTTTTAATATTTTATTTGTTAAGTAATCTCTACACCCAACATAGGGCTCAAACTTACAACCCCAAGATCAAGAGTCACATGCTCTACTGACTGAGCCAGCCAGGCACTCTTTAAATGAAATTTTTGACATGTCTTCATTTTATAGCTATATGAGAGTCATGTTTCTACAGTTTTGTTAAAAACTATTCTTTAACAGCTACCATTAGCTATTATTAACTTATCTTCTATTTTATTTCCATTACCCAGTTTCATATCTGTCTGATGGACATATTTAGTTTTCTCACCTCCAGGCCAATCAATCTGTATTGAAAAATACCATTTCTAGTAATCACAAATTAATGCAAATCAAAGTCATGCATACTAAAAGTGTTATGAGCCTATAGATACATAAACTTTTAAGGCAGAATTCCAATTAATGGAAGTAGAGGAAAAATTAAGGACTTTTAAAATTATGCTGTGGATAACACACTGTCACCAACTAACATTTATAAGAACATCTATTACTTGCTAATCTTGAAATTAATGTTTTTTTTAAGTTTATTTCTTTTGAGAGAGAGAGAGAGAGAGAGCAAGCAGGGGAGGGGCAGAGAGAGAGGGAGACAGAAAATCTCAAGCAGGCTCTGCACTGTCAGAGCAGAGCCCAACGGAGGGTTCAAACCCACAAACCCATGAGATCATGACCTAAGCCAAAACCAAGAGTCAGACGCTCAACCAACTGAGCCACCCAGGTGCCCATTGAAATTAATTTTTTAGAGTTATGAGCACATAAAATATTTCCTTAGTCTAATTACTTGATATCAAAACGAATATATTTGAAATAGGCATACACTTTCATTCAGTCAAGGTTGCAATCAAGGCAAAAGCTCAGTGCTTAACTCCAAAATTGACTTTTATAAGTAAATAACCACAGAGGCACAATTTGTTAACTTGGCCTTTAGCTGTGACAGTTGCTCACTATATCCTTTCTGAATATATGACTCTCCATGGTGAGATGTTCCATCTGTGTAATTATGGATGAAATATAATAACATTTCTTTCCAAGCTTTAGCTCAATAAAGATTGTCCTGTGGTTGATTGCTATATTTTTAAAGAGCTATGCCTTATTGTCCCATAATATTTCTCCCCCTCTCATTTTTTTCATGGCCTCTGCCAAGAAGTGAGTTTCATTCCTTCTGTTAAAAGTCAGTCTGGTATTTTGGCTTTTACATGACACCTTGAGCATCTAAATGGTCTGGGAAGGTCTACACCAGACCACAGCTGGTTAAATCTCCCAGGATAAAAATACTCCACACACTTTCTCCTCCTTCTCCAAGGCCCTCAGGGATCAACTGACTTCTTGGTCCATTTTGTTTTGTTACATGTTTTTCATTATATATATATATATATATATATATATATATATATACACACACACATTTGCCTATATGTTTTAGACTTCTTTTAATTATATATATGTATATACTTTATATTCTTTAATTATACATACACACATATTCTTTAATGCTATACATATATATATGATTAAAGGAAATATGGAAAATATAGGCAAATGTAGGGGGAAAAATCATGCTAAAACCAATAATTCAAACAGTTACTGTTTACATTTTGGTATTAGATCTAACCTTTTCTCTGTTAATAGGCTTTTTGCTTGTTTTTATATATTGTCTCTATAATATTATTTGAATAGCCAAACATGGTCATAAACATTTATTATGCTATTATTTCATTCATTCTAAAGCATTTATTGAAAGTCTATTACATTCCTACACTGTACCAGGAACCAGGATTCTAGGGTAAGCAAATAGACATGTTCCATGTCCTCAAAGAGCTTTATTCTTTTTTTTTTTAATTTTTTTTAACGTTTATTTATTTTTGAGACAGAGAGAGACAGAGCATGAATGGGGGAGGGTCAGAGAGAGAGGGAAACACAGAATCTGAAACAGGCTCCAGGCTCTGAGCAGTCAGCACAGAGTCCGACGCGGGGCTCGAACTCACGGACCGCGAGATCATGACCTGAGCTGAAGCCAGACGCCCAACCGACTGAGCCACCCAGGCGCCCTGAGCTTTATTCTTTAGTAGTAAAGACAGTTACACAAAAAGTCATCACAAATAAATATATAATTACAAAATGTGATAACTGCTATTGTGTTAATGAGGTTATGAGTTCAGCTGCTCAAATTAAGACACAAAATAATAGTGCTGCAGACAAAGTAGACATTGAGTCCTCTGGCAGTTTGGGTGCAAGCAGTCTCAGGTTGCCTGGAGATTCCAAGATCGCTGAGCCCCAGGCTCTTGCAGTCTGCTCATTCTACCATCTGAGGAGTGGAGCCTTCACCTGTACGTCCAGGATGGCCCACTGCTAGTTCCACATGGCAGCCAGCAGCAAGAGTGAAAGCAGAAGGGGCAAGATGCCCTTCTCTTTAAGAGAGTAGTCATTTGGTTTGGCGGAGGGGGGGGGGTGGCTCAGTTGGTTGAGCATCTGACTCTTGATTTCAGCTCAGGTTGTGGGGTCGAACCCCATGTCAGGCCCCGTGCTGAGTGTGGAAACTGCCTAAGATTCTCTCTCTCTCTTTCCCTCTCCCTCTGAGAGGGAGTGTTCGCTGTCTCTCTCTCTCAAATTAAATAAATTAAATAAATAAGAAGTCATTTCTGGGGCGCCCGGGTGGCTCAGTTGGTTAGGTGACTGACTTTGGCTCAGGCCACGATCTCACAGATCGTGAGTTCAAGCCCTGCGTCGGGCTCTGTGCTGACAGCTCAGAGCCTGGAGCCTACTTTAGATTCTGTGTCTCCCCGCTGTCTCTACCCCTTCCCTGCTCACTCTCTCTGTCTCTCAATAATAAATAAGTGTTAAAAAAAATTTTTTTAAAGAAGTCATTTCTATGCCGTGGCATATAGCAATGCATGTGCTTCATTAAGCATTAACTAATAAGACTTGCAGTGAGTCTAATTTCAAATTTCGTAGTGGTGATGAACATGATATATTAGATATTTACAAAACTATTATGTGATATGAAAACATCTGTGATTTCATTTGGTGACAAGATCATAGTTACTGCTAATACTTTTATGCTTTGTTGCCTGTATTCCTAATTGAAGCAAATGCTAAATTTCCATTAGCCATTCATGAAAATACAGATGTAATTTTTTTCCCATTCCAGTTTACAGACTCCATGAATTCTGTGGGTTAACCCAACTTCCTTGGGTTAAGAATCTCCTGCTTTAAGGGTACAAGCCAGAATTTGCATGTATCACATCTGCTCATATCGCATTAGTCAGAATTTAGTTTTCTACAAGGGAAGCTGGGAAGAAGTAGTTTTTATTCCAGGCAGCCATGTGCCCAGTTAGAAATCACGGGTCCTATTATTACTGAAAATGAGGAGAATGGATATTGGGGTACCACTAACAAAAAAAAAATGAACTTTATACTATGAAAAAATTTAATAGCGAGTCCTAATCCAGATTATGGAGTCAGGAAAAGTATCTCTGAGAAAGTGCAGTTAAACAGAGATCTGAAATATGATAAATAATAATAATAATAGTGCCAAACCTATTACTTATTGAGTGCTTACCACGTGTTGGGCATTCTTCTAGTATGCTGCCCATATTAATTCTGTCTCACAACAACCATGCTCAGTTCAGGGGGACTGTTCAGGTTTTAGCCCTGAAAGTCCTGTATCCCGGGAAACCCCTCAGTCTAGGGAAGACTGGATGGCTCCCACTGTGTTGGTGCTATTGTTGTCATCCCCATTTTATGGAAAAGGAAACCAAAACATGAAAATGTTAAGTAAGTTGCCCAAAATTACACAGCTAGTATTTGGCAGAGTCAGGATTTACATCTGGGAAGGTTGCTCCAGTCTACCTGCTTACCTGCTGTGTTAGTTTGCTAGGGCAGCTGCAATGAAGTACCATAGACCAGGTGGCTTAAACAACAGAAATTTATTTTCTTACAATTCTAGAGGCTAGATGTCCAAGATCAAAGTATCAGCAGGGTTGATTTCTTCTGAGGCTTCTCTTCTTGACTTGTAGATGGTCACTTTCTCCCTGTGTTTTCACATGCTCTTTCCTCTATATCTGTGTCCTCATATTATCTTTTATAAGGACACCAGTCATTGGATTAGGGCCCACCCTAATGACCTTATTTTACTTTAATTGTGTCTTTGAAAACTTTATCTCTAAATAACAGTTACATTCTGAGGTACTGGAGGTTCGTTAGGACTTCAACATATGAATTTGGGGGAAACACAATTCGAGCCCATAACAACTACTGCATTCTGCTACCAGGCGAAGAGTGTGTGTGTGCATGGAGGTGGGGGTAGTGTTCCACAAAAGAAAACTGCATGTGCACAAGCCCCAAATCAGTAAAGGGTCCGGCGCGTTCAAAGAGTGAAAGCCTTGTAGCTGGCATTTACCGAATGTGCAGGAGGGTGGACCACGTGAAAATGGAGAGGTAAGCAGGAACCTTGGTGCTGTGATCTTTTGTAGGCCAAGTTGAGAACTGAGGATTTTAAGTGCACAAGGAAGGCCCTGGAGGGATTAAAGCAGGGGTTTGGCCTAATCCAAAAACTCAGATTTTAGAAGACAGCTCTGGTGCGTATTTGGAGAATAGACTGGAAGCAGGAGGACTGGTTAGGAGCTTCTGCTTGGAGCTTGGGCCAGTGTTGTTGGGGATGTGGACAGGTGTGGCAGTGGAGATGGAGAAAAGTGGGTGAATATCACGTGGTGAAGGTAGCACCAGTGGAACTTGCTGATGCACAGAAGGTGTCAGAGAAAGGATGCTTCCTGCTTCCTCCACCTGGCAGAACCCTTTTTGTACATGTATTCCCCTTCCTCCCTTAGAAGAGCCAGGTACCATCCTCAGCCCACAGACGTACATCTTACAAAAGAACCTAAGCACGGTATTTCCACTCCCATCACCAGTGATTGGTCCAGGCCAGTGCATGTTTCCCTGCTCTGGTCAATGACACTTAAGAAAAAGTCTACTGTGGGGCTTCTGAGAAATTTGCCTCAGTAATAAAGGTACAATATACAATTTCACTTATGAAATATTATTGCCAAAAAGGTTTAACAGAAATCATATTAAGCTTCTAAATATAATTTTGAAGTTCACAAGAAATATAAAGATAAGAGGAACAAGATAAATGGCATCATGAGGAAATATATCAGAATAATTCAAAAGAAAAACACAATGTCATGAGAAATGAATTGGGGGAATGTTCTAAATTTAAAAAGACCAAAGAAATATCACGGCACCTGGGCAGCTCAGTCAGTTAAGTGTCCGACTTCAGCTCAGGCCATGATCTCACTGTTCGTGGGTTCGAGCCCCGCATCAAACTCTGTGCTGACAGCTCAGAGCCTGGAGCCTGCTTCAGATTCTGTGTCTCCCCCTCTCTCTGCCCCTCACCTGCTTGCACTCTGTCTCTCTCTCTTCTCTCTCAAAAATAAATAAACTTAAAAAAAAAAAAAAAGACCAAAGAAATATAAAACCAAATGCAGTGTATGCAACTTGATTGGATTCTGGTTTGAAAAAGATAAGCTATAAAATACATTTTAGGGACTAATGAGGAAATTTGAACATAGACTGTATATTAAGTGATATTAGGGAGTTATTGTTAATTTGTCTTAAGTATGCTGTTGTTGTGGATCTTTAGGAGACATATATATTCTTAGGAAATACAGGCTGAATCATGTAGGTGTGCAGTGTCATGATGTCTGCAACTTACTGTCAAATGATACAGGAAAAAGAGTGAAGGTGGGAGGTTAAGCAATTGTGCCGTGTGGCAAATGTCATCAGTTGTTGAATCTAGGTAGAGTGTATATGGGTCGCCATTGTACCACTCTCAACTTTTCTGTACATTTAAAATTTTTCAAAATGAAGAGATGAGGGGTCAGAGAGACACAAGGAAGATACATACCTCTTCTTCCTCTGGATGTTGTCAGTTTTGAATGTGATGCTCGTGACTGAAGCAGCCATCATGCAGCCATGAGGGAAACTAGCGTGGAGCATCTAGCTGAAATGCTGACCTGGCCCTGGAGCCCTGCTGACATTAGCAGTAGATGCGTTTTCGGCCATTGGAGCTGCCTTCCTCCTAACTTTCTGTTATGTGAAAGAATCCATATTCCTTACTATTTAAGCATTTTGAGTTGAGCCATTATCTCTAGTGGAGACAGGAAAAAATACTAAAAATAGAGTAGTCAGGGAAGCAGCAGGGAAGCCAGGAGACAATGGTGGTAGAGATATAAATCATAAGTTGTATACAGTTTTGCTCTCTGCTTATCACAGTATAACATGAATTTTCCCATATCATTAAGGTTTACTTATAAACATTTTTATTCTTTTGGAATAAGTAATATATTCCTGTGTTAAATATGGCCACAGATTTTTTGCAGCTACTCTCATCAGAGGTGGTCTATTCCCCACCCCCTTGAAGCTGAGCTGGTTGGGTTTTGTTTTTGTTTTTAAGCACAGTTAACATACAGTGTTATATTAGTTCAGTTCTACAATATAGTGATTCAACAACTCTGTACATTACTCAGTGCCCAGCACGGTAAGTATAGTCGTCATCTGTCACCATACAACGTTATTACAATATTACTGATTATATTTCCTGTGCTGTACTTTTCATCTCTATATTCATTTATTTTATACAGAAGTTTGTACCTCTTAATCCCCTTTATATATTTCACCCATTACCCCCACCAACCTCTCCTCTGGCAACCACCAGTTTGTTCTCTGTATTGAAGCATCTGTTTAGTTTTGGGGCACCTGGGTGGCTCAGTAGGTTAAGCGTCCGACTTTGGCTCAGGGCATGATCTCGGAGTTTGTGAGTTCAAGCCCAGTGACGGGTTCAGTGCTGACGGTGTGGAGCCTGGAGCCTGTAACCTGCTTCAGATTCTGTGTGTGTGTGTGTCTCTCTCTCTGCCCCTCCCCCACTCATGCGCGCTGTCTCTCTCTCTCTCAAAAATTAAACATTAAAAAAAGAAAATTAAAAGTGGATGTTCCAGCCCCTTCGGATGAACTGCAACCCTGACAACTTCACTGCAACTGCATGACAGACCCTGTGCCCCAGCTCCCCAGAGCCACCCGGCAAAGCAGCTTCCTGATCCTTGGCCCTCAGAAACCCTGAGGTATTTTTTTTTTTTTAATTTTTTTTTTTCAACGTTTATTTATTTTTGGGACAGAGAGAGACAGAGCATGAACGGGGGAGGGTCAGAGAGAGAGGGAGACACAGAATCGGAAACAGGCTCCAGGCTCTGAGCCATCAGCCCAGAGCCCGACGCGGGGCTCGAACTCACGGACCGCGAGATCGTGACCTGGCTGAAGTCGGACGCTTAACCGACTGCGCCACCCAGGCGCCCCAACCCTGAGGTATTAAATATCAGTTGTTTTAGCCCGTTAAGGTTTAGGATAATTCATTATATGGCCATGAATACTAATACAGTGTCATTTCCTTTATTTACATACATATATACAAATATGAACATAGATTCTACTGTCTCCCCACCTTTTCATATAAAAGATAGTATATTGTTCACATTATGACATTAGCATAATTTCTCTTATAGGTATTTCCATAGAAGGTCATAGTGAGTTTCACCAATTTTTTATAGGTACATACTGGTTAATTTAACCGGTCTTCTAGTGGGAGACACTTGTTTTTTTTCTATTCATTTCCTGTGACAACTGGCACTGAAATTATTAGCTTTGTACATTACTTTTGTATGCTAATGCATAAATCAATTCCCAGAAGTACAATTTCTGGGTCAAAATTGTGTTTTTGATAGATGCTGCTAAGTTCCCTTGATAAGGTTTATGGCATTTTGCACTCCTACTAGATGTGAGAGAACCCAGTTCTCTCGAAAGTTTTGACATTTTTGCCAATTGGATAAGTTAAAAAGTAGTATTTCAGTATAATTTTAATTTACATTTCTATTATTCAAAGGGGAGATGAGCATTTTTTCATAGTTTTAGAATTATTCTTATATCATATCCTGTAGACTGTCTTTTCATAAGCTTTGCTCACTTTTCTATAGGTTACAGGCCTTCTGTATTGCTTTGTAGGAGCTCTGTGTACATGAGGGAGATTAGTCCTATGTCTGGGACATAGATCACAACTTTTTTTCCCAGTTTGTTGTGGCTTTGACTTTTCTTGTAAAATCTTCCCATGTAGAAATTTTGTAATATATTTTTATTTAGTCAGACTTTATCAATATTTACTTTCAATGCTTCTGGATTTTGAATCATCATTATAAAGACCTTCCCATTAAATTTTTTTAAATTATTGTTTGTTTTCTTCTAGTACTTCTATACTTTTAACTTTTAGTTTTTTTCTTTCTTGGATTTTTGTTTGTTTGTTTTGGAGGAAATAAATGTTGCAAAGCATGGATCCAACTATCTAGTTCATCATTTATTCATCAGTCCACCCTTTCCCCCTTTGACTTGAGATGCTTCCTCTTTCATGGAATGAACTAATGTATGTGTTTTCTGTGTATACTGTTCCATTTGTCTATTAGTATTCTAGCACTGTACTCTCTTACCTATTGCAAGTTTAAAATATGTTTTCATATATATCTGGTAATACTGGTTCTTTCTCATTGTTTTTTTTTCCCTTGCCAGTATTTTCCTGGCCATTCTTATTTATTTTTCCATTTGAACTTTAGGATCAGTTTTTCTATTAAAAAAATTCTAAAGTTATTTTTTTAATTATGTTAAATTTATATCTAACTTACAAAAATAGGTATTTTTATTATATTGAGCCTTCATAAACATTTTTGATGACAATGTTATTACTTATCTTACTGATAACACCATTGACTTAACTGTGCTCTTGTTATTTGATCCTTATGTTTTCCCCAATTTTTGATTTTATAAATAATTCTTAGATGAACCACTGTAGTTGAATCTCTGTCCATATCTGTGATTATTACCTTGTGATAAATTCCTAGAAGTAAAATCACTAGTCAAAGGCTGTGAACTTTTGAGACGTCTGACATTGTCACAATTCTTACCAAAGAAATTATGTCTTCCCACAAAATGTGGATGAAAGTGATAGATTTATTAATTCTTTTTAAGAACTTTAAGACAGAGCTGTGAACTTTATTTTATTTAATTTATTTATTTTTATTTATTTTTGAGAGAGAGAGACAGGGGAGGGGCACAGGGGAGAGTGGGGACAGAGGATCCCAAGTGGGGTCTGCACTGACAGCACTTGAGCCAGATGCGGAACTTGAACTCATGAACCATGAGATCGTGATCTGAGTTGAAGTCGGACGCTCAACCAACTGAGCCACCCAGGTGCCCCAGATTTATTAAATTTTTTAACAGTCTTCCTATGTTAGCATGTCAAAAGTGATATCTCACTTTTATTTTTCATTTATTTAATCATCAGTGAAGTAGGACATTTTTTGTTTACTACGTATTTGTATTTGATTTCTAGTGATTTATTGTCAACATCCTTACTCATTGTTTTTTTTGTTAAAAACCTAGTAGTTTATTTCAAAGTATAATTTTTTTTCCTTACCCATTTTAATGCTGATGGTCTTAATGTTTTTCTTTTTGATCTGTATGAGCTTTTATATAATAAGGCTCTCAAATCTATTAAGTCTAATATTTGTGTCAACTACTTTAACACTTTGTTTATTTTTTGTTATTTATAATATGGTTTTTTGTGTCAATTTTTTTTTTTATTTTAAAACACATACTCACTGAGGGGCGTCTGGGTTGCTCAGTCGGTTGAGCGTCCAGCTTCTGCTCAGGTCATGATCTCGCCATTCATGGGTTTGAGCCCCACATTGGACTCTGTGCTGACAGCTCAGAGCCTGGAGCCTACTTCAGATTCTGTCTCCCTCTCTCCCTGCCCCTTCCCTGCTCACACTGTCTCTCTCTCTCTCTCTCAAAATGAATAAACATTAAAAAAAAAGAAGTTTTAAAATACATACTCACTGAATGAATTAAATAATACAGAAATAATATAGTAAGTATAGTAATAAGTGATAATATAGTAAAAAGTAAATTTTTTCTTTGCCCCAACCTTCTCACTTCTGCTAAGGGCTTTGTGTGGTGATGTTTTTTAACATTCAAGATTTTAAGCTTTCTTTGTTGTCAAATATATATAATTCTTACTTTCTTAATTTCTTCCATTAGTTTATGCTCAGAAAGACGTTCCCATACTGAAATCAGAGGTGGAGGGGAGCCAAAGTGAGTATAGAAAAACCAGTAGGTGGGATATTGAGGTTGTCTGGGCAAGAGATTATTGTGGCTTGGACTGGGATGATGGTAGAGGACATAAAAAGAAGTGGACAGATCAATATATAATTTGGAGATTGACTTGCTGACAGACTGATGGGGAAACGTAGTGGAGAGAAGAGAAATAAATGATGGTTCCTGTAGTTTTGGCATATGCAACTGTTGGAATGGGGTTATCTTTTTCACATTCCTAAGCTGAAGAATGTGAAGTCTTTATGATACTTTCTCAGTGATATTCATTGACATGTGATCCCCTTTTGCAGGGTCCTTAAATACAGGCCAACATATCCTTGGTCTGGTTATTATTTTTTTTTAACATGCCATATTTTAATGTGCCTGCCTACTTTGTAGGAATGTTCTTTTGTTTACAAAGTGTTTTTGAGTTTGTCTCTTGTTCTCATTGATGACTCTTACCTAGGTACTAGTATGGGCTAAGGTTTTCCATTCCCTAGTCAGTGAGAGCCTCAGAAAGAATGTTTGGAGCACTGGAGGATGGAAAACATGGGCGGGGAGGTATTTCTCAGTGCTCTTTGCTGTTATCAGATTGTTGCAATGAGGGCTCTCAGGCAGTTCCTGAGGGCTGGTGCTGCAAAACTCACCACCTCCTTTTATTTCAACACAGGGGTCATCAAAGGAGAACCTAGTTTATGAGTGTGTGGCCTGGAATAGCTAGTTTGGAACTAATCAGTAAAAACACAGTCAGCAGGTTTGTTGTTGATATCCTTATTGTGCAGAACAGTGCTCAGTGAAGCTTCTAGTCCTCCTTGAACTCCACAAACAGGTTCAGGGGACACTGTCGTTTTAGTACATCACAGCAACATCAGAGTCCCTACCATAGGGGAAGAAATAAAGGTGATGGCCTCTGATGCCCCCACCCTATACAATCAGTCTGATGACTGCATATGACCACTCTCCCTTAATGACCCAGAGAAGCCCTCTCTAACTTCCTGCCAGGACACACACCTAGTTGTTTTTCTGAGAGTCACAGTGGCTTCTGTGGAGCTATGCTCTACACATGCTTCCTCCTGATTCTTCTAGCAACCAGTAGCACAGGCCAACAGGGGGAAAGGTTCATTAGAGTTAGAAATGTAGTCTGTGGGCTTAGAACAGCTTTTCTGGGCAAAAGTAACTGATCCTTCTAGGGAAATAAGCAGTCTAGGTCTTTGAAAAATTACATTCTAGCTGATCCACAATTCTATTGCATAATCATGGGTCACACCTGCAGCCAAATTAAATATGTTTGTCACTAGGATATTTCCATCTGGCAAACAAAATACTGTGGTATTATACTGCTCCCTCTTCCTGGAATGTCCTTGTGTGCTATATCTTCAAGGAGGCCATTTGGCCATGTTCCCAAATCCCTGGCCTTTGACCAGCCACCTCCTGCCTTTGCAGACTCCCAAGAGAACTATGTGGAGGGACAGTCCTGGCAAATGAACACTGTTTTTTACACTGTTTATACAAGCCTCACTGCTAAGCTTGTCTGGATCACTTCAGTGACAAAAAGAGACATAGACAAACCCAACAAAAATGGTGGGACCCAAAATCTAGGTCAAAGTGATAAAGCTGCAGCCCTGTGCTTTCCTGAGAAAGCAGGGGTGCAGGAAGAGACTCTCAATCTTATCCTTGTCATCAGTGTCCTAATGCTCTTTTCCCACCTCATGAACGTCTACTCATTCTATGAACCCCAATGCAGAAGCCTCTTCCTTTCTGAGTTTTCCTTGATCACAGCCCCATCCAAGAAGAAGGAGTGGTTCCTTCATTTGTGATCCTGTTTATGTTTCTCCTTGATCACTGTACTAGGTCTTATTGTGGTGATCTGTTTATTTGGCCCTCTTCCCAGACACCAAAGGTAGACTCTGTCTTACTCCCCCTTTTATTTCCAGTGCCTGGCCAAGTGCCCGGCCTTGGGAGGTGTTCAGTGTAGTGTGCTGAAAGCCATGTCTTTTGGCACTGGAAACAAGGCACCTGGTTGTACAAAGTGTGCAGTGCACAAACATGCTGGGCCAAGGTGGTGAGTGGGGCTGGTGTGGACTGGTTTGGGGCTGTCTCTACGGAAAGGGAGCCTAGTTTTTCACACAGAGGCACTAGCTGGCAGGGCTGTCTGAGCCCAGAAGGGGTACTTCCTAATTTGCACCAAGACACTACATAGGCTTGCAGTCTTCCCGATTGCAGACCCAGGCAAACCAGACCCAGCAGAATGGCAGAATATGAAGAAATTCAAGCTTGAAAGAGTAGTTTCCCTTGTGAAAAGTTTCCACTACTCATTTAATAGGCAAGCCTTACAGTTACCTGATTTTAGAGAACTTATTGTCAATTATGAATAAGAAGAATTTGTATTACGCTTTTCAGTGTAGTGTATTTAGTTCTTTCTCCTCAGTTACAATTTTTGAAATGTATAAAATTATACAATTTTAGGCCTGAAAGTTATCTATTGATTTTTTTTTGAGCTTTTAATACTGTCTCTATGCTCAGTATGGACTAGGCACCAAAAACTGTAATAAAAATTGACCAGGGTCAAATAACTATTTGGTGGCAGGTTTTTCATTTGCTAAAAGAGCATTTACCATACAATTCTATCAGAAACAAGAGGCAAAGTGGTCACTATGTTAATGCAATTGGAATTTTATCCATCTCACTCTTTGGTTTCCACTGTGGTCTTATATTGTCAATTTTTCAATGCAGAAGCTGTCATTTCTTTAGTCCATCCCCCTTTTATATGTTCACACCCACCTACTAAAAATAGACTATCAACCATTTGGGGGATATCATTACTAGATTGGGAGAACCTTGAGGAAAGGAAGTAGGTCTCAATCTTATTTGTTTTTATCCCATGGTGTTATAACATAGTATATAGTTGTTCAATAAATCTTTTCATTTTATTTATTTTATTTTTTAAAATGTTTATTTTTGAGAGAGAGAGTGAGAGTGGAAGAGGCGCAGGGGGGGTGGACAGAGGATCCAAAGCAGGCTCCACACTGACAGCAGCAAGCCCGATGTGGGACTTGAACTCACAAACCGTGAGACTATGACCTGACCTATGAGCTGAAGTCAGATGCTCAGCCATCTGGGCCACCCAGGCACCCTCAATAAATCTTTTTAAAAATGAAAGTAATGAATGACGGCATTAATGAATGAATGAATAGGAGGTAATGAGAAGTGACAAGAAGGCTTACACTCTATCTGTGATATTTTATTTAACAAATGTCACAATATTAAATTATTTAAAATTTTTTTGACATTTATTCATTTTTGAGAGACAGAGAGAGACAGAGTGCGAGAGGGAGAGGAGCAGAGAGAGAGGGAAACACAGAATGTGAAGCAGGCTCCAGGCTCCGAGCCACCAGCACAGAGCCCAACACGGGGCTCGAACCCACCAACCGCAAGATCATGACCTGAGCCGAAGTCGGACACCCAGCTGACTGAGCCACCCAGATGCCCCAAAATATTAACATTTTCTAAATCAGGGTGGTGGATATATGGAAAGACATTATCTTTTTCTCCATGGTGTTTTTCGTATTTCAAAATTTCTAGAAGATTTTTAAAAACCAAGATGAGTAATAGAGGTGATAGCAGTATGACAAAAGTGCCTTTCTTTAAGGATCTCATTACTTAATTAGGGAGTTGTTCCAAGTATGTATAATTGGACTGTACATTTTTAGGAGTTGACTGGAGAGGGGGAATAAAGCAGCAAATAACTCTGAAACTAGAAAAGCAGGAATTGACACAACTTGTCTAGTTGTCAGGGTATCCCATGAATCAGCAGATAGGCACTTTGGCATATTTTAATACATATCCAGCATCTATGAATTATGAAATATGGTCAAGAAGAACGGATCAATCTAGGTAGCACAATACCAGCTAAATACCTGGAGGTTGGTAGAAATCCTGTAGAGACTTCTGGCAAAATACCTTTTGACCTTTCCAGTGAGATCTGTTCTTTCTCCTCTCCATCCTGCTCTCTTCCTGGAATGTTGACCCGTATGGACTACATCAGTGGATGCTCATGACTTCTGCCTTCTACATCTAACAGGGGATGCCCGTTATTTTTGCATGTACAGCTTCCTTTCCCCATTCCTTAGGTTAGAGAACCAGGGACCACCATGTATGCTCTCTCAGGGATTGTACGCTGCAGTGAGTCCCATTCATAGACTCGAACAGGAATAAGAGTTCTGAAGCTGTACAACTTTGTGGCCCTGACATAACTCTTTCTTTTGGTAAATGTACCTCATCTACCTAGATAGTACAATCTGTGTGTCTGCTTCCTTGCCACAGAAGTGGACATGTGATTTAGGCTAGTCAGAGAACTATCTCTAGAAACCACCACTGATTATTGTAGGACAAGGCTCATGACCCAAGGAAGCCAACGGCACTCTTTGAGGGGTTGTTTGAATGGTAGGAGAGAAAGAATCTCTCCTGAGATTTCTAATACTAAGAAGCATGAAAGTCTAGAGCCTCTAGCGGTTCTTTTGCCACATAATAAAAGCCTACCTGCAAATAAAGTCAACACAGAGGAAAGGAGAATTGAAAGAAGTAGAAAAGGAGACAGATTATTGATGAGACAGGTTTTATCCACAGCTCTGCCTAAATTACTCATGAGCTTTTTGGTTATATGAGCTAATAACTTCCCTCCATTGCTTAGGAGAGTTTGAGTTGATTCTGTGTCACTTGCAACCCCAGGAGTCCTGGCTAAAACAGATGCATAAGCGAAACCATAAATCAGGAACTTGGAATTTGTTTTCTCCTTAACAGAAAACTGAATGTGCTGCTTTTGACAACGATGATGGCATTTTTCTGCCCACAGCCCTCTAATGGCTTCTCTTCTTTCCCAGGGAAGAAGACGACTGTCCACACATGGACAGTTGGTCCCTATGTGGTCTGACCTTATCTCTAACCTCCCCCTTTCCTTCCCTTTGCTCACAATGCATCAGGAAACCTGACCTTGGTGGTCCTTACACTTGCCACTCATGTGCTCCCACCAGAGAGTATTTGCACCTGTTCTTCCCTCTGTCTGGTCTATGCTTCTCCCAGTTACCTTCTTGACCGTATTCTGTTCTCTTTTCATATGGAAACTTCCCTCATCACCCCATCTAAAATCTGAATATCCCTGTTGGTATTAGTTTCCTAGGGCAGTCATAACAAAATACAATCTAAAAGTCTTATACAATAGAAATTTATTGTGTCACAGTTCTGGAAGCTAGAAGTCTGAGTTTAAAGTGTTGATAGAGTCAGTTTGTTCTTTTTTTTTTTTATTTTTTAAAAATGTTTATTTATTTTTTAGAGAGAGAGACAGAGACAGAGCATGAACCAGGGAGGGGCAGAGAGAGAGACACACACAAAATCCGAAGCAGGCTCCAGGCTCTGAGCTGTCAACACAGAGCCTGACATGGGGCTCAAACTCATGGACTGCAAGATCATGACCTGTGCTAAAGTCAGTCACTTACCTGACTGAGCCACCCAGGTACCCCAGAGTCAGTTTCTTCTGAAGACCATGAGGGAGAACCTATTCCATGTCCCACTCCTAGCTTCTGGTGGTTTGCTGGCAATCTTTGATGTTCCTTGGCATGTAGAAGCATAATCCAGATCTGTGCCTTCATCTTCATGCCGTGTTCCCCCTTTGTACATGTCTCTCTGTGTCAAATTTCCCCTTTCATAAGGACGCTTGTTATTGGATTAGGGCCCACACTAATGGCCTTATCATGACTTGATCATCTGCAAAGATCTGATTTGCAAATAAGGTCACATTCACAGGTACTGGGAGTTCAGCATCTTTTGGGGGGACACAGCTCAACTCATACCACTCTTCTTGTCTTATTCTTCTTTATAGTATGTATCACCATTGACATAAACTTATGTTACCATTTTTTAAGTTTATTTATTGATTTTGAAAGAGAGTGAGGGAGGGACAGAGAGAAGGAGAGAAAAAATCCCAAGCAGACTCTATGCTGTCAGCGCAGAGCCCGGCACAGGGCTCAATCCCACGAACCGTGAGACCATGACCTGAGCTGAGATCAAGAGTCAGACACTTAACCAACTGAGCCACCCAGGTGCCCCTATTTTTATCATTTAATGTCTCTCTCTCACCCAACTAAGATGTAAACTCCATGAACATGTGGATATAATGTTACATCCACACTATTTAAAACAGTGCCTAAGCATATAGAAGGTATGCAATCTAATATTTGGTAAACAAGTGAATACTAAACAAGAAAATAGATTCTCCAATTTAAAAATATTAAAGTCTGAAACTTCTCTTTGCAAAGTCAAGTATTTGAAGACACTAAGGCTTCTCCAGTTTCTTTGATGTGCATATTCAGAGTCTAAGACTCACTGGAGATCTATCCAAAATCTCTATTACAGACTAACAAATACCATTACTTTGAAAATAGAAGACTGGATAGAAACACTTGGAGGAAGAATGGAATTTGGGGGTGGTAGGTTGAGAGAGGACATGTGAGAAGTGGTAGAAGTTGAATGAGGTTAAAAGTGGTCAAGTTCTTGCAAAATCTTAAAGTAGTGATCTTTATGCCTGACTTCATGACAAAAGTATGCCAGTGGCCATCAATGGAGTTACCTTGTGTTCATTACACATTAAAAAGCATTTTTTTAACATGAAAACAAGTTTTGCCTGCTGAAGATATTAGGAGTGCCCCCTGTGGCATTTATTGTGATGAATTATCTGTATATAACTTTATCAAGTGGTCTTATTATTATCCATCTTTCATCTGATGCCCCCTTTGGACTGTGAGCTGAGGGGCAGGAGGCTCTGTCTTTGCTAGCCCATAGACAGTCAAAAGACAAGTGGTAAAATAAAATATTTGTCGCATACTACACAAAAGAGAGTTAAGAGCCCTTACTTACATAAGGCTTTTATAAATCAGTAAGAAGACAAATGAGCCAGTGGACCAAAGGAAGTGCAGGTGCCATAGAGACGTTACAAGCTGCTCCATCCTGGGGGATCCCGGAGGGCTCATTCGGTTGGACCTCTGATTCTTGATTTCAGCTCAGGTCATGATCTCATGGCTCATGGTTCAAACCCCACATCAGGCTCTGTGCTGGCAGTGCAGAACTTGCCTAGGATTCATCATTCTCTCTCTCTCTCTCTCTCTCTCTCTCAATAAATAAATAAATAGACTTTAAAAAAAGTTGCTCATGGGGCGCCTGGGTGGCGCAGTCGGTTAAGCGTCCGACTTCAGCCAGGTCACGATCTCACGGTCCGTGAGTTCGAGCCCCGCGTCAGGCGCTGGGCTGATGGCTCAGAGCCTGGAGCCTGTTTCCGATTCTGTGTCTCCCTCTCTCTCTGCCCCCTCCCCCATTCATGCTCTGTCTCTCTCTGTCCCAAAAATAAACAAACGTTGAAAAAAAAAATTAAAAAAAAAATAATAAATAAATAAATAAATAAATAAAGTTGCTCACTATTACCAGTAGCCAGGGAAATGCAAATTAAAATAATAACAAAATTGAATTTTTGCCCATCTGCTTGGCAAAAGTTGAACAGATTGATAACTTCCAGGCTGGTGAGGGTGTAGATAATCAGGAACTTTCATACTTCTGGGTGTGGGGCAGTATATGGAACTGTATGTTCAGATTTGAAATATATTGACCTTCTGTCCTAAAAATCCCATGTTTAAGAATCTATCCTATAAAAGAATCCCTCAAAATGATACATATCAATAAAACTCCCAAATTTCAATATAGGGAAGACACGGGGTGCCCATTTGGTTTTTAAAAAATCAAGAATATGCTATTTCTTGTACTTTTGAATTTATGGAGTAAAATTCCTGTTCTCTACAGAATTAATTAAATAGCACAATCAACATTTATCAAATGGCATGTAGAGGCAAGGGATGTAGTCAGATTCCTCAAAATGCTGTTTTAGGGATTTAGTTGTGAATATTTAAGAAAATGATTCTTCAGCTTCTACCACTCCTACCCTAAATCAGTCTCTGGTGTAGGTAAACCATTAAGCCCCAAAGCTGAGAAGGCAAGAAGTCAGAAGGGCGGGAGTGTATCCAGGGCAGTAAACCTGTCAGCTTTTGCTCCCAAATGTCACTCTCTGTTTTTGCCATCCTTAGTTGTTTGTGTTTATAATAAGAAGGAGAGGGGCACCTTGGTGGCTCAGACAGTTAAGTATCCAACTTCAGCTCATGTCAGGATCTCGTGGTTTGTGGGTTCAAGCCCCGCATCGGGCTCTGTGCTGACAGCTCAGAGCCTGGAGCCTGCTTCAGATTCTGTGTCTCCCTCTTGCTCTGCCCCTCCCGCCCCCCTTGTGCTCTGTCTCTTTCTGTCTCTCAAGAATAAATAACTGGTAAAAACAATAATAATAGAAGAAGGACAAAATCCTGGGGTGCTTGGGTGGCTCAGTCAGTTGAGCATCTGACTTTGGCTCAGGTCATGATCTCGCGGTTTGTGAGTTTGAGCCCCACATGGGGCTGTGTGCTGACAGCTCAGAGCCTGGAGCCTGTTTCGGATTCTCTGTCTCCCTCCCTCCCTGCCCCTCCCCTGCCTTTCTCTCAAAAATAAACATTTAAAAAAAATAAAGGAGAAAGTCCTATTTAGAGCAAGAATTTGCCACAACCACTTTCTCATATTAAGGGAGCAGCTTTATATTTCATATTTATAGCCAGGGGAAAGACCAGGTAGTAGGTAAGCCTCTTTGAATATAAAAGTTGACTCCTCTCACTAGGAAAGAAGAATTATTTTTATCGTACTAACTGCTCTGTGGAAAAAAAAAGTGAGAAGAGTGTCGCCTGGGTGGCTAAGTCGGTTGCGCGTCCAACTTCGGGTCAGGTCGTGATCTCATGGTTTGTGGGTTTGAGCCCTGCGTGGGGCTCTGTGCTGACAGCTCGGGAGGTGCTGCAGCCTGCTTTAGATTCTGTGTGTGTCTCTCTCTCTGCCCTTCTCCCACAAGCTCTTTGTCCCTCGAATAAACATTAAACAAAAATTTTTTAAAAAGTGAGAAGAAACTGGACTTCTAGGGTAAGGGAGAAGATGCCAGTCAGGGAAATGGGCGAGATTTGAGGGGTTTGAGAGTGAGGGGAGGCTCACCCAGCACAGGGCACTGGTATCCCTCTCTACCCCCGCCTCCCCACCAGCTGGGAGCCGCATAGGTTGACTGATAGCCTCCAGCTTATACCTCCTTCAGGATCTGCTGTAGGTTTGTTTTTTTGTTCTTTTGGTGTTTTTGGTTTTTGTTTTTGGAGGGGGGTATGGAGGGGTTCTGCTCTTCCCAGGGAAGTCCCCAGCAATGCCTGAGGCAAGCCCTGTACAAGAGCTGGATCTTTTCGCCAGATAAAGGGCTCTTTACCATGTAAGCTGTGCTTTGAGCATCTCTGATTTTGGCAAAGCCTTTGTCAAGTTGGCCTGGGTTGGAGGGCTCCCCCTGCCCAAGCTGGCTTGCCTCCCCTTTGTCTTCACCTTTTACTCCCCCAGAAGCCTTTTCCACCCCTTCCCCATCTCAGCACCTGCTCCCTGGAGAGCCCACTTGGCACAGCTAAAGACCCTCATTTGCAACTGTAGACGGACTCACACCAGTGGGGGTTTTTAAGACACTTAATGGAACTTTTTCTCATTTTAATTTCAAGTTCAGAATTTAAAACCAAATAATTGCCAATCTGTTCTCTACCACACAATCACTGTGTAACCTTGAATGATGGCTGATTTTGTCTGAGCAAACAGTCGCAGATTCCCTCAGGAACATATTCCTTTTCATTTTTTTGTTGTCAAAGAGAAATGAAAGAAATTCTGGGGGGAAATTACCTACAAATATTGCTACAAAACTTTCTAAATTTTATGAAAGTAGAATCCTAGTTTTAGAATAAGAAAAGATCTTAAAGTGTGTTCCAGTTAAAGTCCCTCACTTTACATTGGAGCATTTATCCATAGAGCCCTTGAAAATTATAATCTAGATCTCCAGTTACAAAAGCAGACAACAAACAACACAAAACAACTTTGCAGCCATCTTAGTTAAAACAGTTGATGTTCCAAATAATTATACCTGTGTTTGCATTATTCAGGATTACTGTCATTCTAGGTGGTAACACCCACCTAGAGAAACTAGCATTTATTAAAGGAGAACAAGAAGTTCAATCATTAGGGTCTCTTTTTTCTAATGGATATATTTTCCTTTTCATTGTTTTCAACTTACCAATTGTATCTCCTTTTTTTTTAAGTTTATTTATTTATTTTGAAGGAGAAAGTGTGAGTGGGGGAGGGGCAGAGAAAGAAGGAGAAAGAGAGAATCCCAAGTAGGCTCTGAGCTGTCAGCATAGATAGAGCCTGATATGGGGCTCGAACCCACAAACCCTGAGATCGTGACCTGAACCGAAGCTGGACTCTTAACTGACTGAGCCACCCAGGCCCCCCCCCTCAATTGTATTTCTTAAAAAGACAATTCCAGGGGCTCCTGGTGGCTCAGTCAGTTAAGTGTCCTAACTTCAGTTCAGGTCATGATCTCACAGTCTGTGAGTTCGAGTCCCGCATTTGGCTCTCTGCTAACAACTCAGAGCTTAGAGCCTGCTTTGGATTCTGTATCTCCCTCTCTCACTGCCCCTCCCCTGTTCTCTCTCTCCCCCTCTCTCTCTTTCTCTCTCTCTCTCAAAAAGAAATAAACATTAAAAACAAAAACAGGACAATTCTGTTTTCTTTTTCAGAAAAGCAATGCATAAGACCACTTCGCCTTTCTGGTCTATTCTATGTGCTGGGGAATTTGCAGTCATATTAACTCAATACAGTGTGTTTTGTGGGGAGGATCATTCTTTGTTAAGAAGAAAAATTACTTTAAAAATGCATAAAATGTTTTAAAATAACATTAATAAATAGTTATTACTTGTTTAATAAGCTTTTAAATATGTTTAAGGGGAAGTTGGCACTCAAAATGATTTTTCTGGGTGTGTAATAGAGAAATAATACATATCAATTCCTTTTATTCTCTAAATGCTCGGTTCTCTGCCCTCTTGTGTGATCTCTGCTGAAATTACATCTCCACTTGGCTCTTTCTCCTTTACAAAAAGGAGAAGCTCAACTTCAGACCCAGGCTGCTTGACCTTCATTTATCCACTTTCTGCCCCAGCTGGCCTGGAGCAGATGAGGTTACAGTGAGATTTCTTAGCCTCTTAGGATGACTCTGGTCCCTAGACCTTTCTCTGCTGCTGCTTTGAGGGTCTCTCCTGCACCACCCACCCTCTCTCTCCCATGCCCCACTGACCCAGTAGTTCCCTGGACAAGATGGCTAAGGATCTAAGTCCAACTATACCTGGTTTCTATAGTTTTCCAACTATACCATGAAACAGCCAACTCATCTACAGGAAAGGGTAATTTCAGCTACAAATTACACACAGATGGTTGAGTGTCTTTCCTATGCTACTAAAATTGAGACAGAGTGTTTCCAAATTAAAGGCAGTCATTTGAGTGAACAGTATTTACTTATGTGTCCTTGTATGTATGTATTATATGTTGGCTAACAGTGATAGCATCTGTGTTCACAAGCACAGAGTTCAGAATATTTCCACATTTATAATATGTATGTGTGTTAGTGTAGCCCATATCATAAATGGACAATTGTTTAAATC
Source organism: Puma concolor (assembly GCF_028749965.1). NCBI lineage: Eukaryota > Metazoa > Chordata > Mammalia > Carnivora > Felidae > Puma > Puma concolor. Next base: position 42,156,693 of record NC_141684.1, read on the forward strand.
TTAAACAGTTGAGTGGTGCCTGGGTGGCTCAGTCAGTTAAGTGGCCAACTCTTGATCTTGGCTCAGGTCATGATCTCCCAGTTCATGAGATGGAGCCCTGAGTCAGGCTCTGGGCTGACAGTGCAGAGCCAGCTTGGGATTCTCTCTCTGCCTCCCTCCAGCTCTCTTGCATGTGTGACTGCTCTCTTTCTCTCTCCCAAAATAAATAAAAATAAACTTTAAAAAAAATCTTGAACAGTTTAAATGGGAACTACCCAATAACATTAATTACTGTTTTTAGTAACAGCTCAGGATAAATAGAGTTCCTTGTAAGGAGCTTGTGATCTAAACAAGATTTATCAAACCAATACTATAAAAGTAGCTAAGAAAAGCCTAAGCTTTGGGTACCTGGGTGGCTCACCCAGTTAAGCATCTGACTTTGGCTCAAGTCCTGATCTCACAGTTTGTGAGTTCAAGGCCCGCATCGGGTGAACACGCGCCCTGCTTCGGGTGAGCCCCACTTCTCTCTCCCTCTCTCTCTCTACCCCTTGTGGGATTCTCTCTCTCTACCCACCTCCCCCACCCCACCTCCCTCACTCACTTGCTCCCCCTCTCTCTCAATAAAAGAAAGAAAGAAAGAAAGAAAGAAAGAAAGAAAGAAAGAAAGAAAGAAAGAAAAGCCTAGGCTTCAGCATCTGGGGGAGAAACTGGTCTTAGAATTTGCCCTTTGTTACACTTCCCAAGCTAGGATTATTCAAGGTTTTTCTTTACACAACTGGTAATGGATAAGACCTGATGATCATCATCTTTAATTCGCTATGTATTACTAAATAATAATGTACTTTCCCCATTATTGATTAAATATTCTCAGTTTATGGTGAGGGAAGGGAAGAGGAGAAGAAGCGGGCACAGAGCTGGAAAGCTATCTGGCCCAGTCCTTACATTTATAAAGGGGCTTGCATTTAGGCTTTTGACATTACCTCCAAAAGAGATTACACAAAAATATGCTGATGGGATTGAGATAAGACAGCCTCATCCAAATTTAAAATTGAGATCCCTGACTAAACTATATCACCTTTAGTGTACTATAGATTTTAAAAAGTAAATCTTGGGGTGCCTGCGTGTCTCAGTCAGTTAAGCATCTGATTCTTGATTTCAGCTCAGGTCATGATCTCATGGTTCATGAGATCAAGCCCTGAATTGGCCTGGACCCTGCTTGGGATTCTCTCTCTCTACTCTCTTAGCCCCTCATGAGCTTGCTCTCTCTCTCTCTCTCAAAAATAAATAAATAAATAAATAAATAAATAAATAATCTCTCTCTCAAAAATAAATAAATAAATAAATAAATAAATAAACAAACAAACAAACAAACAAACTTTTAAAAGTAGCTTCTAAAAATTAAATCTTTAAATTTTCTTCTGACTAGCACAACTGTTTTGTATTGCAATTTTTTTTTGTATTAAAGGCATTGATTATTAAAAATGTAAACATTCAAAACACAGTAATTTTCAAACCTCATTTAAAAAAATGTACTATACTAGGAACCTCAAAAATAATGGAGGCAACGGATCTTCAGCCTTTGAAAAGTTCTGAAATTATTTGGTTAGAATGCAAATATTTCCATGAGGTAGCAAGAGTATTTTCTTTTTTTTTTTTTTAAGCAAGAGTATTTGCATATAAACCTAAGAAACTATAGACTAAGAAATCCAGAAAAGGAGGTTACAGGAAAGAATGAATTGTATGCTTCAAATGAAAACTCATTGCAACATTTTTTTGTTGGTTTTTTTTTTTTTGCCTCTATATTGGATTTTGTGAATTTTAAGGGGTATTTCAATCTTACTATTTCCACGTGTTAATACATATTTCAGATATATAATATCTGCACCTTAAAGCATACTTTCTCTGCATGAAGTCACTATCTTGCTTTGGTAAACTTATAGAAATAGCACGTGTGTGAAGCTATGAATATTCAACCAGAGTAGCCTGCATGATGAACCAGTGTTCTTGGACACCTGAGGCTTGGAATGCTGAAATAAAACTTGACAGATAGAGGTGCTTTGAAAGACAGGTCTTACAGAGATGTCTTAAAGGAGAAAGGAGTGACAACTAGAATGATAAGAAAGTCAACTGTCATGACTTAGAAGGGAAGGTTAATCCTGGGCAGCAGGTCAACAGAGGTCATTATCTGAATTACAAATATTCTGAAAGGGAACTTCTTGTTTGCCCAATCCCCATAACTGCATTGTCTCCTGGGGAAGCATTTATGGTTCTTTCAGCAAATTCAGTACAGAGTAATAGAAACAACCATTTTGAGACCTCTTAACAGACTAAAATATGAAGGCAGCTGTCCAGTTGGGAAATTATATCTTTGAGACCCATAGCATTGGTTTGACCAAGGGAATTCAGAGAAGAATAGAGGAGAAAAAGATATAAAGGGCACCAAAGGTGAAAGGAAGGTTTGAGTCTGCTACAGAGTTAGCTCTGCTACAGAGTTAATGTATTCCCACTGGTGTTAACACAAGTACCTAAGGTAAAAGCACAATAAAAGGAGGAAGGCTCATAGCGTCAGCCCCACTCTGAAGAGCCCAGAGTTCTAAGAGCTAAAATGCAAGCTACTGAGGAACAATGGCACAAGCTGTAACTTTCTAGGATTCCACAGCGGGCAGGTTGAGGAAGATTTTAAAATCTGCAGTGGTATTCCAGGAAGGAGCATAACAGCCACAACTAATGGTTTGTTTCATGGTGACCTGAAATATACTTCAAGAGAAACCCTCTGAATGTCCCTGATGTCTTTGGGTCTCTGTGTCACACCTCAAGATGTCTAGCTTGGTGAGGGTCTCACTCAGGGTGGGTGTATGCTCTGAATATATAATCTCAAGTATTCCTCATAGCAGCTCTATGAGTTGGAGAATTTTACTCCCATTTTACAAAGTAGGAAACTGACCTCAAAAAGAGATGTCAAGTCATTTGCCCGAGGTTGGGTGGGAAAATTGGACTTTAGATCCATCTGACCCTAAAAATGATTCTATTTCTACAGTATCTTTCTGTGTCATTCTTACTGTTACTTTACTGCTTGTAAGTTGACTTGATTTCCCCTTTCTTTAAGGGAAATCACACAGGCTTAAACCTTTGTTGACCCTTCCAAACAATCATTCCACCACTATTTATTGAGCATGTACTAAGAGCTAGGCATTGGGGTTAAAGAATGAATGAAATACAATTCCTGGCCCCAGAGAGCATGCAGTTCATACATGGAATCAGTTACTAAACTGTATAGGATTCATTTATTATATACTTCTCCCCATATTTCTCTTCTGAGTATCTGGTACGGGCCCTCACTGCCTGGACAGTAGTCTTTTAACTGGTCTTTCTATGTTATTAGCCAGGTCACGGGAGATCTACTCACAGAGTTGTGGGCAAGGTAAAGAATTCTTTTAAGCAATAGGGAGACATCCAGAAACTAGTAGCAGTGGGAAACTACAACCATGTCTAGGGCCAAAATATTCCAGAGCTGCCTGCCCCTTAGGAGCTACAACCATGGAAGGAAGCAGCTGGGAAACGTCTCTCTTCTTCTGCCATTGTGATCTATTAGAGCCATGCTCTGCTCCAACTCCGAAGCCAGACGGCCAAACAGAATCAGATCTGCAATCTGCAAGTGTCAGCCTCCCTGTACAGAGAAGTAGGGAATGGATTGGGTAAGGGCAAATGAAGAATAAGCAGCTCTCTATCTATTCATTTGCTCAGCAAATACGTACTGAATGTGTGTAGTCCACGACAGGCGCAGTGCCTACAGTAGTGAACAGAACAGGTCTTTTCTTCGTGGAGCTGACAGTTTGGTGAAGGCCACTGAGAATGAGCCTAATTCAAACAGAAGGAAAAGCAGTGAAGAAAAGGAACACAGGTCAATAAGAGAGTATAATAAAGGAAATTGAACCAACTTTGAGAGCCAGGGAAGTTTTCCCAGAGAAAAGGACAGGAGCTGAGAGATCAAGAATATTAGAAACAGGAGAGAAATGGCTGGAGAGAGCATTTAAGCACAGAATATGGAAGGGTGAAGTGCCAGTGGTGGGAGGGAGCCAGGCTCCTCCAGAAGCAAAGAGAAGCACAGGAAGGGGAATTGTGGCCTGCATGGAGCGAGGGAGGGCAGCCAGGGCAGGTCATGGGAGGCTTCATGGGCCAGGTTAAGGATTTTGGTTATATCCTAACAGCAAGTGGGAAGCCAACAAAGCATTTTAATTCAGGAAGGGAATGAGGATGGGTGGATACAGTCAGATGCCAGAACTGGTTTGGAAGATCACTCTGGCTACAACATAGAGATTGAATTGGAGGGTGGGTAGAAACCACTTCTAGGCTATTGTGGAAGTCCAGGTGAGAGAGAATGAGAGCACGACCTATCATGGTGGCAATGGAGATGGAGGGCAGTGAAGATATGAAGAGTGACTTAGGAGCCATAACGGAACTTGGCAGTGCATTGGACATGGTGGGGCAGGGGGGGAAGGAGAGTGAAGTGCCAGGATGACTCCTAGGTTTCTGACTTGAACAAATGATTAAGGTATTCACTGAGCTAGGAAAACATGGTAGGCCAGGTTTGGGGAATGTTATCTGTTGAACTGTGTCCTCTCAGAAAAGGTATGTTAAAATCTTAACTGCCAGTATCTCAGCATGTGACCTTATTTGGAAATAGGGTCTTTACAGAGGTAACCAAGTTAACATTAGTGTGGGTCCTAATCCAAAATGACTGCTGTCCTTACTAAAAGGAGAATTTGGGGAGCGCCTAGGTGGCTCAGTCAGTTAAGCGTCCAACTCTTGATTTTGGCTCAGGTCACAATCTCATGGTCTTGAGACCAAGCCCCATTTCAGGCTCTACACAGAGCACAGAGCCTGCTTGGGATTCTCTCTGTCTCCCTCTCTTCCTGTTCCTCCCCTGCTCTCTTTCTCTCTCTCTCTCTCAAATAACCTTTTGAAAGGTGGGGGGGGGGGGTGGATTTTGGAAAGAGACAAGCACAGAGAGAAGACCATGTGAGACACAGGGAGAACACCATCTATAGTTCAAGGCATACCTGTGCTACCAGAGGCCAGGAGAGAGGCATGACACAGAATATTCCTCATTGCCCTCAGCAGGAGCCAGCCCTGCCAACACCTAGACCTCAGACTTGTAGCCTGCAAAACTGGGAGACAACAAATCTCTGTTTTTTTAAGCCACCCAGTTGGTGGTACTTTGTGATTGTAGCTCTAGGAAACTAATACAGGAAGGAAAATCAGAACTTTGACCCTGGACAAGCTGAGTTTAAGGGGCTATTTGAGAAACAGCATCACAAGGTAGTTAAGCATGGACTATGAAGCCATCTGCCTGGGTTTGAAGCTAGGCTGTGCTCCTTACCAGCTACGGGAGCACACTCACATTAATGTAAATCTGTTAGCCACAGCCCCCTCACCTGTAACTAGGAATAATATGACCTTTCTCATACGGTTGTCATGAGGAGAAAATGAGCTGAACCTAAAGCACTTAAAATGGTGCCTGGCACATAGTAAGCACTACAAAAGTTTATTTACACATAGACAACACATAAAGCATCCCAATATTGAATAGTGTTGATAATAGAAATCTGGAATTCAGAAGAGATTTCTTCTTCTTCTTCTTCTTCTTCTTCTTCTTCTTCTTCTTTTTGATTTTAGAGAGACCACACCAGTGGTGGGGAGGGGCAGAGAGAGAGAGAGAGAGAATCTCAAGCAGGCTCCATGCTCAGTGTAGAAATGAATAATGAATGTAGGGGCTCAATCCCAAGACCCTGGGATCATGACTTGAGCCAAAATTGAGTCAGATGCTCAACCCACTGAGCCACACAGGCGCCCCTCCATTTTAAAATTAGGACTCATTGGCATGTAACTGAAATCATAAGGGAAAACAAAACGGCCTAGAGAGAGAGTATGGGATGAGAAGAGGAGAGGGCTTCTGGACAAGTCTTGACAGGCCTTGACACCTACAACATTAAAACGAGATTCATCAAAGTTGAATCATCAAAGGAGATAAAAAAAAAATGTCTAGAGAAACCACAATGAAATATTACCTCACACCTATTAGGATGACTGTTAGGGACTGATTTGTGTTTCCCCACCCAAATTGTATGTTGGAGCCCTAACCCCCAATGTTACAGTATTTGGAGATGGGGCCTGTAAGGAGGTAATTCAAGTTAAATGAAGTACTAAGAGTGGGGCCCTAATCCAATAGCAGTGATGTCCTTATAAGAAGAGAAAGAGACACCTTCTCGCTACTTGCATATGCACAGAAAAAAAGCCATGTGAGGACACAGTGAGAAGTTGCTGTCTGCAAGCCAGGAAGAGAGACCTAATCAGAAACCAGCCCTACTGGCATCTTGATCTTGGACCTCTAGCCTTGAGAACTGTGAGAAAAGAAATGTATGTTGTTTAAGGCACCTATTTGTGGCATTCTGTTATGGCAGACTGAGCAAACTAATATAATGACCATAATTTATAGAATGTAAAATAATGTGTTGGTGAGGATGTGGAGAAATTGGACCCCTCATATATTGCTGGTGGGATCAGAAAATGGCATAGCCACTGTGGAATACAGTATGGGGTTTCCTCAAAAAGCTAAACATATAATTACCATATGACCCAGCAATTTCACTCTTAGGTATATGTCCAAATTAATTGAAAACAAGGACTCAAACAGATACTTGTATGCCAATGTTCATTGTAACATTATTCACAAAAGCCAAAAGGTATATCAACAGATGTAGTATACCTATACAGTGGAATGTTATTCAGTCATAAAAAGAAAGAAAGTTCTTACGTGCTAAAAATGAATGAGTCTTGGAAACATTATAGGTGAAATAAGCCAAACACAAAAGGACAAATTATATGATTCCACTTACATGAGGTATCTATTTTCTTTTAATTTTTTTTTAACGTTTTATTTATTTTTGAGACAGGGAGAGACAGAGCATGAACAGGGGAGGGTCAGAGAGAGGGAGACACAGAATCTGAAACAGGCTCCAGGCTCTGAGCTGTCAGCACAGAGCCCGACGCGGGGCTCAAACTCATGGACCGCGAGACCATGACCTGAGCCGAAGTCGGCCGCTTAACTGACTGAGCCACCCAGGCGCCCCCACATGAGGTATCTAAAATAGGCGAGTTCATAGGAGCTAGCAGGGTTTGGGGAAGGGAGAGATGGGAAGCTATGTATTAATGGGAACAGAGTTTCTGTTCAGGGTGATAAAGTTTTGGAAAGAGATAGTGGTGATGGTTGCACAACATGGTGAATGTTGTTAATGACACGGAATTGTATATTTAAAAATGGTTAAAAACACAAGTTTTATGTTATGTATGTTTTACCACAAAAAAATAATAATGACTAGAGCAAGAGAGTGTGGCCTCATGGAGTCAAGGAAAAGAAAGTTTATCAAAGGAGAAAGTAGTTAATTAAGAATGTTAAAGGTGAATAAGTGAACTGATCCCCTTAGCAAGAACTGATCAATGGAAATATGGTAGTAGAAGTCAGACAGGGTGGGTTGAGGAGTAAGTAAAAAGAGGAGGAAATGTGGGTGGTTGTAGCTAAGTCCGTCAAGAAGTTTGATAAGATGAGAGAATTGAATATGTTTGATGTTGATGGGGAAGATACTGATCACAGAAGAATGAAGGGATCGTCTAAGGGCAACTTGCTTGAGGCAGAGCAGCAGAGTCCAAAGCATGGGTTCAGTGGCTGGGCTGAGACAGGAAGAGGAACTGCCCCTAAAAAGCAAAAGGAAGAGAAGGAGAGATGAGGGCGATTGGGGATTCACTTCTCTTGTGAAGTAGAAGGTGAGATCCACCAGCTGGGGGCAGCAGGGGGGGTGAGACTGAAGGAGAGAAGTTGAAAAGAGTGGAGAAGGTTTGAAGTCAGCATGTGGGAAAGGGAATGAGGAGTGAAGGTGGGTTGTCTTGCAGTGATAGGTGACTTTCTCCAGCACTGCTCAGCTACCGGAGTCAGATTTAGAGAGAGCATGGAAGGAGGGGCCTGCTCTGAGTTAGGGTTTCCCCAGATGGTACAAAATTGAAGGTGCAGGAGAGTTGAAGGCTGAAGAGGCAAAAGCCATGGGAAGTTACCAGGGGGCCCAGGGCTCTGAAGGTGGGGGAGGTGTGGCCAGCAGGGTGAGGGGTTAGGAAGTGGAGAGCATTACCGTATGCCACCCACACTTATCAGGGGAGCATTTTTGAAGTACAATTTCAATCACGTCCCTCCCTTTGAATCCACCAACTTAAGTAAAGACTGAGCTCGCATTAAAAGCCTTCCCCAGTGGGGTCCAAATGTGTCCCACTTCAGACATATTCCCAAAACCTCCCCCATCATCTTCTGTCCCTTCTGTTCCTCTTGGTAGACCTACCCAATAGTGAACCAAATTGGACTATAAGTTCTCCATTGCTTTCTTACCTCTGTCCACTGCTTATGTATTTTACTCCCTCAGGAATGTCCTCTTCCATGACATAAATCACACTCCTTTAGCAGCATTCTTATGGTACTTAATGCACATGTCTATTACAGCCCTTGCCACATTTTATTCTAACTTTTTTGTTTACATTTGTCAAGGGTATCTGCTGTACTCATCTGCCCAACATCCCTTCTACCATGGCCCCTCTCTTTTTTTGGCAACAGATCCACCGTGCAGTTAGATAATTGCCCTTTCTTCACTCATCTGGATCTGGCATGACTCCCAGTGCGGCTCCAGGACCATCAGGCTATAGTTGTGGGCACATGACCCAAACCAGGCCAATCAGCATCTTTTCTCAGGATCATGTACGTGGAAAGTGAAAAGATCTCTCTCTCTTAGGTCTACTGGCTGAGATGATGTCATCCAGAAGTTGTCTGTGGCCAGTTTCCACACCTTGACTTCTAACCACTTCCACATAAAGGAAGCCAATTGAAATGGGGGGCTGGGGGGGACGGAAACCCAGGCAGGGATCACATTATTTGACTGATGCCACCTGATGTCACCTTCTTTCCTGGAACTCACAATTGTACCAGCCATTCAAGTGCCTTTTTTGCTTAAGCCTGCATGAGCTGATTTTGTTTACTTGCTCCCAAAAGAGTCTCAATGAGTCCTCAGCTAGACATAGACTTTGAATCCCAGCACCTTGCATGAAGGGTGACCAATAATGTGAAAGAAACATTGAAATCCTAACAATCATTCCAGGCCCAATTCAATTTCATATCCATCTCTAAAAATTTTACTAAACCTTCAGACCAAATAGGATCCTTCTCAGAACTCTAACTGTGACTCCTAGTGGCCTGTTATAGACTTTCCTTCTTATTTTGGCTGTTTGCATTCTTGGCCATCTCTCCCTCCCAGATAATAAATACACTGGATGCAGGGCTTAAGTCTGTGTAGTAAGTGCTCAATAAAAGTTAACTCTTCTTCATTGCTCTCCCATGTGCACAGAGGGAAAAAGAAAGACAGTGAGACTCAGTTTCTGCTCTGAGGCACTCGCAGCACATGTTCAACAAATAATGGGAATTGCCTTGACCTGAATAGAAAATGAATAGAGAAGAAAGAAAGTAACATATATCCTTCCGGAGAAACAAAGCTCTAGACTGAGAGCAAAAGATATTTTTATCAGGAAGTGTTAGAAGAATGCAGAACAGGCTCAGAAACATTTTATAAGTAGATCAGGAACCAAATATACTGGAAATATAAAACCACTCACAAATAAAGTCAAACACGGCATTTCCACAAATATACATTAGCAACCATAGGAGTCAGTAAATCCTCTTTTCACTGTCTCCAAATTTCTTTCCAATTAAATACAAGTAAGTTAATCTGATTCCCCGTATATGTGTAACCCTAGATAAACACAATTGCTATAAAATGCCCTGCTTCAAAATACAAATCAAAGCCACACGGAGATGCCACCTCACACCAGTCAGAGTGGCTAAAATTAACAACTCAGGAAACAACACATGCTGGCGAGGATGTGGAGAAACGGGAACCCTCTTGCACTGTTGGTGGGAATGCAAACTGGTGCAGCTGCTCTGGAAAACAGTGTGGAGGTTCCTCAAAAGATTAAAAATAGAACTACCCTATGACCCAACAATAGCACTACTAGGAATTTACCCAAGGGATACAGGAGTGCTGATTCACAGGGGCACATGTACCCCAATATTTATAGCAACACTTTCAACAATAACCAAATTATGGAAAGAGCCTAAATGTCCATCAATTGATGAATGGATAAAGATGAGGTTTATATATACAATGGAATACTACTTGGCAATGAGAAAGAATGAAATCATGCCATTTGCAGCAACATGGATGGAATTGAAAGGTATTATGCTGAGTGAAATAAGTCAGTCAGAAAAGGACACATATCATGTTTTCACTCATACGTAGATCTTGAGAAACTTAGCAGAAGACCATGGGGGAAGGGAAGTGGAAAACATAGTTACAAACAGAGAGGGAGGAAGGCAAACCACAAGAGACTCATAAATACAGAGAACAAACTGAGGGTGGATGGGAGAGTGGGGGAGAGGGGAAAATGGGTGATGGGCATTGAGAGGGCACTTGTTGGGATGAGCACTGGGTGTTGTATGTAAGCCAATTTGACAATAAATTATATTTTAAAAAATTAAATAACTTAATTGATTAACTTAATTTAATGCCCTGCTTCTCCAGAGAACACTGATGAAGCTTACATTGTTCCAACTATTCCGGCTCTATCTTAAATATGGTGGCGGAACTTCATTCAACTCCGTGGCCCCCATGCACCACCACCCTGAAGCTTTCAATCTGCAGACACTCTGGGAAGGGAATATCTGTTGGATGAATGGTGAGCAACTTAAATCAAACCTTCTCCCTCAGGTGTGATCATATCCAACTTCCTCACAGTTTTCTCTTCAGCTCCTTCAGAGGTTTAAGAGTCCAGCTGGACAGCCAAATTGAAGCAGAAGTCTATGCCAGAATCTTGGAATCTTAGTCTAATCTCTGGATAGCCTTGGGAGAATCAGGCAAAAGGCATCTGACAAATATGCCCAAAGTGATTATGTCACCTCAGCAGTAAGAGCATTGTTCGGTGTCCTCAGTCACCTGAAAGCTCTCCTTGTTGCAGTTACGATCTGGAGAGACCAGCCGGCTGGCTGCTCAGCAGGGTGTCGTCACAAAGTGGCATTACCAGGGTGAAGCACCAGAGGCTCAGGGCCTCAACTTTTCTGCATTTGATCAGAAATTTGATTGGACCTATTGTTCAAGATAGGCGTATTAGTCAAGAGTTCTCCAGAGAAACGGAACCAGGAATGCCTTGTGCCATAGGATATTAGGAGGAGATTTATCCTAGGAATTGGCTCCTGTGATTATGGAGCCTGATCTGTAAGCTGGAGAGCCAGGAAAGCTGGCAATATAGTTCTGTCTGAGTCCAAAGGCCTGAGAATGGGGGCTGGGGATAGGGGGGAATGATGGTGTTGGTCCCGGGTGAGGCAGAAATCCAACAACCAGGAGCACCAATATCTGAGGGGCAGGAAAAGAGAAATGTCTCAGCTCAAGTTGAGAGAGCAAATTTATTCTTTCTCTGCCTTATTCCATTCTTATTCCTCTACACCCTCAGTGTAGACTGGAGGATCCCCACCTCATTGGCAAGGGTGACCTTCTTTACTCAGTCTACTGATTCAAATGCTAATCTCTTCCAGAGACACCCTCACAGGCACACTCAGAAATAATGTTTTACCAGCTGTCTGGGTCTCCCTTAGCCAAATCAAGTTGATAAAATTAACCATCATAGAAGGGTGACCAAACTCTGGGAAACTAAGTCACACTCCCCCAAAACAGTTCCCAATGGGTCAGAGATTCAACCAACCGGAAATTTAGTCCTTCTACCCTAGTGAAATAAATACAGAAACTTTATGCACAAAAAGGTCAGAGGATTTTTTTTTCTTTTTTAAAAAAAATTTTAAGTTTATTTATCTATTTTGAGAGAGAGAGCAAACAGGGTAGGGAGAGAGAGACAGGGGAGAGAGAATCCCAAGCAGTCTCTGCACTGTCAGCGCAGAACATGATGTGGGGCTTAAACTCACGAACCCTGAGATCAAAATCAAGAGCCTGATGCTTAACTGAGTCACCCAGGCACCCCAAGAATGTACAATTATTAAAGCACTGTAAGTTTTGAAACAGCCAAACTGAACAATTCAGGTCAGAATATACATGGAAAGACTGAATTATCTGAATTGTGCACCCTACTCCCTGTCATCACATGATTATATGATTTTGCTTTACTTTGTGCTCTGTAGACACAAGCTTGCTCTTTAGAAGAAGCTTCTTGGGCACTTTGTGAAGGAAGAGCTTAGTGCTTTGAATGGTTTGTTGGGACTCCATCATCCCTTTGGTGCATTTACTTATATTTACTGAAAAATTTACTTATATCTAAATAAAAAGAAAAATGAACACATATTAGCATTTAGTATAAAACACCAAACCTGAGTTATAAACCACATTCTACATCATGTCATATTTTTCTTTTTTTTATAGGCTCTATTGTGAAAATTTCCCACCATACACAAAAGTCAAGTATAATAATCCTCCATGGGCACCTGAGTGGCTCAGTTAAGCCTCTGATTCTTGATTTCAGCTCAGGTCATGATCTTACTTTTGTGGCTTTGAGCCCCCGCTTCAGGCTCTGCGCTGACAGCCTGCTTGAGATTCTCTCTCTCTCTCTGTCTCTGCCCCTCCCCTGCTTGTACTCTATCTCTCTCAAAATAAATAAATAACCCCCCCCAAAAAAATCCCCCATGAATCTTTCACCTAACTCCAATAAGCATCATATTTTGCCGTCTTGTTTCCTATCTCCCTCTTGGTTTGGCTAGGATATTTTAAAGTGAATCCTAGACATTAAATGTCATTTCACCCCAAAATACTTCATTATACATCTCAAAATATGACATTTTATAGTCACAGTGGCAATATCACACCTAAGGATTTTTTTTTCTTGTAAGAAAAGGGGATTAACTATTCCAACTATTACATAGTTGGAATTTTTCTTTATAATAGGCATGTTTTACTGTTACACTAAAATGCACATTTTTAAGTTATTGCAGCACATAATTCATCTGTGAGACCAAATTTTGGTTCTGTGAGGGTAGAGACCATGTTATTTTGCCTTGACCCTATACCTCTAGCACATAGCACAATGTCTAAGATGCTGTAGGTGCCAAATGAATTTCCAAATAAGCTTCTTTACTCTTGTCATTCTATTCTAATTTAAAAAGTGTTCACAGTCATATAAATTAGGGAAAGGCTGTTTAGTCAACAATCAGAGTCTTTAGACACTATAGTCCATAGTTTCCCAACTTGCAGATAGTGTCTATTAGTGGTTTGTGAAATTAGTGCAGTGAATCACAGCTGGCATTAAAAAAAAAAAAAAAAAAAAAAAAAAAAAAAGAATAGAATTCAGTAGGAAAAAAAAAACAGTACATTTAATGAGGATATTGTTTCATGAAATTTTGTTTCCGTTTTGCACATGCTGTGTGGTGATGTAAAATGTATTTCTTAACTCTGAGTTGCAGTCAAAAAGTTGGAGAGCCACTGGTCAGGTCTAATTTATACACACACCCTGCTCCCCAGCCATAACAAACCACTTTCAGTTCCCTAAAATGTCATGCCAGTTTCTGCTCTAGAGGACCTGGTACTTCTTGTTTCCTTTACCTGAAACGTACTTGCTCTCCTTGTCTACCTGTGGGCCCCTGGCTTTCTCTTCAAGATGCCGCTGAAGCCTCTCCTGTGAACCCCTGTGATCCTTCTGAGCAGATCCAGACTCCCTACCAGGTGTTTCCCCCTCCCCTTCCACCTGATTCTTCACTGCTGCTCACTAGACAGGTAGTCACCTCTTCTACTAGTGTGGGTTCCTGAGAATGGGGACTTCATGGTCCTTACCTCATATGCCAGGGCCCCACACAATGGCTGTAGCACTCAGTACATGACTGTCAAATAATTACAGGGCAAAGCCTTTATAAAGAACAAAGCAGTTCTTTATGTAATAAAATAGAATAGCATCCAAACTGGAGCATCCAAATTTTTCAGCAGAAAGTGAAAAAGCAAGATGCCATACAGTGTGGATAACATGCTGCCAGTGTGTGTGTGTGTGTGTGTGTGTGTGTGTGTGTGTGTGTGTGTGTGTTTGGTGGCAGAGAGTAGCTTTGGAAGAATACAAAGGAAACTAAGTAACAGTGGTTGCCACCTGGGGACAGGCATAGAAAGGACACTATTTCACTCTCTGCCTCTTGATTTTTGTGCTATGTGCATGGGTTACCTGTCATGAAAATTAATAAATATTCCTCCAAAATACTTTTATAAGCAGTGAATATAAGAAAGACAAGATTTAAAAAAAAAGACAAGATTCATGGCTTCCAAATATCCCACATGTAGAAAGGCATAATTATTTTTTCTTGACTGATTTAAAAAAAAAAAAAAGCCTGTATCGTCTGTGACACTTAAAGATAAACCTAGACTTTTTCTGATTTACAGCAAAAAGGAGAAGTTGCCTCTCCGTCTAACCAGGACAGCCTGGGTGTAAGGGGGAGACTGGGGTGAATGGGATTACAGTTGCCCAGAAATAAGCAAACCTCCAACCTTTATGGAAAACCACAGGTCCTTAGGAAAGCCTGACTAATGAACACTCAGCAATTGTCAAAGAAGGCAATGGTAACAAAGGAAAATCTAAGCTAATTTTGTAAGCATTTGGAGAATAGGGTTCTTCTTCCTGCATTCCTCTGATGGGGCTCTCCAAATTCTTCACCTCATTAAAATATTCCTTTATATAAGGCTAATTATGAGAATTAAAAGAGCTGCTTATTACAGACCTGGGTTTCTATGACAACAGCAAAATAAATGCCCAAGTGTCTGAAGCATTGAGAAAAATAATATACACTAATAATAGGTAACCCTGTGAATCCTTTTAATAAAACAACTAATTGAGAGCCAGCTACTCTACATGTTATAACAAGAACGACTGTGGAGATCTGCATACTTCTTAAAACCTAGCAAAACATCCTCTGTTAAAGTCACTGAAAGGATTCTGAGTCAAAATACATCCTACTTTAGGAGTATCATTGAGGTGTTCCAAGCATACCTGTTGTGGAAGAAAAGATAGTTTTCCCTTTTACATTACATTACAAACCTGTCTCTTGCATTTCCTCCTTCCCTCTCTCTCGCTTTCTGTTTTGTTGAAGTGCCTGCTGAAATCCTGGCAGGGGTGACCCTGGCCCCAGGTCAGGGCCTGCCCCAGAGCTGTGTGCAAAAGCAGCAGGGAACTTGCTCCCTCGTGCTGCATCCGGTTCCTCTCCTCAGCATGGAGGATGGACTCCACATGGGGAGCCCTGAGATGGGCCTTTTCGGATTAATGTTCTCAAACACACACTCTTTTCTGAAACAAGTTATCTTCCAGACTTATTGCAAAGCAAATGGCATGATCCTCTATATTCATTTGCTATGGCTTCCATAACAAAGTACCCCAGACCAGGTGGCTTACACAATGGATGTTTATTTGCTCACAGCTCTGCAGCCAGCAGTCCAAGATCAGGGTGTCAGTGGGCTTGGCTTCTTCTGAAGCCCCTCTCTTTGGTGTGTGGGTGGCCATCTTCTCCTACCTGTGTTTCCCCATCATCTTCCCTTTGTGTGTGCCAGTGTCCTAACCTCCTTCCCTTATAAGGACACCAGTCATATTAGATTAGGGCCCACCCTGAAAACCTCATTTTAACTTAATTACCCCTTTAAAGACCCTGTCTCCAAATACAGTTACATCCTGAGGTTCTGGGGGTTAGGATTTCAACATACGAATTTGGGGGAGCACAGCAGGATCAGTTCATACCAACTAGCATGCTCCTTTCCAAGGTCATTTTGCTGTCCTTTCCAGTAAGGTGAGCACCACCCAATATAATTGTTGTCTTTGTAAGAGGAGGGGATTAGGACACAGATACACATAGAAGGACAAATGCCATGTGAACATGAAGACAGCCATCTACAAGCCAAGGAGAGGGGCCTCAGAAGAAACCAACCCTGCTGATACCTTGATCTTGGACTTCTGGCCTCCAGAACTGTGAGAAAATAAATTTCTGTTTAAGCCCCCTGATCTGTGGTATTTTGTTACAGTAGGCCCAGCAGACTAGTGCACTTAGACCGGAAGAATTGTTGCGGCTATAGCTTATCCGACAATCTGCCACACCCTCCAAGACCTTATGTTCCTTGTGGTCTGGAATTCTGTTGTTCTTGTGCATCATTGGCATTAAATAAATATTACGTGTTATTAAGCCTGTTTTTCAAGGCAAGAGAAGAAAGAGAAGCCAGAGAAAATGATAAAGGATCAGAGAAATATGAGGGAACTAGAAGAATGTTTGTGTCACAGAAGCCAAAGAAAAAGAGAATCTTGGCAAGAGATCTTTGGAAATCTCAAGAAGGATGAGGGCTGGGAAATGGCCATCGGATTTGAAAATTGGTAACTGACACACCAAATAGTTTGCAGTGTGAGAGGGGCTGAGATGGGTAGCAGGGAAGAAATTCACCAAGGAGAATTTTACATTTTTACCATATATTTCTACTGCTTGATATGTTTTACATTAAGGATATATCTACATGTAAATTTTTTCTTAACATATAATCATTTTAATTTTTTTTTTTTTTTCGAGAGAGTGCACATGCAGGCACATGAGCTAGGGAGGGGTAGAGGGAGAGAGAGAAAGAGAGAGAGAGAGAATCTTAAGCTGACTCCACACCAAGTGTAGAGCCTGAATATTTAACTGAGCAACCCAGGTGCCCCTCTCCCATATAATTTTTAAAGAAAGAAAATGAAGTCCTCTCTGGGCCCTCTACCCCTACCTTTTGGAAGTACAGACTTCCAGGAGTTTAGTGCACATTCTTATACATTGCTGGGGAGTGCAAAATGGAAGAACCCCTTTGGAGGGCGATTTGGCAATAAAAAAGAAATCAAAATTATAAATGCAGTTAACTACACTTTAATAAACTTGTTTAAAAAACATTACAAATGCATAAATCCTTTACACACACCCATACAAAATGGCACTATGTACAAGGATATTCACTACAGCTTTATGATAGGAAGTCGGAAATAATCCAAGTGTCTTCCAATAAGGGACAGTTAAATAAACTGTGCTACAGACACACAATGGAATCTTATCCTGCTGTTAAAAAATGAGGAAGCTCTTCTTGTACTGATATGGAAAGATTTCCAAGGTAGATTAAGTGAAAAAAATAACATACAGAACAGTTGTATGCTCCTTTTATGTAAGTAAGTAGGCAAAAGAAGAATACATTTATAAGTATACAAATAATATATGTATTTTTAAATTTGCTTATATTTGCATAAATAAACACTAAAGGGATAAGAAGCAAATAGAATTGGTTACCTGGAGAGAAGGGTGTAGATAGGGACAGAGGATCATCCTAGATTATTTTCCCATTTATATACAATGTTATTAGATCCTTATAACAAATCTAAGGCAAGTATTATCCCCATTTTACAGATGAAGATTAGAAAAACTAAGTCACTTGCCTTGTTTATCAGTTTAGGCAGCTGGTAAACAAGGAGCCTGATTCCAGTCTAGCTCTGCCTGGCTCCAAAGTCCATGCTGTAACATCGTTCAAACTGTTCCCCAAATAAACACAGGCCCCTGGTCTTCAGATTTATGATCTAAAATAAATGACATCAAAGGAGGGGCGCCTGGGTGGCGCAGTCGGTTAAGCGTCCGACTTCAGCCAGGTCACGATCTCGCGGTCCGTGAGTTCGAGCCCCACGTCAGGCTCTGGGCTGATGGCTCAGAGCCTGGAGCCTGTTTCCGATTCTGTGTCTCCCTCTCTCTCTGCCCCTCCCCCGTTCATGCTCTGTCTCTCTCTGTCCCAAAAATAAATAAACGTTGAAAATGACATCAAAGGCAGAATAATCAAAAGTAATAGCCAAACATATTTTAACATGTTTATGCAAATACAAGGGGCTAGAGATTGGGAGATGTTTTTTTATTAGAGGGGCTGGTTTTACTGGTGGTTTGTGTTTGTTTATTTGTTCCTTTGTTGGCTTCCTGGCTTTTTAGATGTCTGGTTTGGAAGCAATAAGTGGAGGAGGGGATGGAAAGATGATCTACTTTATGTGGTATATACGGTTCCCTTAGGCAAATAATTTTTTTGAAGCTTTTGAAGTTTTGCATTTGTGCTGTTTAGCTCCTGTACATGTGGTCCAAGAAAGCCTGGAGATAAAGGAAGGGAAATAAAAGGTGAAGAAAAGTCCCTTCCTGGTTAAGACTTCTGCTATCACTGCTACAAGTCTTCTGGGTAGAAAGGACTTACTGTCTGAGCATAAATGGAAAAGTCTGGAGTTCATCCAACGACAAGAAGGTTTTGGCTCCCAGTTAAGTTATACTGAGTGTTCTAGATCTTTTCTTAACTAATTGTGTCCTTTTTTCCATGTCATAAGGAAATCTCTCTTAGGCCAGAATCCTTTTCTAAATGGAAATATCCAAGCCTTGAATGAAGTAGCTCTTACTCTGAGTAGTTCACATCCTGAAGTCCATTGGTTACATATTCATGGTTGTTATTTATGTGTAAGACCTGAGTGGTCCTTCAGGGGGGTTCTAATTAGAACTCTCTGAATGGCAAGGATTTTTTTTCAAGTTTAGTGAAAAAGAGGGGAACCTTCAGAACCCATAGTAGAAAGTGGAGGGTTCTCCATGTCTCAGTTCTCTGATAAAGATGGAATAATAGAATAGTCGCTTCTTCCTGAGGTGACTCCTGTCCCCACTGCAGTGACTTACAATGCAAGGACCGCACAAAATTGTTGCCCTAGTTCCAAACTACCTTATGAATACTTTGCCTTTGTCTTGCAGCAAAGCTGACATCCGGGCTTGGCCCACAGGCCTTTGGTACTCCCAGCATGACTAGACCACATCTTGTGGTGCTTTTGTTCTGGAGACCAGCCTCTCCTTGGCTCATGACAACTAATAGAAGATGAAGCAATCTTAGCTATGACACTGCTAAAGTCAATGTAGGGTAAAACTTTCCTTCTTTGTGGTCTTAAGGGGAAATAAGAACCACTGTGATCTGCAACACTTGAAAGAGACTTAGCACTCCCTTGGTAATGGATTAAGTATGACACCCAGATGCACCCCCCCCCCCCAATCCACTGTCAGCATCAAAGCAAACATCTGAATGTGTTGGCTGGTGAAATGGTTTATTGGCTAGGCAGTATCTCACTGTTTTCATTCAGGGACCCTCAGTTCATTAATTTCACTACTTACTCATTCATTGCTCATTTTCTCATTCATTCGTATGTATTGAGCCAGACGTCGTATTAAGCACTGCGCTTGCAACAGAACAAGACAGAGAAGCAATCCCTGACCTCAAGGAGGTTATGGTCCAGCTGTAGTTCTCTCCCTCACCACTCCCAAACTTCAAACTGCTCCCTCTCACCTGATCTTCAGGCTTCAGAGCCAGAGCTCTGTCTCTCGATCTGCACGAGTGCCAGTTGTCACTGGAGAGCCCTTAGCCTATCAGCTTCCAGCTGAAGGAAGTAGTGAAGTCTAAAAATAATCACCATTATATAGTTTGAAATACCTTTCTTATTTGGAAAACAACTCATTTGAGCCTCACCACATATTTGAGCTGGGTGGAAATTTCTTTCTTTCTTTCTTTCTTTCTTTCTTTCTTTCTTTCTTTCTTTCCTTCCTTCCTTCCTTCCTTCCTTCCTTCCTTCCTTCCTCCTTCCTTCCTTCCTTCCTTCCTTCCTTCCTTCCTTCCTTCCTTCCTTCCTTCCTTCCTTCCTTTAAATAACAGCCTTATTGAGACATAATTCACATACCATACAACTTAACATTTCAAGTATGCAATTCAGTGGCTTTTATTTTTGTAATGTTTATGTATTTTTGAGAGAGAGAGAACAAGCCGGGGAGGGGCAGAGAGAGAGGGAGAAGCAGGCTCTGTGCTGAAAGCAGAAACCCCTATGCAGGGCTCAAATCTGAATTGTGAGATTATGACCTGAGCCCAAGTTGGACACTTTAACCAACTGAGCCACCCAGGCACCTCATCATTAGCCATTTTAAAGTGTACATTTAGTACACTTTAAAGTCAGTAACATTTAGGGGTGCCTGGGTGGCTCAGTCGGTTAAGCGTCTGACTTCAGCTCAGGTCATGATCTCACAGTCTATGAGTTCGAGCCCCGCGTCGGGCTCTGTGCTGATAGCTCAGAGCCTGGAGCCTGCTTCAGATTCTGTGTCTCCCTCTCTCTCTGCCCCTTCCCTGCTCATGCTCTGTCTCTCTGTCTCAAAAATAAATAAAAACATTAAAAAAAAATAATAAAGTCAGTAACATTTAGGGTTTTCACAGTATTGTATAAACAACACCTCTCTGTAGTTTCAAAACTTTTTCATTATTCCAGAACTCCTGTACCCATTAAATAATCACACCCCATTTCCTCCTATCCTTAACCCCTTGCAACCTCTAATCTGCTTCCTATCTGTATGGATTTGTCTATTCTACATATTCTTAAAAAGGAATCATAAAATATGACCTTTTGTGTCTTGCTTCTCTCACCTAGCATCATGTTTTCATGGCCCATGCATGTTGTAGCATGTGTCAGTACTTTATTCCCTTTTATGGCTGAATGATATTCCACTATGTTGATATTTCATATTTTATTTATCCATTAATTAATAGATGGTGTATTTCACTTCATTTTATACTTTGGAGTATTTCATTTTATATGTGAGGAAACTAATGCAGATAATTGGATCGTTCAAAGCCAGGTTTCCTGGCTCCCAATCCAGTGCTCATTCCAGAAAATCCACTAGGTCCCATAACTTAAAAGTGCATGTTCATTTCTATCTAAAACATATTTATCAATCAGATTGTGCAATAGGGAATGAAGCTAAGAAATGCAACATAGATTCTAGGACCATCACCTCAGCAGCCTCCTCACTATTTGCTATTGCCTTTTACAGGCTTTTCCCAATTTCCAGGGAAAAAAGAAAAGTCAATAAAAAAATGGTCCTTTGCCGAACATAGTTCTCACTCTTGCCCCTGTCCCTTTCTCTGATTCTATGTCTCTCTTTTATGTTGTTGTCTGAACAAGCCATAGGTCATTAGAATGGGCCCGTGAGAGCTAAGACTGAGAAAAAAAGTTCCTGATTAAAAAGAAGTACATCAGAGGTCAACAGCCATCATCATTCAACTTCAGTCGCCAAGGCACAGGCTCCAGAATCCACAGGCCACATACGCAAATGTTAAGAAATTCATCCCAATTACTCTTGTCTACCCAATAGTTTTATACACTTAGATGAGGCACTTGGTGGGGAGATATTGTAGTGGAGGCTACTACATTATAATAATTATTTCTGTATATGGAGATTTTATTCAATTTTAACGTTTATTTATTTATTTATTTATTTATTTATTTTTGAGACAGAGAGAAACAGAGCATGAACAGGGGAGGGTCAGAGAGAGGGAGACACAGAATCTGAAACAGGCTCCAGGCTCTGAGCTGTCAGCACAGAGCCCGACGCGGGGCTCCAACTCATGGACCGCGAGATCATGACCTGAGCTGAGGTCGGCCGCCCAACCGACTGAGCCACCCAGGCGCCCCGATTTTATTCAATTTTAAAAGAAAACAACTTGAGACCCTATAACAAAGCAAATCTGTCCAGCTTTAGATCAAATTCCAAGAGTAGCCAACTTCTGTTTTTCAGTAGCTGGCCAGAGCATCTGGCCTTAATGAGCTCCACTGACATTTCTTCATCCCATATAGTGTAAAACAAAACCAATCCAGACTCCTTGATAAGCTTTACATGAGTTTTACAAATGGTTTCTCTAATGGTAAGCCAAAATCATTTTTTGTATTCTCTCCAGATAACTTTACTGTAACATATAGTAATGTGAGTCTTCTGTAAACTGTCAACCAACG
Organism: Puma concolor; assembly: GCF_028749965.1. Taxonomy (NCBI): domain Eukaryota; kingdom Metazoa; phylum Chordata; class Mammalia; order Carnivora; family Felidae; genus Puma; species Puma concolor. Next base: position 42,178,605 of record NC_141684.1, read on the forward strand.
CTCTATGATATAAAAATCAATATACTGTATATGCAAGTGAAACAGTGCATAGATTCTAACCTGGACCTACTAGGAGAACAGTCTCAATACATTAATCACAACACTGTGAAAATCTGTTCAGGCTGCTATAAAGAACATCATAGACTGGGTGGTTTATAAACAACAGAAATTTCTCACTGTTCTGGAGTCAGAGAAGTCCAAGATCAAGGTGCTGACAGATTGAGCGTCTGGTGAGGACTCACTCCCTGGTTCATAGACGGCCATCTTCTCACTGTGTCCTCAGACAGCAGATGATAGGGCAAGAGAGCTCTCTGGGGTCTCTTTTGTGAGGGCACTGATCCCATTCATGAGGGTTTCATCTTCATGACCTAATCACATTCCAAAGGCACCATCTCCAAAAGCCATCATATTAGGGATTAGGATTTCAACATATGAATTTGGGGGGGACACAAATATCCAGTCTATAGCATATAGTAAGGCTAATAACGTTGAATAAATTAACTCAGAAACATCACAATTAAATACCAGCATAGTAAGCCAGGCTAAGAGAAGGAGGCTGATATAAACAAGAAAATGTCAGAATTTACTGTGCAGAATACCAAATTGATGTTTCAAGCCCAGTGAGTTTTTTGCAGTTCATCTCTCATTTCCCCTCTGTCTCCAGCTTTCCTCTCTTGGGGTTTCCTATTCCAGGACTCAGTTAGCTAGCCAGCTTAAATCTGGGTACATCTGCCAGCCGGGAACTATTCCAGTCAATAGTGACTGCTGCTCCTCTTATGAATATTTGTGTGCTAAGAACTAATTCTAAACATATTCTAATTCCAGTGCACCTCCTATTCTAATGGTTTGCTCTGTCCTGGCGTGGCTGGAGACATAACGAGACCCAGAAATCAGCTCTTGGACAGCAGACCTCCTTCAGGGCAGGAAGCTCCAAGGGAGAGGAGTGAGTGTATGTCTAAAATGAAAAACCTGGTCTTTCCCTCCTGTTGTGGGAGGGGGGGAACCCTCAGTTCAGTCTGTCTCCTGAGTGTTTCTTTTACTACTCACACAAAACACTTCATTTCTGACACTTCTGGTCACCAAATGTGTGGGGGGAGGGGTTCCCCCAAAACAACAAGCAAGTCTCCAGCACCAGCTGGATGTCTTACAATTTGACTCAATCCTGACACTATCTAGCCAGAGACACACCCTCATTTCAGATGCCAGTTGTTAAGCCCAGGTTATTACCTGTGCTTCTGAACTACTGACTATTGATAGGAGGTTCCAGTGACCCCCTCCTTGGGGTTGGTTAATTTGCTAGAGCAGCTCACAGAACTCAGGGAAACCCTTACATTTACGAGTTTATTGAGGGATATGATAAAGTATACAGATGAACAGCCAGATAAAGAGATACATAAGGCAAGATCTGGGAGGATCCTGTGCACAGGAACTTTTGTCTCCATGGAGTTGTGGTGCAAAATCATCCTCCCGGGATGGATGTGTTCACCAGCCTGGAACCTCTCTGAACCCCACCCCCACCCCCAGTACTATTGGGATTTTTTTGGAGGCTTCATCACCGTAGGCATGATGAGTCATTAACTCTGTTTTCAGCCCTTCTCCCTTTTCAAAAGAATGGGGGAGGGGAGCAGAGCTGAAAATTCCAAACTTCTAATCATGGCTCGGTGTTTCTGGTGACCAGCCCTCAACCTGGAGGCACCCAGGGTTGCCTTCTTAGAATAAAAGACACTCCTATCACCCAGGAAATTGCAAGGATTTCAGGAGCCCTGTGTCAGGAACCAAGAGCAGACACCAGTGTATAGTTTTTATTATCTCACAATGTCCTACTATAATTTCTGAAAGAGACTAGGAGCAAAACACCAAGGCATATTAATACAGTACTAGGAAGAATGCATCTCTGATTTGCTTGTTCATCTGTAAGGGCGAACAAACCGAGAATAACCAGTACAAGTTGAAGAATACTGCATATAGTATGATTACATTGGCTTAAAATTTCAAAACTATATGTCCCCAGGGATATATCCAAATTTAGAAATACAGTAAAGAAATACATCAGAATGTAAACACCATCCTAGATAGTTGTTACTCCTAGGTAACAAAGAAGCAGTGCTTTCAGGGAAAGGCAAAGGAACTCAATGGTATCAGGAGTTTAATTTCTGAAGCTGAGTGATGGGTACAGGAGTGTTAGGAGCACCATCTGTTCACAATGGAGTTCCTTTTTTTTTTTTTTTTTTAGTTTGTCAGTTTTTTTTTTTAATTTTTTTTTTTTTCAACGTTTATTTATTTTTGGGACAGAGAGAGACAGAGCATGAACGGGGGAGGGGCAGAGAGAGAGGGAGACACAGAATCAGAAACAGGCTCCAGGCTCTGAGCCATCAGCCCAGAGCCCGACGCGGGGCTCGAACTCATGGACCGTGAGATCGTGACCTGGCTGAAGTCGACGCTCAACCGACTGCGCCACCCAGGCGCCCCGTTAGTTTGTCAGTTTTAACGATTAACAAAGTAAATGTTGAGAGACACCACCACATAAATGAGAGTTCTTTCCAGTCCTCAATTTGTCTGTTTCATGTGCCCAGTTAGTCTTTTTTTTTTTTTTTTTTTTTTTTGAGAGAGAGAGTGTGCATGCATGCAAGCAGAAGGACAAAGAGAGAGGCCAAGACAAAATCCCAAGCAGACTTCTTTCTGTCAGCATAGAGCTTGGCGCAGGGCTTGATCCCATGAACCTGAGCCAGATGCTTAACCAACTAAGCCACCAGGCGCCCCAGCATCTTTTCTTAATTGTGGTAAAATATACATAAGATTTACCATTTTAACCACACAGGTGTTCTTTTAATGATACTGGCTCACATGTGACAGGTGAATATCAACATGACACAGAAATGCAGTTGGTTCATACACAACTTTTCCAGTATGTTAGTATTTTGAAATGATCAGGGCAAACCTCACGAAGAGGAAGTGTTCATCATATTTGAGGACCCCAAGGAAAGAGCTGAAAATCCCACATCAGTGCCTTCCTTGAGTGGTTATAGGGGCTGGTTTTGTGGCTTCAAGAACCTCTGCATTTTCCACTGCCTGAAGCCGTCTGGGGAAGTTGGCAGTGCAGATGGCAAATTATGAAGACCCTTCTTATGTTTAAATAAAGTGATTCAAGAAAGTTAAATTGTATTTTTTATAAGTTTTTAAATTTATTTTGAGAGAGAGAGAGAGAGAGCAAGCAAGCAGAGGAGGAACAGAGAGAGGGAGAGAGAGAATCCCCAGCAGGTTCTGTGCAGTCAGCACAGAGCCCAACACGGGCCTTGAACCCACAAACCCCAAGATCTTGACCTGAGCTGAAATCAAGAGTTGGACGTCTAACCAATTGAGCCCCAAGAAAACTAGATTGTATTTTTAATTATGGTGATGAGCATCGTTTTGGAAGCAAATGCCTTTAAGGACCCTCATCTCTAAGGAGGAAACAGGGGTGCCAGGATACAGGCTGCAAAGAAAGGCCATGTGTTTGGTTGCAAATGCGAATGGAGAGTGAAGTGTGCCAGGATATTTATTAGGATGGTTATTTTTATTAGGGCTCTGCTTACAAACTTCATAAGATTTTGAGTGCCTGTTCTTAACTCTGTTCTTCCCATAAGCCCTTTTATTTGTCATGCATGATTTGGCTTGGTACTAGGTTTTTCAAAACTACAGAAGAATTGTTCTTGCTCTCTACATATACTTGTATATTCTAAACAAATTTTAAAAGTAAGAAAACCCTGTAATAAGGAGAAATAATCTAAGTAGGAGAGTAACTTCTTTTCTGTCTTCTGGGCTGATGTTAACCCAGGGGCGAGGCAAATCAAAATGGCTTAAACAATAAGGAAAATGTATTATTTCATACAACATAGAGTTCCAAACATAGGGTGGCACATGTAGAATAACATAATGATGTCTTTGAGGTCTGAGTCACTTTCCATCTTCTTCCTCTGCCATCCTTACCGTCTTGGCGTTCATCCTGAACTTGTGGCTTCTGGACACAAGATGGCTGCCATAGCTTTAAAACTCAGTGTCATGTAACTGTGTTCAAAGGCAAAAAGAAGTTTTTGCTTTAGAGTCTTTTTTTTATTAGGGAGAAAACTCTTTCCAGAAGTCCACCTGCAGATTTCCTTTCAGGTTTCTTTTGCCAGAGTTGGATCACGTGGCCATCCCCTAGCTGCAAGAGAGGCTGGTTAATTTTTAGCCTTTAGAGAGGGAGGCAGCTCTACCAGCAAGGAAAACACGATGGGAATGGCTCTTGGGTTGGCAACCAGCACTGTCAGCCAAGGTAGTAGGTGACCAGTCAGGTCTATCAGCAGACATAACCAATGCTTTACTCCATGATGTCACCTTTAAGATTATTCCAGTTCTTAAATGGTCTTTTCATCACAAAGTCTGTAATGTACCACACCCTCAAATTCACCCTATGCCTTTCTGCCTCCCATCTTTTGCACATTCAGTTCCCTCAGCCTGGGCTTCTGTCTCCTTCCCCATCTGCTTTTAGACATAGAGTCCACTCTTGAAGATGCCACTCAAACACCACTGTCTCAGTAAAACCTTCCAAATAATTGGTCATTCTTTGCAACTCTTTCCTCTGGTCTCCCATAGCATGGGGAAATTCCCCAACACAAGGTCTAGCAAAGGGTCTACAAAGGTTCAACAATTCTGGCGAATTGAATTGAACTGTTTTGCCTTCTGAGCTGAAGAAGCAAATTTAATAGAAAACAAGTTTCTCTTCATATTATAGTATTTGAGGGGATTTGAGTGAAGTGATATTGCACAAAGGAGCCACACTAAAAGTTTTACATTGTGTTTTTCTGTTTTACACTGTGCTTTAACTATAAAAATATTTCTTGCCCAAATTATTTAGGAAATTGACCTAAAAGCAGTTGTTTTCCTCTCCCAAATTATTGGAGTGACTGTTTTCACCCTTTCAAATTCTTTAACTTATAAGCACTGGTCTTTATCGATTTTTAACCTGCTTCTCAAAATTAGTAACATGTCAATAGTTGTTCAAGTTGGATGGTAGGTGCACGGGAATTCATTACACTACTCTACATTTGTGTATGTTTAGAATTTCCAAAAGTAAAATTAAAAACTAATTGGTTCTCCATGTTTCAGAACCTTTGAAGCTTATGGTTATGTATTTAGTAGAAAGTATAGTAGATATTCAAATATTACACATGGGAAATTAGTTTCCATTCAATTCAGACACAAAATCTGCAGTCTTTTTGGTAGGGTTTTCTTCTTTCCTTCCCCAGATTCAATGAGTCATGAAGCTTTATTCTTCCATTTACTTTTGGGAAAAAAGTGCCAATGCAGAGTATGAACATGTGCCAGCTCGTCAATGATGTTAAAAGTTCTCACTGTTGAGGGGCACTTGGGTGGCTCAGTCAGTTAAGTGTCCGACTTCAGCTCAGGTCATGATCGCATGGTTTGTAAGATCGAGCCCCATGTCGGGCTCTGTGCTGACAGCGAGGAGTCTGCTTGGGATTCTCTCTCCCGCTCTCCCTCTCTCTCTCTGCCCCTCCCCTGTTCATCCTCCCTGTCTTGCATGCTCTCTCTCTCAAAATAAACATTTTTAAAATGTTCTTTATTGTTGATATGTACTTTTTTCTTTTGATTAGATACTTCTGTGGCCATGTTGGGTCTTTGTCAGGTGGGTTCCAAGTGCGATGGTTTCACATTTGCTTAAGTAAGCTAGAGAGCTTTCATATAAGGGAAGAGGAGAAGGGAGAAGGAAAGAAAGAAAGAAAGAAAGAAAGAAAGAGAGAGAGAGAGAGAGAGAGAAAGAAAGAAAGAAAGAAAGAAAGAGAAAGAAAGAAAGAGAAAGAAAGAAGAAAGAAAGAAGGGAAAGAAAAGAAAAAGGAGAGGAAGAAGGAAAGAAAAGAAAAGGAAAAGAAAAAAAAAAGAAAAGACCTTTGACTCAGCTGACACCAAATTTTGGCAACAATAGTTAACCAAAGGCAAAATTAACCAAAATTCTTTTAGGTGAGATAACAACTTTACTCTTTATGTGATCTCAGTAAATGTGTCTTTCAGTTCATATGAAAGGAACTACAGAGGTTGCATTTTATCACATTTTTTTGTAGAAGATATACACAGCAGAGCTTCCTCCCTTGTTCCCTTTTTACAAAGTTCTGTCTGTCCTCCACGGCTTAGTTTAAATTCTGCTTCCTCTGTGAAACCCAAGATTGAGGTCTCTATTGTAATGAAAACAATTATTACAATCTTAGCCAACTTGTATTGAACTCTTACTATACCAGAGGCCACAAGTTGAAGAGCAATTATCTACCTACTCACCAAACTCATTTGGGAAGAATACCAAGAATAGAGTCCCAAGTCCTTCCTCTAGAGAGCCTAATTTGGTAGCTCTGAGGTGAGCCATGGAATTTCCACTTTAATAAGAACCTTCTGGTGATTCCTCAGCCCAGCTAAGTTCAGGGAACCAGGTGGAATGAATAAACCCTGGGCCCTGGACACCCTTTGGATGCAGACTGCCTGGCCTGCAGATTATGAAGATTCATTAGCTTCCTGTAAAATCCGCTGCTAAGTAGCTTTTATTGTGCTCAGGCTTCATGTGTATTCTTCTACTTAGTTCTTGCAACAACCCCATGAGAAAATTGTTATTATCTCCACTTTATAGTAGGAGAATCAAAACAGAGGCTGAGGGAGATGGTGACCTGCCCAAGATTATATTGAAAGCAGTGCCAGGAAATCCAGGTGTGCTATGTCCCGGAGCCGACTAGTGTTGTCAGAACCACAAGACTGAATGTTCACACTCTGCCTTTATGAATCTTCTCTTGATGTGAATGAGCCTGTTAAAGTTAGAGATATAATGAGTCTTAAGTTGGTTGGCTTCTCTGTATTACGGTGGGTCACCAGTGAGTTGGGACTCTTCTCAGCTTTGCAGCCAGAATCTCAAGGTTTCCAGTTTATGCAAACTCTAACAACTACTTGCTTAACCAAATTCATAGGAGGCTGACCAAGCACATGTAATGCTAGTATGTTCATGGACAACGGGAGGGTACCTACCTGAATATCAACCCAGTCAAGGGACTAAATCACAGGTCAGAAGATAGTTGGGTAAATCTGGAATCAGAAATAGGAGTGGGATGCCATGCGGCAATATTTTCATCATGCTAGGTTAAGCAAACAAATGACTGTTTCTGCATGGGAGGGATACATCTGTCCAACCAATAGGGGTGGAGGTCAAGAAACAGAGCTCTTATCAACTCTCTTAAGAAAGCACTGAATAAAAGGTAACAATTCTTATTTTCTAGTCTTCCTTTTAAAACAAATCTCCATAGGGGTGCCTGGGTGGCTCAGTCGGTTAAGCATCCGACTTCAGCTCAGGTCATGATCTCGTGGTCCATGAGTTCGAGCCCTGCGTCGGGCTCTGTGCTGACAGCTCAGAGCCTGGAGCCTGTTTCACATTCTGTGTCTCCCTCTCTCTCTGACCCTCCCCCATTCATGCTCTGTCTCTCCCTGTCTCAAAAATAAATGTTAAAAAAAAAAATTTAAAACAAATCTCCATAAGCACAGTTTGTAAAACTATCTTGATTATAAGCATCTAAGAGCCCAACTCACCTGGCTTACTGAAAATCTAAGTTGCAGAAGACCTGGCCTCACCATGGCCAGATTGGGCCAGATGGTTTGCTGCTTTCCATGTACTGTGTAATTCTCAGGCTCCACGTGGAAGCAAGATGGCTACAGCTACAGTTGCTGCAGCCACAAGGTCCAAGTACAACATGAAAGAAAAGGAGCCTCTTTACAGTGGCTTCAATTTAACTCGCTTAAATTACTTGCTCACCTTTGAACCAATCATGAGGCAAGAGGAATGTGAAATGCTGATTGGCATGGGCTTAGATCATGTGCTATTCCTCTTGAGGCAAAGGTGGAGCCCCAGACACTTCATGGGCTATGGAAGGATGGATGCCCAAACCAATAAAAGGCACTCTTGCTGAAAAAAATGGGAATAGAGGTAAACAAAGATCAACTAAACTATGGCTTCATGCCCAATACAGTTAAGGTATCAGGTGACAATGTTAGTTTTCTTCTGACAATAACCACAGGCACACCTTCCTCAGGTACCCCAGTCAGCTTCTTTGAGCTTGGGTATCTCTCACAAACCATTTCTTAACATGGGCAATTTCTTCAGTGGACTAAACTCCTTCAACATGAGTAGTTCGACTTCCCCAGCATTATAAAATAAATAAATAAATAAATATATATATATATATATATATATATATATATATATATATATGTATATATATATATATATGTATATATATATATATATATATGTATATATATATATATTTCATCCCAGTCTGTTTTCCATGGATAAAGTTTGGTTTTTGTCAAAAAACCTTGTTTTACATTGTTGTCATCCTCCTACACATATTTCTACTTTTCTCCTTAGCATTATATCATGAACATCTTTCCAGATTATTACATAGACTTTATGAGTGTAATAACTTTTTATAAAAATATTTTAAGGAGCACCTTTTTATAAAAATATTTTAAGGAGCACCTAATATTTTAAGGTGGCTCGGTCGGTTGAGTGTCCGACTCTTGATTTTGGCTCAGGTCATGATCTCACAGTTCATGGGATCGAGCCCCATGTTGGGCTCTGAGCTGACAGCAGCAGGGCCTGCTTAGGACTCTCTCTCTCTCCCTCTCTCTCTGCCCCCCACCCCCATGCTTGCCCGAGCTCTCTCCCTCTCTCTTTCTCAAAATACATAAATAAATATTTTAAAAATATATTTCAAAAGATTATTACAAAAGTAATATGTTTGTGGGGGGAAAATTCAAATAACACAGAAGTGTGTAAAGTTAAAAAGTAAAATCATCAGGTTTAAGAATGTGACCTAAACTCATGCTGAAATCTCTACCTCCTTATAAGACCCTGAGAAGAAATTTTAAAGATACGAAAAGGAAGGAAGGGACGGAGGGAGAAAAGTAAAAACAATATAGCCACTCCTGGAAGTAAGAAAGGCCCCTCTCCATAATGGCTGAGCAGCATTCCTTAAGGAAGGGGAGATGGGAAACCATGTGAGGAGCTGAGGCCCCCCATCCCGGAACCTCCACATGGGCATTAACATATCCAGGCCACAGCGGACTCAGGGTGGAGGCAGAGATACAGTCCAGGTAGCAGGTGAGCTCACCCAGCCTCTGAAAAAGGCCAGCACCATCCAAAAGAGACAGAAACCTCCACAAAAGGAGGACCTTGCACTTGAGAAAACACAGATACCAGAACAATGAGGATGTGAAAATTAGGGATTTCAGATCCTCAGAGACACAGTTCTCAGTCTCCATTCTGGAATAGCCCGGGAGCTTTTGCAGATCAAGATACCCACTGCTCCCCAGACCACATTTAACTGCTCCCTAGACTTCACTAATCCCCAGTTAAGTCAGAATTTCTTGGGACTCAAGCATCAGTATTTTTAAAGTTTCCAGGTGATTCCAGTGTGCAGGCAAGGTTGATTTCAGCTATCCAGTAGGGAATCACATTCATGAAATGAAAACAGAAGGCTTAGGGCGCCTGGGTGGCTCAGTCGGTTAAGCGTCCAACTTGGGCTCAGGTCATGATCTCGTGGTTTGTGAGTTCAAGCCCCTCATTGGGCTGTCTGTTCTCAGCACAGAGCCCACTTTAGATCCTCTGTCTCCCTCTCTCTCAGCCCCTCCCCCACTTGTGTTCTATCCCTCTCTCTCTCTCTCTCTCAAAACTCAACATTAAAAAAAGAAAACAGAAGGCTATAAAACAACAACACATGATCCTAAGAAAGAATCAGCTAATGATGCTGAAAATAAAATAAAATAAAATTGTAGACAGAAAAAAATTAATAACCTGAATATCTGACTGGAAATGACCTGAAGGCAGTCCCTTCAGATGAGCCATGTCCCAGCATTCGTTCTGCCTCTTTCCTCCCCCAAGCCCTCCCTCCCTCTCTTTCTCTATTCCCAATCTTAGATCCTGTAAATATAGTCAAAAGAGCACCATATAAAACTCTAGCAAACACGAGCAACAAAAAAGTTTCTGGGAGACCAGCAGCTGCAGGTCACAGGAGTTCTGTGAAACTGCCTTGGCTCCCCTTTGCCTGAGCCTTGGTGGGATTCAAACTCAGGGCCTGGGAGGCACACCTGGAACTTTCAGTGAGGGTACAAATGGGGAAGCCTTGAATGAAGGAATAGTTCAGTAGACATCTCACTGTGCCTTCATCTACTCTTTTCTCCTCCCACACCTCCCTCCTAGGAAGATAAAATCTGGCAAAAATGATCAATTAGGACAGCTTTAACGGGGAAAATAGACTCAAGAAAGCCACCTGCAGCATGTGGATGAAAGGGGACCCTCCATCCCACCCATCCCCCCTCTCTGTCTCTGCTGGCCCCAGCAGCATCAGGGCGGGCAGAGAAAGGCTTGCTCTATCCTACGGACAATTTAGCATTTGCATGACACAGGTGGGGCTGGCAAGCACCCCACACAGTAAATTTGGAAGGCCAGAAAGACAGCAGTGAGGAGCTAGAGTTTTGGAAACAAACCTGGGTTTGACTTCCTGGCTGCCACTTACTCGTTTGGGACCTTGAATGCCTTGGGTTTCAATTTCAGGTCAATGCTTGAGGCAAATGTCTTCACTGGGGCATTCAGAGACTCAGTACCTGTTCTGGTGATAATATCGCCCACCTCCTAGCATAGGGCTAGAGATTAAACTAGATAATGTAAAGCCCCTAGCACAGGGGAGGTACTCAACAGATGGTCAGTCATTCTGCCCTTCTGAAGGAATCCCTACAATCAAGTCTCAGTTACTAACCGGAAGCTGTTCTCTCTCTAGGACCTGAGAGCTGAAACACACAGGTGAGATCTGTAATATTCTCCAAACTATTTATAAGCATGTGCTCTTGCTATGCACATATGTTTCACATAGTTATAATGCCCTATGGATATCTATTTTTAGGGATGTAAAAATATCTGGATTTATACAACTTTCTCCAGATGTTTTTATATACACTGGATTTAATTTTATCCACAATAAAGGGAGTGAATTTAGTTTGGGAGGGACCATTAGCACTTTCAGTCTACAAAGACCCTCTGAAAAAGATAGTTCCATCCACCGATAAACTTGCCTCTGAAGGATCTTGGGCTGGGATCTTGCTGATGAAATATTAATCTGCATGAGACTTCTATTTGGAAGTATATCAAGACACTCCTTGCAAAGATTTTTTAATTAAACTTTTTATTTTGAGATAACTGTAGATTCATATGCAATTATAGGAAGTAATACAGAGAGATCTCCGGTATCCTTTATCGGTTTCCCCCAATGGTATAGCATCTTTCAAAACTCTAGTACAGGATCAGAACTGGGATATTGACTTTGAAAGAGTCAAGATACAGAACATTTCCATTGCTGCAAGGATCCCTCTTGCTGCTTTTTTCATAGCCACACCCACCTCTGGCCCCAGCAGAGGCCCCCAGCAACCTCTAATGTGTTCTTCTTGTCCATAATTTCATTCTTGTCATTTCAAGAATGTATAAATGGAATGATACAGTATGTAACTTTGGGGTTAGCTTTTTTTCACTCAGCATAATTCTCTGGAGATTCATCCAGGTCATTGATTTTATTTATTTTCTTAATTTTTCTAAGTGCTTATTTTTGAGAGAGAGAAAGAGAGCAGGAGAGAGTGGAGGGGCAGAGAGAAAAGGAGACAAAGGATCCGAAGCAGGTTCTGTGCTGACAGCAGAAAGCCCGACGCAGATCTCGAACTCACAAACCATGAGATCGTGACCTGAGCTGAATGAAGTTGGACGCTTAACTCACTGAGCCACCCAGGTGCCCCAGGTCATTGCTTTTATCAATAGTTTGTTCCCTTTTGCTACTGAGTAGTTTTCCATGCACCACAGTTTGTTTAAACATTCACACATTGAAAGACGTCTGGGCTATTACAAATAAATCTCCTGTAAACATTCATGTGTGGGTTTCTGTGTGACTATGAGTCTTCATTTCTCTAAATGCTTGGGAGTGCAATTGCTGAGTCATGTGATAGTTACATGTTTAGTTTTAAAAGAAATGGCCAAACTAGTTTTCAGAGTCGTTGTGCCATTTTACATTCCTACCAGGAATGTATGAGTGGCCCAGTTTCTCTGCATCCTCATCAGAATTTGTTATTGTCACTATTTTTGTTTGTTTGTTTGTTTGTTTAGTCATTCTGATAGGTGTACATAATATTTCACTGGGTTTTTTTTTTAATTTTTTTTTATTTTTTTTTTTAATTTTCTTTTTCAACGTTTATTTATTTTTGGGACAGAGAGAGACAGAGCATGAACGGGGGAGGGGCAGAGAGAGAGGGAGACACAGAATCGGAAACAGGCTCCAGGCTCTGAGCCATCAGCCCAGAGCCTGACGCGGGGCTCGAACCCACGGACCACGAGATCATGACCTGGCTGAAGTCGGACGCTTAACCGACTGCGCCACCCAGGTGCCCCTTTTTAATTTTTTTTAATGCTTATTTATCTTTGAGAAAAAGAGAGAGACAAAGCACAAGCAGGGGAGGGACAGAGAGAGGGAGACACAGAATCCGAAGCAAGCTCCAGGCTCTGAGCTGTCAGCACAGAGCCCGATGGGGGGCTCAAACCCACAAACTGCAAGATCATGACCTGAGCCGAAGTTGGATGCTTAACCCACTGAGCCACCCAGGTGCCCCAATATTTCACTGTGGCTTTAATTTGCATTTCCATAATGGCTAATGATGTTGAACATCTTTTCATGTGTTTCTTTGCCATCTGTATTCCTCTTTGGTGAAGTGTTTCTTCATTTTACCCATTTTATAATACGATTTACTTTTTATTGTTGAGTTTTGAGAGTTCTTTTATATTCTAGATACTGGTCCTTTGTGGAATATGTGATTTGCAAATATTTGCTCCTGTGTTGTAGCTTCTCTTTTTATTCTTTTAACAGGGTCTTTCTCAGAGCAAGTTTGTAATTTTGATGAAGTTTGGTTTAACCATTTTTCCCTTTACAGATGATAGTTTTGGTGCAAGTCAGAGAATCCTAGATTCTGAGATTTTTCTCCTTATGTTCTTTTCTAAAAGTGTTGTAGTTTCACATTTAAGTCCATGAGTTAATTTTTGTGTAAGGTGTGAGACATAGGCCAAGATTTGGGGGTTTCTTTTTTGGTTTTGGTCTGTGATTTCTAATTGTTCTAGCAACATTTGTTGAAAAGGTTATCTGGGCCACGAGGCATGGGAGGAAGGGTGTGCCTTCCTTGCAGCACAGCACAGCCATCCCTCTGAGGGGATGCCACCACTTGGGGCCCTGCAGGGGCATGCTAGCTCATAGGGCTCCTCCAGGAAATGTCTTCCTGCACCCACATTCCTCACTCACCTCCACCTCTCCAGGAACACTCAGCATCATCTGTCACTTCACTGGGCTTAGGCTTTCCTTAAAGAATGGAAGAGCTACTGGGTTCAGGCGCCCATGGACTTCCCAGCCCACAAGAATCCCTCAAGCCACAGGCGTGAGCGAGCCTGGCTCCCTGCTTGAAAGGGGGAGAGAAGGATGCCTAGAGAAAGAGGAAACATAAATGAATACTTCAGTATTTTGTCACAGAACTATTTTACATGCTAGTTTTTACTTCTGATGATTGCCTTATTAACAAGTGATAGCAAGAAAAAATCAGCAGTTACTTTTATTTTATTAATATTTTTGTTTAACAAGCAACATATATAGCAGGTATCATATACCAGGTGCTGCTCAGAGCTGTTTATGAATACTAATCCATTTGGGGCACCTGGGTGGCTCAGTCGGTTGAGCACCCAACTCTTGATTTCAGCTCAGGTGATGATCTCATAGTTCGTGAGATCAAGCCCCATATCAGACTCGGTGCTGAAAGCCTGGAGCCTGTTTGGGATTCTCCCTCTTCCTCTCCCTCTTGTGTGAGTGCACACTCTCTTTCTCTCTCTCAAAATAAATAAATAAACATTAAAAAAAATGAATGCTAACCCATTTAGTTCTCATAGCAACTTTATAAGGTAGGTCCTATAATTGTCCCCATTTCACAGATGAGGAAAAAACGATGACACAGAGAAATTAAGTAACTTGCTCAATCAAGGTCACACAGCTGGTAGTGGCAAAGCCAGGATTTGAACCCAGTTTGTCTTTAAACAGTGCAATCCTAATTACAATGGCAATTCCTGAGAATTCCTCTTGAGAATTGAATTTTTTAAATGTACTTATTTTTGTAATTAGAAGCTCATTTTCCTTTAGCTTGACCTTTATGATCAATTTTAAAGATCACGTCTCTGTTCTCTAAATCTGTCTTGCATGCTATTGACTAAAAATCACTTAATCATTTTGAAAAATAACCTCTTTCATCTTTTCAGAAAACAGCTTTCCAGTAGAGCTTTCTCCCTGATGCTATCAGAGCCACTATTTTTCTTATTTAGCATTTGTCAAATGGCTGCAATTTGATATGTGGGGGAAGCAAGGTTGAGGTGACACTTGCCAGAAAATAAATAATAGCTGGTTGGTTTCACAACTAACAACACCATTCTTCAATTTTCAGGTGAGTCAGAATTTTTAAAAACATATGTGAAATACACATAAAGGACTAGAGAAATAGAAGTTATGGCTGTCTGCGCTCTTCATCCATGAGAACCCTGAAAACAGAAGCATTCCCACCAGCCTGACCCTGACATCACAGCAAGAACCTCCAAAACCAGTCTTTGCCAAATCAGTAGGATAGAGAAGCAACCGCAGAGGAAAGGAAAGGACAACAATGACCCATACGTTATTGCCCAAGTGCTTTTGAGCAAAGGCCTGTGGAGGCAAGATTGCGCCAAACCTGTTCCAGGAAATTAGATAACACGTATTGTTTGGAAGCTTCAGCTCTATCCTCCAATTCCATTAGCTATTCCTTGACTCTCAATCCTTTGGGGGTCAGGGCCACGTCAACTCCAGCGCTGGGGTCTCCAAGAAGAACTCAACTGACAGCTACGACTGCCCACCCAGCACCCGATCACTTGGACCCTAGGGCTGCAGGTCTAGGCAGGGCCCCCGAAGGCCCAGCTATGTGGCTGGTGTTCACTTGGTGGCTCATTTTTGCTCTGATATTTTGGGATCCCAATTAATGTTCATACCTTTTGAGACTTTATTATTTACTCCCAAAGAACAGTTTGTTTGTTTTTTAAGTTTTGGTTAGATGCAGACTCCTCAAGGGCAGAAATTTCTGAATTATCTTTGTAATCCCAGGACTTGACACGTGGAAGCCAGCACAGAGGACAACAAAGAAAGAAAGGTAGCCAGTCTTCCCGAGAGACCTGGAGGGAACATTTTGATAGGTCTCCTTTCTTCTATAAATGTTTTTCCCAGGGGTGAGAATATAAAGTATGTACAATTTGCAATCCTACTTTTTGCTTTCAATTAATGTGATACAGGCATTTTCCTGTGTGCTATCATCTGAATAATTGAGCCTCCCACCCCAGATTTACATGTTGAAAACTTGATGCTCTAGGTGGTAGTATTAGGAGGTGGGGCCTTTGGTCAGTAGGCCATGAGGGTGGAGCCTTCATAAATGGGATTAGTGTTCTTATAAAAGAATCCCCAGACAGCTTGCTTCCCTCTTTTACAATGTGAAGATATCACAAGTGTGCGACTTGAAGAGGACCCTTACCCGACCATGCTGGCATCCTGATCTTGGACTTCCAGCCTCCAGAACTGTAAGAAATAAATTTCCGTTGTTTATAAACAACCTAGTCTTGGGGCGCCTGGGTGGCTCAGTCAGTTACGCGTCCAACTTGCATCCAGCTTTGGCTCAGGTCATGATCTTGCGGTTCGATTCGTGAGTTCGAGCCCCGCATCAGGTTCTGTGCTGACAGCTCAGAGCCTGGAGCCTGCTTCAGATTCTGTGTCTCCCTCTCTCTCTCTCAAAAATAAATAAACGTTAAAAAATTTTTTTAAACAGCCTAGTCTCTGGTATTTTCTTACAGCAACCCAAATGCACTAAGATACTGTGTTACCATAAATTCTTCCCATTTTTGTGTGTGTGTGCATGTGGTGTGCATGTGATTAATATTAACATTTGTGTGAAAGTACCAAAATTTTCTAAGCCATTTTTTGGTGTTCAGCATTTGGATTATTTCCTCTTACTGTTGTAAATAAAACTGTGGCCAGCTCTTTCATCTGCAGTGTGGCTTAGTTTCTTAGGATTCTCTAAACTGGAATTGCCGGGTTAAAGGGAATAAACAGCTTTTGCTAATTTGATAGTTTAAAACACGTCATCTTGTGGTTTCAGTCTGTATTTCTTTCCTTGCTAATGGTGCCAGACATTTTTCTCTATCTTTGTTTACTAGCTATAGTTCCTCCTTTGTGAATTGTCTGTTTGTGTCCTTTGTCCATTTGCCTATTAGGGTCTTAATGTTCTTCTTACCGATTTGCATGAGTTTTTTTCCATTTAAAAAAAATTTTTTAAGTTTATTAATTTATTTTAAGAGACACAGAGACAGAGAGAGCACGAATGGCGGGGGAGGGGCAGAGGGAGAAGAAGAGAGAGAATCCCAAGCAGGCTCTGTGCCAGCAGCACAAAGCCTGATGCAGTACTCGATCTCATGAACTGTGAGATCATGACCTGAGCCGAAATCAAGAGCTGGCCACTCAACCGACTGAACCACCCAGGTGCCCCAAGTTTTTTTTCCATTTTAAAGATTCTAAACCTTTTCATATTTTCTGAAAACAATTTCCCTCTTTCTGTGGCCTGGGTTTTAATGCTATAGTGTTTGTTTATTGATATAGAGATTTTCTACTTTGTATAACTTAATAAGTGCTTTTCCCCTGTACTTCTATTGTTTCTCACATTGAAATTCTTGAAAGAGGGTCATATGGGTGGCTCTGTCAGATGAGCATCAAACTCTTGACTTTGGCTCAGGTCATGATCTCATGGTTCATGGGTTTGAGCCCCATGTCAGGCTCCATGCTAACAGTGCAGAACCTGGTTGGGATTCTCTCCCTCCCCCTCTTTCTGTCCCTCCCCCACTCTATCTATCTCTATCTCAATATACATAAATAAACTTTTAAAAAAGAAGAAATTCTTGGAAGAGAAGCTCATACCCAGGTTGCTTTTTTAAACTCCACTATTTTCCAAAATCCACCATCATCCAGCTGTTGAGTCTAAGACTCTTTGCAAGCTGTTCTCTGTAAATTCACCAATGATCTTCTACGACCTTTGAAATCTTATGGCCCCCACGTGACCTGGAAGCATCTGGAAGGTGGAGAGCACCTCTCCCCGTGACCTCCAAGGTGGACCCTGTTGATTTTACCTCCCTAGCATCATCTGCTGTTTCTCATGGGCTGCTCCTTCTCAGTCCCCTTCACCAGACCCTCCTTATCCTCCTAATCCTCCTAATCCTCCCATTTCCAAAGGTTCTGAGAGATGTCTCCTCTTGTTCATTAAGTCTTATTCCCCAGGTGATTAATCTCATTTAGTCTTGGCTATAAATGCCAACTCCATGCTGGTGACTCCCAAATTTCCATTGCCGACCGGGACCTCACCCCTCAACTCCATACTCCCAACTTCCTCGGCACCATCTCTACTAGGATATATAACAGGCATCTCAAACTTCACACGTGGCCACAAGACCAAAGTCAAATCTTTGATTTACTCTCCTAGACTTGTCCTCCCTATCCCAGCAAAAGGCAACTTCAACCTTATAGATACACTAAAAACTTTGGAGTTATCTTTGACTCCACTCTGTCATACCCTAAATCTCCAGTCTATTAGAAAATCTTATCAAATGTATCTGGAATCCAATCACTTTTCACTTCCACCCAATCCAAGATCTGTCACCTGGGCTACTGCAGTAGAATCTCAACTGGTCTTCCTGCTTTCTCTCTTGGTCCTTTCACCATCTGTTCCCCATACCACAGCCTTTTAAAAGGTGTCACAGCACGGCTTGGAACCTTCCAATAAAGTCTTTACCACATCCCGTAAGTCGGCACATAATCTGTCTCCCACCTCACCTTTTTGACTATTTTCTCCCTTGCTTACTCCACTCCAGCCAACTTGGTTGTATGATTCAGTCAAGATAACCAAGCATGCTCCTGTCTCAGGAAGTTTGCACCTGTTCTGCACTCTACCTGAAATGCTCTTCCACAGATACCCTTGCTGCCTCGTCTACTTCAGTCTCTACTCAAATGTCATCTCATGAAAGAGGCCTTCCTTTACTCTGCTTTATTTTTCTCCATTGCGCTTGTTGTCACTTACATATGATATATATATTGTTTATTGTCTCTCTCCACTGACTAGAATATAGCTCTATGGTAGAAACCTTAAAGTGGTTTCCCATGATCCTGACCTCCCCGTATGCCTGCCCTTAGATAATCCCCTCCCCTTGAGTGTGAGCTGAACTTAGTGACTTATTTCAAAACAAACAGAATGTGGAAAAAGTGATTGGACATCACTTCTAAGATTAAGTTACAAAAGACTAACTGCTATCCTGCTTCTTGACCTCTAGCCCATTGGAAAGGCCCACATTGCAATGAGTTGATGTCTCTGGCCAACAGCCAGGAAGACATGAGGCTAACAACTACATTGAGTGAGCTGGGAAATAGATCCTCTTCTAGCAGACCTTGAGATGACTATGGCCTTATGTGAGACTTCAAGTCAGAGGCACCCAGAGTCCCCAAGTCATGCCCAAATTCCTGATCCACATAAACATAATAATAATAAATATTATTTATATAATAATAATAAATGTTTGTTTTAAGCCCTGGGTTTTGGAGAAATGTGTCACACAGCAGTAGCTGACTAAACAAGATCCAATGGAGCAGGATTACTATTTGTTTTATTCACATTATCCCCGACATCTAGAAAAGGCACACAGTAGTTACTTGGGATTTTTCTGAATGAATGAATGAGTTTCAGTTGTGCTGGGAAGATGGTCTGTTTTGCTCAGGACAGTGAGGTATGCCTATGTGAGTACCAGAAACTACTTCAGCCATTTAATTACCATTTGTTAAGCCATCCTGAATGCAAGGCCAATACAGAGGGGGCAGAGCCAAGAAAATACATTCGCAGAGTCAGAGACCCAGGGAACACACCTGGCCTACCTGGGAAATTTTTTGGTTACTTGAGCAAAGTTTAAACTAGCTTGGGCTGAGTTCTCAATTCTTTGAAATGAAAAGCATCCTAACTATTACAGTTTTTATAGCATCATTCTCTCCCCTGCCCCAAAATATTCTTTATTTTTTTCTTTCCTCTGCCTACCCCCTTAATGGCAGAGATTACAGTTGTGTATGCAGTTTCCATTCTCCCTTCATCTCTATCAAGAGAACGTGATTTGGTTAAAGGAATAAGAGGCCTAGCTAAAGAACTACATTTCCCAGCCTCCTTTGAAGATAGGGCATGTGACTGAGTTCTGGCTAGTGTAAGCAAACATTATGGGGTGGGTCTTCTGGAAAGACATTCTTAAAAGAGGCTCACTTGGCTGTCCTCTTCCGCTCTCCTGCTGCCTGAAATGTGATGGTGGGACCTGATGTGGCCATTTTATGATTGAAGCAAATTTGAGGATGAAACACACACACACTAAATATGGTGGAAGAAAAGAGAGGGCCTATGTCTCTAATGAAGCCAACATACTAACCCTGAGAACCCCACCTCAGAACTTCTGTGATGAGAGAAATACAAATCCTAATCTTGTTTTTTCTGTTCTCCATAGCATAGCTGACATAGCCCTTAAATATGAACTTCCCCAGAATCTGTCCTTGTCTTCTCTTTTCATGCACACACCTTTACCAGCTGACCTCATCTGCTCCCATGACTTCAAGAATCTCCATGACTTCTATGTAATAAAGACTCCCAAACTGATGCCTGTGCCTCCTGCCAGTTTTCCAGACTCCAGACCCAGAGTCACAAGTGACTCCTGATATCGCCACTGGATGGCACTTTAGAAGCATTGGGGGGATCGCATGGATTGTGGTGTCAGGTAGATATGTTTTCCAATCCTGACTCCACAACTCTGAGTAACCTGGAGTGAGCAACGGCATCTCTGAGCCTTAGTTTTCTTACCTGTGAAATGAACATAGTAATACTACTTCATAGGGTTTTTTTGAAACAAATATATGTAAAACAGTGCTTGTCATATAACCAGCCCTAAATACCTTTAATTCTCTCCTTCCTGTCACCCATCTCCACCCCCTACCCATGTCCATTCTCTTCTTCTTACCTTCAGGTACATGTCTTCACCAACTACCCATTCTCCCAAGATAGAAATCTCAGAATCTTCTTCAGCTTCTGTTGGTCCCCATCCTTCCCTCATAGCCAATCAGTGACCAGATTCTGTTGACTTTATCCTACAACTGTGATCGTGCTCTTCTATCTCCAGTGTTACTCTTACCAGCCCTTACCTGGCTTCTTTCTATGGCCAACCATAGGCTCTTCACAACGTAATCTTCCACCTTTCTATCAGAGTTGTCCCTTTGGGAAACAAAACACAAAACAAAACAGGATCTTGTCTCTGCATAGCTTATGGACCTCTCCTGAATTTTGTTGCCTACAGAATAAAATCCAGATTCAAGAAATGGTCATCCGAGGCTGTCCCATCGCATCCCATTCAGCTTCTTGCTCCTCTCTCCCCAGGAACTCACCATTCTCCAGACATATTAGGCCATTTCCTGACTCTGTCTTCACAGCTTTTGGGATGTGTATGTTCCACCCTTGATCCTTTAAGCCACACCGTCACCATCAATAGGTGGCCCAATAACAGTTCGAAAGTTTAAAACGTTACTCCCTGCGCTTCCCCCTTTTCCTCCACCCATTCTAAAAGAATCTGTTCTTAGTCTCAGGGGAGGTTAGGCAGGTGGACAGCAGAGTTGGCCTGGAGACACTGCCCTCCTGGCTTGCATTTCCCAAGCCCTAAGCCCACTGAGCTGAATAGGTGAGAGTGTGCCCCTGGAGGAAGCAGGGCCAGAGGGAGGTATTTCCCTAAAACCAAGATGAGATGCCTGGGCCTGGGGAGAGGAAAGAGGTCTCTGGGACCCACCAGCATCAGGGAACCTGTGCCCTGCTTTCTAGATGCACCAAAAGGTATAGCAGGCACTTGGTGGGATTACCCATGATACACCAAGGAGAAGGGATTCTACAGCCAGGGTTTTGTGTCATTGAGACAGTGGTGCAGGGCCCTGCAGGCTGAATAGCACACCAGGATTTTAGCACAGCCGTGGGTGTGGGGGGAAGCCCCAGGAAGGACTAAGATTAATTTCATACAAGCCTAATAAGATAGGGCCTGGGGCTGAAATGAAGCTGAATGATAAGAAATGAAATGGGGTATTTAGTGCTCAGAATTTCTTACTTCCTTGAGAAGCAAGCCTTGACCCATCTTCTTGGGCTCCTGCCCTGCCCCTCCCCACTTGCCCTGTGATCTCTTGCTCTTGTCTTTCTGCCCCAGATTTCTGGCTCCCTAGACCTGCTGTCAGGGGTTTTGGCCAACCCTCACAACTTCCCTCCTGGTCCTTTGGACTTTGAGCTTCCTGCAGAGCTATTGACTCTGCCAGCAGCTTGTTCCAGCATGCCCCCACCCAGCTAGGCCAGCCTCTGGCCCTGAAGGATAGGGGTGAGAAGGGACACAAGCCCAGAAAGCTTTTTTTCTCTTCTCTACCTGGCAGAACTTTACTTATCCTTCAGGGCTTTGCTCAAATGTCACCTCCTGGGAGCCTCCCCTGACCTCCCTAGGCAGCGTTCTTTCTCTGGGTTTCACAGCATCTTGCTCATACCTCTGTGCTTGTCACAATGTATTATTATACATGTATTTACCCTGTGGCTTTTTCACCTGGAGTATGAACACTTTGGGGATAGGAACCATGTCTCATTCACCTGGCACAGTGTCAGCTGAAGAACAAGGCCTCACAAATGCTTGTTAAACGTCATTTCTCATGCCGTCCCCTAGACTCTCATGCACCATTCTATCCTGTTCCTCTGTATCCTGTATTGGGTAGGGATGCATCTGGCTGCAAGTAACAGAGAACCTGACTACAGTGGCCTAAGTAGAGATTTATTTTTCTCACACAGAAACAAGTCTATAGGTAAGCAACTCAGAACTGTCAGACACAAAGCTGCTTCATATCTTTCTATCCTGCTGGGTTTTTTTTTTTTAAGTTTATTTATTTATTTTGAGAGAGAGAGAGCAGGGGAGGGGCAGAGAGAGGGAGAGAGAGAATCTCAAGAAGGCTCAGTGTTCTCAGCACGGAGCACAGAGCCTGACTCAGGGCTCAAACTCACAAACTGTGACATCATGACCTGAGCCGAAATCAAGAGTCAGACGCTTAACTGACTGAGCCACCCAGCATCCCTATCCTGCTGGTTTTAATGTGTTGGTCCTAAGATGACTACTTTACCTCTGAGCATCACATATCAGTTCTAAGCAGGAAGAATTAGGAAGGGTGAAGAGCCAAGTATAACCCTTTGCATCAGGAAAACACAGGTTTTCCCAGAAAACTTCTGCTTATATCTTATTGTCCAGAACTGTGTCACATGACCACCCCAAGCTGCAAGGAAAACTGAGAAGGGAGGGGTAGGCAAGGGAGAAAGTGGAGGAGCAAGGGTGTGAATGAGAACATCCTTGGGCCCAACCCCAGGCCTATGGACTCACAAATGCTGGAGGTGGAGCCCAGCATTCTGTGCTGTAATGAGCCTCTGAATGATTCCGATTCAGCTGAAGTTGGAGAACCCTAGTCCTATATTATGGCCAGTTGTATGGTAAGGAAAAAGTCCTAGACTGGAATTGAAATTGCCCTTTTTTTCTTTTTAATGTTTATTTATTTTAGAGAGAGAGCAAGTGAGCAGGGGAGGGGCAAAGATAGAGGGACAGAGGATCCAAAGACGCAGGCTCCATGCTGACAGCAGAGAGCTTGATTTGGAGCTCAAACTCACAAACTGTCAGATCATGACCTGAGCCGAAGTCAGACACTTAAACGACTGAGCCACCCAGGTGCCTCGCCCATTTTTTAAATATAATTTTTGCTACAGGCCAGCCAGGAAACCACAGTTTTCTGATCTATAAAATGGGAATAATAAAGGTTGTCCCAACTTTATTCACTGAATTGTTGTGAAGACCAATTTAAATATTGCAGATGAGGGGCACCTGGGTGGTTCTGTCAGTTAAACATCTGACTCTTGATTTCAGCTCAGGTCATGATCTCATGGTCTGTGAACTGGAGCCCGGCATCGGGCTCTGCACTAATGGTACAGAACCTGTTTGAGATTCTCTCTCTCCCTCTCTCTCTGCCCCTCCCTGCTCGTGTCCCTCCCCTCTCTCTCTCTCAAAAAAAAAAAAAAAAAAAAAAAACTTTAAAAAATAAAATAAATATTGCAGATGAAAACATACTGAAAAATGTAAGTCATGGGACAACGGTACTGATTTTGGAAATTTAGAAGTTCTGAGTTCAGTTTATGTAACTGATGTATTCAGCAGAGTAGAAAAGCCTGGGAAAAGCAAAACTATCTGTACAAAGTATGAAGAGATCAAAAAATTATGACAGTAAAGGACGAAAATAGAAATTGAAACCACAGACGTTCAAAATACACTGTTATCAAAAACAAATGTTTGCATCAGCCCCAGTTGTTGCTGCTACAGGTGGTTTCCATGAGAGGAAAGAGGACATTCGTGGTTTCAAAACAAACACTTTGGAGGATAATGAGATGGAGTATTTAAGGGAAAGGGTTGGTAAGAAGATATGAGACAAATGTAAGGGATTTGGTGTTCTACCATTTGGATTAAAAATACTGAGATGCCATTGTCTGAGCACCAAGTAGATTGTCCATCCCTCACTGTAGGAAAACCTGCTCATTCAGTTCCATGTTTATTCATTCCACAGCAGTCACCCATGCAACCAACACTGTATTTCATTGGTGAATTGGGATGGTTCATCAGCTGCTCACTAGGCCCCAGGGAAGTCACAGAGTGACATTTGCCTTCAGATAAACTCCTTAGGTTGGGTTCTTGCTGTGACTGAAATAGCAGAGCCATCCCAACAGCGGGAGATTGACCTGTCCGCTGAAGTGAAATCCACAGTGTCAAGAATAAAGTGTTGACAAAACAAAAAACATACACTGAAAGACAAGGACTTGTACACTACAAATGGGTGGATTCTGTAACAGGTGAGTTGTAGCTCAATAAAGAAGAAGAAAGAAAGAAAAGAAAGAAAGAAAGAAAGAAAGAAAGAAAGAAAGAAAGAAAGAAAGAAAGGAAAGAAAGAAAGAAAGAAAGAAAGAAAGAAAGAAAGAAAGAAAGAAAGAAAGAAAGAAAGAAAGAAAGAAGAAAGAAAGAGAAAGGAAAGGAAGGAAGAAAAGGAAGGAAGGAAGGAAGGAAGGAAGGAAGGAAGGAAGGAAGGAAGGAAGCAAAAGAGAATGAAGTGTTTACAGGCAGAGATCCTGTGACTGGGAGGCTTTGCAGCCACTAAGAGACACTGTGTGGTGTGTGTGTGTGTGTGTGTGTGTGTGTGTGTGTGTGTGTTAAATTTGTCCGTACAAAATGTGAGGCCAAGGTTTATTTACTGATTGATTTGTTTAACATCTGGGCTCCAGCATGCAAGTGCTATGATAAGAGAGTTTGTAGAAGCAAAATCACAAAGCCACATGCTTCTTGGCTCTGGTGAAAGAGGGTAGCAATCTGCATATGGAAAGCTGATGATGTAACTGTCTGAAACTGGTGGTGACCTGAAGCCAAGCTTAGTCCAGATAAATAGGCCAATTCCAGGGCACAGATCAGAAATATCCAACCACTTTGGGGACTGGACTTCCTGAGGGTGTTTTCGTTCATCAATCAGTCAAATAGAGCCTCACCCATTTCTCCTCCTTCCCCTTCTGTGAACCCCTCACAACCTCCCTCACCCCTGCAAGTGGTAATAGGTGGCCAGGACAGCTATAATTCCATATGTGAACACGTTTCCTTTGTTGTGTTACTCTCCTTCCTTCCTAGGGGATTGTTCTGGTTATTGCTGCTCCCAAGAACAGGTATTGAAATGTAGTCAGTGGGACAGTGTGTTTTGGGGTTAAGATCCTTGGGATCAAGTGCAAGCCCTACCCTTCACAAGTTAGTGACCTGGATAAGTCATTTAACACCTTTTGATCCCATCCCTTCTCTGGTATTCAAGAACTTTGCTTCTGAAATAACCCCCTCTCTCCTGCAGCCACAGTCTCAGATTCTCTATCGTGCCGTTCTCACCAGCAATACCAGCGACTGGAACTTCTCCCGTAGTAAAAATCCAAAATAAATACAAAACCTCCCTGTCTCCCCATTTGGAGAGAATGTTTTTAGTTCCACCTTAATCCTTTGTTCTGTTCTCCTTCACAACAAAATTCCTAAAAAAGAATTGCTTAGGGGCACCTGGGTGGCTCGGTTGGTTGACTGTCTGACTCTTGATTTTGGCTCAGGTCATGATCCCGAGAGTGGTGGGATCCAGCCCTGGATCAGGCTCCGTGTGAGAGTTCAGCCTGATTAAGATTCTCTCTCTCTCTCAGGGCACCTGGGTGGCTCAGTCCCTTAAGTGCCCACTCTTAATTTCGGCTCAGGTCATGAAGTGGTTCGTGAGACTGAGCCCCACGTCAGGCTCTGCACTCACAGCATGGAGCCTACTTGGGATTCTCTCTCTCCCTCTCTCTCCCTCTCTCTCTCTCTCCCTCCCTCTCTCCTTCTCTCTCTCTCAAATAAACTTTAAAAAAAAGATTCTCTCTCTCTCCCTCTGCCTCCGTACCCTGCTCATGCTATTATATAAAATAATTTAAAAAAAGAAGAATTGCTTAGTGTACAGGCTGAATTGTGTGTGACTCCCCCCGCAACCCCAAAATTAATATGTGGAAGCCCTAGCCCTCAGCACCTCAGAAGGTGATTATATTTGTAGACAAGGCCTTTAAAGAGGTTTAGGTTAAACCAAGACAGTCTGATTGGGCCCAATCCCAATCTGACTGCCATCTTTACCAGAAGAAACTAGGACGCAGACAACACAGAAGGAAGTCCATGCAAGGACACAGGGAGAAGGCAGCCATCTGCAAGTCACAGAAAGAGGCCTCAGGAGAAACCAATCCTTCAACACCTTGATCTTGGACTTCCAGCTTCCAGAACCGTGAGAAAATAAATACCTGGTGTTTAAGTCACTCTTCTGCAGCACTGTGTTATGGTAGCCGTAGCAAATTGATACTCTTAGCACCACTGACCACCATCTTGCCAGAGCCAGAGACCATTTGACTGTCCTTAATCATATTTGGCTTCTCCACACTCAGTCCCAATTTCCTTTCTAAAGGCATTTTTGGCACTTAGATTCCAGGTTACCTCACTTTAATTTTTCTCTCACCTAATCAGCTGCTACTTCTCAGTCTTCTCCGCTAATATTCCTTATCCTTCTTTCTTCTAAATATCAGAGCCCTAGGCCCAGGCCTCAGCCCTCTTCTCTGTTTAGATCCTCTCTCTGGTCATTCCATCCAATTCTGTGGCTTTAAATATTATTTAAAAGCTGGTAAGTCACACATTTATGTTACCAGCCCCTACCTGTGCCTTTAGCTCTGTGCTCAAATATGCAATTGCCCACAAGAATATGCAATTGCCCCCTAGATTTCCAAAGAGCATCTCAAACTCAACATGTCTGAAACTCTAATGGCCCATCACATTTAGAATGAAATCCAAACTTCTCGTCCCTGCTTGCACGTTTCCTCATGACCTTTCTGACCTCATCTTCCACTGCCCTCCTCCCTCACCACCCTCCAGCCACACTGCTGGCCCTCTATGCACACACTTACTGTTCCTTCTGCCTCTACTATTAGTCACTGGATAGAGCCTCACAGAGCTTACTTACTCCTTTACATCATTCAGGGCTTGGCTCAAAATTCACCTTCTCGACCCACTGTCTCACATATCACTCTCCTAAAGGTTGTAGAACTCAGTACTCTCAGGTTACCCTTATAACATTTTAATAACCTCATACTATAGTGTCAAGCATTATATTAAATGCTTTATATGCATGATCTCATTTAATCCTCAGGACCACCTAGTAGAGACAATCTTATCTCCACTTGCAAATGAAAAAACTAAGGCTAAGAGAGGTCAAATCCAAGGTCACAGAGCTTGCACTAAGGTCTGATTCCAAAACTAGCACTCTTAACCATGAGAAACAGCTGCTTCTCACTTTAAATGCTATTCTTAATTATGGACGGTATGGCCTCCAGGCTTGATTGGTTTCAGTTGCACTTGTGTTTGAGCAGGTAAAGTAACTCAGGGGTATCGGTGTGTGTTGGGGAAGGGCTTATTTTCCAAACTGTGGCTTTAAACGTTCAGATAATACAAAATGCAGGTTAAGTAGGGACAAATTCAAACATGGGTCTAGACCTCTGTGGCTTGCTTGTATAGACTTATTAAAGATGAGAGCATTTTGTCCTTAACCTTGTTGGGTTTTTTTAGGCTCACGTTCTGAGAAGCTATTAAAGCTTTTAAGCTTTAGATTTTTCCTTTAAAAAAAAAAATCCTATTTCCACAAGGTGATTAGAAACAAAACCCTTACAATAAAGTCCTTAGAAAAAGGTCTGTGTGCTGGTGAAAACAAATATTTATCGAACACCTAATGTCCCAGACACTTTACTGATTTCATTGTCTCTCCAAGTTGGTGTTTTTTTCCTGCTCTTCCAGTTGACACTGAGGGACTCAGAAGGTAAGTAATGTCCCCATACGGAGCAGGAACCCCCCAGTTTCCTCCTCTTGCTTACCACATGCTCCAAAGTGGTTTTGCCTTCCCAGCATGCAATGTAATTGATTACCTGAGGCCCGTTCCATGACTCCTGTTCTCCGGGCTCTGAAATTTAGTTCCATGCTATGGTAAACATGAAAAGTTACTTCCTAGGGACCTATGTGCCTTTCTGGAAGTGTTGCAGAAACCCAAAAGACTGCAAAGGAATTTAAAGTTCTCATAGATCTGTGGGTCTGCTCAGGTAACCAACAGATACCAGATCACACCCAATTCTCAGTTGACACTGTTTCGTTCAAGAACAGTGCTGTTCCTCGAGCACAAAAACTCTTCTGCCTCCAGCCTTTGCGGTGGCTCTTCTGGCTGCCTAGGCTACTCTTTCCCCTCATGTCTGCCCTCCTGTTCTGGCTGCTCAAGTGCTACCTCATCAAAGAAGCCTGCCTGACCATCCTATGTCCCCACCAGCCTCTCTAACCCTTTACCCAGCTTTGTTTTTCTTTGCAGCACTCACTACATTATATATTTACTTGCTTATTGTTTCTCTTCCACTAGGTGGAAACTTCTTGATGGCTGAGACTTTGTTTTGTTCACTACTGAGTCTCTGGTGCCTGGCATAAACTAGGTGCTCATTAAATAATTATTGGAGGAATGAATGGATTCTGTGAATACAAGAGACCTGAATGAATGGGTGGATGGGGCTTAACCACTACAGGTCTATATATTTATGTGTTCCCTCTTCCTGAGCTACAAAGGGAAAGAAATGGCTACTCCTACCAAAGAGGACTAAAGCAGAAGAGGCCCCAAAAGAACAGAAACCAAAAACCCTCCTGCCTCAGATTATCAACATGCTTAGGTCTTTTGCCAAAGTCATGAACAATCTGGACATTTAAGAACATAAATTAATCTTGCAAAATGTAGTAGATATTTAAGGTAGTTAATTCCAGCAAAAAGAATAACTCAAAAACAAGTTTCCTTAAATAGGAAGACTATGTAAGTGGTGTATAGCTTATGTAAGTACCAATCATATTATCTGCATCATCCTTTTAAGAAGAGCAGAAAGACACATTCTACTCAAGGTGTCCCCATAATAGAGCAATTCATGGCTACAGACCCCACCCCGGGCTGCCTCTGGCACATGGCAACAGTTGGGCAGTGACCCAGAAGTAGGCATGTGAGTGAAGAGTTAGCTTTGGCAGCAGGAGTTGTAGAAGACCTGACCTGCACTCACACAGGTAGCCACTGCAACTGCCCTTTCACCCGGTTGGGTCTACCCCACGCAACTGGTCCCTAGGGCTTTGCGGCTCCCTAGGGCTGGGATGGTGTATACAGGGACATTCTGTATCATGTATCCAGGCCATATGTATTAAGGATATGATTAAGGATAATCATCATAAGGATGATTCCCTTTCTGCTCTGCAGCTAAGTTTTAATACAGTTTAAAATAATTGAGTACTTATTTGTGCATTCACCTAAAAACTAAGAAGCCTTTAAATTCAGGACTTTAGAGGAACTGGAGAGAGCACTGTGCGTCTGGGAGATTGTCATCGATCACTCATAATCCAGCCTATGCCACCACAGCCCCAAGGGCTCTTCTCCCCAAATACTGGCTGCTGAATGGGCTAGGCCCACCCCCCTTCTCCTTTCTGGTGCCTCAGCCAGAACACAGGCTCTTTTCATTTTGAGGATTTTGTTTCTAATCACCATGTGAACATCGGTAGGACATAGGGTTAAAAAAAATGAATATGCAAGAGTTATAAGGTTCCAGGGGCTTGGAAAGCTGTTAACACCTATGGCCCTGGTATCATTTCTGACTTCTTCCTGAGATGGTAAGGGCATCCCAGTTAGATTTGTTTTCTGTTTTTTATTTCAGAAAGTGGAGCACCAAACCTCTGGCTTCCTTCTGTTTCAGGCTTTCTGGAGACCATGAGAGACCCTTTCTTTTCTTCTCTTAGAACAGATTTCACTGGAATTCCAAGTGATTGCTCTTCTAAAATGCAATTAAACAAAAACTCTTCTGTCTTTCCCAGACACTTGACAGCATGCTGGATGGATGATACAAGCCCAACAGGCTGCATTTGCTGATGGACCGATTGTAAATTGCCTGAGCGGACTTCACTTTCAGACCCTCCTCAGTATAGACTGGGCGACTTGTTGCTTTATTGTTCTGAGCTTGCCCTGAGTAGCCACCCAGTGGGGTTCTCCATCTGTGGCTTGATAGGAAGCAACATTCTTTAGCAGCCTTGAAGCAACTGGCAGGGCAATGGCTACAGCCTGCCTTTGTAAGCAGGAGGCAGGGGCATTAACTGTATTGTTTCTGGACGTTGGCATAAATGTGGCCCTGCCCCGTGGTTCTTCACAACAAAACTTGAGGTTGAATCCCTTTTGTTGGGGTAGATAAGGGAGTGTATTGAGCTCCATGGAAAACAGACAGGAGGACTCTGACAGATGGGGAAAGGGTCACCCCCACAGCAGGGAGTCAGCCTGGACGTGGGTACTATAGCAACCTGCTGAGAATTATCCTGCCTATTAAAGGATGGTTGGATTCACTGGGTCTGCCCAGGCAGGGAACCTGGCTGGGTCTTTGTCAGCAGACAGACGAGAAGCTGGTGTGCAGCTGTGTGATTTGACAGTTTGGTTGTATTCAGACAGCTCTATGTTGTGGAGATGACATTACTCCTGAGCCTGACCGCATGCATCTATGTAAACCAGTGGCATACCCGAGGAGGGAGTCAGTGGGAGCAATCCACTCCTGGTGCAGACAGTAAGCAGAAAATTTCTGTGTGTGTGCTTGTCTGTAGAAATTTTTCAAACAATAATAAAACTAAGTAAAAGTCAGTTTGCTTTTTATTATTTTCATGCTCCAACAGTTCCAAACAATGTACAGGGATAGAATACTTCTCCCTCATAGGGGCAGACTTCTCCCACAACCCCTCTCTCACCCCCTTGGTACGCTACTGGGATAAACAAGCACCGGGTGGGGAGATTACAAATCAGTGAGAGGGTAAACAGAAAGCAAATGATCCCTGAGATAAGAAGTTTTTTTTTATCCCCCAAATTCTACTTTGTGGAGTTTAGAGAAGGTTGATCTGTCTGCCAGGGGCCTTCCTATTGTTTAGCTTTGCATTTTGGTTATCTATTGCTGCTTGTAAAACCATGCCAACATTTAGTGCCTTAAAACAACAGTCATTTATTTGTTTGTGATTCTGCAGTTTGACAGGGCTCAGTGAGGATGGCTCATCGTTGTTCCCTGTGGCGTCTGCTGGAGTTGGAACTTCCTAGAGGGCTTTTTCACCCCTATGTCTGGGATCTCAGGTACCATGAGCTAAATAATCTAGGGGCTGGCCAGGCATGTCTCTCTTTCCATGTGGCCTCTCCACATAACTAGCTTGAGTTTCCTCGCAGCATGGTGTTCTCTTCTTATGCGGTAGCAGGCTTTCCCCAGAATGCAAAGCAGAGGTTGTCAGGTTTGCTTAGTGTCTGGTCTTAGACATGCTAGAAACATTATGTCTGCCACATTCTATTGGTCAAGGCAGTCACAGGTCCAGCCCAGATTCAAGGGGAACAAAAACAGTCTCCACTTCATGATGCAAGAAATATTGTTGTGACCGTCTTTGGAAGCATCATCTACCTCACATTGTTTTCTCCATCATAACAAAGTATTGTATGCTTTCACATTTTTTCTTTAACAGTGATAAACCTTATCAGATTGGAAAAGGTAGGTCTCAAATTACGAATTAGACCTTTAGAATTATCGTGCCTTTATTCTGAATGGGGAGATGG
Organism: Puma concolor; assembly: GCF_028749965.1. Classification (NCBI taxonomy): domain Eukaryota; kingdom Metazoa; phylum Chordata; class Mammalia; order Carnivora; family Felidae; genus Puma; species Puma concolor. Next base: position 42,210,107 of record NC_141684.1, read on the forward strand.
TCTCTTCATGGATTCCTAAGAAGGAGCAAGAATTTATGGAGCTCCAAAGATAGCAATGATATTAGAAAATATTGGGGTGAGCCTGATTTGCCAAAACCTAAAATCTAAAGCATACTCAATTCCATGAGATTGTCCAATCCAAGTTACAGCCTCAGTCTACCTCCTGAGGAAAGTTCAAATGGCCACCTTATTTTTGTTATTACTTCTGGGTATCAGAAAATCCCCTGAACTTTGAGTTACATCCTTTAAAACCAGGATTCTTGTGACAGTCAGAAGGGTGAGAGCCCTTCAGACACTGTATGATTATACCTGTGAGCAGTTGCTATAAATTTCGCCCTGGGTCAGAGAATTGCATCTCAGTCCAAACAGGAACCAGGAGAGAAGAGATGCATCAACATGACTCCCTTGTCTCTGCCAGACACAGTTAATCCATCCATCTGCATACAGAACTTTGATTTGAAAAGCATCTGTCAGCTCACCCTTTCATTCTCTTCTCACTATAAATAACCGGTGAGCAGGTAGGCCCCATGTGAATGCCAACGGTATGCAGGTGTGACAACAGTAAGAGGTCAGAGCTTCCGTGGGTCACTGGCGAGCGTGGATGCAGAGCCTAGGGAAGAAGCAGCTCTCCACGCTCTCCTCCCTCCAGGGTTCTTCAAGTCTGCTGGAGCAGAAGCCCGGCCAGATCACTGACCTCACTGCCTTCAGGTTTGGTCTCATGGCCTCTTCTGCTCTGCCTGCCTGCAGGTTGAATCCTGAGCCTGCAGGCAAGTTCGGTCAGCTCCCAGTGTCAGTCACCACAGGGTGCTGGGGCCTGGCTCAAAAAGGAGGCTAAGGGGGCCAGCATCCCCTGTACCTAGAGCCAGACTTTCCTTCCCAAGAAGGCCAAGAAGCGGGCCTGGAGCTGCCTTTGCAGAGCCATGTCTAAGGCTTTACCCCTATATTGGCCTGAACAGGCCTCTTGGGGTCTCTGGCCTCCATCACTCTCAACGCCTTTTTTTTTTTCTTTTTTTTTCTGCTCACAGCAAAAACTGCTGTGTCCCTCAGTGCCCCAACCCCTTGGCCCCTGCCCCCTTACTGGGGCAGACGGGCCACTGGGGTCGGGCTCTTCCTCTCACCTTTCCCGTTCTCCTCACACTCCCGCGAGTTCCCATTGCTGTTCGCCCCCAGGCCCGCCTGGCCTCCCCTCCCCTCCCAGTGGCCCCAGTGCCGGCACCCACCCCCTCACACCCTTCTCGCCCTCCCTTCCGCTCGCCCCTCTTCTCGCCCCTCGGCTTTTGTTGCCCGGGCTTGTTTCTAACTTGAGAGCGTCGCCCGGCTCGGCGCCAGGTCACGTGCGTTAGTGACAACCTCTCGCAGGGCGGCCCCGGGCCCCCCGCGCCGCCGATTGGTGGGATCGGGCCTGGCGCGGCCCCGGGGCGGGGCGGCCGGGCGGGCGGGCCCGACGGGCGGGCGCAGCGGCCGATCAGCTGTTCCGAGCGCTGCACAACAACAAAAGGAGCGAGACGGGCGGCCGGCGGCCAGCCGCTCAGCACCACGACCGCCGGACCTGCCCCGCGCCCCGCGCTCCGCGCCCGCCGGCCGGGGAGCCGCAGCTACCTCAGCAGAGCCCCGCGCCCGTGCGCGCCGGTCCCCTCCGAGCGGCGCGCCCGCTTCCCTCGCCGCCGGTCCCCGCTGCCCGTGGGGCCCACGTAAGTGCGGGCGGGGCCGGCGCCCCGGGCCGCTCTCTCCCGCCGTCCCGCGGGCCTCGGGCCGGGCACCCTCCGCGCCTCCCGCCTCCTCCCCTGGCGGCGGCCGGCCCGAGGCCCCGGGTGCGGGCGGAGGCGGACGAGCCCGGCGCTGGGCGGCGGGTGGGTGTTCAGTTTCTGTCTCCTCCCGCGAGCTTGGCCTGTTTTCTTGGCCGCGGCGGGACCTCCTCCTCCCCTTACTCCTCCTCCTCCTCCTCCTCCTCCTGCTCCAGCACTCGGCCGTTGGACTGGCGTCGGGGGCTGCGGGAGGAGCGACCTCGGCGCCCCGCTCCGCTGGCCCGGCGGCCCTGCGCTCCTCGCCTCTTCCGCCAGCCCTCGCGGCACCGGCTCGCTCCCGGCAGCACCAAGGGTCCTGCGGCGCCGGGGAACCCCCCTTTCTTGCCCGGCGACCAGCGCCTAAGTGTCCCAGGTGTCCGCCTGTCCGCCGCATGTCCCCTGACCCTGCCTGATCTTACACATCACTATGAGATTGCACCTGTGGAAAGGACACTGTACTTGCCCGTCAGGAGTAAAATCCTAATCGTTTTGGTCGCTGACGCCGATTGGGACCTTACTCTGTGCCAGATACGACATCGAGGGCTTTACGTGCATTATCTCCGTTGCTCCTCGCAGAGACCCTCTGAAGTAGGCTTTATTATCTTGTGGATAGGAAACCCGAGGCCCAGAGAGGTTGTTATTTTACTCGAGGCCACACAGCCAATTAAAAGGAAACGGTGTTTTCTCTTTCAAAGTTGCAGATGAATTTATATGTGGGCATTCCTCATTTTGTATTGTATTTCGCAATTACCTCTTTCGTCATCTTCTGTGCCAATTCCAAATTGGAGTGGGTTAAGGAAGAGCCCCTTTCCATCTGTAACTTCCAAGAACTTGGGCATTTGTTGCTAAAAGAGCCTTTTCTGAATGCAGAGTAGTTTCCGAAAAGGGGAGGAGAAAGTGACCCATAGGGTCATTGAACAGTCGTAATAATGAGGTACCCCCAGATCCTGAAATCATTTGCGTGGTAATTGAAATACATTTTTCATTGCAGATGTGAAAATCCCTGGGAAGCTTTTGATTTTTAAGTCACGGCCACTATAATTCTGAATGTGCAGCATAATTTTTAAGAGCTCCTATCTGGAACCAAGACCTCATTAATTTCTATGACCAAGGTCTCTTTTGTTTTTTCATCCCTTCTTTTGTTCTTTCCTGTGAATGCTTGCTTGCTCACTCAGTTGTTCCCTCCTGTTTCTCTTGGGAATGGTCCTACTTTCAAAATTTGAGGTTAACGGGCTAGGAGTTACCGCTTATTGCTGTCTTTGTCCCCTGGCATTCAGCCTTCAGGGCAGACAGTGGTGGGTCCCTGAGAGGAAAAGCTCCCTCTGACCAGTCGAATAGGCGGAGTAGGAGTGGAGCAAGCAAGGGCAGCTTTCTTGGCTTGGTTTTTCTGCAGCTGAAAATCAATTTTAAATTGAATGAGCGTATTTATCTTTCTAAAATAGGGAGGGTGGGATATAAAGAGAAAAATCATTTTGAGGCTGCTTTTCAGTGAAGACGTGTTAGTTCAGCCACCTGATATTTCGAAACTGTCAAGAAGCCACAACTGTACACATAGTTCGAAGTTAGATCATCAAAGTTGTGGGTTGTTTTTTTTTTGTTTTTTTTTTTTTAATTTAAAAATGTTGTTTTTGGAGCCGCCTACTGGCAGCCAAAACCAACTGAAAAGCACTGTTCTCTGAAATTCATAGAGCCGGAGTTGAGGCTGGAAGGAGCCTGAGCAAAATGATGTGCAGGGAAAAGCAAGACACTTGGAACCACACAGACTTATGCTCCATTGCTGGCTCCACACCTGACCAGCTCTATCACTCTCAAGCAACTTACTTAATTTCTGAGCCTAGTTTCCTTATTAGTAAAATGTGACAAATAAGTACCTCAACTCACTGTTATATATCACAAGTATTCAGTAGATTGTAGCTGTAATTATTATATAAACATTTTGTAGATAAAGGCATTCTGACCCAAAGATGCTAAATGGCTTACAGTCACACAGCTGGCATGGAATGGAGTTAAATATTCCAAGTTATATTTCATATTCTGAGTTAATACTTACTGGCTGCCTGCTATGTGGCAGGCTCTATTCTAAGGGATACACACTTAATCCTCACATTGGCACTATCTTCTCCATTTTAGGGATGAAAAAACTGAGGCACCAAAAGGTTACTAAATATCTTAACTTCATACAAGTTGCAAGTAGCATAGCCAAGATTTCATACACAGCAGGGTAACTCCAGAGCCACACTGCCTGTTGGTTGTTTGCCTGTCTCAAAAATAAGATAAATTATACTAACAAGCTCTTCTAGACTAGCAACGCCTTTTCTGAGTTCTCGAACTAGAATGCTCTTCCTCTTAAGTATTAAACTTAAAGGTATTAAACCACCTTTCTGCCCACTGAGCATTTCTAACTCATGTAATAATATGAAAAACAATGATAAAATGTTAAGTAACAAAGCAGGAAACAGCATTGTGTCTTCACTAGACTTTATGGTAAAAAGAAACCTTATGTGTAGAAGAAGCTAGAAGGAAATGCATAATACACCAACAGTGATTGTAACAAGGCAGTGGAATAATTGTTTTCCTTCTTTATTTTCCAAACTTCCTATAATGTAGTTAATTTTATAAGGAAAAAGACGTGTGTGTGTGTGTGACAGGGACAAAGCTGCCTTCTTAAAATGCTGGTGCCCAGATACTTTGTTTCTTTTCTCCACTGGGATGAAACTGCCCTGGCAGGTTGGCTGATGTTGGTTAGTTATGGTGTGGAAAGCTTGCACATGCCTCAAACAGCAGTACTACCTTACCAGTCTTCTTTGCCCCTCCCTCTTTGCTGAATTCCAGAATTTTATCTGTAAATTTGTCCTCTTAGGACACCTTCTTTTTCTGGAATTTTCATTTTAGTTTTATCCATTGCCCTAGAGTTGTAAATATCAACAAGTCCACAACAGGGGTGACTGGCTGGCTGCAGTCCAGTAGAGCATCCAACTGGATCTCAGGATGAGTTTGAGCCCCATGTTGGGGGTTTACCTTTTAAAAACTTAAAATTTTTTTAAAAGTCTGTGACATGTAGTGAGGACTGAAGTCTGAAGTTCTGCTTTGACTTACGGCTTCACATAGAAACAGGCCCATCAAGAGCCTCCATTCCTGGGCAGGAGCCAAGGTGAAGAATAGCAGTGACTGGAGAGGGACGGTCCCTGGGTCATCAGCAGGATAGGCTCTCAAGATTCTGGAGAGATTTTTCTAGAACTGCATTGTCCAGTATAATATGTAATGTGAATTACATGTATGTTTAAATTTTTAAAAATATTTCTTTATTTTGAGAGTAGAGGGAGGGGGAGGGGCAGAGAGAGGGGGGAAAGAGAGAATCCCAAGCAGGCTCCATGCTATCTGTGCAGACCCTATGTGGGGCTTCAACTCACAAACTGTGAGAACCTGAGCCAAAAAACAAGAGTTGGCTGCTTAACCAGCTGAGCCACCTACGCACCCTGTTTAAATTATTGAGCTATCTTACGTTCTTTTTGAGGGGGTATTAAGTCTTTAAAATATACTCTGGTAGGGGCACCTGGGTGGCTCAGTCGGTTGAGCATCCAACTTTGGCTCAGGTCATGATCTCACGGTTCGTGAGTTTGAGCCCCACATCGGGCTCTGTGCTGACAGCGCAGGGCCTGGAGCCTGCTTCTGATTCTGTGCCTCCCTCTCTCTCTGCTCCTCCCCTGCTCACACTCTGTCTCTCTCTCAAAAATAAATAAAGATTTAAAAAAAATTTAAATATACTCTGGTATATATTTTAATCTATATCACATCTTAATTCACATATAAAAATTTCATTGGACATGCTTAATCAATTGTTCTGAACATACTTGAAATTTTTCCAAAAATAGCTCAATTGTCAACTTCCAAATTTGAATTTTAAATGGGTTAAAATTAAATAAAATTTGAAATTCAGTTTTTTGGTCATACAAGTCATATTTCAAGTGTTCATCCACCCAGGGTGCCTTGCAGCCACCTCATGAACCGTTCTAGCATGTTGGGGTCTCTCCCAACAGCTCCTTGTCCTTTGTGACACCTACAGAAAGCAGGGTAAAGGAACTTTGCATAGTTAGCCCAACCCCATTTCTTCATTGTGCTAGAGGTCTGTGGAGAGAGTAAAGATGTGATCCATTTTTCCAGTGGTAAGACTGAGGCTCAGGAGGGCTAAATTGTTTAGTCTGAGCCACCTGTGGTAGGGGGAAAGCCAGAACCCCCTACTGCTGGGGCCCAGGCCAGCACTCCTTCCCTAAGACGACTCTGTGTCCTGCCCTCAGGCTTCAAAAGGTGTGTCATGTAAATACCAGCTCTGACTCAGGACAGATGAGAATGAGCTCTTCCCTTGCCTGGCTGGGCTCCTGAATACTCTGCCCACCCACGGATGGTTGCTCTTGCAGGAAATAGGGGATATCTTAAGGCAGCCACTACTTCAGGAAACCAAAAGAAGATTGACTTGTGCTGCCCTGTGGAAAGTTCCTCCAGAGACACCTTTCCTGTGGCAGAATTGTATATGTTCCAGGCGTAAGCTGGCTTCCATCACATGGGTTTGGAGCTGGAGCTAGAGGAGCGCAATTTGCAGTCAGGAACCTGCAGCTAGCTGCCCGACCACAGTGGCCCCAGCATTGTTCTCTGCCTTCTCGCTGCCACCTAACTGGCCTGGGCCCTGTTAAGTTACCCTGGTGTGGCATCGCTCTTGGGGGACAAGGTGCTCATTCAGGACGAGCAAGGGTTTTCTTGTGAGGTGCTCTGCTTCCTGCCTAGCAGCTCTACCTTCCTAGCTGATGCAGGGCCTGCAGTCAGCCCTATACTCTGGAGAATTGGGATTATTCTCTCAACTATTTCAGCACACACAGAATTGTACCTGGGACCAAGGTATGCCTTTGTAATTTAAGATAAGGGGGGATTTTTTAAGTCTCTTTTTTTCCCTCCTCGCTTAACGTGCTCAAAACCTTTACATACGTCAGAACTTGTGGTAGCTCATCACCTACACTACAGGAGGTCCAGCAGACTACACAAGCCCACTTTTCTCCTAATTTCTTTTACATGGAACATAAAGCTGAATTTGAATTCTGTACTAGAGCTCCAGCCTTCATGGTTTGGCCCTGCTGCTTTCCAGAAGGCTTTCAGGAAGACTGGTTATGCAAGTAACATTTCCTGTTGACTCTCTTTTAATAATGAATGGCTGATGATGATGGATTGTGACCACAACAGTGCTCAGATGTCATTTATTTGAACACACACTCGTAGTATTACACATTCGTAGTAGCATGCCAAACAGTTGTAGCACTCCCATTTGCACATAAAGCATTCAACCAAGAATCTCATCAAATACGGATTGTAACTACATGTACTGCTAAAAATGATGATTGTTTGAAAGTGAAGGGTCGTGGCGCCTGGGTGGCTCCTTTGCTTGAGCATCCAGCTCTTGATTTTGGCTCAGGTCATGATTTCAGAGTCGTGATATCAAGCCCCGCATCAGACTCTGTACTGAGAGTGGAGCCTACTTAAGATTCTGTCTCCTTGCTCTCTGCCCCTCCCCCACTCGTGTGCATACACATGCTTGTGTGTGTGCTCGCCTTCTGTCTCTCTCTCTCTCAAAATAAATAAATAAATAAATAAAAGAAAGTGAAATGTCAAGAGTCTGAAGTTAGATTCAAGGCTGATGCTGGTGAGAAAGAGTATCATTTAGGAAGATGCTTTTCACTATCCCTGGATGGTCTCATCTACTCATGGTTTCTGTCACTCCCTTTTGTTGACAACTCCCAAATCAGTGCCCCCAGCTGAGACCATGCCCTTGAACTCCAGAGCCCTATATCCAGCAGTCTACTAGACATCTCCAGGTTCTTGACTTGCAGATTCCCAAATTCAGCATGTCCAAGATGCCCAGCCTACGCCTTCTGCAGTATGCCTCTTCCACTAAATGGTCCCACCATCTCCCCAGTTGGCCAAGCCATAAACCTGGGTCATCCTTGACTTTTCATTTCTGGCTTACATGGTCCTACAGGATCTGTTTCCTGCTTAGCACCCCTAGCGCACTCGCACACCTGTACATCTGGATCTTCAGCCATACAGAAGGTGCCACATTCTCACTCATCTGCAGGTTTCTGGTGTTCCTTCTCCCCCTTCCTCCATTCTTGATCTTCTCAACCACTCCAGATCAAAGTAATTTACTGCAGGAATCCTTCCTGACGTCTACCTGTGTAGATCTGAGGAACACTCAGTACTTTTTCCATGGCATTCATCACATTACCTGTCTTCCCCTGTGCTTAGCACTCTGCTTGATGCATGATACGTACTCAGTAAATATTTGTAGAATAATAGTTGACACTGACTGAGAATTTGTGCCAAGTGCCTTGCTAAGTAGGTTGCCTGCATTATCTCATTTCACAAGAGTGGGGTCAGGGAGACCATCTAGGAGGTGGTGATTGGCAAAGTCCAAAGGGACACCAGATTGGTTTCAACTAGGATAAAAGTGGTGGCAAGAAGTGGGCAGATTTGAGGCACGTGCTCAGCTAGAGTCAACAGGACTTGGTGAGAATTTGGTTGAGGGGTTGGGTAGGGAGTGGAAGGAGTCAAGGGTAACCGCTGGGTGCTGCTGCTTCTCCTTGCTGAGAAGAGAAAGAAGGACAGTGTAAGTTTGTGGGGAAATAATTAAAAGTTCTCTTTGGTATGTGTTAGGATTGATATGCCTATCAAGTAACCAGGGAGAAATGGATATATAAATCTGGATTTCTGGAATAAGATCAGACAAGCCTGGAGTTCCTCATTTAGAATTCACAGAACTCCATGAGGTAGAACTATTGCCAGCTGAAATAGTGTAACTTCCTAACTCGCGCAGAGAGTAAGCAGCAGAGACGGCATTTGAAGCCAGGCACACTGACTACAACACCTTCCTGCTTGCCACCACGCGGTGAATGGTTTCCAGTTCTAGTTGCTGTCGTCCTCAGTTTTCTACGGTATAAATTTCCCTGTGCCAGCTGTAGAAATTGTTTTGAAGGCCAAATCATGCTGTACCTACTGATTTTAAATGGAATTGGGTCTGCTTGCAGCCCTGTAGAAGAACAGAACAGAAGAGAAAACGAGCCAGGGAAACATGGCAGACATCTGGTCCTGCTGCAGCCTTCCTCTGGCAGCTTCGGGGCAGTTGAATATCATCTAGCAAGACCGTTAGTATCTAGTTTTTCTCTTCTTACAGGAAAGGAGTATGTCACCTTGAAATACATAATTCAGATTGATCCCTTATAAAAGCACAGATGTGGAAAAGAGCCTTTCATTTCACATGTAAGATGTTCACAGGTTGCATTGAGAACTCAATTCATAATGGTTGATAGATGAAAGGTACTGCATTTCTTGTATTTGATGCCTGCCGGAAGGGAATGGCTGTAATTGTAGACTAAGGCATGAGCTTTCTTCTAGAGGGGTGTGCACGTGTGTGTGTGGGCACATGCTTTGAAAACCACACACACATATTATATAAATATATACTGATTTGAAATAACCTTCTTTTCCTGTTTTATTTTAGGGATAATGATTCTTGCTTCCCACCTAAGTTGAATAAGCACCTCGTGCACTTTAATCTCCTGTCGTGCCATCAGGCTGACTGAAGACAGTGTTTTGAAATCTCAGCTATAAAGACATCCCGCCAAAGTCTCAATCTTGCCTTAACGATGTTTCAGAGACTGAATAAAATGTTTGTGGGTGAAGTCAATACTTCTTCCAATCAAGAACCAGAATTTAGTGAGAAAGAAGATGATGAATGGATTCTTGTTGACTTCATAGGTAAGGTATTCTCAGTGGTTAATCATCACAGCAAAAATGGAAACTCTTGCATCTTAGTTTTTCCAGAAGTAAACCAGTAACTCTGAAGGTTTTTAAGCCTTTAAAGTAAATAAGCAAGAATTTGTCTAAAATAATTGCAGGAAACATCCTGTGCCAGATAATCAGTCGGTGAAATTGATTGACGTCAGATCTTCCAGTTTTGCAACTCTCATACCCTGCTCAGATCAGATGCACTTTAATAGGAAATCCTTGTAACCCACATTGCTCATCATGTTTACTTTAGCAGGATAGAAAAATCGTCTCCTGCAAAGCCACCGTAATACATCTGATGCAGTGATACACCACACATACACACACACTAGGTGCTCAGAAGTTCTTTCATAATCATTGAGTGAATGTAAATGCTTTTGTGTCTGACCTAAATGAAAGGAGAAACGTGAACATCAGCTAACAGTATCATCTCTTCTTTTTCTGTGCTCTCAATCTGCTGTCATTGTGATGCCCGTCCTTCCGTGGGACTTCACCAACGTATGTGGACTGTGATGTAGACACTTGCACTGGTTTCTCAGCAGCAGAAGATGAAGAAGAAGACATCAGTGAAGAGTCACCTACTGAGCACCCTTCAGTCTTTTCCTGTTTACCTGCATCTCTTGAGTGCTTGGCTGATACAAGCGATTCCTGCTTCCTCCAATTTGAGTCCTGTCCGATGGAGGAGAGCTGGTTTATCACCCCTCCCCCATGTTTTACTGCAGGTGGATTAACCACTCTCAAGGTGGAAACCAGTCCTATGGAAAACCTTCTCATCGAACATCCCAGCATGTCTGTCTATGCTGTGCATAACTCCTGCCCTGCTGTCAGTGAGGCCAGCTGTGGGGCTGATGAATTTCATAACCCAAGTAGCCCCAGGTACGTTGTAAGTGCAGCTGACCCTTGTACAACGTGGGTTTGAACCGCATGGGTGTACTTATACACAGAGTTGTTTTTCTTTTTTTTTTTCTTTTTTTTTCTTTTTTTTTTTTTTTTTTATGAACACAGTACAGTACTGTAAATGTATTTTCTGTTCCTTATGGTTTTCTTAACATTTTCTTTTCTCTGGCTTACTTTATTGTAAGCACACAGCAGGTAATACATATAACATGCAAAATATGTGTTAATTGGCTGTTAATGTTATTGGTAAGCTTCCCAGTCAGCAGTAGGCTGTTCGCAGTTAAGTTTTTGGGGAGTCCAAAGTTGTACATAGATTTTGAACTGCACAGGGGCTGGTGCCCCTCACCCCTGAGTTGCTCAGGGGCCAACTGTATTTTATTCTGTCCATGGGCAGTCTGTTTGGCATGCATTTTATTTGTTTCTACTACAACTTGAAGCTAATTTTTTAGAAGATGCAGAGTAATATTAGAGATTTATGAAGGCATGTCTATAGTGCACAAGGTAGTGGATGGTATAAAAAAAAGTGTTCATTTTACATTTTCAAAAAAATTCATTAGAACACAGCCCCAATTATATAATGCAGAACTGTTGATTTATAGTACTCTGCTGGTTGGGGCGGCTGGGTGGCTCAGTCGGTTAAGTGGCCGGCCGACTTCGGCTCAGGTCATGATCTCACAGTCTGTGAGTTCGAGCCCCGCGTCGGGCTCTGTGCTGACAGCTCAGAGCCTGGAGCCTCCTTCAGATTCTGTGTCTCCTTCTCTCTCTGCCCCCACCCCTCCACTGTCTGTCTCTGTCTCTCAAAAATAAATAAACATTAAATACACACACACACACACACACACACCCCAATACTCTGCTGGTGACCAGAAAGAAAAGACTAGCATTTCTGCTAAGTGTCTTAGAATATAACTCTGGCACTTTATACACTGAGTTATTTGGTGTATCAAATTCAACAAGAATAGTATATCTTAAAATAAAACTCTTATTTTCTTCCAAGTGGTCTTAGCTGGGTTGCATCAAATGGCACTTAACCTCAAAAACCTGGCAGATCTCAAGTATGAGTTTTCTGTCTTACAGAGGAAAGGCTTCATACCCAAACAATACTTTTTTGTTGTGTGGAGTTCAAGGGGTCTGAAAGGCTCTGTTTGAATGGCAGATGGGTTGAGGGCTTGGAAAGGTTCAGGGAGAGAGTACCTTGCCAGTAAAGATTGATATGTTCCCAAGCAAACTTACAGAAATACTGTCACCTTTATCCAGCGAGCATTTTCAAGATTGCTCCCACCTGCTAAAATAAAGTCTATGGCCTTGTTAATCAGCTCGAATTCTGGCTAGTCATGATGCATGGTAGTGGGCTGTGCCTGTGGTATTACGATGTTTTGGTGATGTTGGTACCGACTTAATTCCCTAAATACCTGTCAAGGCTACAGGTGAATTGGAATCTTTGGAGCAGCTCAGAATGTTCCTGTAGTTAGTCCTGTAATCCAAAGGGCCTCTTTTTAGATTGTCCAGGCTCTACCTTGACTAACTGGATCATTGTATATATCTTCTACTATTTCCTGTTTGCCAGATAATAAACAAAACCCAGGCAGCTCATTAATTTAACTTTACCAGAGTTTGCTGCACTCATAAGTCTTAATATTGTAGATAATCTCGTCATCTTCTATGAGGATAAACATATCCTTTACCAAATTGAAAAATAATTTGCTTATATAGTTACCCAGGCTTTATACTGGGTAAGATCTTTGATGGGAAATGTTACTTTAACTGGCACTTTGTTCAATGCTGTAAGTTTATCAAGAGATCAGTGTCTCAGGCATTTCAACAAAAATTTAAAATAAGATTTTTTAGACATGGTATTGATTAAATTGCCATATAGTCTATTCAAATTAATTTCTTCAGTTCTTAGAAATCCTTCCCACCTGGTTCTGATCTCACCTCTGTGGAATTGGACTCAAGAGTTTCCCATGATTAATAGTCACTATAAACTTACTGGGATTTGTGTACTTCTCAGTGTTTAAAGCATGTGTGTATGTATATACAGCACTTTATAAATAACATTATTACAGAAGCAGTACATATGCATTGCAGGAAGTTAGAAAATGCAAATATGTAAAAGTTAAAAAATTTAAAAAGACACTTGTACTACCTAGAGATGGATACTGTTAACACCCTAGAGTGTATCCTTCCAGGTGGTTTTTTCTCTATATGCCCACAAGTTTGTACACGTGTGCACACACACACACACACACATTTTTAACCTAAAGGGATCAAGTTGTATATACTCGTATATAGTTGTGTAATCTGCTTCTTTAGGCAATGGTCTCTACCTTTTTTTTCCCAGTAAAATTTCATTTCATCTACTACCCAAACTATACTCTGTTTTCTGCACCAGAGCCCAGAATATTTCACCTAGTTTGCCCAGACAAGCATCCAGTCCAAGACCATGCGCTGCATATGGTTATGTGTTTGAGGTTTTGATGCAGTCATTATGTTCATTGTCTGTATCTTGTTTGTTTTTATATCTTGTTATATGTTTTGGTATAACATGTAAGAAAGTTAAATAAATACGTGCTTTTCCATATATATAGGATCAAAAGAATACCCTTAACTTTATATGAATTCTTTCTTAACATAGGAAAGTACTGCAAACTATCTTAGTTTTATAAAAACTAAATGTTTTTAACATCTTTATTTCTGGATTTCAAATTCTTATTTACAAAAGCCCACTAAATCAAGATAGATCAGGTGTTACCAACATTAGGATGGCTATGTAGTAAATATCTGTATTTTCTGAGCAGGAAACAAATCATGTCTTTCAGAAGTTAGATTGCTTCCATCCTGTCTATCCTTGGGAATATTACCATAAAGCATTACATAAAGCATGTAAGAATAAGGTGCTTAATAATTACAGTAGATGGGCTTCAGAGTGTGTGTTTTATTGCATTTTGACCTTTATAAGTATTGTTTATGAAGGTTTATGTGCTATCATAATCTCAAGTAATACATGTGCCTTTAATGACCCATAGTAAGCCAGTTTTAATATAGAAAATGCACCATGTCCTAACAGTAAAATTAAGTAGCATTTTAAATCTTACTAGTGATTTAATAGTTCACCATTTAACATTTGTAGGGCCAGGAAAAGCTGCTTATAAGACTCACTGGCACAGAGTAAGTATATTCCCTTTGAGACTGTGTGATATGTGTTATCAGTGTGAACAGGAAGGTTAAGAACTCAAAATGCCCACCTTTTAAAAACTGCTGTCTTTGTATTAACTTCTTTCTATTAGTTTCTTAATGTGACCCCCTTTAATTCTACTATTTTTTAAAAAATCTTTAAAAAATAATAGCATTTTCCTCTAGTGATTATAGCCACAATTTATAACTGCCCGTGTTGTGTAAAATAACCCTAAAACTCTTAAAACTCTTCATGTTATGTGTTAATTTAGTTTACATCTATCCTATTAAATTAGCTTTTAATATATAAGACAGATAATAACCACATGGTTTGTAGCCGGATTTTAAGATATGTTCTCCTCAGGTCTTTGTAACATTTCTATGCAAATGCCATTCCAAACTGTGCCCTGTTGTGATATAAATTTTATAGTAAGCAGGTAGCTTTTTATCTATAAAAATGTTAAATGAGTAGAATTTTCTATGCATATTTCTATTACATAGAGATCTGCAGCTTATTTCCTGGAACCGTTACTTAGAGACAGAAAACGTGTGAAGGTGCAATTAGCATAGTTCACCAGTGTCAACCTGCTTCATAACAGTCTTTGGAGTAAGACCTGTATTAGAATCTTGGTTGTATGAGGTAGTAGTTGTGACCTTATCGTTGTTGAGCCTCAGCTTCCTGATTAGTAAAATTTGAGAATTAATAGGTTTTCCTTTTAAGATTATGTCGAGAATTAAATACGTTATATTTGCAAATACAGATATGCAGTAAATGTTAGTTCTCCTCACAGAAAAACTTATCTAATGCTGCATAATTGAAATTCACTCAAAATGTAAAGCACTTTTTAAAAGACAGTCTACTTAATCCCCCCCAACCCCCGCTGTGGATTATATGGCATATTTCTGTGAAAAGGTGGCTTCTCCTTTCTAACATTATCAGTCATTGTGGTCACAAAATATAAACTTGTCTGTCAGCCATCAGACAGTAAGATCTCTTTCAACCACAAATCACTGTGGCAAATTGAATCACTAAGTAACTTCTTCAAGTTCATGAATAACGTACTCTGTTACTGAATGCATCCTCGTGTTTTTCTGTTTCAGAGTGGAAGCTCAGGATGAGATGGGGCAGCACATTCACTGCTATGTTGCAGCTCTTGCTGCTCATACAGCTTTTCTGGAACAACCCAAGAGCTTTCGCCCTTCCCAGTGGATAAAAGAACATAGTGAGAGACAGTCTTTAAACAGAAATAGCCTTCGTCGCCAAAATCTTACCAGGGACTGCCACTCTAAGCAAGTCAAGCACAGTGGCTGGGCCGTCCATCAGCCCTGCCCACGTCAGTACAATTACTAAGAATTTCAAGGTTGATTGGTTTCTCTTGGTTTGTGCATATGTGTGTGGATGTGTGTGTACGGACAATGAAGATGCTGTTTCAGCCAACTGATGACCAATCACATAGTTTTATCAATGTGTTTAGACACTATCTTGAAAACCAGATTTACATGCTGTGTATCACATAATGCCTTGCTTTTAACATTTACTTTTTTGTAAATTCTTTCAGAATATTTTTGGAAACATATCAATACAGTTACAGTGTTTGGTGTTTTGGGATGTCTTTAAATCTATTAAGGTGTATATGAGTTAGCATTCTAAAGACATTTCTTCCCAAGTATGAGGATAGGCATCTTTCAATTTCATTTTATTTTGTATTAATCAATATTTCGAGTAAGCAAAAATTTATTCTCAGGGTCAGCCATACACTTTATTGACCAGTACTTGATAATCTTTTCTGTATATAGCGAATACATTTTTACACACTAACATGAGCATTAACAGGTGATAGTTGCCATGGATATAATGGAATTATGGCTGAACTTTCTCTTGAAAGAAAACTTGATATATTTGTGTGTACAGGTTTTTTTTTTTTTTTCCAGATTAGCCATACAGTTCATTTTGGAATTCAGGTACATTAAGTGTTAGTGAACAGTGCTTTCAGTAATTCCGATGTGACTGTGTGACGTGGTACAGAGACATTACAAGGATCGTGGGACAGAAGCGCTGTCTCACATGCAGAGGGGATCCGTCAGATCTGTGAAATTGTGTTTGGGAAAATGTATGTCTCCACCTACCCCATTAGTCCACCATTTGACTTGTGTGGATTCTTTCCTGCCGGCTCTGCCCACTTGGCACTTCACATCAGCTGTAAATTCAGAAGTACCTGTCCAGGCACTTTAGTGACTTCTTATTTATAACTGTCCAAGGAAAAAGAGGTAGGCTTTGTATTTCTGATACGGTGACGGATCATCTGCCGTGGAGCCTGCCCTGCTGAGTGGCAAGCGAGGCTGAGAAGGAATTCCTGGTGACAACTTTTCCTAGCATCTAGATGAAGAGTGACGGGTTGGCTTCCTTGAGTTCTCTTTTTTTTTTTTTTTTTCCCCCTAACTCGGGCTTCAGGCAGAATCTTTAACCACTTTGGCCTCTGTTTCCTCCACCTACGGGGGAGTAGTAGTATTTACCTCCCTCATGGTCGTTGTGCGCACTGTGTACTGATGGAAGTGGGCTGTCCACGACTGAACCTTGTGTGAAATTCCAGGGGCCTCTCTACTGAATCTGATGGTGGGGGTGGGGCCACAACTGTTCTTCAGAGTGTTGGTGCTAATGAGGCCAGGGTTCAGGGCTCGAGTCACATGGAGGCCAGTTATTTATCATTTAGAGAAAATCTATCTTACCTCTAGCCGGTCACTTTATTTTTTTAGCGATTGTGATGGGTTTTGCTGAGCCATCCACATTCACCAATTTCCTCTCAAACTAAACTAAACATAGACAATCCAAAGCACATTCTACTGACAAACAGTAGTATCACCTTTGTGGTCAAAGAGCTTATTTTTCCAATGCCTCTGCAACCCTAATTAAGTGAATACATGTCTATACAAGGTTTTCAAGGGAAAAAGCAGCATATAGTTATGTGAAGTATTATATTTTCTAATAACCCTGTAGCAGCTGGATGCAGGGAACTATGGGAGACTTTTCAAGTGAAGAGCTGAGCTCTTTTCTGACCAGGGCTGGGAAGTTTGGAGGCGGAAGAGGTCACACAGCATCGTCAGATGGTGGCGGTAGGTGGTTCTTCCACTGGCTGTGACGAAGTGCCAGGAATGTCTCTTTAGAACAAGAGTCTAGACCCCATGCTTTCCTTATTCCCTTTCCATTTGAACCACCCCTTTATTTATTTGTTTTCTAATTAGGGGCCAAGTCTGTAAAGTTTTGTCAAACTGAGCTAGAAGTTATTTTGTTACTATTTGTGTTTACGAGAGTTGAGAGGTGAGGTAGAGTTTTCATGAAGGTGTGTATGTTTTACATCGTGTCTGTCTCTAGGGCCATATGTTGGTAACTTGAAAATAGACCAGCTAAATGTTTTCTGGATATAAGCCTCTGATTACGTGGGGGTCTCTTTTTTCATGTATTACATGCAAGTTGTTAGTACCTCACAAGCTACAGAAGTTCAGCCATGAGAATTTGTTTGGCAGCATGAACAGATTTGTGTATAACATAGCTAGGGTCTTTTCTTTTCTTTCTTTTTTTTTTTTTTTTACTGTTATTTTTCAAATTTCCTGATACCTGAAATACATCTACATCTCTGTCAGTTATTGACTTTTTTTCTGGCCTTCTCTGGACCTAGTTTTTTATGGTTTATACCTGGAAAACAAATACTTTCAAGCTTGGGATTTTTTTTAGGGTTATCATGCCATCTGTCCTATCATACTGTGGTTTTTGTATCAGTATCTACGTTTTCTGTCTTAAATTGGCACATGTTAGAATGGAAGAAAGTGGTTACGTAATTCATTTGAAGTTCTTGGTCATTAGGGGTTTGTTAGGCATCTACTACGTGTGGTACCAGGATGATGTTGACCTGTTAAGTATTCCTTGAAACATGGCCAAAATGCAATTTATTATAAGTTAATTATTATTTTTGCTCTTGTAAATATTAGTGGTTTACATAAATGTGCTTCAGTGCATATTTCTTAAAAATTCAAGCAGTGAGAAATAAGACCCCTCTGAATTTAGTGCTCTACTTCTAAACTGATAATATATAGAACGTTACTTGGAAAAAGTCTGGAATGTGTGGTACACAAGGAGTGCTTCATGGATGAGTCCCTTAGTTTTTATAACGCACCGTGTTTCTCAAAGTTTGTGTTTTCATTAATAAAACATTTTATAATGTGTATTCTATGTTTTGTTACTTTTTCTTTCTCCACTAATTATGTATTGCACTGTGAGTTGAAGATTAACCCTGCATTATTTATCTTCTGTGGCAATGCATTTATATGGCCGGGCAGGTGGGGGATTTTTTTTACAGAAAGGTTCACAGTGATTGGATTTTTGACTTTCTACTCCAGCGAGCTGTTTCTACATTAATTTCCTGTACATTTTCCCAGTTCCCATGCAGGCTGTTCCTGTTTACATACCTTCTCTGTTTTATCAGTGCTTTGATTCTAGTGAGAACACAGTTTACTGAAAACTTGAGAGGGCGTTCAGCATCGCCTGTTGTTTTTCCTTCTCAAATCTGTGTAGTACACTGGTTTGTTATCTTTACATCTTCATTGAATCTAAGTGTTTTCACTATCCTCTTCTTCAAGGAAATATATTGTCTTTTTTATATCTTGAGAAAAAAAGAACAAAAAATAGTGTCTTTCTTATCCTGTTTTTCTTTGAATTGTAAACAAACAAACAAAAAAATGAAGGACTCCAACTAGAAGACAAACATTTAAGTTTAAATAGGTTAGTGGAGAAAGTTTAAGAGTTTCCAAGTATCTTTGTTTTTAGAATCGGTTAAGAGACTGCTCCTTGTACTGGAGACACTAGCATGTTTGTAATGTTACCTTAAAACTATCTTCATTTTTATAATGCCCATTCATGCTGGCTAAATTCTTTTAAAAGTTGAGCTGTTCTCATGGATGGCTTCACTGTCATCAGCCATGTTGATGCATTATCAATGGCATCCTTATCTACTTATTTTAATGCTGAAAATTTTATATGAAATGCTTTATTTAGGAAACCTACCTAATTCGGTGGTGTCAGCCTTGCCATGTACCAGTTTCACTTGAAATATGACACCAATTACAGTGGTTTTGGGTGGAGAAAGAGGGACCGGAAAGCATACAGATAAGGATATTTCTTTCTCTTTGCAACAGTATCCTTTATGGGGGAGGAGAGGTTACTATTCAAAGGAAGGCAGCTTCAGTGGATGTTTTATATATCGTTTAGAATTTTCCTTACAACATATTTTTTTAATTGTATAATTGTTAAATGCCCCATTTTGCTCTGTATTTGCCTGAAGTTTTAGTATTTGTTTTCTAGATGGACTTCTAAAAACCAAATCAGTACTTGGGGAGCTAGATGTGTGTGTGTATCTAAGCTTGATGTGTATGAGTGGTTTTTGCTTGCTTTTTGGTTGCATTTTCCTCCAGAAGTTTGGAATTTTAATCAATAATTGTGTGTTGTTATTATTTTTTTGAGTGGCTTGGTTTTTTTGTCTCAAGTAAAATTGTGAACACATTTGCTTTTCAAAGACAGGGCATCAGTTATAGAGACTGAAGAGTATTGTAGATTGTACTATGTGCCTTCTTGATGTATTCCTAAACACAAATTTTTTTCAACTTGAAAACTCAAAAGGGACATTTGGTTCGATTATATACTGTACATCATCTATGCATAAATGGCAGCTTGTTTTCTTGAGCCACTGTCTAAATTTGTTTTTATAGAATTTTTTATACTGATTGGTTCATAGATGGTCAGTTTTATACACAGACTAAACAATACAGCACTTTGCCAAAAATAAGTGTAGCATTGCTTAAACATTGTGTATTAACATCAGTTCTTTGTAATTGAGTTCAGTGGTGCGTTTTGCACTACTTGGAGTTGTGGTTTTTAATCTGTCAGTAAATAAAATGTTCTTTAACTTCACATTCGTCTGATTCTCTTATCTTTATGGTCATCAGCCTTAAAACTAGATACAACTGAATGAAATTACTTGCTGTTTAGTTTTACTTGCCCAGAATATATGTTTACTATTCACTTTAAATACTGTTTTTGAAACTTGTATAAAATTAGTATGTTAAAATTTTTCACCTGAAATGCATGAACATTTAAGTGAACATGAATTTGAGAATGACTTCCAGCCAGTACCTTTCCTTCCGACCAATCTGTGTCTAAAAAAAAAAAAAAAAAAATACAGATTAAAAAAAAATTTTTTAATGTTGATTTATTTTGAGAGAGAGAGACAGAGCGTGAGCAGGGGAGGGGCAGAGAGAGAGGGAGACACAGAATCCAAAGCAGGCTCCAGGCTCCAAACTGTCAGCATAGAGCCCCACACGGGGCTCGAACCCACAAACCGTGAGATCATGACCTGAGCTGAAGTCAGATGCTCAACTGACTGAGCCACCCAGGTGTCCCCAAATAGAGAATTTAATACAGAATTTAATACACTAGTTCTTAGCCTTTGTAAAGCTAGGTTGGCGAATTCTCAATGGCTCTTTCCCAGTTAAATACAGACACAAGCTTATGCAAACATTTTAGGGCAATATGAACGTTCCTGGTGTCCATTAATACCCTTATTGTGGAGCTCTAGTTTAATGAGGCCAGTAAACATTCAGACAACCCAAAGAATATCTCCCATGTTAATGAATCCTTGAGGAAGCTCTTCATTCTAGAACTAGCCTATTTCAAGACAGATCTTTATCATTTCTGAGACTCTGAGCTGAGAGGTAAAGATTGCGACTGGGAATGAAAAGGGGTCACCCCAAAGGTGGAAAGAGCATCTTGAAATGAAAGACCCAGCCCTGGAACAGCAGGTGAGTAGTCATTGCTGAGAAGTGTTTGCCAGGCCTACTTAACAAGGTAAAGGAGTGACTGAGGTATCTAGCAGCTCCATCACATCTCAAAGGCAGTGACTACATGGAGTCTGTAAGGTAAGTTAGAAGTGAAGGTGTTTTGTGGGGATGGGCATGTCAAAGTTTCAGTTTGACATGTGGCTTAAGATTATCTAGCTCCTGGGGTGCCTGGGTGGTTCAGTCGTTTAAGCATCTGACTCTTGATTTTGGCTCAGGTCATGATCATGAGATGGAGCCCCAAGTCGGGCTCTATGCTGACAGCGCAGAGCCTGCTTGGGATTTTCTCTCTCCTTCTCTGCCTCTCCCCCTCCCTTTCTCTCTCTCTCTCTCTCTCAAAATAAACATTAAAAAATAAAAAAGATTATCTAGTTCCTTTGTACTTACCAGAAGGTTATTCATTTCAGCATTGTCTGTGAATGCAGCATCTTGAAAACCACCTAAATCCTTATACAGGGGAGAATGATTGAAAATATTATGGCACACCAAAAATCATCAACACCTAGGAATAAACCTAACCAAAGAGGTAAAAGGTCTGTACACTGAAAACTATAGAAATCTTATGAAAGAAATTGAAGAAGACACAAAGAAATGGAAAAATATTCCATGTTCATGGATTGGAAGAAAAAAATATTGTTACAATGTCAATACTATCCAAACCAATCTACACATTCAATGCGATCCCTATCAAAAAAAGCCACTAGCATTCTTCACGGAGCTAGAACAAACAATCCTAAAAATTGTATGGAAACACAAAGGACCCCAAATAGCCAAAGTAATGCTGAAAAAGAAAACCAAAGCTGGAAGCATCACAATCCTGAACTTTAATCTGTATTATAAAGCTGTAATCAGAACATTGTGATACTGGCACCAAAATAGACACAAAGATCAATGGAATAGAATAGAGAACCCAGAAATGGACCCACAAATATATGGCCAACTATCTTCAACAAAGCAAGAAAGAATATCCAATGGAAAAAGGTCTCTTTAGCAAATGGTTCTGAGAGAACTGGACAGCAGCGTGCAGAAGAATGAAACTGGACCGCTTTCTTACATCATACACAAAAATAAATTCAAAATGGATGAAAAGACCTAAATGTGAGGCAGGAAACCATCAAAATCCTAGAGGAGAAAACAGGCAGCAACCTCTTACCTGACATGTCTCCAGAGGCAAAGGAAATGAAAGCAAAAATGAGCTATTGGGACCTCATCAAGACAAAAAGAGCAGAAAAGGAAACAACAAAACTAAAAGGCAACCGACAGAATGGGAGAAGATATTCATAAATGACCTATCAGATAAAGAGTTAGTATCCAAAATGTATAAAGAACTTACCAAGCTCAACACTCCAAAACAAATAATCTAGTGGAGAAATGGGCAAAAGACATGAATAGACACTTTTCCCAAGAAGACATCCAGATGGCAAACAGACACATAAAAAGATGCTCAACATCACTCATCAGGGAAATACAAATCAAAATGACAATGAGCTACCACCTTACAACAGTCAGAATGGCTAAAAGTAACTCAGGAAACAACAGATGTTGGAGAGGATGTGGAGAAAGGGGAACCCTTTTGCACTATTGGTGGGAATGCAAACTGGTGCAGCCACTCTGGAAAACAGTATGGAGGTTCCTCAAAAAATTAAAAATAGAACTACCCTATGACTCAGCAATTGCGCTAGGAGGAATTTATCCAGAGGATACAAAAATGCTGATTCAAAGGGGCACATGTACCTCAATGTTTATAGCAGCACTATCAACAATAGCCAAATTATGGAAAGAGCCCAAATGTCCATCAACTGATGAATGGATTAAAAAGATGTGACACATATATGCAATGGAATACTACCTGGCAATGAAAAAGAATGAAATCTTGCCATTTGCAACACGTGGATGGAATTGGGTATTAGCTAAGCAAAATAAGTCAGAGAAAGACAGTTATCCTATGATTCCACTTGTATGTGGAATTTGAGAAACTCAATAGATAAATATAGGGGAAGGAATGGAAAAATAAGACAAAAACAGAGACGGGCCAAACCATAAGAGACTCTTAAATACAGGGAACAGACTGAGGGGTTGGTGGAGAGGAGATGTGTGGAGGGATGGGTTAAATGAATGATGGGCATTAAGGAGTGCACTTTTCAGGATGAGCACTGGGTATCATATGTAAGAGATGAATCACTGGGTTCTCCTGAAGTCAAGACTACACTGTATATTAACTAACTTGTACATAGATAAATAAATAAATAAAATAAATATTAAGTGCTAAAAATAGAAGGAAAAATTATGACACATCCACACAATGGAGGTCTATGCATATCAATCCAAAAAAAAAATGAGGATAACCTCTACGAACTGATTTGGATTGATTTCTGAGACTTTTAAATGAAAAAAAAAAAAGCAAAGTGCAAAAGAGTATAGTAAGTTACCCTTCATGTAAGAAAGAATGTAAGAAAACACACACATATCTATTTGTGCGGAATATTGGAAGAATAAGCCAGAAGCTAAAGAGACTGGTCACCTACAGAGGATGGGTAAAAAAGAGTTGGACACAAGGGAGGAGGTGGATCACTGAGGATGAGGGAGTGCCTCATTTCTCTGAGCATCCCCGTTTGTACAACTTCAGCTTTTAGAACCATAGAAATGCTATAAAAAAAAAAAAAAACCCATAGAAATGCTTCCAATACCTCCCAATAAAAAATGAAAATCAACCAGGGTGTTTGGAGGAGAGGAAGAACCCCAAAAGTGAAGCAAGGGCAATTGAACCTATTAGAAATGAGTACATAACCACACTGAAAGGAAAGGGGCGGGGGAGAACTAAGCAACAGGAAGTCAGTATTTTGACCAGGTATGTAAAGCTGGGACAAAACTGCACAAATACCCTGCTCTAATTAGTAGATCTATTTCTCACAGACATAGCAGTGAGACATAGCAATTATGTCATTATTTTATGTGTATACCAGGACTGAACAGTGAATGTATGATAGAAAATGAGAGCCGGGTTTCTCACAGTCTGTGGTGGACACCCACCTAAGACGACCTGTGTAAGTTACAGCTTCTACAACCAATCCCTTCCCTTTCAGTGAGGGCTGAACCTGTTGCTTCCCACCAGTAGAATATGACAAAGGGGATGTTGCTCCTAGATTAGGTTACATTCTATGGCAAAGGTAGGGATTTTGCAGATGTAATCACAGCCTTAATCAGTGGACTTCAAGATCAAAAAAGAGATTCTCATCGATGGGACTGACCAATCAGGCAAATTCTTTGAAAGAGACTCTAGGGGTCATGGACTTGAAGCAGTTTGCTGCTGGTTTTGAAAGAGACAGCTGCTATGAATTCTACCGCCACAAAGAAAGCCAACTGCCAGTGACCCAGAGACCATGGGGGCAGATCCTTCCTCAGTCAACCCAGTACCACTACTCCTCCATGTAGCTGTTTCTCCCACTTTACTTGCTTCAAGTTACTAGAAATATTCAGGCTCCCACCCACTTTTTCTGTGGCCACCATCCCCCCATTCAGTCTACACCTCTTTCTGCACCATTTGGCCATTCCCACAACTACATGCTCAACTGAATCTCTTATCTTTCTAACATGACTTCATGTCATGACTTCATGACATGACTTCATGTCAACCTCAGTCTAGGACTTTGTTCCTATGATCGAGCTGCTCAAGAGCTACTGTACAAAATCACACAATTGTGGGGAGCAGGACCATGAGATGCTTAGGGTATACAAGCTCCAGTGCCATTCTTTGGCCATTCTGCATGCCTCTGATCAACTCTATGCACTTCCCTTTCTCTACTCTCTTCGAGCCCCCAAGTCCAATGCTATCAAACTTTAATGTGCAAACGAACCATCTGGGCAATCTTAGTAAGGATGCAGATTCAGATCCAGTAGGTCTAGGGTGGGGCCAGAGATGTTGCATTTCTTTTTTTTTTTTTTTTTTTTTTTAATGCTTATTTATTTTTGAGAGAGAGACAAAGCCTGAATGAGAGAGAGCCAGAGAGAGACACACACAGAATCAGAAGCAGGCTTCAAGCTCTGAGCTGTCAGCACAGAATCAGACGTGGGGCTGGAACTCATGAACAATGAGATCTTGACCACAGCCAAAGTCAGACACCTAACCGACTGAGCCACCCAAGCACCCAGAGATGCTGCATTTCTAATAAGATCCCAAGTGATGTCCATGCTGTGAGTTCATGGGCCACATTTTGAGTAGCAAAGCTCTAACCAAACAGTTCTGAAATTTGAGTGAGCATCAGAATTACAGAAGGGCTCTTCAGGCACTCTGGAAAACAGTATAAAAGTTCCTCAAAAAACTAAAAATAGGGGCACCTGGGTGGTTCAGTCGGTTGAGCGTCCAACTTCGGCTCAGGTCATGATCTCACGGTCTGTGAGTTCGAGCCCCGAGTCGGGCTCTGTGCTGACAGCTTGGAGCCTGGAGCCTGCTTCGGATTCTGTGTCTCCCTCTCTCTCTGCCCCTCCCCCATTCATGCTCTGTCTCTCTCTGTTTCAAAAATAAATAAACATTAAAAAAATATTAAAAATAGAACTACCCTATGATCCAGCAATTGCACTACTAGGTATTTACCCAAAGGATACAAAAATACGAATTTGAAGGGATACATGCACCCCTGTGTTTATAGTAGCATTATCTACAATAGCCAAATTATGGAAACAGCCCCAGTGTCCATGGACTGATGAATGGATAAAGAAGACGTGGTATATATATACAATGGAATAGTACTCAGCCATAAAAAGGAATGAAATCTTGCCATTTGCAACAATGTGGTGGAGCTAGAGAGTCTAATGATAGGCAAAATAAGTCAGTCAAGAGAAAGACAAATACCATATGATTTCACTCACGTGTGAAATTTAAGAAACAAAAGAAACGAACATGGTGGGGGTAAAGAGTGGAAAACCGAAAAAGACTTAACTATACAAAACAAAGTGATGGTTACCCGAGGGGAGGTAGGGGCAGGGGATGAGCTAAATAAGTGGTGGGTGGGGATTAAGGAGTGTGCTTGCTGTGATGAGCACCAGGTGTTATATATAAGGGGTGAATCACTAAATTCTACACCTGACAGGCACCTAGCTGGCTCAGTCGGAAGAGCATGCGTCGTGAGTGCGAGCCCGATGTTGAGTGTAGAGATTAAATAAATAAACTTAAAAAATTATTTTAAAAAATTCTACAGGGGCGCATGGGTGGCTCAGTCGGTTAAGCGGCCGACTTCGGCTCAGGTCATGATCTCGCGGTCCGTGAGTTCGAGCCCCGTGTCAGGCTCTGTGCTGACAGCTCAGAGCCTGGAGCTTGTTTCGGATTCTGTGTCTCCCTCTCTCTGACCCTCCCCTGTTCATGCTCTGTCTCTCCCTGTCTCAAAAATAAAAATAAAACATTAAAAAAAATAAAAAATTTTAAAAAATTAAAAAAAAATCTACACCTGAAACTAATACTACACTGTATGTTAACTGGAACTTAAATAAAAACTTGGAGGGAAAAAAAGATGACCTAGAGGGCTTGTTCAAACACAGATCACGGGGTCCCACCTCCAAAGTGTGTAATCAGTAATTCTGGGTTGGGGCCCCAGTATGTGTATTTCTAGCAAGTTCCTAGGTGTGGCTGCTGCTGTGGGTCCAGGGAACACACTTTGAGAGACCACTCAAACCCAAAGCTGTCCTGATCTCTCAGCAGATGATTGTGTCTTCTCTCTGACAAAGGCAAGGGAGAAGCCTGCGTGGGCTCCTGTGGCACCCTTCCCTTACTGCAGCCATCATCACACCACTGGAGGATGTTATCAAGAGGAAGAATACGTCTAGTAGGGAAAACATCGAGTGAAGCAGAGATGGGTTGTTTTGTGGAAATTCCCAACCATTTTCCTTCTGATGGTAGCATCCCTATTTTCATCTAGGGATCCTCTATTCTTCCTGCCATGATCCACATTAGTTACAGATGGCCTGAACGTTCCCAGATCTGGGAGTAAGCGTATGAATGAGGCCTGCCCTGGCAGAAATGCACTCCCCTTGGCCACAGCGGTGAGCCCATGGATAGGATTGTGAGCTACCCAAAGCTAATGAGATGCATTTGAGATTCTTTTTGAGCCTGCAGAGAGAGAGAGTCTGAGGCCCATTTCCACCTGACTTCAGTCAAGGAACACCTGAACCTAGAACTACAACCATGCTCTCAGCCCAGAAACGGGAAGGCTCTTGGGGGCAGAGCCCGTGTGGAGGAAGTGAAGAAGGGAAGGAGAGACGTCCCTGCTTGGTGATATACCCTACTGCCTTGATCAAGCTCTACCTTTGGACTATTGTATAGGTGAGTAAGATTTCTCTTTTTGCTTAAACTGATTTGGGTTGGGTTCTCTTTATGCCCTCTTGGCTCCTAGTAGAGCAATCAAAGAGCTTTTAGTTCAGCCTCACTGACCAGGATTAAGCTGGGTATGCCCTAGAGAATGGGTAGAGGTGAGTGCTGGGAGCCCAGGAGCGTGGCTGAGACCATGAGCAGGGACAGGAGTGAAAGACCTCTGTTTATGGAGGTTCAGCCCCCGCTGAGTGTGGTACCCCAAATGGGGGGTTGCTGTGGGTTGCTGGCAGAGGCTGTTCAGTGTAAAACCCAGCCCTTGAGGCAACAGCTCTCTGAGAGCTGGAAGGGCACTGGAGATCCTGCAACGCGGGGCTGCCTGGCAGTGACGGCAGCCACAGTGGAATCCAGCTCCAGCTGCCCCCCCCCCCTTTTATTGTACCATCTTCTGGCATTCTTGCCTGATCCGGGGAGAGGGACACAAGGGGCTCTCTCACAAGCCAGTAGAAGGGGTGCTTGGAGCTCATTAAATTTGACTTGCAATGTCCTAACATCTGGTGTTATGTGCTCCAAAATTTTTATCTGCTGCTCTTGTTTAAATCTGCTTCTCCTTGGGTGCCTGCGGGGCTCGGTTGGCTAAGCGTCCGACTCTTGATTCCGTCTCAGGTCCTGATTTCATGGTTCATGACTTTGAGCCCCGTGTCAGGCTCTGCCCTAACAGGGAGCCTGCTTAGGAGTCTCTCTCTCCCTCTCTCTCTCATTCTCAAAATAAACATTTTTTTAAAAAAAGAGTTTTTTAAAAACCTGTTTTTCCTGCTAGGTATATTGTATTCCCTCTGAATTGTCTACATTTCTTTCCTTCCATTCCCCTTGTTGTGGAAACTTCCGTGTTCCACCACTTTTTAGATGCACATTGATTCTCACTTTAACACCTGTGATAATCCACATGTGTCCCACAGTCAGTGGCATGCCATAGCATAAGTGACTGTTTGTTCTTTCTTAGTGACACATAAAACGGGCTTTCTTACAATTCATGGTATCTTAGATGCAATGAGACCCGATGCAATGAGGCCCTTCTCTGGGCAGCACGCTGATCTCTCCGAACACATGTAATCCTGCTTCACTTAGGGGTTCTTGGAGCTTAGCCACAGGTGGTGGTCACTCACTGGAGCATCGCCAGTGTCTTGCACTTAGCAGATCCTCAACAAGACCTTAACTCACGTTTTCATTTGAAACTGGGACTATTAAGATTCATCCTTCTTGCTTGGCTACCTCCTCTAAGCTTGGAGTGTGACCTGCCAAAGTGAGTAAGGCTATAAGAAATTGTATATTAAAAAAATATCTATCTACATATCTGTCATCTCCATGGATGGATCAGCTCCATTTTATTTAGAAATTTTGGTCCTAATATATTGCTCCAAGTATAGATTTCTGAATGTTTCTCTACTATATTTTATTTTTAAATTCACTGCTGTATTTTAGACTTTGTTGCTAACTTGACTGGTTTATAGTGTTGATTGTGGATAATGAACTCAGATAATACAAACCACCTGGAACTCAGGATGTCTGCAGAAGCAGAACATTGGCCTGTGGGAGACCGAGTACTGTTCCGCACCGGTCGGGGGGCCTGGTGGATTGGGAAGAGGGGACATCACTCTTGAAAGGTCTTACAGGATCCTCTCTGCTGCTGGGATGGACTAAGTATAGACAAAAGCAGTGGGTGGACTCAAAGATATGAATGCCTGGTCTCTCTGAAAATGATAGAGCAAATCATGGCGACTACACCAAACAAATGACATTCCCAAGTACTCGATTTCTTACTTGAGAATAAGCAACAATCAGTAATTATGGGGTACATTTGATAAGGAGGAAAGTGATGGGTATTTTAAATGCTTTTATTCAAATGATTATGCTGGTGCATCTAGTGGGGTGATATTTTATTTTCAAGTTCTATAAGCTAAAAACTACATATTCAAAGGGATAGGAACCAAAGGGATTCCTACAAGAAGTGAGGGGTTTGTTTCCTATAAGAGGAATAAAACTTTGAACTTTTTTTTCTTGTTTTTTTTTTTTTTTTTTTGATGTTGAATGATTTACCTGAAGAGAATATGTCCTAAAGTTGCTTCAATACACCCTGGCCTGGTGGTTTTGCATAAAATTTAATGTTTAACTAAATTAAAATTAATCTCCTATCCAAATATAAGGAATGAAAAGGGAGATGGATGTTATCAGTTGATCGGCATTTACTGAACACCCCCCTGGGGCAAAATGTGGAGTATGCGTTGGAGAGGAGGGTGTTGGGGGTCCTGTGAGGACAGAACTGTGTGTAATAGAGGTGGGGGTGAAGAGGATAGGAAAAGGAGGCTTTTTAGTTCGGGCAGACCTGGGGACAGAAAAAGGATACACTCTACCAACCTCCATGTGGGGTGCTCTGAACAATGAATTACAGGAATAAATTTATTCGTGTCAAAGAAACATTCGAAAACTATATTCAAGAGTAAATCATCATACAGAAATCAATGAAGTGATATTTTATACAGCTATCTCATAGGCTAAAAATAGCCTCTAGAGAAGTTTACAAAGGTGAAAAATGGATTGGTAATTAAAGAGCTGACCAGGCTTTATCTGTGATAAACCAAGCCTCTAAAATAACACTAATAGAGTCTGTTGTGGTGGCTTCCCCGGACAACTTCTTTCTCAGCCAGCCTCCCAGGACCTACCCTGTCACCACTGCCTCGGAAATCCTGGGAGGCCCAGGCCAGGGTTACCTGCTTCAAACCAAGCCTGGGCTCCAGGGAACACGAAGAAGAGTGGCTTCTCCCAGATG
Organism: Puma concolor; assembly: GCF_028749965.1. Classification (NCBI taxonomy): domain Eukaryota; kingdom Metazoa; phylum Chordata; class Mammalia; order Carnivora; family Felidae; genus Puma; species Puma concolor. Next base: position 42,239,796 of record NC_141684.1, read on the forward strand.
AGCCTGGATCGTGTTGATGGCAGTGATCAGGAGGGGAGTCCAACATGCTTAGAAGTTCTTGAGTTTTACAGGTCAGGCAATATTTTTTCTGGGGGGGGGGGGGGGGAAAGAAAGATTACAGATATTTATCCAGTAATCCAGAGCAAGTTAGAAAGCCTTGCAACTAAAAAACAACTGAAAAGAAACAAAGAGACAGCTTTGCTGATCCTAAAACATTTGACAAAGAAAGCGTTTGGCAACATGTGCTAGAGAATGTCCATTTGCAGCCCCAGAGTGCTGCAGAAATTCCCGGGGGGGGGGGGGGGGGGGGTAACGGGATTGCTATTAGCACAGAGAGGCTGGTATTGATACCTTGTACTTAAGTAGCAAACATGAGAACAAGATTGATGTATATTCTTTTTTTTTTTTTTAATATTTATTTATGTTTGAGAGAGAGAGAGAGAGAGAAACAGAGTGCATGCGGGGGAGGAACAGAGAGGGAGACACCGAATGCAAAGCAGGCTCCAGGCTCTGAGCTTTCAGCACAGAGCCTGACACAGGGCTCGAACTCAAGGAACTGAGACATCATGACCCGAGCCAAAATCGGACGCCTAACCGACTGAGCCACCCAGGCACCCCAAAATTGATGTATATTCTTAAAGAAAAGTGAATAAACTTAAGAATTATTTCGTATACCCTTGCTATAAAATTGGATTGGTAAACCATTAACACAGGTTATAAAATTTAGGGGAAGATTTGACAAAAAGTGGATGACCTCCTTTTATGTTGCAACTGAATTTTTGCCCTACTTTTTAAGTAGAATTTTTACACTTATTGATGTTTTCTAAAATCTCTATAGTGTTGATACATTAAATTTTTTCTTAGAGATTCTTAGTGGTTGCATTTTCTTTTCCTTTACTTATTTATTTACTTTTTTTTTTTGCATTTTCTTTTCCTTTTTATCCTTGCAGTTTCTTTTTTCTTATTTGTTATTATTTTTCAGAGAGAGAGAGAGAGAGAGAGCGCATGAGCAGGGAGAGGGGCAGAGAGAGAATCCCAAGCAGGCCCCACACCCAGTGTGGAGCCTGATGCAGGGCTTGATCCCATGACCCTGGGATCATGACCAGAGCTGAAATCAAGAATCAGACACTCAGCCAACTGAGCTACCCAGACAACCCTTTTGCATTTTCTATTTTAGAGCCAGTTTGGGGGCGGGTGCCATTGTCAATATACTTATAATTCAACCATCTTGTCATTACACAAAAATAATCCATTTCAGACCAAAAGCGTTATACATTTCATTGTCAAATTTTGACAGAGCTTACTTTTACTTCTCTCAGTTGTTATATTGGAGGAAAATACACTAATCTGGAAACTGGGAGATGTGGGTTCCTGTTGTATACCATAGCAACGCCTCTGCTGTAGCTGAAGTTCCAGGAAGGGTGTTCCAGGAAGGGTGTTAAAGTACCAGAGGATGTGCGGCTAAGGCAAAGATGTTAGTAAATGCCTCTGCCGCTCTCATACGGGATACTCTGGAAAAGGTAGACACCAGAGGATTGCAATCCTTAGATTATTGTAGTGGGGTTAAGTTTTACCACAGGAATTTATAAGCTGATACTACACTGTCCAGTGATCTGTCTCCTGCGTCCATTCTTTGTGGCTGTTCTTGTTTAATAGGTAGAGTAAGCTGAAATTGGGCCTATTCTGTAGTAATTCTTTTACATGTAAATACTAAGTAAAACCTAAGTGGCCGACAGGATGACAGTGGGATAGAAAAGGGACTGGGCCATTTATGAGGCAGGGCACTGGCCCTCCCCTTGGGCGGGTGGACTAGTGGACAATGGTTCTATTAAGGAAGTTTCTAGTTGTTGAGTGGTACTGATCTCACGGGACAAGGGTCTGGCTTGCCTCTGTGTTGTTTGTTGTGTTAGGACCACCTCAGATTCAGTGTTGAATTGCTATTGAGAAATCACAGAGAGAAAAGCATTGCATCAGGCTCTAAGTAATTGCACAAGGCTTTATTTCTTCTTTTTATACCGATCTTGCTACTTCCCTCTGCTATTTTGTGACCTTCAGACCAGCCACACTTTCATGCCTCACTGCCTAAGTTATATACCCCATTTCTGCTTACATTGCACTAACTCAAATTCAGTCAGTGGCCTCCCCTCGCTGCAAGGCAGAATGGGAAACTGTCTTTATTGCAGCTGAATTAGATGTATTACTGACAGGTGTCAGGGGAGGGGGATCCCCCACATCCCCCTTATCCTACAAGGTCTAGTACTGGCGTCACTTCCGACAGGTCTTCCCTGCTTCTTCTGGGCAAACTCTTCATCACTCACTGCTCTCAAGTCCCCCTTTTATCTCTACTTGCGTTTTGCCCTATGATGACATGACCTGGGTTCTATTCAGGTCTCATTCTAAATTGTAAGTCCTGAACCATGGACACCTAATGACTCACCTTTGTATGTGTGAGTTCTCATGTTACTCACTTTTGTACTTTTAAGGGCCATACATTTCTTTCCTTTTTTTTTTTTAATGTTTATTTATTTTCAGAGAGAGATCTATCTATCTATCTATCTATCTAGAAAGAGAGAGTAGGGGAGGGGCAGAGAGAGACGGCGAGAAGGAATCCCAAGCATGCTCCATGCCACCAGCACAGAGCTCGATGGGGGGCTCGATCCCATGAACCATAAGATCATGACCTGAGCTGAAATCAAGAGTCAGACGCTTAACTGACTGAGCCACCCAGGCACCAGTAAGGGCCATATGTTTATTTCTGAGTGCAGAGCCTGACACATATGTGGAAGTTTGCAGCCTAACACCCTCGGACTTCTGGCAAGATTAGTAAAAAGGAATGTGTGTTATGTTCAATATATATTTAAACTATAATACAGGGGCACCTGGGTGGCTCAGTCGGTTAAGCATCCGACTTTGGCTCAGGTCATGATCTCACGGTTCATGAGTGCAAGCCCTGCGTCGGGCTCTGTGCTGACAGCTCAGAGCCTGGAGCTGCTTCGGATTCTGTGTCTCCCTCTGTCTCTATCCCTCCCCCACTCACACTCTGTCTGTCAAAAATAAATAAACATTAAAAAAATTTAAACTACGATATAAAGCCAATATATTTTCTGTATAACCTGAGTTGGTATGCCAGTCAAAATGTTTCTTCCACACCTTTCAGTGTGATTAGGCTGGTTATCCACAGCAATCAGAACCTTTGACCATTATGTATACATTGTTCCAAGACTAAAGGGGTCTCTGGTTAAAAAAATTAGGAGTCCCTGTCCTCAGTGCTCAGGAAGCATTTCTTCATATATCAGGAAACTGTATTTCTTCCACTGCATAAAAAATTCTCTGCAAAAAAATTAGGCCCCCAATTCCTTATCTGAAATTATGATCTGAAAAGCTCTTAAAACCAAAAGTTATCCCATAAGTTTGGCACCAAAACTTATTTTGCAGCAAAACAGGCTTGAACTGACCAAAGACTCAGCTGTCACAACATCCCTCTCAAAATATCTGCTGAGTGCTGATATTCTGTTGCCTTTTTTTTGTTGTTGTTCTTTGGTAACCATGAAACATCAGAGTCAAAGACACCTTTCTGGTAATAGTGAGAAGACAAAAAGAAGAAAAGAAGCACCTCTCATTCACAATAGCACAGAGAGTGAAGTTATTACAGAAGCTTGATCCTGATGTGTTTGTGAGGCATTTTACTAAAGATAATGGACTAGAGTCATTACTACATATGAGCTGAAGAAACAGAAGCTAAGTTTTATACTGATGGATGAACAAGAATCAATAAAAATAAGAAAACATTGCATAGGACAAAAATGTAAGATTTTTTAAAAGTAATCTCTACCCCCAATGTGGGGCTCGAACTCACAACCCCGAGATCAAGAGCCACATGCTCTAACGAGTGAGCCAGCCAGCTGCCCCCCCAGAATTTAAGATCTTGACCACGTTTTGCTTGAGTGAAAGTGAATATGTAACTAGAATACAGCTAGAACATACCCTGAGGAACTGCACCTTGAAGGTGCGTCTGAACATTCATCAAGGTAGCTACAGAACTTGAAGAGGCATCGTTGTGTAAAATAATCTGCAAGTCAGCTGGGAGAAGCTTCTAATGATCAGGAAGCATCGGAAAATTATATTAATGAATCTGATAAAATCCTATCTGAGTAAAACATTTTTCTTGAGAAAACGGACAATGCTGATGAAACAGCTCTTTCCCGAAGCTGCATTCCTGGAAAAACCTCAATAACACTGGCGGGTGACCAGTGAATGAGAAAGAGCAACAGGCAAAATATTCAAAAGGTGTATATAATTTCCCTGGGCTTTTCTATGCAAACAAACACGGTAACCAGAGAAATCCTCCCACTGGTCAATAATGACTGTATGGCAGGAGTGGGACTTCCTGAAGGCAGGCTGGTCAGGAAGGCCTGTGAGGTTTTACTGTTCCTACAGAGGTGCTCCCCACAACTGCCATAACTTCTCGTGATGCTGATGTGCAATCGTATCCTCTGTGATGAAGCAAAAGCACCTAAAACATTAAAACTGTCTTAGGTGCTTGCTTGCTGCAGTTAATAAGGGCCTCGGAGTCAAAGACTTCTTGGAAGGGGTGCCTGGCTGGCTAGTGGGCGGAGGCGTGTGACTCTTAATCTTGGGGTTGTGAGTTCAAGCCCCATGTTGGGTGTAGAGATTACCTAAAAATAAAATCTTAAAAAAGGAAATAAAAAGACTTCCTGGGGCTGGGGCATTCCTGCCTTCGGGATGCCATTAATACAGTTAACTAAAGCATGGAATGATGTTGATAAATTACTATTAAAAATGCTAGGGGCACCTGGGTGGCTCAGTCAGTTAGGCATCCGACTTTGGCTCAGGTCATGATCTTGTTATTCCCAAGTTCAAGCTTGGTGTCGGACTCTGTGCTGACAGCTCAGACCCTGAAGCCTGTTTCAGATTCTGTGTCTCCCTCACTCTCTCTGCCCCTCCCCCACTCACGCTCCGTCTCTCTCTCTCTCTCGCTCAAAAATAAACAGTAAAAAAAATAATAATTATTATTTTTTTAATGCTTGGCATTGATGGGGCTCCTGGGTGGCTGAGTCAGTTGGGCATCTGACTTCGTCTCAGGTCATGATCTCGCAGTTCGTGAGTTTGAGCCCTATGTCTGGCTCTATGCTGACACCTAGTAGCCTGGAGCTGGCTTCGGATTTTGTGTCTCCCTCTCTCTCTGCCCCTCGCCCACTCACACACTCTGTCTCTCTCAAAAATAAATAAACATCAAAAAAAATTTTTTTTAACGCTTGGCATTGATATGATGTATAACCACACACTGATTATGAGAAACATAAAAACAGACTCAAATCGAGGGACATTTTATAAAATATGTGACCAGCACTCCTCAAAAGTTTCAAGGTTGTGGAAAACAAGGAAAGACTGAGAAAGTGCCATAGACTTGATGAGGCAAAGGAGACACGATGATTAAATGTAGTGAAATGTCCTGGATGGGATCCCAGAACAGGAAAAAAAAAAAAAAAAAAAAAAAAGCCATTAGCGGAAAACTGGTGAAATCTGATAAAATGTGGACGTTAGTAAATAGTACTGTCATTATTAATTTCTTAGCTTTTTAAAAAATGTTAACTAGTGAATCTGAGTAAACTTTATTTTTATTTATTTTTTTTAATATTTTATTTTTAAGTACACCCAATATGGGGCTCAAACTCACAACACCAAACTTAAGAGTGGCAAGCTCTTCTGACAGAGCTAGCCAGGCACCTCTAATTTCTTAGTTTTGACAAATGTGCCATGGTTATTTAATGTTAGCAGAAGATGGGTGCCAAACACACGGGACTCTGTGCTGTCTTTGCAACTTGTCTGTAAATCTAAGATTACTTCAAAAATAGAAATTTATTTTCGAAAATGCTTGGCATGGACTTTGGCTTAGGGTGATGTTTGAAACCAAATCTATAAAAACTTTGAAGGATTTCATATCACTAATGAGAAGACCACCTTATGCCAAAAGTTTGTCAGCTCAGCTAAAAGTATTAGGCTGACATCAAAGAATGTTCCTCATTGCGAACGGTCCTCCTGTTGTACGTCTTGAGTGAGAAAATTGCTGAAGTGTTTTTGAAGACTTTGTGTGCACAAAGGTTTTTATAATTGTGGCAAAATACACATAAAATTGGAGTGCCTGGGTGGCTCAGTCTGTTGAGTGTCCGACTTCAGCTCAGGTCATGATCTCACAGTTTGGGAGTTCAAATCCCACATCGAGCTCTCTGCTGTCCGTGCAGAGCCTGCTTTGGATCTTCTGTCCCTTTCTCTTTTCCCTTCCCCTGCTCACACCTCTCAAAAAGTAAAGAAAACATTAAAAAAATGCCATGTAATATTTACCATCTTAACCATTTCTGAGTGCACAGTTCATTGGTATTAAATACGTTCACATTGTTGTGCAACCTTTGCCACTAAGCTTCACCATTACTCTTTTCATCTTGTAAAATGGAAACTCTATACCTAGAAACAGTAACTCCCTATTCTTCCCTCCCCCCCCACCCCCCACCCCCGGCAACCACTATTAAAATTTCTGTTTTTTATTTTGACTACTTGAAGTACCTTCTATAAGCGGAATCATACAGCATTTATCTTTATTGTGACTAGCCTGCTTCACTTTGCATAGTGTCCCCAAGGCTCATCCATGTGGTAGCATATTGCAGGACTTCCTTCTTTTTTAAGGCTAATTAACATTCCATTGTATGTTCTACATTTCGCTTATCAATTTGTCAATGGACACTTGGGTTGCTTCCATATTTTAGATATCGTGAATAATGCTGCTATGAAAATGGGTGCATATATATCCGAGACCCTGCTTTCAATTCTTCTGAGTACCCAGAAATCTGACTGTATGGAACTGTTGACCATGTGGTGATTCTGTCTTCTTGAGAAAATGTCATCCTATTTTCCACAGTGACTACATCATTTTAACATTCCCACCAACAGTGCACAAGGGCTCGGATTTCTCTACATCGTCACCAATACCTGTTTTTTTAATGGTAGCCAACCTAACGGGTGTGTGAAACGGTTTTAAATGTAGATGATCATGGGCGCCTGGGTGGCTTAGTCGGTAAACCATCAGACTTTGGCTCGGGTCATGATCGCGCGGATCGTGAGTTTGAGCCCCACATTGGGCTCACTGCTGTCAGTGCAGAGCCTGCTTCAGATCCTCTGTTCCTCTCTCTCTCTGCTCCTCCCCTGCTTGCATTCTCTCTCTCAAAAATAAACACTAAAAAAATGTTAAATACAGGTAATCATGAGGATAATGGTGATGATGAACATGAAATCGTAAACAGGTGGGAAAAAATACCTAAATGATATGGTGAAAATGTGTGGTGTGTTAGTAGTTGACCTTGAACCATGCACATTTATCAATGATCGTGAGTTTATGTTGGTTTTTGTAATTAATGAGGAACTGCTTAAATGGAAACCTAAATTAATTAACCATCTGACATGGGGAGAAGTCTTTAAAGAAGCCCCTGTTAGAGTGCTTCCCTTGATCCAGCTCCTGATGTCATCGGTAACCCAGCTCCTTTTAGCCTGCTGCCAGCAATAGGCACTGAGGTTCCTCTCCTCTGGATGCTCAGACAACCAGAGGTAATAGATGTTCATGGTTTGCACATGTGCAGGCATATTTAGCTGAATCTGAACTGGCATATTTAAAAGACTTATAAAATGTTTTCTTAGAAATAAGAGTGTTAGGAGCGCCTGAGTGCCTCAGTCGGTTAAGCACCCAACTTCAGCTCAGGTCACGATCTTGCGGTTCATGAGTTTCAGCCCCACGTCGGGCTCTGTGCTGACAGCTCAGAGCCTGGAGCCTGCTTTGGATTCTGTGTGCTCTGTTTCTCCCCCACTTATGCTCAGTCTCTCTCTCTGTCTCAAAAATGAATAAACATTAAACAATTAAAAAAAAATAACATTTGGGGCGCCTGGGTGGCGCAGTCGGTTAAGCGTCCGACTTCAGCCAGGTCACGATCTCGCGGTCCGTGAGTTCGAGCCCCGCGTCCGGCTCTGGGCTGATGGCTCAGAGCCTGGAGCCTGTTTCTGATTCTGTGTCTCCCTCTCTCTCTCTGCCCCTCCCCCGTTCATGCTCTGTCTCTCTCTGTCCCAAAAATAAATAAACGTTGAAAAAAAATTAAAAAAAAAATAACATTAGAGTATTTACAATCTTTTTATCCCACTGTTTCATTTACTGGTTTATTATTATTTAAATAAACTACATACTATTTGTCCTAATGGATGTTTCACTGTAGAAGTATTAGTATGTTTGATTATGATTTGCTGAGTTAAACCCTGCTGGGGCTATTATATAACATACAATGTTATATACATGCTACCTTTCAAGAGATCTGAAAAATTTTGAGTTCCAAAACCCCCCAGGTCCCAAGGATTTTGGATTATAGATTGTGGACCGTATTTTAGCAAAAAAGCAAATAACTCATTTGTAGGAAATCATTCCATTATTCCAGGTCAATATCCTTTTTGAACAATCTCTAATGCCTGTCACTCTTGACTATGCAGCTTTCTATCTTGCCCTCACAGTATAAAGACCTCTGTTATATTCTGTCACTAATAGGAAACCAAAACTTTTTATTTTTTTACATTTATTTTTGAGAGACAGGGAGAGACAGAGCACAAGTGGGTTCCAGGCTCTGAGCTGTCAGCACAGAGACCGATGTGGGGCTCGAACCCACAAACCATGAGATCATGACCTGAGCTGAAGTCGGACACTCAACCAACTGAGCCACCCAGACACCCCCAAAACTTACCTTTTAAGCAGCAAAGCTGAAAAAGTTTAATCATCTCTGGTGGTAATACTTCTGGACTGCATTACACACTAATTAGGGCATTTATAAGATTATACAAAGGATGAGGAGTGCCTGGCTGGCTCAGCAGGAAGAGCATGCAACTCTTGATCTCTGGGTCATGAGTTTGAGCCCCATGGTGGGTATAGAGATTATTTAAGTAAATGAAGAATTTTAAAAATATTATGTAAAGCATGAATTAATTTCTCCCTAATAATTCAGCTTCACCACCATGAAGATAAGTTATGCATTGTGAAAACAGGGCCTGGCTCCAGACCATCCAGCTTGCACAGTCCTTGTATCTTCCAGGCACCCCTGGGCTCAGACCAGCTGTCCCTCCTGGCTGCTTTCAGGGTGCTGCCTGTCATAGCGTCCTCACTAATGTGTTAGGGCTTGAAAAGCTTATTGGGGTGTCTAAAATAAGAATGAATGATCCAGTAAGAGCTTGAACTTTAGAACATCTGTTTTGGCTATTCAGAGGCCTTCACCCCTTCCTACTTCTCACCTGGGTTACTGACTGAGGTTCCAGGTAAATAACCCCCAGAGGGCCAAGGCAACATCATGCATTACTCTTATTTTGTTTAAGGATTAAGGAGGGAAAGAGAGATTATCACCTGGATATTTTTTCCCAGAGAAGCACTAATCCACCTCTTTGGTAAGCCCATGTCAAGTTGAGAACATTGGGATAATACAGCCTGGTAACATTGCCAACACATTTTATGTGTGTTCTAATATTCTACTCCAAACTGCTCGTGTAGAAGGAAAAAGAAACAGAAGGATTACAATGTGAGACATGCTTTGTATACGTCCATTAATCAAACACTCTGAGGTAGATATTATTTCCTTTTTACAGATGAGGACTGAGGTTAGGTAACTGACCAAACCTCTCACAAGTTGTAAGGGATAGACAGATGGGTTATAATCTAGTTTCTATCTCTCAAACTCATTCTCTCATATTTTTTCACTTTATTTTAAAAAAAAAAATCACAGTATCAATGCATGTTTGTTGTAACAAGTCTAGCTGAGATGGTATCCTGTCACTTCTTTCTCCATACTCATGTAATCATGTAGACACACGTATGAAGATTTATTTTCCCCAAAATGTAAGACCATTTCATTAATATTAGTCTGCAACTATTACTACTATACTCACATGATAACACAGCTTTCTTAGTCCACACAAGGAAGCCTAATTCCGTTTTTAAAAAATAATTGCACGACATATTCTGTACTACAGATAAACCACACTTCCTAACAGAAATTCAAATTGTGTTTAGACTTTTGCCATTATAAATAATGCTGTGGTAAACTTTCTTGAACACATGACCTTACAAACTGGAACATTGATTTCCACAGGATGAATGAACAAAAATAACACTGCTGAATGTAATCTCTGTTATTTTTTTTTCATAGATAGTAGGCTGCATTCCCAAAAGATACAGCAATTCATGTTTGCAGCAGCAATATCTGAGTGCTCATTTTCTCACCCTCTTGCCAGCACAAAATATTATCTTTTTTTTTTTTTTTGGGCGTATTGAAAAATGGCATTTCATTGCATTTCTCTGATTACTGGTAAGATTGAGGCTTGTGCTCTTGTTTGTCAGGTTCTCACTCATAAAGAGTGACATACAAGGCCAATCAATGGAATTATCTTCTCTAAGGCCTGGTAAAGTCACTCCTACTGGACAGAGGCAAGATTCCATTAGATTCCAGGCAACGCAAACCCTCAGGATGCAAGGTCTACAGCAGAGGGCATCAGAGAAAGAAAGAAAAACAAAACTAGGTTAGGTTAGGAGTTGTGAACAGTTCAAAGCCAGTAAATAAATGGAGAGTGAAATGAGGTTACTTTTACTAACTCTCGGCAACCTTTATCAAAACCAGGGGAGGGAGCAGGGAACCTTGGCTAGATGCCTCTTCCACAATTCTCACCCTTCACCTGCAAGGTAATTAAGAAAGAAGGAAAAAGAAATGACAGAAAGAGGGAGACAGAAGAACCTTCAGCCAGGGCCACACTCCTGTCAGAGCTGGAGGCTTCCAGAGGGGCTGGAGTTCCAAAGGCTTCCAGGGGCTCTGATGGAGGGAAGCAGAGGGCAGCTTGGCCTCCTGCAAGCTCCATCCATTCTCTCCAGCTGAGAGTGAAACCTGAGGACAAACCAGAGGCAGTAAGGGGAGGAGCCAGCTAAGGTGTAATTCCTTCTTCAGCTGGAGGTGTCCCTTTGGATACATCACAGGACCTCTCTGAATCTTACTTTCCTATCTTGAAAAATGAGGGATGAGTTCGGAAATGTTGATGTACAAGGCCACTTCCATTTCCAAGATTCTACAGTTCCAATTATAAAATGTTGTTTTCTATTACCCTTGTCTCACCTTCTATTGGTCTCCATGAAAAAGCAGAACGATCAGAAAACTTGGAGTCAAGTCTTGGGTTCAGTTCCAACCTGCAAGCTATGCCATCTTAGACAATCCCTTTGATTCCTCTGAGCCTTTTTGCTCATCTATAAAACTTACCAAATAAAGCTTCAAGGACTGTTGCAAGACTCAAATGAGGGGGTATTTATGAGAGCATTTGTAAACTCTAACACTGTTCAGACAAATGTAGTATAGTGTTCTTACTAAATCTGAGCCACTCACTTCTGTTTCTTTGCTCAATTTAAGCTTCACTCAACAAATACTTAAATCATTCATTCCATAAATACTGACAGAGTGTTTGGGGCACTAGAGTTACCTTAGTGAATAAGATACTGGAATTCACTGACATCACGGGACTTGGATGTGAAAGTTCTTTTAACATCTGGATCAGATAAGGCAATCTGTGCACATAAATATTTCAGCAAGGTACATAAAAGGTAAAAAAAAAGCTGTATCCAGTATATAGCCAGTAAATGTCTCCAGTAGAGAGACGAATTCAACAGAGTTCCTCCTACGGCCCCATAGTGATCGGACACTGTTTCAGGTATTGGGAGACTGAACACTGAAAAACACAGACCAAGTCCCTGGCCTTTTGGAGTTTACATTCTATCAGAAGGTTTAACTGGTCAGACTATACTAACCACATATGGAATATACAGCCAAAGAAAGGTATGAGGCCAATTGTGAGAGGTAGGAAACCTAGTTCTGGACCCAGAGCTTCCAGCCTCTTGGCAACATTCAGTTTCCCCTTATCGGAACTGAAGGCATTATGAACTCTGACTTACACTTCCCTTGTGCCTCATTTCTAATTCCAAGTATTCAGTTTGGACAAGTTAACAGTCTTTACCAAGTAGTGAGATGTTGGGGATAGGGAATAATCACAGCTATTTTTCAGCCATGGTCAGTTGTCACAGCTTAGATTTTTAAACAGCATTCATCCATACATTCTGCAAACGCATGATTCAGCTTTCCCCTTTTTTCAGGTTCCTCTGGATCTACCCCGTGGCTCACTTAACATGAGGACTCCCATAGCTAATAACAGACCACCAGCTTCTATGTCACCTCTAAAGTATTGATCATTATGCATTCAGCTGGATATTCTACAACTGGAGATTCTTTTGTATGAGGCACTGTGCCAGGTCCTTGCTTCTTGGCATTTATAATATTTGAAAATTTAAAAGAAAAATGCAAATAACTCCGATATAAGCACTGGATTAAATGAGGTAAGGGAGGGAGATATTACTTCCGACTCAAGGAATTAGGGGCAAGAAGGATGCAGCTCTGATGAGAGCTTGCTCACACATCAGTGCTGCACACAGTGCTGGACATTTTACATGGATTCTCTCACTTGATGTGGAAGGCTCCACAAATGACTTGGACTCTAAGACTTTGAGTGATGGGAGGAATTAAGAAAGGCAGAAATGTAATTTCAGTTGAATATCTATTGACTGCCAAATGCTGGCCAGGCACAATGCTAGGTACTGGGCACCCAACGGTGAACAAGTGTGGGTCCTGTAATAAAGGGCTTACAGTGGGGGATACGGACAAATACAATAACCATGCAATTATAATTACTAAACAGTGTGTTGTGTGTTAAAATAGGTAAAAGCACCAGGATGATAGTTAACAAAGGTGCTTTCAGTTGCACGTGATAAAACTGACTCAGTTTCTTATGCTAACCTGTAATAGACTGTAATAGACTGGTTTATGTTATTAGGAACCTCAGAGTGGATCCAGGACTTAAGAAAACTCTCTCTCTCTGCTCTACTGTCACCACAGCCTTTCATACTGCCGATGGGGTGTTCCTCCAAATGAACACTGCTTGATACAGTGACCTTGGAGCAAGAGATCAGCTGGCTCTCAGGGAAGGAAAATTCAGGGAGGGACTCTGGCCCTGCTTGGACCATTCAACTCTCCCTGAAACAACTGTTGCCCACGGAAGGGACACCATGATTAACAAGCTCGTATTGTGCACCTATCCCTGTTGGTGGACCGTGGGTAGGTTCTGATAGCAGAAGAAAGGGAGAGGGAGAAATGCATGCTGGCAGAGTCACCAAAACAACAGCTACCATACAGAGGCCCCTGAAGGGAACACTGCAGCCATGGAAAAAGCAGGAACACAGAGAAAGAAATTTGCACGATGAGTTCCCGGGATGGTAGGTAGACCAGTTTGGCCGGAGCAGTGGTCACACCAGAGAGCTGGGAGGACAACCAGACTGTGGAGGGCTCTGAATGCTTGCCCATCGGCTCCAGAGCAGCCTGACAGGGGCATGTTGACAGCTTTGTTCAGAGTCTTTGCAATTCTCCTGAAAACCATTCAGCAACAAGCATGAAGGTGTGAAACTCCTCTACAAACTTACATCTTCAGAGAAATGAGGAAGTGAGAAAGGTCCCAAACTTCATATTGTGTGTGGCGTCACCCCTGAACCAGCAGAGTGAACTACAATGTGTGGTTTGCCAGCTGTGCCACAGGGAAGACCAGAAACCGCATGGAGGTCGGGGTGGTGCAGGTCCCAGCAATCCGCAGTGAAAATTCAACCCCAGGAGGAGAGGACCCAGTCTGGCTGGGAACTGCCATGAGCAGGACAAGGAAGGAGGAGGAAGAAAAAAATCAAGTGCCTGGAGGGCTCACAGGTGCAAGTTAGGAAAGAGCGAGGAGCGTGCTGGCCGGAAGGGCAGGGCCCTCGTTGTCAGGGGCTCCATCAGGGGAAGGAGCCAGTCGTAGGAGGCCTCCTGAGCCAGGCTGGGATCCTAAATAAAGAGGAAGCCCAGCTACAGAGGCACCATGTAGTAAAGAAAGTGGACATCTCTGTGGGAACACCGGAGGGAGCCCTTGAGCTGAGAAACGAAGACAGCCTGTGGAGGAAGGCTTCCTCACTCCAGGCACCAGCATTCTCTTGCAAATCGCTGGTTTTGAAAAATCCAACGCATGTAAAAATAAATGATAAAAAGTTGTAACTCAACATCCAGTCAGAGGCACCGTAAGAAAAAACATCTGTACAAAGGTACTGTCAGAAAAAAATCTGAAAGGGAGTAGCAAAACTTTCCCGCAGACTATGAAAACTCATCAGAAAAATGTTGCCAAAAAGCAGAAGAAAAATTTAACCAATATCCTATTATAACATTTAAAACATGTAACCAGGCTGTGGCCATGCAAGAAGCTGAGGGGCAGAAATAACTCAAGGAAGGGATGGTCGGGCAGTAGAGGGCCACAGACAACAGGAAGACTTGAAACAGGAACTGGTAGATTTAGAAAATAAGAAAAACACAACGTTTCAGAAACCACATTACAAGAAACACGAGAGAAGAGGCATCAAGCTAAAGGACACTGGAAAACAAAGAAAAGTGAAGAAGATAAAACAGAAATAAATAAAATCATTAGAGAAGGCATGATAGAGAAGACAAAGGAAATCGCACAAATGTAAACTGAGAGTCCCTGAAGAAAAAAAAAACCCGAATGGAACAAAACATTTTAAGATACAGCTCAATTTTAAGAGGGTTTGTACTTGGGGTTGGGTGGAGAGCTTGGGCCAGATCACAGACCTAAGTTTAGGAAGTAGGTGGGAAGGAAGGGCTGGAAGTCATCTGGAGGCTGTGGTAGCGGGCAGGTCAGGGGCGGCCTCAGCCAGGACCTGCCCTGCTGGGGCCTGCTGGGGCCTCCTGGGGCCCCTCCAGCACCACGCTGCCACCAGAGGGGGCTCAGAAGCCGAGTGAGCAGCTCCTGTTTCCTGAATCCTGATTCTGCCCAATCTTAACTAGTACAGAAGTACAGGCCAGGGGTGGAGGAGTAAATGAGATAAATACTTCAGGAGAAGCTCCTTAGACAAAGTTAGAAATCAGAGAACCAGAAAGTACAGAGATTGATATGATCCCGTTCATCTTCCTGCCCCATCCCAAGGTACTATTACCTTTGGATAGTAAAAATCAATGATTATTTTTGCAAAATATGCTTTTATGCTATTCTAAGTATGTACCAATAACTATATGTAATATTTGTTTCATATGCTTTTGAACTTTATATAAATGGTATCATACCGAATGTTACAATTTACTTTTTTCCCAAACATTATATTTTTGAAACTTATCCATGTTGATACATGTGGTTCTACTTCATTTTAACTACAACACGGTATTCCATAATAGGACTATACCACAATGTATTTACCCATTCATTTGTAGATGGACCTTTCAAAAAAGGTCTGACAGGTTTCGTTTTTGTTTTTTTCAAGTTTTTATTTAAATTCCAGCTAGTTAACATACTGTGTAATATTTCAGGTGTAGAATTGATTCAACAGTTACATACAACACCAGTACTCATCACAAGTTGGTTATTTTATTTATTTTATATTTTATTTTGAGAGAAAGCACAAGCAGGGGAGAGGGGCAGAGGGAGAGAAAGAGAATCTTAAGCATGGGACTTGATCCCATGACACTGGGATCATGACCTGAGCCGAAATCAAGAGTCAGATGCTTAACCGAGTCACTCAGGCACCCCATTATTTTTGTTTTTTAAATAAAACTAAAATATATACCTACTCTATGACCCCAAAATTCCAATCTTAGGTATATACCCAAAAGGAATGAATATGTTTGTCCACAAAAAAGTGTTCACAACAAGAATGTTCACAGCACCTTTATTTGTAACAGCCAAAAAATAAAAAATAAACGGGTGTATAGACACAGTGGAATACTACTCAGCAATAAAAAGAAAGTAATGATATATGCAGTAGCATGGATGAAAGTCAAAAACGTGTTAAATGAAAGGAGTCACACAAGAATATATATGTGTTGGGAATGCAAGCCAGTGCGGCCACTCTGGAAAACAATCTGGAGGTTCCTCAAAAAACTAAAAATAGAGCTACCCTACGAGCCAGCAATTGCACTAGGCATTTACCCACGGGATACAGATGTGCTTTTTCCAAGGGACACATGCACCCCCATGTTTATAGCAGCACTATCAACAATAGCCAAAGTATGGAAAGAGCCCAAATGTCCATCGATGGATGAATGGATAAAGAAGACGTGGTACATACATGCAATGGACTATTAGTCAGCAATCAAAAAGAATGAAATCTTGCCATTTGCAACTACGTGGATGGAACTGGAGGGTATTATGCTAAGTGAAATTAGAGAAAGACAAAAATCATATGACTTCACTCATATGAGGACTTTAAGAGACAAAATAGATGAGCGTAAGGGAAGGGAAACAAAAATAATATAAAAACGGGGACAAAACAGAAGAGACTCATAAATATGGAGAACAAACTGAGGGTTGCTGGAGGGGTTGTGGGAGGGGGGATGGGCTAAATGGGTAAGGGGAACTAAGGAATCTACTCCTGAAGTCATTGTTGTACTATATGCTAACTAATTTGGGTGTAAATTAAAAAAAATTAATATATATGTGTGATTCCATATGTGTATGTATTTATACACATATAATACAATTTATATATAACACGAAGTTCTATTACAGAACTAGTAAAACCAATCTATGGTGGAAAAAAATCACAACACTGGCTCCCTAATGGTGGTAGGTGGAAATGGGCATTGCCAGGGAAAGGAAGCTTCCGGAGGATGATGGTAATGTTTTATAACTTGACAGGAGTTTGTGTAACACAAGTGTATCCATTAAGAATGTATAGTTAGCATTTGTACTCTTCATTGACAGTAAGTTTTATCTCAAAACTAAACAAATATTGAATTCTGCTAATGCTATGTATGCATAGTAAAGTATTTGAGGGGAAGTATACTGATATCTCCAGTTTTGTTGGAAATGCATGAAAAAATAAGGTGGAATAATAGATGGATAGAGGTATGGACAGACGGAAAGAATCTGTGATAAAGTAAGCGCAGCAAAAATATTGATGGGATTTGGGTGGTGGGCATATGGCTATTCATTATAAATTCCTTTCAACTTTAATGGATATTTTTAAATTTCATAATAAAATGCAGGGGAAAATTTTAACATTTAACCTGTCCAAAACCAACTCCTGATTTCATCCTGCCCTAAAACTGCTCCTCCCTTCATCTACCCAGCCCAGCACCAGTAAATGACAGTCACTCAGCTAGCTGTTCACCCTTGAGCTGTCCCTGTCCCATTCATCAAATCCATCACTACATCCTTTCTGCTATACTTTCAATATACATCCTGAATGCACCCACCTTTCATCACCTTGCCACCCTAGCCTGTTCCAAGGTGTCACTAGCTCTCACCTGGGTCACTCCAGTCCACTCACTCCTCTCCCTGCTGGCGTCTCTTCTCCACACAGCAGTCCCATGGGTCATTTTTAAATGGGAGCATTTAAAATGCTGCCTTTCCTCCCTCTCTCACTACATTTCCAGCCATACTCACTTCCTTGTCCATTAAATAAGCCAAGGTCTCCTGGACTTCCTGTTCCCCTGCCTGGAATGTTCTTCCTCCTTACCTGCATGGCTGGTTCTCTCACTTCACAGGTCTCAGATCAAATGTCACACCAAAAAGTGTTCACTGAACTTGTATCTAATGTAGCAACTCACATCACATCCCTTATGCTGTTTTTATTTTTCTTACTTCTTATTACTGCTACCTGTTTGTTTTCTATTCCCCCACCCCTGCCCACACGCACACACAACTAGAATTAAGCTCCAAGGGGGCAGTAATTTTTGCTTCACTACTGTGTCCTAGTGTTTGTTGAATTACTGAAAGGATAAAATGTCACCTCCTGAGTCCTTCCCAGATCACTTCCTACCTCCTACAGCTTAATAGTCTCCTCTGTCATATTCTGTTTTTTTCTTTTCTATATTGCTTAATGATAATTATTTGCTACACATTTATTCTGTCCCCCACCCCAGTAGATATGTGAGCTCTTACAGATAGGGGCGATTTCTTAATTGTCATGTTCCCCAGTAGTTAACAGGAACAGTGTCTGGCCCCGAGCAGGCTGATCCACCCTGCATCCACCTGCCAACTTCAACCTCAACCTAGAGCTTCTGGATTTCTAATACTGCCCTGTTTATCCCTGTTCTTTCTCTGCACTGTGGAGTATCACAAATCTTGCACACCTGAACCAACCATCTCTAAAGGGCTCTAGCTTCCACACCTTAAGATGCCTCTCTTCTCCCCCCAGACCTCTAGCGGGTAGCCAACGGCAGCTCTCACAGAGCCAGGCTCTCTTTGTCTACTCTCACAGATACCAGATCATGAAGTCATACACTTAACCCACCAAGCCACCCAGGTGCCCCTGAATCTAAAAACTTCTAAAAAAGAGTTGATTAATTTTTTAAAAACCTTATTATTCATTGGGAACAATTCTACCATCCATCACTCTAGCCTTAGAGAATTAAAGTTCTATAATGGGATATCCTATGCATAACTCAATTCAGTATTTACCAAGGTCCTCTTTGTATGCCTCTGAACTGCTGGGTAGATGCTAGAAAAAGATGAACAAAACAAAATTCAAGGACTAGTTGGAGATAAAAGACATTTTCATAGGTAATTATTGTCCTGTGAGGTGAGCAGAACTGAAGAGCACAGAGACAGGGATTTGGGAAGGTTTCACAGAAGGTACGGCAAAGAAAGGCATAGAAGCAAGAAATAAGTGGGCTGGGCCTGATTTTTTTAAACCTGTGCTTCTAAAAACCTTTGTTTTCTCCCTGTTTTTTCCTGAAAATGAAAGCACTGTAGAGGCCACTAGTTTATTTACTATGGTATTTTAACTTTGCATGAACCATGGGGGAAAATACTTTAGAAAATGCCAAAATTTCTAAAATTATTACATGTATGTATGAAAGAATTTCATATACTTCAAAGTGAATTTTAAAACTATGGGGCGCCTGGGTGGCGCAGTTGGTTAAGCGTCCGACTTCAGCCAGGTCACGATCTCGCGGTCCGTGAGTTCGAGCCCCGCGTCGGGCTCTGGGCTGATGGCTCAGAGCCTGGAGCCTGTTTCCGATTCTGTGTCTCCCTCTCTCTCTGCCCCTCCCCCATTCATGCTCTGTCTCTCTCTGTCCCCCCCCAAAAAAATAAATAAACGTTGAAAAAAAAAATTAAAAAAAAACAAAACAAAACTAGGGTCACTGGGAAAAGAGGGAGCTAAAGGAATGTGTAAAAATATGAAACAAGATAACATATTGATAAACAAGATAACATATTGAAAGATGATGTCTATGGGGCCTGGCTGACTCAGTCAGAAGAGTGTGGGACTCTTGATCTCAGGGTCCTGAGTTCAAGCCCCCCTTGAGTGTAGAGATTAAGTTAATTAATAAAACTAAAAAAAAAAAAAAAAAAAAAGACGATGTCTAAAGTAACTACCTAAAAGGACAACTATATGAACAAAACTCTGGGAAACAGCAATTTTATAATTCAGCTTTCTGTGTTATTCAGGAGCCTTCAAACTCAATTTCTTCAGGTGTAAACGAGTAAGGGAGGTGGACAGGTGAGCAAAGAGCACTGAGCATGTGCTCTGTGACAGTTACATACACAAGAGAGGGTCTCTAATACATTATCAAACGTAACCTTTAAAAAGAGCCTTGAAATGGGTGCCTTCTATCTTTTCCAGAGAAAATCCATGCTCAGAGGAATTCAGTAACTTGCAACAGAGCAGGGCTGGAATCTGGATCCATCTGAAAGGTAAACTCACGTTCTTTTTAATCCCACTTAACTATTGGTCACGTACTTGTAACATGGCAGAATTCACCCTGTTGGTTTCCAGACAAAGCAGTCTTGAGATGGCTTCTAATTTCTCCTTTACTATGACTGCACTCTATTCACTTCCTAGTCAAGGGCACTGACCAAAGTACACTTCTAATTACAGTCTTGTTTACAGGTAATATATTAATTAGCCTAGTGTTGAGCATACAATACATACACCAAAGTTAATCCTACAAATATTAATCGATGTACCTAGTTTTCTGTACATTTTATCAAATTCATTCATTTAGGCCACACCAGTTTTCGTATGTCAAGGTAACACACTTGTTGGAAGACCTCCCCTTTCTTACTATCTCTAAGCTTTACACCGAAAGTGTTTTGAGGTGACTGCGAAAGGGAGGCAACTCCTCCCCTAACGAGAGCGCCATCAGAAGCATTATAAATGGTATCAAGCTTCTGGGCACTGACAAGATTCTGGGCCTCTCCTAATTCTATGGCACCTGAGGCAAGAAAGACTCTTACTATTTCCTCAGGCATAAAGACGGGAGAAAAAGAATTACTTTGCCGGGGTCCCAAGGCTGTCGCATGAGTAAGAACCCAAAAGGAAAGCGTGAAAAAGAGTTGGCCTTGCGGGCCCAAAACCCCGCAGAGCAGCCGTTATTTCCACGCTCCGCGGAACAGGCGGAGCGGCACAAAGGGCGCGGGGCGGGGGTGCGGGAGGGGTCCCGGGTCGGTCCCGGCCGCCGCCTCCTGGTGCATCTCGGGAAGGGCTCCCGCCTGGGCCGCGCCGCAGCGCCAGCCTCGGCACCTGGGTCTCCCCCGCCCTACGCCGGCGGCTCGGGCCGGGCCAGGGCAAAGCACCCAACCTGGTCGCTCAGCGTCCGGCCCGAGCTGCCGCGAGTTCCAGGGAGCCTGCGCTCGGCTCCTCCACCGCGGGGGTCTTTGTTCCCGTAGGCGTCCCCGCCCCACTGCTCCCGCCGCAAAACCTGTTTGCGAAGTATCAATGGCATGTCCTGCTGGGAGATGTCCAGTCTTGGGTCGCGATGGAGCGGGGCGGTAATAAGGACAACGAGGGTTCCCCCAGGTTTAGCCAAGGGGGTAGGTGGGAAGAGAACGAAACGCGTCGGGCCCGCCTCCTGCCATTATAGTACGGAGGCGAGCGGCTCCCTCCCGCGCGGGCAACTCGCGCGGGCTCCGCAGGGCGCGCTGGCGGCGGCGGGGCGGGGCCGGCCGGGCGGGCCCCGGGCGGGCACGTGGTGGGGCAGTTTTCCCGGTCAGACCCAGAGAGCTGTGGGGTGGAATCCCGCCCCGGCCCTGCTCTTGAGACACATTTTACTTTTGGGGAACCCCGGAACTGCAGGTCCGGTAGACAGGAAGGGAGGGTGAAGCCTAGCGCGAGCGTTTCCTGCGCGCGGGGACTTCGCAGTGGGAATCCGCCTGGCAGAGGCAGGGCGGCGGAGTGCAGAGAGACCCACCCCCGGGAGGCAACCGGGTTGGCGGAGCAGGGAGCGGGAAAACAGGGTTGATACGAACCTCCTCCGTCGGCGGGCTGGAGCAAAGTGCAAGACAGACATCCCTGAGTTTGGCTTTCCTGGGGTGCCACGGCTGGCCCCGGTGGTCCCAGACCCGACGGGCTGCGCGGAGACACACGTGGCTAGCAGTGCGCCCGGCTGTGTTTACATTCTGCAGCCTCTCCACGTTGTGCTGCCGTCCTCGCCTCCCATTGGCCAGTTCGGCAGCCAAAGTGGCGCTCCTCCCTCAGGGGCGGGTCCTGCTGGTCCCGGCGTCTCATCCGCAATAACCGGGTTCCTTGAGCACTTAGCGGGACAGCCCCAGAGCACCACAGGATGGCCACTTCCTGGCTACTCTGTGCTCACCCATGTCGCCTCCACCTGGTCGTAAGCCGGGATTGAGCCGCTGCCCGACACCGAAGGGATCCGGGAGTTGAGGGCGGGAGGGAACTGGAAACTACTGGCGGGAGACGCGGAAGCAGGGCGGTGGGGAGCCGAACCTTGGAGGAGGGGCCTCTCAGAGACTCCCTCCCGCCGCCAGGCATCGCAGGCAGGTGAAGTGGAGAGCAGGTGAACGCGAACTGAGGGCCTAGGCTAGCGGGCCCTGGCCTCTCGGGGTGGGCGGGCGCGGACTGAGAGCAGGGCGCGGCGCGCGGGCCTGCGGGGCGGGCGCGCGGGAGAGGGGAGCGCGCAGTCCGGAGGTGTCAGTCTGAGGCGCATGCGTGCGGGGCGGGCCCGGCCTGGCCTATATATTGGGTTGGCGCCGGCGCCAGCTGAGAGAGGAGCGGTAGCGGGTCTAGCGGTGAGGAGCTGCTGGGCGTAGGGAGGAGTGAGGGAGGAGAGAAAGCCCCCAGGGCCGATTCTTCCCGCGGGCGGGAGCCTGCGGGAGGAAATATGGGAAGGCTGAGAATTAGGCGGCTGGGGGGTCGGGAGGATGGCTCCCCGCGTTCCGTTCCTGTCAGGATCTTTGGCAGGGGGCCGGGGAAGTGGCGGGGGTGGAGGGCTGCCCGAAGGGGAGGCCAAGGAAAATACCCTCATTGCAGGGGCTTCTCCCTCCCACCCTGGTTAGGGGAGCTCTACCGCGCGATAGAGGATCGGGGTCTGGGTCCCCTTCGCGGAGAGAAAACCTCCCCGACCAGCCCAGTTTTCCCCTTTCTTTAACTCTCTTTCCTTCGCTCCCAGCCCTTATCTGGAGTCGGGGTCCCAGTGCCCCTCCAAGCGACAGGCAGGGCCCAGTGGGGCTGGGAAGGAGGGAAAGGAGACTGAAGGACGTGACACAAGTCTCAGTTCCCTCCTCCCCCTGCTTCCCCGCCACCGCCGCTCTCCAAATTGGCGCGGAACCGGCTTCTCCACAGCGTTTCGCCTCCACAACCCCCTCTCTCTCCGCTGCTTGTCCGGGATGGAAGGGGGGGACGTGGGGGCGCTGCCCAGGCCCCTCTAGGGGTTACGGGAGAGAGGATGGAGGGCGCAGAAAAGACCCATTTGGGGGAGATCTCCCTCCTTGCTGGGGGTGCTTTGTAAATTCTCAAAGACACTCGCGTCCCGACTGTACGTTCAGTTGAGACGCAGGCATGTGTCCAAAATTAATCCCGTGAAGTAACCATTGTAGTGCGTAAGACAGCACGGTGAAATGACTCAGGCCACCTCCTGAAGGACCCAGCTGCAACCCCTGAATGAGCATCTGACTGGCACCTGGGAGAATATGGGTGACAATATATTTGACTCTCATTTTTCCTCTCTCCTCTCCAGAGCTTTCACACACCTGAAAGAAGAGAATGTCAAGACGCAGGTAACATTGTCTTGGAGATGTGTTTAAAAGTTAGCTGCTGCGTTTGAAACTCTTGACTTATAAAACTTCCTTTTAAAAAATTCACTGTAGTAGCCGTTTACAAGCTAAGCAGCAGCAGCAACCCCAGCCCAGCCAGACGGATTCCCCTCCAGAAGCCCAGATAATTCAGGCCAAGAAGAGAAAAACAGCCCAGGTGAGTTAAGGGGAGAGGGAGGAGAGAAGAACTTCTTTGCTGGGACTTTAGTTTAACAGTGGTCTTTTCTATTTTCCAGGATGTCAAAAAAAGAAAAGAGGAGGTCACCAAGAGACATCAGTATGAGATTAGGGTAATGCAGAACTGGACTGGGGGGGGGGGGGGGAGTTGGGTGAAACGAATGCAGGACAAATAAAAATTGAATTGCGTTATTGCTGTGCAACAGAAAGATACCTCTGACACTCTTACTCTGAATGACCCGAGGTCAGCAGGAAGGTGCTGATCTTTAGGTGGTTTGCATGTGCCTAAATCCTACTACAGCTGCAGAATAAGTTTGCCTTGAAGCAGCTGGTTCCTCTTTGTAAATCCCTCCCTCTTGGAATCGCCTGGTGCACCAGGGCCCGCCTAATCTGTCCAATGTACTGCTCTTTGTTCCCTCTCTGGCTAGTGGAGGGTCCTAATAGCTGCTCCTTTGGGCATAAATAGGATGTGAAGTCACTGACAGACTGGCACCCAGCCCTTTGCTACCTATTCTGTGTGTGGTACAGAGAACACTAGAGACGTGGTTCTCTTTGAAACCAGCATTGGTTGGGGAAAAGGTCCTTTAAATATTAAAGTAATTGACTTTGGTTGATTCCATTTTTAAGGTTTTGCCTTATAGTACTCTGAAGGATGGGAGCAGGCTTAAAGGGTTGGGGGGTAGGGATGAGGGAGGAGCTTTTTATAAAACAAGGTGCCCTTGCTACTATTGTAAAAAGGGAAGAACTTCAGTTTTTTAATCTTGAAAGTGATGTGACCACAGATGAATTTTTATTCCTCTCCTCCCCCAATGCCGAATGTCTTGTATTTTCAGAATTATATTGTTCTCTAAAACACCCCACCTGTTAAACTGTTTGAAGATCAGTAGGAGCTGTATGGCTTATTTATAAAATGTCAACTAGATTATCAGCAATGTTAACGATGGTGTTTGGGAAGAACTATAGTCGGTTTAGAGATATTAGCTTCTATTTATGAAAGATCCAAGACAAAAAGGTGATTTTCTATTGCACAAATTTTTCTTTAATGACAGAATTGTTGGCCACCTGTATTATCTGGAGGGATCAGTCCTTGTATAATCATTGAAACACCCCACAAAGAATTAGGAACAAGTGACTTCTCCAGATTTACAAATTACAGATTTAAAAATCTTTTTATTAATCCTTCACCTTTGCCTGATTTAAGGTAAGAATATTTTTTTTGAATTTAATGTCAATTAAAATTGTACTAATTTAATATATTGTACTATTTTGAGTCCTATTTTGCCTTCACTATAAAAACATACAAAAATTGCTCTGATATTTATGCATGTATTATTTTGAGAATACTTTGCTGTTCACAAAGGATATGGGTATTTAAAATACTGATTTTTTGAATTTATTTTCATTTCTTTCAATACCGCAAGCCTCATTAGAGGAGCTGAACACCTTTAAAAAAATTTTTTTAACATTTATTTTTGAGACACAGAAGACAGAGCACAAGTGGGGGAGGGGCAGGCAGAGACGGGGGGGGGGGGGGGGGGGGGGGGGGGGGGGGGACACAGAATCCGAAGCAGGCTCCTGGCTCTGAGCTGTCAGCACAGAGCCTGTCACGGAACTCGAACTCCTGGACTGTGAGATCATGACCTGAACCGAAGTCGGTCGCCTAATTGACCAAGCCACCCAGGCACCCTTTTTTTTAAAAACAACAACAAAAATTTCTGTGACGTTTATTTATTGAGAGACAGACACAGCATGAGCAGGGGAGGGGTAGGGAGAAGGGGAGACACAGAATCTGAAGTAGGCTCCAGGCTCTGAGCTGTCAGCACAGAGCCTGATGCGGGGCTCGAACTCACAAACTGTGAGATCATGACCTGAGCCGCAGTCAGTCACTTAACCAACTGAGCCACCCAGGTGCGCCCCCCCCCACTAAAAAAAAAAAAACTTTTTTTAACATTTATTTTGAGAGCTTGGAGCGAGACAGAGCATGAGTGGGAGAGGGGAGCTGAACACCTTTTAAATGGAGTTTAAATGATTTTTCTAAATTAAGATGGAAGCATTTTAACATACGACATTTTCATTTGATGTATCAACCGTATTTACTTCCTACCAAGCTTAGTAAGGTCTATATGTTTTTAGTTAATGAATAGGACTAAGAGGTACAGCTTATACAAAGCACATAGTGTAGTATTATTTGGCTCTATATGCAAATTAGTGGACTAAGACATTTAAATTTGCCAACCTGCCCCTTCACTATACTCTGCCAACTACCACCACTTTAGGTGATTCTACTATTGATGATCTGTTTGGAGATGATGAGATTTGTCTCTACTGGGATTATATGCTTAAATATTTAAAATTTCAGTGTTGCTCTGGGGAAAGTACTCTTGAAGTCTAGTCTAAGTTCTTGCTGTATAATTTCAAGCCTCTGTTTTTTCATGCTAAAGAACTGGTTTCTAAAGAGCTCCTTTCAAGTTCTAATTGAAAGTTGGATTTCAGTGTCTGAAAATTTATGTTGTATATTATGTAGGTCACATAGTGATTCTTTTCTACCCCTTTCCATAGTTGGGGATGCTCAAATGATGTTTGGCTAAACATGCTAAAAAAAGAGACTAGATATGTTCATGACAAACATTTTGAAGTTCTGCATTCTGACCTGGAACCACAGATGAGGTCAATACTTCTAGACTGGCTTTTAGAGGTATGTTCCATTAATACCTTTGTCTCTGTAGGATGGAAAAATATTTAAGATGTAAATGTGCTTTTCAGGTGCCCTTGGTATATTATTCATGGCCAGCAGCAAATATTTTTGGGGGTCCTTACTGTAGTTGATGGTACCAAAATGGCAAATGTCTACTTTGTGAGAGTAAAATCCTAACACAGCCACTACACCCCATATAACCCAAACCCAATTAGGAATTCCTGGTACCTGTTAGTATTGCTGTGTACCAGGCACTAGGTGCTGAGGATAATCAAGATGAACAGAATATATAATTGACAAGGTTTTACATTCTGCTATACAAAGTGAAGAACCAGGACTAGGCTTCAGGGCCCTCAGAAGTCCTTTTCTGCATCACCAAAATCCAAATTATGACTTGGGATCTTGATTTCTAAGTCCTAAATAAGGAGGCTTTAAATATCCAGAAGTACCAAGCCCTCTACGCTCAATTGTTTCCCTTTATTATATACTTTTATTCCTTTCAGAAATACACTGTACCATTAATCTAAAGGAATTACAGTGATTTTGAAGTCCCTAAAGATCTATGCCCAAAACGTTCTCGTTTAGGCCCATTCCCATTCTTTGGATAATAATTCCAAGAATTTACTTGTGTTGATAACAAACCTATTTTCCTCCAGCCCTTGGATATTTGTTCTGTAGTCTCCCTGTGTTTAAGATAGAAATGAGGCATTCTAAGGGAGAAATACTAGGCTTTTTGGTGCAACAACGCGAGAGTAAATCTCAGAAGCTATCAGAAAAGTTTTTTAAAAAGGACTATAAAATGGTGTTCTTTGCAGTCAGGTTATCTATCTCTTACTCTGACTGGAAGACAAGATTATATTTCAATCATATGGGTACAAGGAGGTGATTGGGTTTTGACTTTTGGGAGTACCTAGTGATCATGGAAACAACCTAAACACAATCATACAGATTTTTAATTTTTTTCCTTTTTGTTACATTGACTTTTTATCCAATCCGAATTGGATTGGACTGTCCAAATTTATTGCTATTTTCCCTTAAATAGGATTATATGCAAAACTGGGTAGAATAAACAGAGTAGAGCATTAAATTCTTTTTCTTAGTATATCTTTTCAGTCTAGAAACATAAAAATAGGTTAAATGTTACCATAATAGTTTAAAGGAAAAAAAATCATCAAGTCTCAATAGATGTGAAAGACATTTTTTGAAATTCAGTTTCTATTCCTCATTTCAAAATATGTAGTAAACTAAGAGATTTCCTAAACACATTATTAGAACTCCTGTATTTCAGGACTCCTGAGTGGCTCAGTCAGTTATGTATCTGACTCCTAACTTCAGCTCAGGTCATGATCTCATGGTTTGTGAGATCGAGCCCCGCATCGGCTCTGCACTGACAGCCTGAAGCCTGCTTGGGATCCCTCTCTCTGCCCCTCCCCTGCTCGTACACCTACGTGCTCCTTCTCAAAATAAATGAACATTAAAAACAATAACAAAACCCTCCTGTATTTCTATCCCTGTTTTCTCATCCTCAAAATGGGGATAATGGTCACTTTCTGGAGTTATTTTGAGAATTTAAAGCTTTGCCTGTAATAAGTGTGGAAATGACAGACATTGTTTATTATTAAGAGCAGTAGTGAAACATTTGGGAAATTCCCAGTACAGTCAGAAACAAGGGATGTGATCAAGACTTTATATGTCACCAATGTTGTTCATCCAGTTTTTGTCTATAAAAATTCTTAGCCAATGCAGTAAAACATGGAAAAAAGTTAAAATATTAAAGGGAACAGTTATTTTGTCGTTAAAGGTCTGCCTAGAACAGTGAAGACCATCATTTAGGGCTGTTAGAATTAAAAATATAAACTAAGCATGAGAACTTACCCATTTATCAGCAATAAACAGGAAATTAATACAAAAGTTTGCTCATAGTCAGTAAAAGTGTAAATGAATCTGGGAATAAAGTCCATATGGGCAAAAAAAAAAAAAAAAAAACAATAAAACTAGTAAATGAGGATGGTAATAGATTCTTTTTATCCTATTAGTACATGTTAACATCTGTCTCCCTCCTCACCCTTGCCCAATCTCAGCTTTGGTATCCTAAAAAACAAAGTTGGGCTTAAAATTTCAGGGGCACCTGGGTGGCTCAGTCCGTTAAGCCTCCGACTCTGGATTTTGGCTCAGGTCCTGATTTCACACTTTGTGAGTTCGAGCCCTGCATCAGGCTCTGGCGCTGACAACACAGAGCCTGCTTGGGATTCTCTTTCTACCCACCCCCCCCCCCCCACTCCACTCCTACCCGCTCCCCCCAACCACTAAAATAAACATTTAAAAAAAAAAGTATTCTAAAGACTGGTATGTTAGGATCTTTCTAATTTGAAGAAATTCATCAAATGATGATGTAAATATTTGGATCCTTCTCTAGGTATGTGAAGTATACACACTTCATAGAGAAACATTTTACCTCGCACAAGACTTTTTTGACAGATTTATGTTGACACAAAAGGATATAAATAAAAATATGCTTCAGCTCATTGGAATTACCTCATTATTCATTGCTTCCAAACTTGAGGTAAGTTCTCAAAGTTTATCCACAGATAGATTTACCTTAAACTCTTTTTACATCACATCAATCCCTACAACTTTGGATATGAACTCTAAGATAAGTGGATTTATTTTTCCCCTAAAACATTTTTTGAACATTCTTGATTTGTATGGAGGGATAAATATACTTCCTTTTGTAGTATCTGAGCCTATTCTAAGTGTCTGGTTTAGATTCCGGAAATGTAATGTAGGCAAATAGTCCATGTCTCATTCTGCCAAACAAAATATACCAGTGTGGTCCCAATACATAGTTATGGCACTTGGATTCAATAGAATGGTCTTTGAAAACTGACCAATCAAATGAAATAAATAGCTCTGCTGGGTTAGAATAATGGTCTCTATCTGTGTCTGCTGGCGGTGCCAGGATAGAAAGCAGCTCTTTTCTTGCCTGAGGTTTTCCTTCACACAATCTCCATCTGGTTTTCTTAAACAATATATTTTGGATTATCATAATTTCTTTCGAGATTTTTGAAACCTTTATCATCTTGAGGGCAGGAGGAGGACTGTGAAACATGCCTTAATTTCCTTGAATTTATTTTTTTCTTCCTTATTTTTGTTCTGAGCTTTAAGGGCTATCTCCCAATCCTGCCAAATTTGGTGAATAACTTTATATTTAGTCTACCCTTCTCTGGAATTCAACTGTGTGTTTCAGGTAGCTTTCTAGACTGAAATCTTGATTTTTAGCCTGTTCTCATCTGTACCAGGCCTCTCTTCTACTCTGATCATTCTATTTGTTCTCTGGACTGTTCAGACCGACTTGTCAGCGAAACTGCACAATGTTGACGTACCATACTTTTATACTAGGGTAAAGGAATGGTTTTCAGTAGTTTTTAGACCTCATTAAGAGTCTTGTTCTGGTCTGGCCAATATACTACGCAATTTTGCTTAAAACAAGTTTGGCTTCTTATTTTTTAACTGAAATGGCTGGTTAAAATATTCTAGTTGTTTATTAACTGAAATTCACGATCAAGCCTATGAAAATAAGTTTCAATGTAGTTGGCTAATTTCACCTCCTACATCTGAGAAACATATCATTACTAAGATTTAAAATCACTTTACGAAGCTATCCTTAAAAACAAAGCCTGTTAAGTGGTTTCTGTAGAATTCTTTTTGTTTTAATCTCGGTCTCAACTACACCTAATGTTTTTTTTAAATCCATTTTAAAGGAAATCTATGCTCCTAAGCTCCAAGAGTTTGCTTATGTCACTGATGGTGCCTGCAGTGAAGAGGATATCTTAAGAATGGAACTTATTATATTAAAGGTATTAAGTGATTCTAGTTGCAGTTTTAGTAACTTAACAGTTAACTACTGAATCTCAACACACTGTAAGTAGTCAAAACAGATTTCATTCAGCATTAAGATCCAGTTCAAAGAGGTTAATAATGCATCAATATATTGACAATGGTATGGATAAATGGGGGTGGGGGGGGAGAATTTACTTAACCTGTAGACCATTTTTCTGTGTCTTTCAAGTTTTCTATAATGAGAATATACTGCTTTAAAAGTGATTAAGGAAATGCTTTGAAAAGTATAATTACCATACCATGTGTATGTATCAATGAATTCCAACAGTGACACTCAAATATTCTGATGTTCCCCTCTTCCAACAGAGAATGAGAATTATTTCACTGCCTTTTTTCCTTTCTATATGCCAAAAAGGGCTATTAAGCAAAATGGTGGAGAAAAAAACCCTAAAGGTGTTTAATCAGGCTCTGAATTAGAGTAAAGGCTGAGTGTTAGCTACTAGAAAGTATGTTATTAAATTTGGACATCATAACTTTGTATACAGGACACACAAGAAAACACAATGATTTTCATTTACTATGTGTTGTAAATTACAAATTTATGTCTTCTAAATTATGCTTACAGTCTGTAAACATTCATATTGATAGCTCTATTAGAATGGGACCTTGCTGGCATGTTGATATTGTTCTAACAATAAACTTACTCAGATTCAGACGTGAAGCACAGTATGAGGATGTAAAGAGAAGACGGAACTCTCTGCAATACTCTCTTGTTCTCCCCTAATTACTTTAGACTGCTTGTAAATGGTAAAGTCCCAAAGCTTCATGAAGAAAAAGATATGATACATTAAGATTTGCCTTTTTTGTTTTGAACTTTTACATTTTGACCGGAGCCATTAAAGATCATGGAAAGAAAAAGTCTAGATCAGTTTTTGGAAGATCTGAATGGAATTCGTTTTGTTCACTGAATATAATTTTAAAATGGCAGTTTCAATAAAGTAGAGAATAGATTTGGAAGACCAGGGGCTGCAAGAAATGAGAAAAGAAGGAATGAATATTAGGCTCAATGAGATTAAGATAGAGAATAAAAAAGGGAACTAGATTAATAAACTGTAAAATACAAGCAGCTTTACATTTTGAAGTATCTACAAGTACTTTTAATAAAATAAGGGTCAGAATAAAATTCCTAGGAAGAAATAGGCCTAAAGCAGAAAGCTTTTAAAGGACTATTAGTAAATTAGCTATATATTACAGTGTATATATACTTACATTTACTAACAGGTGTTTTCATACTATTAACAGGCTTTAAAATGGGAACTCTGTCCTGTAACAGTCATCTCCTGGCTAAATCTCTTCCTCCAAGTTGATGCTCTTAAAGATGCTCCTAAAGTTCTTCTACCTCAGTATTCTCAGGAAAAGTTCATTCAAATAGCTCAGGTATTTTCACTGCAGATATGCTAATGTTTATTGTAACTGTAGTGCATTTACAGTCTTAAATAAATTATACAAGAAAAATCGTAATGAATTAAATTCACTCCTTAATTGACTAGAACAAAACTGATGCATAAAATTCTGTTCCCAGTATTTACATTGCTTAATAATTCTAGAGAACAGACTTTAAACTTTCAGTTTAAATGTGTTATGAGTACTCTTCATTCTTTAGGGGTTTAGAGTGTTAAATACCTCTTTTTGGTATTTAGCAGCCAGCTGTCTTTAGTATGATAGGAAATTATTCTGTATGATAATCTTATCCTCATATTTGAACACACTGTACCTATTTTATACATTAGAATTAAGATAAGTTATAACATTTTTAAAAAATCTAATTTCGGGGCGCCTGGGTGGCGCAGTCGGTTAAGCGTCCGACTTCAGCCAGGTCACGATCTCGCGGTGCGTGAGTTCGAGCCCCGCGTCGGGCTCTGGGCTGATGGCTCAGAGCCTGGAGCCTGTTTCCGATTCTGTGTCTCCCTCTCTCTCTGCCCCTCCCCCGTTCATGCTCTGTCTCTCTCTGTCCCAAAAATAAATAAACGTTGAAAAAAAAAAAAATTAAAAAAAAAAAATCTAATTTCAAATTATGCTTTTGTAGGCCAACATAGCAAATGTTCTTTCCTGCTTACTTCTCGTATGTATCTTAAAGGTTGCTGTACTACCATATATAAGTGAGAAAAATCTATGTTCGAATTCTATGTAGAATATGAAAAGCTTACATAAGGAACTGAAGGAACTGTGGTATTTTGGGTTGGGTTTTAAATAACCTAGGTTGAAATTTAATTTGTATTTTAAATCTAGTAAACACCTTATGAACTAAAACTGAATTAGAATTGGTTCATTTTGTAAAACTTTCTAATGAGGGCTTATTTTTTCTGTCAGAATTGCCAGCATCCTAAATTATCACAGGCAGCTATGCCTTTTTGATAGAGAACAAAAATCTGATAAGCTAATAATTACTATTTCTACATTGTTTATTTCTAACTCTTCTCATGTTTCTACCTTCTGGACAATGGGAGCAAACATAATTTGTTTATTCCATGGACAGTATTACCTTAGCCTCTGAAATCTAGCCCTTTTACACAATTCTACTATACTCTTTATTACCTAGATTATATTGCCTTTTAAATAATCTCACTGTTTAGATTACAGTAAAGCAGATACACAGAAAGGAACATGTTTCTAAAGGATCATTCTTAAAATGTATCTTTCCTGATTTAAAATGTTCCAATAATTTCAGTAATCAGAACTAAATTTACAGACCCTTTATGATCTAATCTAGGCTAATCTATGATCTAATCTGTGCCTCTCTACCTACGCCCCTCTCCCTTTTAAAATAAGGAATGAAGGAAAGGAATTCCTTTGTTCTGAACTAGAGGTTCCAAGGGAAAGTAATATTTCATTTATCTTTGCAAATGCTATTCCCTACACCTAGAATACTCTCTACCTCCCAATCTTCGTGGCTACTGCGTCTTTTAAGATTTAAGCAGCACAGGTCTTCCCCACTCTGGATTAGGTGCCTTTCCTACTGCTACACACCACACTGCATCATAACAATCCTTGTCTATTCACTTCCTGGCTTGAGCCACCACTCTGAAGGAAATTATCTTTGGATCCCTGTAGTTTTAGCAATTCTTGGCACATGGGTCCACATCATAAGTACTCTAAAATTATAGCTGACTGATCTTTAGTAGCAACATTGATTACTCATCCTTTCTCCTCCTAATTACATGTGCGTTTGCTTTTTCCTTTGCTAGCTTTTAGATCTGTGTATTCTAGCCATCGACTCATTAGAATTCCAGTACAGAATCCTGGCTGCCGCTGCCTTGTGCCATTTTACCTCTATTGAAGTGGTTAAGAAAGCCTCAGGTAAGGCACTATATTTTGTTATCTTCTTACATGTTCACAAGGGACTATTAATTTATCAACTTTAGCTTCCTATTAAACAGTTTAAAATTTTAATGGAAAACATTAGGTTAGCAATTACCTTCTCTTTTGTTAGAAGTCCCTCCTCATCTTCAGTATATATCCATAAACAAAAAATAAGGTCAAATGGAATTTAAATCCGTTTGAAGTCAGTCAGCATGGTCATTGCCCTGCTTTAAGAGTTCTTTGGGTTTTGACAACTTCAGTTTCGTATGTAGAAGGTACGGGTTAAGAAGCTCTAAGTCTTTTTCTCCCACAAAATAAGTCACCTTATGAACAGTTATTAGAAGGCCAAAATCCAATTCTAAGAAGTTAAAGCAGATTAGCATTCTCAAACTATCTTTAAAATCGGAAGGACAAGCCAATATATTGACAATTTCTCTTGTAACCTTCACATTTTCCTAACTTTCCTCTATCTAGGTTTGGAATGGGACAACATTTCTGAATGTGTAGACTGGATGGTGCCTTTTGCCAGTGTAGTAAAAAGTACTAGTCCTGTGAAGCTGAAGATTTTTAAGAAGATTTCTATGGAAGACAGACACAATATCCAGACACATACAAATTATCTGGCTATGCTGGTATGTTTCTTGTGGGGCTTTTCATTTTATATCTAGTAAGTTACTGAAACTAATAAGGATACTAGAAATACTTTAGGGCAGTGATACAAGATAGAAAGCTCTAATGGGCACACTGATGTCACAGCAAAATTTGTGGAATGTCTCAAGATTAATGCCAGTAGTCCAAGTAAGAGTTTTTTAAAAATACAGCTATATTCAGTTCAAACTGTTGCACCTCTAGAATAGGACTAGTCATGATTGCAAAGACATAAAGAGACCATTTCATGAGGTCTAAGTAGTCTCAAATTAATATCCCAGTCTGGTTTGACTTTGTTTTACTCTATCAGTGCTTTACCTTACCTGTTAATCTCTGCATGATTTCTTCACATGTATAGGATGAAGTAAATTATGTAAACACCTTTCAAAAGGGGGGACAGTTGTCACCAGTGTGCAGTGGAGGCATTATGACACCACCGAAGAGCACTGAAAAACCACCAGGAAAATACTAACGAAGGTTAACTAAGCAAACAAGTTGGAAATGACCATTGGTAGAATTTCCTAGAACTGAACTACTAAAGTTTTCAGGAAAATAGTGCTATGACTGTCCTAGCCAATTCAGAAGTTTCACTGCCATTCTTCGATTTTAAAAAACCACTTAAAATTGGCATTAAGGAAGAAATTCCTACATTAGCTGTTTAAACAGCGGGACTTGTTTACAAAGATGACTTCATTCCCAAGGTGACTAGATAGAAGATAGCCACGCTTTATGCCATAATTTTTTTTTTTTTTTTGATCCAGTATTACTGTGTTATTGTGATAAACTAAGAATTTTATCATTGGAGTTTTAGACTAGGTAAGTGCGCCACCTTAAAGGCGACATTAATACAATACTTTGAATCTAGTTTTTAGATTCTCAAAATTCATATTGTCTTGACTAGTGCAATTTGGTTTTTGAAAATAAAATTTAAACTTGTTTACAAAGATTTAGTTTTGTAATAAGGTGACTAATTTATCTACAGCTGCTGTAGCAAGCTATTATAAAACTTGAATTTTTACAAAAGGTGAACTTTAATCTGTTTTTTATTTCATCTGCCTTGCCATAACATTTTTTAACCAGTAAGGCTTAAATGAACATGGTGTTTAAACTGTGGTCTAAACAGGGGGAATACCAAAGAAATTTTAAACAAGATAAATGTGTAGCTCCTACTTTGGGCTTTGACACAGAGGTTGCTTTATAATGACTTTTTGTACATCACAATTTAAGTGAAAAAGTACGCTTTCAACCTATTTATATGAGAAAGTCACTTTACTAACTCCAAGACATCCCTAAGGATTTTTTCTTAATTTAGTGTGACTAAGACTTTATTTATGTTTGCAAAACTGTTAAGGTCGTTTTTAAATTCCTACACTGAGTTAAGGACAAAGTGATAAAGCTTAACACTTGGCCTAAACTTCTGTTTTCATAAGGCAGAAAAAGTAGTAAATGTATACTGACTCCTAGATTATTTATTAAAAACAAAACCCTGACATAAGAACTTGCTGTGTATAGACTAGCTACTTCTACATATTTTAGTTTTTTAATGAAATTTCAACCTCGAAAGTGGGTCTAGTTAGAAAACAAAGCATACCAGATTGCTAGTTTATTCTCTTACTGGATACATGAATCTCCTTTTGAAGAAATTATAAATTTAAGCTGTGGTTATGGTATGAAGTCTTCTGTACAGTTTTTGTTTTTAAATTGTTTCAGTATTTTGTCTGAAAAGAAAACACCACTAAATGTGTAAATATGTATTATATAATCTAATACTGTTTATTTTTAGCCCATTGTTTAAAAAATAAAAATTAAAAATTTTTAACTAACTGTTTAAAAGTAAAGTTTTGCCATTGCTTGGAGAAACTTTTTTTTCCTTCTCTGCGCTGCCAGCTGTAACACTTCTTCTGGGTTGCTTGCGTTCAATTCTGTCTGACCGATGGCTTTGATCTTCCAAAACAGAAAGGTGATGTTATTACAGGTGTGGTCAAAAACAAAGTCTTGCTAGTATACATAATACAAAACTACCTACATGCTAACAAAGTCAACTGTAAATGATGGGAGGTGTAGAAGAAATTAACAAAGACAGACTCAGAGCCACTCTTAAAGATCAAATGCCTAGCCACTGTTCATGGAATTACAGTAGGTTCCCCCTTATCTGAAGTCCAGCATGGTCCAGAAGATGATCCTCCTCCTAACAGGTCTCAGAGTCAAAAGTAATCTAATGCTTTACCACAATGCCTACATCATTCACCTCACATCATCCCAAGAAGAGGGAGTACAATATTTTGATATTTGTAATAATATTTGTAACATTTGTAGCAATATTTTTAATAATTACATAAATATCTATATATAGGGTTCAGTACTCCCTATGGTTTCAGGCATCCACCTGGGTCTTACAACATATCCCCTGTGGATAAGAAAAGACTATCTATAGGAACATTAATTCATGTAAGTTTATTTGACTAAAAATACCAGCAAATAAGCTCTACATATCATCCAACACATTTTTACAGTTAATTGAGGCTCCTACAAAATAGTTTGAAAAATCAAAATTCATGTTTCAGGAAAGGCTTTACTTGTTTAATATGCAAAAATAGGTAGTTGCTCAGCATTATGACAGCCTATATAAAGTGGTTCATTTCTTTCATAACTAGAATACCTCAGCCTACTAAAAATCTATAGTATAATCTGCCAAAGAGCATTTTGTTAGAATGTATTTTAGGATCTTAGAATTACCTTTAGATTAAAAGGCAATCTACATCCTTAGATAAAAAAAGAAAGAAGCCCAGCGGTGCCTGGATTGCTCAGATGGTTAAGTATCCAACTCCTGGTGTCAGGTCATTATCTCACAGTTCAGGAGTTCCAACCCCACCTGGGGCTCCACACTGACAATGTGGAGCCTATGGGGATTCTCTCTCAAATAAATCATGTATTTTCTAAAAAGAAACCCTATTATAACTTCTTTAAACAACAAAGACTGTCAACACCATTTCAACATGAAGGAGTGCATGTGGAAAAACCTAGTCATAGGGTATATGACTAAAGAATGATTTCCAACAGATAAAATAACACAAAGATGACTGGCTATAAAAATCCAAAGTATAAGACAGAAGTTGGAATTGGAGCCAGAGATTTGAGAGAAATAATGTACACTGTGGGTAGTAATTAAACCCATGAGTGGATGAGACTACCTAGGGAGAATGTAGGGCAATCTGAAAATAACCAAAGGACTAAACTCTGAGGAAACCAAGATTAAGGGGGAGACAGAGGGAGATGCTCATGAAGAAATGGACAGAAGAAAAGGCAGAAGAGTCAGTGAAAAAAATTGAGAGAAAATAATGTCAGGGAAGCCAAAGGAATAAAGAATTTTAAGAAGTGAGAGGTCAACACCATAAAGACTGAAAAGCATCCACTGACTTTGATATTGGTGATCCTTGAGAGAACGGTTAAGAGTGATAAGAGCAGAAGTCAAATTACAATGGGTCGAGAGCGTCACAGAACTGGACAGAGAAGGGACAAGGGAAGTAGAGGTACAGTCAAGGATGAAATAGTTTATAAGCTATGGGAGAGGCTGACAATACAGGAGAGGAGACAACTAATTAAAGGTCACTGAACAGGTTGAATCAAAAGCCTAAAAACTTGCCTTCATCAAGGAGTAACATTACCAACAATAGTCAAACTATGGAGAGGGCCCAAATGTCCATTGACTAATGGACAAAGATAATGGTGTCTCTGTGTGTGTGTGTGTGTGTGTGTGTGTGTATACACGTGCACGCGCGCGCACACACACACACAGATATACATATATACGTACAATGGAATAATCAGCCATCAAAAAGAATGAAATCTTGCTATTTGCAACGACACAGAGCTAAACTGTATTATGCTAAGTGAAATCAGAGGAAAAATGCAACAGGATTTCACTCATATGTGGAATTTAAAAAAAACAGATGAATATAAGGGAGGGGAAGAAAAAAAAGAGGGAAACCATAACAGACTCTCTTTTTTTTTAAGTTTATTTTGGGGGGGGGGAGGGGCAGAGAGAGCAAAAGAGAGAATCCCAAGCAGGCTCAACACTGTCCACACAGAGTCTGATGTAGGGCTCAATCTCATGAGCTGCAAGATCATGACTTGAGCCAAAATCAAGAGGCAGGTGCTTAACCAACTAAGCCATCCAGGCACCCCAACCATAACAGACTCTTAACAACAGAGAACAAACTAAGGTTTGCTGGAGGGAGGTGGGTGAGGGGTGGGCTAGATGGGTGATGGGTATTAAGGAGAGCCTTGCTGGGTGTTGTATATAAGTGATGAATCACTGAATTCTACCCCTGAAACCAATATTGCATGTATGTTAATTAGAATTCAAATAAAAATTTGGGGAAAAAAAAATATATGTACCTCTATGTTTATGTTTATAGCAGCATTATCTATAATAGCCCAACTAAGGAAACAGCCCAGTGTCCACTGACTGATGAATGGATAATGATGATGTAGTATGTGTGCATATGTGTGTGTGTGTGTATGTATGTGTATATACATATACATATGTGTGTGTGTGTGTGTGTATATATATATATATATATGTATAATACCATGGAATATTAGCCATAAAGAATGAAATCTTGCCATTTGCAATGATGTGGATGCAGCTAGAGAGTAATATGCTTAGTGAAATAAATCAAAGATAAATACCATACGAAATACCTCACATGTGAAATTTAAGATACAAAACAAATGATCAGAGAGAAAATAGGGAAAAGAGAGAGAGGCAAACCAAGACACAGACTCCTAATTATAGCAAACTGATGGCTACCAGAGGAAAGGTGGGTGAGGGATGAGTAAAAAAGATGGGGATTAAGGAGTGCACTTACTGTGATGAGTTCATTATACACCTGAAGATAATATTACATTGCATGTTAACTAAGTTGAATTTAAGTAACTTAAAAAACCAAATACCCTTTCCTCCCTTAATAAATTTCCTTAAAAAAAAAAAAAAAAAGTAACATAACCTCCTACTAAGAGTACACTTAACAATGAGCACAGAGGTAGAATTTTAAAGAGGGATTTGAAGCTGGTACTTATAAGGCCACAATTCCCAAAACTACAACTCCATGTGGACAGGAGCTGATAGTCTTTTCTGGTCTATTCCAAACACAGGCAAGGAAGTATGGAACAGGGAGAAAGGAGAGGGGGCTGAACACAGGGAATGTCTAAAATAGTTCCTGAAAAGAAAGCAGACCACTGACTGCTGGCCCATAACACAAAAGAGATAAGGAGCCAGCTAAGCTCTGAGACCATGGTTTGGTAATGGCACCACAGTTTATATGGTGGCAGGATTTTTTCCAACCAAACTCAGTGGCTCGGGGAAAAAAGCAAAATCTTTGAACCGATTCAGGGTTGGAATTTTTCCAGGTGAAGTGAAAGACAAAAATGCAAAGATGCTGAATATACATTTTTTTTTTCACATTTTACTTATTTAAGTAATCTCTACACCCAATGTGGGGCTCGAACCCACGACCCCAAGATTAGCACACTCCAACTGAGCCAGCCAGGTGCCCCAAAATGCTGAAAATATTGACCAAAGGGTAGTTTTGACAGTCATAGATAAGCAGGGGTGCCCAAACCTGGTTTGTCATAATCAGAACTAGCTGGGAAACTTACAATTTGGATTCCAAGACCTTATCTCAGACCAGCAGAATCAGCACCTCTTGATAGTGTACACATAGGTATTTGCCATATTCAAAGTGAGTAGGGAAGGAAGGGAAGCTGGGAAGGGGCTGACAGACTGGGGAAAAATTGGTCACAAACCTGAATATCTCACTGATCATGAGGAACATGGGAGCCAGGAAGTAAGAGAAGGATAAATTACCGGCAGATGGATCTTAGGTAGAACAATTCTGACAATAAGACACGGCTACGGGTGTGGGTGGCTGATGCTAAGTAAAGGTAACAATCAAACTTGGAAAGCTATGGATAAGGATGTTGGGTAAATAATCACGTATATTTTGATGCATGTGGAGGAATAACCAGTAGCTTGGTTAGATGACCTACTAAAGAGACAAGTGTAAACTTTTAAGGAGAAAGGGCTTAAAATGATACAAGTAGAGACGGTCTGGAAATAGCACTGGAGACATGACAACTTCAGTATGCCTACCAGCTGTGGATAAGCTTGCAATGGAGAATGACTTGCCTCCAATCAAGTAGGCTGGCTTCATGTTCTTTTTCCTTTTGATTTTTAAAAAAACATACTATTATTTTCCCCCTGCAAATAATGCCCATACAACTTAGTCCATGCAGAAAGCTTTAAAAGATATACAATAGCACATAATTTTGTTAGTATGAGCGAAAGCAACAAGAAAAATTATCTGTGGTGATACTGATGCAGCAAGTATTAGTCAAGTAAAAATGGCCATAAATTTATAATGCTTTGGGGTGCCTGGGTGGCTCAGTCCGTTAAGCACCTGACTCTTGATTTTGGCTCAGGTCATGATCTTATGGTTTGTGAGTTTGAGCCCCGTGTTGGGCTCTGCACTGACAGTGTGGAGCCTGCTTGGTATTCTTTCTCTCCCTCTCTCTCTAAATAAACACTAAAAAATTTTAGAATACTTTGGCTTATAAGTCAAACTTAAAAACAGATAACTCATCTATCAGTAACTACTGAGCATCTATAATGTGCCAGGCACCATTCTAGGTATCAGCTATGACAAAGCCAAGTTTTTGGTGGGGAAACAGCCAATAAATTAGCAAATATATAGTATGTCAGATGTAAATCAGAAGTATAATGGAGGACATTTTCAAAAGGGAAATGAGAAAAAGTGTTGGAGAAAAAAGGGTAGAGAAAGACATGGCTATTTTAGAAGATGGTCAGGAAATGATCACTAAGATGACTTTTTTTTTTTTAATTTCTTCTTTTTAAACATTTGTTTATTTTTGAGAGAGCGAGCGAGCATGAGCAGGGGAGGGACAGAGAGAGAGAGGGAGACATAGAATCTGAAGCATAGACTCTGAGCTATCGGCACAGAGCCCAACGTGGGGCTCAAACCCATGAACTGCCAGATCATGACCTGAGTGGAAGACTAAGATGACATTCCAGGAGACCTGAGGGAAGTTAAAGAATGTTTATGGAAAATAAAATTTCAAAGGCCCTTCAGGTGGTGAATGTTTTCAGCATGTTCAAAGAACAGTAGGGCTAATAGCGTAGCAAAAGTTAGCAAGAAAGTCGGATGGACAGCTAGAGGTCATATGCAGGCTTGTAAGCTATTATAAAGACTTTGAGATTATAGGAGATAGGAAACCATTCAAAAGTTTGGAGCAGGGGCGCCTGGGTGGCGCAGTCGGTTAAGCGTCCGACTTCAGCCAGGTCACGATCTCGCGGTCCGTGAGTTCGAGCCCCGCGTCAGGCTCTGGGCTGATGGCTCAGAGCCTGGAGCCTGTTTCCGATTCTGTGTCTCCCTCTCTCTCTGCCCCTCCCCTGTTCATGCTCTCTCTCTGTCCCAAAAATAAATAAACGTTGAAAAAAAAAATAATAAAAATAAAAGCTTGGAGCAGAGAAAGGACGTGATCCAATATTTTAAAATAAAAGAGAGATAAAGCTCTAGATGAAAATAGGTCTGTTAAAAAGTAAACACTGATAACCAAAATC
Source organism: Puma concolor (assembly GCF_028749965.1). Taxonomy (NCBI): domain Eukaryota; kingdom Metazoa; phylum Chordata; class Mammalia; order Carnivora; family Felidae; genus Puma; species Puma concolor. The sequence continues at coordinate 42,281,357 of NC_141684.1, forward strand.
TGACAGTAACTAGGCATACAGAATCTTTTTTGGGGGGGTGAGGGGTCCAAATCTTAACGACGGTTTACAATCAGGGAAATTAAGTGTATTACTGAAGAAAGGCATAAAATAACTTACCGCAATTTGTCTTTTATCAGTTTCTCCTCTTTTATGATGAAGATCTAAACAAATCAGTTAAGAATAAATCTGATATTATTAAATACCATGACAAAATCTCAACTGTTTATTTACAGTACTTTTTTAATTTACAGAAGTGAACTGTCCTAATATCACATATGTTGATAGAAGGATACAGGTCAAGTATTCCAAAATGGTAACGTCCCATATGTAGTCATAGTAGGAGTCCATAGCATCATGACTGAAAAACAGATTTTAGTTACTTCCTCTTTATTAAGCAGAAAAATTTCAACTTCGTTTTATTTTAAAAATCATTCATACCTGTTTTGTTCCTGCAATGATTTAAAGGCTGTTTTGTAGTCAATTTCTCTGAGGAACTGACATAAAATTGCCACCTACATAAACAAAGAAAATGATTTAACGTAACCAGTGTCAACAAGGACTCTCCTGGTTTGGGAGGCCTAATTTTTTTTTTTTTTAAGTTTATTTAATTCTCTTAGTAATCTGTACACCCAGCATGGGTTTGGCTCTTTTGACTGAGTGCCCCTGGGAAGGGCAATTTTTAATGATTCTTACATCAAGAACACACTAAAGAGGGCTTGCAGATCATACTGAGTAGATCAGCTCATAATTATGGATCCCATCTAATTTTAATTGCAAAAACCTTTACATACGCATCTGCCCATTTAAAAAAATTTTTTTTAATGTTTATTTTTGAGAGGAAAGAGACAGACTGCAAGTGGGGAAGGAGCAAAGAGAAAGGGAGACAATCTGAAGCAGGCTTCACGCTCTGAGCTGTCAGCACAGAGCCCGACACAGGGCTTGAACTCACACACCAGGAGATCACGACCTGAGTCAAAGTCAGATGCTTAACCGACTGAGCTACCCAGGTGCCCGTCTGCCCAATTTTTAAATCAATGATCTAAATCATAAATTTTTAGAGCTTTGTTCATTTTAAAAGCCCATTCAAAAATTACATAATGCCTTTCAAGGACATACAGAACCTGCAATCAGACCTGTCACAGCTAGTCCATTTCTCCACCCTCAGTCTCTGGCAACTGCTAATCTACATTCTGATTATAGATTTGCCTATTCTGAACATTTCATATGAATGAAATCATAATAACAAGGCCATGTGTATCTGGCTTTTTTCCACTCAACCTAATACTTCCAAGATTCACCCCTGTTGTAGCATGTATCGGCACTTCATTTGTTTCTCTGGCTAAATAATATTCCACCGTAGGATCTACCAAATTTTATTTATCCATTCCTCAACTGATGGACATCTGGGTTATTTCAACTTTTTGGCTAAGATGAGTAACACTAGGGGCGCCTGGGTGGCGCAGTCGGTTAAGCGTCCGACTTCAGCCAGGTCACGATCTCGCGGTCCGCGAGTTCGAGCCCCGCGTCGGGCTCTGGCCTGATGGCTCAGAGCCTGGAGCCTGTTTCCGATTCTGTGTCTCCCTCTCTCTCTGCCCCTCCCCCGTTCATGCTCTCTCTCTGTCCCAAAAATAAATAAACGTTGAAAAAAAAAAATTAAAAAAAAAAAAAAAAGATGAGTAACACTACTGTGAACATTTGTGTGCAAATTTTTCTGTGGACATGTTTTCAATTTTCTTAGTTACAAACCTAGGGATGGAACTGTTAGGTCTATGTCACATGGTAATTTTATGCTTAAATTTTTGAGGAACTGCCAAATTGTTTGGCAGGCCATGCCATTTTATATTCCTACCAGCAACGTATGAAGGTTACAATTTCTCCACACCTTCACCAATACTGTTACTATTTTTTTAAAGTTTATCTTCAGAGAGAGAGAGAGCGTGGCTGCACGAGTGGGGGAGGGGCAGAGGGAGAGACAGAATCCCAAGCCGGCTCTGTGCCATCAGCACAGAGCGCGACATGGGGCTTGAACCCACGAGCCATGATATCATGACGTGAGCTGAGATCAAGAGTTGGATACTTAACTGACTGAGCCACCAAGGCGCCTGTCTTTCAATTACAGCCATTCCATCAAGTGTGAAGTGGTACCTCATGTGGTGCTGATCTGTATTTCCCTAGTGACTCACATGCATATCGACTCTTAAATATTAAAAAAAAACCCCACACACCTTAAAAATGCTTCTTTTCCATTTAGAAGGTTCTAAGACCAATGTTTTCTAATTCATACTTTCATTTTAGTTAAAATTTCCTAGAAAAAAAATTAAGGGGTGCCTGGGTGGCTCTGTTGGTTAAGCATCCGACTCTTGGTTTTGGCTCTCTGGTCATGATCTCATGGTTTCATAAATTTGAGCCCCACACTGGGCTCTGGGCTGACAGTGTGGAGGCGGCTTGGGATTCTCTCTGCCCCTCCCCTACTCACACTGCTTCTCTCTCAAAATAAATTAAAAAACTTAAAAAAAAAAAAATTTAATATGCCAAATTCTTAAATACCGTAAACTTAAGCAATTATGGTAAAGAAAATAAAGGCGATTTCCCAGTCCAATGCTTTATATTTACTGCAAATTCCAATATACATGAAAATAAACCAACATATCATAAACTAACCTGTGTGTGGCAATTCAGCAAAGAACAGCATTTTATCATTCGTTTTATTACCTACAAAAACAAATCCTGATTATTTTCAAAAACTAGTTAACACCAGTTGTAACCAATGTACTGCTCTGATGTGGAATGGCAACAGTGGCGAAAATTGTGCGTATGTGGGAACAGCAGGTATAGAAAACTCCGCTTTTTGCTCAATTTTGCTGTGAATCTAAAAATGCGCTGAAAAATAGAATTTTTAATTAAAAATAACACATTACTAAAATATTTAAGATCTAATTTAAAAGCCACGTATTATAATCTACCATTTAATAGATTCTGATATTGATGGCATAAAACAGGAAAGAGCGACACGTATAAAAGAAAATGAAATAAATTTGAGATTTAGGAGATAAAATCACTATGTCTTAAAGGCTGAATGGATTTCAGTGGGAGCCATCAATAAAGAAAAGAGGATACTGAGGATTTGGGCTTGGTCAACTTAAATGGCTGAACAAGGCGTTTGGTATTTTGGCGTGTGCGTGTGTGTGTGTGTGTGTGTTTTCATGTATGTGAGAAAAGGGCATCAGGAGGGAGACTGTAAAGTAAAATGCTGAAATCAGTTTTGGACTCAACTCAGGTTGAGTTTTAGGTGTTTTGAGAAATCAAAGCAGCAATGATCTATGGGCACTGGAAATATGGAGAGCAATCAGGTCTAGAGCATTCAATTTACCACATATATGGAAATGAATCAGCTCACCCAAAAGGGGCTGGGAAAAAGGAACATGTAAAGGTAGACAAGAAAGAGAGCCCATGAGACAACTTACCTGGTCTGTATAAACATCAGGAGGCACAGCCTTATTGAAGAAATCAGAACACACGGCTCCTGCCTGTAGGTAATAGTGAAGAGCTGCCGAATACTGGTTTGTTGCTGAAGCAGAAAATAATAGAGAATGACCTAACGTTAGACATAACAGCCGGAAAGACAAACATGGACTCTTTTGTGAAGAGCAGGGTATGATTACTTCATGAGTTGACAAAAGCAGATTCAAACCACAGGGCTAGGGATAACACTTATCTGGGACAACACAGAAAAACCACATTTTTTAAAACTACTTTAAAAGAAGTAATATATTCCTTGCTTTCTAAAACTGATGAGCCAAAAATTTAGCACAGATTTCTTGTCAAACTTAGCAAATTCTTCGGAGGGTCAGGATGAAAATGAGCATTAAAATTGGCAATTATCAGGGGCACCTAGGTGGCTCAGTCGGTGGAGCATTCGACTATTTTGGCTCAGGTCATCATCTCATGGTTCGTGGAAACAAGCCCCGTGTTGGGCTCTGCACTGCCCCTTCCCCACTCACTCACACACACACACACACACACACTCTCTCAAAATAAATAAACTTAAAAAAAAAACGTAGTCAACATAAAAATTCGAAGTATCTGAACCAAAGGCACAATACAGAAAATGAATGTATAGCAATGTATCTAGGAAGAATAGACATCAAAAACAAGACCAGTTTAATAACTATTAGGAAAAATATGTATTTATTTTCACTTCTAAAAGTGCTACGAAAACAAAATGCAAAAGAACCATACATCTCACTTACCAAAATAAATGTCTGCCTGAATAATTAACCAGGAATGGTTGTTTGGACTTATACTGAGGGCATACCGAACTAGCTCTTTCACTGTGATTGCCACAGCTTCGAAGTCCACTGACTGGAGGCTTAAAAAAAAAAAAAGACAACGAACATTAATCTCTATTTTGCAACTTCAAATTCCATGCACATTTATTAAAAACAAAAAGAGTTAGCCAAAATTTAAGTGACCATAAATATAATGCCAATTATTAGTAAAAGTACTGTTTATTAAAACTATAACAGCTGAGTCCAGGAAGTATGAAGTGTGATAAGCTTCACTTTTTATAAGAAGTTGAAAACAAATCTGATTTTTGTTTCCTTTTTTCCCCCCAAATGTCACTCTTAAAGGGCCTGAATACTAACAATACTATGCAGCCTCGAGTCCACCTTATGACTCCTAGTGAGAATAACAAAGTCCCCTGGATTAGAGGCTTCACTTGGCCCTCACAGGGTCGGGGGCTACCTGTGGCAAGTGTACCACTTGAGTATATTCAAGTGCCTGTAAAGAAGCAGAGGAGGGGAGGGAACGGGGCCAGCCGCTGTGAGCCTCGTTAAACCTGAAGTCCTGTGATACAGAATTAGAGGATGGAGCTGTAAGGATAAAAGCCAGCCCAGCACACAAGAAACAAAGCTCATAGTGCCTATCTCCCGGAAGCAGTAAGGCATAGAGGTAGAGAACGTATGCTCTGGATTCAGACACATAAAAGGTTCAAGTCCTAGCTCTGTCGCTTACAAGGTGAACTTGGACAAAGTCCTCCTGTTGCCCAGAGTTAGATCTAACCATAATTCACCAATGTTCCCAGTGTAGTAGGAACAGAACTGTGGTATTATTAGCAAATACTCAATTATTCATTTACAGCTAAATGAGTTAAACTGGTTTGTGATTTTATAGAAATTTATGAAATGTTAACAAGAATTCGATCTACATATTAAACAACTGATCTTAACATAGTCATGCTCAATCCATACCATTCTCACACTATTCTTAGAGTTAATAAAAACTCTGAGAGAGATACTTTTTCTTTTCAAACATTTAGTCACATTTTCTCTGTGTCAACTTACATTAAAGTAACTTTATCACGAAGGTAACAGTTAAGCCTATTACAAGCCAGTCCTTATAAACACCTACCTTGGAAACGTACTATTTTATTTAATCCTCACAAATCTGAGGTAGATACTCTTCTTATATCCATTTAATAAATGAGGAAACTAGCAAAGAAAGCAACTTATACAGGGTTTGATACCAGGTAAGTGAAGAAGAGGCTGGGACTCAAACTCCACCAATCTAGCTCAGAGCCTCTATGGTAAACTATTCTTTTGCCTCATTTATAAACACACACTGAAAATCAACCATTGGGATAAAGAAGCAACACCCCAGAGATGCTACCAACCATCAGTTAGGCAGAAGGATCTCTATCTGATTTTTGGACTGCTATGTAACATACTAAATATTACAGAAAAACCTGCAGTCCGAGAACCTGGCTGGCCCTGTCAGTAGAGCACGTGACTCTTCTCGTTTGTAAATTTGAGCCCCATCATGGGTGTAGAGATTACTTAAAAATAAAATCTTAAAAAGAAATCTGCAGTTACAATGTCATTTAGGATGCACATTTGCTTCTGAAGCATGGTGATCCTTTGGGAAACAAGCCTCAATATGAGGTCACTCACTCACTTTTGACCTTCCAAGCCTCTATAGGAGATGCACAACTGCTTTCAATCTCTAGGATTAAGATGAAAGCAAATTACTCTCATTCTATTGCCTGCTTATCTACCTACTAAAATCTTTTCTTCTTCAAAGATGCCACTAAGGGCAATAAAATAAGGCCTAGTCCTGCCCTTCAGGCACAAAGTCAAAAAAAAAAAAAAATTGGGGGTAGGGAGGATAGGAAAAATAACTTTTAGGAGGGAAGAAATGGGACTCTTGAATGAGAAGTTGCTATGTGTAGGAAAAGAAATATGTGAATGGTTTCTTCTTCCAGAAAAAGAACGTTTTCTTCTCCCCATATTACTGTGCTTTTCAGGAGATGAAAGAAAGAGGGAATATTTCTTAAAGTATCCAAGAACTTCTTAGTAACTAAAAGGGGTTGGGACCCTCTGACAGTCACAGTGTTAGAAGAGACCTACAAAGAATAATTATAAAGAAGTCATTTTCGGGACGCCTGGGTTAAATAGCCGACTCCTGGTTTTGGCTCAAGTCATGACCTCACAGTTCACCAATCCTGCATCAGGCTCCACACTGACCTGTGCTGACAGCACAGAGCCTGCTTGGGATTCTCCCTGCTCTCTGTCCCTCCCCCACATGCACACTATCTCTCAAAATAAACTTTTTTTATTGATGCCCTTTTCAAATAGATATTTATAAAAGAGGTAAGATGAAGGAACCCTAACAGAAGATCGTTTTTACCTCGATGCTCTAACTCTACCCACTGACAAGTCATCAGGACCACTTAGGGATCTTTTGTTCAACTTAAGGCTGGTGTACCTTAGCTCTTAGAGTTATGCCTTATTCATTTTTAAGAAATAATTACTGCAACAGAGAAATGAAGTTGGCTGTAGAATCCTTATAGATTGCAGCCTTTTAGTGAAATTATTCAAGATTATCTGTATCAGGATGATCTCTAAATACATAAAAAATAAATTCAAGCTATAATACTTCTTACTTCGGGATGGAGGATGGCCAAATAGAAATGTGTTCAGCTGTAATATCGTTCACAATGTCCTCCTAAAAAAAAAAAAAAAAAAAAAAAAAAAAGTGATTTTTAAGTTGATTTTTTTTTAAAGGAAATTTCTTTCGAAGATTTTTTTAATGAAATTATGAAATACTGACCCGAACATTGTGAAGTTTCACAAAGAGTGATAAAATAATAGTCAAAACCAAAGGTTCCTATGAGAAAAAAATACAGAATCATTAAATATTATATATATTTAACATTCCTCCTGTCAACCTCAGGGATACCAAGGGTTTTGTTTTTTTTTTTTAATGTTTATTTTTGAGAGAGACAGTGTGAGCGGCAGTGGGGCAGAGAGAGGGGGAGACACAGAATCTGGAAGTAGGCTCCGGAACCTGAGCCAAAGTTAAATGCTTAACCAACCGAGCCCCTCCAGGTGCTCCCCCACAAAGTCAAAAGACTTTCTGTCAAAAGACTCTAGGGAGCCTGGGTGGCTCAGTCAGTTAAAAGTCCAACTTCAGCTCAGGTCTTGATCTCACGGTTCAGAAGTTCGAGCCCTGTATCAGGCTCTGTGCTGTCAGCACAGAGCCTGCTTCAGATTCTGTCTCCCTCTCTGCCTCTCCCCCACTTAGCCAGCATGCACACGCACTCACTCTCTCAAAAAGACATTTAAAAAAAGATTCTTTCACTTTTGAAATCTACCATCTGCTTTAGTTTAAAGCGCACACTACAGGTCAACTTTATTTTTAATCTCATGAAAGAAGTCACAGCACACACTTACACAAAAATTAGCATATTTAGGTGACTGGCTTATGGTGCTCAACTCCTCAAATGACTTTTGAAATTGAGTAAATACATCTCTTTCCAATTAGTACTTCCAGCTAGCTCTAAAAAAATCAAATTTTTATTCCTTAAAATAATACTTAAAGGATGGAATCTAGGTTATGTCAGTAAATAAGTGTAACATTAATCCTATCATCAAAAATTAAGGCTAGGCTTCACACATCCTGCCCTATTATGAAAACTTCCTTAAAATTAAAAAAATACCTCCTTTGGGGCACCTAGGTGCCTCAGTCAAGCGTCTGACTCTTGGTTTCAGCTCAGGTCATGATCTCACTGTTTCATGAGTTTGAGCCCCGTGTCAGGCTCTGCTCTCACAGTGCAGAGCATGCTTGGGATTCTGTCTCCCTCTCTCTCTGCCCCTCCCCCACTCATGCAGTCTCGGTCTCTCTCAAAACAAACTTAAAAAAAAAAAAAAAAAACAACTAATTATTCACTAACACATGTTAAGATAAATGCAAAATAAACCTCTCCATTCAGACTATCCCATCTTCAGAAATGATCACTGAAGATAATGAGCACATCATACAGAGAGAGCACTTAAACAACCAGCATTTAAGCACTCAATATTTTCGGTCATATTTTACAAAAATGAGAATTAGATAACTTTTAATGAAACTTACCCGTAATTTTTTGATAAAAGAAAGTAGTTCACTCCTACAAAAAACAAATTTTGTACGTATTTACTATCAGAAATTAAAAAGAAAGTAAATTATAGGTGAAGGTTTACACCTAACTCTCCAATTCTGCATGCATGAAAGAGTATAACATTCTATTGTCATAATAACCTAATACAATTTCTTCTGTTTTAATCACATATGACTTCTTCAGTACTATGCAATCATAGACATCAACGACTTTGAACTCCAGTAGATATTAAATGGTTAACAATCTCTTAAAATAACACATAAATAAGAGGTATTTCCAAAGGTGGCCATGTTAGTCCATCAGAGATCAGCACCAGAGAACTCTTACACTGTCCATCTTTAGGATATACAAGGATAATGGTAGATGTTCTTGAAACAGTACAAACTGAGTACAAAAAATAAACTGATAGAAACGTACCGATACATTATACCTAATGTAGATTCCCTCTGCTTTATTAAACTAACTCTGCCATCATTTCCTCGTTTGTGTTGACTGGATACACTACAGATCTGAACAACAACTTCCCAAAGGTCTTTAGCAGTCCGTCTACTTTCTTTAGGGCCTGGAAGTTCTTTGCATGTAGCTGCTAAAAGCTGTCCAAGCTGTAACACGAAAAACAGAAAATACACAAAAGATAATCTGTAATATACGTGTAAGTTCTATTTTAAGGTGCACTTAAAGAAAGGATAGTGACCCAAACATACCAACACGTATGTTATGCTATACCTTCCATTCAACCACGGAGGAATTTAGAGTTCACTGTCTAACAGACTGGAATCTGACTGGGGAAGAGGATGCTTTGGTTCTGCCATATTATAAAGCTCACTGTTTCCTTCAATAAAAGTCTAATCAGGGCAAAAACAAGTATAGTCTAATAAGAACAAAACTGAGACAATGCAAAGAGGTATGTGATTTATTAAGAGTGTGTGTGGGAGGGGCACCTAGCTAGTAAATAGTATGATCCCACTTAAGAAGGGGGCAGGGTATGTGGTGTATGTAATGGGAAGTATATATACACACACAATGTTAACTGTGGTAAAAGCCCAGAAGTGCAATTAAAATAGTGCTTTAACTTTACACACACTGTAATCATTTAAAAAAAAGTTGTGGTGGGGGAGGTGGTGCAGCTGGGTGGCTCAGTCAGTTAAGCATCTGACTTGGGCTCGGGTGATGATCTCACAGTCTGTGAGTTCAAGCCCCACGTCAGGCTCTGTGCTGACAGCTCAGAGTCTGGAGCTTACTTCCGATTCTGTGTCTTATTCTCTCTCTGCCCCTTTCCCACTTGTGCTCTCTCTCAAAAATAAATAAATGTAAAAAAAAATTTTTTTAATAAAAATAAATTTAAAAAATTCTTTTTTAATGAAAAAATAAGGGGAGAAATCTGGAAACTGAAGTTGGCAGGATAAGGGAATAAGATGTAGAACCACCTTTCTCTAAAAAAAAATGGGAGCAATTGGAGATGGAGTTACTGATGTGAGGAAGAAGGAAGGAAGGACAGCTTACTGAAAGTGAATGATCTGAATAAAGGCGACTTCAAAAGGACCAAAAATGCTGGAAGAACACACAAATAAAAGAGTGGAAGGGCTAAAAGCAAAAGGCAGAGAAAACGCCCAAAATGCAGAGGAAAAAAACAGGCTAATGTCAAATTCAGTGTTTCTCTCTGTAAATTCAAACAAAAGAGGACCCCTCTATCTTTTGTTCATATTAACTCTTATACATCATTGCTCTTTTCAACAGTGAATGGCAAAGATCATTTCAAGTCCATCAGGAAAGCCCAGATCCCTAACTGGACCTAGAAAACATTCATAAGGAGGTCCCCATCACCTCAGGTAACTTCTTTAAGGAGGCAGCAGTATTATGACAAAGATGAAAACTGATACTTTTCCTTATTTTTTATAATAAAAAATTACAAACATGGAAAACTTGAAGAATTCAGTAATATCTGTATATTGGACTTACTGTGAATATTCTACTGTATTTACTTTATATACCTACATATGCTCTTTGTTAACTAATAAGCCGCAGACACCACACTTCATCCCTAAAGACTTTACTATGTATCTTCTAAGAGCTAGAAGATTCTCCTGCATAACCATAACTCCATGATCACACCTAAGAAAATTTATAACACTTGTGCTTCCTAAAGGTAGTAAAAACAATGTGAAAACCCTAGCTGTGCTATGGGAATGTGTTTTCTGTGCTGACAGCTCAGAGCTGCAGCCTGCTTCAGATTCTGTCTCCGGCTCTCTCTGCCCCTCCCCCATTGGTGCTCTCTCTGTCTCTAAAATAAATAAACATTAAAAAAAAAAAACCACAAGAAAATTAAAAAAAAAAAAACATTTCATCTTGCATGCCTATTGAATACAAGTCTGCTCCATCAACTAAGACCACCATATATGCAGCTATTTACTGTAGTGCAATACAGGGCTAGAGTAGCTCCTTGTCTCCATTCATTTTCTGTTGTTAAGAATCACATGCTTGGTTGAGGTCACTGCACTAATTTACTTAAAAGTAAGAATTTTCAGAAGTTTTAGGCCCCAGGGGCATCTGGCCAGCTCAGAAAAAAACCTATGACTTGATCTCAGGGTCCTTGAGTTTGAGCCCCACACTGGGTATAGAGATTACTTTAAAAAAAAGAAAAGAAAAGGAAAGAAAAAAGTCTTAGGCCCCTCGAAGTCAACTGAATTCCACAAACACTCTTAAGCATCTACTGTGTGTGGACATCAAATAAAGCACTGAGAATATAAAAAGTAACTGTCCTCAAGAAGCTCACTGTTCTATAAGAAGACAAGTGAAAAATAACTTATTACATAGTGTAAGTGCAACAAAAATATATGCCTCCCCAAAAGTAGCAGGACTACTTAGTAACACAGTTCAAAGGTAACAAAGGAGAAAGTGATTTACTCCTTTGCAGAGAAAGAAATAAGGCTAAGCTTCCAAGAAACCACACCAACAGGCACAAGTGGGAAGGGCATCCCGGCGAAGTGATTCACAGCACATGCTCAAGTGCAGAAGTAGAGAAAGCATCCTGCATAGAGAGCTGTGAGTAATGTGGAACCACGAGCACAGAACAGCAGGACAAGGAGGAAGAGAGAGCAAACAGAGGAAGAAGCACCTGCACCTTAAAAGGCCTTGGAGGCTACATTACAAACTTTGGTCTTTATCTGATGCTATTACTACTATTACCACCGAGCTCCGTAAATCCTGTGCATTTTCCGATATGCTAGCTACACTGCCTCCTATCCTGATCCAAAGGGGAGACTATACAGTTCTGTGTTATTTCAAAAGGTCATATTTTAGCTACATGTTTAAGATTTTTCCCTTTCCTTTTGTGATTACAGAATATTCAAATAAGTAAGAAAATAAAATGGAAAATAAGCTGATTAAAACCACCTACTATTCCACTATCCAGAGATGGTAACTGTTAACATCCTTCTAAACTTTTCCCTATGCATATGTATATGTATTCCACGCCAAATTCCAAGTTTGGAAATTGCTCCAAATTATAGCATTTCCAAAACACGATCCCTTACTCTAGACCTCTTTCTCTGATTCCTTTTTCCCTGACATAAACAAGGGAGCACAGGGCCAAACTAGGAAAGGGGACACATAAACCCTAACCAGATAAGATGATGAAACACTTCAATGACTCTTCAGCAAGGTCACCACATATCTTTCCTCCTTTTGGGCGAGATCAGGGGGCTACAGGAAGCAGTGACATAACCCAGCCCAAGTTCAGGCAACTTCCAGCACAGTATCTCGTACCCTTCCACACTGCAGGCCCTGAAACACGCACCCAGCCCTGCTGGTGCACAGTTCCACAGAATTCATTGCTGAGAAAAGCAAAGAAAAGCTACTGTACGGTCCTAATGCTGAACAACAAGCTACAATCCTAAGTGGAAATTACTGTCTTGGAACGAAATGGTTCTTTCATCTGAGGGTTCAGCAAAGACCAAGACTACTGGGCATAATCAGACAAGTATCCCAGATAGGAGGAACTCACATTTTAGAAAATTCAGTGAAAAAACAGATCTAATCCAATGTCTAAAATTCCAAAGAGAAGGATGATTCAAGTTATGGGATAAATTTTGTGAACAATTATAGAGAAGACAAAAAGGAGTAAAAACACAAAAGAAATCAGCAAACCTTCAAAGGGCTGAAATGAAATGATCTCAGTTTTTTAAAGGACATATAGGAAATTAGGAGGAAAAAACAAATAACCAAGACAAATGTAAAACAGGGAGTCTTGCAAGAGTTCTCAGATAACCACTGACTGAAGAGACTATGTACTAAAGGTAAGAGGAGATAAACATAAAGCATACAAGCAATAAGGAAATCTGAAAAACCAAACGTACACACAAAGAAATGTTAAACCACTACATGGTTTTTTTTGTTTTTTGTTTGTTTTGTTTTGTTTTAACTGAAGACCAGAAAGGGAGAAAAGTCCACTGCTTGTTCAGGTACACATAATATTAACACATGACAAACACAGTCTTAGGGGAAAATTCAAGTTTCTGTTTTTATTTTCTCCATCCAGAAACATTTTCAGTTGCACAAGAGAGATATAATTAAGAAAGGTGACTAAACAACTCACCACCAATTCACTGAATGGATTCTTTCATTTGGGTGTAATTACTAACAAACATTTACATGACCAAGGACCACGCACAAATCGAGAGGAGGAAATAAGCTCTAAGGAAGGGTCAGGTGCTCAGATGGAAAAAAGCTGGAAGTGCACCCCTCACTTGCAGGTACACCCATGTATGCCAGAGGTTAACACTAGAGTTTGATTTTACTGATCAAAACAAGAAAAGAGAACTAACCTCTCACTAGCTTACGGTTATACCAAAATGTCTGTTAACTAATTTTTGTTTGCATTCTCATGAACTACTGGATATTGAAAAAAATATCAGAGGGCAAACCCAAGCACCCAAATTATCTCAAAACTATACTTTTAACCACACACCAACAAACATTTGTCCCATCTTCCACTGTATCATAGAAATTGGACAAGTTCCCTTAGTATAGATCTAAAGAAACAGGTACAATGATCTCATCCTAATAATCCTTTTAGATTAAACACAAATTACCTTTACATATGGATTACTCTGAAGCAGAAATGCGGGAACTTGCAGTGTAAGGTATTCATTTTCCCTCCAGTTTAACATAAAAGCAACACATTCCTCAGCTATAACTTGACGAAGAGGAATATCTAAAAAGACAAAGAAAATAGTTGGAATTACCATCATAACATTAAAACAGAACAAAGCAGGGGCGCCTGGGTGGCGCAGTCGGTTAAGCGTCCGACTTCAGCCAGGTCACGATCTCGCGGTCCGTGAGTTCGAGCCCCGCGTCGGGCTCTGGGCTGATGGCTCAGAGCCTGGAGCCTGTTTCCGATTCTGTGTCTCCCTCTCTCTCTGCCCCTTCCCCGTTCATGCTCTGTCTCTCTCTGTCCCAAAAATAAATAAACGTTGAAAAAAAAAAAAAATTAAAAAAAAAAAAACAAAAAACAGAACAAAGCAAACATGTACTCAGATTTCAGTTGAACAAATTAAAAACAACAGTTACAGATGAAACAACAGAAAAATTCTAATGTTTTATACTTTTCTTTAGAAAGTTAAGGTTTCTCGGGGTGCCTGTGTGGTTCAGTCAGTTAAGCATCTGACTTTGCCTCAGGTCAGAGTTTGAGGCCTGTGTGGGATTTTGTGCTGACAGCTCAGAGCCGGGAGCCTGCTTCAGATTCTGTGTCTCCCCTCTCTGTGGCCCTCCCCCACTCTCTCTCTCTCAAAAATAAATAAACGTTAAAAATTTTTTTAAAAAAGTTAAGTTTTCCCAACAACAGACTGCATGGTCCCTACTATTTACTAATTAACAAACTCACCTACTAAGAATACTTTACACTCTCTTGTGGAAGTCCGCATTACCTGTCCTCTATAAAATTTGTAACCCAAATGAGCAGAGAACACACAAAACAAGTACGATGGTACAGTATAAACTTTTAGCACATTTAGAGCACAGAAATAGCTATACCATATAATAAAACTAACAAATCTGAGTGAATGTATCATTTTAAATATTTCTTCTGATTAAAATGTAATAAGCATTCTACGAAATCATTTACTTTCAAAAAATATTTACTGTACCAAAAACATTTTTAGTTTTCAATTTTTTTAACATTTATTTTTGTGAAAGAAAGAACGCACGCGTGCACGCATGGGGGAGTAGCAGAGAGAGGGAGACAAAGGATCCGAAGCGGACCCAGCACTGTGAGCAAAGAGCCAGATGTGGGGCTTAAAGTCACAAACCTTGAGATCATGACCTGGGCCGAAATCAAGAATCAGCTGCTTAACCGACTAAGCCACCCAGACACCCCAGAAACAATTTTAAGCAAAAAGTAATGAGAAGAAAAAAAAAAAAAATCACTCAGAACTTTTGGACCAAAAAAAAAAAATAAAAAAAGTTTCGCACATCGTTTCTTTTGAAATAAATAAATATACCTTAGTATTAAATATGTTGCAAATTTTTGTAGCTCAAAGTATATAATATTCAGGTTTAAACATACTTCAGCAAAAAGAAAAATCCCAAAGAATGCTAAATAACAACGTTCACTTGAAATAGGGAGAGCTATTAAACTTCTCAGGTAAATATATTTTGTTTAGTCTTTCTAAAAAAGAAAAAAAAAAACTGCCTATGGCTATTTGTTTATATCTCACCTTACCCGAAAGAGGATTTGCAACAACAAAGACAGGCATAGGAACACAGCAAAACAAAATATACTATTTGCATCACCTTCAAGAACAAAGACAGAAGTGAAACTGGTATCTCCGACACATGCATGTCATTGAGTTCTTTACATTTTGCCAAAGGCAGACCACATAGCATTTGACTCCAAGGCTTCATTTATTCACCCACATTCCCCATTAATAATACAGCAATGGTTTGGATTTTTTGTTAATTTTAATTTTTTTAAATCTTTTTTTTTTTTTTCCATAAAGTGTATTTTGAGAGAGAGAGCATCAGCAGGGGAGGGGCAGAGAGGGGAGACAGAATCCCAAGTAGGTTCCATGCTACTAGCGCAGAGTCCCATGCAGGGCTTGATCTCAATGACCGTGAGATCAGACTTGACCCGAAACCAAGTGTTGGAAGCTTAACCAACTGAGTCACCTAGACGCCCTTAATTTTTTTTTTTTTTTTTTTTTGAGAGAGAGAGAGAACGACTGCACCCGTGTGCAGGGGAAGGGCAGAAGGAGAGAGAGAATGTTAGCAGGCTCCACACCCAGCATGGAGCCTGATAGGGGGTTCAATCCCATGAACCATGAGATCATGACTTGAGCTGAAATCAGACACTTAACGAACTGAGCCCCCAGGTGCGCTTTTTTAATTTTTTGAGGGAGCATGAGTGGGGGAGGGTACAGCAACAATTCTTAAAGATAAATCAGAATATAGGGAGAATTCTGATACAGCCTGAGAAGCAATGATTTGGAGCTTAAACTTCCCTTTAAGCATCTGCAATATACAATTCATCATTATCTCTACCAGGCCTAGAATTCAAATTTGCTGAAATCCAAGGAACATAACTAAGACACGCGTCTCAACACAAAGTTACAAAGTATTAAAAGTTAGGGAATTTCTCCCAAAAGACATCAGTGGTTTTAGAATAATTAATCTAAATAATTAATTTAGAAGAAGTAGCCCTTATTTATAAATGAAGGTTGGATTTGTTGTCAATGAATACCACTTCCTCTTCCTTTGGATGCCTGGGTGGCTCAGTGTTAAGCGTCCAATTTCAGCTCAGGTCATGATCTCATTGTTCATGAGCTCGAGCCCCACATAAAGGACTGCTTGTCGCTGTAAACATGGAGCCTGCTTTGGATCCTCTGTCCCCCTCTCTCTCTGTGCCCACCCCCTCCCTCATGCTCTCTCAAAAATAAACACACACACACACAAAAAGATCACTTCCTGTTCCTGATAGTAGAGCCAGACCAAGCCACATTAACACCCTCTGTCTTTTACAGAGCGTATGCATTTAATTTGATCAAAATCAGCCCAGTATCACCAGGGAACAATTTTTTTCCCTAAAAAGAGAGGGAGGAGATGATGGCAGATAACACCTTTTTGCACCCCTCCCTTATCCTGACCCATGGTTGTAATTTCTGCTAGAAATCAGAATGTATTAACAATTAACTTACTCCAAAAGACCCAAGAGGGCCAGTGGCCATTTGTGCTTTGACACATTACTAGCACCTTCCGTTACACTTCAATTTTACTGCTTACAGCTTTAAATGTGTATAGTATGATTTAATTGCTCTAAAACATGTAAAATTAAGAAACTACTTTAAGATTTACATACAACAGAGATAATTTTTATGATAAGCCCTTTTCATAATGGCATATTTATACTTAGAACTGGACACACAAGGTTTGTTCCTGAAGTGACAATTGAGTTCCTGACCCAGTGGCAACCATTCTGATTATTTCTATGATAGTAATGAGGAATTAAACTTTCAATCTGTACTTTCAATGACATTTTGATTCTTTAACAAAGTATCTTAAAACTGCAATATAATTTTGTAATGTGTTGAACAGTGTCCCCTCAAAATTCATTTCCACCTAAGACCTCAGAGTTTCCTCACTTGACAACAGGACCTTCACATATCTACTTAGTTAAAATGAAATCATACTGAATTAGCACACACCCTAAATCCAATAACTGGTGCCTTTGTAAGACACACACACACTCACACTCTCACTCCCTGAGAAGGCCACGTAACAAAGGAGGCAGAGATGGGAGTGAATAAAAGATTGCTGGGAGCCACCTGAAGCTAGAAGGCTTCTTCTCCAGAGCCTTCAGAGGGAGCATGGCCATGCTGACACCTTGATTTCCGATCTCTGGCCTTCAAAAGTATAAGAGAATAAATTTCTGCTGTTTTCATCATTTAGCTTGTGGTACTTTGTTATGGAAATTCTTGGAAATGAATAGTTTCCTACATTATCCTCAATGTTCTTAAGTGAACTCCACGTCAGATTTCTGTTTTAGGAGACAGGTAACTTTTTTATAGATGGCAAAAAGTCAAGCAAATGTTTTTTTTAGATTCTTCCCCACAATTACCTGAGTACTGTATTTCTGAACTTTGGCTTTGTGAAAGTCTTACCAGGAAGCCTCATTTCCAGATATCCTCGCACCCTACTAATAAGATCAGAAGGAGGTCTCTCTCCTGATTGCCCTGTTCCAGCTTCATGCGTATGAATATCCAAAAGCAGCATCTCATTCAGCATGACCTGACGGAGTTTTGGCGAGAACTCTGTTACCAACTCCAAACAAGCAGCAAACAACTGTTTGGCGTGGGAAAAGTCCTAGAGAAAGAAAGAAATCACTGGATTGCTTTTCCTCTGGAATCGAAAAATGTGCATCTTTATGAGAACGGAGCAAAGAGGAGGAGGATTAATTTAAATGGTTAACACCGGATGTCTTGGAAAGAGGCCAGATTATCTTTTTCTTTATCATCTGTGTCACTGATTTATTCCAATACTTAATTCTTTTGTAGTCTAAAAAAAATCCGTGGAATTTAAGAAACAAAACAGATGACACAGGGGAAGCGAAGGAAAAATAAGATAAAAACAGAGAGGGAGGCAAACCATACGAGACTCTTAAATACAGAGAACAAATTGAAGGTTGCTGGAAGGGAGGTAGGCAGGGGATGGGTTAAATGGGTGATGGGGATTAAGGAAGGCACTTGCTGGGATGAACATCTGGGGTTATATGGAAGTGATGAATCACTGGGTTCTACTCCTGAAACCAATACTATACGTGAGCCTAGGGGATACGACATTGCTCAATGCCCTCTTAAAAAGTTTTATATAATATTCACTTCCTGATATAAGTGGTATGTTAACTAATTTGAATTTAAATAATTTTTTAAAAAATCCAATAAACAGCATAAAAATATGCTGTATTATCAAACAAGTTTTATATAAATGGTAAAACCAAAAAACTTTTACATAATTATATACACATCACATACATTTTATATAAGCTACACATATTACATATACATAATGTATATTATATACCTATATGCCTATCTTATACATACGAGCCATACATGTTATATACATATATAGAATACACATAAATTATACATCTTCTATACATACATATACACAAAATCCATACAGATTCCATGACAAGTACCCTTCTATACCTAGTCTATTAAGAATTGGATCTTATACTCTTCAACAAGGTTTTACATTCTAGAAAATTTTTTTAATGTTTATTTTTGAAAGAGAGAGCATGAATGGGGAGGGGCAGAGACACAGGGAGACACAGAATCTAAAGTAGGCTCCAGGCTCTGAGCTGTCAGCACAAAGCCCAATGCTCGAACCCACAAATCGGGAGATGATGACCTGAGCCAAAGTCAGACGTTTCACTGACTGAGCCACCTGGGTGCCCCAACAAGGTTTTACATTCTAAAATCTCTGTACACGACCTTAGTCCACATAATTGACTAATAAATCAAACTCACTACAATCCAATCCCTTTCTTACATGTCCGCTTCTAATTTTTCCGAAGAGCGGTCTTTGTTTGTTCTCTCTCCCTCCCCACAGTTGTCTCCTTTACTCCTACCCCCATCACGATGAAGAAATATCTCCCACTAAACAAAGACCTTCTAACTGTTCAACTGACTAAACACTCTTTAGTTATCTTACAGAACCCAGGGGCTGCATCCCCGTGCTGCCCACTCCCTTGTGCCTGACATTCTCTCTATTCCCTTGGCTATCACGACTCCACCTGTGTCTGGTCCTCATACGCATCCTGCCACTGTTTCTGGGACACAATGTCGTATCCCCTAGGCTCTGTATATTCTCCCTGGGTGATCTCTGATGTCTCCCAAATCTCTATATCTAGCCCAGACCATTTCCCAAGCTTCAGGCTGTTTCCAACTGCAGGCCCAAACTAAACATTTTAAAATGGATAATCAGTCCTTCAAAAATGTTTTTCTACATTTTCGCAAGCTGGCAGAAACCTAAGCAGAAATCTGAACATCTCTCTCCATTCTTTTCTCCCTCTTGCCTTCCACAGCACATGAGGAAACAATCAATTCTAGATTTTACCTTAACGTCTGTCTGTTCGCTTCTACCCTTTCTAATACTTGTGCCACTTACTAGCTGTGTGACCTCAATTTATTACCTGAGTCTCTGATTTTTCACCTATAAAACTGAGCTAACACGTTCTACACAGCTGTGTGTGTGACCAATAAGTCAAAGAATAAATATATAAGAAAACTGCAGAACAGTCTCCATGCTCAATAAATGTTAGTTATTTTAGGGGTGGAAGGAGAAAAGGGGCTAATGGCATGCCCCATTATAAACTTTTCAACAGCTCACTAGTGTCTAGAGCTGTACATTCCAATATGGTAGCCATGAGCTACATGTGTCTACTGAGCATGTGAATTGTGACCAGTCCAAACTGGGAGGTGCTCTGAGCATAAAACACTGGATTTTGAGTGAAAACCTAGCACACACATTTAAAAAAAAACAACTCAATTTTTATATTGCTTATTTGTTGAAATAATAGTTTAGATATAGTGGGTTCAAATGTATTAAAATCACTTTTGTACTTCTAAAAATGTGGCTACAAGAAAATCATAAATTACATATGTGGCTTGCATGGTACTTCCACTGGACAGTACTGGTCTAGAAATAGTGCTCAAACTTTAGCATGCATCAGAAATTACCTGGAGGGCTTATTAAAACAAACTGCTGTGCCCCATCTGCAGTTTCTGATTCAGTAGGTCTAAGTGCGGTCCAACATTTTGCGTTTCTAACAAGTTCCCAAATATAACCAATGCTGCTGGTGTGGGGGGTCAGACTTTGAGAACCTCTGGTTTACAGCACTATCTACAAAAGGTTCTTTGCTCAATGCCCTCTTAAAAAGTTTTATATAATATTCACTTCCTGATATAAATTTTTAAGCTTAGAAGTAATTTTGGAGGGATGCCTGGGTGGTTCAGTCATTTAAGCATCCATCTCTTGATTTTGGCTCATGATCTCACGGTTCATGGGATCAAGCCCCGTAACGGGCTCCTCGCCAGCAGCTCAGAACTTGCTTGGAATTCTCTCTCTCTGCCCCAACTCCGTACACATGCACTCTCCTGCTGTCTCACAAAATAAACTTCAGAAAATAATAACAATAAATAAAAAGCATTGTTTTAGGAAGAGTTTAAGGAGATGCTAAAGTGTAGTGCAAATACTTTTTGAATAATGAACTACATTATTTTTATTTTAAAATATACATGCCTTTAGGGATAGATCTAACAAAATACATGCAAGATTTGTATGCTGAAAATTACCGAACTTAACAAGATAAGGACATAAATAAATAGAGGCCTAAATAAATGAAGACCTATACCAAGTTCATGGACTGAAAGACATAATATTGTTATCAATTGTCTCCAAACTGATTTATAGATTCATTGCAATCTGAATCAAAATCCCAGCAGGCTTTTTTTTTTTTTCTCCAGTAAATACTGAAAAGCTGATTCTAAAATTTATATTAAAAAAGCCAAGGGGAGGGGCACTTGGCTGGCTCAGTTGGTAGAACATGCCAATCTTCATCTCAAGGTTATAAATTTAAGCCCCACATTTGGTGTAGAGTTTACTTAAATAAAATCTTAAAAATAAATAAGAAAGCAAAAGACCTAGACTAGCCAAAATCATTTGCAAAGGAAGCCTTGACAGCACTTGGTTTCAAAACTTACTCTAAAGCTAAAATATGGCCCCCCCCTTTTTTTTTTAAATATTTAGAGAGAGAATGAAAAAGAGAGAGAATGAGAGAGAATGAAAAAGAGAGAGAATGTGAGAGAGAGCAAGAGCGAGCAGGGAGGGGCAGAGAGATAGAATCCCAAGCAGGCTCCACACTCCGTTCGGGGCCAACATAGGGCTCCATGTCAGGACAAGGTCATGACCTGAGCCAAAATCAAGAGTTAGACGCTTAACCGACTGAGACACCCAAGCACCCCTCCCTCCACCTTTTTAAAGTAAGCTAGAAAAGGGCAATTGTGAAAAAAGAACGGAATGTGAAAAGGAAAAACAACAGGACACATGAACCATAAAGAGTTTTTCAGGCAGATCAATTTTAGGAAAGACAAGAAAAAAGGCTGGATACCGCTTCCCTTAAAACTGTAATGTCTAATGGGCACTGAGGAGAGCACTTGTTGGGATGAGCACTGGGTGTTGTATGTATCCCAATTTGACAATAAGTTATATCTAACAAAACCAAACAAACTGTGATGTCTACACACTTGACTTCTAGCTGGAAGAGTGCTCATCTAGAAAAACCAACCACCTTAGCAATGCTCACGGGGTCTGTACAGGCTACATCTTATTTCCCCTTCTAGCCTCACATACCAAATGATACTCTTAACATCAGCTTACTGCTTCCGGTCCCCTTGTATACCATCCTATTTCTTATCTTTGAGCTTTTCCACATGGTGCCATCCCCCCCTTTACCTCGCTAACTTATTCATGCTTCAGGCTTTAGTGCAGGATTTCTGCTGGAACTAAATTTGGAAATGCTATTAACCTGCCTATAGAATTTACTATACTATTACTCGTGCAATTTTACCATCTTATATCATTTAACATTTCACTTAGGTCTCAACTTCCCAAACAGGTTACAAACTCCTTGTGTAAAATAAACTACAAAAGTAATCTTAAGGGATTTTGTTTTGTTCTTACAGCCTGGAACACAATTTTACTAAGTTAATCCTAAAAGATACACTAAATAATTTTTCATGGTCTCAAGGAATGGAGCAGTATCTGTATATCCAAAACCACTTTGGTACAGTTGTGAGGGTAGAGGAAAAAGAACCAAAACACCTTTTACAATATCCTTTAAGAGCGGGGAGAAAAGACCCTTTAGGCCTAGGGCTGTATTTTTAAGATCAAGGAAAATATAGGAGATTCTGATTCCTGGGTTTCACGATAAAATTGATAAAGCATATTTTAACCAGTAATTGACATATGCTTTTACTCACCTTAACAGTACTGCAGTGTAAACCTTTGGCCAACAGAATGTAAACCAAATCTCTTGTTAAATTGTCTTTAATTCCCAGGATGACCCCACTATAAACAGAAGGTACTTCCCACTAGAAGAAATAAAAATATATAAATACACATGCACACAATACACACAGAAAGCCAAATCTAGAGAAGAATCTTTCAATAATCTTCAACCACATTTAAAATAATCATGCAAATTGGGGCGCCTGGGTGGCTCAGTCGGTTGAGCGTCCGACTTCGGCTCAGGTCACGATCTCACGGTCCGTGAGTTCAAGCCCCGCGTCAGGCTCTGGGCTGATGGCTCAGAGCCTGGAGCCTGCTTACGATTCTGTGTCTCCCTCTCTCTCTGCCCCTCCCCCATTCACGCTCTGTCTCTCTCTGTCCCAAAAATAAATAAACGTTAAAAATAAAATAAAATAAAATAAAATAAAATAAAATAAAATAAAATAAAATAATCATGCAAAGATCACTTTCATAGAAAAAGGAAAATGACAGCTATAATGAAATGTTAATCAAAACAGACATATTCACTATAAGCCAGTAATAAATTAAATGGGTTGGAACTTTCTAAAGGATAGTCCACAGGAAAAAAGAAGGAAAAAAAGCACAAGGACTATATATTAACTTATGTGATCCTCACCACAACACTATGAAGTAGGTACTATTAACCTCATTTTACAGATAAGAAAAGTGAAGCACACAGATGTCAAGTTAACTTGCACAAGATTGATTATACAGCTAATAAGTATAGAGGCTGGGATTCAAACTCAGGCATTCAGATCAGAACTCCCTCTATGCTATTCTACTTCATCTATAAAATGAGCACTAACAATGTCAACACTAATGATGCCATGGGGCGCCTGGGTGGCGCAGTCGGTTAAGCGTCCGACTTCAGCCAGGTCACGATCTCGCGGTCCGGGAGTTCGGGCCCCGCGTCAGGCTCTGGGCTGATGGCTCGGAGCCTGGAGCCTGTTTCCGATTCTGTGTCTCCCTCTCTCTCTGCCCCTCCCCCGTTCATGCTCTGTCTCTCTCTGTCCCAAAAATAAATAAAAAACGTTGAAAAAAAAAAAATTTAAAAAAAAAAAAAAAACACTAATGATGCCCAACACTAACGTTCAGAGAAATTTTTCATTTCACTGCAGTTTTGTGTTCAAATCCCATAAAATATACATGAATGCCCGGCTGCTTTTCTCCTACACTTTCAGCAGAGCGGTACGCAGTGAGTTAGAAGTACCGCCATACTTCTCTCCTGCATACACGGACTCTTTCCCTGTAGCTTTAGCTCCGTTCCACTGAAATGGTGTTCGAAAAGCTATCTTCATCCGCACTTTGCATGCAGGAAAGGTTTTAAATACATAACTTCAGAATCAGGTAAATACATTAGCTGGGAATTTTTAAATGAACAGGTAAAGCCAGAAATGCCCTATAAAAAAGTTTTAATGAATCGGTTCCAACCTTTAGGCTTTAGACTTCAAGAGGGCATTAATAAAAACAAAAATACTCTATAAACACATAGGAAGTAGCAGCTACAGACTGTGTAAATATACCTTATACATACACTTACAGCTGTATTTAAAATATATGGAGATGCCACGACAATATAACAAACTTATTTTTAGAGGTTACGGATTTAAAAGTATCCTTTTTGACATTTTGTATTTTCTCCAACAATAGATGTTCAAAGTGTAATTATTGTCATGTAAAGGTCCTAATATTGTTGACAAATAGGGGTCTTTATTCTTAAGAAGTTCAGGGAATAACTCTTCTATTAAATTACATCAGAAAAAAAGAGTAACTTTCTTATCTGCTGTTGACAAAGCGTTTCTAACCTTGTTAGACACTGTCCAGAACTGGCGCTCTGAAGTCATACCATGTAATTCAATTAAAATCTGTCGAATCCTCCAGGGATCCACTGACAATATCAGCTGATGCTCCAACTGGCCAATGTTGACACTTGCTGAGGCTAAGAAAGAAAGATTTGTTTCAATAATGACAATTCAAAGGAATCCTACAAATATAAGAATAATTTGTTCAAACTGTGTTTAAGTATTATATCTATAAGTGAAATACCACTCTCATCTTGAGAACTCAATATAGAGAATTCAATATAGTATAAATTATATATTAATTTTATCCTCACATAGAAAAATGTAACAATATGTATTAGGTCTGCATTCAATAAAGATGACACTATAAACGAAGATAAAAATTAGTAGTAACTGGGGGGCGCCTAGGTGGCTCAGCTGGTTACGGGTCTGATTCTTGATTTCAGCTCAGACCATGATCCCAGGGTTGTGGAATCAAGCCTTGCATCAGGCTGTAGGCTGACAGTGCGGGACTGCTTGGGATTCTCTCTCTCCCTCCCTCTGCCCCTCCCCTGCTCACTCACACTCTTTCAAAATAAATAAATAAACTTAAAAAAAATAAAATCAGTAACTGGCTATAGAAAGAACTAGGTGGGCTACATGGAAAAATTCACTTATGTAGATAGTCTCCTACTTTCAAACATTATGTGTTAACAAAAGCATGTATAAAAATATTTTCATTTTAAAAATTATTCTCTCAGCCCCTCCCCCACTCGTGCTCGCTCTCAAAAATAACTAAACGTTAAAAAAAAAAAATTTTTTTTTAAAAAGGGTGGGGAGGGCGCCTGGCTGGCTCAGTCGGTTAAGCGCCTGACTTCGGCTCAGGTCATAATCTCATGGTTTGTGGGTTCAAGCCCCACACTGGTGCTGAAAACTCGGAGCCTGGAGCCTGCTTTGGATTCTGTACCTCCCTCTCTCTGGCTCTCCCCCACTTGCACTCTGTCTCCCTCCCCCTCCTCAAAAATAAACATTAAAAAAAAATTAAACACTAAAAATGTTTTTTAAAGGGAGAAGAAGAGAAGGAGGGACTGACTTCCCAGAGAAACCAAAAAGATCATTAAAATCCCTAATTACAACTCAACTTTCAGATAGTCTTCATTAATCCATCCCCAGCATTTTAGGTCTAATGTCATTTTTCTTTACAACTGGTCAACCAGTTTAAATGTAGCGAGGTTCACAGCAGCTACAATTCTGTTTTGTTAAACTGACTGAATTCGGTCTCATTTATATTAAGCTCTAAAGATTGTGTTTCTTATTAATGAATAGCACTACGTTTTCTACTTGTATTTGTAAAATAAAACCAAAAATGGAAAAAAAAAAATCATCAAAAAAACAAGGTAACAAATGGCAATGTCGTCCAAGTGGAAGCTTAGCCAGCAGATCAGTGATGCAAGCTCAAATCCATGAAAGCCTGTACTTTCCCTGAGTCTCAGGACTCCCCTCCCAGCTCTTAATTGTTTTTAATTTTTGAAAAAAATTTAATGTTTATTTTTGAGAAGGGGGGGGAAGGCCAGAGAGAGAGGGAGACACAGAATCCGAAGCAGGCTCCAAGCTGAGCTGTCAGCACAGAGCCCGACAAGGGTCTCAAACTCATAAACCACGAGATCAAGACCTGAACCGAAGTCAGATGTTTAACCAACTGAGCCACCCAGGCACCCCTCCCAGCTCTCATTCTACCTCCAAGAATGTATCAGCAATAGAACCTTGGTCTATTTTCACCAACTAAAAGTTTTGTATATCTAGGCCTCAATCTCCATTAAACACAGACTGAGCAGCATCCCAGCACTTCACTGCTTAGACAGAAATAGGACTACAGAAGACTGGTAAATTTTGAATTAATTATGGACATAAATATAAACTAAAACACATGAGAGGGCATCCTCAAATACACTGAGGGGCAAATATAACACAAGTGCAAAATGTGCCATTTTTGCTAGCAGACTAGAGAGCTAACCTGGGATATCATAAAATGAAGTTACAGGTTTAATGCACAGATTTACTCTAGGGGATCTCTTCCTCATCTGATCAACAAGTAGCTTTCGTTCTTCATCTTTCAACAATGTAATGAAAAGCTCATGTGAAGAAATCATGAAAACATACTGCAGATCTTCCAACCCCAGACACACATTCCTAGATCAGTAAAAATAGTGTAAAACAAAAAAAGTTTATAATTTAGTTTGGGAAAAACAATCATATTAACGAATCTTTATTAATAAGCCATTTAACAAGCTACCATTTCATAAACTATGTAACAATATTTGAAACAGATTTAAAAATTTTTTGGTCCTAAAATTGTGATGTCCATGTCACGATACACAAAAAGAGTAACAGAATTCTAAATTTTGTGTCACTATACAAATCTGAACTTAACTGGCTCTCAAATGACTGCCTCTTTATAAGACATGCAGGACAAACACAAAAAGTAACAAAAGTTATTTTTCTCACAAGACTAAATTCAAATTAAGGAGAAAAGGGCACTTACTTTAGAAAAGCAGCCATGTTTCCTTTCAAAGAATCTGAAGCTTTTTCTAAATTTATTGATCTTGAACACACCTAGGAATTTGAGTAATTTTTATTTGAATACTGGCACTTTTAAAAATGCACGCTACAGTTAGAAAAGTTTCGATTTAAAAACAACCAAATATTCCTTCTTCAGCCACCTATCAATCACAGATTTAGTTCAGTAATTTAAAAGATGAGACTGTGAATTAAGAATCATCATGGGGAAAGGGAGTGGAATGTGATCATTTCAACAACTGCAGTCATTTCTATGAAATAAAGCAGCTATCTAGCCTGGCATAGAGTTCTCCCAGAATGTATAAAGTACACTAACCAATTATATGAGGTGATGAACTCTGCAGCAGCTCCAGTCAGAAAAGTGAGAGAAGATTCATCTTAGAGAACTGAATGATACGTAATGGCTAATGTACATAGACCCAACAATTAAGAGTAACCAAGGTTTTAAAATAACCAGTGAAATGAAAAGAATGACAAAAACTAGTCATGGAAATATTATTTACAAATAACAGTCTCGTAATATTCTGAGTTTATTCATCAGATTAGGATTTCTCCCATAGATTACTTACAAGAAGCCAAAATAAAGCAATAAGTATCAAAGTCCCTAACCTAAGGAAATTGTCAAATATTCTCTAACATGTTAACATAAAAAAATAAATCCTAGAATGTTCACAGCAGCATTATTCGTAATAGTCAAGGAGTGGAAATAACCCTAAAGCCCATCAACTGACGGATACACAAAATGAACAATGAATAGTATATCCACTTAATGGAGTATTATTCAGTCATAAAAAATGAAGCACTGATACATGCTATAACATGGATGAACCTTGAAAACATTTAGTAAAGAGCCAGCAAAAAAAAAACAAAAACAAAAACAAAAACAAAAACAAAAACAAAACACCACCTATATTTTTGTTTATATGAAATGCCCAGCATAGGCAACAGGCAAATCTAGAGACACAAAAGTGGATCTGTAGATGCCTGAGGTTAAGGGACTAGGAGAAAATGAGGGACGACTGCTAACAGATAAGAGATTTTGTTGTGGGGTAGAAGAGGGAGGATGAAAATGTTCTAAAACTGACTGAGGTGGTGGCTGTACAAATCAAGGCACACACTAAAACATCACTGGATTGTACACTTTTTTTTTTAATTAAAAACAATTTTTTTAATGTTTGAGAGAGAGAGAGAGAGAGAGAGAACAAACGAACACGGGGGAAAGGCAGAGAGAGACCAAGGGAGACACAGAATCTGAAGCAGGCTCCAGGTTCTGAGCCATCAGCACAGAGCCCAATGCGAGGCTCAAACTCACGAACCACGAGATTATGAGCTGAGACAAAATTGGAAATTCAACTGACTGAACCTCCTAGGCACCCTGGATTGTACACTTTAAATGGGTAAACAGTATGATATGTGAACTATACCTCAATGAAACTGTTATTAAAAGGAAAAAAAATTGTAATTTTTAAAGTACCATACTCAGGAAGAGTATTGTAAAAGTACTATGTTCAAATGAACAGGTTACCCTAATAGCATATATCACATCTGAGCATCTTGATGTATAAAATATTTACACTGTAATAATTGTGCTCCACACTATAAATTAATATTAATGATCATAATATTAATAAGTAATAATATTAATAAGTAATACCCAAATATGCTTTCGTAACAACTTATTCATACACAGTGATGCACTGTAAACATGTCATGAAACAAAGGGAATAGGTGTTACTTTTTTTTTTTTTTTTTTTCAACGTTTATTTATTTTTGGGACAGAGAGAGACAGAGCATGAACGGGGGAGGGGCAGAGAGAGAGGGGGCACAGAATCGGAAACAGGCTCCAGGCTCTGAGCCATCAGCCCAGAGCCCGACGCGGGGCTCGAACTCACGGACCGCGAGATCGTGACCTGGCTGAAGTCGGGAGCTTAACCGACTGCGCCACCCAGGCGCCCCAGGTGTTACTTTTAATAAGCGATAGAACAAATGTTAATTAAGCTGAATTCTTTACTTAGAACATGAAATAGGGGACATCTTTATGAATGCTGTAAACATTAAAAAAAAACTTAATAAACTTAAATATTTAGATTAAGTGTGCAAATTCTTTTTTTAATCAGTTATTTTTTTCATTTCTTCTGATTTTATTACTTTTCTTTTTTTTTTTTTTTAATTTTTTTTTTTCAACGTTTATTTATTTTTGGGACAGAGAGAGACAGAGCATGAACGGGGGAGGGGCAGAGAGAGAGGGAGACACAGAATCTGAAACAGGCTCCAGGCTCTGAGCCATCAGCCCAGAGCCCGACGCGGGGCTCGAACTCACGGACCGCGAGATCGTGACCTGGCTGAAGTCGGACGCTTAACCCACTGCGCCACCCAGGCCCCCCGATTTTATTACTTTTCAATTTAATTTATTGTCAAACAGCTAACATACAGTGTGTAACATGTGCTCTTGGTTTTTGGGGTAGATTCCTGTAGTTCATCACTTACAACACCCACTGGCACTTGCTCATCCCAACAAGGGTTCTCCTCACTGCCCAGCACCCATTTTCCTCTCTCCCCTATCCCCCGCATCAACCCTCAGTTTGTTCTCTGTATTTAAGAGTCTCTTATAGTTTGCCTTACGTGGACAAATTCTTATAAAACCTCTTAAAACTAATCAGGAAAAATATACTACCTCTCTGCCCCTCCCTTGCTTGTGCTCTCACTCGCTCTCTCGAAAATAAACTTAAAAAAGAAAAAAAAGTTTAGCACAGTAGTTGGAAACAAAATCATTACACAAAGTTCAATTCTACCTCTATGCCAATGCATAAACTACTTTCATTTTCAAGTTCATAAACCAAAAAAGACTTCTAAGGAAAAAATTCTAAAGCTCTGAAGGACATCAAGCAATGTCTAAATAAATGAAGAACTGTACCAGTTCACAGGATTCTCAATACTATGAAGATATTAACTTTTCTCAAACTGGTTTTTAAACATTACATAGCTTCAAACAAAAATCCAACAGGCTTATTTGTGGAACTTGACAATTTGAGTCTATGCAAAGAAAACGCAAAGGATAAGCATAAACCAATACAACTTTGAAAAACAAGGCTTATGTTTAAATGTTATCATGACAGGGATGCTGACCTGTGAACAAACAGAAAAGTAGTACAGAATAGATCCCAGTAACAGGCCCACACATGCATTGACACCTGGCATTCCGTAGAGGTAAAGCACTGCAGATCAGTAGGGAAAAAAAAGCCTTTCAAAATAGTGGTACTGGACGGGCCCCTGGGTGGCTCAGTTGCTTACGCGTCTGACTCTTGATTTTGGCTCAGGTTCACAAGATCAAGTCTGCATCGGGCTGTGTGATGACTGTGCGAAGCCTGCTTGGGATTCTCTCCCTCTCTGCCCCTCACCCATGTACGTGCGTACTCTCTCTTAAAAAGAAACTTAAAAAAAACAAAACAAAACAAAAAAAACTGGCGCTGGAAGAAATGGATAGTCATAGGAGAAAAAAATAACACCAGACCATCTACTTCACATGATACACAAAAACCAACGATAAGTAGATTAAAGACCTAAATGTGAAAGGAAGGCTAAGCTACAAAGCTTTTAGAAGATATAACACTATCTTCATGACCACAGGATAGGAAGCTTCCTTAAACAAGAGAGAGTTCACTAATCTTTTCCTTTATGGGAAAGACTGATAAATTTTATTATACTAAAATTAAGAGTTTTTAAAGCAATATAAAGAAAGTTAAAAGAGAAGTCAAACTCAGAGAAGATACCTGCAGTACTTAAAATCAGTAAAGGACAAAATACATGAAGAACTTGCACCAAAAAAAGACAAAAACAGACAATCCAAAAGAAAAAACAAGGCATTTCACTTGGAACAGGTTCCTCAAAAGACAAAATTCATTATGAGCAAAAAGTAAAAGAAATGCTGCTAAGT
The DNA here is from genome assembly GCF_028749965.1 of Puma concolor. Taxonomy (NCBI): domain Eukaryota; kingdom Metazoa; phylum Chordata; class Mammalia; order Carnivora; family Felidae; genus Puma; species Puma concolor. The sequence goes on from NC_141684.1 coordinate 42,312,174, forward strand.
TCCTTAGTAATAAGAGAAATGGAATTTGAAATCTTAATGACCTCATAGGTAAATTTGACAATACCAAGTGTTGACAAGGATGGTGACCAATGAATGCTGGCGACAAAAACACTGATATTACAAAGTAATGTTAGAGATATATTTTCTGTAGACATCTGATATATGTGTACACCAAGATATACATAATGTTCCAAGCAGCAAAATAGCCATTTACATTATGTAAACAACATAAATGTCATAAGAACGGATGAATTGCACAATAGTCATGTTGTAACACAACAATGAAAAAAATCAAACTATAAATGCATACAACTTGGGAAAAAAGCTCATAAACCTGTTTAGTGAAGGAAAATTAAAAAAGTATTTTGTATGCTTTTATATCAAGTTCAAAACAAAGAATATTCCTTAAGGATGCAAAGGTGATACAAGTACAAAGAAAAACAAGGAAATGATCACAAAAGGCAGGACAGTGATTTTCTCAAGCAGAGATGGAGAGGGTTTAGTAAAGAGCATTAAAAAAAAAAGGACTTCTAGAGGGTTTCCTGACTGGCTCAGTCAGTGGAACATGTGACTCTTAGTCTCAGGGATGTAAGTTCGAGCCCCCACATTGGGTATAGTGATTATTTAAAAATAAAATCCTAAAAAAAAAAAAAAAAAAAAAAGGACTTCTAGAATGTTGACAATATAGTATTTTTGAAACTGATATTAATTATGCTTATGTATTTCTCTCAGTATCTTTTATATTAAAACAGTTAAAGACAGACATCAAAAAACCCAACAGAAACACAGATTCTGGAGCTCACAGGAGAGGTCAGAATTATAATTTGGGAATGTTCAATAAACAGATGACTGAAGCTTTAATGTTTATTTATTTCTGAGAGAGACTGAGACAGAATGCGAGTAGGGGAGGGGCAGAGAAAGAGGGACACAGAATCCGAAGCAGGCTCCAGGCTCCGAGCTCCCAGCTGTCAGCACAGAGCCCGATGCGAGGCTCGAACTCATGAGCTGTGAGATCATGACCTGAGCCGAAGTCGGGTGCCCAACTGACTGAGCCACCCAGGCGCCCCTGATGACTGAAGCTTTAAATGAGAATAAAAAATGATATGAGAAGATGAGTGCACCAAAAACAGAACTACTGTAAACAGAAACACTAAAGGGAGAGCAAAAGAGGTCTTGATGAAGGATGAAGGAAAACGCAGTAACAGAGAACGAGCAAAGAGCTCTGGCAGAAGAGAAGGTTGGAGAGTCTGTAAGCAGTATCAACTATTAGCAAGTCAGATGAAGACAGAAAAGAGGGCACTAGATTTGGCAACTAAGAGGTCACTGGTAAGCCTACAGCAAAATTACAAATCAAAAAGGGAAAAAATGTCTTACCTCAAGAAGAAAGTCTATTTTCTCTTTATTAGGTCTAATAAATAGCTGGTTAAATTGAACACTAATCGTTCTACCTTCCAATATATCACGGACTGTGTTACAGGCACAGACTTTAAAACAGATTTCATCTAGAGCTTCATTTCTGTAGAATACAAAAGTAGATCTACTAATACATTCTCTTTAATAAAAAAAAAAGTAAGGTACATTTCACAAAACCAAAATCACTCACTAGAATGAGTTATTTATTCTTGAGAGGTAAAAGTTTAGGTTATTCAGGCACACACGGGGTGGGAGGGTAGCGCAGAAAAGGAAAGTTTTTAATCTGTCAAGGGACAATTAAACTACAGATTAGGTAATAGAATCAAATTCCACTAATTTCTGTCCCCCAAATGCTTTTACTAAGGATCAGATGAACATTAAAGTGGCTCTTCTGGCTATGTTAATTTCCCATATACTAACAAAGATGAAAGTACTGTCACAGATTTACAGGTGATTTGGAGGTCTATTGTTATACACCCGAAATGCATTTGCTCTTTTATTCAAAAATAAGAAGGTAGTTCTTCAATTTACTTACTTACCCCTGTTGAGCTTTCTGAAAGAGTTCCCTTAGTACTGACTGCCGGAACTGGACAGGTAAACTGAAGGTTAAGTTATCTTCAATAAAAATCTTCACTACATCCTAGAACACAAGACATAAAATTGTATCCAATTCAAAAATCATGGCAAAGCTTGTTTACTTTAAAAGTCTTCCCAAAAAGAAAAAAAAGTCTTTCTACAATGGAAAATATATATTGAAGAAAATCATGAAAATAACTTACTACAAAACTCTTTTCTAAAATATTAAAATGAAGATTGAGGGTAAAAATCTCACCTGCCCCGCATCCCTGCCTTTTTAAATTGAAGACCACAGACCAAAAATGAGAGGTGAAGAATCAATCAATAAGAGGAAATTCAAGGGGCGCCTGGGTGGCTCAGTCGGTTAAGCATCCAACTTCAGCTCAGGTCATGATCTCATGGTTTGGGAGTTCAAGACCCTCATCGGGCACTGTGCTGACAGCTCAGGGCCTGGAGCCTGCTTTGGATTCTGGGTCTTCCTCTCTCTTTGCCCCTACCCCACTCACTCTCTCTCTCTCAAAAATAAATAAATATTTAAAAATTAAAAAATTTTTTTTTTCTTAGAAATAAAGAAAGATAGGCTGTAGCTTTGTCATTTCATGACTCCTACTTTGAGTGAAGTAACATGAAGGCACTATTCATTTTCTAGCATGAAGGCTTTCTGATAAAGATTTCAAAACTACAAATTTTTTTTTAACATTTAAAAAAATTAAAAACATTTTTTTAATATTTATATATTTTTGAGAGAGAGAGAGAGACAGAGTGTGAGCAGGGGAGGGGCAGAGAGAGAGAGAGACAGAGAGACAGACAGACAGACATAGAATCTGAAGCAGGCTCCAGGCTCTGAGCTATCAGCACAGAGCCCGACATGAGGCTCAAACTCACGAACCATGAGATCGTGACCTGAGCTGAAGTCAAACACTTAACTCACTAAGCCACCCAGGTGCCCCTGAAAAGTACAATTTCTAATTCCCAGTAATTTTCATTACAAACCTAAAAATATATATCCACAGAAGGCAATGAACATAAACAGATTAATTTAAGTGTCTTCCATGGGGTAAAAATCGAGACAATAACCACGCTCACTGGTAAAGCAGTCTCTAGAGTAGACCATTCAAACCTACAAATACCACTTTGCTCATTTTTACCCCCAGTCTTACAGTGGCTAATAAGGCTGGGCTACAAAAGCCACACTTTCAAGTCAGACACCAGACTTAAGGCTCCATAAAACTAACAATTCTTTACCTGTAATTTTAAAAGTTAAAAGTCCTGCTTACAGTTTCTTGAAGAATTTACTTAACACAGGCAAATTCTGTACCTTCAAGAAAAATGATCAATAATGACTCAACATCTCTACAGTGCACTGCTTAGACTTTATAACTTGTCACTTGATTCTCCTAAGACCTATGACATGGGGTAATTATTACCATTTTATAGGCCAATCTGACAGTTTTACATGCCCCAAATCACACAACTGGTAAATGGCGATGCCAGAATTTAAAATGAGTTCTGTCTGGCTTCCAAAGCTTTCCAATCACCCTATTACTTCCTTATCAGATATCTTACCTGATAGTTGCCAGATCTCAAACAAATATGGACTTGACTATATGGTGTCAACTGTTGAGATGTACTATCAGAAGAAGGTACAAGAACATCACACGCTTGACAATAGCCCGCTAACCGCTTCTCATCTATGGTACAATGAAGAGATAATGAACCTATCTGTAAAGTAAGAGGTATACATCATTATCCATCAATGTAACAGAAAACAATAGTATAGTACCCATTCAATGCATTTTAACAGTACAATAAAATGTAATGGAAAATTCAGGGCTGGAAGTACCATAAAAAATGAAAAAGTTGAAAGTTTAGAGCAAGGGTCAGCAAACTATTGTTCACAGGCATTTGGCCTGTGGCCTATTTTTATACAGCCTTTGAGATGAGAATCATACTTAAGGTTGTAAAGGGGAAAAAACACAGTAACAAATGAGAATATGCAACATAAACTGCATATAGCCCACAAAGCCTAAAATATCTACTATTTGGTCCTTTACCAAAAAGTCTGCAGACTTCAGGCCAACATACAAAAGGTAAACATCATCATCAAAGTATGTATAACAATTTAGACATTAAAAAAGAGTGAACACTGTTTAAAACAAGCTTAAAACATTTAAAAATATGTAAGAACAGAGCAAATCTGATGAGCTGCCTGGGCAAAGTAAAATGTGGATTCCCAAAAGATCTAGAATAGATTTAAAGCAAATCTCTTGAGCATTTAATCAATTTTTCTGAAGAGGAGAGACTGAAGTGGGAATTTTTCTAGGCACCAAACAAAAACCTAGTTACATATTTTAAAATTCAGTTGTCAGAATCATAAGAAGAAAAATGCAAGTATTAAACATATGAAAAGTTCACCTTTACCAGGAATTAAGGAAATGTAAATGTGTTAAAGTTCATGTATTTCACCCACCAAATTAGCAACTGGAGGAAAAAAACAAAAACAAAAAAACCCTCACTGCTGATCGGAGTACCGAGAGAAATGTACCTGGAAAGCAATTTGGTTTTATGTTTCACAGCCTTTACAAAATTACTGACATGATGATTACTGACATTACAATTTACTGACATGATGATTCTACGTGTAGGAATTTAACTTGAAAGCATCTAAAAACCAAAAAAAGTCTTACGCTTGGAGACAGAAATATTATAGCTTTATGATAAATAAAAACAGTAAACATAAATGCCCAAACATTAGAGAAATGAAGTAAATCACAGCACATCTACATGAAGATCTTTAAATGTCTATTCAAAGATTTAAGCATGATAACAATATAGTATATATAGTTAATATAACCTTAACTGTAGAAAAACAAAGACTGAAACCTGGAAGAAAATAAGCTAAAATGGCAAAAGGGGTAATTACTAGGCAGTAGTAATACAGATTTTCAAAATGCTTTTTAGTACTTTCTAAAACTTGCCAAATGTACCACAATGAACATTTGTTTTTTTAATCATCAGAAAAATTAAACCCAAAAACATATATAGACTCTTTAAGAACTAAATATTACGTGCCTGTTATCACTGTATTTACCTCTGTAATTAGTTCTTTGGTTCTAAAAAATTTTTCTCTGGCATTTTCATAAACAGCTGCATTTGTAGAGCCTTGCTGGAAGTATGCTGCACCCAAATCATAACACACCTAAAATGGTAATGAATACCAATTTGCTTAGTAAATTTTCATGAACTGAAAAGCTAACAAAACTCAAAATTATGTTTATCTCAGCAAAACGCTAGTACATATACAGGAAAAAAACTGTATTTCAGCAAGCAACGGAATAGTCAATGTTCTTAGTCACAAGAAACAGAATCCAGTGGACTGATTTAAGGAGAAAACAGATTTAAATGGTAAGATTTAGGGTGGTCTACAGAATTACTTGGCCCAAGGATCGACCTTTGGAAACAAAAGGGCAAGGGATGCAAACAGCCAAGATAAGAGCCAAAACTGACCTAGTGAGTGCTGCGGTCATCTCAACACTGGACTCTTATCACCTGCAGCCACCAGCACTACATGCCAAGAGCAGCAGCTAGCTAGACTCTTGCTCGGGCTGCCCCTGTCAACTAGATTTTACTGTCACTGTTGCTGCTATTCAACATCACGACGGATTCTCTATCATCTATGCTTCTTTCAAAGTGGGGGAGAGTAACTGCCTGACCAGAGTGAACACTGAGAAAAATCTGAATTAATGACAATGAAAGGATAGAAAAAAACAACTAAAAAAGTACTAATGGAATCTGTAATTTCTGGGGCACCTGGATGGCTCAGTTGATAGGGCATGCGACTCTTGATCTCAGGGTCGTGAGTCTGAGCCCCATGATGGGTGTGGAGCCTATTTAAAAAAAAAAAAATTGTGTATTTCTTCAAGAACCTTCTTCAATCAATGCCTAGACTCACTAAATGCAGAATTCAAGGACCCAGATTGTTTAATTCAACTTGAACATTTTATGGACAGGAATAAGGCTCAGAAGTGACAATGTCTGCTAAAAGGCATATAACCAAGTACTGGCAGAGCCCAGGCTCGAACCCAGATCCCTAAGGCTCCTAATATCCTGCCTCAAAAGTTTATTCTACACAGTGCTGACAGATCTTTCTTAAAAAGTCTTCAAATTATCCCAAGTAAGATAAAGTTCAAACCCCTTGGGCCCAATCTTTAACGATCTCAGAATCTGGACTAACTTCTCTCTTCAAAACTCTCTATTCTCCTCTATTTCAACCATACCAGTCTTCTCAATTCCCAATTCTTATCAGATCCTGGAAATAAACTTCATTCCCTATCTCTTATTTCCATCTACATCAAACCAATCTTAGCAAACAGATACTTATTCCTCCTCCAAACTTCTAACCTCTAAGTCTGATACACATCACAGAACTACTCTTTACTGATATGTATCATATATACATATTCTGTCCTCTTGAGCTAATCAAGATGAATTCTTCTCAGCCTGTAGGATACTGCTTCTTACTATTTAGTCCACATTAAATGTGTGGCTGATTTTCATTCTAGAGTGCTTCCTCCCATCTGGATCAAAGGGTGAGAAACAAAAGAAAGAAAAGAAAGAAAGGAAGGAAGAAAGAAAAGAAAGACAAAGAGAAAGAAAGACAGAAAAAGGATATACAGGTATTTATACACACACAGACATTACAGTTACATGTAATTCCCCTTTCCAGGCAGACAGTGCAAGATACCAAAAAGGTATTTTCAAGCATCACTATACTAACATTAAAACAAGGGGTTTTTTTTGTGTTTTTTTTTTTCAGATTTCTTTTTTAAGAAATCTCTATACCCAAAGTGGGCCTCCAACTTACAACTCTGAGATCAAGAGTCAAATGCTTTACCAACTGAGCCAGCCAAGCACCCCCATTAAAACAAGTTTAAATTCTAGGCATGCCCGGCTGGCTCCATACAGCATGTAACTCCTGATCTCAGGGTATGAGTTTGAGCCCCACATAAATACATAAAACAAGTTTAAATTCTATAATTAAGAGGTAGTTAATAAGTTAAACAAAAAGCCTGATAACAAAGTTGCCCTGACAGCAAATATTTTTGCTTTTACTGGGAAAAGAATTTAAAGATTTTCCTTTAGAATCAGGTAAATTTTAGTAATGTAAAGAATGTGCTTTAAATATTAACGTGCTGGGAAATAAGTATTGCTGCTAATTTGCCATTCAAGGCACAGAATTAGGAGTCAGCTATATAATTAAGAAAGTATTTGATAGTTTACCTAGCACACTGACATGTTTTATTAACAGCTGTTTTGTTTTTCAGATTGCATCACCCACTAGATCGTGAAAATCAGAAACATTACCAATTATTTTTAAATAGACTCTGTGACTACAATATAGTACCATAAACCCTCTTATATGTAAGTTTCACTACTATTTAAAGATGTTCCCAATTGTCAATCCTCATTACTCCTATTCCAACTGTGACTGCCATCTCATCAGGTACTGAAAAAATGATTATCTTAAACTCTACAACCAGCTAATCTGAAAAGGCACCTCCCTACACATTGTCATAGCTACTTCTGCCCATTTCAGGAATGGGAAACAGTGACTGAAGAAATCAGCAGGTGCCTGGACGGCTCAGTCAGTTAAGCGTCCTACTCTTGATTCTGGCTCAAGTCATGAATTCACGGTCCGTGGAATTGAGCCCCACAACAGGATCTGTGCTATCAGCGCAGAGCTGATTGGAATTCTCTTTCTCTCACCTGCCCCTCTCCTACACGTGCACTCTCAAAAGAAATAAATACACTTAAAAAAAAGAAATCACGCAAGGGGTGCTTGGCTGGCTTAGTCGGTAGAACACGTGACTCTTGATCTCAGGGTTGTGAGCTCAAGCCCCACTTTGGGGGCAGAATTTAATTAATTAATTTACTTAAAAAAAGAACTGCCTGTTTAAAAACAGAAGATGACGCGCCAACTCCCACAAAGAAGAGAATACAGAATATAAAACACACTATTTTCGTGGCCCTTTTTACGCAGTTTTTGAATATTTTAAAATTTGTTATACCTAAGGTTCTCTGCTAAAAAGTGAGGAAGATGCAAAATACACGTTAAAAAAGAGAGATCTCAGAGAGTTTACAATCCAGCGGAGAAAAAGACAACACAAATACGCAGTATCTCACAACAATATCAACTGAAAGCTTTCAAAGGAACTAGAGCCCAGAGTTATAGAACCACCTTCAATGAAGACCCTTGAAAAACTAGTTATTTTCTCTAGGGGCCAACATTTTTCAAAGTCTAGCATAGTATTTGTTTTGGGGTTCAGGGTTTTTTTTGGTTTAATTATCTAACAATATGAATGAACTGTAGAATTGTTTACATACTCACTGCATTCTCAGTATTCAGAGTCTGTCTCTTAAACACAATTGGGAAACTATCTCAGAGACCACAAATCAAATGGAATTTCCCTTCCATTTCTTTCAGGAAAATTTCAAGTTAAGTCATAAAATTTACAAATTAATTATGAGTCAAAATTTTAATAGCATCTTAAGTCAAAAATCGAAAAGACAAAGGGAGGAATTCTAATTAAAAATACTAGAATGACCTCATGTAAGATTTTCTAAAACTTTGCCATGCATTGATTGAATACTGAAATAAGTACCTGGCACTGCATCTCCTCAGTTCTGATTTTCAATCCAGCAGTAGAACTCTCAGTTTCTCCATTTACCATGCCTGGCTCCATTGCCAACAAATCTAGTGTTCTCATTGTGTGGACATAAAGATCCTTGTCTAATTTAAGGGCTGCCTCTAGTACCAAAATAGAATCAGAAGCTTGCTCTTTTAGCTACAAAAATTCAATAAACAAATTATTAAAATACAAACATCACAGAAAACTAACCAAAATATATACACAGGACACTCAATAACTTGGTGTACTAAGCTATTAAAAAAATTTAACACAGCAAGAGTGCAATTAAGTCTGCTGAAATAGTTAAATTTTTAAAAATACAGTAAAAGTTCCTATTTAGAAATTAGAAAATACAAAGTAGAAAAAGTACCTTTTTATTTATTTTTTTTACAAAAAAAGATAAAAGTGCTCTAAAGATTTGCTTCCACTGATTTATTCAAGAAATGTTTATATGCATCAATGTGTCACCCACCGTTTTAGTAGGCACTAGTAACAAAAATAAAATGATGCAGGGTTTTTTTTCTCCACATTCAAAATACTACAGCATAATGGGGCGCCTCGGTGGCTCAGTCGGTTAAGGGTCCTGGACTCTTGATTATAGCTCAGGCCATGATCTCGTGGTTGTTGAGTCAAGCCCTGCATCAGGCTCTGTGCTGACAGAGGCTCTCTCCCTCTCTCTCTGCCCCTCCACTTGCTCTATGTCTCACAAAAAATATAAATAAGCATTCAAAATACTACAGCACATTAACTTTATATAAATATAGAATGTTTCTCTCCTCTCCCAGCCCTTAGACTTTACACAGTGTTTCTGGTGCACTGTAGGTGTCATGGAATTACAGAGATTATTTTTAAATTATGGAAACTCCCACATTTCTACTTTTATATTAACTACATTAAAAAAATAACTGCTATAGGGGCGCCTGGGTGGCGCAGTCGGTTAAGCGTCCGACTTCAGCCAGGTCACGATCTCGCGGTCCGTGAGTTCGAGCCCCGCATCAGGCTCTGGGCTGATGGCTCAGAGCCTAGAGCCCGTTTCCGATTCTGTGTCTCCCTCTCTCTCTGCCCCTCCCCCGTTCATGCTCTGTCTCTGTCCCAAAAATAAATAAACGTTGAAAAAAATAATAATAATAACTGCTATGGGGTGCCTAGGTGTCTCAGTCGGTTGGGCGTCCAACTCCCGGTTTTGGCTCAGGTCATAATCTTCCGGGTTTATGAGATCAAGCCCTGTGTGAGGCTCTGCGCTGACAGCATGGAGCCTGCATGGGATTCTCTATCTCCTCTCTGCCCCTCCGTTGCTCACACTTTCTCTCTCAAAACAAGTTAACTTAAAAAAAATTCTTTTAAACAATAACTACTGTATTTTTGTGACTGCAAAGTAATTTTTAAAAATTTTTTTTTATGTTTATTTAGTTTTTGAGAGACAGAGAGGACGCGTGGTGGAGGGGCAGAGAGACAGGGAGACACAGAATCGGAAGCAGGCTCCAGGTTCTGAGCTGTTAGCGCAGAGCCTGATGCGGGGCTCGAACTCACAGACCAGGAGATCATGACCTGAGCCGAAGTTGGACACTCAACCAACTGAGCCACCCAGGCGCCCCTGCAAAAGTAATTTTAAAATATAATACATGTGGGGGGGGGGGGGAGGGGAAAGTGGCTGATGGGCATGGAGGAGGGCACCTGTTGGGATGAGCACTGGGTGTTGTATGGAAACCAATTTGACAATAAATTTCATAAAATAAAAAAATAAAATAACAAAATAAAATAACATAAAATAGAATAACATAAAATAACATAACATAAAATAAAATAAAATAACATAACAAAATAAAACATAACAAAATAAAACATAACACAAGATAACATAACATAAAATAACATAACATAAAATAAAATAACATAAAATAACATAACATAACGTAAAATAAAATAAAACATAACATAAAGTAAAATAAAACATAACATAAAATAACATAAAGTAAAATAACATAAAATCACATAAAACAACAGAACATAAAATAATATAAAATAAAATAAAATAACATAAAATAAAATAACATAATATAAAATAAAGTCTTTGTTGTAAAGAAAAATAAAATCTATGTTAATTATAAAATTTCGGGGAAAAAATATGAAGATATCATCTGTAACTGTGATTTCTCTTATCTGCTAAAAGTATAAAAATTGGACAACAGAATTGGTGGTAAAGCACTACACTGAAAAGCTGTATGATTTACAATTGTTACCAAACTATGTTCTAACAATAAAAACCTATACATCACTGCTTCCAGACCCTGCCAACTCTTGCATATCTAAGGTTAGAGGAAGCATGTGAACATGCTCTGAATGCACCCCAGAAATGTGTAACTGATGCTGATACTCACTACTTTCAAAATATTTTCTGTTAGTTCTTTCTCCTGTTGCATCTGATTCATGCTAAAAGAGAAAAGATTGAGAAGTATTTAACATTTTTCAAGACTAAAAATTCTAAACTTTAGAGCATCATTCTTCAAAATGAGGCAGAATTTAAACAAAAATGGTAATACTACTTCTTTTCACTCTTGAAAAAACAAAAACTCAATTATGATGTTCATTTACCATTATTTTTTCATTTGCTTTGTGTTGAAAAAACAAAAACAAAACCCTCAATTTAAGACTAAACCTTATTGGCAGCAAAAGCTCATTTCTATCAAGTTAGAAACTATGCTCTCTAGCTCCAAATTTGGGTAAGCTGCTAACCTAGAATTTAAGAATTAGGTTTAGGGGTGCCTGAGTGGCTCAGTTGGTTAAGCATCCAACTTTGGCTCAGGTCACGTCCTCATGGTCCACAGATTTGAGCCCCATGTCAGACTCTGTGCTGAAGCTCAGAGCCTGGAGCCTACTTCAAATTCTGCGTCTCCTTCTCTGTCTCTGCCCCTCCCCTGCCCGTGCGCTCTCAAAAATAAACATTAAAAAAAATTGTAAGAATTAGGTTTAAAACTCCACAGATGATAACTCTGGTAATTTTTCGTATCCTAAACTAATTTTACATATTAAAACAATTTCCCTACATACAGAACAAATATAACTTTATGTAAATTTAATTAAATGAAAAAAATCTTAATACTTTGGAGCAGGGGAATTAACACTAAGATGAAAGGCACAAGTCACAATGCATTCCTTTTTCCAGAGCTCTCTACTATAGATATCCAGAGCACTGCCTGATTCTGTCACCCTTCTTACTCCCCAAACCTACCTGCACGTAGGCCTTGTGCCCTCCTCTAACTCTACTCCTTCGGTACCAGAGGTTATTAAAAACATGCAAATAAAATTTTTTTAATTCTGATGACAAAAAGTGTCAACCAAGGGTCCCATCTGCCGACTTACACACTTAACTGAGGAGGTCCAGGTTTGGCTTGCTTGACAGGAAAACTGCTTTGAACAATTGTCCTAATTGCCCTGAAGGACAGACAAGAAAAAGAAAATTTAACACATTGCAAATGTCACTTAAATTATTTTTTAAGTACTACTTAGAACATTTGTTATTATAAATTAGCTGAACTTTTAATCGATATGTAATAAAACCTTCATAAATCATCCACATTTTTATCAGAATGCTTTTCTCATATATGCAGTCATAATTTTCTCTACCATCAGACTCCCAGTTTCCAAGATCCTCCAAGAGCTCTCCAGGGTATAGGGGACCCTTAAAAGCACATCCCTGAAAGCCAGAGGGCAATTACACACAGGCTGCCCAACACATTTGAGGTCTATGAAAAAATTTACCATCTATTGTAGAGAAGGATAGCCATGGCAGTGGTCGGAGGTAAAGTGGCCAGATCCATATCCACATGCTTTGTCCCAGGAGGAACTTTACTGATGCACAGCAGTTCATTTAGCAGCATATTCAATACTGGAACAGACAAACTTAAAGAAACAAAAGGTACACATCTGCATAAGAAGCATAAAATACACAACTCAGTATTTTCACTGAAAATAAATACATTGTTAAAGGACTAAATCTGAGGCTATTTTATTAATCTGTCTCAACAACTTGTATGAAAATATTAAATTTCAGGGGTGCCTGGGTGGCTCAGTTGGTTAAGCATCCAACTCCTGATTTCAGCTCAGGTCATGATCTCAAGCATGGTTCATGAGATCAAGCCCTGCATTGCCTGCTTGGGATTCTCGCTCCCTCTCTGCCTCCAAATGAACCTTTAAAAAAATACTATGTTTTTAAAGGTTTTTAAAATTTTCTTTATGAAAACAACTTAAACATACACAAAAGCAGTCAGAATATAATGAACCCCCATGTGCCATCATCTAGTTTCAACAATTATGGACTGATGGCTAATATGCTTTCATCTCTACTCTTGCTCACTTCCTCCCCTTCCCATACTATCATAAAGCAAATTTTTAACATTAAATAATTTCTTCCGTGTTTCAGAATTGATCTCAAAAAATTAATTCAATAGTGGCACGTGGCTGGCTCAGTCAGAAGGGCATGCAACTTGATCTTGGGGTTGTGAGTTTGAGCCCCACGTTGGGTGTAGAGTTTACTTAAATAAAACTTTTAAAACATTAACTCAATATAGTCACTGTATTAATTTCACATCTAAATATATTTCAGCTGGGGGTGCCTGGGTAGCTCAGTTAAGCTTCTGACTTCAGCACAGATCATGATATCACAGTTTATGAGTTCGAGCCCCACACAGGGCTCTCTGCTGTCAGCACAGAGCCTGCCTCAGATCCTCTGTCCCTTTCTCTCTCTCTCTCCTCTGCTTGTTCTCTCTCTCAAAGAAATAAGTAAAAATAAACTTAGAAAGTCTTACGGGGCATCTGGGTGGCTCAGCTGGTTAAGCATCCAACTTCAGCTCAGGTCATGATCTCAAGGTTTATGCGTTCAAGCCCTGCATCGGGTTGTCTGCTGTCAGCACAGAGCCAGCTTCAGATCCTGTCCTATCTGCCCCTCCCCCCCACACACACATTCTTTCTCAAAAATAAACATTAAAAAATTTTTAAATACCTTACAAAAAGTTTTCAGTTGCTTATCAAATATCCCAGTGTTCAATTTCCAACTGCATCATATACATCATACTTTTTGGGTCCACATTACTACCTCTTGACAGGCCTCAAGTCTATTAATGTATAGCCTCACCTTAGATTAAAGAATTCTTTAATCTGGAGAAGGGTGGTGAAAACAAAGTGTTTAAACACTACCAGTGAGAACGTGAACTAGTACAACTCTCTTGGAATGCAATCTGGCAGTATACACCATGGGATTTAAAAATGTTTATACCACCTGAGTCAGCAATTTAATAATCTGTACTAAGGATGTAACCAAAAACTCAGATGAAATTTAATGATGAAGGTATTTAAGGCTCTGTGATTTATTAAAATTAAAAAGTAGAAACAAACTAAACATCAATGGAAGACAGTTAATCAATTATCCACATGATGGAATTATCTCCAAAAAACAAAATGGGGAAATGTTCATGTTACTGTTATATGGGAAAAAAAGAAACAAAGAAATCACAACAGTGTATACAGGTTAGGGTATGATCACAACTTTGTTTAAAAATATAGGAAGAAGGGTGCCTGGCTGGCTGTCAGTAGAGCATCCAACTACCGATCTCAGGGTTAGGAGTTTGGACCCCACAGTGGGTATAAAGAGTACTTCTAAAAAATAGAGAGAAAAACTTCAAAAACTACACAAAAACGTTAAAAGTACTTGTCTCCCTCCTGTATTATTTCTGATTTCTGAATTTTACAAGGTACTTTTTTTTTTGTTTTTTTAAGTAGGCTCCATGCCCAGTGTGGAGCCCAATGTGGGGCTTGAACTCATGACCCTAAAACCAAGACCTGAGCTGAGATCAAGAGTCAGATGCTTAACCATCTGAGCCACCCAGATGCCCTTACAAGGAGTTCTTTTAAAATTGTGAGGGGGTGCTTGGATGGCTCAGTGTGTTGAGCATCCAACTCGATTTTGGCTCAGGTCACGGTCCCAGCGTCATGGGATCGAGCCCCACATCAGGCTCTGTGCTGACAGCTCGGAGCCTGGAGCCTGCTTCAGATTCTGACTCCATCTCTCTCTGAGCCTCCCCTGCTTGTGCGCTCTCTCTCAAAAATAAACAAATAAAAAAAAAAAATGAAAAGGTGATTTAAATTCACGTAACATTCAAATACTTTTTTATACCTTTTGAAAAACAGGTGCATATATTACCAGGAACATACAGAAATATAAGTTGCATTTTAAGGGCTGGTATCAGAAAAGCATATATAAAAATAAAACAAAAAATCGAAATAGTATTTCAAAATAAATTTCTTTTAAATCTTGTATACCTTTTCTCTAATATGTCTAAGTCCCACTTCAGATGTGCAGCAACTTTAAGAGCAAGTAGCTTTAAAATACGATTTCTCTTGTTATCAGGTGGAGGCTGCACCTGGTTTTGTTCATTTACTGAAGGTTTGGAAGCCTGTTCCAAAAACTGAACAATAAGTTGAACTGGTGCAGGATCTAGGGTTTAAAAGAAAATAAATTTAACTTTAACTTTCAATTAGAAAGATGCGAAAGGTTTCACTATACTGGCTTTTGGCCACAAAAAAAAAAATCCCAACAGCTGTGTAGTTATGATGACTAAGGAATATGATTTATAAGAGTGCCTAGGGATTACATGAAAGATCAGGAAGGGTGGTAAGTAAGAAGGAAGGGTGGTACGTAAGGAAAAAAGGGTTAACAGAATCATGAAGAAGAAAACACTTTAGAAGTAAGAACATGATGACTATAGATTTCCAGTTTAGCAAATAACCAATATCAATTAGAGGAAAGAGAACAGAGATGTCATCTTTGGAATTACTGTTTTAACAATTAGTGCGACCTGCATCAAATTACCTCTCTGCACCTGTTTCCATCAATGCAAATAGAGAATACCACCACCTACCTGTGATTATGAACACCGAATTAAATGAGATAACAGATGTGAAGTATTAAGCATGGCACCCAGAACATTCAATAAATATGAAAAGCAAAGAATTAAAAGAACATAACATCATACAGGTGGTAAAACTGCTTGAATGAAACCACTAACTTCTCCACAGTTGTCTCCATCAGTTAAGGCTAACATAGATTCAACAAGCTACATCTGGATTTGAACTGTATCAGCAAAATACTATTCAAGAAACTTACCTGGTCATACCAGTACCTCTTTCCAGAAATGCCTGCCGTTTCTCTCCTTCTCTAACAGCACCCACTAATTGGGATATTAATCATGATCATCATTAAACAACCATGTTACAAATGTGTAACATTCCCTGCTCTCGGAGGTTTTCTCCTTTTAATTTATAGACCAACTTGGGGGAAAAAAATAATTAGGAGTCGGTAAAATCCCCTCGTTGAGAAACAAAACATTTAAATAAGAACCTAAAATATAAAAAATTAGCATCAGGATCAGCACTAGAACAGCAATTACTCTCCGTCTCTAAATTGATCACAGCCCGGAGTTCTGTAGGGGTGTGTCAGATCCAGCCTCCCCGACACACTCAATCTCACAAGACCACCTCAAAGGAGCTAAAACCGCAAAACGGTAAAAGGACCAAGGGGAGGGAAGCGGGAAGGCCTTTGTTTTGCGTTTTTAAACCCTTCCCGGCGGTGCCCCCGCACTGGGATGCTTAATGTTTAGCGAGGGAACCCCGCCAGAGCTTGGCTCGAATTCGCGCCTCCTGGGCCCCCCAGCTATGTGGCCGAGGAGGCGCGGGTCCTGAGAGCCCGGCGAGCCAGGTGCCGGTGGACGGGTCCCGCTTCCCTCCGGGTGTAGGCGCCGCGCTTACCCGGGCAGGGCTTGCGCAGATGTTTCTCCAGCAGCGACTCCTCTAGCAGGAACTCGAACCAGCAGGTCTGCGGCGGGGTGCAGGGCCGGCTGGAGGTGGCTGCCTCCCGGTCCGCCGCCTCCGCGCTCATCCTGCCCCCGCCGCCGGTACCCCCAGGGACGCTTCCCGGCTCCAACCTGACACTCGGACGCGTACCACTGGCCGGCGATTTGCGGAACCTCCGCGGGCGAGGCCCAGCTCAGAGCGTCTCGGAAACCCACACAACCCAAAATGGCGGCGGGGCCCAGCCTGAGCTGAGGGACCTAAGTCCGCCTCCCTGCGCCAGCGCCGCGCCTCCGGACCAATCGTTGTTCGATTTGTAGAGAAAGAGGGCGGGGCCAATCCGTAAATAACGCCTTGTCCTGGTTGCCATAGGAGACGTCTAGCAAAGAAGCTGGATCGCCGGTGGAGTTTCCCCTTTTCCTGGGGATTCTCAGCGAGAAAATGGAACAGTCTCATCTAGGATTACAGTGGACCTCGATGTCCTCATAAAAGACAGCGAACACTACATGTTTAAACGTGATCCAGACAAAGCTTGTCTTCTTCGGTGCTTTAATTTCCCTATTTCCATTTTCTAGATTTCTTTGCACTTAGGTCCTCTAGGCGGAGGCGCCCTGCTGTCTTGGGCACCTGCGCCCCAATCCCCTTCCTCGAAGGATGAGAATGATGGCCCAGCTTTTCTGTTATTTTTCAGGATCATCTCTCAGTATTTAGCGCCTAATTAATCCTTTTGATATACCAGCTAGGGATATTGTTAACCCCATTTTACTTTTACCTCCATTTTGTAATATTCTTGTGTGTTTTTAATTACCAATTAAAAGAGGAAAAAGTGTATTCAAAGATGGTGCACACGCCCTAAGAGTGTGGACTCTAGGTTAAGCTATTTAACCTCGCTGGACCTTTGTTTCCATATTTGTGCTTTATCTTAGGATTGATAAGAAAATTCAAGGCGGAGCTTGAGATAATACAGGTAAATGAATTAATATAGTTCAGCTTTTTAGACAAGGCCTGGCGAAGCATTGATAAATATTACCTGATCTCATATAGTGCTGTTTTTGCAAATTATTTTCATACACGAGTCTAATTTTCTCCCATAAACAAACTCATTACACACCTTTTAACCAATGAAGAAACTGAGGTTTCAGAGTTATCATTTGCCCAAGATTTCCCAACAAAGAAGGGGCTAAACTACAGCTTTGATGAACTTTCAGTTGTACCCAGGTTGCTTCCACCATAGGATAGATAGCAAGGATAAGATCAATCACTTATGGTCTTTTCCAGAATGAAGAAGGAAGGCATTCACAAGTTTTAAGAAAAATAAATGGAAGTAACTCCTCCCTAAGTGAAAGTAAATCCAAATGCTTCAGTGGCAATCATTGCCTTATTCTCTTCCTGCTCAGTCCTCTTTCTGGGCTGTGTGCTGCGTCTCCTCTTTCATTTTAGTGTTCCCTGGGTCCTGTGCCTTGCCCTCTTCTCACTATAGAAGCCATCCCTGGGTCACTCCCCCCCAACTCCTGCAATTCTGTCCTAGCCTCTAAAGAAATCATGTATGAGACTAATAAAAGCCTGAAGACTAAGAAGATACCAATAGGGAGATTAAAGAGTTATTTTCATGGAAGATTTGGTGTGTTTTACTCACTTAGGCATAAAAAGATGAGGGGAGAAAGGATGGATCCCATGTTCCCCACTCCAGTGAAAAGGGTAGATTACCTATGTCTTGATCCTTTATCAGTATAGTGAATAGCTAAGGGACAGGTTTGCAATTCATGTTGGAAATGTTTGAATATGCATCACTTGTGGGGTGTCAGAATGGAAATGTCCAGAGGGTACTGAATTTTAGATAACTAGTATATAGGAAAAAAAAATCTAAGAGTATCACCTGCTCATTTGTGAACTCACTATATGTGGACACTGATTTATGCATTGTCTTAGTCTATCCAGGCTGCTATAACAAAATACCATAAACTGAATGGCTTGTAAACAACAGAAATGTATTTCTCACAGTTCTAGAGACTCAGAGTCCAAGATCAGGGTGCCAATATGGTTAAGTTCCAGTAACAGCCCTCTTCTGGAGTGTAGACTACCAATTTCTCATGGTATCCTCAGTTGACAAATCAGAAAGGGAGCAAGTTCTTTCAGAAGGGCACTAATCTCACTCAGAAGGGCACTAATCTCACTCACTCATCTCAATCCGATGAACTCATCTAATCCTAATTATTTCCCAAATAAAGGTCCTGCCTACTAATACCATCAGGTTAGGTGGTAGAGTTTCAACATTTCAACATATGAATGGCGGGAGCACAAACATTCAGTCCCTAATATGCATATTCTCTTATTCAAGCCCTGTGAGGTGGGTTTCATTATCATCTTCTTTTTCAGGTGATAAAACAGGCACAGAGATATTTTTTAAAACAGTTCCCAAGGTCGCATAGCTATTAAGTGCCAGATGCTAAGCATGAATTTAAGCAGCATGACCTCAGAGACTGAAATCTTACCCCATGCACCAAATATATACCTCTCTAAGAAAAGACCAAAAAAAAAAAAAAAAAAAAAAAAAAACCCAGTCCAATAGAAAACTGGGCTGAGGTCAGGAAAATGCAATCTATAAAAGAAGATATATGAATCCCAGATAAACACTGAATGAAATATTCAGGCTCATCAACAATCAATAAGCACAGTTTGAAAAGTTAATTGACATGATTGCAGATTCCAAACTGCAACTAACCTTTTTTTTTTTTTTTTTAATGTTTATTTATTTGAGAGAGACACACATACAAGGAGGGGCAGAGAGAGGAAGAGAGAGAATCCCAGGCAGGCTCTGGGCTGACAGCTCAAACCCACAAACCATGAGATCATGACCTGAGCCAAAATCAAGAGTTGGATGCTTAACTGACTAAGCCAAGAAACCACTTTTCTTGAGTTTTGGTGTAGTGTCAAAGAAGAAAATACACAATTATCTGAAAAGACTCTTAATGAGAGTCCATTTTCAAAAAAAAAGTTTTAAGTAAGTTCTGTGTTCAACATGGGGCTCGAACTCATGATCCCACCGTCAAGAGTTGCACGCTCTACCAACTAAACCAGGCAGGCACCCAAAAATATTCCTTTTTCAACTACCTATCTATGTGAAGCTGGATTTTCTTCATATATTTCTACCAAAAGGACATATAGTACTAGTTTGGTACAAAAGCAGATATAAGAGCCCACTGATTTCTATACATGAGAAAGAGATTAGCAAAAGTGTAAAACAAAGCCATCTTCTTACCAGATTTTTTAATGAAAATAAAGTTATTTTGTATAAACTTATGTCAACATATAATAGGCTTATGGTTTTTTTCATTATTTTTATTTATTATCCATTATTTATTTATTTTAATTCCAGTGTAGTTAACACACATTGTTATGTTAATTTCAGGTGTACAAAATTATGATTCAACAGACTTTTTTATCTAAATTTTTAAAAAATGTTTATTTATTTTTGAGAGAGAAGAGACACAGAGTGCCAGAGAGAGGGAGACAGAATTTGAAGCAGGTTCCAGGCTGTGAGCTGTCAGCACATAGCCTGACGTGGGCTGGAACTCAAAAATGGTGAGATCAGACCTGAGCCGAAGTTGGACGCTTAACTGACTGAGCCACCCAGGTGCCCCAACAGATTTTTATTTTTAATGAATTCAGGATCCCCAGCTCCATTGGGCCATGCCACCATTTTGGATTGTGTGGGTTTCCAGGGTGTCCTAAACCTGGCCTTCATCCCTAGATCCCTGAGGTTTTTAAAGGAATTAAATATATTTTTTAAATATTTATTTTTATTTTTGAGAGAGAGAGAGAGAGAGAGAGAGTGAGAGTAGGGGAGGGGCAGAGACAGAGGAAGACAGAGGATCCAAAGCAGGCTCCATGTTGTCAGCGCAAGGGCCAATGCAAGGCTTGAACTCACAAACTGTGAGATCATGACCTGAGCCAAAGTCAGACACTTAACTGACTGAGCCACCCAGGTGCCCCAAGAATTAAATTTTGTTTTAATTTCTCAATTTTAGTTTTTAATATGGTAAATATCAATAGACATAGCTCATAAATAAAGGCTCTTTATCAGTTATGAAACAGGCACTGTGCCAAGTATCTCACACACACCATCTCATCTAAGCCTCATAACAACCACACAATAAAAAGGTACTATTAATAGTACTATGCCCACCTTATAAATGAGAAAACAGTGTCTCAGAGGAGTTAAGTGACTTGCCCAGTATCATACACCTATTTAGTAGTAAAATAGGGATTTGAGTCCCTGTTTTATCTGATCGCAGAGCCCAAACTTACCATTCCATCAAAAAGATATCTTGCTGTTGACTTTTTTGTTTTTTAAATAGTCATAAGCCTACGAAAAAGTTGCAAGAACAATATAAAGAACTCTTACACCCCCTTTGCCCAGATGTCTCAGTTGTTAATATCTTACCACATTTTCTCCATCACCCTCTCTCTACAACCCCTCTGTGTATCACCCTGCTTCCTTAGATACCAACTTATCTTCATTTGGCCAGGCCTGCCCCAGTTTTAACAGTGAAAATCCTACATCCCAGCACCTCCTTCCCCTCCTTCCGGACAAACCCTAGCATTAGGCATGTTGCCTGTGCAACAGCACCCCTCAATTTGCTTCCGGTTGCTTGGGTGCTGGGGGCTGCCATCTCTACTTGGAGAAGGAAGATGGGAAGTAAAAGGAGGATGGGAAGAGAAGCCTGTAGTTAATTATTAATTAAGCAAAGGGCCTGAAAGGTGCCAGAATGCTTAACTCTAGCTAGAATAAGGGAAAATCACAAATTCAATGGTTCCAGACTTAGTAATATCATAAGCATGAGTGGAATTCTAGCAAACATTTTTACAATGATCATTACGTAATTACAGAACACCTTGCAAGGTTCATATGCTGTCTGTGTTCAACAATTATTCAAGTAGGCGTCTCTGTTTTATGCTGGTAATAAATTGCAGTACCTGGTCATAGTCTCCTCTTCCTTCTTTAGGAGAGTTTAAAGTATTTTCCCTTACATCCTCCCAGCATTCTGATTCTTCAGGTAGGTCACAAACTCTTCCCTTCTGAAATTTGGGCCACTGACAACACAGCATAGGAAACTAGAGCTGCAATGAAAAAAAAAATGCATAGAGATGTTATTACTATTATGCAACCTAAAGATGAAGATGTTTTTTACATCATCTGAGAATCACATCAGTAAAAATCAATTTGAATTCAGTTCAGATGTTTAACATTTCTTTTTTTTTTTTTAATTTTAACGTTTGTTTATTTTTGAAAGACAGAGAGAGACAGATCATCAGCAGGGGAGGGGCAGAGAGAGAGGGAGACATAGAATCCGAAGCAGGCTCCAGGCTCTGAGCTGTCAGTACAGAGCCTGACAAAGGGCTTGAACTCATGGACCGGGAGATCATAGCCTGAGCCGAAGTCGGATGCTTTACTGACTGAGCCACCCAGGTGCCCCACATACTTAATATTTTTTAAAAAGCAAATGCACTACAATTCAATATGAGCAGCTAATTTAAAACTTTATTCAATAAGTATCTTGGGGGTGGGGCATCTGGCTGGCTCAGTCGTAGAATACACAACTCTGATCAAGAGTTCAAGCCCCACGTTGGGCATAGAAGTTACTTTAAAATATAGTGTTTCGTTTGTGTAAAGAACTATGTTAATGGTTACACTGCCATCTTGTGGCCTTTGGGGGTAGTGTCCATATCTACCGGTTGTACTAGATCACCTTTTCCTGATACTTCCCCAGCGTGAAAGAAAGAAACATGACTGGAGGCTTATGCTTGGAAGTTATCTATTCCTTACATAAGCTATCTGGCTACATCTAACTGAATCACATCTCCAAAGAAAGATAATGAGTCCTTTAGCTATCAAAAATTACTTCCTTACGCTTCTATTTATTTCCTCTAGGGACTTTGGACCAAGTAGACACCCTATTAGACGCTGCCATAACACTGCATGTCCTCATTCTGGCCCTCGGCTCATCTTCTTGCAATTAATTAGCAGCCTAACTTCCCTGCTAGACTCTAAGCTCCTGGGAGGTGGGGCAGGGAGGAGCAGGAGAGTGGTTGCAGTGTTTACCTAGGTCAGTCCTTGGCACATAACAGGCACCCAATAAATACTTACTAAATAAATAGTTTGATTGAACATGTAGCACCTACATTTCACATGCATGCAAACAGTATAAACCAGAACTATAAACCTTTACTTAATCTCTCCTTTATCTGACCTACACCTTTACTAATTGCTCCTAAGATATGATTCACTGCTGTGGTCTATGTTTTACAAACAGCAGTGAACTTAAAGCTCTTAGAAGGCAGTGTTCATGTCATAAACTTCTGTCTTTGTAATACTCTTACAAAATTTCTAGCTGAATGGATAACTGAATGTAGACCCTATTCACTTAAGAAAAGGAATGGGTTTGGGGCACCTGGGTGGCTCAGTCATTTAAGTGTCCAACTTTGGCCTAGGTCATGATCTCACAGTTTGTGGGTTCAAGCCCTGCATTGGGCTCTGTGCTGACAGCTCAGAGCCCGGAGCCTGCTTCAGATTCTGTGCCTCACTCTGTCTCTTCCCCTCCCCTGCTCACACTCTCTCTCTCAAAAAGTAAAATAAACATTAAAAAATTAAAAAAATAAATAAAAACATTAAAAAATAATAAAAAAGGGAAAAAAAGAAAAATATTCTCGGCCACATTCAACAAGCTTGAAGTTCACTGTGCCCAATAAACAACAAAATCCACAATGAACCTTCTACAAAAAAAAAATAATTCACTTTGTCATTCCAGCAAAACCAGAACTGCCAGAATTCCTTCAGATACTTCTCTGTGTATGGCTTTTCTTGTGTTTTCTAAGTAATCTCTACTCCTTCATATGCTTCTTTGGGAGCCATGTGACCTCGTATCCTTGGTCTGGAGGCAAGGTCAGCAGTGAGGCAGGAAAGAAGAGTACTCGTGCTTTCTCCAAGCCCACACGGTGCAAAGGATTTCGTGTGGCAGACAGAGGAGTAGCAACCAGTTGTGATGTGTGCCTGCCCATGCGCTCGGTGAACTCCCAATTCTTACTGTCCGGAGGCAAGCTCTTTCAATTAGCTGCACACCATGTGTGCAACTTACATTACAAGAGAAAAACAAAGGGCTGGGGACGAGGAACCACCAGACTGTCATGGGGAACTAGAAACCTCCATGCTGGAATAACTCCAACCCAGCAGCGCTATCACCAAGAGCCATGTCCCTTTTGCAAATTTTGGCCCTAACTAGGAGCAGGGCACTTGTTCTTTTGGTGACTTCTGTGCTGACAATAGAAGCAGGTCACTTCTGGGACCCTGACCGTCCCAGTGGTGTTCCCTCCCAAGAACACCTGGGAGAACCAGGGACAGTCAAGTCTCCAAAAGCAGGCCGTCCATTGGCTGGTCAGCCGGTTGCCACATGCCTTCAATGCATGCACTAAGAGGCTCAGAGACTAACACTAGCTTGTAGTTGGCACTGAACCTGGAAGATCATAAGGATGAGGGGTCGGAAGCAGTCATCTCTGATCAGAGGAAGCAGGTCTACAGAGAAAATTGAATGCAGCAGACATACAAAGAGAAGCAGAGATAAGACACCAAGTTTAACTCCAATGAGAAAGAGTAGGTAACTGCTTGAAGATTTTTTTAAAAGTTTCTTTATTTAAGTAATCTCTACACCCAACGTGATGCTCAAACTCATGGCCCTAAGATCAAGAGTTGCCTGCTCTTTTTTTGTTTTTTTGTTTTTAATGTTTATTTCTTGAGAGAGAGAGACAGACAGACAGACAGAGACAGAGCAGAGCAGGGGAAGGGCAGAGAAAGAGGGAGACACAGAATCCGAAGCAGTCTCCAGGCTCTGAGCTGACAGAGCTTGATGCGGGGCTCAACCTCAGGAACCACGAGATCATAACCTGAAACAAAGTTGGACCCTCAACGGACTGAGCCCCCCAGTCGTCCCAAGAGTCACCTGCTCTTCTGACTGAGCCAGCCAGGTTCACCTTGAAGATTTTTTTAGTATCCATTTCAGGCCTATTGCTGGGTATAGAATTAGAGATTCTGAGCAGTTTTGTTCCTACCCTGAGTTTCCTATCCTCAGATTCCTGGAGATTTGTTTCTTTCCATGACCATGACAGTTTCTGTTCTTTGTAATCCCTAAAACTCTGGCATACCTCACCATTTCCAACTCCCAGTGGGGGAAATTCCATCATGAGAATCCTGTCATATCTGTCATCCATCTCCACAAGGCATTCATTGGACAATGCTGCCTGTCACAGCACACCTGTGCAAAACGCGTCTCAACCAATAGGATGGATGGTGTTGCCTCTGAGGACTGTGACGTATTCCTTGTTTTCAAGAGTCCGATTCCTAACTGAACATAAGACTCGTCTTATTGCAACATAGCAGTTCCTAAATGCCGATATGATAAACTTAATTAGATAGTATTAATATTACAACAACAAAATTCGCATAGAAATTCCTAGAACAATGGGGTGCCTGGGTGGCTCAGTCAGTTAAGCATCCCACATGGGCTCAGGTCATGATCTCATGGTTCCTGAGTTTGAGCCCCACGTTGGGCTTTCTGCTGTCAGCACAGAGCCTGCTTGGCATTCTCTCTCCCCCTCTCTCTCTGCCCCTCCCCTGCTCACTCAAGCTCTCTCTTTCTCTCTCTCAAAATAAATAAATAAATAAATAAATAAATAAATAAATAAATAGTAGGAGGTTTTAAACTGTGTTTCCTAGGGTTTGAAGTATGATCCAGCAGGATCTCCCCAGGAATACTCAAATCTCACTGACCAGCTGTGTTCACCTTCTCCTTTAAATGAACACAGTGAAAGAGACTGGCTCTCTAGACTGCATTCTCAAAGGGGTGATATCAGACCCAAAGGGGTGACAACCGGTCTTTGGAGGGGTATCAAGTTCTCTTTTTATGTGAAAACTACAATATACATTTAGCACATAAACAGACATGCAGTTTATGTCTGTTTTTTGGAATGTAGGAGTTGGAATGCAGTTTTTTTGGAATGGGGCAGGCCATTCCAAAAAAGATACCTAAAAAGGCTTCCTAGAGGGCCATAAAAAGAACAAGAAGTTGAGAAACATTTGTTTAGACTCAAGCTAAATCCTGAGTTTTCCACATGGAATGGGATGGAGTAGAGAACATTAAACGAGATAGAAGCTGAAATTTCAATTCTGGATTCAGTTCTGGCACAGATGTGGAAAGTTGAGCAAATCAATCTCTCTGAACCTCTATTTTGAACCTCTGTTTCTGAACATCATTTCTAAAATGAGTATAACAATGACTTTTCAGGGGCTCCTGAGTGGCTCAGTCAATTAAGTGTTCGACTTTGGCTCAGGTCATGATCTCACAGTTCATGAATTCGAGCCTGTATCAGGCTCTGTGCTGACAGCCCAGAGCCTGGAGCCTGCTTCCGATTCTGTCTCTATCTCTCTCTGCTCTCTCTCAAATATAAATAAACATTTAAAATTTTTTTTTTAAAAACAATGACTTTTATAGAGTTGTCATCTGGATCAAATAAAATTATGGATATCACTGTGCTTTGCCCTCATTCTTAAGCCCTTTCCTCTACCTTTCTGATATGCTATTGCCCTCAGGATTCATAGTATGGACAGTAACTACTAAGGTATTAGGACCAGCATCTTCTGAAAATATTATATAACTAAAGGAAAGAAGAATGTTTGAATACCATCATGAGTTTTGCAGTAAGGGCAGGAATTAGTCAGTTTCAACTATAAAATGAGCTAATTTACTATTATAGGCTACGTTCCTTTGGGCATTTGAGATTTTTGGAAAAACTTCTGAGCAGAATTTTACAATTTTATAGAAGTTCTTGTTTAATTACCAATGATACAATTTACAAAGTTCATTCATTCATTCATTCATCCACCTTGTCCTAAAAGGATTTAAAAGTGGCCTCATTCTCCAACATGTCACATATGGTCTGTTCACAAGCCCCTTAAGGCTACTGAGAGTACTAACCCCTTCCATGTACCTGTGGATACAATTCTATATCATCCAAGGACTTCCTGTGCTTAAAAAAGAAGCATTCACTTCTATTTGTGCTTTGTTGCTCACACGGTTGAATCTACATATGTAATAAACACATTTGAATATTAATTTTTCTGGGGCGCCTGGGTGGCTCGGTCGGTTAAGTGTCCGACTTCGGCTCAGGTCATGCTCTCACGGTCCATGGGTTCGAGCCCCGCATAGGGCTCTGTGCTGACAGCTCGGAGCCTGGAGCCTGCTTCAGATTCTGTGTCTCCCTCTCTCTCTGGCCCTCCCCCGTTCATGCTCTGTCTCTCTCTGTCTCAAAAATAAATAAACATTTAAAAAAAATTTTTTTTAAATGAAAATTAATTTTTCTTAAATACTTAAATATTAGTTACAAGTTCATCTCATCAAAATGTGAACTACAAAATAAGGGAAAAAAGAATGTAAACTACTATTAACAAATTTAGCGTGACTGGTTCAAATATACTAAAAAGCAGTCAAACACACAAGAATTACAAAATGTATTACTCCTTACACTTAAATCTTTTCTGAAATATTAACCTCATTCTTCTAATTAATTTCTTCATTTTCCCCCTATATACCTTCCTAGGGTGACAATACTTGTTTTGCTACCTTGCTGAGTTATAGTAACACTTACTTCCATTTCCTCCTGGGGTTATAGGAATCTAAATACACAGAAGGAAAAGGGAGGTCACAGGTTTGAGGATGGGACCCAGACTGAGTTGCCTTTCCTTAGATGACTGAAATGCAAGCTACAATCATCTGGGTCCATTTTTATATTGGCCTTTGCTTGCTCATAAGACTTTTAAGCTTAATACCTTTCCTTTCTCACAGGATATGTGTGGATATGTACGTATACAACCATTTATTTATTTACACAAACTGATATCTTCCTTGAAATGAGAAGTTTCCAACAAACTTTGCACTATCCACCATTCTGGGTACGCTGTTTGCATCAATGCAAATTTATTTGTGCTTCAATAATATCTCATGGTCTGTAGGGTTATTTTTAAATTTTTTTTTTCAACGTTTATTTATTTTTGGGACAGAGAGAGACAGAGCATGAACGGGGGAGGGGCAGAGAGAGAGGGAGACACAGAATCGGAAACAGGCTCCAGGCTCTGAGCCATCAGCCCAGAGCCTGACGCGGGGCTCGAACTCACGGACCGCGAGATCGTGACCTGGCTGAAGTCGGACGCTTAACCGACTGTGCCACCCAGGCGCCCCAATGTAGGGTTATTTAGAGACTTCCCCTCCTGGGAGATGTGAATTTGGCACAATTAACGCCCTCTTGCGGACATTAGTTGACCCATCATCTTCGAACGCTGCCTTCTTTTTGTGACCGCCAGTAATGATCAGTGCTTCCTTTTCTTGATGTAGGTTCTGCTATTTTCTGGGATTAATCTATATATCAAATCTATGACATCATTTATTATAAGATGCATCCGACTTTTAGAGAAGTTAAAATGTGGAACAATGTGCATTTTAGAATCATTAAATTATGATCTTGAATTTTTCTAGTTCCTCATATTCATACTTCTTAACAGAAAGAGTATATAGCTATACATGACAGTCATCAACTTAATAGAAGAAATGGAATACCTGTATATTAACAGTCCCTTACTTATTTAAACAACACAGGTTATCCTACTACAATCACATCCTGTCACATCCATTTTCCTTTCATATCACAACTGCCAAATTGTACACTTCGTATTGACTTTCCCGTTTGAGGATCATGATGAACTTTGGCCTATTATAGAAGTTTTTCAGCTTACTAAATTTACTATTTTCTTACTGATGTTCAGTAATTTGTGCTGAATTACATTTCTATTAGGTGATGCTAATCTAGCTCCATCTTGATTTTTCCCCCTCCCTCGGGTGTGAAATGAATTACCAGGAGTCCTTATTCCTTTGTTGAAGAAAACATTTTAAAAACCAAGTTGGGATGAGGAGTGCCTGGCTGATTCAATTGGTGGAACGTGCAGCTCTTGACTTTGGGGCTGTAAATTCAAGCTCCACATTGGGTGTTAGAGATTCCTTAAAAATAAAATCTTAAGGGACACCTGGGTGGCTCAGTCGGTTGAGCGTCTGATTCTTGATTTCAACTCAGGTCATGGTTCATGATCTCATGGTTTGTGCAATCAAGCCCCACATTGGGCTCTGTGCTGAATAAATAAGTAAGCATTAAAAAAATTTTTTTTAAATATTGGACTGTTGATTCTACTTTTTTTCAGACAATGAGGTTTAATCAATCATGATACATTTCCATTATCTCAATTGTATTTTGCCAGAAAAGATCAGTGTTAGTTCTTCAAAGCCTCCTCCCCACCTGAAAAAAAATTTTAATGGGCATTTTCAAGTATTGATATCTACAGCAATATTGTACAGTTTTATTTTTCTAAAATTTTTATAATGTTTTGTTGCTTTTTTTAACGTCTTATATTTTATTTTTGAGAGACAGACAGAGCTTGAGCCGGGAAGGGACCCAGATAGGGAGACACAGAATCCAAAGCAGGCTCCAGGCTCTGAGCTGTTAGCACAGAGCCAAATGCAGGGCTCGAACTCATGAACCGTGAGATCATGACCTGAGCCAGAGTTGGACGCTTAACCAACTGAGCCACCCAGGCACCTCTGTTGCTTTTTAAATTACAAAATCAATACATGTTTATGGCATCAAACTTAGAAAACGCAGAGAAGTGAAAAGAAGGAATTACCTATTGCCAATAATTCTACCACTTTGCCATTATCAACATTTTGATGTGCAAGTAGTCTTTGCTTTGCACACTAGTGCAGAACCATAGGTACAAACATGCAAGCTGAAATGATGCAAAAGTGATCTCAACAATCAATGGAAATAGTTACTATTGTTCCATGATCTTTAATTTTTAAAACTTTGAAAAATCTTGCCAGAACATTAAAAACTCTCTAACTGGTGGTTATAAATGAACAGGGAAATAAAAGAATGGAAAAAGTAACATTTATTTAAACATTTAAACTATAAACATTAAAAACATTGGGAATTAAAGCATTTTATTTCTCCATTAAAAAACTTATCAAAAGTAGGGGTGCCTGGGTGGCTCAGTCAGTTAAGCGTCTGACTTCAGCTCAGGTCATGATCTCACGGTTCCTGAGTTTGAGCCCCATGTTGAGCTCTGTGCTGACAGCTCAGAGCCTGGAGCCTGCTTCAGATTCTGTGTCTCCCTCTCTCTCTGCCCCTCTCCTGCTCCTGCTCATGCTTTCTCTCTTTCTCAAAAATAAATAAACATTAAAAAAAATAAAAAAACTTATCAAAAGTAGTTTCAGCAGTGCTTGTCTTCTTCTCATCATATAACTCACCATATGGAGCAAGCATGTATTCTATTTTCACTAATTCTCATATCCCTTTCTAAGTTAGGATCAGCTTTTGTAATTTTATCTTTTGTGTTTTCAATGTCATGAACTATCTCCGAGAACTCCTTTAACATTAAGGGTTTGTTTGTTTTTTGTTGTTTTTTTGGGGTTTTTTTTGGCTACTGTGACTTCCTCTGGGACATCATCATCTTTCTCATTTATATCAATATATTCACGAAGCTCCTTTGGCAGCATATCTGGAGTCTCTGAACAGTGGCAGTGTTGACACAGCCACGGTTAGATATTTATTCTATAACTTTATCTACATTTGGTTCAAATTTCATTCAAACATTATCATTTGGTTTCTTTGGTGTACTTTTAAAAAATATATTTATTTACTTATTTTTGAGAGAGAGAAAGAGACAGGGGTGGGGAGATAGAGAATTCCAAGTGGGCTCCATACTGCCAGTGCAGACCCCGATGCAGGGCTGGACCTCACAAACCACAGGATCGTGGCCTATGTCGAAATCAAGAGTCGGTTGCTTACCTGACCAAGCCACCCAAGCAACCCTCTTTGGTGTACCTTTATCTTCGGCCAGTTCCTTCTTTCAATTACCCATTTCTGTAAAATGTCACCTAGGTTTGTCACTGGGAGACAAAGAGGCAACATCATCACATGCTTTGCTGTGTGTAAACTGAAAAACAGATGTGCAGTTACCAGTCACAGATTTCGAAAGAAGTGACTGTGACAGGTATCTCTTATTCACATACCGCCTTGTGGTACTTTATGCAATCAGTTACTATACCATCATGTGAAATTTGAACCGTATTGTTGAAGGACTGGTGTTAACTAAACCATGGTAGTTGACATCACTGCTTATCAGAATGATGCAAAGCAAGGAAAGCCTACATATCGTTCCAGTCTTTTCTATTCAACTGTATGCATACTTTTTAAAAATTGGATCATCTTTGTGGCATATATAATAAATTGGCTCAACATCACTCATCCTAATGGCCTACTACTGGCTTCGTAGGAAATCTAAAGTCTACATTTCTCAGATTCCCATCTAGAGCTCTGCATGTGACCTAAGGTCCAAGTAGAGGCTGTAAATTTTGTTCTAGAATAGTTCCATGGTGTGATTTTGTTTTTCCTGCCTATCTTTTTCTCAGTGTTCCTGAAAGCCTCCTTAGGCTGTAACACTACAGTAGTTAATACAGTGTGGTATTGGTGAAAGAATAGACGAATAGATCAATGGGACAGAATAGAGACGCACATATAATATAGTCAACTGCTCTTTGACAAAGAAGCAAAGACAACTCAATAGAGCAAAGATAGTTTTTTCAATAAATGGTGCTGGAATATCCACATGCAAAGAAAACAAACAAAAAACAAATATAGTAACAGACCTTACGTACTTCACAAAAATTAACTTGAAATGGATCATAGGCCTAAGTGTAAAACACAGAAGTATAAAACATCTAGAAGATAACATAGGAGAATACTAGATGACCTTGGGTATGGTGATGACTTTTTAGATAAAATACCAAAGGCACAATCCATGCAAGTAATAGTTGATAAGCTGAACTTCATTAAAATTAAAAACTTCTGCCCCGTGAAAGGCAATGTCAAGTAAATGAGAAGACAAGCCACAGACTGGGAGGAAATATTTGCAAAAGATGTATTTGATAAAGGACTGCTAATTTATACGTGGAATTCTGCCCTCAGGAGAAATGATTTAATCAGAGCCTGACTGCTCAGGGAGAAGGGAACTATCCAACCCCAGCCCACTCTAGCCATCCTGTCCCACCTAACTGGGAGTAAAATGAGAAGCACTTGTGAAGTTCACAGTCTAGAGCCACAGGCTCACTAAAAAACCGGGACCTGATCATAGGACTACAGAATGCCTCCCCTTCCCCCCACCACACTACTATATTACCAAAAGCCTATTTACAGCAATTCCTTTTACCCAGAGTATGCCTGCTTATCAAGAACAAATTACAAGACATACTCAAAGGCAAATAGCACAGTTTGGAGAGACAGAGCAAGCATTAGAACCAGACATAGGAGGGATGTTGGAATTATCTATAACTTAAAGGAATTTAAAACAACTATGATTAATATGCTAAGGGCTCTAGTGGGTGGACAGCATGCAAGAACAGATAAGCAATGTAAGCAGAGAGACGAAAACCCTAAGATAAAAACAAAAGAAATGCTAGAGATCAAAAATACTGTAAAAAAAACAGGGGCCCCTAGGTGGCTCAGTTAAGCATCGGAGTCTTGATTTTGGCTCAGGTCATGATCTCTTAGTTCGTGAAATGGAGCTCCAAGTTGGGCTCTGTGCTGACAATGTGGAATTCTCTCCCTTCCTCTGCTCCTCCCCACCCTTGCATGTGTGCGCACGCTCTCAAAATAAATAAACATTTAAAAAATACTGTAACAAAACTGTAGAATGTCTTTGATGGACTTATAGGTCATTACTTGGTCCAATACACTTAGATTTTACTTAATAAGCCGATTTATAGGGTTAACTTTTGCAGAATTAATTTCAGATGCAATACTTAATGGTTTTATTTTTAAAAATTTTTAAGTTTATTTATTTTTGAGAGAGAGAGAGTGTGTGTGCACAAGTAGGGAGGGGCAGAGAGAAAGAGAGACAGAATCCCAAGCAGGCTCTGCACCATCAGTGCAAAGCCTGATGCGGGGCTCGAATTTATGAACTGCAAGACCTGAGCTAAGATCAAGGGTCAGTCGCTTAACTGACTGCGTCATCCAGGCACCCCAATATTTAATGATTTTAAAGGATAATACTGAATAGGAGCTGTGAAAGTGCTAATATTGCATTGATATTCAGAAAATAATAGTTTAAATTTATAAAACACTTGCTATGTGGCAGGAATTGAAACTTTTACTTAACATATATATATATATATATATACACACACACACACACATTTTTTTTTTTTTTTTTTTTTTGAGAGAGGGCACCAGTGATGGAGGGGCAGAGAAAGAAAGAGGGAGAATCCCACGATGGGGGGGGGGGGGGTGGGGAGAGAGAGAGAGAGAGAGAGAGAGAGAGAGAGAGAGGGAGAGAGGGAGAGAGAAAAAAGCAGGGCTCACCTGATGCGGGGCTTGAGCTCACCGAAGTGGGACTTGAATTCACAAACTGAAATCATGACCTGAGCCGAAGTCAAATGCTTAACAACTGAGCCTCCCAGGTGCCTAAACATTTTTAAAAGTTTATTTATTTATTTTGAGAGGGGGAGTAGCTCTGTATTCTTGGCTGCACCCACCTGGAGTAGATTTGCCATCATTCTGAGCTGAGAGGAGCAGAGAACAAGGGAGAGAGAGAATCACAAGCAGGCTCTGCACTGCCAGTAGGGACAATTATTTTTTTAAAAAAACAACCATTTAAAATCTCTGGAAATTGACCTAAAGACATATGGCAAATGAAGAAATATTTATTAAAAAAAAATCTACTGGGGCGCCTGGGTGGCGCAGTCGGTTAAGCGTCCGACTTCAGCCAGGTCACGATCTCGCGGTCCAGGAGTTCGAGCCCCGCGTCAGGCCCTGGGCTGATGGCTCAGAGCCTGGAGCCTGTTTCCGATTCTGTGTCTCCCTCTCTCTCTGCCCCTCCCCCGTTCATGCTCTGTCTCTCTCTGTCCCAAAAATAAATAAACGTTGAAAAAAAAAAATTAAAAAAAAAAAATCTACTAAAACATGGTAAGAACAGCCACAGTCTGTAGCATTTGAACCCATGGGGCATTTGAACTACCATCCCCCCCACTGTCCCCTCCCAGCTCAGAATGATGGCAAATCTATCTACTCCAGGTGGGTACAGCCAAGAACCAGGGCTACCTCTCCCACTCAGTGCCCCATCACCCTGGGAGAGGCAGGCCACCGGAATTTCCCACTTCTCCAAGCCATGTGTTGTAAAGGCTGAATTCCAAGCAAGTGAGGCCAAAAGGCGGGCTACCTTCTTTCACCTGTTGACACAACTTGAACAAACCTTGTAGAATCTCTAAAAGTAAGGAAGAGTTTTATCTGAGCCCAAGTTAGGACAGCTGTCCAGGAAACACACTCTTGACAGGGAAGAAGGTGTTCGGGAGAATGAAATTTTCACAGGGTTATATACTTTTTCACAACATGTAAAAGTGCAAAAGACTATATAGATTTGCATATAGGCAGGAATCGTAAGTTGCAGTGTAAAGGAACGCAGGAAGTAGAAACATTGATCAATAGGTACCTCAAGGACGAGATGGCTTTCCTTCAGGCTACTCATTCACAAAGCAGATGTACAATGCGTGCATGGAGGGCCACAAATCAGGCTTTAGGTTTGAAGAAAGTTTATATACAGTCATGTTGACTTAGAAGGAAATCTAAAATGGCTTCCCTTGTATATCAGGCCTTTAGAGGGTTTTTCTCATGTCACACCTGATCCCCACTCTTAAGAGTAGGGTCTCTAACTCAGGCATGACATACTGGTCATTCTCATCCCAGCTAACACGTAGAGTGGTTTCCAAATTGGGAGTCAAGACCAGAGAGCCTATCATCCCCACCCAGAGGCTTGCTCCTAAAGTAGGAGTACCACACAGATCCATAATTCTGTCTACACTACCAGCTACAGAGCTGTGGCTTAGGGGTTTTTGCCCACGGAGAAAACCAGGATGTAAAACAGAGAACTCCACAGCTATCCCCAAAGGAATACACTTTATGTGAAACAGGGTGTAGGGAAGTTCAAGCCTAAGGGTACTCAAAACAACAGATTTTGGTGGAAAGCAGTTAAGAAGCTGGTAGTTTCATAAAAGATACAAGCTAAATCAGATCACATAGTTTACCAGAGGCAAGGAGAGAGAGAGACAGCAAACAGCCTTCCTGGCATTAGAACAAACCACAATCATTGACCACCCTCCCCATTACTCCTTCAAAGTAGACAGGATTTAATTAGATCAGGTTGTGGCATAATTTATGCCCCAGGGTATTGTTTTCAACAATAGAACAATCAGAGGAGAATTAGTGAAGTTTCACAACTGAGTAAACATCAAGGAAAGAGACAGTATGGATCCCTGCTAAAACCACTGTCAGGGTGACTATGTATAATCAAGGCAGTGTTGTCCAAGGACCAACATCAGAGGCCCCATGATGTGTAGGAAACAGACATCACTAAAATAGTCCATCCAACACCAAGGAAAACACCAAACCAACTATAAGAACTGGCTCCAGGGGATGGGGGATTAGGGGGTAGGGAAACCAACATCCACTGTTACTATAAACAGAGAATATCAATAGAGATGGAAATTATACACACAAATGGAAATTCAGAAAGGTTCAAAAGCAGATTTGAATTGACAGAATTAGCAGACTTGTAGGTACCTTGATAGAGATTATGCAATTCAAAGAGCAAAGAGAAAAAAATGAAAAAAAAAAAAAAAAAAAAAAAACCACACAACTGAACAGAACCTCAAAGAAATGTGGGTCATTATTAAACACACCAACACAGGTATAATAGGAATATAATAAGTTCCAAACTTGATTTAAAGGAAATTCTTTTAAAAAAATTTTTTTAAGTGTTTTTTTATTTTTGAGACAGAGAGAGACAGAATGCAAGTGGGGGAGGGGCAGAGAGAGAGGGAGTCACAGAATCTGAAACAGGCTCCAGGCTCTGAGTGGTCAGCACAGAGCCCGACGCGGGGCTCGAACTCACAGACTGTGAGATCATGACCTGAGCCGAAGTCGGACGCTCAACCGACTGAGCCACCCAGGCGCCCCAAGGAAATTCTTAATGTATACAACCAAGAAGCTCAACAAACTCCAAGTAGGATACATGCAAGAGCTACTTCAAACACATCATAGTAAAAATGCTTTATCAGTATCAAATGTGATTTAACAATGTTATCAAAATTAAAAGCATTTGTGCTTCAAAGGACACTATCAAGGAAGTGAGGTAAACCCACTGAATGTAAGGAAATATTTCCAAATCATCTATCTTATGAGGAATTTATATCTAGAATATATAAAGACCTTTACAATTCAATAATAAAGACAACCCAATTTAAAAATGGGCAAAGAATCTGAATGAACATTACTCCAAAGAAAATATACATATAGCCAGTAAGCACATGAAAATATGCTCAACTTCATTAGCCATGATGGAAATGTGGGTTAAAACCACAATAATATACCACTTCACATCAAGTAGGATGGCTACAATCAAGAAGCAAGGTAATAAGCAAGTGCTGAAAAGGATAGGAAGAAATTGGAAACCTCACACATTATTGGAGGGATGGTTAAACTGGTACGGCCATTTTGAAAATCACTCTGACAGTTCCTCACTATAGTTCTAATAGAACCCAGAAATTCTCCTAGACATATACTCAAGAAAAATGAAAACATATATCCACCCCCAAATTTTTACACGAGTGTTCACAGTATTGTTCATAATAGCCAAAAAGTGGAAACCCAAATGTGTCCAACAACCGATGAACATATGAACAAAATGTGGTATATCCATCCATCTATGTGAAATGTCCAGAATGTGCAAATATAGAGACAGAACGTATATTACTAAGGATTGCCTAAGAATAGAGTGGTTAGGGGTGATAGCCAAAAGGTTTGGGGTTTCTGAGGTAATAAAAATATTCTAAAACTGTGGCGATAATTGCACAATTCAATACTAAAAACTGATCAGTTATACACTTTAAATGGGTGAACTGTGTGGTACATAAATTATATCCCAATAAAGCTACAACAAAAAAGATAGAAATAAGAGACAACTTAAAATTCTAAAAAGAGTTTTATTATAGAAACAAAACAAGGAGTGTAATTAAGCATGAAATAAATAATTTCATTCTTGATAAAAGTATATTTAATGTTACAAAATCTGAAGTAAACTAGTTTATAACCCAACTCTTTTAAAGGATTTCTATTTATTGAAATTAACTTTTATTCTTTTGGAAAGATGTAACAGTTACAAGAGGAACACATTTAATCTGGTATACATTGTTATAGGTACTATGACTCAGAAGTCAACATACATAAAAGCAGCTGTATTCATCTTTGCTAAATAGCTGTACAAAGCTATTCACTTAAAATATTAAAAAGTTGTTTATGAGATATTTCAAACTATAAGTTTGGAATGCATGTTTCTATCTGATACCATTATTCCACTAAATACAGTGGTCAGATGTTTAGTGTATCTCTTATAGAACTGCACATAGGATTACAGAAGCCAAGATTAAAATTTTGCAAATTCTAAGAGACATAAACAAGTGATTCAAAGATGACTTTATGCTAAATTCAGCAAATCTGATTCTTCAATGCCCCTTTTTTATTACAGAAAACAAGTATAATTTTAGAAACCTTAATAGATGGAAAATAGTTGAGTTAAATATATTCTTTGCAATTTTCACATCTAATTTTACTTAAAGTGTTAACTCTAAACATTCAAAAAGCTAATAACGAGCCATTATTTCAATAAGAATTGTTTAACTTTACTTGCAACTTTTCAAAGTTGTAATTTTAATACATATTGGGATCTAAAACTATTAGCAAATGGCAACAATAGAGACCATATATTTAAAAAGTGGACAATTGAAGTGAGAATATATTGAGATGTACAGGAAGTAGTTATTTGCTTTACAAAAAGTTCTTAAATATACAGAATAATTCATAACACGTGATGTTTAAATATTCATGCATTTAAAATAAATCTACCAAAAAGATTGACCTACATACAACTTTTAGAAACCCCATCAATTTTATAAAGAGAGGCACTACTTTTTATCTATCCACTAAAGGCAATAAAATGTTTTAACAGTTCAAAAACAGGGCGAAAAAACAGTTGATTTCTCAAAAACAAAACAGTTTTAGTAAGATGGCTATCACTGTGCCCTTCAAGAAATTAAGAACCTATTTTTTTAAAGCCTAGTTTCCAGCCCCAACTTGTAACACACTTTGACCTCCATTTCTGCTTTTCCTTAAACCAATCTGGAGTGTGTGGAAGAGTGCCACAACATTGAGGCTATGTGCAGTTTGGGTTAATGTTCTGAAAAAATATGCTGTCCATATACACAAAAAGTAATGAAGAAAACAGTTAGTTCTAAAGTATAATGCATACTTCCTAGGCTGTAAAACCCCACCAGTCTAACAAAAAGCACCAAGATGCCAAAGTGGGAAAAAATATAAACCAGCACAGAGTCAATATCATAAACCATATCAATTAAGTTTTATTTGTTAGACTGTTTGGCATTTGGGAAGCTAGATAAATTAATTTAGCAGGCAAAAAATCCCATCACTACCCTTACCAAAGATTTGCTTATTAACGAATTAAAGTCAATACTAAAAATAGCCTAGTGAGGAGTTTTTCTCTGTGCTTAATGATGAGGAAACAGATACCAAATTATAGAAAAAAGTAGATAATATTTTTTGAAAATAAACAGTAAAGAGAAATAAAGAAGTTAAGGCACTTATTTCCATGGTTTTGCAACATCAAGGGCAAAGTATGTTTTGTATTTCTTTGAGAAATTCCTTTCATCCTAAAACCGTAAACTTTGCTCCTTTCATAGGTTTTTATAACCTATGAAAATCTAACAACTGTAAGTTACCCAAATGGAATTACTTACAGAACTTTTAACCAGTTTTTACCCTACAAATAAGCAAGGAAATTAATAAAATGTTCCTCAAAGTTTCCTACTACTACTGTTTTAACTATAATTAAAATAGAAGCTAATCTCTTGTATCCAATATTATTACTTCTATAATAAAGCTCACATTTTCCTTTTCAACTGATGCTGAATGAACAACTTATCATTTAAAAAATTAAATTAAAAGCTTCTCCAAATCAATTTTATTTAAGAAATAAATAAATTTGCTTTGGCAGAAGCAAAAGCAACTCACTAATATGTTTATGTCAAAAGCCAAAACAAAGTCAAAAAACACACATCAAAATGAACTCAGCATATTTGATAATATAAATCAATACAAATTCAATTAAATATTTCACGCTACATAGGTTATTCTATTTCCCTTTCAACATATGCAAGCTAACCCTGAAGTTACATTGCTTTACATGCTCTAATCACAAGGACTACCAGGTGACCCTTTGCTGTGTACTTAGGTAACCACAGTAATATTTTCATAAGGCTTGAAGTTCAATACTAATGACTCACTATTAAGACGTGCAGAGAACCTGAAATGCCCTGCCTTGAAATATGTTAATTGTTAAAAATTATATAAAAGCATGAAATGAGAACCAAATAAAACTAGTACACCAGATATATGACACTGCCATCAAACAATTCTGAAGCTCTAAAAAAGCAAAGCATCCTCAAGCTAGTCTAAGAGTGCATGTGCTTTTGCACTTAAAAAAAAAAAGCCCCACATATATATACCCGAAAATAAGGATAATGAAAAGATGCTCCCTTCTAAAGTAGTAATTCAGAGTACTGAAACTGCAATTTTTACAACACTCTAACAAGTGAAAATTTTAAAAATCTATTCACTAAACATATGCATAAGGTAAAACTAAACATGCATCCCATCTTATTAAAATGATACATCTATCCTGAATCTCTTTATATGCCCCAATGAATCATTTAAGAATTTCTTTTAATAAGTGATTAAAAATACGAAAACATTTAACCTAAAGGAACGTAGCATTTAGACTGTGAAACTGTGTTGTGAATTTTATTAGAATTGTCATTTTGTTCTTAATGTTGAAGACTGTACTATAGTTTCATAAATAACAGCATTTGTGCTTTATGGTAAACATATCTGCATGCAGAAGTATGTTTAATAGCCTCTGCCCCATCTCAGGAAATTGTTCGTTTTAGTGTTGTCATTTTAGTTATTAATATCAGAATATTCTCATTCTGATAAAGACTTAATTTTTTATTTAATACGTCAGTAGAAAATATGTGAATAGACTGTATACCCCATTCTACCCCTTTAAAAACCTGAACAACATTCTTTTAAATGTTTCAAAAATATTTAGGTAACAACAGTTACACTGTTTTATCATGATTAAATTGGTATTAAATTTATGGGTATAAGTGAAAAAGGCTAACCACTTAATAGTCATAAAATAATAAAATGCAATATTATGTCCTCTATATTACTAAGAAAGTGCACATTTATATAAGCAGCAGGTGAGGAGAGCAGTATCATGGAAAATCTGGATATATCTTTATATATATCCTTCAAAATCATGTTCCTTTACACAATTTACACATTTTAATTTAAATGTCACATATTTTCAGCTAACATTTAAATTAATTTTTATTGTAATATTTCAATTCTATTATAAACCATGAAATACCTTCAGAAACTGCCTCAAGGGTAAGAAGAGTTCTTTCCTTCTAGTCTATAATTATGACTTTAAATGGTATATTTATTAAATGTTATGTCTGAGAAATATACTCTGACCTTGAACATATTCAAATTCAAGACCTATGTTATGACAGAATGAAGATTTATGAGGGCAATTTTATAATAATTGAAAAGATAAAGTATTCAAAGACCATGTAATGATAAGGAAAACACCTGACTGGAATGTTGTGGCAGATTTGACATTTTACCAAAGGACAGTAATGCTTGATGTTCTATTCTTGCAGAACTCTGGATCCAGTTAACAGCAGGAGGGGAAAAGCAGCAGCAACATTTCAAATGTCCATCCTCTGATTTCCAAAAGACACCATGTAAGTAGAAGAAAATCACATTTTACTTCAAGTGATAGGTCTTTGAAATGAAGACTCTGCTATTTTCAAGACTGAAAGGATATCACAGTGTTGATTTTATATACAAAGTAGGATCTGTTCCAGTACACTCTAGTGAAGTAATTCACATATGGAGAATAGTTAATTTTGACTTCATGACAAAATCGCCCATATTTTGAATAGGTCAACTTGTCACCTTCTTCGCAAACCACCTGTCAAAAGGTATGAAACACCATATTAAAAAGTGTCAGGTCACGATCTCACAGTTTGTGAGTTTGAGCCCTGCATTGGGCTCTGCGCTGATGGCGTGAAACCTGCTTGGGATTTTGTCTGCCCCTCCCCCGCTTGGGCGTGCTTGCTCTCTCTCTCAAAATAAAAAAATAAACTTTAAAAAGAGTAAGATTAAGCTAAATTAAAAAGTCATTTTTGTCAAAAAGATTTAACTTTTCAAATGATTACTTACGTGGCCATTTGCAATGTCTAATAAATCTTTAACCCTACAGCCTCTCATGGTTCCCACCTCATTGCAGATAGCATCCTCTACAATTAGGTAATTAGCCTTGTAGGATGTCAGTATTTTATAAATATCTTCAGCAGATCGCTTTGAATAGATTTGATAGATCTGGAAGAATATAATTAAAACAGTGATGTCAAAACATTTAAAATGTATTATTTGAAACTACACATTGAGCATTTACTATTATTTGGTATAAAGCACTATCTATGGAAAATAAAGATATTCACTAAGCCTTGATTCCTGCCCTTAGGAAGCTTATATTCATAATTCATTCACTTGCCACTGAATA
Organism: Puma concolor; assembly: GCF_028749965.1. Lineage (NCBI taxonomy): Eukaryota > Metazoa > Chordata > Mammalia > Carnivora > Felidae > Puma > Puma concolor. The sequence goes on from NC_141684.1 coordinate 42,353,601, forward strand.
TCTTCTCTGGAGAAATGTCCATTCAAGTCCTTTGGCCATTTCCCCCCAGCTTTATTGAAATATAAGTGACATACAATGTTGTGCAAGTTTAAGGTGTACAACCTGTGGATTTGACACACTTAAATATTGCAAAATGATTACCATTACATTAGCTGCCACCTCCACTGTGTCACATAATTACCATTTCTTTTTTCTGGTGAGAACATGTAAGATTTACTCTCTCAGCAACTTTCAAGTATGTAATATAGTATTATTAACTAGAATCACCATACTGTAACATCAGATCCCCAGAACTTATTCATCTCATGACTGAAAGTTTGTACACTTTGACCAACAACTCCTCCTTCCCCTACCCTCTAGCCCCTGGTAACCACCACTCTACTCTCTATGAGTTTGGCTTGTTTAGATTCCATATGTAAATGATAATCAGAGTATTTGTCTTTATCTGACTTATTTCACTTAGCAATGGGCTTTGCCCATTTCTTAACTGACTTGTCTTTTTATTATTGAATTATAATAGTTCCTTTAATCTTATACCACATACAGTGTATTTTATACTCACTTATACATGAAATAAAGTTAGCAAGGTTAAACATAGTTTGATCACTGTTACAAAATACTAAATAAACAAGAATGCTTAAAACTCCTGTCTTGATTCCATGGTATTTTCCATTACAATTTTGCTGAACTTATAAGATAATAAGTTCTGGATCTTATTAAATAATAAGCTTGTTCAGTTTTTCTGAGATGCTAACATTGGGCTAGCTCTTGCTACAAAATACAAAATAAGAGAATCACAAATGTTAGGCCAAAAGTATCACATGCTATTTGTCCTGGAAATACTGAGATTTGATATCTAGATTGGACAAGATCCCAACCTATTTGATACTCAGCAGCCACCTCCTACATGTTATGATTTCTGTCATTCTAGCACCTTCAGGTCCAATGTCCACCAACATGATAGAGGTACTTACTGATATTCTGTGGTACACAGAATGTTAATAAACGCTTCTCTTTGCTAAATAGGTTTCAATGGAAATATTTCTATCCAGCCTATATCTATTTATTGTTTTCCACATACATTTTTTACTTACTTTTAAATTTTAAGAAGCTGTAACACACTCATGGGGCATTAAAAAAAAAATACTTCTAGGGGCGCCTGGGTGGTTCAGTTGGTTAAGTGTCTGCTTGATTTCAGCTTAGGTCATGATCTCATGGTTTGTGAGGTAGAGCCCCACATTGGGTTCTGTGCAGACAGCATGGAGCCTGCTTGGGATTCTCTTTCTCCCTCTCTCTGCCCCTCCCCCTCCCCCAATAATCTCTCTCTCTCTCTCTCACAAAATAAATAAATAAACATTTTTTAAACATACACACAAGAAAACCACTTCTATGCAATGGCAACAACACAGGGTTTCTCGATCTAAGTACTATTGACATTTTGGGCTAGAGAATTCTTTGTTGGGACAGAGGATGACTGTTCTGTGTAGTGCTGGATGTTCAGCAGTATTCCTGGTCCCTACCCACTAGATGCCTGAAGAATTCCTCCTACAGTTGTGACAATCAATGTCTCCAGACATTGCCAAATGTCCCTTAGGAGCATAATAGTCTCAGGTTTGAGAATTCCTGGCCTAGGAATTATACAAAGATTAGTCACAGGTCATGAATTGTAGATAGAATGCAATTCAAATGATATGGTCTCATTTATGGAGTCTGATTTGAATTTCAGTTTAACAACAAATTTATTCAGTCAGTACTTGCTGTGCACTAGATACCAAAGAGAAAGACAAAGTTTTGAAAAGAAACATGGTTCCTATTCTCATAGTTAAATCACATAAAACATAAAACTCTAAAATGTTTAAATTTAACTAGAACCTAATTAAAAGTCTGACCTAATTATAAGTGATTCTGAAATTCTGTATTAGGAAAAGACCAATCATAAGACAACAAAAAAACTAAAAAAAAAAGTTCAGGAATATGCTATATACATCTACATTCTAGGCGACTGTACCTTTTCAAAATGCAGCAAATACTAGACAAAGGCAGCTGTTGTCTCTCAGGTAAATCACACCCAGATGGATCTCCTCATCTCTGACCTCTCCCCTGCTTCAATCTGTTCTTTCTGCTGTGACCATAATTAACTCTCTAAAACAGATCTAAGCATTCCATTCCCAGGCTTATTAAAGGTCTCTAATAACTCCCAAATGCCTCAAGGGTAAGTCTAAATTCTTCAGCACAACATTCCAGGTCCTTTAGAATTTGGCCCTAGTTTATTTTTTTAGTTTCATGGCTATACAAATTTCATGGCTCATGTCATTTTTCATCCTGGAATCAATGCATTCTTTTTCCAACCATGTTTCTACTAGTCCTTCAAAGCCCAGATCAAGCCAATGCCTTTTATGAAGACTTGGATTTGTAGAGGCAGAATGGATTGTTCCTGCCTTTTTTTTTTTTTTTTTTTTTAAAGAAGGCTCCATGCCCAATGTGGAGCTTGACCTCACGACCCTGAGGTCAAGAGTCACATGTTCTACAGACTGAGCCAGACAGGTGCCCCAATTATTCCTGCTTTTGTGCTCCTCTTTGTACTTTCTATGTTTCTATGTGTGTGCATATACAATTTAATAGTAAATCAGAACATAATAACTAATATTTAAGTCTTACTATGTTTCAGGCATAGTGCATTATCTCATTTAATTGCTAAATAGGTTTCAATGGAAATATTTCTATCCAGCCTGTATCTATTTATTGTTTTTCACATACATTTGTTACTTACTTTAAATTTTAAGAAGCTGTAACACACTCATGGGGCATTAAAAAAAAAAAAATACTTCTAGGGGAGGCTGGGTGGCTCAGTAAGTTAAGCATCTGACTTTGGCTCAGGTCATGATCTCACAGCTAGTGGGTTCGAGCCCCACATCAGGTTTTGTACTGACAGCTCAGAGCTTGGAACCTGCTTCAGATTCTGTGTCTCCCTCTCTCTGCCCCTCCCCGGCTCATTATCTATCCTTCTCTCAAAAATAAGTAAACATTAAAAAAAAATTTTTTTTTAATTAAAAAAAAGAAATGCCAGGGACCTTGTCTCCACCCCACCTTTAAAATTTTTTTTCTGTATTAGGGCACCTGGGTGGCTCACTCATTTAAGCATCCCGACTCACAACCAGAAGATAAGAACTTACTATAATAACCAGATTCAGAAATTTGCTCAAAATTAAAGAAATTAAAGAAAACACAAATAAAAGGAAAGATATTCTGTGCTCATGAACTGGAAGAATGTTAAAACGTCCATACCACTTAAAGCCATCTACAGATTCAGTGCGATTCCTATCAAAATTCCAATGGCATTTTTCACAGAAATAGAACAAACAATCCTAAAATCTGTATAGAACCACAAAAGACCCTGAATAGTCAGAGCAATCTTGAGAAAAAACAAAGCTGGAAGAATCATGCTTCCTAACTACAAACTATATTACAAAGCTATAGTAATCCAAATAGTATGGTATCAGGATAAAAACAGACATATGGGGCACCTGGGTGGCTGAGTCGGTTAAGTGTCCAACTCTTGATCTCAGCTCAGGTCATGATCTCACAATTCATGAAACTGACTGTGCTGACAGTGCGGAGGCTGCTTAGGGTTCTCTGTCCCTCTACCCCTCCCCCATCCTCTCTCAAAATAAATAAATAACCGTTAAAAACAAAAACAGATACATAGATCAGTGGAACAAAACAGCCCAGAAATAAACCCACACGTACACGGTCAATTAATTTACAACAGAGGAGTCAAAACAGTACAATGGGAAAAGGACCATCTCTTCAATAAATGATGTTGGAAAACTGCACAGCCACACGCAAAAGAATGAAACTGAACTACTATTGTACAGCACACACAAAACTTAACTCACATGGATTAAAGACTTGAATGTAAGACCTGAAACCATAAAACTTCTAGAAGAAAACACAGGTGATAAGCTCTTTGATAATGGTCTTGGCGATTATTTTTTTGGATTTGACAGCAAAAGTGGAGGCAACAAAAGCAAAAATAAACAAGTGGGACTACATCAAACTAAAAAACTTCTGCACAGCAAAGAAAACTATCAACAAAATGAAGAGGCAACCTACTGAATGGGAGAAAAAAAAAATCTGATTAAAAAGTGGGCAAAATATCTAAATAGACATTGTTCCAAAATAGACATACAGATGGCAAACAGGTACATGAAAGGTGCTCAACATCATTCATCATCACAGAGATGCAAATCAAAACCATAAAGAGATATCACCTCACAGCTGTTAGAATGGGTACTATCAAAAAGGCAAGGGGCGCATGGGTGGCGCAGTCGGTTAAGCGTCCGACTTCAGCCAGGTCACGATCTCGCGGTCCGTGAGTTCGAGCCCCGCGTCAGGCTCTGGGCTGATGGCTCAGAGCCTGGAGCCTGTTTCTGATTCTGTGTCTCCCTCTCTCTCTGCCCCTCCCCTGTTCATGCTCTGTCTCTCTCTGTCCCAAAAATAAAAAAAATAAAAAAAAAAAAAGTTGAAAAAAAAAAAGCAAGAAATGAGAAATGCTGGCGAGAATGTGGAGAAAAGGGAACCCTCGTACTGGGGATGGGAAGGTAAAGTGATACAGCCACTGTGGAAAACAGTATGAAGTGTTCATCAAAAACTTAAAAATGAAACTACCATATCATCCAAAAATTCCACTTCTGGGTATTTATCCAAAGGAAATGGAAACACTAATTCAAAGAGATATATGCACATCCATGTTTACTGCAGCATTATTTATAAAAGCCAACATATGGAAACAACCTGAATGTCCATCAGTGGATGAATAGATAAAATGTAGTATATGTGTGTGTGTGTGTGTTTATAAATAGGAAATTATTCAGCCATAAGAAAGAATGAAATCTTGCCATTTGCAACAGTATGGATGACCTTGGGATGCCTCGCTGGCTCAGTCAGAACATGTGTCTCTTGATCTTGGGGGTATGAATTCGGGCCCCAGACTGGGTGTAGAGATTAGTACTTAAATAAATAAAGCTTAAACACACACACACACACACACACACACACACACACACAAACAAAAAACATGGCTGGACCTTGAGGATATTATACTAAGTGAAGTAAGTCACACAGGACAAATACTGTAGGATCTCACTTATATGTGGAATCTGAAAGCAAAACCAAAACCAACCAAACTCACAGATACAGAGAACAGACTGGTGGTTGCCAGAGGTGGGGGTGGGAGGTGGGTAAAATGGGTGAAAGGAGTCAAAAGCTACAAACTTCCAGTTATAAAATGTATGTCATAGAGACCTAATGTAGAGCATAGTGACATAGTTAGTAACACCGTACTGCACATTTAAAAGGTGCTAAGAAAGTAGATCTTAAAAGTTCTCATCATGAGAAAAAAATTTTTATAGCTATGTATGTTGATGGATGTTAACTGGACTTAATGTGGTAATCAATTTGTAATATATACAAATATCAAATCATTACATCGTACACATGAAATTAATATAATGTTATATGTCAATTACACCTCAATTATTTATTATTTATTTATTGTAAAAATTTTTTAACCATATTTTTTAAGGTTTTTTTATTTTGAGAGAGAGTGAGAGAGCAGGGGAGGGGCATGGAGAGAGGGGGACAGAGGATCTGAAGTAGCTCTGTGCTGACAGAGAGTCCAGTGTGGGGCCTGAACTTACAAACTGTGAAATCATGGCCTGAGCTGAGTCAGACACTTAACTGACTCAACCACTCAGGCACATCTATACCTCAATTTTTTAAAAAAGGCATTGTGTGGGGTGCCTGGGTGACTTAGTCGGTTAAACATCCGACATCAGCTTAGGTGCTTAGGTCATGATCTCATGGTGTGTGAGTTCGAGCCCTGCATGGGGGACTGCGCTGACAGTTCAGAGCCTGGAGCCTGCTTCAGATTCTGTGTCTCCTTCTTTCTCTGCCCCTCCCCCACTCATGCTCTGTCTCTCTCTGTTCTCAGAAATGAATAAACATTAAAAAAAATTCTTTTTAAATAAAACAGGAATTGTGGAAATACAAAAAAAAGGGGGGGGGGTGGTTCCTGGCTGGCTCAGTTGGTAAAGCATATGACTCTTGATCTCAGGGTTTTAAGTTTGAGCCCCAAGATAGGTGTAGAGATCAGAAGTGTTGAATCACTACATTGTACACTTTAAACTAACATTATACCGTATGTTAACTAACTGGAATTTAAATAAAAACTTAAAAAATAATCTTAAAAAAAAAAGGAAGACAAACTTGTTCAAGGTCACAGAGCTAGCACATGGCAGGAGTAGCATTTGAATCCAGGTATTCTAATTCCAGAGTCGTCTTCTTACAGTTTAAATTCTATATTGCTATATTACCTCCTTAGCTTACAGCATACTTAAAAACTACATAAAATTCTCTCAAACTGAAAAACAGAATATTTGGAATTTAGGTTCAGTTGATCACTGCTTCCAGATATGAAGTTAACATTTACATCTGGACCAGTCAAAATAATACATTCTATTGTATTATTAGATATTGTAATGTTATACTAAGTTATTAATAACAGCCCATACTGAAAAATAAACCACAGTGAGACAGAACTTTAGCTTGGAAATACAAAGTGTATCAAGACATTCACTGACAGTCTGCCTGCCTTCGGTAATTTGATTGAGAACAATCATATTTTCCAAAGAATGTTTCTCTTTGTGAAATATTACATATGAGTTCCCTTGAAACTTTGTGGAAAATTAAATGTTTCTCCTAGAAACTTATCAATACCATTCATAAAATAAAGAACTTAGTATTTTAATTTTGGCTCTCCTCTTGGTTAAATATATTACACAGCTTTTCAAAGACTAAAGCTAATAATCAACTCTTTCTAAAATTGTTTGAATTTTAATAGCTCTCTAAAATACAGAGCTATACTAAAATAGAAGAGGGATGTTTAAAAGATTTAAATGTGTAATCTAAAATGCCTTACATTTTCATTTCTCTTGAGAAGATCATCATCATTGTAAAGAGGTAAGCTGGTCACCATCCATCCCGTGCATAATTTAATCGCACCCATTAACTGTGGACTCCCTGCAAACACAGCTGCAACTGGAGCTTGCCTTCTGTAAAGAAACATAAAGATTTACACACTGAAAAGGTAAGTGTACTATTTAGATCAATGATTTATGTCAACTCTGAAACAGCAGGCAACCAATCATGTATTGTATGCTTGAATTTCTATATCAGCATTTGTTTCATTGACGAATTCAAAAAAAATAAGCACCTGCTAAGTGCCAGGAACTATTTTGAATGCTGAAAATATGGAAAAAAAAATTTTAAGTTTTATTTTCATTTTTAAATTTATTTTGAGAGAGTGAGAAAGAACTTGAGAGCAAGTGGGGGTGAGGCAGAGAGACAGGAAGAGAGAGAATCCCAAGCAGACTCCATGCTGTCTGTGCAGAGCCTGACATGGGGCTCAATCCCATGAACCATGAGATCATGATCTGAGCCAAAATGAAGAGTCAGGATGCTTAAATGAGTGAGCCACCCAGGTGCCCTAATACAGAAAAAAAATTTAAAGGTGGGGTGGAGACAAGGTCCCTGGCATTTCTTTTTTTTTTAATGTTTACTTATTTTTGAGAGAGGGATAGATAATGAGCTGGGGAGGGGCAGAGAGAGGGAGACACAGAATCTGAAGCAGATTCCAAGCTCTGAGTTGTCAGCACAAAACCTGATGCGGGGCTCAAACCCATGAGATCATGACCTGAGCCAAAGTCAGACACTTAACTGACTGGGCCACCCAGGCACCCCAAGGTTCCTGGCTTTTGAGAGAGATGGGAGGGATATAGGCCAGGTGGTAATACTACTACTAAAAAATAATGCAGGGTATATATAATGACAGGAATTTACTACTTTATATAGTGTAATCAATTCAATGGTGAGTGTGAATTCTCAAATTTATCCTTCTGAAAATATTAACCACCACAACCCAAATCTTTCCCAATCCATCCATCTCCTGCTTCTTCCCTACCTTTACCATGTACCTGTCTGCAGATAACACATGTAGGACTTCTCCACTTTGAACGATGATCCAAAGCCCCAGAAAGATGCCACTTACAAGACTAGGAAACCTAAAAGCAGATCCCAAAGGGTTGCTCCAATGTCTTCACTAACCAATCCAACCAATTCAACATTCAGCATCCACTTACTACACGCTAGAGTCAATGCCAAGCTCTGGAAATAAAAGATGGCACACAGCCACTGTCTTCAGGGAGCACCCAGTAATGGGGAAACAAACATGAAACAGGATAATTATACCACAGTAATATATATAACTGCCTGATGTACAATGTCCAATGTTCAAGCCCCTATGCTTAAAAATAATGTGATAAATCACACACCCAGATTTAACTTCATCTTTTGTTAATGACAATGCAAAGCTATACAGTCAGTGTCCTACAATGGTAATCACAATTCACAAAAAATATTAATAGGCAATAAAGGTGATCTAAAGAAAACAATTTTTATACATATGAAATGTGTATTTACAGTAACAAAACCTTGTAATAACACCAATTCTCATTTCTATAAACCTATTCCTCATTTATAGAAACATTTTTGTCTCCCCCCCCATATTTTCCTGTTTTTTGATAGTTTCATTTTTTCATGTTTTATTTTCTCCTTCTATGTCTTAAACATTTTTCAGTGTAGTTATTTCATAGTGTCTACACACAGGGTAGACTAGTTGTAAAATGGCTGCAATGATTCTTACCTCATACCTATGCTCTCAGAGCAAACAGTGGTCCTGGTCATGTGACTCGCTTTGGCCAACAGAACAGAAACATAATGTGAGCAGAAACTTTTAAAATGTTTGACATTGAGATTCGTCCTCTCTTGCTACTCTTAAGAACTCTATAACCACTATCTTCTAAATGAGCCCAGGCTACCTGAGCTGGATGAGAGGCCTGTGGCCAAGTCAATTCCATTCCCCCAGCTGGTACCTACCCAACCTTTAGACATGTGAGAGAGGCCATGCCTGACCACTCAGTCCCAGAGCAGCTAGCCCAGACCAGAAGACTCTTCCCCACCCCCCACTCACTGACTGCCAAAATAGTGAAAAATAAGAAATGTTTATTATTTGCAGCCACTGACTTTTGTGGTAGTCTATTATGCAGCAGAAACCAACTCACATAAATTTTATTATCAGAAATTTCTAGAGCTCTGGGGCACATGGCTGGCATAGTCAGAAGAGCATGTGACTCTTGATGTCAGGGTCATATTGGGTATAGAGTTTACTTCAGTAAGTAAGTAAATAAACTAAAAAAAAAAAGAAAGAAAAAGAAAAATTGTTAGAGATCTAATTCTGTTGTTTATCACAAACAACAGCTGATCTCACTGTGTTGGACCGTTTTGTCATGTGTTTTTTAATTTTAGAGCTCATCTTCATGAAGTCCTATTTGTGGAAACCTGTGTAGCCTGGGTTGAGAATATATCAGACACTCTAAACCACACAGGACCACTTTTTATGATGATTTTTTGACTGGGGGTTTCTTGGATTAGACAAGTATAATTTCAAACTGCAAACCCGTGTGAATTCAGATCCACTGCTGCAAATTCAGAGGAGAGACTTTTGTTTGACTAATAGCTGAGGCCAAGGAAGATATGCTTTCCCTACCACTGGATGGTTATTTTGTGGGTCTATTCTATCACTGATAGTGTAGTCCTCTGAGCGTCCCTTAGTCATATGTGTGTGTTGAGAGAGGGAAAACGGGGTCTCAATTGCAATTCCCTGTATCCATAGGCCAAAGACCATATCTTCTGTCCTGTGTGGGTTTTAACATACGCATGGCTATTAGGGGTGCCTGGATGGCTCAGTCAGTTGAGTGGCCGGCTTCAGTTCAGATTCATGATCTCACGGTCCGTGGGTTTGAGCCCTGGGTCGGGCTCTGAGCTGGCAGCTTGGAGCCTGGAACCTGCTTTGGATTCTGTGTCTCCCTCTCTCTCTGTTCCTTCCCTGCTCACATTCTGTCTCTCTCTCTCAAAAATAAATAAAGATTAAAAAATTTAAAAATAGGGGCGCCTGGGTGGCGCAGTCGGTTGGGCGTCCGACTTCAGCCAGGTCACGATCTCGCGGTCCGTGAGTTCGAGCCCCGCGTCAGGCTCTGGGCTGATGGCTCAGAGCCTGGAGCCTGTTTCCGATTCTGTGTCTCCCTCTCTCTCTGGCCCTCCCCCGTTCATGCTCTGTCTCTCTCTCTGTCCGAAAAATAAATAAATGTTGGAAAAAAAAAAAAAAAAAATTAAAAAAAAAAAAATTTAAAAATAAATAAATAAAATAAAATATGTATGGCTATTAAAATTAAAATCTTAAATTTTGGTAAACTTCGTTAACAAGACTAGTAATCCACCACTTATCCAACCCAGGGTAAAAGAAACAACCTCTTGACTATCTAAATAAAGGAATATTTGTTTCTTTACATTCTACATTTCTAGGTGTAGCACAGAAAGAGTCTCAAATCTCAAACTTATCAATGCTATATATATTAGCTTTTTATTTCTTTAAGTAAGGGGCTTGAACTCACAATCCAGAGATCAAAAATCACATGCTTTTTTTAAGTTTTTTTATTTATTTTTGAGAGAGAGAGTGCGCACGCTTGTGAGCAGGGGAGCAGCAGAGAGAGAATCCTAAGCAGGCTCTGTGCTGTCAGTGCAGAACCCAACACTGGGCTCAATCTCATGACCGTGAGATCATGAACTGAGCTGAAATCAAGAGTCAGACGCTTAACTGACTGAGCCACCCACGCGCCCTGAGTCACATGCTCTGACTGAGCTAGCCAGGTGCCCCTGAATGCTACTTTCTTTTTTTTTTAAGTTTATTTTTGAGACAGAGAGCGAAGGTGCACACATGAACAGGGGAGGGGCAGAAAGAGGGAGCCAGAGAATCCCAAGCAGGCTCCAAACTGTAAGCGCAGAGCCCAATAGCAGGGCTCGAACCCACAAACCATGAGATCATGACCGGAGCTGAAATCAAGAGTCAAATGCTTAACCATCTAAGCTACCCAGGTGACCTAATGCTGTATTTCCAATGGAGAGGAGTTCAATTAGAAAATCAGAACTATAAGTCAATTAAAAACTAAATATCCCTAAAAGCACGGGGCAAAATTCTAAGTTTTATGAGAACAATTTGGAAAAGGATTAATTTATTATTTCCCCTGAATTGATGAGATAGCATGCAACAATGGTTTAACAAAAGTGTTAAGCAGTTCAATTCTTACTTTATCCAGGTCATAAGTTCCACTGTATCTGGGTCATAAAATTCTTGTAGTTCCATTAGTTCTGTCATTAATCTTGGAAAAAACTAAAATGCAAAACAAAATTCCCAAAACTATGTATAAGTATCCAAAAAGTTCAAAACTGCTCCAGAGTATTTACCACGAGACTAACGTAAGACAAACAATATTATAACATCATTCTCATGGAAAAAATATCATGGATCTTTTTACTTTCTTTCAGTGAGCTGCTCATTCTTCTCAGTCCAAATAATCTAAATAATCTATTTTATGGTTAATTTACTGCCTAGACTCAATAAATAATTTTATCATTACCAAACAATCATCAGTTTCATCTTTCAGGAACACACAATTAATTTAACAGGTTTATTGGCAATTAGTTTCGTGTTATACTACAATAAACTAAAGAATTTATATTATTTTATAAATATTCAAATTTTGGAGTTGCCAAAACACTTTTTGTAATTCCAGTGTAGTTAACATACAGCATTATATTCCTTTCAGGTGTACAATATACTGATTAAACAATTACCTATATTACTCAGTGCTCATCAAGATAAGTGCGTGTGTGTGTATTATACATATAATATATATATTTATATATGTAATATACACACACACACCATATCTTCTTTAGCCATTCATATATCAATGGACAATTCCCTATATTACTCAATTAATTCCCTGTATTACTCAGTGCTCATCAAGATAAGTGTGTGTGTATATTATACATATATATTATTATATATAATATATACACACATGCCATATCTTCTTTAGCCATTCATCTATCAATGGACACTTAGGCTGTTTCCATAATTTAGCTATTGTAAATAATGCTACAATAAACATAGGGGTGCATGTATCACTCTGAATTAGTGTTTTTGTATTCTTTGGGTAAATATCTGGTAGTGCAATTGCTGGATCATAAAGTAGTTCTATTTTTAATTATTTGAGGAACCTCTACACTGTCTTCCACAGTGGCTGTACAATTTGCATTCCCACAAACAGTGCATGAGTGTGTCTATTTCTCCATATCCTCACTAACACTTGGTTTTTTATTTTTGGTTTTTTAGGGTTTTTTTTTAATGTTTATTCATTTTTGAAAGACAGAGAGACAGAACACAAGCAGGGGTGGGGCAGAGAGAGAGGGGGACACACAATCTGAAGCAGGCTCCAGGCTCTGAGCTGTCAACACAGAGCCCGATGCGGGGCTCGAACTCACGAACGGTGAGATCATGACCTGAGCCGAAGCCAGACATTCAACTGACTGAGCCACCCAGGCGCCCCTTTAGTTTTTTTTTTAAGTTTATTTATTTACATTGAGAGAGAGAGAGAGAGAGAGAGAGAGAGAGAGAGAGAGAGAGAGAGAGAAAGGCAGAGAGAGAATCCTAAGCAGGCTCTGCACTGTCAGTGTGGAGCCCGATGTGGGGCTCAAACTCACAAACCGTGAGATCCAGACCCGAGCAGAAAAGTCACGCACTCAACCGACTGAGCCACCCAGGTGTCTCTGTAATTTTTATTTTAGCTCTTCTGACCAGTGTGAGATGGTATCTCATTATGGTTTTGATTTGCATTTTTATGATGATGAGTGATGCTGAGCATCTTTTCATGTGTCTATTAGCCATCTGTATATCTTCTTTGGAGAATTATGTCTTCTGCCCACTTTTAAATTGGATTATGTTTTTTAGGTGTTGAGTTGTATCAGTTCTTTATATATTTTGGATACGAACCCCTTATCAGATATGTCATTTGCAAACGTCTTCTCCCATTCAGTAGATTGTCCTTTTGTTCTGTTGATTGTTTCTTTTGCTGTTCAGAAGCTCTTTATTTTGGTGTAGTCCCAAATAATTTATTTTTACTTTTGTTTCCTTTGTCTCAGGAAACATACCTAGAAAAATGTTGCTATGGCCAATGTCAGAGTAATTAATGCTTGTGTTCTCTTCTAGGATTTTTATGATTTCGGGTCTCACATTTAGGTCCTTAGTCCATTTTGAGTTTATCTTTGTGTATGGTGTAAGAAAGTGGTCCAGTTTCATTGTATTGTATGTAGCTGTCTAGTCTTCCCAACAGCATTTGTTGAAGACTGTCCTTTTCCCATTGCATATGCTTGCCTCCTTTGTTGAAGATTAATTTCTGGGCTTTCTATTCTGTTCCATTGATCTATGTGTTTATTTTTGTGCCAGTACCATACTGTTTTGATTACTATAGCTTTGTAATATAACTTGAAGTCTGGGGTCATGATACTTTCAGTTTTGCTTTCCAAGATTGCTTTGGCTATTTGGGGTCTTTTTTGGTTCCATACAAATTTTAGGAATGTCTGTTCTAATTCTACTGGTATTTTGATACAGATTGCATTAAATGTGTAGACTGCTTTGGGTAATATAGACATTTTAACAATATTTGTTCTTGTTTTTTTTTTAATAAGTTTATTTTTATTTTGAGAGAGATAGAGCCAAGCAGGGGAGGGACACAGAAAGAGAGAGAGAGAGAGAGAGAGAGAGAGAGAGAGAGAGAGAGAGAGAGAATCTCACACAGGCTTTATGCCATCAGCACAGAGCCTGATGCAGGGCTCAAACTCACAAACTGTGAGACCATGACCTGAGCCGAACTCAAGAGTCAGATGCGTAACCCACTGAGCTGCCCGGGTGCCTCCAATAGTTGTTTGTCTAATCCATGAGCATGTGACATCTTTCCATTTCTTTGTTTTGTCTTCAATTTCTTTCATCAGGTTTTATCGTTTTCAGAGTACAGGTCTTTCATCTCTTTGGTTAGGTTTATTCCTAGGTATCTTATTATTTTTGGTACAATTGTAAATGGGATTGTTTTCTTAATTTCTTTCTGCTGTTTAACTTCTCTTTCTCATATTTATTTATTTTGAGAGAGAGAGAGAGAGAGGATGAATGAGGGAGGCTCAGACAGAGAGGAAGAGAGAGAATCCCAAGTAGGCTCCATGCTGACAGCGAGGAGCCCAATGTGGGGCTCAATCCCACAAACCATGAGATCATGACCTGAGCTGAAATCAAGAGTTGGGACGCATAACCAACTACGCCACCCAGGTGTCCCTCTTTTTTCATTTTCATGAATGTGAGATCATGACCTGAGCTAAAATCAAGAGTCAGACACTAAACCCACTGAGCCCCCCAGGTGCTCCAATAGAGTTTCCTATATATAATATCACGTCATCCGCAAATAACAAAAGTTTTACTTCTTTACCAACGTGGATGCCTTTTATTCCTTTCTTTGGTCTGACTGCTATGGACTTCTAACTTCCAGTACTATGTTGAATAAAAGTGGTGAGAGTCAGTCTTGTTCCTGACCTTAGAAGAAAACCTCCGTTTTTCAATACTGAGTACGATGTTAGTTGTGGGTTTTTCATTACAAAATGCTTTTTAATAAAAAATTTTTTTTAACATTTATTTATTTTTGAGAGAGACAGACACAGAGTGTGAGCAGGAGAGGGGCAGAGAGAGAGAGGGAGACACAGAATCTGAGGCAGGTTCCAGGCTCTGAGTTGTCAGCACAGAGCCTGATGCAGGGCTCAAACTCACGAACCGCGAGATCATTACCTGAGCTGAAGTCAAACGCCCAAACTGACAGAGCTACCCAAGTGCCCCCCCAAATTGCTTTTTAATATTATCACCTATTTATTCAGTAATGGCCTTTGCCAATTATAAACTGAATTAGTAACAGAATTAGACTGTAGAAAACTGAGCAGCGCCTGGGTTTATAGGACTGAGCCCTGCGATGGGCCCCCCACTAAAGGCGTGGAGCTTGCTTGGGATTCTCTCTCTCCGTCTCCCCTATTCGCACACACATGCACATGCTCTCTCTCAAAATAAATAAACATTTAAATATAAATAAATAAATAAATAAATAAATAAATAAATAAATAAGGAAACCACAGAAAATTCATCATGTGGCATTCTAAAAATGTTTTAACTCTTGTATTGTGTTCCTAATGATAAAAAATTAGGCATACTAAGAATATCACACTTTATTTGGTTAGAATAGTATCTCAATATAAATATGCTACACACATGTAAATTTATCACTACCTTGTAAAGTACATTTTCATAATATAAAAACCTTTCTTACCTCTTTCCATAAGCTGAGACCTATTATAGTGGGCACAGCCATGCTCAGAATAAGAGCCTAAAATATTAAAACAAAAATGATTGTGGATACATTTTAGAATGTACTGGAGGTACTAGACATTGACTCCATGATCAATCACAGATTCTTAGAGTTATAAAATTTCAGAGAAACTGAAGTCAATGTGGAACCTAGGTTCACAGAGTGAAATGGGTGAAGATTAACGAATTGAAGACATATTAAGCAGGAGATAAAGTGAGACATACATATTTACTATATAAATTTAAGACAGAACAGAAAAAAGGTAACACTTATGGTAGTATTTCAAATAATAAATCAATATTTGACAATTCTGCCAGGAATTTAAGTTATGAACAGCTTAAAAGGACACTGCACCGTGCTACCTAAAAAGCTAGCAACAAAAAGGCAATGAATTAACACAAGAAAAACACCAGTACATATCAATATACAAGTATGCTAAAACAAGAACATATAAATTCCTCTGGAAAAAGACCAGCAAAACACAACATGACTATTACTAAAGATAATTATTCATCATCCCTTTGCCAAAACCTGTTCTTCCTATTGTCCTATGTCTATAACCCTATTTTGGTAACCCTAAAATCCACAGTCACACAAACTAGAGAACTAGGAAATATCTATGATTTGTCTCTCCATACTGTTGAAGCACCAAGTCTCACTAACCTTCTTTTCTAATTTTTTTCACTCCAGTATAGCACAGTATTAAGTGAATAGACCCCAGAGTCAGAAAAACCTGGGTGTAAATCATGATTTCCACATTTATAAACTGTGTGATCTCAAGCAAGTTATTTAACCAGATTAACCCTTAGTTTCTTTGTCTATAAAATACAGACAATAAAACTTAGCTGTTAGGGCCTCTGTAAGCATTGAATAGCACATAAAGTATTTTATAAACAGTACCCGACACGTGGTGAACACTCAATATATTGAAGCTTTTATCACTTCCATTCACCATGGCCAGTACCTTACCTTCTTGGCTTGAATTTGTCACCCTCAAGTCTATCCTTCAAAGAATTATAAGTGTGAACTGAGAGAAAACAGAAGTCTGACTCTCTCACACTCAAACATTTCAATGATTTTTCTACTTCCTATAGGATAAGACCAAGTGTTACTGCATGATATTCAAAGGCCTCCATGACCTTACACGTCTTGAATTCCCCAATCTCATTTCTTGACCACTCTTATCTCACATTTTATGTGCCAAGAAAAGTAAATATATCATGCTTTTTCTTTTCCACTGCTTTTATTCCCTTTGATTACAACATGTTCTTTGCCTATCTATGTTTATTCCTTCTACCATGAATGCCCATCCTTTCTTTCCCATCCATCCAAGTAATAATTCATCATCTTTCAAATTTCAGATTGAAAAGTCTTTGAATCCCTAACAAGACTGAATTAAGTAGCCCTACTCTGTGTTCTAACAGTACCCTGTCAATACTTCTTATTATTTTTATGAATAGGAGACTGTAATCTACCTGATGAAATTAATTTGCATTGCAAGCTCACTGCACATAGCAGGCACAGTGAAAATGTTGTATTCGCATTGAAAACATACAATAGTTTGCCTGGGTGGCTCAGTTGGTTAAGCAGTTAAGTGTCCCACTCCTGATTTTAGTTCAGGTCATGATCTCACAATTTGTGGAATTAAGCCCCACATTGGGCTCTATGCTGACAGTGCAAAGCCTCCTTGGGAATCTCTCTCTCCCTCTCTCTGCCCCTCTCCTGCTCGTTCTCTCTCTCTCAAAATTAAATTAAAAAAACAAAACCAAAAAAAATTTTTTGTTTAAACAACAAAAAAGAAAACATATAATAGTTCCATATCAAATCAAGAATGATATTATAAAAATTCTTTTTTTTATTTTATTTTTTAATGTTTCATTATTTATTTTTGAGAGACAGAGCACAAACAGGGGAAGGGCAGAGAGAGAGGGAGACACAGAATCCGAAGCAGTCTCCAGGCTCTGAGCTGCAAGCACAGAGCCTGACTGGGGGCCCAAACTCACAAACGATGAGATCATGACCTGAACTGAAGTCAGATGCCCAGCCGCTCAAAATTAATTCTTTTTTAATAAATTTTTTAAAAGTTTATTTATTTTGAGAGAGAGAAAGAGTGCACGCAAGCAGGGGAGGGGCAGAGAGAGAGAGAGAGGGAGAGAGACAGAATACCAAGCATGTTCCACACTGGCGGCACAAAGCCCAACGTGGGGCTTGATCTCATAAACCGTGACGTCATGACCCGAACTGAATGAAACCAAGAGTCACACACTCAACCAACTGAACCACCCAGGTGCCCCTAAAAATTAATTCTTGATAGCCTCTAACATTATTGATTCACTCGTATTTTTACCTTCTATTTTACTTATCTGCATTTAAATCAGAAATTCTAAAAAAATTTTTTCCCCCGGGATCTCTTTTTCACTTGAAAGTCATAATATCCTTTACTCACACCATTTCAATTGTATTCAATGTAGTTTCCATTTGTATAACTGAAAGAGAAACAAGTACTTAACACAAAATAACAATGACTCACCAATAACACTGGGTGTACTGTTCGTAATCGAAGCCACTTGAAAAGTGTCATCCAAAGTTCAGGAGAACATACACCAAATGCTGCTAACATGCATACATAAGGAGTCCAGAGGTATTTCAAGCTAGAAAAGAATGGGAGTCACATATCAGATGTCCCATGAACATCATTACTATCTAATTTCTCTATCTTTTTTTTTAAAGATTTTATTTTTTTAAGTAATTTCTGCACCCAATGTGGGGTTCAAACTCATAACCCCAAGATCATTAGTCACATGCTCCACTGACTGAGCCAGCCAGGCAACCCGATTTCTCTTTTCTCAGTTCTTTCCTACAACCCATGAAAATACCATATGTTAAGGGAAAATGAAAAGCTTAGCCTCTAACTTTCAGCAACAGATTGTTATTCATTTCTTAAATAATCAAGAAAACGTGCAGGTTACTAAAATGAGGATGAAATAAGAGCATTAATATAGATGAGAGTGTAGTAAGATTGTACTCTTGGAGAAAATATAAACTGCTATACTTTTCCAGAAGGCAATTTGGCAAAATCTATAAAAAATTTTTTTTAAGTTTTTAGTTTCAGTTTGTTTCATGTTTATTTATTTTTGAGAGGGAGAGAGCGAGCATGCAAGCAGGGGAGGGGCAGAAAGAAAAAGAGAGAGAGAATCCCAAGCAGGCTCCGCACTGCCAGTGCAGAGCCCGACAACAGGCTTGAACCCACGAACTGCAAGACAGGACTTGAGCTGAAATCAAGAGTTGGACGCTTAACCGACTGAGCCACCCAGGCACCCCAAAACCTAGACAAATTTTAAGTACTCCAAGACAACCCCATTTCTAGTAAGTTAGTCAACAGATATATTAGTATATGTATATAAAGATACAAAGGTTTTAACTGCAGTATGTTGTTTTAGTAGAAAAAAACTAGAAACCTGTCCTTCAGTAGGTATTAAATAGTTATGAAAAATATAAAAGCAAAATGTAAAATTGCAGGTACTATACTGCTACCCTAGCTTTTTGGCGATTTAAAAAAATGTAGGGGAACCCGGCTGGCTCAGTTGGTGGAGCATGCAGCTCTTAATCTCAGCGTTGTAAGTTTGAGCCCCATGTTGGGTATAGAGATTACTTAAAAATTAAATCTTAAGAAAAATGAAAACTGACTTGGACTTTGACAGAAGTAGTGTATGTGTATATAGAATACATATTGCTAAGACAAAGGAACTGTATTAGTTTCCTCTGGTCAACCAATATTTCCTCCTAATTACCCCCATTCCTGCTATTCTTCAAGTCACCCAGAATCAAAACTAGAGTCTGGTTTAGAACTCCAGGAGACACCATTCACATTGAATTATATGTACATAACATTCCCTGGAACACCAACTTCCTGCTCTAGAGATTAGACCACTATGTCCAGTCCAATGATTTCTCTGCATCTATCTCTTCCTTACCATTTTATTGCAACAGCCTGATAATTAACATCTCTACCTTTTGTTGTTTTTTAGTAATCTCTATATCCTATGTGGGGCTTGAACTTAAAACCCCAAGAACAAGAGTTGAATACTCTTCCCACTGAGCCAGCCAGGTGCCCTAACATCTCTACCTTTAGACTCTCCTTCAACCAAATGCCAGATGAACCTTCTTCAAACATAATTACAAGACACTTTTTGTTATAGTCTCTAGTGGTTCCCCAGAATCTACTGAAATAAATGAAAACTCATCTAAATTTCAGGGCCCTCAAAAATATGGTGTTGATGCACCTTTTCAGTTTTTCTCCTAGGACTTCCCTAAATATGATTAGTGTTCTAGCCAGAGTTTGCATAACAATATCAAGTGTTCCATTCCATAATGCACATAAGTTTCTCCTTCTTGATACAAGCCCATCCATCCTCGTCTAGTGCTGCCTTAGGCTCTGATTCCCTTTATAGCCAGACCCCTTGAGGTCCATGCTTACCACTTCTTCCTGCCTTCTACTCTCTGATTATGTACTCCTTTAAAAACTCCTTTGACTTCTGAGTTGTAACTCCTCCTAAAGTCCCTCTGCCACAGTCCCTACTGCTACTTACTCAGTTTCCAATTCCCAAATATTTTAGTTTTGGCCCCTTTCCTCCATCTCTATGGCTACCCTTTTCTATATTCTATTATGACACCTTCTTAACCAGCCTGTCTTCCTTTAATCTTGTTTTCCTCAATTATTGCTGCCAGAGAGATCTTACTAAAAACAAATCTGATATAACATTTTTGTTTATTTATTTCTGACAGAGAGAGAGAGACAGAGAGAGAGAGAGAGAGAGAGAGAGAGAGAGAGAGAGAATCCCAAGCAGGCTCTGCACTGTCATTGCAGAGTGCAATGTGGGGCTTGAACCCACGAACTGTGAGATCATGACCTGAGTTGAAACTAGGCATTGGATGCTTAACCAACTGAGCCACCTAAGCACCCCTGACATTTATTCTATCCAGATTATTACACACACACACAAACACACAAGAAAATGAACAGTCTGGCCAACCTCTATTTATCTCTGAAGGCTGTTGCCCCATTTAGGAAATCTTCCTTAAATTGACTTCCTCTGTCCACCCTCTACAACTGAGTTAGTACCTCTCCTCTTGAGTGATTAAAGCACCCTTTGTATACCTTTCTCATAGTACTTACTTTATTCTAACTCTTGGTTTACTTACTCTTTGAAGCAAAAGAGTAGATTTTGTATTTCTTTAATCCCTACTGCCTACTTAATAGAGTGCCTGGCACATTCTGGGTGACTATGCTTATTATTTGCATGAACAGGTGGTCACAGTATTATAGGCCTAGTGAATAAGTTAAAGAAGTAAAGATGAGTGAAAGAATAATGCATATTACATGTTCAAAAACAGGATCTTGAACTTAAAATGGTAGATCCAACAATGAAGAATGGTGAGGGTAATAAAATGTTCTTCTGCAGAGAGAAATAAAACTGAGAGAGTACAAAGGGGGAAAAAGGTAACCCATGCACCAAAATTCTAGTACTACAAGGCAATGAGATGAGAATCAAAACATGAATCACTTAGAATATTCATGGTTTAACACATTTCTTCATCCTACTTACTAGGCATTATGGAATGCTAACTATTAGTGTGAACCACCATTCTCACTTAATGTTTCAGTAAAAGATTCCCATTGGTCAGGGGTTTGGCAGTCTGATAAAGTGTACGGATGACTTAAAAGAAAATGGGTTTTTTTTTTTAAGTTTATTTATTTAAGAGAGAGCATGCATGTGTGCGAGCGGGGGAGAGGCAGAGACAGAGGGAGAGAGAATCCCAAGCAGGTTCCTTGCCATCAGCGTGGAGCCTAACGCAGGTCTCGAACCCGCAAACCGTGAAATCATGACCTGAGCCAAAATCAAGAGTCAGTCGGTTAACCAACTGAGTCTTCCAGATGCCCCAAGAAAATGTTTTTATTTATTTATTTTTAATGTTTATTTATTTTTGAGACAGGGAAAGACAGCATGAATGGGGAAGGGTCAGAGAGAGAGGGAGACACAGAATCCGAAACAAGTTCCAGGCTCTGAGCTGTCAGCACAGAGCCCGACGCGGGGCTCGAACTCACAGACCGCGAGATCATGACCTGAGCCGAGTCGGACGCTTAACCGACTGAGCCACCCAGGCACCCCAAGAAAATGTTTTTAAATGCATAAAGTACATAGGTTTACAAAGGAAACCAATTATGCTGAAATATTGATATCAAATAATAAAAAGATTTATAATATAGCACATTTGTGCTTATTAAGATGTTAAATGCAGGCCCAATGATAACTGTAACTTTGAGGTTGTGATGTATATAGTATTTCAAGATAAAAAATTAATATAATACTTGAAAACAGCTAAGCTTTCTTTTTGGAAAAGCACCATGGGACTGTGATTCAGTATCTATATTCATAATTAGAGAAAATTTAACTTGAGAAATCTTATACTAGGATCAATACTTTTCATTTCTCCCTACTTCCCCTCTTATCCCTCTACCTCAGAATCTTAATGGCTCCTCTTCATGGCAGTGATTTATCTGATTTGTGTATTAAGAGGGAGAATTGAGCATATCCAGCTTAAACATTCTAGGCATCCATATTTTGTATCTTCCTTTTGCAAGGTAGGTGTAGACAGGGGCATAAACTTACCAAGGCTCTAGCCATTAAAGAGGGAAAGCCCAAAGTCGAGGACTAAGGTCAATTTGGGGTGGCAAATAGTAGAAACCCTTTGTTCACACATGAAGAAGTGGTTTCCAATGCAACCTTTATAGAATCAGAATCATTCAGATGATTGAAATGTATTTCTCATATATTTGGTCTTTGTACAATCCCTGGCTCACAGCTCCTAAAATTCTTAGAATCTCCAAAGTGATGAAACTGGAAAGGTATCTTTTTTTATGTTAATGGTAACTTTTTGGAAGACACTCAAGGATGGCACTGGTTGCCAGTGGAGCCAACCATGTGATTAGGGAGTTGGAACTCAGTCCCACTCCAAACCTCTGGGGAGGGAAAAGGGCCTAGAGGTTGAGTTCAATCACTAATGGCCAATAATTTAATCAATCATGCCTATGTGAGGCTTTTATAAAAACCCAAAAGGACAGGGTTTGGAGAGCTTCTGGGTTGGCGACCACATGTAGACCTGGAGAGAGTGGTACACCTAGAGAGATAACGGGAGCTCCGGACCGCTTCCTACAAACATTGCCCTCTGCCGAGCTTCCATCTGGTTGTTCCTGAGTTATATCCTTTTATAACAAACTAGTGATCTAGTAAGTAAAATGTTTCTCTGAGTTCTGTGAACTGTTCTAGCAAGTTAATTGAACCTGAGGAGGGGGATCTAAGAACTTCTGATTTACAGCCAGTTGGTCAGAAGCACAGGTAATAACCTGGATTTGCAACTGGCACATGAAGTGGGTTGGGGGTAATCTTGAACTGTGGAATCTGATGCAACCTCTAGGTGGACAGTGCCAGAATTAAGTCAAAGTGTAGGACATTCAGTTGGTACCTGGACAATTGCTTGTTGTTACTGTGGGAAAAGCCCCTCCTCAAATTGAAATTGAGTATTCAAAATCATTTTATACCCATGTGTCTTATTTTTCATCTGAGTCCAAACTTTAAAGGGTATCATTTACTGAACTCTTAACCTCACAGCACGATTTACCTCTATTTCATTTAACAAAGTTGTAATTTTATTTTTGTGTGATTAATATCTGTCACCTCCATTAGGCCACAGTCACATAAGGTTAGAAACTGTATGTCCACTTTTGCTTACCAATGTACCTTCAGCACCTAGTACAATGCCTGGTCCTTGGAAAACATTCAATAGTTTTTGAACAAATGAGTGAATAAATAAATGTCAGTTCACTGTACTATAAGCACCTCTGTAAACTCCAGATAAATTAAGAAAGTTTGTAGATTTTGAGTTTTTATAGTTTCATAAATATATTCTTTTTTTTTTTTAAGTGTTTTTGTTTTTGTTTTGTTTTGTTTTGTTTTGAGAGAGAGTGCAAACAGGGTAGGGACAGAGAGAGAGAGAGAAAGAGAGAGAGACACACAGACAGACAGACAGAATCCCAAGCAGACTCCACAATGTCAGGGCAGAGCCCAATGCCAGGCTCAAACTCAGGAACCATGAGATCATGACCTGAGCCAAAATCTAGAGTCAGACACATAAACCAACTGAGCTACCCAGGCGTCCCTCATAAATATATTCTTGAAAGTATCCATTTATTACCATTAGAAAGGACAACTGTTTGTAAAAACAAATAGCTCCAATAAAGTACACTTACCCTTCTATAACCATTGCAAGAGAGCCCAATAAAATAGTATGAATCACATGATAAATTATTTCTGGCCTTCCTCCAATTCGTCCATCTTCAAGCGTAATAGTTTCTTTCAAGGACTTGCCACTACACAAAGGAAATGATTTTTACTATTGAAAAAACATTTTTAAATAATCAAAGGTCTTAAATTTTTTCAAAAAAAAAAAATAGAAATACAGGTGGTTCTTGAAATCTGAAAGTATATTCTGATAGTCAAATGCCTAACTTATATACATCTCCAAGTCCTTGAAAGGGCTTTTAAGAACCTGAAGAAACTGACTCAGTGAAGACTAAATATGAAAATTCAGGAAATATGACAAAAAAGATTTTTAGGTTCCTTTTCCAAGATTATCACTTAACTAGTTATTGCTTTCAGCCATGACAAAAATATTTTAAAATAGTCTTGATAATTTAAAATCACTTACATTACTAGCTTCATTTAGGTTACAAAAATTATTCTTACATTCAGTAAAAATATGACTAAATTAGTGAAGGAGTCTAACAGTTTAAATGAATATTATTCCTACATTAAATTTGTACATCATGTATTTAGATGTATAAACAAATTTGAATATTATCCGGTTAAGTTATAACGATCTTGTACATGTTCATAACAAGAGAATGGAACTAGAAACTCTAAAACAAATACACAAATATTGGAAGGATACTAAAAATTGATAGTTTACGTATTTCCATAAGGTATTAGTTAGCAATGTGATGATTCTCATAGGTACTTACTTAATTCTCCTAAAAATAACTTGCATCATAGAAAGAAAACAAATAATTAACACTAAAACATAGAAAGGTAATAAAGAAGACTGTGTCAATCGCAAAAAAAAATCTTGAGATGGTGCCTGCAGGGATTCTTGACACAGGAGCCAATTCATTGTAAAATTCCTTGAGAAAACAAAAAGCATGATGTTAAA
The DNA here is from genome assembly GCF_028749965.1 of Puma concolor. NCBI lineage: Eukaryota > Metazoa > Chordata > Mammalia > Carnivora > Felidae > Puma > Puma concolor. The sequence goes on from NC_141684.1 coordinate 42,378,281, forward strand.
ATCACAGATGTTATAAACTACTGAACATAAAAGTATTATCTCAATAAAAACATAAAACACAAAACATATTTCCTAAATTCACTTGTAACAGTACCCTTTATAAATGAAGATAATAGCGTTAGTAACTCTTCTCAACAAATTGCCCTAATAAATGTAAAACTGCTGCTCTGTATTATCCAGTAATGTGACCATCTCTAGAATTCAATATGGTTTCAATAGAGTTTCACTTTCTATTTTTATCTGGAAACAACAAAAAATTCAGCTGTCCAACCCTTCCATCTGCAGTGCTCAACATGGTAGCTACTAGTTACAATGGGGCTATTAGCACTTGAAATGCGGCCAATGCAAATGGAGATCTACTTTAAGTATCCCGGATTTCAAACATAAAAGAAAATGAAAAAGGACAAAAGAATACAAAATAGCTCATTAGTAATTTTTATACTGTTTGCACATTAAAATATTTTAATAAATCAGATTAAATAAATTTATAATTAAAATAAAATTCCCTTGTTTCGTTTTACCTTTTTTAAAATTTATTTTACTTCATTTAAATTTTTAACGTTTATTTATTTTTGAGAGAGAGCAAGAGCGTGAGCCGGGGAGGGGCAGAGAGAGGGAGACACAGAATCAGAAGCAGGCTCCAGGCTCTGAGCTGTCAGCACAGAGCCCGATGCGGGACTCGAACTCACTAACTGTGAGATCATGACCTGAGCTGAAGTTGGATGCTTAACCAACTGAGCCACCCAGTACCCCTCTTTTTACTTTTTTTAATTTTTTTTTTTTTTAACGTTTATTCATTTTTGAGACAGAGAGAGACAGAGCATGAACGGGGGAAGGTCAGAGTGAGAGGGAGACACAGAATCTGAAACAGGCTCCAGGCTCTGAGCCGTCAGCACAGAGCCCAACACGGGGCTCAAACACACGGACCGTGAGATCATGACCTGAGCCGAAGTCGGACGTCCAACCGACTGAGCCACCCAGGCGCCCCTCTTTTTACTTTTTTTAATGTGGCTCCTAGAAAATTACATATGTGACTCACATTATATTATTGGACAGTCCTGTTTTATATGGATAAATGTAATTCAACTAGGACCCATTTTGAAAAATATTTCTTTTAGGTTTATTTATTTTTGAGAGAGAGAGCATGCACACGAGTGCGTCGGGGAGGGACAGAGAGACAGGGAGACAGAGAATCCCAAGCAGGCTCCATGCTGTCAGCTCAGAATTGGACATGGAGCTCAAACTCATGAACCATGAGATCATGACCTGAGCTGAAATCAAGAGCTGGATGCTTAACCCACTGAGTCACCCAGGTGCCCCACGGGACTCATTTTAAGAGAGTAACCTAATTATTACGACAGAAGTCATAAGATTTAACACATAAACATTTCAAGCTATAAGAATCAAGATAAACTTCTTTTGACTCTAAGCTAAATATGATTAACAAGGCTCCTGCTTATATATAGTTTTATCTGCATTCTCAACATCTGACCCATCTCCAACCACCATTTTATCCTTAATCCTAACCCTGGGAAAGGAGCTAAGAGATGGAGTGATCTTCGGGAGAGTTCATGGGTGGCCTGAGAATGCCTGCTTCACAAATCACTGGGTTTAGAATTAAAGGTCAAAGTTTCACAATGTGTCAAGCAGCAATACAACTGTATCAAAGAGGCTGCTATCCAACTGTCTTGTATATATGATTGTATGATGAATTCATGTCTTTTTTATCTGCCTATTAAACGTACTAATTCTGTAAGATCCAATTCAAATTTCAATTTCATGAATATTCTTCCACGTCACCCAGTCTCAATCTTTCCTTCCCCATATTCCCATGGCACTTTACTTATCCTTCTATTATAGCACTTAATACAATTTGCTAGTTTAAGATTATAGTCATTTTTTAATAGCTCAGAATACCTGGCCTAGTATCGTGCACATCCAATATTTATTAACATTTCATTACTGGTTCTTGAAAGTCTGTCTCAACAGAAATGTTTCCTCAAAACCTCTTTGATCTTGGCCGCAGCAACGTCTTACTCAGCATGTCTCCAGAGGCAAGGGAAACAAAAGCAAAAATGAACTATTGGAACCTCATCAAAATAAAAAGCTTCTGCACAGCGAAGGAAACAATCAACAAAACTAAAAGGCAACTGATGGAATGGGAGAAGATATTTGCAAACGACATATCAGATAAAGGGTTAGTATCCAAAATCTATAAAGAAGTTATCAAACTCAACACCCAAAAAACAAATAAGCCAGTGAAGAAATGGGCAAAATACATGAATAGACACTTCCTCAAAGAAGATATCCAGATGGCCAACCAACACACGAAAAAATCCTCAACATCGCTCATCATCAGGGAAATACAAATTAAAACCACAATGAGATACCACCTTACACCTGTCAGAATGGCTAATGTTAACAACTCAGGCAACAACAGATGTTGGATGTGGAGAAAGAGCATCTCTTTTGCACTGCTGGTGGGAATGCAAACTGGTGCAGCCACTCTGGAAAACAGTATCTAGGTTCCTCAAAAAATTACAAATAGAACTACCCTACGACCCAGGAGTTGCTCTACTAGGTATTTATCCAAGGCATACAGGTATGCTGTTTCGAAGGGATACATGCACCCCCATGTTTATAGCAGCACTATCAACAATAGCCAAAGTATGGAAAGAGCCCGAATGTCCATCGATGGATGAATGGATAAAGAAGATGTGGTTTATACATACAAGGAAGTATTACCTGGCAATTAAAAAGAATGAAATCTTGCCATTTGCAACTACATGGATGGAACTAAAAGGTATTAAGCGAAGCAAAATTAGTCAGAGAAAGGCAAGTATCATATGACTTTACTCATATGAGGACTTTAAGAGACAAAACAGATGAACATAAGGGAAGGGAAACAAAAATAATATAAAAACAGGGAGGGGGATAAAACAGATGAGACTCATAAATATAGAGAACAAACAGAGGGTTACTGGAGGGGTTGTGGGAAGGGGGATGGGCTAAATGGGTAAGGGGCATTAAGGAATCTACTCCCGAAATCATTGTTGCACTATACGCTAATTTGGACGTAAATTAAAAAAAATAAAATTAAAAAATACATATTAAAAAAAAAAAATGTTTCCTGACATTCTGGTGAACTACAAATCCTAATACCCAGTTGGCACATGTGAGTGTAAGGCATTTACTATTTATACCACCCATGTTATTAACTGTACAAAAACTACCAAGTGAGATGTCAATATTCTTAAGGACAGAGACACTACCTTATTCTTAAAATACCTATTATATTACCCAGCGAAACAAATCTAGTACCTGACATGCTGAAGAAAGGGGCACTACATAACATCAACTAAGAAATGCTAGACAAAAGCAGCCCTTAATCCTATTTGTGAACTCTAGAGTTTTCCAAGATTAAAGAAAAAGTCAGGGGAAAGGCTAGTCAATTATGGAGATCTATAACCAATTTTTCCTAATTGCCTGCTAAGTGTCAGGCCTATAAATATCCCTGAAAAAGACATGATCCCTGCCCTTATGGAGTATATGGCCTCTTACGGGATTTTACCTCAGTAGATATCCATACCTGACTTAACAAACTTCAGAAGATTTCTGAAGTGTTTAAACCATGTCAAAAGCTTTATTAACTGTGATATAACACACATGAAATTCCATGCACAGCATCTGAAATCCCATGTAATCACAGTGAATTATAAGGTTCTAAGGTATATTAGAAGAACTAGAAAAATGTGTAAATATTTTTTCTGTTATGCAAGTGGACTCCATCAGTGCATAAGTCATTTATTTCACTTTAGATTTAAAAAATGCATTTAACAAACAAAAGGTACATTATTCTTGAATTTAAAAGTCAGCTTCTGATCTAATCCACTATTATGATCTCATTTCTTTGCTATGAAATAAGTATCTTACTGCCCACCTCTTTTTGATGCAAACATTTTTAGTGGTTACAATTACATTGGTTCTTGGGGGGTCTGGATGGCTCAGTCGGTTAAGTGTCTGACTTCAGTCTAGGTCATGATCTCGCTGTTCCTGAGTTCAAGCCCCGCAGCTCAGAGCCTGGAGCCTGTTTCAGATTCTGTGTCTCCCAATCTCTCTCTGCCCCTCCCCCACTCATGCTGTCTCTCTCTCTCTCTCGCTCTCTCTCTCTCAAAAATAAACATTTAAAAAAATTTTTTTAATTACATTGGTTCTTTATTTATTTTATATCTTTAATTTATTCTGACTTTAGACTGTATCATTGTTCCGCATTAAGAGAAAAAATACTCTCAAACGCTGTCACACTATTAGGGTTTAAGTACATCTAATTTATAAAACACCTAAATGAGATTTTTTTTAAATGTTTTTATTTATTTTTGACACAGAGAGAGACAGAGCATGAGCAGGGGAGGGGCAGAGACAGAGAGGGAGACACAGAATCCAAAGCAGACTCCAGGCTCTGAGCTGTCAGCACAGAGCCTGACGTGGGGCTTGAACTCACAAACCGTGAGATCGTGACCTGATCTGAAATCGGACGCTTAACTGAGTCACCCAGGTGCCCCTGAGATTTTTTTTTTGCGTGTCATCCTTGCGCAGGGGCCATGCTAATCTTCTCTGTATCGTTCCAATTTTAGTATATGTGCTGCCGAAGCGAGCACATGAGATTTTTTTTTAATGAGAAAAAATATTAATATATTTCTCCTAGATATTGTAATTTTCCAAATTATTTATTTTCTAAGTGGTATGTAATTAAGTGTCTACTACCCCTTGGATTATTTTTGCTCCATATTTTCTAAGTGGTATAGAGTTAGACAAATTTTTAAAAAAATTTTTTTAATGTTTATTTTTGAGAAAGAGAGAGAGAAGGAGAGAGAGCACACGTGCATGGGGGGGTGGGGGGGGTGAAGAAAGACACAGGGAGACACAGAATCTGAAGCAGGCTCAGGCTCTGAGCTGTCAGCACAGAGCCTGATACAGGGCTTGTACTCAAGAGTCAGGAGATCATGACCTGAGCCAAAGTCACATGCTTAACCAACTGAGCCACCCAGGAGCCCCTAGATAAATTTTTATATAATCTAAAACTTACTGGGGTGCCTGAGTGGCTCAGTCAATTTCAGCCGAAATTCCTAGTTTCGGCTCAGGTCATGTACTCACAATTTGTGGGTTTGAGCCCTGTGTCAGTGTCTGTGCTAATGGCACCAAGCCTGCCTGGGATTCTCTCTCTCTTCCTCTCTGCCCCTTCCTGACTTCTGCATGCACTCTCTCCCTCTCAAAATAAATAAACTTAAAAAAATTAATAAATAAAACTTACTTAGTCATATTTAATCCAAATTTTACTTCAAGGAATTTCAGCATGTGCCCATTTTCTTTGTGTGGGACAAACATCTGGAAGTAAAAAACACTAGTTACAACAAAGAACTATTAGCTATGCTCACAGTAATGTTTCTGTCTAGAAATTGAAAACACAGCAAGACTATAAAACAAAAAATATGAATTAAAAAGGAATTAAATAATACATGCTATAACTATGAAGCAAGGAGACTTGACATACTCTTTTGAACACTTTTACTCATCTCAATTTACTCCATATATTACTTAATATTTTAAATGAAATGGAAAATAAGGTGTATCTTTTAAGCGTATCTAGAAAAGAATCAGAATCCTATATTCTCATGAAAGAATGATCATTGTTCAACTTGTAATTTTACTGTAAAAACTTTATTACCATGCTATGTTATCATGCTCATTAAAATTTAGCCCCGTACTTTCATTATTCAACTTGCTCTTCTACATGAATTTCAGACCCAGAGTTATTTACCTTCATTATAATATTCAGTGTCACTGTCAGAGTACACACCAAGTAAAAATTAATCACTTTCATTATTTTGGCTATAAAAGTTCCTTTTTTCACATTCAGCTGTGGGAAAAACAACCATGAACAAAGAAGTGAGGCATGAAAAATGAACAATTAAAAAATTTACCACAAGAATGATAAAAAGGCAATTCTTATTACCTGAAGGCACTTAGCAAGCATTAAGGCTACTACTAAACTTAATAGAGGAGACACCAATAAAGCTGAATTCTCAAACTGCAGTAAATATCCCAGAAAGAGAGAAAATATATAGATTTTATAAACTTCATGAACCTGTTGAAACAAAATAAGATGAATGAGATTAAAATGAATCTTACTGTACATCTTTTCATTGGTTTTGTGTAGAGTAGATTATAAATAATTATTAGTATCCAATTATATTATTATAAATCAATTATAAAATAAATGCTCTACTATAATTTAGGATATATTATACAAATGTTTAATCTGTATTTTTAATGTTATGGTATGAAATGAATTTCTTATTTTCTTAGAAATAACTCTTATAAGCAAAGTAAAAAGCTTTAAAACCAAGGACATCTAAATCAGACTGAAAAAAATCTTAGTCCTAGGCTCTGATTTAATTTTACTTGGCTTGCTTGCCCTGTTATTAAAATCCATCTATACATCATCAAACTGCATACATCAAAAATTATCATCTTTAGCAGCAGTTCCCAAACACCACCTAGTAAAAACATTGCCATGAAATGTAGCACCAGAGACCAGTATTTTTCGATTTGGTCCATTAACAGTGAGCATAAGAAAGTCAAATTCGGGGCGCCTGGGTGGCGCAGTCGGTTAAGCGTCCGACTTCAGCCAGGTCACGATCTCGCGGTCCGTGAGTTCAAGCCCCGCGTCAGGCTCTGGGCTGATGGCTCAGAGCCTGGAGCCTGTTTCCCATTCTGTGTCTCCCTCTCTCTCTGCCCCTCCCCCGTTCATGCTCTGTCTCTCTCTCTGTCCCAAAAAAATAAATAAACGTTGAAAAAAAAAAAAAAATTTTTAAAAAAAAAAGAAAGTCAAATTCAATATCCTAATAGAAGATCTCCCAAGAAAGTTGTTTGTCTTATAAGATTTCTTTTCTAAAAAAAAAAAAAAAAAAAAAAAAAAGATTTCTTTTCTAAAATTCAATAATATAGTAATTTTCTCTACCAGAAGATTAATTCCTTTTGGAAAGGGAAAACTAAGACAAAATATAGACATTAGTTAGGGGAGGAAATCAAAAGACAGAGTGTTAAAGGGAAAAGAAAAGAAAAGAAAATGAAAAAGAAAAAGAGAAAGAAAAAGAAAAACAGAAAAAAAATATCTGGCCTCTTAGAAGGCCAGAGCCATTAAGAAAAAGAAATACCTCACTGTAGGAAGGCTGAAACATTGACTGGGAGAAGGCACAATGGGATCTTCCAGGTGCTAAAAAAATTCTACTTCCTGATTTTGGATGCTGGTTCTGGAGATGTGTGCTAGTTATTGAGTGACTGTCTCTTAGCTCCAAACCTATCCCTCTACCCACTGTCTTGTAATGCTGGGGTTGAGGACTCTGCTTTCTATGTCTCTGCTTTTCCAGTTGGCTCCCTATTAAACTCTGCCAATATGAAATGCTAGAGAGAGATAGTAAGGCTGAAGAAGAAGGGAGGAGCTTGTGGCTTCCTGTCTGCTTTGCAGTTCCTGTGAGTATCATATCAGCAATACTTCTTCACTCCACTAGAGCAATTCCTTCCAGCTAAAGCAGCTAAATGCATGTGCAGCTTCTCCAACACTCGACAGACCAGCTTTAACACATTCTCTTGCCCCGGAGACCCCAGGGCCAGCTGGACAGAGCCCCCATTCTCAGAAGTCTGGGTTCCATTTCTCCAGTTCAGAGACTCCAGCAAAGCTGGGAGGCAGCCCCTCCTTAGAAGCCTGAGTTTCAGCTCCACAGGGGTTCCTCTTCTAAGTTTTGAAGTTTTAAAAACTCCAATTTCTCCCCTTTGCTCCCTCAACTCTAGTGGTGGTAACTGCTTCCTGCAGTTGCTTCCTGTATGATGCTTTTGGGTTCTTGCTACCCTTTCAATTAATAAGATAATGGCATTGTATTTGATTAATGACTCTTTATGTTAAACACCCTCAATTCAATTAACCTAAATGTTGATATTCATCAGGATTCTGGATCATCTAAATATATAGGATGAAGAAAAGAAAGAGCAAGAAGACCCACGAGTTTCTGGCTTGGACAACATATTAAATACTTAATAAATGTTTATAAATAAAAGATAAGAAAAGAGTGAAAAAGATAAAGATAAAAAAAGGAACCAAATACTGATGGGAACCTTTAACCACTGTAGGCAGTTATATAAACTGATAGAACCATTCTGGACAAAGGCTTGCTATGTGGTTAGGTTGAATATGCATATATCCTTTGACTTGTAATTCCACTATGAAGTGTATACTCTAGAAAAATCTTACACTTATGTCCCAGGTAAGAATGCTTATAGCAGCATTGGTCATATGGACAATAAACTGGAAAAAAAACCTGAAATGTCCATCAACAATAGAATGTGTAAATACATAAACATGAAAGAAATATAGGTCTGTACATCATCAAGGATGAATCTCAAAAGCAAATCAGACAAAAGTAAACAATACATTATTTTCAGCATGTTTTAAGGAATATATAGATAGGTAGTAAAAACCACAAGGAAACAGGAGGAAAGGATTAACAAAACTCAGGACAGTGAACCTCTGTTGGGGAGGGAGCAAGATGTGACTGGAAGCAGTTAAAAGCGGGACTTCTGGGTATTCAAATGCTCTATTTCTTGGCCTGGATGGTCAAACAGTCATGTTTTATTCCATATAGTATATTTACACAGAGTATATACACTCTTTTGTGTCTATTCTATATTTCACTTTTTTTTTTTGTTTGTTTGTTTAAAGAAATAGAAAGGGAAGGAGAAATGGCTCAAAAGAGCAAAAGCACATGGTGACTTTGGGTAAGCAGGCTGTCTTGAAGGGAATTTCGAAGTCCTTCTTTTTTTTTTTTTTTTTTAAATTTTTTTTTGAACGTTTATTTATTTTTGGGACAGAGAGAGACAGAGCATGAACGGGGGAGGGGCAGAGAGAGAGGGAGACACAGAATCGGAAACAGGCTCCAGGCTCCGAGCCATCAGCCCAGAGCCTGACGCGGGGCTCGAACTCGCGGACCGCGAGATAGTGACCTGGCTGAAGTCGGACGCTTAACCGACTGCGCCACCCAGGCGCCCCTCGAAGTCCTTCTTAAATGGCTGGGAGAATGAGTTTAACGATCTTTTGAGTACAAGTGTGAAGTCAGAGCCTATTAAAACATTTCAAAATAATCCCACCGCTGCCCCCCAAAACAAAACAAACAAAACCCAAACAACAAAAATTTCAAAATAAAGCTTAAAAGCCAAATTACCTAAAGATACGACACTATAAAAATATTTATTCTCCGGATTTAAAACCACAATTTTAAAATTCAAAGTACCTTCTCACTTTGCTCCAGTGAAAAACTATCTAGCAAGAATAGAGATATTGCTTGAAGAAATAAGAGATAGTGGCTGTACTCCCACATCATCATAAACGTGTAAGTTGAAGCACTCATCAACAAGTAGCAAAACCTCTAGGGAAAACAAAAGAAAGAGACTAAATATCAGTAGCTTCATTACTATAAAAATCCATGAGGTTGTTACCTCAAAGTTGCAGCCCTGTTACTGGTTCAACTTTAAGCTATATAATTCTAGAAATTTTGTTTTTAAGTCACATAATTATTATTAAATCCTTACATAAACAATAAGATCTTAAATAAAACACAGAGATAAATAAATCCTCAAAGTTCAAAACCATATTGAGAATTTCAGGAAGACAAAGGGAAAAAAGTCAGTACATTTTTCTTTTATCACAAGAGGTAAAGTAATAAATATAAGACAACGGTGGCTTTTGCTAGACGTGGCGACGGGCTTTTATATTGTGAAAGTAACTCCATTCACTCTAAAAAACATGTTCACTTCCAAATTTCCCTAAGAGTTTACATTTAAACAGTCTGTTTATGTCTCAGCCTATTCCACAGTCCAAGGAAAAAAGCCCACTGCTCTTTTTTCATTACTTCTCAGCAAATGTGTGCCCTTGCCTTTCCCCAATGCTTGTACTGTCAATCATATAAAACTCTTTTTTCCTCTGCTAACATACTAAACACAAGGACTTCTTGTCCTTGCCTGGCTAAAATCAATTCTGTCTTTCCAAATGTTACCTCCCAAGTGATCCCTTAGTGAGAAACCCAAGTCTGACAAATCCATTGTTCCTTAGCATATTTCTAACAACCTCTACTTCCTCCAGGGATCTGCATTTTTATTGCCAATTCCTCCATCAGCCATGGTATCACATGACTTTGTTCTGATAAGAATAGCAAAGGAGAAAGGCAATAAGGGTCTAGTCTAGTCAAGAAACCTAATAGCCATGCTCTCTTCTAAAACTAAGTCTTCCAGGGTGCCTAGGTGGCTCAGTTGGTTTAGCATTCAACTTTGGCTCAGGTCATGATCTCACAGTTCGTGAGTTCGAGCCCCGCATCAGGCTCTGTGCTGACAGCTTGGAGCATAGTGCTTGCTTCAGATTCTGTGTCTCTCTCTGCCCCTCCCCTGCTCATGCTCTCTCTCTCTCAAAAAAAAAAAAAACAAAAACAAAAAAAAACACACACTTTTTAAAAATTAAAAAATAATAGATTCCAAAATGAGAAATACTTCAGGCCGTCAGCACATATAAAGATTTTCCAGCACCCTGAATAAGATTAAGACCAGAAAACAAAGTGTAAGAGATGGAAAAATTCTATCAGTTGGTCAAAGAATACCAACTGCAAGGCCTAGAGAGCTTAGCACTGATAGAACACATAAGCTTCTGTTCTTCATATCACCATAGCTTTAAAAGAAAGTGTTCTGGAAACTTCTAACGTGGAACAACCAGAACTCTAATAACCAGACCTGAAACCATCATCCCCTGAGAAAACAGTACCAGAAATCAGGTCTAGATCCAGCCTAACTAACCTACTGGGCATGTGGAGATTACTTCAAGGATGTTAGGAAAAAGCTACAGTACAATGAAGCAAATTACTCATGCCATGGGTTTACCCTCAAACTACTTTAAAGGATATACAGTGTGAAATAAGATAGAAATATATGGGCGGGGGGGGGGGGGGGTGCCTGAGTGGCTTGGTCAGTTAAGCCTCCAACTTCAGCTCAGGTCATGATCTCACAGTTCATGAGTTCAGAGCCCCACATTGGGCTCTCCGCTGTCAGTGTGGAGCCTGCTTCAGATCCTCTGTCTCCCTCTCTCTGCCTCTCCCTGCTCATGCACGCTCTCTCTCTTAAAAATAAACAAACACTTAAAAAAAACATTTTTAGGGGCGCCTGGGTGGCGCAGTCGGTTAAGCGTCCGACTTCAACCAGGTCACGATCTCGCGGTCCGTGAGTTCGAGCCCCGCGTCAGGCTCTGGGCTGATGGCTCAGAGCCTGGAGCCTGTTTCCGATTCTGTGTCTCCCTCTCTCTCTCTGCCCCTCCCCCGTTCATGCTCTGTCTCTCTCTGTCCCAAAAATAAATAAACGTTGAAAAAAAAAAAAAATTAAAAAAAAAAAAAAAAGATTTTTAAAAAATATATGTCAAACACAATCTGCACAATTAGCTGTTTTTCCTTTCTCTGAACATTTTCAAAATTCTGTGCACTTTTGTCTATCCTTTATCGTGCTCACTTCATTTTCAACTATGCCTTTATTGTTAACTATTTTACACATATTACTTGACACATTAAATGTATTTTAGTAATCAACCACAGATATGTCTACATAGCTCCAAATAACTGCACAAAGATCTGAGCTTGGACAGCCTGATGCAACAGGGATCACAAGATCTAGACTCAAGACTGGAAGCAAACTACCAAATATGTGATTAAAATACACATCCTATTCCAATACTACTCAGCAATGAAACTAAGCAAACTATTGACACAATGCAATAACTTAGGATGTCAAGGGCATTAGGCTAAATGAAAAAAGCCGATCTTGGGGCACGTGAGTGGCTCAGTCAGTTAAGCCTCCGACTCTTCATTTCGGCTCAGGTCATGATCTCACAGCCGGTGAGATGGATCCCCATGTCAGGCTTTGTGCTGACAGTACAGAGACTGCTTGGGATTCTCTCTCTTCCTCTCTCTCTGCCCTTCCCCTGCTCATTCTCTTTCTCCCTCTCTCTCTCTCAAAAATAAACATTTAAAAAAAAAAAGAAAAAAAGCCAATCTTGAAGGATAACATACTATATAATTCCACTTGTATAACCTTTCAAAATAACAAAATCATTGTGATAAAAAATTAGAGCAGTGGTTGCCAGAAAAACAGAAAATATGCAGTGCTACCATGAAAGATAACATTGCTGCCATTTGTAGTCACTCTATACATCTTCATTAATATTTTCTTAACTTGCAATGACTAAAAGCTATCAATATTACAGAAAAGAAATGGTAAAATAATGAGAGATTAATTTTCAAAATAATAAACTCTTCATTTATTTGCCAAGTAACTGCACTGAAATGATACAACATCTCCTTTCTCTTAAAAATAATTTACCCATCAGGGGCACCTAGGTGGCTCAGTTGGTTAAGCATCTGACTGTTGGTTTTGGCTCAAGTCATGACCTCATGGTTTCGTGAGTTCAAGCCCCACGTGGGCCTCTGCGCTGGCAGCACGAAGCCTGCTTGGGATTCTCACTCTCCGTCTCTCTGCCCCTCCCTCACTTGGCACGGTCTCTGCCTCTCTCAAAATAAATAAATAAACTTTAAAAAAATAATAATTTACCCGTCAATCTGACTAGACTAATAATGTTATAGTAAGACTCTGTAAATATATCCTTTATTATGTAGTAATTAGGCTTCACTGAATATCACTGACCTGTTAATATGACTAACTTTAAAATTATATACATTTGCAATACATCAAAATTAACTGTGACAAATAAGTTTGTATCTTACCTCTCCATAAGTATTTAGGTTGCTTTTTAAATAGCCTGTAAGTGCAGCAATTTGGCATGCAAAGTATGGCAGTGCCCAGTTTTCTCTTAAAGGAATGGAGTATTCAATTCTTGTTGTATCTACCCTAAAGTAAACCACAGATGAAGAGCAAAATATCAAGACATTATATTTATGTAACACTGTACTTTTTTCAAAGTACTTTCACACACATCTCATTGTTCTCTGTAACAATCCTGTGAGGTAGACATAGACAGAGCCACTACGGTCTATACAGCACCTGGAGCAAATTAAGCATCTCATTCAACCCCCCTTTCCTCCCTTCCAGGAAGACTCAGTGTGGTTGTACACTGCTTGGTGAACAGATGGGCAACTGTGAAAATCTGAAAAAGGCTTTCTGCTCTGAACAGATACGCCTCATGTTAAGGCACACAACTTGTAGAGGACACTAGATTTCAGCTCCTACCCTCTCTTCCCTTAATGAGATAGATGGCTACTCTTCTCTAGAATACAATCTGCATTACATAATTAGCAGGCCTGACAGGCCCAAGGTTCTTATCCTCCCTTATGTAAAGAATATGAAGTTCAGAGAGGTGATGTGACTTAATCAATGTCATATAGCTGGCACAACTGGGATTACAATGCATCTTCTGATAGCTACTTTAATAATCTTTTCAATCAGCAGTTCCCAGGAATTACCATTACAGTAATCCTTCACGTGATATATCCAGAAACCCTTAAATGCCGAATACAGAATGTCTTTCCAGGCTCTTCCTAGGTTTCTTCTCAATCTGCGCTACAGCATGTTGTCTCCTGGGCATATCCTCACACCTCAAGAGAATTACCTTTGCAACAATCACCAAATTTAGGACTCACGCTCAATGTTTTTTTTCTACACAGAAACAAAGGTGCTACTGCTTTAAAATTTTTGTGAAAATTGTTGTATTAATTCTCCTAAATAATAGAGGTGAATGTATTTGCATGTAAGTTAGTTCCATCAAACTGTGATATAGGATACTTCTTAGCAATGAAAAGGAATGAACTATTGATATGCCCAATATACATGAGTCTCAAAATAATTATGCTGAGTTAAAAAAAAAAAAAAGACCAAAAAGTATATGCTATATGACTTTATTAAGTAAAATTCTGGAAAATGAGGGGTGCCTGGATGGCTCAGTTAGGTGAGTGTCTGACTCTTCATTTCGGCTAAGATTGATCCCAGGGTCATGAGATTGAGCCCCACGTTGGGCTCCATGCTGAGTGTGGAGCCTGTTTGGGATTCCCTCTCTCTCTATGCCCCTCTCCCCCACTCTGGCTCTCTCTCTAAAATAAAAAAATAAAAATAAACTTAAAATTCTATAAAATGAAAACTATAGTGACAGAAAGCAGATTCCTGGTTTTCTGGGGACAATGGAACAGTTAGTAGAGGTGAGGTAAGAAGAAGAAAGAAGGAAGCATTACAGGGAGGCTCAAAGAAACTTTTGGAGGTGATAGGTATGTTTATTACATTGATTTTATTGATGGGTTCAAGAGTGTGTCTAAATGCCTGAACTGATCAAACTGTATACTTTAAATATGTACATTTTATGACAGTTATACCTCAGTAAAACAGTTAAAAAGTATTATAAGAAAACTTGTCTATGAATATATATGTGATTGAATACATATATATGAAAAAAACAGGATCATACATGAAGATCAAACAAAATAAAAGCTGTGAATATTAACTTAGCAGTATATCTACAGCTTAGTAAACGGTATTAGATCTTGGCTCTTTTATAATTCTGTAATGGACCACTTTTCACTTAATATCTAATGAGAATCTTTCCATAACATATGTATCAATAAATACAGTTCAAGAATATTTAATGGCCAGGACACATCATTGTATAGATTTATCATTAAAATAACCAATTTCTATTGTCATACACTTACATTGTTTCAGATCTTATCTTTTACAAAGAATTTTAAAACATGAACCAATGTTTCTGTATAGTGATTATTGGTTTCACTATTTACTTTTAACTCTAATCCATTTGGAATTTACTTTAGTATTGATGCAACAAGATTTCTTTTCCAGATGATTATTCCAATATCATTTACTGAATATCATGTATTTTAAAGACCATCTATTCTCATATAATATCATCTCTGAGAAATTATGAAAGTTAACTCTCTAAAGACAAATAAGAGATTCACGTGTCATAAGGCAGGACGTGGGGAGGAGGGAGAGGATATCTATCAGCCACTCCATCAGCCCAGAATTGGGAAGCTGGACCCAGCAGTCACCTTTCTGAAGGTTTACTCACTATGCCTGCCTAAATCACAGATCAGTACAGTGAAAATCTTTAAAACTCTGCACTGGAGAGGGGGAGCTGTTGCAACACAGACTGAGTAGGATCTCTGCCAGTTACCCTCTTCACCTACACAAGCCTCCCCACTGCTACCTTGCTGAACACCTGAGCTACTCTCTCTTGCCTTTACCATGTTTGGTCCTTGTGAGGAACAGAAGGCTAATAGTAGGAAGTAAGTGACTAAATCAGATGAGACCCACTTTTTCTCCCCCAGTGGCAGAGTCTAGAGCAGCACAAACCAGTAGTTTAAAATAATAACTAGTTAAATCACCTAGGATGCATAGGCCTATTGATACATTCACAGAAATCAGGAAGCCCTGGTTTCATTTTCAATTTTCTTTCTTTTTTTAAAGTAATCGCTACACCCAATGTAGGTCTTGAACTCATGACCCTGAGATTAAGAGTCACATGTTCCACCAACTGATCCAGCCAAGCACCCTTTGAATTTTCATTTTAGACACGTCATGGTATAAGCCTAATCTGGATTTCAGTACTCGCTTCCGTGTTTGTGTTAACAATGTAGTTGGCAATATAGCATTACTTCAATTGGCTTGAGTTAATTGGGGGGGGGGGGAGAGATGACTGTAATACTAAATGGTATACTGTCAAATAAAAACAAAACGATGTCATGATCACTATGGTAAAAAAAAAAAAAAAAAAAAAAAAAGATTCCATAGACAAGAGAGCAACATGATGAGAAGTGAGTCATCTCACAGTACCCAGCTGTGTAGGTTTACCATATTCAAAAGAACCTGCTGGAATGGTACCATATTTACACAGATAGTAGAAATCTGGTTTTAGCAAAATATCATTTTTTATGTTAAATTTATCTTTTCAGTTAATATTTTGCTGGCTCATTATTTCATTAATAGATTGGTTTCAGTTTTATTTATTTAAAAAAAATTTTTTTACATTTATTTATTTTTGAGAAACAGAATGAGACAAAGCGTGAGCGGGGGAGGGGCAAAGAGACAAGGAGACACAGAATCTGAAGCAGGCTCCAAGCTGTGAGCAAGCGGTCAGCACAGAGCCTGATGTGGGGCTTGAACCCACAAACTGTGAGATCATGACCTGAGCTGAAGTCAGATGCTTAACCGACTGAGCCACCCAGGTACCCTGATTGGTTTCAGTTTTATAGTAGCATAAGTGCTTTTAAGTATATGGAGCATTACCTAGTTTTGTTTTATATGTAAGTAGCATTACAGAATTCAAATTATTTATGTCACTACATGGAATACATGAGAATTAAGTTTTAAATATACAGAACTGAAGTCCAAGAAATGCTGAGTTGGATAACATAGAAAACAGTTTGGTATGTCAATGTATAATGTGTGAAAGATGAAAAACATTTACACAGTATCAGTATAACTTCCAATGACAGCATATTGCCTTGCACTGATGTATTACAATTTACCTAACCATTCTCCTATATTTAGATGGTTTTCTAATTTTTCATGTTATTTCCCTCCTTTTCTGGATTACTGTCTTGTGATAAAATGGAATTCTTGGGGAAGACTACCACCTAAAATTTAAAAAGCTTATACCTCCATGAGCATTCTGAGTATACCAATACCATCACAACAGAACCAGCATCATGTGTTACCGTTATTTTCCGTTAGCTGTACCTCTACGTCATGGATATTTCCTTGCACCTAACCTCTTTATTATTACCAATGTACAATTACTTTTTTGGGGGCCAAAGACTAACTTTAACATACATTTTTTTTAAGGTTTATTTATTTTTGAGAGCGACAGAGCGTGAGTTGGGAGGGGTAGAGAGAGGAGACAGAATCCAAAGCAGGCTCCAAACTCTAAACTGTCAGCGCAGAGCCAGATGCGGGGCTCGAACCCACAAACCACGAGATCATAACCTGAGCCGAAGTCGGACACTCAACTGACTGAACCACCCAGTAGTACACTTAATCCTACACATTTCTTCTTTGTTCTTCAAATATAAATATGTTTTCACTGAAAGTGATATCCAGGTATATATTTGTAGATGAGAAGATCAGTAGGACTCTTCCATATTGTTTATGTGTAAAGCCTGGTTTTGGTTACCCTATTTTGGTGATCACGTCTGTTAAGAGGGAGTCATTCGCCACTGAGTTTTCCCTCACTACTGTCTATACAGTGCTGTTTTCTAAAATTTCCTCAAATTTTCTAGTATGCCTACATTTTTTAGTTTTAGAATACTTCTTTTCCCTTCTGGTGTTAAGAAACAAGTAACACAAAATACAACTAAGAACACTACGAATAATCATAATATAATGGAATGACTAATACCTTTTTATACTTTTCTAGGTATTCATATATAAACTCTAAAGCTGCTGAATAAAAAAAAAGCAAGTTATCTTTCATAGCATTAAAATATATTTTCCAGTATAAAATATATATCAATAAAAAATGAATGAAATGCAAAACAAATAAAAGCTACTTGTTAAGAATATTTTAATTGCCAAAAGATACATTTTAGCAGAATATAGCACAAATTGTCTACCGAACTCCTGCTCTAGGTACCCAGGATACAATGTGTCATTAAATAAGGCAATTTCCTTACAATTCTCACTAAGAGCTCTAAAACACTCTTATTTGGGGGGCACCAGGGTGGTTCAGTCCACGCTGAGAGCACAGAGCCTGCTTGGGATTCTCTCTCTGCCCCTCCCCTGCTCGCTCTATCTCTCTCTCAAAATAAACAAATGAACTTTAAACATGTGGCAAGGAGTCTTTAATGCCATTATTTTTACAAGGAAAAATTGCCTGGGCTTCCCCTCTTCAAATTTTTGATGAAGATAAAGATAGATCTAGAAATTAAACAAAATGAATATTAAAAGTTCACTGCTGGATGCCTGGCTGTCTCAGTCCGTAGAGTATATGACTCTTGATCTCAGGGTCATGAGTTTGAGCCCTGTGCTGGGCGTGGAGCCTACTTAAAAAACAAAAAGTTCCCTGCCTGTAGTAGCCAGTCTCCAAGATGGTCTGCAATGGTCCCTGCCTCCTAGTATTAACACCCTGTGTAGTTACTTCCATAATGCACTGGAGTTAGTCTGCATGATCAACAGAATATGGCAGAGTAATGTCCTATCATTTCTGATAATTAAATTTTAAAAGAGATCTGGAGGGGCGCCTGGGTGGCTCAGTCGGTTGAGCCTCTGACTTCAGGTCAGGTCATGATCTCACGGTCTGTGAGTTTGAGCCCCACGTCGGGCTCTGTGCTGACAGCTCAGAGCCTGGAGCCTGCTTCAAATTCTGTGTCTCCCTCTCTCTCTGACCCTCCCCCGTTAATGTTCTGTCTCTCTCTGTCTCAAAAATAAATAAACATTAAAAAAAAAAAAAAAAAAGATATCTGGCTTCCACTACAGCACACTCACTCCACACTCTTTTGGATCACTCACTATAAAGAAAGCCAGCAGCCAAGCTGTGAGCAGCCCTACAGTGAGGCTTGTGTGTTGAAAAATTAAAGTCTCCCGGGCCAATAACCAGCTAAAGAACGAAGGTTTCTTGTAAAAAGTCACATGAATGAGCTTGGAAGTAGATGGTCCAGGCCAGTCAAACCTTCAAATGTTTATACCCTTAAACAACTCTTGACTGCACCCTCATAACAGGCCCTGAACCAGAACCACCCAGTTAAGCCACTGTGGATTCCTGACCACCAGAAACTGTGACATAATGTTTGTTTTAAGCTGTTAAGTTTTAGGGTGATTTTTATGCAGCAATAACTAATACATCACATAATGAAGAAAACAATCCTTTTATTATTTTAAATAATGTTAGTTTTATACTAAATACATTTCACTCTAAAAAGGAAGACTTTCTAGACCTAGTCTATGAGTTCTGAAATACTTTGAGTGGGCTATTAAATATCTAACAATGAACTCTAATAGAATGAACTCTGAATAGAATGAACTCTAATAGAATCTTTTTTTTTTTTTATAGGTTTACTTTATTTTATTTTTATTTTTGAGAGAGAGAGAGAGAGAGAGACAGAGCGTAAGCAGGGGAGGGGCAGAGAGAGATGGAAACACAGAATCTGAAGCAGGCTCCAGGGTCTGAGCTGTCAACACAGAGCCCGACATGGGGCTTGAACTCACAAACCATGAGATCATGACCTGAGCCAAAGTCGGCTGCCCAACCGTCCAGGCGCCCCAAGAGAAAGAGAATCTTAAGCATGGAGCCACTCAGTGTGGAGCCCAACCAGGGCTTATGACCGCTGAGATCATAATCTGAGCTGAAATCAAGAGTCTGACACTTAACTGACTGAGCCACCCAGGTGCCTCCTGACTTTCTAATAGTAACTGTATTTAAAGGTAACCAAAGAACCTTCATTAATAAAGAAAAATTTTACCTTTTGAAGAAGAATCTAGCTAATGAAAATAGATACATATAATTTAATAAACCCTAATGTAATTACTAATTTCAGCAGATTATCAACTAGAGTTACAACCCTTAGCTAAATGGTTAACATTGAAAAGGGCACAGATTATTTTCTAGTCACACTATTCAATGAAGAAATCTGACTGTCATTTCCCAAAGCAGCAATCTCAGACTCACTAGGGGCAGGCCAAGTAAATACCTTGTAACTTTTAAATATCATGGAACACGAAAAACATACCACCTATGATATATTCTAACTAGAACTGTTTACCTTGAACTCATCAAGCCTTTGGATATAACTTCCAGGTTATAGAAACACAAGGAATAGAGGGAAAAGCTAGATGACACCACAGGAAGCAACAAGAGAAATCCATAAGGTGGGATATTCTGTAGGGTAACTGACTTGGTCTCTTCAACAGAAAAAAGGGATTACGTTAGATTTAAAGAGAAATAAGGAGGGGCACCTGGCTGGCTCAGTGGGTTAAGCATCTGACCCTGGCTCAAGTCATGATCTCACAGGTTCGTGAGTTTGAGCCCTGCATCAGTCTCTCCACTCTCAGTGCAGAGCCCACTTTGGATCCTCTGTCTCCCTCTCTCTCTGCCACCCCCTCACTCCACTCTCTCTCTTTTCTCAAAAATAAATCAACATTTTTTTCTTAAATCTTGAAAAAAAGAATTAAAGAACATAACAACCAGATGCAATATGTGGTCCTGGATTAAATGCTGGTTTGGACAAACCAGCTTTTTGGGGTATTCTGAGGTCAACACGGGTAAGAGGTAAGATAAAAAGTTATTGAGGGGTGCCTGCCTGGATGGTTTAGTCAGTACAGCATCTGACTCTTGATCTCAAGGTCCTGAGTTCAAGCCCCACAGTGGACCCTACTTAAAAAAAAAAAGTTATTGAAGTGGAGGGGTTCAGTCGGTACAGCACATGACTCTTGATCTCTGGGTTGTGAGTTCAAGCCCCATGTTGGGCATAGAGTTTACTTTAAAAAAAAAGTTATTGGAAAGGTAGACTGCTGAATAAAGAAAGCAGCATATAAAACAGTATGTGTAATATATTTCATTCTGACAAAAAAAATACACACACAAATACACTATATACACATACACATACATACTCACATAGAAAAAGATCCAAAAGTATAGACACCGAGGTATAAACAATGGTGAGTGATCTCCAGGTGGTGGGAATGTAAAGTTACTATTTTGTTTTTGCTGGTTTTAATTTTCCATAACATACATATACTGTTTTTGTAATAATAAAGTTTGGTTCATTCCTGTTTTTTTTTTTTTTTGTTTTTTTTTTTAAATTTTTTTAACGTTTATTTATTTTTGAGACAGAGAGAGACAGAGCATGAACGGGGGAGGGGCAGAGAGAGAGGGAGACACAGAATCGGAAACAGGCTCCAGGCTCTGAGCCATCAGCCCAGAGCCCGACGCGGGGCTCAAACTCCCGGACCGCGAGATCGTGACCTGAGCCGAAGTCGGATGCTCAACCGACTGAGCCACCCAGGTGCCCCGGTTCATTCCTGTTTTTAAGAAGAAATATGTTTAGGGGCACCTGGCTGTCTCAGTCAGTACAGCATGCAACTCAATCCCGGGGCTGTGAATTGAAACCCCATGTTGGGTATAGAACTTACTTTAAAAAAATAAAAAATAAAAATAAAAATAATAAGAACAAATAGGTTTAAGCCATAAAGCTGAACAGCTATACTTTAAAACTTCTAAGGAAGATTTTTAAAATATGCTTTATATCAAATTATTGGCAGCATATGACTCTAAATATAAACAAAGCCCAGTAAAAGATATAGCCCTTAATGCTGAGTCTCAATAACTTGAAAAGTATCATATTTTTTATTTGGGAATTGCCAAAAGAAAATGTTGTAACAGAAGAAATATTTCATTTTTTAGAAATTTAGTCATGATGGGGCGCCTGGGTGGCTCCATCAGTTAAGCATCCAACTTTGGCTCAGGTTATGATCTCATGGTTTGTGAGTTCAAGCCCCACGTCAGGCTCTGTGCTAACAGCCCAGAGCCTACAGCCTGCCTCGGAATCTGTGTCTCCATCTCTCTCTGCCCCTTCCCCGCTCGTGCTCTCTCAAAAATAAATAAATGTTAAAAAAAATTTTAATAATAAAAAAATAAAAATTTAGTCATGATAAATGTTAGGGGAGAAAAGTGCTATGGAGAGAAAAAATACCCATAATTCAGAATTAAATTTTTGACACTGACCAATGCCAAGAAAATTTTTATGTCTCAAATCAGCCCTCCATTTCAAAGAAACCCCATTGCTTATTCTCTTTTTACTTACTATTAAAGAACTGAGACTGCTTTGATCACCAAAAGGGATGGATTTACTAATTCAAAGCACTCTGTGACAGATTAACATAGAATCCTTATCTGTGGTGGTTAACTTAATAGTGATATATCTTGGGTACCTAGGGGGTTTAGTCGGTTAAGCCTCTGACTCTTGATTTTGGCTCAGGTCACAATCTTGAGGTTTGTGAGATCAAGCTCCGTGTTGGGCCCCACGAGGACAGTGTGGAACCTGCTTGGGATTCTCTCTCTCTCTCACTCTCTCTCCCTCTCTCAAAATAAATAAATGTTGAAAAAAAAATAGTGATCTATCTGATGCCTCTTCCTTCTTTTCATGAAATTGTGTCATCAATTTTAAATAAAAGAGGAAAGGGGCACCTAGGTAGCTCAGTCAGTTAAGCATCTGACTTCGGCTAAGGTCATGAACTCAAGGCTCATGACTTTGAGCCCCACACTGGGCTCCGCTCTGCCAGTGTGGAGCCTGCTTAGAATTCTCTCTCTCTCTCTCTCTCTCTCACTCTCTCTCTGCCCCTCCACTACTTGCATTCTCTCTCTCTCAAAATAAATAAAAACTTAAAATAAATAAATAAGTAGGGAAAGAAAAGGCACATCCATATATGCCAATGTTACTACGTCTGAAAATACAGAGATACAAGGTGAGTTTATTAGTCTTCAATTGTTGCATAACAAATGACCACAAATGTATAGGCTTAAAACAACACAAATTAGCTAAAAAACCTACCCCAGTTCCTCTGGATACTTTGCTCAGGGACTCCCTAAGCTAAAATCAAAGCACCTGCCAGGGCTGCCATACTCATGCAGGGCTTGTGGTCTTTTCACAGGTTCGCTGGTTGCTGGCAAAATTCATTTCCTCCTCACTTCAATCCAGCAACAGCACGGCAACCTGTCTCATGCTTCAAATATCTCTGACCTCCCCTTCTGCACCAAGTGGAGAAAGATCTCCACTTTTAAGGGCTCATATGATTGTATCAGGTCCACCACATAATCTTCGTATCTTAAGGTCAACTGTGCCATGTAACATAACATAACCAGGAATGATATCTCATCATATTTACAGGTTGGGATTAGGATGTAGAATATTTGGGGGATGGCATTTTTAGAACCAAATACCACAGCCATAAAAAACTGTAAAACTTAATTAAGAAAACATCTTTTACCTGTTAATAATGAACCATGCAACAGTAAGCATTCCTGCTAGCCATGTTCCACTCATAAGCCAACTTGTAACAAATAAAGCAGTAACGTATATCCCTTGCAATCCAAAAACAATGCCAATATAGAAGTATACTGGCTCAATAATCTCCTAATTGGCAAAAAAAAAAAAGAAAAGATAATAGAACATTAAATAATTTTAATGATTCATAAACATGTAAGAAAATAAATATTAAAGTCAAAAGAAAACATACATTGCTACCAGTTGCTTGATACAAAACACTGGCGATAAGTTCTGGATATAGAGACATTTGCTGCACTGCATTTATAGTCTTCAGAGATACAGTTTTGTTATTGTGTGTCAATTCATAAACACCTAGAGACAGAAAAATTTTTCTCCAGATTATTTATTCTGCTTTAAAATAATTAAACATGTCAGAGGTCATTAAATATTTTAAGTTATTAAGAAAAATCTCAAAATACAATACACTGTGCCTCATTTTTCCAATGTCTTTATTAAGTATAAAAAAGAGTAATACTTTTTTTATAATGTTTTTAATATTTATTTAGTTTTGAGAGAGAAAGAGAGACAAACAGAGAGCAAGCAGGGGAGGGGCAGAGAGAGAGAGGGAGACACAGAATCCAAAGCAGGCTCCAGGCTCTGAGCTGTCAGTACAGAGCCTGATGCGGAGCTCGAACTCACAAACTGTGAGATCATGACCTGAGCTTGAAGTTGGACACTTAACTGACTGAGCCACCCAGGCGCCCCAAAAGAGTAATACTTCTATTCTGAGACAATTTTCCACATTCAAGTGCTCACACATAGAACAATGTTTTATTTTAGAAAAACGTTATTTTAAAAAAATTTTTTTTAATGTTTATTTATTTTTGAGAGAAGGAGACAGAGCATGAGCAGGAGAGGGGCAGAGAGAGAGGGAGACACAGAACCTGAGGCAGGCTCCAGGCTTTGAGCTGTCAGCACAGAGCCTGATGTGGGGCTCGAACTCATGGACCGCGAGATCACGACCTGAGCCGAAGCCAGGCGCTTAACCAGCTGAGCCACCCAGGCGCCCCTAGAAAACATTGTTATTAAAAATATAAATGTGAGGGGTGCCTGGCTGGCTCAGTTGGTAGAACGTATGACTCTTGATCTCAGTTTCCTGAGTTTGAGCCCCACGTTGGAGGCAGAGTGTAATTTAAAAAGATACAAATGTGGTTATCATACCTCTTTCAAATGAGGGCGCTTTTAACATATCTTTATAATAAGAATAATAAATGGCACTGTCACCTTGAAATGTGATTTCTCGTTCGAGTTCCTAAAAGAAAATGAAATGATTATTTAAATACCAGTGTCCTAAATTTCAACTGTAATCTTCTTTTTCTCTCCTCGTCTTCTAAATTAATGCTATGTATTTATCATCTTATTCAAAGACATGTTTGCATTTTCCTTTAATCATTAGTAGTCACATTAAGGAGGTTAAACTTTTCAATAATCTGGCAATCATTTTAATGAAACACCTAAGGTTTAAAATGGATTGTAGGTCATAAGTCATTTACCTATTACATACAAGGAAAAGCAGAAAAATGCCCTAAGGACAGCAAGAACAGTAAGGCAGGTAATAAAAAATGATGGTTGAGGTGTTAAAGTGCATAAGAAAAAGATAAGTTTAAGAAGAAACCAGTGTTTTCTATTGCTATTCCACTTCCTTATGTATCCAGAATTGCAAACTCTTAACTAGTATTTTCAAGAGCAGCAGACACCTAATCAGGGCTTTTCAAATGAACTTCCAGTAATGTAAATCTTAAATTTCCTAAAATTGGGCTATACAGAGCCAAGAATATAGGTAATTCAAAAACTCTGAAAAATTGTGCATTTCAAGATGAATCAAGGTTTCATAAATCTATAGTCTTTGAAAATGCAACTTCTTTATTTTCATGAATATTTATCAATTAATACAAAAGATATCAGACCAGCTTCCCCAAGATCTGATCAACAGAACTTGCTAAGATATAAATGAGTGTTACGTAAGAGTTCTATAGTTAAAAAAATAAGTAAATAAAATAGTTCTATGGTTAAATGAGTTGTGAAAAGGTTGCATGAAAGAAAATTAGTGGGTTTCTTTACTGCAAGACTTTTAAGAGTTTCAGTATATGTTATGCATGGTGAATCTCAAAAGAGAAAACCTTTCCCATATCTATTTGACCAGTGAATTTTTCCCCCTCATTTGGAGTTCATTAAATATATTTCCTTAAAATGATTCTTTATGAATGGAAACAATTTGTTTCTAAGATTTCAAAGATGTAAACTTTTGATCAATGCTGCTCAGATTTAATGTGTATATGAAACTCCTAGAGATCTTATTAAAAGATCTCTGATTAGATTCTGATTCTAAAGTAGGGCCTGAGAATCTGCGATTCTGAAAAAGCTCCCAGGTATTGTCAATGTTCCTGGCTCATATACAATGTTTTAAAAAAACAAGGTTCTTGATGTATGCCTTCTATATTTTCAAACCTTTGGTTGTTCTCAATTCTGCCTATAATAACACAACTGCTTGGAAATATTTTGAAATTCTGATCCCAGACACTCCCCAGTACCCCACCTAAGAGTCTGTGAGGGAGGTTATGTTTTGAAAGCTCATCAGATGACTTTATTGTACATCCAGTATTGAGAACTACTAATGGTTAATCTGCATAACATTTTCAAGGAAACAGAGGATATACTACAGTAATAGCTTTTGTCAAGACTATACAAATAATTATTCAGCTAAATGTTTTGGTGGGATTAGGTCAATCAACGGCTTAAAAACATTTAGTCAGTTTGACGAAGGCGACGACTACTACTACTACAAAACAGCTTGGACCAAAAAAGAAAAGTCTCCAGAGTCAAGTGATAACACTGTGCACTTTGTCAACGCATATTAAAGATGTATCTGATTGCGAAGTCTGAGAACAAACTTATTCAAAGGCTAAATTATGAATTAAGTAACTATAGGGCCTAAAGAGTCTGTGAAATGCACATGACTTAAAACCAAACATTAATCATACTAATATGTAAGAGACAACTTAATAAATACTGTCATGCATGTTAATCATGTCCAATCCCCCAAAAACATTCTAATCATGTCATCTAAAAATTAAAATATTTTACTGCTGAAATTTCTATAGACTGTTTCTGAAATGTAAACTCCATAAACTAAAAGACTGACTAAACTGTAACATTTCACTGTCTTCAAAAACTCCTGATAAGCTAGTTACATGAAGGAAAGCACCCTTAGTTTAGAAACCCATAGTCTCTATTCTATGGCCTTGAAATATATTGTATTACATTTTTCAAGGTTGACCCTGTGACTATGTTAAAACAGCTTCTACACCATTTTGTTTCTAATGGCTGTAAATAAGAAAGCACTTTTCATACTTATCATACATATATTTTGGCTCCCTGTAAAACACATTACATAAGTTAAAATTAAATACTAAAACAACTTCCATATGCTCAAAATTCTTTCTTCTTACCTGCCTGTTGGAAAACCAGAATTTCCGTTCATGGTATGCTGATAAATACAGAGCATACATCATACCACTAGTAACTGCTGCAAGACAGCCAATGAAAATCTTTGCAAAGCGCTGAAATAATACATCTGAAAAAGCATATTAAAAGTAATCAGATGTAGATGATATTTATATTCATGCACTTCTATTTTTAAAAAGTAACCAACTCTAACTCTGTTCTTCCTCCCCCAAATCTAGAACCTTAATCTAATGAGAAAAACAGCAAATTCGAATAGAGGGGCATCCTAAATATACCTGACCAGTACTCTTCAAAACTGTCAAGGTCACTAAAAACAAGGAAAGCCTAAAAAAACTGCCACAGCCAAGAGGAGTCTAAATGTAATGTCAACTAAATGTAATGTAGGATCCTGGAACAGAAAAAGGACATTAGGTAATAACTAAACAAATCTGAATAAAGTGTGGACTTTAGTTAAAAATACTGTATCGGAGCACCTGGGTGGCTCAGTTGGTTAAACCTCTGACTTTGGCTCATATCATGATCTCATGGGTCATGAGTTTGAGACCTGCGTCGGGCTCTGTGCCACAGTGTGGAGCCTGTTTGGGATTCTCATTCTCATTCTCTCTCTCTCTCTCCCCCCCCCGCCCCTCCCCAGCTTGCTTTCTCTCTCTCAAAATAAATAAACTTAAAAATAAAAATAAAATAAAAATAAGTGTATCAACATTGGTTTGTTAATTATAACAAGTATACCATACTAATATAAAATGTTAATAAGAGGGAAAACTGTGTGGGCAGAGGGAGGGTATAACAAGGGAACTCTACACTATCTGTTCAGTTCTTCTATAAATCAAAAAAGGTTTCAAAAATTAAAATCTATTAATCAAAAGAAAGAATAAAAGTAATGTACTACGAAATATCTAAAGGAAAGATAGGGGTTCATTCAGAATTACTATTGATAGCTTTTCCTTATCAAGGAGTTTTTTTTCTTGAGGAATAATTTACACATTATATAGCCATTTAAAGTATATAATTCAATGATCTTTGATGATTATGTATTTAAAACATCATATACAACTATTACATATATATAACTACTTCTTGATGAAACAACATAAAACACATTTGGATTTTCTACACACAGGATGATTTGGTCCTGCTATAGCTATTAGGAATAATAAGGCGTAAGGGCCCAAAGTCCAGTGTTCTGTTACTGAATGACTGACAGGTCTGTAAAAAACTCAACTTGCTGATTTGTTCATTTAGCTAAACTAAAATCTTAACCATTTTCAAAATATTATTTAATAAATACTAGTTTTCATATAATACTAGAGACATTAAGCAGACTAAATAGTTAGATATCACTAAGTCAGGGCACCTGGCTGGCTCAATCAGTAGAGCATGGGACTCTAGATCTCAGGGCTGTGAGTTCAAGCCCCATGTTAGGTGTAGAGATTACTTTTAAAAAAGATATCAGTAAGTCTATGAGAATTATATTCAAAATGCTTTAGAGGGGCGCCTGGGTGGCTCAGTCGGTTGAGCGGCCGACTTCGGCTCAGGTCATGATCTCACGCTCTGTGAGTTCGAGCCCCGCGTCGGGCTCTGTGCTGACAGCTCAGAGCCTGGAGCCTGTTTCAGATTCTGTGTCTCCCTCTCTCTGATCCTCCCCCGGTCATGCTCTGTCTCTCTCTGTCTCAAAAATAAATAAACGTTAAAAAAATAAAAAATTTTATAAAAAAAAATGCTTTAGAAACACTACTCAATAAATCAAATATTAGTATCAGTATAACAAAATCATTTTAAAATTACTGTTTTCAGAGGCACCTGGCTGGATCAGTCAGTGAAGCGTCCAACTCTGGATTTCGGCTCAGGTCATGATCTCACAATTCATGAGTTCAAGCCCTATATCAGACTCTATGCTGACAGTGTGGAGGCTGTTTGGGATTCTCTCTCTCCCTCTGTCTCTGCCCCTCCCCTGCTTGCTCTCTGGCCCTCAAAATAAATAAACATTTCAAAATAATAAATAAAATTACTGTTTTCAACAGCATGTGTAAAGCATTTGGCCTGGCACATAGTAAGAGCTCAGTAAATACTAGCTATTATGGTTGAAATATATGTGCAAAAATATATAAGATAGTCATTTAAAGCAATGTTGACATAATATGAACTATAAAAAACTGGTAAGGAAACTTATCAATGGTGGCAGTTTAACAAAAGTTCTTCCAAGTTTCTGAACATGTATCTCTTCCTGTTTTTTTCATTAAGTCTTAGATAATGGCAAATTAACCCTAATTATCTGGGGCTATTATAAAAAGTATGTAAACCAAATCCTACATATAAATGTTTTACCTTAATACTAAATACGCTGTTTTCAAAGTTTTTTGTGAAGAGTCAAAAATGGAATAAAAAAAAGAGCACTACATAAATGTCTGTATCAGTAACACAGGTCATAGTTAAGTAATATTTAAAGCTAACGAAAAATCTAATGACATGTTAGGAAAAGAAATGTAAGATTCAATTTCACAAAAAGTTAAAAAAAGGAAAGAAAAGGAAAAGTATAACTGCATTCAAAAAAATACAAGCAATACTTGCCAAAACTTTTAAGAGTAGTTCCATCTACTGGCATTATTCATATATTTTATTTTTATTATACTTTTCTCCATTTTCCATATTTTCTGCCCTAAAAATATATTTTTGTAGTCAGGGGGAAATACTATTTTATAGTAGTTATCTCTAGTTATCTCTAGATTGTTTAATTTAATCTTTCTTATATTGTATTTTCCAAAATGTTTTAAATAACCACTCTATTAGTAAGCTTTGCTGTGATTAAAAAAAAAGGTACCCCAAATTATTAGTGGCTTACAAAATAAAGGTTTAGTTCTCACTTATGCTACTTGTTGGTATTGGGTCTGCAGTGACTCTCCACCCAATTCCAGACTTCAGATTAGCTGTGGTTCTTCTTGGATCTTCTTCAGAGTTCCAGATTGGGGTCAATCCCTATTTGAGACATGCTATTCTCATGAGGAAAAGAGCAGGAGAACAGGCAGAGCATACAATGCCTCTTACAGTTTCTGGTCAAAACTAGTACAGTGTTGCTTCCACTCACATCCCATTGGTCCACGTGAGTCATGTGGATAAGCCTGACAATGAGGTAGTGAAGTAAACACTGCTTCAGAGACTGCGCTCCAAATCACATGGCAATGGGAAGGAATGGATAATTTATTTTAGGGAAGGGAGCAAATATTTGGGAACAGTAAAAGAGTCCACCAGGGTCTGCCCCACTTATCACAAACACTCATTTCCTGCCCAAAGGCAAAACACTCTCACTGCTTTTCAAGAAAAACATCCTAAGAGCAGCTTATTCAGCTTGTTTCCTGCATGTATACATCATTTTAAGATCTGAATAGTTGCATCCTCTTAAATTTAGGCTGATACTTCTTTTTTTTTTTTCCTTTTTTTTTTTTTTTTTTTTTTTTTTTCATCGTTTATTTATTTTGGGGACAGAGAGAGACAGAGCATGAACGGGGGAGGGGCAGAGAGAGAGGGAGACACAGAATCGGAAACAGGCTCCAGGCTCTGAGCCATCAGCCCAGAGCCCGACGCGGGGCTCGAACTCACGGAGCGCGAGATCGTGACCTGGCTGAAGTCGGACGCTTAACCGACTGCGCCACCCAGGCGCCCCTGATACTTCTTTTAATAGTACATCTCTCTTGGGGTGCCTGGGTGGCTCAGTTAAATGTCCAACTTTGGCTCAGGTCATGGTCTCACGGTCTGTGAGTACAAGTCCCACGTCAGGCTCTGTGCTGACAGCTCAGAGTGAGGAGCCTGCTTTGGATTCCGTCTCCCTCTCTCTCTCTGCCCTTCCCCCCACTCACGTTCTCTCTCTCTTTCTCTCTCTCTCTCTCAAAAAACAGATAAACGTTAAAAAAAAAAAAGCAAACAAAAAAACAAAACAATACATCTCTCAAAAGCTTAGCAGGCAATTCTCCTAGATATTTACCTAACAGAAAAAAAAGAACAAATGTCCACAAAAATATCTGTAGAACTATGTTCACAGAAGCCTTATTCATAATAGCTAAATACTGAAAACTACTCAAATGTCCAACAAGAAAATAGTTAGAAAATTACAGCAACATGAATGAATCTCAAAATGATTATATATATATATATTTTTTAATTTGTTTTAACATTTATTTATTTTTGAGACAGAGAGAGAGCATGAACAGGGGAGGGTCAGAGAAAGAGGGAGACACAGAATCTGAAACAGGCTCCAGGCTCTGAGCTGTCAGTCCCGACGCGGGGCTCGAACCCACGGACCGCAAGATCATGACCTGAGCCCTTCGAAGTCGGATGCTTAACCAACTGAGCCACGCAGGTGCCCCAAAATGATTATATTTTTAAAGGATAAAATGCTAAGTGAAAAAATCCAGACACAAAAGCACACATGTTGTATGATTCCACTTACATGAAATTCTACAACATGCAAAACTAATTAATCAATATTGGTAAGTATCCGAAGAGTGGTTGTCTTAGGGGGTACAGGGAAAATCTACTGGAAGGGATACAAAGAAACTTTCTGGGATAACGGAAATGTTCTGTATCTTGTTAATTGGACTAAGATGTCAAAACTCATTTAATAAAACACCTAAGATTCTGGGCATTTTTTAATATGTTAACTATACAGCTATACCTCAGTGCAGTTCCAGACCACTACAATAAAGTGAATACTGTCATAAAGTGAATCAAATTAATTTTTTTGGTTTCCCAGTATATATAAAAGTTATGTTTACACTATACTGTAGCCTATTAAGTGTGCGATAACATTACATCTATAAAAACAACATACCTATCTTAATTAACGCTAAAATAAGCTAACCATCGCCTGAGCTGTCAATGAGTCACAATCACTGATCACAGATCACCACAAGAAATACAATGATAATACACTGCAAGAATTAACAAAATGTGACACAGAGACATAAAGTTAGCAAACGGTGTTGGAAAAATGGAGCCAATAGACTTGCTTGCCACTAACCTTCAACTCATTAAAAAAACAAAAAAACAGGGGCGCCTGGGTGGCTCAGTCGGTTAAGCCTTCGACTTCGGCTCAGGTCATGATCTCAGGTTCGTGGGTTCGAGCCCCGCATCGGGCTCTGTGCTGACAGCTCAGAGCCTGGACCCTGCTTTAGATTCTGTGTCTCCCTCTCTCTCTGCTCCTCTCATGCTCTGTCTCTCAAAAATAAATAAACATTTAAAAACAAAAAAAAACAAAAAAACAAAACAGAAAAAAAAGATAATCTGCAAAGTACAACATGAAGCACAATTAAAGGCGGTATGCCTGTACCTTAATTTTTAACAGTTAAATCACTTATTTTTGCAAAGAAAAAAACAATTTTGTTAGCTTTTTACCTACTCGATTCTATTCAGTTCCATGTTCCAACAACTACACAGTAGTCCCCCTCCCCACTGTCTGTGGGGGATATATTCCAAGATCCTTAGCAGATGCCTCAAACTGAATTCTAGTAGTGAACCCTAGATATGCTATGTTTTTTCCTATACATACACACCTAGGATAAAGTTCAATTTATTAATTAGACACAGTAAGAGATTAACAATAATAGCTAATAATAAAATACAACTATAACAATATGCTGTAATAAAAGTTATGTGAACATGGTCTCTCTCTTAAAATATCTTATTGTACTGTACTCACTTTACTTCTTGTGATGATAGGAGATGATAAAATTCCCATGTGATGAGATGAAGTGAGAAGAATGACAAGGCATTGTGAGTGTGACATAGCATTACACTGCTAACAGTACATACTTTGACAATGCGTCAGAAAGCAGATCATCTGCTTCCAAACTCTGATTGACCAGATAACTGAATCCATGGAAACTGAAACTACTGGATAAGGTGGGGGACTACTGTAACCACAATTTTATTTCTAGATGAGTCTTGGCAAGGTTTAACTACATGTATTTGAGCTTTTGTAGAACCACACTCTATCTTACTTTATCCAACTGAAAGGATTTACTAGGAAATACCTTAATGCATTCATATATTTTAACAAACTATGTGCTGACAGCCATGCCCCTGATTTAGTCATTGCCCTGAGGATTCATCTTAATCAGCCTTTGTTACTCAAAGTATTTCTCAATTTTCTCGATTTTACTAGCTGAAATAGACAGTTCTAACTCAACACTACAAGTCCCAGAAAATTTGGGTTCTCTATTTTTCTCTTCATTCCCGCTTGCAAATAGGCCAAATGTTTTAAATTCATCTTTCTTGTAATCAAATGCAGCTGATAACCAAGGCACTCTAGTAACATTCTGTTTTATAATCTTGTTACCTAAAATAATAAAAAAATTTAGTATTAAAATTGTAACTATTCACAGGAAACAGATACAAATGTTTTGTCACTGCATAACATGGATTATTATTTTTCCAGCTTCCAAAAAATTTTCTTGCTGCTAGCCCCTAAACTAGCTCTATAGATGACCCACTGCCTTTACCTTATTTGAGAAAAATATATATAAATGTGCCTTCGACTCTTTATGGGCAAGAAGCAATTTGAGAAGGCATTTCAGTCCCTAAGGATGGCATGTTCTCCAAAGCCATCTTCATATATGGTTCAGCAGGATAACAGAAAAGGAAGGACCTCTAGAGGGTGGACTCAAGGACCACACAGAATAATGAAGCTACTCCCAAGGTAAACAACTGGGGCCTAATCAAGAAACATCCCTACACCAGAGTAAGACCTCATATTTATCTTGTAGGATTTCAAAACTGCTATGAACCAGTGGCTGATGTACGTCTCTCTTCCTCTGAGGAAAGAAAAGTTAACATAGCATAGCAGCTCTACAATTACTTTGCCAAGAAAGGTCTGCTTGCAAGGTAAACTCTGCTGGAATCTGGGAACTTGGATTTCAGGAGGGTTATCACCATTCTCTCATGTTAGTTTACTGTACCTGACCTGTTTGTACAAACAATGTGGTTCATGCTCATTGCTTTCCTTCTGGGAATCTAGTTTGGGTATGTGGTAGGAAAAGGTATGGCGACCAGCTAACAGTAAAAACTCTGTGCAGGGGACCCTGGGTGGCTCAGTCGGTTAAGTGTCCAACTTCAGCCCAGGTCACAATCTCACAGTCCGTGAGTTCAAGCCCTGCATCAGGCTCTGCTCTGACAGTGCAGAGCCTGCTTGGGATTCTCTCTCTCACTCTCTCTATGCCCCTCCCCTACTCGCACTCTATCTCAAAATAAATTAAAACACACACACACACACACACACACACACACACACACACACCCACACATATTCTGTGCAGAGCCATTAACGAGCTTCCCTGGTAGACAAAACTTTACAAATGTCACAATTTGATGCTTGAAGGAGTTAAGCACATCTTGTATAACTCCATTAGGAAAGGAATCAGGGAAGCTTATGCCTAGATCTTACAGATTTTGGCCCACAGACCTTTCCCTTTGCTGATTTTGTTTTGTACTGTTCACTGTAATAAATCACAGCTGTAAATATTCTGAGGCTGTAAGTCCTTCTAGCTCATCACCAAACGGGGGTGGTCTTGGAGACCCCTGACACAGAGCACATAATTTATCTTTTTAATTCATGGGTCTCTGGACTAGAATGAATCATAGCTGGCCCTGAACAAGACCTTGGGCCTCAAGACTGATGCCATGACCGGGTAAGACTGAGTGTCTTCCTGGGTCAGAGAGGTAGTGAGAGTATTTTGTCTGACGGAGAAAAGCAAATATTTATGACTAAAAGGACAGAATGTGGTAGACTGTTACTATTATTCCCACTTATTTTGTCCTTTCTTATAAAAAGATTATTCATCTCTGCCCACTACCATGTGACTTGCAATGCATCCCTGTAGTCAGAGTATACTTCTCCATCTCATTGTCTGGATTAATTATGTAACTTATGTGACTTACTTGGGTCAACAGAATGTGACTACAAGTAACGGTGTGCCAGTTCAACAGAAACTTTAAGAGACACCGAATGATTCTGCCTGTTCTCCTGTTCTTTTCTTCTGCCATAAGAAAACCATATCCCAAATAGGGGCTGTTCCTTCAAGATACATGAAGCTAAACCAGCCAACCTGCAGCCACAACACGTAACATTAGTCAGAAATAAGTGTCTTTTGTAAGCCAGTGAGATTTAGGGTTTGTTCTACAACAAAACCTATGAAAGTTGACTGCCAACACCATACAATTAATCTCAAAATAGGCATAAACATTTAAAACATTAATATAAAATATACTACCTAATGTATAAAAAAACATTTTTATAGTGGCATGAAAACAAATTTATCTAACTTACGTTTTGGAGCTCTTTCAGGCATTGGAGTATCGCGAATTTTCTCTTCTTTGGCAGATTCCTTATTTTCTGAAGACTTCAGCTTTCTTCTCTGGCGCAGTTCTACAGTTGGTCCTTAAAATATTTAAGAAGTTATTGCAACATGTGTATCAAGCTGTTCTAATCTGTAATCCAAACGAATTCACTTTTATTATAATAGGGCAATGAGTCACATAGAGATCTTTTAGTATCAAAGATAACTTTTTTCCACAATTATTTTAGCACTTCTTGAAAAACAATCTTTCATACAAAAAAAAAAATTAGGTTCTGTCTGCCATCTGTGCTTTCAGAGTCCTAGTGATAAATCAACAAGCTCTTCTCCTGAGATAATGTTATTTTCAAATATCCCAAAATAAGTAAACTCCTTTCTAGAATGACTGGGGAACAAGGTGTTATTTAATACATTAGCATAATATTCTAGTTACCTGAGAGTATCACATTCATCATTCAAGGATTAACCATTTTTTAAAATTTGAATATAATAAAATACATTGATCATAAAATTATACTTCATTTTTAAAATAATCCTGCAAGCTCTGCAGAATTTCACAGTGCTATGGTATTGCCATTGTAATACATTGTTTTATAGATTTAGGTGTTAGAAATAGGCTGAACCTATAAATATCCCTATATGTGGGAAGTTGTCAGAAAATTTCCCAATATTAGACTACCCTTTCTATGTCTGATAAAAAATGTAAAGCAAAAAGTACCTCCAAATTAGTAAACTAAATTCCGAATGAAACAAGAATTTACTATATTCAACCTAACTACGTTTCCTTCCTAGAATTATCTCATAGAGTCGACTATGACTGTCGTGTAGGTGCAGACTGTCCTCCCAACCTTATAAGATGGTTCAAGAATTTATTTCCTTCTTAACGGAGCAGAGGAGAGTTTTCTTTTCTCTTAGGAATGACTTTAGGCTATGAAATGTGAGCCTAAAAAGACAAGTCACAAAAGGAAAATGAATCAGCTACTGTTGATCAGATGAAGGGTTCTACCTTTACAGTGGAGGGGCACCAGGTTGGCTCAGTCGGAGGAGCACGTGACTCCTGATCTTGGGGTCATGGGTTTGAACACCATGTGGGGTGCAGATATTACTTAAATAAATAAAACTTTTAAAAATTCCTTTAAAAAAATCCTCTAGCTTTCCTGTGGAAAATGAAAAAACAAATACACATTTTCTTAATTTATTTTTTTCTAAATGTCTATACCCAAATGGTGCTTGAACTCATGCCCCTGAGAAACAAAGCTGCATGCTCCTCCAACTAAGTCAGCCAGGTGCCCCTATTGGTTTCTGCTCTGATCATGATGTTCATGGTTCATGCTGACAGCACGGAGCCTACTTGGGATTCTCCCTCTCTCCCTCTCTCTCAAAATAAATTAAATAAACTAAAAAAAAAATTTGTTTTCCCCTGCTCTGTGATAAAAGAAAAGTTAAAAGCACCCAACAAGGGGCACCTGGGTGGCTCAGTCAGTTAAGCATAAAACTTTTTTCAAGTTTTTAAAACGTTTGTTCACTTTTGAGAGACAGAGACACAGCGTGAGCAGGGGAGGGGCAGAGACAGAGGGAGACACAGAATCCGAAGCAGGCTCCAGGCTCTGAGCTGTCAGCACAGAGCCCGACGTGGGCTCAAACCCACAAACCGTGAGATCATGACCTGAGCCGAAGTCAGGCGCTTAACTGAGTGAGCCACCCAGGTGCCCCAAGCATAGAACTCTTGATCTCAGCTCAGGCCATGATCTCATGAACCATGAGCTCTGCGGTCACGGCACAGAGCCTGCTTAAGATTCTTTCTTTCTCTCTCTCTCTCTCTCTGCCCTTACATGCACTCTCTCTCAAAATAAACAAATACATATTTTTTTAAAGTCAAACTAAATGAAAATGATAACATAAAGGGGCACTTAAGTTGGTTAAGTACCCAACTCAGGCTCAGATTACAATCTCACAGTTAGGGAGTTCGAGCCCTGCATCCAGCGTTGTGCTGACAGTGCAATGCAGAGCCTGCCTGGGGTTCTCTATCGCTCCCTGTCTCTCGGCCCCTCCCCCATGGTTCGTTTACACACTCTCTCTCTCAAAATAAATAAATAAACTTAAAAAATAAAACGAAAATGACAACATAGCCACAAAAATAACCCAGTATTTCAGTCTCTGGTCCAGCGACCTTCACATGAGATAGTGAGCAGAGCTACAAATAGGCCAGCAAATGTCCATCCAAACTATTCCACATGAAGTGTTAATACTGCTGTATTCAAAGTTGTCACTTGTTTGTTCTAACATTTCTTTCAGGAAGCCTTAAGTATGAACAACCTGAGGCTCTACTGCATCAAGAAAGACATTTTTCATAACATGAGATTCTCAAAATTATGTACGTGGAGTAACAGTGGGACAATGAAAAGGATCCAAGTGAATGTGAATGATAACAAAAAAGGGATCTAGGGAAGATATGGATACAAGTAAAATACACCATGTAGACTAATTTTAAGATAACATGTATTTTGAAAAAATTTAGAGGGCCAAATAAACGTAAGGCACACAAAATAATGCCTAGCACACAGACATGTTTGCTATAAATATTATCATTACTAGCATTATTTTAATAAATAAGAATATAATTATTCATTGCTGACTATTATATCCCAGCACCTAACATAGTAGGCACCAAATGTTCACAGAATTGAAAAATTTGTTGAATGAAACTATATTTTAAGAAAACTTCAATCCATTAATTGTTCCATTTAACATGTATTTGCTTATCTGTAATTCTACAATGAAAAATCATTTTTCCTTTTTTATCCCATGAGTAAATTTTACAGAATAGTGTGGTATTGATTTAATTAAGTGTAACCATAATATCCTAAAGCAATTTCTCATTTTGCATGATGCAAAATATTAAAGACTTTTAGTATTGCAGTACTTTTTTCCTGCTTTAGATTAAGCATGAAAGGGCTCATGGAAACATACAAGCTAGCTTATCAACTTACTCCACAGATTTGCAAGTAGTCAGAAAAGGAAAAAAAAAAATCAAGAAATGTTTTAAACTACTGCAACCAAAAATAAAACCAAGGTAACAAATGGAATTACTTATCCCTTATCAACTACAAACAGCACTGGTTTTGAAGTTGTATATTAGGAAGAATGTCTTAAATTTAGATCAGCTTTAACACTCTGAGAACTCAAAAAAGAGGAGGCAGATAATGAAGTCAGTGTGAGCATAGACAGAGACAAGGCAGAACGCCAAAGAGCAATAAACAATGTTTTAAATATCACTTTCCACCGAATTCTTGAAATTCCCTCCTTGCACTCTTGGTTCAATAAAGGTTTAAATCTAAATGAGATCACATTCACAACCGCACTCAAGAAAGTAAAAAGTCATGTTTCCCACCAGGATGCAAAATCTAACTGCTCAGTCAAGCGACACCATCAAATAGACCTGTTCCTGACACTAGCACGGGTATTATGAAGTTGTTATGCCATGAATGCTTCCTGTGATATCTATCACTAGCTGATCAATTCCTCCAACTCCCCAATTGTCTCTCATACTTATCATTTTAAATATTACTGAAGGGCTTAATTTTCTTAACATTGGCCCTGTGGGGGCATGGAAAGCTTTCTCCGGCCCACCCACTTTCACCCTCAAAGCACTCGTGGCTTCCTAATCCTTACACCCTAATACTTACACCCTAATACTTACACCCTTCAGCCTTTGCCACCTTCCCCTAACCTGTAAGTGACCAGGCCTTCTTCAGTTTCCCCTCCCCAACCCCCTCCTCTTTCTACACTCTAGGCGTGCGGCTCCTCTCGCCCTGTGACTTCGTATTTATCAGCGTCCACAGACCTCTGAAGAGGGCACTCAGAATGAGAGGCATTTGGTTAAACACTCTCACTTTCAAATATGCACTCAGTGCCCAAGCCTCCATCTTCTAAACCAAACTATGCTCCCCACCCCATTAATTATCTGCTAGTGGCCTCCCCTCTCAAGCACTCCTCCCACCCGCAGCTTTTTCTCTACCAGCCCGATTCCCAACTTTAAGCTCCACCTTTGCTTCCCACTGAGGCGGACAAAACTTCAGGCCACTCACTCCGCTCCTAAATGTCCCCACGCCGCCGCCGCCCCGCTTCTTTCCGCCCCCCACCCCGCGCGGCCGCGGCCGCTGACCGCCCGCAGCCCAGGCCTCTGGGCCCCTCGCGCCCCCGCCCCTCTTTCCCGCGACCACGAGCGACAGTTGGCGCGCTGGACCCCGGGGCCGTCACCTTCTTCCTCCGCCATCGTCTCCGCGGAGGTCCCGGCGCCCCTCAGGCTCCCGCGCGGCCCGGAGTCGCCGGTCCTCAACGTCGCCGAGCCCCTCGGCAGCCCCAGGACAGCTCCCGGCCGCCGCGCCCCCACTTCCTGACCCGCCCCCCTCCGGTGTCGCCGCCAACCGCGTCCCCCCGGGTGGCCCGGGAACCAGAGAGCCGGGAGCGAAGGGCAGCCGGAGCGTTTTGCGAGCGTGCCTGGGCCTGCGCGGGCAGGAAGGGGAGTCGCCGCGGGTGGCACCGCCTACAGCCCTCGCTCCGGGCCCGCTCCAGCCGTTTGCCGAAGCCCCTCCCTTCGCCCGCCCCTTCCGAAAGGTGGGAGCGCAGGGGGCTGGCCGAGGCTTTTGTCTTCCGACTTAGTCGGAGAGTAGCGTCGGCCACATCTTCCAGATCCGAACCCCATCCGCGCCCCATTTTACAGAGAGGAAGCTGAGGCCCCCGAGATGGACTGGAGGCCATCTGGAAGCCAGGGCTCCGAACTCCTCTCGGTACCTGCGTGCCGGGTGATTTCAGGCAGCGGTAAAACGCTCTGGGTGGCGCTTCGGTGTAGTAGGCCACGTCTCATTACAAGAAAGCTTGTGCTTGGAACTTTGTTTTTAACTCCCCAAACTGGTTGGACAAATGCATTTACGTTTCAAGATATTTAAAGAAACAGTAATACGATGGTCAGTCGGGGGAGCGGATACATTCAGATATTCCACAGCAGCTGAACATAGTTTTAACCTGTTAGGCTGTTTATATCTTTGCTTGTATTACGGCTGGCATTCTCCAACAAATGCCAGGAACTTTCCCCCAACAATACCCAGAAGTAGATTTAGATGAGAAAATGCTCATTTTAGAGCGAGAGAAAGAAGCACAAGAACTCACTGAAGTCCTGGGGTAATTATGAACATCCCATTCATAGCAGGCATGAAGATTCGCCTAATAGCGCCTTTGTCAAGTTAGGATATTTGGAGAGAAGCTATCGTTTTTCAGTGCTGTGCAAAAACGGTTCCAAGAACTCTTTTTATGGCTTTGGTTGCCTATACATAAGTCTTGCCCTTAAACAACACTGGACCAGGAGTTAGAAACACGGTGGAGGTTGCCAGTGGACCAGAAAAGACCCAGATCAAAGGACAGAGAACAAAATGTATGGTTCTTGAAAACCTGAAGCTATGGCAGGGCCCATGCCATGGACAGCAGATACCAGAGCGCTCTCCTTAATAGATGAGCTTCATTGCAAGAGTTCCATCTCATGGAAAAACAGTTTTTCTGAGAGTCTTGCGGTGATGATGACCATTCTTCCTATAGTTCCTTCATAATCACCTCAAGGTGACTGATGGGCTTAATTACAAATGTACCTGCTCTAAACAGTAGTGGATAGAAAGGGAAGACAGCTTCTTAAAATGAAATGAAAATATGAAAGAACAAAGATCATTATTCAATCTTTAGATAGATAACCAGTGGAATCATGATTGTTTGTTTCCTAGTAGAAACATTGTTCTTCCCTTGAACCCTAAAACCTCCACATAAGGGTAATGAGAATGGAGCATTCTATTTCCCCTCCATCTCTCATTTTGCTTTGAGAGAAATGGGCCATTTTGTATTCAAAACATATACATAATCTGAAAAGATAGAACCCTAACTGCTCAAGATGTTGCCTTGCAGTAGGCATTATATCTGAGTTTTCAGAAGGCCAGTCCATTATTCTCTAATACCAGCTGCTTCCAGATGGCAATGGGCATGGGTATGGATGCATGGTCCAAAGATCACTTCGAGTTCAAGCCCCGCATCAGGCTCTGCACTGACAGTGTGGAGCCTGCTTAGGATTCTCTCTCTCTCTCTCTCCCCACCCCCACCCCTCCTCTGTCTCTCTGCCCCTCCCCTGCTCATGAGCACACTCTCTCCCTCTCTTTCAAAATAAATGAACTTAAAAAAAAAAAAAAAAAGCCCCTGAGGACTTAGCTACTTGAAATCAGATACAGGCAAAGTCTATTTCATCAACATTCTTCTGTCAAATGCTTCATCTTATTATTAGGAACAGAACAGAAATAGAAAATCCTTGTGTAAGTTCAGCTTTTCCTCTCCTAAAGATATGGAATTTTGTTTTTATTATATAATAAAGTCTCAACTGCACATTGGTTAACAACATGTTTATATTATTCTGAAACACCGTCTCCTTTGTGACCTCTTAACCAAATGGGATCAATTCATTTTTGAAACATGTAGCACCCTGACCACAGTTATATTCTGGCTTGTATTTTGGTCATGTTTGATCCCCATACTTTCAACTCTTTGAAAACACTTTGTAGACAAATATTTTGGGAATTGACTTAAAAGTTGTTGATAATAGCAAGTATTAGCTGAGGGTGTGACTTAGAAGACCAACATAAATTGTGTATTCTACACTATCCATGAGAACTATCCCTTGATTTGAAGCTGTTTTGTTCACTAGTTCTGATTGTGATTTTGGATTAGTGTGAAATTTTACCCCCTGTACCTCTTCATTAAAAGGGACTCAGGGTTGGGTGCCTGCGTGGCTCAGTTGGTTAAGCATCTGACCGGTTCAGGTCATGATCTCGCAGTTCATGAGTTCAAGCCCCGCATCGGGCTCTGTGCTGACAGCTCAGAGCCTGGAGCCTGCTTCGGATTCTGTGTCTCCCTCTTTCTGTGCTGCTCCCTTGTTTGTGCCTTGTCTCTGTCTCTCTCTCTCTCTCTCTCTCTCTCTCTCTGTCTCTCAAAAATAAACATTAAGAAAAGTTTTTTTTAAAAGGGAATCAGGGTTACACTCTCAGTTGCTCCTCACTTGTTTCTCACAGAGGCCTCACTTATTCCTCATTGTTTGAAGCTGTGCTTCCACGCCTCCTGAATACATTTTCTCTTTTGTCACTCATTGTAAGGATTTGCTGTCTTCCTCTTCCACTGATCAGGAGGGGCTACAATCATACAAACCAACAGAGTCAAACTGTGAACGCTATAGTCCTCCCAAGGGGGATACATTAAACAATCTATATTACATTTAAATATTTTTTGTGGCACCTGGGTGGCTCAGTAGGTTCAGCATCCGACTTTCAATTTCAGCACAGTTCAAGATCTCAGGGTTGTGGGATTGAGCCCTGTGTCGAGTCCTGTGTT
Source organism: Puma concolor (assembly GCF_028749965.1). Taxonomy (NCBI): domain Eukaryota; kingdom Metazoa; phylum Chordata; class Mammalia; order Carnivora; family Felidae; genus Puma; species Puma concolor. Next base: position 42,420,645 of record NC_141684.1, read on the forward strand.
GAGCCCTACATCAGGCCCTGTGCTGACCACGGAACCTGCTTGGGATTCTCTCTTTCCCTCTGCCCCTCTCCCACACTCATGTGCATACTCTTGCTCTCCCGAAAATAAAATAAGTAAATAGATACTTTTTAAACTTTATTTATTTTGAGAGAGAGAGAGAGAGGGAATAAGTAGGGGAGGGGCAGAGGGAGAGAGAATCCCAAGCAAGCATTGCACTGTCAGCGCAGAACCCTATGTGGAGCTCCAACTCACAAACCATGAGATCATGGCCTGAGCTGGAACCAACAGCTGGCTGCCTGACTGAGCCTCCCAGGTGTACCAAAGTAAGTAAATATTTTTTAACTAGATATCTTAGGACATTTTCTAAACTTCAGTTTTTTCTAGTGTTAAAACTCCTCTAGAAAGAGATTTTTGACCACATTGATCATATGAAAGAATACTCCTAAATTAAAGCAAAACATTATTGGCATTTAGTGGTCTATTACTGAGATTTTCCCAGCAAACTTCTGTTTTAGTAGACACAGTTTGCTGACTTTGTACCAAGATCCATTCCTCTTTTCTTTCAGATAGTATGCTCTCTAAATATTTGTGAAATTGAAATGAATTATATATTAAAGGCGCCAGATAAAATGCAGAACACTTTTGTATAACTATGTCTCATGATTATTTGGGCCATATTTAATGAAAAATTATCTATTTGAAATTCCCATTTAATTATCTAATTTTTTTTTATTCAGTTTGACTTGGTGTTTTGTTTGTTTCCACTAATTCCAGTAGCCCTATTTACACGGATTGAGACGGCCCCATTTGAAGCCATCTAGCATTGACTGCTTTCAGGCCTCTGGGAACGTGTAATTAACAGATTAAATTCTTTCTTATGATAGAGGGAAGGCAGTTAGATAGCAGGTGGACTCTGAGTACCTCAATTGAACTAATTCAGAAAAAAAAAAAAATCTGTCATTTCTAAAGCCCCAGCACATGAAGTTGCTCTGCTGTTTTGCCATCCTGGCTCAGGCCAGACCTGGATGGGCCTAGTCCAGTCCTGGAGCTACCACTGAACTACTTCTCAAACAGCCAGTGCAGATGATTTACGAGGCATCTCAAGACCTGCTCTGCTGGGCACTAATCACACTTCCAAATTATACGTATCTTAAATCGAAAAGAGCACAATGATTTTGTGGGGGAAACTGCTTCTCTTCAAAATTATGACTTAGCAACATAACAATTCATGTGTAATAGAGAAATTGCCAAAACATTTATTTATTTATTTGTTAAATGTTTGCTTATTTTGGAGTGAGAGAGACAGAGACAGAGCATGAGTGGGGGAGGGGCAAAGAGAGAGGGAGACATAGAATCCGAAGTAGGCTCCAGGCTCTGAGCTGTCAGCACAGAGCCCGATGCGGGGCTCATTGAACTCACCAGAACCGTGAGATCATGATCTGAGCCGAAGTCGGACGCTTAACCAACTGAGCCACCGAGGTGACCCTATATTTTTAAGTACTGTGAAGAAATCAATTATGACATGATTTAAATACAAATATATTTTTAAAATCCTATTGGAATCCTGAATAAACACTCTGGCTGAGAATAGGACTCTGAAGATCCAGTAGCACTATATGTCCAGTAGATGGCAGAAGCAGCCGAAAACGTAATGTTTAGGTAAATTTTAAACAAAACTGTCACTTTGGATGTGTACTTTGGATGTGTACTTTGGATGTGTACAATGTACAAAGTGACTCTCTGAATTTTTACTTCAAAATAAAAAGCGTACCATTAATAACTGCATTAATACTGACATTTAAACATTTTTAATGGTGCTAAACAAAAACAATTTTTACTGTTTTGCAACATTTTATTTTTTTTAATGTTTACTTATTTTTGAGAGAAAGAGAGAGAGAGAGAGAGAGAGAGAGAGAGAGAGTGTGTATGTGTGTGTGTGTGTGAGTGTGAACGGGACGGGCAGAGAGAGGGGAGACAGAGGATCCAAAGCAGGCTCCATGCTGACAGCAGAGAGCTGACGCAGTACTCGAACCTACAAACTGTGGGACCTGAGCCGAAGTCAGATGCTTACTTGACTGAGCCACCAGGTGCCGCTGTTTAGCAACACTTCAATTTATAAAAATTCTTAAAACTGTATAGAATTACTTTTTTTAAAAAAGAATCACATTAGTTTTCCTCTTTAGGAATAAACATAAACTTTTTCATTCAACAGTTATTGTGTACATATTTCAAAACTGGCTAGTCACTAACGATACACTGGGAAGATACACACTGCCTCGATGAAAGTTACAATTTAGGCAGTTGATCTCAGTGAATCAGAAAAGACCTCCCTGAGAAAAATATTTCTGAGTAGCAGTTAGTGAAAAGAGGAATAACAGAGGGGGGAAAAAGGGTATTTCAGACAAAACCCACAAAAAGCTAGAAAAAACAACAAAATGTAGCACACAAGGGGAAGAGTGCCCTGAAAAAAAAAGGCTCAAGAAGTAGCAGGAGGCATCCATGCAATACCATGCAGTCATACATGTGTCGATTTTTTCCAATAGCAAATGGGAACATTTAATCAAAAGATTTTAACGGGGCACCTGGATGGCTCGGTTGGTTTTTTCTTGGTTAAAGACTCTGGGTTTTGGCTCAGGTCATGGTCTCATGGTTTGCGAGTTCGAGCCCCGTGTTGGGCTCCACACTGTCAGTGTGAAGCCTGCTTGGAATTTTCTCTCTTTCCCTCTGTCTCTGCTGCTCCCCTGCTCATGCTCTCTCTCTCTCTTAAAATAAATAAATAAACTTAAAAAATTATTTATTAAAAAAAGATTCTAGGAATATATAATCATTGTGTGTTATCACACACATACAAAAAATAAAGATGCCAGGAGGAACGTGTTGGAGGCAACGGATGTTTGTGACATCAGTTGTGGTGAGTGTGTACTTCATTCCAAACTCATCCAAGTTGTGTACATTAAATATGTACAGCTCTTGTATCTCAATCATACCTCAGTAAGTGCTTTTCTAAGGAACATGTAATCAGATCTGTGTTTATTTATTTTTAATGTTTATTTTTGAGAGATAGAGCATGAGAGGGGGAGGGGCAGAGATAGAGGGACACACAGAATGTGAAGCAGGCTCCAGGCTCTGAGCTGTCAGCACAGAGCCCGATGCGGGGCTCAAACTCAAAAAGAGAGATCATGACCTGAGCTGAAGTTGAACACTTAACTGACTGAGCCATGCAGGTGCCCCAGATCTGGGTTAATTTAAAAGGTGGTTTTGTTTTTTGTTTTTTTTTTAAACATTCTGCCAAGAGAGGAAAGCAGAATTTGATGCAAGGACTCCAGTATTGAGGCAAAAACACGTGAAAGAGGAAGTTAAAGAATGACTTTTTTTTTTTTAATGTTTATTTATTTTTGAGACAGAGAGAGACAGAGCATGAACGGGGGAGGGTCAGAGAGAGGGAGACACAGAATCTGAAACAGGCTCCAGGCTCTGAGCTGTCAGCACAGAGCCCGATGCGGGACTCGAACTCACGGGCCGCGAGATCATGACCTGAGCCGAAGTAGGACGCTTACCCGATTGAGCCACCCAGGCGCCCCAAGAATGACTTTCTTAACTTTAACATTTGGTGGTACGCTGCACGGCTTCCTGAAGTAAAAAGAATACAAGGAGTATAACCAGAATGCAAGAGTACAAGCAGGTTTTTGGTCATAGATCAGTTCTATTTTAAGCATGTTGAATTTGAATTGCCAGGGAGATGTCCAAATGGAAATGTCCATTATAGTGTTGAGTATAGAAGTCTGTGGCACACCTGTGTGTGTGGAAGAAAATGAGTTTGCTCAGAGAATGAATGGATGGAAAAGGTAGCTGAGGAAGGAACCATGAAAAACACCTCCAGGTAGGGAAGGATGAATCACAAGGGAGGCCAGAAGCAGAGCAAGCCAAGAATTTCACATTGATTTTCTTTTTTTTTCCCTACTGTTGTCCCTGAGGGGGTGCACCGTTCCTGGAAGTACTGCAGTAGCAAGTCGATGGGGGGAGTGGACGGAGCAAGCTCTTATTCCATCTCCAAAAACCCATTTAATATATGGTCCTCTGATATAGGACATGCCAGATGTTAAACTGATAAAAACAGATACTACATTCGATCTTAGCCAAAAGGCCGAGAAGCAATTCATATTTTTTAAAGATTATTTAAGTAGTCTCCTCCACACCCAACGTGGCGCTCAAACTCACAACTCTGAAATCAAGAGTTGCATGCTCCACTGACTGAGCCAGCCAGGAACTCCTACATTGATGTTTTTTAATTTTTAAAAAATTTTTTGTTTTTTACTTAAAAAAAATTTTTTTAATGTTTATTTTTGAGACAGAGAGAGACAGAGCATGAACAGGGGGAGGGTCAGAGAGAGAGGGAGACACAGAATCTGAAACAGGCTCCAGGCTCTGAGCTGTCGGCACAGAGCCGGACGCGGGGCTCGAACTCACGGACCGCGAGATCATGACCTGAGCCAAAGTCAGACGCTTAACCGACTGAGCCACGCAGGTGCCCCTGTTTTTATTTTAGAGAGGGGAGGACATGTGAGGAGGGGAGGGAGGGCAGAAGGAAGAGAGAGAGAGAGAGAGAGAGAGAGAGAGAGAGAGAGAGAGAGAAATCTCAAGCAAGCTCCATGCTCAGCAAGGAGCCCAATGCAGGGCTCAATCCCAACCCTGGGATCTGACCTGCGCTGACATCAAGAGTTGGACACTCAACCGACTGAGCAACTCAGACGCCACTACATTGGTTTTTTTTTTTAATGTGCTCTTTCTGGTGTTTAATTCTTTTTTTTTTTTTTTTAATGCTTATTTATTTTTGAGTAAGAGAAAGCATGAATGGGGAAAGGGCAGGGAGAGAGGGAGAGAGAATCTCAAGCAGGCTCTGCACTGTCAGCGCAGAGCTGGATGCGGGGCTCGAACTCACAAACCGCGAGATCATGACCTGAGCCAAAACCAAGAGTAGGACACTTACCTGACTGAGCCACCCAGGTGCCCCTTAATTCTTTTTATTTTTTATGTTTGTTTATTTTTGAGAGAGAGAGAGTGTGTGAGCAGGACAGGGGCAGAGAAAGAAGGGGTAAAGTATCCAAAGTGGGCTCTGCTCTGACAGTAGCGAGTCCCATGTGGGGTTCAAACTCACAAACTGTGAGATCATGATCTGAGCCACAGTCAGGTGCTCAACTGACTAGGCCTCCCAGGTGCCTCGGTATTTAATTCTACTATCATACAGGTTTCAGTTATAAAACACTAGCTCAAACTCAAGTGTGCAACCAGCAGCTTTGTTTCCATTTACGTTCACTTTTAGAACAGCAACAATAGGCAGCTACGAATTCAGCTGCTGAATTAATGCATTGCTGGCAATAAAATAAAAAGGCAGACCAAAGGGGGTAAAAAGGTGGACCAAAGGAACATTACGAAGCCCTACTTTGTGACACTGTAAACAATGAACTGTGTTTGTGCAGTGCTAGGAAAAAGAGCCAAAGTGGATACAGGAGAAACTATGGGAGTAGTAACCCTATCAACCAGTCTCCAAATCTCACTTTATTTTCCAGATCCCTTCCTTTACTTTCTGTGCAACCATGAAGTTTTTTTACTTGACCTATGCTTCAATTTCCTAGTCTATTAATAATAGTTGTACCTACTATAATAGGTTATTGTGAAGATGCATTTAACCAATATAATGCTTATTATCATTAACAAAATGTGTTCTCAGTGATTGTTTTGTTGTAGTTTATGGTATACTCTTCCAATATAATGAGTCCTAGCTTGGTTTTTGGCTTTAAATATCCCTCCACATTCCACATAATGGAATTGTGCTGAACCACATTGAAATAAAGACAAAAGTCAGGTCTAAGCTTGGGCAAGTCAAGTAGTTTGCTTCTGAACCTTTTTTCCTTAGGTTCATGCCTTGGGATCTTGGCTTTCACGAATTCGCTCAATACAAAGGAAGCAGTAAAAATGAAAAAAACCGGTTTTCTCCCTGTGGCACCCATTTAGTGGTCTTACTTGCGAATTTCATCCCGGTGGCCTTCTGGTCTTGAGTGTAGATCATCTCCTGCCTAGTCTGTTTCCTTGTATTAGCACATAGACTATAACATGAATAGATCATAGATTAGATCCAGCCTTGAACCAAAGACATCCATAAACAGATGTCTTCAGTTCAGTTCCAGTCTTCTACTCTTTTCATCAAGAACAGCACCTCCTACAGTGGCTCAATTTAAAAAAAAATATTTAATGTTTGTTTTTGAGAGAGAGACAAAGTGCGAGTGGGGAAGGGGCAGAGTGAGAGAGGGAGCAGGCCGGAGCAGGCTCCAGGCTCTGAGCTGTCAGCACAGAGACGGACAGGGAGCTCGAACTCACGAGCTGTGAGATCATGACCTGAACCAAAGTCGGATGCTTAATTGACTGAGCCACACAGGCATCCCCAGAGATACATTTTAAACTTGACCCAAAACATTTGTTTCAAAATTATACAACGGGGGAAAAAAGGATACAACGGGGGAAAAAAGGAAAGAGATATAAAGCAAGATGGGCCTGGAGTTCATAATTGTTGAAGCTGGCTAAAGGGTACAAAGTGTTCATCATCCTACTTTTGCAGGTTACCCACCCCTTCCAACCACCGCTGGGGAAAGCAGGGAAAGGAAGAGAAATTGTGTAATCAACTATGATCCTAAAAGATGAACCTTTAAGGTATTTTATATATTCTGGTCCTCTTTGCCCTCATCTTGTCTTCCTTCCCTTACTCAGTTCGACGTCCTATTTTTCTTTCCTGCCATGCGAACAGCAGCTACACGTGGGACAATTTCAAGGAGGTAAACAGACAAATGAGTTCAGCACAGGCAACTTTGTTTTTGAAGGCAGGGAATAGACTGGGCAATGTCAAATGCCTGCCAGAGATCATGAACATGGGTCAGAAGCTCAGCTTGTCTAGAGAACTCTACCACCTCCTTACAGATGATGCCAGACACACCCAAAGGTGAAGTACGAACCTGAAAGCAACAGCTCCATTTTTGTAAATGATATTGGCAAGGACTGGGACTTTCCCACGTGAACTAAACTTCATTCGGTGAATGCTTAATAAGGGCTAATTGAGTGAATAGAAATGTGCTAAACAGAGGGAAATAGAGGCATACTTCCTGTCCACGAGGTTATAACCTAAATTCAGAACTGACACACTTGTGCTCTGTTAACAAGATTATATATGTCAAGTGATACTGACAATATATACAGCTCTGAAGTAGCACCACTCAGGAAAGACTTGAAGAATGGATAGAATTTGATTTGAAGGGGTGCCCTCGTGGCTCAGTCAATTGAGTAAGAGTCTCCAATTTCGGCCCAGGTCATGATCTCACGATTCTTATGAGATGGAGCCCCGAGATGGGCTCTGTGCCGATAGCAAGGATCCTGCTTGAGATTCTCTCTTCCCCTCCCCTGCACTCACGTGTGCACACACATGCTCTCAAAATAAACGTTAAAAAAAATTTTAACGTTTATTTTTGAAGGAGAGAGAGAGAGAAAGTGAGAGTGGGGGAGGGGCAGAGAGAGAGAGGGAGTCAGAATCCAGAGCGGGCTCCAGGCTCTAAGTGGTCAGCACAGTGCATGACACAGGGTTTGAACTCACTAACTGTGAGATCATGACACCTGAGCCAAAGTCGGAGGCTTAACCTCCTGAGCCATCCAGGTGCCCCTAAACATTTTTTTTTTAAGTTTATTTATTTAGAGAGAGAGAGTGCAAGCAAATCTTTATAGCAAACTTAGGGAAAAACCTTACCACCTCAGGAAAAGATGGCTTACCCACACCCTTTCCATGACCCTAACCGTTTCAGTAATAAAAAAGAACACACACTTTGAGATTAAACAGGCATGTTTTATTATCAAATGTAACAATTCTATGAAAACTCTCAGTAGTATTGTAGTTAAGTATTACTATTTTTAAGGCTTTCAGAGCTTTGGGCAGACAGCATCTTAAGGCATCAAGTATAAACAACTCTTTTTCTGATCCTAAGTGCCAGTTGTCACCAGTTTTCACACAAAAAGGTTTTTTGTTTTTTCTTTTTTCCTACTGCAGTTAAAGGGCCATTGCTGGTCAAGTGAAGAGGGAAGGTTTGGCTCTCCATTCAAGGTGTTAATCAAAGTAATGCAAAGTAAATAAAAAATAGCAGCCACATAAATCTGCATGGCATTGCATCCAAGCCAAGGACAATAGGAGGAACTTAAAGACACATGTGCACTTACTTAATCAAATCCTGTTTTCCTCTTTGGAGTTCCATGAGGCAGCAGTACTAGCTAGCTAGTGTCTAATATTGCACTTTTGTAGCATACACACAGCTAAACACATAGTGCTAAACGCTGACAGCATCAGTAACTGCTCTAACCGCTTCAGTGTTTACTTCTCAGTCCAGCATGCTGACTCTAATCCTATGCTTTTAAAAGTTTTAATTATTTGACAGTTAAGGCATTAGAGAGAAAGGTTTAAGGCTATATCTTAATATATACAAGCATTCACTTCAGTTAGTATATTGCTTTCTAGAATACACTGTTCAAATATTCTCATTTTGCGATATTAAAAACTATGGAATATCTCTTATTAAAGTCCAAACCATCAGTAATGGGAAAAGTACAATATAAAATAATACATTTGAAGCCACAATGTTCAGTTACAGTTTAAACTAGAAATTACTAGCTACACATAGCTGCTTCATTTTTGGTTTTGCATTTTGGCCCCTAGTTCATTATTTACAACTGGTACCTGCTGAGAAAAAAGATGCAACTTTTAAGCCATGTATGTTTTGCAGTGGGTGTACAATATCTTCTAATTTATCCCAAGGTGTTTTAAAAATCATTTTCATTCGTTTTTAACTGTAAGACACCATGATGGCCAAGATAGTGGGAGAATAGTTTTATTTCTTAAGTTTGTGACTCAAGTATTCCAAGATCTTATTCTTGAATTACTTAGTAAGAGGGCACACTCGTGCAGAAGATAGGGAGATGGAGATAGAAAAATGGAAACACACAAATGAAGCTTCCACAACAGAGTTCCTGATGGAGACGGTAGACACTAGTATTTTTTGTCCAAGACTTAAAACTTAGGAAACACCTATGATGCCACGTTAGCTGGAAGTATTAGAGTCACTCAATTTCCAATTCACATTTTAAATGCCTATTTGCAATCAGCAAGGAGCCAGGCATGCTGCTTGCTAGAAGGATTTGGCTTCATTGGCTCAAATTTTTTCCTCTACCAAAAGATAGGGCACAGGCCCACTGTCCAATCACGTTTGCTGAAAATACTGCAGCCTGAGTGTAGACAAACTTCCCCTGAAGTTGCTAGAAGTTGATATATCTGACGGTTTCGGGATCACCATACATCTTTCAAACACTGAAAAAAACAACACAAGACAATAAAAGGAAATATTACAGTCTCTAAATTTTCAATTATTGGCAGCTATAATAAAACGATTTCGAATTACAAAAGGCCCCCCCCCCCAAAAAAAAGCCTTAAGGGAGTCCACAATTTTATTTTACACATAGTTGGGATTCTTTTTTTCTTTTTAATGTTTTATTTATTTTTGAGACAGAGACAGAGCATGAGCAGAGGAGGGGCAGAGAGAAAGGGAGACACAGAATCCGAAGCCGTTATTTTACACATAGTTGGGGTTTCTACAGCAAGTTCTCAAGGAGCAGTGTTGGCAGATGAAATTTACGTGGTAACTGGCATTCCCACAGCTCCCTCCCTTGTGTTACCATTTGTTGATGATGTGTATGTTTGCACCTCCATACTTTACTCAGCTCCTTTGTGGAGTGACTATTTCACAATGTCTGTACATACAGACATTCCTCAGTCTGGGTCCTCAAGTTACAACAGCGTTTTTTTGTTTTGTTGTGTTTTTAATTTTTATTTGGAAGAGAGAGAGAGAGAGAGAGAGAGAGAGAGTGTGCGTGCACACATGCAAGCTGGGGAGAGGGACACAGGGAGAGAGAGAGAAACCACAAGAAGACTCTATGCTCAGCACAGAGCCTGACATGGGGCTCGATCCCATGACCCTGGGATCACAACCTGAGCTGAAATCAAGAGCTCAACTGACTGAGCCACTCAGGCACCCCATCATAGCAATTCTTCTGATATTAAGAGGCTTGATGCCATTATTAAAACCATTAAGACAATTTTTGAAAATTAAAGTCTAGTATAAGAAATTTCATATATGAAACAAAAATATTTGAGTCAATAAGAAGCAATGAGGCATGACATTATAGGAAACATCAACTCTTTCAGTGAACAGTTGATAGACAACCTTTATGTGAATTCATTCATCTGCACAACCATCCTATAAAGATTACCATGCTATTCCCATCATACAGATGGAGAAACGGAGGCACAGCGCAATTAATGTAGTCATTGGCAGGTCCAGAATTTGAACACCAATTGGTTCTGTTATGCTATTTCACTTATACGCCACACAAAAACACACATACATACATACATACATTCATTCATTGTGTGAGAGAGAGAGATAGGCGGAGAGAGGGGGAGAGAGAGAAAACAAAGCAGGCTGTGCACCATCAGCACAGAGCCCGACGCGGGACTCGAATTCACGAGCTGCAAGATCATGACCTGAGTGAAATCAAGAGTTGGTTGCCCTACTGACCAAGCCACCCAGGTACCCCACCACACAAAAACTTTAAAGTGAAAACTTTTGGCATTGTGCATGCTTTCACAAGTAGATGAGAAACTGGACTGCAGGTAGACATAAAAATGGTTCTTCAGAGTTCAGATCTGTTCATATGGCCAGTTTGAAATCATGGTCAAGGTTAGATTTGCTTTAATAATAGACTCTAAAATTGATACAAATTTAGAATCAGGTATTTATAAAACAGGGAAATACTTGTTAGAAATCATTCTTAAAATGTGGTTTACAAAGTGACTGTAATTTAGTACTTAGTGTAAAACACAGGACACGCAAGTTTCCCCTTGGTTACTAAGTACAAATAAAATCTCTATCAATGATCTACCAACACAATTGTCCAAGATCTGCTATATTCTTCTTTTGGCAATAGCATCTGAATTGTCCTTAAATAACTGACTGTCCCATAACCTAATCTTAAGCCCATAATGAAGCAACTTTACAACTGAGCCCAACAAGTGACACAGACATGGCCAATCAGAGCCCTGCATGTTCCTGGCCACAGTGCTTTCTGAAATGGACCTAAGCCAGGCCAAATAACCTCAATTCCTGGCCTGCCTCTGGATTTAAGATGGAAGGATGTAAGCCAAGAGTTGCTGGAGGTACCCTACAGAGACAGTTTGGAAAGAGCAAGCCCTTGGATCCAGTCAAGTCAGTCAACCATGGGCCTGTTATCAGAGTCAATAAATAAAACCTTTCCCATTCCCAGCTCATATTATCATTCTAATAAGAAACCAATGTATATGCTGAAAACTATACCTTCATATTCTGTGAAAACGTAGAAAAGTCTGAAAAAAATGAAAAGTTTAGCTTTCTCAAGCCTGTTTTTTTTTTCAGCTTATTTTGAGAGAGAAAAGCAAGAAAGAGTGCACGTGCATATGGAAGGGGCAGAGAGAGAATCCCAAACAGGCTCTACACCCTCAGTGTGGAGCCTGATATGGGTCTTGAAGTCCCTGAGCTGAAGTCAGATGCTTGACTGAGCGACCCACTCACCTCTGAAGCCTGCCTTTTTTTTTTTTAGTGTTTATTCACTTTTGATAGACAGAACATGAGCAGGGGAGGGGCAGAGAGAGAGGGGGACGCAGAATCCGAAGCAGGCTCCGGGCCCTGAGCTGTCAGCACAGAGCCTGATTTGGGGCTCGAACTAACAAACCGTGACATCATGACCTGAGTGGAAGTCGGACGCTCAACTGACTGAGCCACCCAGGTGCCCCTTGCTTTTTAATCCCAGTAGTATCCAATGGAATTTTAGTGTTTAGTAATCAAACTTTAGACTTCAAGCTGTTAACAAAAGACAAACCCCACAAAACCTTCAACTCCCCCTCAAAACAACAAAAACCCCCAAAACAAACAAAAAACAACCAATGTTTCCTATTTTCCCTTAGCTGCAGAAAAGAGTAAAAGTATAAAGAAACTATTATGCAAAGACAATTTTAAAGTTACAACTGCAAATATTCACAAATCTCTTTCCAGTAAGATCTGTGTTAAAAAATGTTTTTTTGTCCACGGACATTGAAAGTACCATGTACAAAGAAATCATTTAAGAAAACTGGATTTCACCAACTGGGGTTACGTCTTATGAAATGAAGCTAAACCCCTTAAAAACCCTGCAATTCTGATTAGTTGTAATATTTTATTTCCTTGTAGTAATTTTGACATCTCTTTTCTAAAAAAATTAAGTCATTTGTGAGATTTCTTTGTTAGGACAAAGAAATAGTTTCTTTTTCCTTATATAATAGGTAAAATAAAACCCATAACTCAGATTCTTTAATCAAAGAAAAATGTTTTGATAGCCTTTTTGTCACTTAAATCACTAATCGGCATTTAGGTAGCTGTTGCTGCCCACTATTATAAATACTAGCTGAAAGAGAAATAAAGTAAAATCTTGTTTCATTTTAAAAATCTCATTTATCCAAGAAACATCTTGAATATTGTGGCCAGAAACTAAAATATTAGTCACTATATTGGTCCAAACAATTATATAATACAAAAGACATATCATTTTTAAAAAATTTAAATCCCAGTTAGTTAACATATAGTGTAATATAGTGTAATAATAATTTCAGAAATAGAATTTAGTGATTCATTAGTTACATATAACACCCAGTGCTCATCCCATCTCAAATCCTCCTTAATGCCCATCACCCATTTAGTCCATCCCCCACCTCCCACCCCGCCAGCAACTCTCAGTTTGTTCTCTGTATTTGAGTCTTTTATGGTTTATCTCCCTGTTTTTATATTATTTTTGCTTCCTTTCCTTTATGTTCATCTGTTTGTATCTTAAATTCATCATAGGAGTGAAATCATGTTTGTTGTTCTCTGACTTATTTTGCTTAGCATAATACACTCTAGTTCCATCTGTGTTGTTGCAAATGGCCAGATTTCATTCTTTTTGATCACTGAGTAATATTCCAGTACACACACACACACACACACACACACACACACACACACACACACACACACAACACATCTTTTTTATCCATTCATCAGTCGATGGACATTTGAGCTCTTTCCATAATTTGGCTATTGTTGATAGTGCAAGACAGATAATTTTCGAACTACAAAGTAATCTAAACTATATACTTAAGAGGCCAGGTATAAAAGATACTCTCCAAATGAAAGCTGCATGGTTTTTGTTTGATTGTTGGGTATTCTTTTGTTTTTCCTTAAAACCTAGCTGTTGTGAAAATACCAGGCTTAACACATCACAAGAACTTCCAAAAATACCCAGTATAGACAAAAGTTCTCACAAAAAAGCAAAGGAAAATGTTAACACTTCATCTTGGACCTCCCTGCCTCTAGAACTGTGAGAAATTAGAGGTTTGTTATTTATAAAACACCCAGTCCATGGAATTGTGTTACGGCAGCCAGAATGAACTAAGACATTCAGCAAATGATCAAGATTACACTGCCAGTAATGTTATGTAGGTAATAGCATCCCAGATATTATGTGATAGGATGTGCACTTCACCTCCATGGTATTATTCTTTCCCAATACTCATTACCCCAGTATAATTGCCAAAAAAGCATCTAACAAATTCAAAATCAAGGATAGCCCACAAAATACCTCAAAAGCAGAATACCTGAAAATTGTCAAGGTCATGAAAAATAAGCAAAGACTGAGAAACTAACATGGACTAGAGGATACTAAGGAGACAGGCCAAGTAACTGCAACATGGATTCATAGATTGGATCATGGAACTAGATCATGGAAATGAAAAAGAACATTAATGGAAAAATTGGTGAAATCTGAACAATGTCTGGAGCATAGATAATAATCATCAACATTGCTTCTGTATTGATTATTGTAATCATAGCAATAAAGTAGTTATTTGTCTATATGCATAACTTTATAGTTTGTAAAACTTGCTTACGCTCATTAACCCACCTGATTCTTACCTAGAAAAGTTAAGTCACATATGAAGAAGTGATGTTATGTGCATTTTACAGAATAGGAAAATGTTACCTCTGAAGAACTGTCTCTCCATATGTATGCAAAATATGTTTATAGCCAAGCATTTGTTGACAAATTTATGAGCTGGTCCTGCCCCCCCCCCCCCCCAACACACTAGGAGAGTTACACTTGGAGCTTATGGTGAGGGAGTTGGGGATACAAACAAGAACTCTGGCCTTTTGAGGAGGCATTTTTTTCCAGACAGCCATCAAACCTCCTTCCCAAGAGGGCATCTTCAACAGCTTGTGAGCAGTCGTTGGGATCTTTTATGATAAAAAAAGAGGCATACCTAGATTAATTCTTGGGTTAGCTGACAAATGTTGGCTATACAAGAAGGCAGAATACTGAAACTTCTTTATCAGACCTTATCATGGGCTTTGGCTACCTTTATCTGACTCCATAACCAGTAATGGCATCATGCTTTCAATAAATTTTTCAAGTACTGTTACTAGTTTCCTGTCATTGCTGTAAAAAATAATGTAATTTGATGACTTAAAACAGAAACTTCTCTCACATATCTGGCGGCCAGAAATCAAGGTGTCAGCCAGGATGTACATCCTCCAGAGGCCCTAGGGACCAATTCTTTGCCTTCTCCACCTTTCAATGGTTGCAGGTGATCCCTGGCTTATGTCTGTATTATTTAAATCTCTGCCTCCATGGTCATATTGCCTCCTCTTCTCCTGTGTCCATCTGGTCTCCTCCCCACTGCCCTTTTTTTTAAGTAGGCTCCATACCCAGTGTGAAAGCTTGAACTCATGACCCTGAGATCAAGAGTCATGTGCTCCACTGACTGTGCTGCCCAGGTGCCCCTATTTCTGCTTCTTTTATAATTGCATTAAGGGCCCACCCACATAATCCAGGATAAACTCCCCTCAAGATCCTTACTTTTTTTTTTTTTTTTTTTTTTTTTTGCCAGATAAGGTAATAGTCACAGGTTCCAGGGATTAGGATGTGGACATTTATTTGGGGCCACCATCCATCCCACTATAAGTACTTACTTTGCCAGGCTCTTATTTGCTTAGTAGAAAAGAGCACCAAGACTGAAACTCAAAGTGATGTATCTTTAGTCAGCTTGGTCATTAACTGTAGGACTCAGAAAGTTACCCAGCCTCTCTGGGTTTCATTTCCTCATCTGTCACATGGAGCCATTGGTACCTGCTCTGATGCCTCACAGTGCTGCAATGAGACTTAAATGGCACTGGAGATATAAAATTGCTTACAGAGCATAAGGCATTCTAGTGATGTTTAAGAGATGACTAGTGATGATAAATTTGATTATTAATATAGATGATGAGAAAAAATATATAGCCACACAAGAAGGTTAAAGGGAAATAAATGGGGTCCAAATTGCATAAGGACGTACAAAAAAGAATCTGAAAGAAAATATTCATTATGGTTATTTCTGGAGGGTGGAATTATAAGTGACTTCTTTGCACCTGTCTGTATGTTCCAAATTCTTTACAATGAGCACACAATACTTTTATGGTCCTTACCTCCCAGGATCGCTGAGATCATTAAATAACTGATAACTTAGCCAGGTGTTTCAGTCAGTACTCCATGTGAATTTTTTTTAAATTTCAATATAAAAGTAGATCAATCTGATTTTATAATAATAAATGCAAACACCTGGATTTTAACAGAGCACCTGATATTTCTATCATGACTTCAAATATATAAACATAAGATAGAATCAGAGTTAGGGGCGCCTGGGTGGCGCAGTCGGTTAAGCGTCCGACTTCAGCCAGGTCACGATCTCGCGGTCCGGGAGTTCGAGCCCCGTGTCGGGCTCTGGGCTGATGGCTCAGAGCCTGGAGCCTGTTTCCGATTCTGTGTCTCCCTCTCTCTCTGACCCTCCCCTGTTCATGCTCTGTCTCTCTCTGTCCCAAAAATAAATAAACATTGGGAAAAAAAATTAAAAAAAAAAAAAAAAAGATAGAATCAGAGTTGAGTAATGGTTATAGTCAAGTTAGGACATTTCTCATATAATAACAAAAAGCTCTGAGGTGCCTGGGTGGCTCAGTTGGTTAAGCATCCTACTCTTGATCTCAGATCAGGTCATGATCTTGCCATTGGTGAGATAGAGCCCTGTATGGGGCTCTGCACTGATAGCCCATAAGACTACTTGGGATTCTCTCTCTCCCTCTCTCTCCTCCTCCCTGTCTCGTATGTGTGCATGCGCACATGCTCTCTCAAAGTAAGTAACATTTTTAAAAAAGAACAAAGTTCCACGTCTAGTCATTTCTTCTTTTTCTTTTTAAAGATTTTAATGTTTATTTATTTTTGAGAGCGTGTGTGCAAGCAGGGGAGGAGCAGAGAGAGAGAAGGAAGGAGACGATCTGAAGCAGGCTCCCCACTGTCAGCACAAAGTCCCACGAGGGGCTTGAACCCAGGAACCCCAAGATCATGACCCTGGGAGTGCCTGAAGTCAGACACTCAACTGACTGAACCACCCAGTCACCCCTCTAGTCATTTCTCATTCAATATATTCATTTTATGATATAGAAGAATATGCTTATCACGTTCATAAACAGCATTAAGAAGTTGAATAAAGAACATTTCAAATGACGAAGTATGGATCAAAAAGAGTATCAAAAGGCTAGAATAATGTGCTCTCATTCCTGTGAACTAAACTAGAAAATACCCCATACCCACTGCAAAGTATCTGGGCACAATGTTCTTTAGTACCCAAGATATCTTGAAATCTCACAGAAAATAGCAGAGAATCATCACTTCCATCCCAGAACTGGGGTTTCTACAACTTCAGAACGAGAGCCTAAGACCCTAATTGTCATTTCTCAAGGACAATATTGTACTATTGGCAACCACACTTTCCAATTTAGAACTCATATAGTTAAGGCCCATAGGGTCCTCAGCCATGAAAATGGTAACAAAATTTTATTTTATTTTAATGTTTAATTTATTCTTGAGAGAGAGAGAGAGAGAGAGAGAGAGTGAGAGAGAGACAGAGAGAGAGAGTGAGAGAGAGACAGAGAGAGAGAGTGAGAGAGAGACAGGGAGAGAGGGAGACACAGAATCCCAAACAGGCTCCAGGCTCCTAGGTGTCAGCACAGAGCCCGACACAGGGCTTGAACTCACGAGCCATGAGATCATGATCTGAGCCAAAGTCGGACGCTCAACTGACTGAGCCACCCAGGTGCCCCAGTAACAAAATTTTAAAGTGGCATACCAGGAAACCAAATCCAACAACAACAACAACAACAAAAAATGAAGGAATTAAGTTACAGCAATTCCTGACCATGTCCCCACAATGCCATCTCTAGAGCAAGCTCACAAAGAAACCCAGTATCCTTTTTTTCCCTTCCAAGTATGTATGTATGTGTGTATTTTTTAAATGTTTATCTTTGAGAGAGAGAGAGGGAGGGAGAGAGGGAGGGAGGGAGGACGCTTGCAAGTAGGATAGGGGCAGAGCAAGAGGGAGACAGAGGATCTGCAGTGGGCTCTGTGCTGACAGCAGAGAGCTTGATGTGGGACTCGTACTTATAAACTATGAGATCTGACCTGAGTGGAAGTTAGACGCTTAACCCACTGAACCACCCATGTGCCCCACCCCACCCCCGAAGTTTTTATTTAAGTTCAAGTTAGTTAATGAAAGCCAATATCCTTTAAGAAAAGGTTACCAATTAAAAAACTATTTTCAAAAACTATCAGGATTCCTTTACTCTAGATTTAGACAATGAACCTTAAAAACATTATGCTAATGGGGGTACATGGGTGGCTCAGTCGGTTGAGCGTCCGACTTCAGCTCAGGTCATGATCTCGTGGTTGATGAGTTCAAGCCTTGCGTCGGGCTCTATGCTGACAGCTCAGAGCCTGGAGCCTGGAGCCTGCCTTGGATTCTGTGTCTCCCTCTCTTTCCACCCCTCTTCTGCTCATGCTCTGTCTCAAAAATAAACATTAAAAAAAAATTATGCTAATGGAAATAAGCTAATCATGAAAAGACAAATATTAGGTTATTCCATTTTTGAGTTACCTAGAATAGTCAAATGTATAGAAACAGGAAGTAGAAAGGTAGTTGCCAGGGTGTGAGGGAAGAGGGGAGTGTCAGTTTGAGATGATGACAATAGATGGTGGTGATGGTTACATAATAATGTGACTGTACTTAATGCCACTGAACCATACACTTAAAAATGGTTAATTTTATGTTATGTATACTTTACCACCATTAAAAAAAATGAAATGGGAAAAAAGTCCACTCAACAGAATTACCATAGGACTCTGTGATTCCACTCCTAGATACATACCCAAGAGAATTAAAAAACAGGTACTCAAATCTTTGTACGTAAATGTTCATATCAGCACTATTTACAATAGCAAGAAGGCAGAAACAACTCAAATGTCTATCAAAAGAGGAATGAATAAAAAATGCGGTCTAGGGGCGCCTGGGTGGCGCAGTCGGTTAAGCGTCCGACTTCAGCCAGGTCACGATCTCGCGGTCCGGGAGTTCGAGCCCCGCGTCGGGCTCTGGGCTGATGGCTCAGAGCCTGGAGCCTGTTTCCGATTCTGTGTCTCCCTCTCTCTCTGCCCCTCCCCCGTTCATGCTCTGTCTCTCTCTGTCGCAAAAATAAATAAATGTTGAAAAAAAAAAATTAAAAAAAAAAAAAATGCGGTCTATCCATATAATGGAATGTTATTCAACAATGAAAAGAAAGGAAGTACTGATACAGGCTCCAACAAGGATGAACCTCAAAAACTTGGGAAGTGAAAGAAGCCAGACACAAAAGCGCCACATATTGTAGGATTCCATTTTTATGAAATATGCACTAAAGGCAAATCCATGCAGACAGGAATGGTGTTTCCAGGGTCTATGGGGAAGGAAAATAGGGAGATACTGCTTAATGGGTTTGGGGTTTTCTTTTGGGGTGATGAAAGTGTTTTGGAACTAGATAGACGTGCTGGTTGCACATGTTATGAATATACTGCCACTGAATTGTATACTTATAATAATGATGGATTTTAGGGGCGGTGCCTGGGTGGCTCAGTCAGTTAAGTGTCCTACTTCGGCTCAGGTCATGATCTCACCGTTCATGTGTTAGAGCCCTGCATCGGGCTCTGTGCTGACAGCTCAGAGCCTGGAGCCTGCTTCTGTTTCTGTGTCTCCCTCCCTCTGCCCCTCCCGCACTCATGTTCTGTCTCTCTCTCAAAAGTAAATACATGTTAAAAAAAATTTTTTTTAAATGGTAGATTGTTATGATTTTTACCTAAATTAAAACAACAAAAAAGCATACCCAAACTGTATTCCACATTAAATCTAGCAAATGAATTTCTAAATTGACAAGTTTTCCCTTACCCCCAAATAACATACAACTACGATCCATAAATGTTTCTAAGATACTGTCTCCTTGGATGACACACTGAATTCCAGTCTCCCAATTCTTCCAGAATCTCTGTCACTCCTACATCATACTAAAGAAAAGGGGGAACTTCTTATGCGACTCATAAAAAATACATTCAGATTCTCGATCTCTATTTGGCCCTTTATGATTGAGCTTTCACATCGTAGCGCCTTACCTTCTTTTCTGAGGATGGTCTAACTGCTGGGGCCCTTAAATACAAACCCATTCTTTGGGTAGAGTCCTGGCCTGGTCATTTGTGTGTACAAGTCCATCATCGGCTGCGTACTACAATGCAAGTTAGAACAAACAGGATCATAAGATGGACAAACTGCCACTATGGACGATTAGCATTTCAACTGAATAGATCTACGGACAGTACTATATGACATTTAGAATGTAGGAAACAGCTCAAATGCTGGTAAGAGCCACATATGTAACAACTAATCCCAAGTCACCACTTCCTACTTAATAAAACCTTCTTTTAGGGAAGGGGTTAGTTAGAGTGAACACAGGGATAAAGAACCCATAACACAATAAACAACAAACACGTCAGATCATGCTAACAGTAGTTTCCATGATATCACAGGTGTGACTAGATATAAAATAGTTTGAGTACCAACTATTTGCAAAGTATTGTCCAATAAGCCCAGCATCTGCAAGCAACTCTGTGAACTTTAAATATTGTATTTGTAATATCAACCTAATTCTCTCAAGCAGACAGCAGATAAACATAATAGCGGCAAGAGGCTTAAAGAGATACTGATTAAAGTCAGTATTCTGAGAAAAAACAAAAACTAAAACCATTAAAAATGCAAAGCATTAACAGTAAAGGATAAAGCAAATGGCAAATCAAGTTATAAGAATTATGTAAGGAGACCAGAGAGTCCAGAATAAGAGGCCCATCAAATATAGATACAGGTTTATTTTCACGACCAGAATGACATTCTCCTGATCAAATATTTTCATGGTAGTTTGTCTTCATGTATTCAGTCCTCATTCTATAAATCTCATTTACCAAAATCGGCCCAACCCAGGCACTTTAACTTTATAAAATCACAGATTTTTAAAAAGTTTACCTATTTATTTATTTTAGTATTCCCTACACCCAACGTGGGGCTCAAACTCACAAATCTGAGATCAAGGGTAGCATGCTCTTCTGACTGAGCCAGACAGGTGCCCCTACAAAATTACAAAATTGATAGCAGAACCCATGTGCTGCATTTTGTTTTGGACATCAGAATTCTTCCCTTTTTGTAAATCCTTGCCCTCTCTGGCTTCATACCCCCTTCCCCACTACCACCAAGTGTGAAGTATGGAAAAATTACGTCGAAGTAGAAGGAATTTTGCTAAGGGTAGGAGAAACATATATCCAAAAATTATGTTTAAATATAATGTTTATAGGAAATGACATATGCCATTATTATCTTGAGATGTTTTTTAGAAGGCAGAATTGGAAACTATCAAGAGATTTCACTCAACCAATTATTACTAAGTATTTGCTTTATTATATGAATATATTACATAACCAGAAATAAAATGAAAACCTTCCAATACATCAACAGCAATGAATACACTGTAAATAAAAATAAATACAAAATATACTTAAGAGAACACAGTTTTAAGTCACACTCTACTGATTTTGTCTTATGGTAAATCTACACCCAATCCGGATTCCTATAGCTAGGGACTATTACCAAAATAATTAAGGACAGAAAAAAATAAGAAGACACAGACTCTTGGGGCACCTGGGTGGCTCAGTCCCATAAGTATCCGAGTCTTGATCTCAGCTCAGGTCATGATCTCAGGGTCACGGTTTCAAGCCCTGTGTGATTCATTCAATCAAGCTTGTGATTCATTCTCTCTCTTTCTCTCTTTCAAAAATAAATAAAAACTTAAAAAACAAAACCATTAAAAAAAAAGAAAACAAACAAAAAAATAGACATGGACTCTCAAAGACTGAATGTATGAGCCTTCATGTAAGAGTGATATAAAATTAGGATACAAAAGATTTTGGATTTTGTAACTGCCTTAAAACTCAAATTACTAAAGACATTGGAATAATTTGATATACTTAATTTGATAAGTGAGGTTTATATATAATCTTTTTCTTTTCTTTTTTTTAAGGAAGCTTTATGCTCAATGTGGGGCTTGAACTCACAACCCTGGGATCAACAGTCGCATGGTCTACTGATTGAACCAGACAGGTGCTCCTAGTTCCTACGTAATCCTAATTGGTTGAACCAGGTCATGAACTCCAAGCACTTCAGCAATGAAGGCCAAATTCCTTGAGATCAAATAATTTTGTACGATCTTCTTACTTCTGATTACACCAGATAACTCTACTCCAGCCTTCAATGATTCCCTAGAAGATACTAGAAGGTAAACTGCTATAAACTGCAACTTTGAAGCACATCAATCTTGTAGCTATAAATCTAGAAATAACTGCTTTTACTTGTTTCTGGTAGAATACCCACAAAAGCCAGCCAGAGAACACTTCATAATAAGAGCAATTTTGCTTAATCTCACAACCAATTTATGTGTATGACCTCTTAATTCTAGTCATTGCAAAGCTAAATGTTGACCAGTCAAAACAAAATAGAAAATTAATTGACTTCAAAATAGAAAATCAGCTGACTTTTAGAGCCTGAAACTTTGCTTGTACTTTCCAGAATTGGAAAACACTGGGAGAAAACACAAACTCAAAAGTTTATTAAGCAACCTCCTCAATAGCCTTCAGTAAAATTCTCTATTCCTTTCAGAATCTCATGAATCTTATGTGAAGTTTAGAGTAACTGTTTCCCCCCTTGCAAAGCTCCCAATAGGCAGCATATGGTTTAGGGAAGAAGCAAAGTATGTACAATAGTCCCCCTTATCAGCAGTTTCAGTTACCCTTGACTGACCAGAAGCAAATGATCCTAACACAATCCTAACACTACATCACGATGCGTACGTCATTCACCTCACTTCATCTTACCACACAGGCATTTTATCTTTTCACATCATCACAACAAGGGTAAATGTAGTACAGTAAGATATTTTGAGAGAGAATGACCACATTCGCATCCCTTTTATTACAGTTCTGCTTTATTATTGTTAATCTCTGTCTTTGAATTAGAATTTATCACAGGTAGGTAGGGATAGGAAAAAAGAAATTACAGGGTTTGATTCTATCTGCAATTTCAGGCATCCACTGGGTGTCTTGGAATGTTTTCTCCCATAGATAAGGGGAAAAGATCTACTGATCTCTAAAGACCTCTTACTTCCGGTATGAATGTGTTAAGCCAGGCAATAACAAAAAATAACTTTTGTCTAACCTTCACTAGATATTCTTCATTTGCCAGAAAATACACTTTCAATTTTAAAAGCCCATAAGAACATTACAATAACTTGGTAGGCTTGGGGCAGCCCCACGGAGATAATTTTAGACGAGCTCCACAATCCTCCAGGATTCATGGACACCAAGCTTGTAAACCCATTCCAATGGTGAAACAGACTCTGTAGGCATAATCCTTACAACTCTGTACTGTAAATGCTCAAGGCCTATTTTAGGTTTGATGATTATGTCCATAAATACTTCTCGGCTCTAGAGACTCAAGCAAAGTTCAGCTTCAAGAAGAAAGATAATTTTTGCTATTAATACAATAAAAGAGTTTCAAGATACTGATTTTTAGGTATTGCAAGAAAGGAATTTGGGTTCTAGGTAATTATGTGATTCAAGGAAAGAAAGGTCTCTGCTCAGAGGAGATGGCAATGAGGAGATTTTGCTCACTCTTACAGAGCTCTTATAGAGTTTACCAAGAAACATCTCATTTCGTAACTTGAGTTGGAAAACAATTGATGGACATAGGCAGTGGCAGAAAAAGTTGGTAAGAGCCAACATTCGTTTCACAAGAATTATCACAGATCATTTCATATAAGGCTCACCAAATATCCTACAGCTCATTTTAATGAGTTAGCATCTAAAGATTGAGTCTCCTTTGTTTTTTCCAGGTTAGGTAGAGAGGCCTTGACTACTTTTTACATACTCAAATTGCATGTTTAAGTACTTTTTTTTTTTTTTGGGGGGGGGGTAGTCAAGAATTAGAGGAAAACTCCTTCTTAGCCAATCCTATTCTAGATGAAAAGACCCACATTGCTGTGTACCCTGAAGAGCTTTCCCAAAGTAGCCCAATTTTCAAAAAGAGCACCAACAGATTATATTGAGACAATTAGAGTAGCCTGGAAAAGTCCTAATCTTGTCAAATGGGTGAGTTTGAAAATAGCACTCAAGGGGCGCCTGGGTGGCTCAGTCGGTTGGGCGTCTGACTTCGGCTCAGGTCATGATCTCACAGTCCGTGAGTTCGAGCCCTGCGTCGGGTTCTGTGCTGACAGCCCGGAGCCTGGAGCCTGCTTCAGATTCTGTGTCTCCCTCTCTCTGACCCTCCCCCGTTCATGCTCTGTCTCTCTCCGTCTCAAAAATAAATAAACATTAAAAAAAAAAAAATTTAAAAAACAAAAAAAAGAAAAAATAGCACTCAAAACTAGCCCCCCTGACTTTGCCTCTGGTTCTTTTTGCCTCTATAAGCAAACCTATTAGCATATGCACACATGAGGTTCAGAAAATCTGCTCTTTCCTGGCTGCATTCTTTAGGCAAATCAACTTAAGTAATAAGGGCACTGTGTATTTTCTTCTTCAAGCTACTGACCTGGTAACCTTGGAAGAAGTTAAGAATTTCCTTAACTCCAGTATTGTAGGCCAGGCCCTGCATTCTGACCACCGTGCCAGGCTGTGGAGGGACACCGCTAAGATTAGCAGCTGTAGGGAAGTAGCCAAGACTATTGGGCGAACCTGGGGGGCTAAAGGGAGAGAAAGCACAGTGAACCAATAGGAATAGACAATGTCCAATATTTATTCTAAAAGCATCAGTTATGTAAGGAAACAGACTTCCTCAAGGTGATCTTTCTTAGAATTCTCAGTTATCTGTCCCAAGACAGGTAAGAATACCATAGCTAGTCTGTCCCACGTTTCCACAAAAGTCCAAAGTTGAAAAGCAAAAGGGTTAATATAGACTTAAGTGCAAGTCTTCCCCAGAGATCCAGTTCTGAGATTCTTAAAGGGACAGGAAAGAGAGAATTAAGCCTTCGTAGTCACTCAACCACAAAGCACCACTTCCAAAGCCCAGCTCATTGATGATTAACTGGGTAGTTGCCAGGAATAGTTAGGCATGAAAATGCATGAATTCAAAGCACTAATAGGAACCACAGCCACAGTGACCAAAAGGAAAAGAAAAAGAGAAAAAAATCCAAAGTTATTGCTCCAAAGAATAGACGGTTCTACCCACATATACAAGCAATTATACAGCATAAAACACAAAGTACTATAGCACTCATGAATTAGTTCTTCCAACCTTGATTGGAAAAAAAGGTAGCAAAGTGGGTAAATTGGAAGGGATGCATAACAAGTTAAATCAATCACCATTAACACAAAGGGAAAATTGATGCTTGTGTCCTCTCCGTGCTATCTGCAGCAATTACCACCAAGAAGAACAAGCCAAGTGAATACATAATTATTCTTTATGTGGCAACTCAAGTGATTACCATATTTTGAAATTAGTTTCACCCTGCCCCCCTACCCAATTTGTTTTCCATCACAGTGGCCAGATACCCATAATTGAAAATACATAGAGAAAAATTATAAAGATGTTAGTAGCTTAAGGATCAATAAAGACCCACAGCTTTAGATTATTCAATCTTCTAAATCTAAGTAGGTAATTATCCAACTTCAAAGACCAGTAAACACATAATGGAAGGGCTAAGAATCTGAGATTATTTATCCTACATAATCCTAACTGATGGGTTAATAGGAAAGGTGCCAGATGTGCATATAGTTCCAGACTCCTTTTTTTTTTTTATTAGTACAGAAACTTTGAGCAAGTCACTTAATTTCTCTGAACTTCAATTTCATCATTTGCTAAATGGGGATAATAGCACTTTCCTAGTTTCACAGAATTGTTCTTCAGATTCAATAATGTAACATACCAAGTTACTCCATAAATCATAAAATAATTTGTTACCTCATTCTTGTTATTTCCATAACCATCATTCCATTTCATCATTTTTAAAATATCAGAGCATGAAAAAATTACTTGACATCAAGCTGCCCTTAATCTTTTAAGTCTATAAAGCAGTGATCCTCAACTTATGTGCATATTAAAGATAGTTGGGAGATGTTTCTAACTTTGTGTGGGGAAAGTCTATTTAGAGAGTAACAGTCAATCTATATGCAACTATAAGAGCAGATACAGAGGGAATGCTGAAATTTATGCCTGAGTAGAACTTTAGCAATCACTCAGACATACCTCATCGTTTTCACAGAGGTAGAAACAGAAACTAAGAGTTAAATTATTTCCCAAAGGTCACACAACTAGTTAGCTCTTCACCAAACCAGAACCACCCAGAGTTTTTAACCACCATTCATTCAAAGACCATATTTGCTCATGTCAAATGCCTGATAACTAATTCTCAAAAACCACCAAGACTTCTCTGTGTATTTAATGGAGTAACTAGGTTTTTCCTACTAACTAGCAGAGTCAGATTGTTCCCACAGTATACAACTTACTTCTATGACTCTGTCCTGGCACATTCTATACCTTTGGCTAACGATCTCCTATAAATTAAATCCAGGTGTCTAGTACCTTCAAAATACAAACAAGACAAAATAGATAAAAGTTATCCAACTAGAAATGTAACATTATAAGTGACAATTATGTTCAGTATCTATAAGGTAACACCTATTTTCAGGAACCCTAAACTCGGAATCACATCCTTATTTTTGCACTAGGATTTCTGCTGTACACAAGGCATCTTAAGGAAAATTAAATAATTGTGTATGTACCTGACAGGAAATGAGAATAAGAATTTTCTATCAACCTAAATGCAAAGGTCTTTCAGATTATTGAAATCAGAATCAACAAAAATAACTTATTAAAAAATGACAAGATATTGACAAGGTAAACCTTTATGTAGAAAATAAAAAAGAATTTACTAAAAACAAGGTAGAAAAAACCAGTCCAGCAAGGTAACAAAATACCAGATCGACACATATAATAGATCAATTGCATTTCTTTTTTTTTTTTTTTTTTTTTAATTTTTTTTTAATTTTTTTTTTTTTTTCAACGTTTATTTATTTTTGGGACAGAGAGAGACAGAGCATGAACGGGGGAGGGGCAGAGAGAGAGGGAGACACAGAATCGGAAACAGGCTCCAGGCTCCGAGCCATCAGCCCAGAGCCTGACGCGGGGCTCGAACCCACGGACCGCGAGATCGTGACCTGGCTGAAGTCGGACGCTTAACCGACTGCGCCACCCAGGCGCCCCTAGATCAATTGCATTTCTATACACTACAGTGAAAACACAAAAATGAAATTAAGAAAGCAATTCTATTCACAATAGCATCAAAAAAAAAAAAAAAACAAAAGATGATCTAAACACAAGGAAAGACAGTCATGTTCATAAACAAAGGACTTAATATGGTTAAAATGGCAATCTTGTCTACAGATTCAATTCACAAGCTATCAAAATCTCAACTGTTTTTTTTTTTTTTTTTTTTTTTACAAAAATCAACAAAACTGAACCTAAAATGTGCACAGAAATGCAAAGGACCCAGAAGAGCCATACTGTCTTGAAAAAGAACAAAGTAGGAGTTATGTTTGCTAAATTTAAAACTTGCTATAAAACTACAGTGATCAAAATGGTGTGATACTCCCATAAGGGTAGGCAATGATCAGTGGAATTGAATTGGGTGGCCCGAAATAAACCCTTACATTTATGGTCATTTGAATTTTGACAAAGATTCCAAGACAATTTGGTGAGGAAAGAATACAAGCAAACCTTGAAGATGCTGTGGGTTTGGTTCCAGACCACTGCAATAAAGTAAACATCACAATAAATAGAGTCAAATGAATATTTTGGTTCCCCAGTGCATATACAAGTTTTGTCTAGACTATGCGGCAGTCTACTAAGTGTGTGCAATGCCATGAGGTCTAAAAACACACCTTAATTTAAAAATAACTATTTTGGGGGGCATCTGGATGGTTCAGTTGGTTAAGCGTCTGACTTTGGCTCAGGTCATGATCTCTTGGTTCATGAGTTCGAGCCCCACATCAGGCTCTGTGTTGACAGCTCAGAGCCTGGAACCTGCTTCAGATTCTGTCTCCCTCTCTCTGCCTCTCCCCTACTCACACCGTCTTTCTCTCTCAAAAATAAACAAACATTAAAGTTTTTTTTAATAACTATTTTTTAGAAGTTTTAAATTTTTATTTACTTATTTTTTACCTTAGAGAGGGAGCATGAGTTGGAAGAGAGAGAGAGAGAGAGAGAGAGAGAGAGAGAGAGAGAGAGAGAGAATCTTAAGCAGGCTCCATGCTAAGCATGGGGCCCATCTCGGGGCTTGATCCCACCAACCCAGAATCATGACCCAAGCCAAAATCAAGAGTTGGATACTCAACCAACTGAGCCACTCAGACGTCCCTAAAACTACGTTATTGCTAGAAAATGCTAAGTATCACCTAAACTTTCAGCTAGTTATAATTACTGATCACAGATCATAACAAAATTATAGAAAACTACAAATTTTTCAAATATCGCCAAAATGTGACAGAGAAACAAAGTGAGCAAATGCTGTTGAGAAAATGGTGCCGACAGACTTGCTTGAGGCAGGATTGCCATACACCTTCAATTTGTTAAAAACAAAAACAAAACAAAACAAAAACAACACAGTACCTAGGGGCACCTGGGTGACTTTTTCAGTTGGGCATTCAACTTGACTTGGGCTCAGGTCATGGTCTCCCAGTTTGAGCCCCACGTTGGGCTCTGCACTGACAGCATGGAGCCTACTTTGGATTCTCTGTCTCCCTCCTCTCTCTGCCCTTCCTCTGCTCGTGCTCTTTCTCTCTTTCAAAAATAAATAAACATTAAAAAAGAAATATACAGGGGCACTTGGGTGGCTCAGTCAGTTGAGTGTCCGACTTCGGCTCAGGTCATGATCTCGCAGTCTGTGAGTTTGAGCCCCACATCAGGCTCTGTGCTGACAGCTCGGAGCCTGGAGCCTGCTTCGGATTCTGTGTCTCTCCCTCTCTGTCTCCAGCCCTCCCCCACTCATGCTCTGTCTCTCTCTCTGTCAAAAATAAACACTAAAAAAAATTTCTTTAAAAAAAAAATACACAGTATCTACACAGTGCAAGAGAGCAAAACACAATAAAACAAAGCATGTCTGTTGTCTTTCCAATAAATGGTGCTGAAATAATGTAATACCCACATGCAAAAGAATGAATTTAGGCCTCTATCTCATATCATACAAAAAATTAATCCAAGTTGAATAAGACACCTAAATTAAGAGCAAAGATTACAGAACTCTGAGGCCCCTGGGTAGCTCTGTCAGTTGAGTGACTGACTCTTGATTTTGGCTCAGGTCATGATCTCACGGTTCGTGGGATGAAGCCCTGCATTGGGCTCTGTGCTGAGAGCACAGAGCCTGTTTGGGATTCTCTCACTCACTCTCAAAATAAATGAATAAACTTAAAAAAATAAAGTAAAATTATAGAACTCTTGCAAGAATATGTAGTAAATCTCCAGAAACTTGGGTGATATATTACAACAAAACTGTAAGTGAGAAAATAAGACACTGATAAATTGTACTTCATCAAAATTTAAAACTTTTGTGCTTTAAAAGACATCATTAAGAAAATGAAGATAACCCACAGACTGAGAAAAAGTATTTGTAAATCACACCTTAATAAGGTCTCTCATCTAGAATATATAAAGAAATCTTACCACTGAAAAACAGTAAGGAGACTAATCCAGTTTTAAAATGCACAAGAGATTTGAACATTTCTCCAAAGAAAATATACAAAAGGATAATAAGCACATATGAAGATGCTCAAAATCAATAGCCATTAAGGAAATGTAAATCAAAACTATAATGAGAAAGCAATCCACACCTACAAAAATGACTAAAATAAAATCAAGTTTAAAAGGTTGTAGAGAGGGGCGCCTGGGTGGCTCAGTTGGTTAAGTGGCCGACTTCGGCTCAGGTCGTGATCTTGCAGTCCGTGAGTTCAAGCCCCGCATCGGGCTCTGTGCTGACAGCTCAGAGCCTGGAGCCTGTTTCGGATTCTGTGTCTCACTCTCTCTCTCTGACCCTCCCCCGTTCATGCTCTGTCTCTGTCTCAAAAATAAATAAACTTTAAAAAAAAAAAATTAAAAGGCTGTGGAGAAACTGAACTCTCATACATTGCTGGTTAGAAATGTAAAATGGTAGGGCACCTGGCTGGTTCAGTTGGTGGAACATTAGACTCTTGGTCTTGGGTTGTGGGTTTCAGTCCGAAGTTGGGTATAGAGACTGCTTAAAAATAAAGTCTTAAGGGGTGCCTGGGTGGCTCAGGTTGTGATCTCATTGTTTGTAAGTTTTAGTCCCCCCCTCAGGCTCTCTGCTGTTGGTGCAGAGCCCGCTTCAGATCCTCTGTTTCTCTTCCTCTCTGCCCTTCTCCCACTCGTGTGTGCTCACACACTCTCTCAAAATAAATAACATTAAAAAATTTAAACATCATAAAAAAAAAAAGAAATGTAAAATGGTGAAGCTCCTTTGGACAACAGTTTCGCTCTTTCTCAAAAGTTAAACTTAGAATTAACGTATGACACAGCAATCCCACTCCTAGGTGTAAACCTTATACTAGAAATCTGAAAATTTATACACATGCAAAAACTTGAATGTAGAGGTACACAGTACCATTATACTTAATAGTCAAAACACCTTCAGATGTCCAACAAGTGATAAATGGACAAACTAAATGTTGTAAATCCCTAAAATATTATTAGCCATAATATTATTTAGCCATAAAAAAGAATAATGCTACAGTATGAATGAACTTCAAAACATGCTCCATAAAAGAAGCCAGGCACAAAGACCACATGTGGTATGACTTCATTTATATGAAGTATCTGCAAGAGGCAAATCCGTAGAAACCAAAAATAAGTTGGTAGTTCTTTAGGGATGGGGTTACGGGAGAGAGTGAAGGGGGTAGGAGGAGGTGAATAGGAGTTTCCACTAATGGCCACCAGGTTTCTTTTTGGGGTGATAGGTTATTCTTAAATTAGAATGTTATATTATCAGAAACAGGCTCCAGGCTCCGAGCCATCAGCCCAGAGCCTGACGCGGGGCTCGAACTCCCGGACCGCGAGATCGTGACCTGGCTGAAGTCGGACGCTCAACCGACTGCGCCACCCAGGTGCCCCTTTTTCTATTTTTTTTTTTTAATTTTTTTTTAAAAGAGTCAATTTTCAAAGCAAGAAAGAGTATCCAATGGAAAAAAGACAGTCTCTTCAGCACATGGTGCTGGGAAAGCTGGAGAGCAACATGCAGAAGAATGAAACCACTTTCTTACACCATACACAAAAATAAACTCAAAATGGATGAAAGACTTAAATGTGAGACAGGAAACTATCAAAATCATAGAGGAGAAAACAGGCAACAATCTCTTTGACCTCAGCTGTAGCAACTCCTTACTAGACCTGTCTTGGAGGCAAGGGAAATAAAAGCAAAAGTGAACTATTGGGACTTCATCAAGATAGAAAGCTTCTGGACAGCAAAGGAAACAATCAACAAAACTAAAAGGCAATCGACAGAATGGGAGAAGATATTTGCAAATGACATATCACATAAAGGGTCAGTATTCGAAATCTACCAAGAACTATTCAAACTCAACACCCAAAAAACAAATAATCCAGTGAAGAAATGGGCAGAAGACATGAATAGATACTTCTCCAAAGAAGACATCCAGATGGCTAACAGACACATGGAAACATGCGCCACATCACTCATCATCGGGGAAATACAAATCAAATCCACAATGAGATACCACCTCACACCTGTCAGAATGGCTAACATTAACAACTCAGGCAACAACGGATGTTGGAGAAGATGTGGAGAAAGGGGAACCCTTTTCCACTGTTGGTGGGAAAGCAAACTGGGTACAGCCACTCTGGAAAACAGTATGGAGGTTTCTCAAAAAATTAAAAATAGAATTACCCTCTGATCCATCAGTTGCACTACTGGGTATTTATCCAAATGAGACAAAGATGCTGAATTAAAGGGGCACATGCATCCAAATGTTTATAGCAGCACTATCAACAATAGCCAAATTATGCAAAGAGTCCAAATGTCCATCAACTAACAAATGAAGATGTGTTACATATACACAATGGAATACTACTCAGCAATCAAAAGGAATGAAATCTTGCCATTTGCAACAACATGGATGCTAAGTGAAATCAGTCAGAGAGACAAATATATGATTTCACTCATATATGGAATTAAAAAAAATTTTTTTTAATGTTTATTTATTTCTGAGAGAGAGAGAGACAGAGTGTGAACAGGGGAGGGGCAGAGAGAGGGAGGCACAGAATCCAAAACAGGCTCCAGGCTCCGAGCTATCAGAGCCTGATGTGGGGCTCAAACTCACGAGCCACGAGATCATGACCTGAGCTGAAGTCGGACGCTCCACCGACTGAGCCACCCAGGCGCCCCACTCATATATGGAATTTAAGAAACACAACAGATGAACATAGAGGAAGGGAAGGAAAAATAAGATAAAAACAAAGATGGAGGCAAACCATAAGAGATTTTTAAAAATTTTTTTTAATGTTTATTTATTTTTGAGAGAGAGAAGGAGACAGAGAATCTGAAACAGACACCAGACTCTGAGCTGTCAGCACAGAGCCCAACATGGGGCTCAGACTCAGGAACCGTGAGATCATGACCTGAGCTGAAGTCGGATGCTTAACAGACTGAGTCACCTAGGTGCCCCATAAAAGACTCTACTGCATTGTATGTTAATTTGAATTTGAATAAATTTTAAAAAATAAAATGGGTCAATTTTACAGTATATAAAGTCCCTCAATAAATATGAAAAATCATAGCATTAACTTTTCAGCTAATTGAGTTAAAGACCAATTTATAGTCAATGTCTGAGATATTCAATGCTTTTCATGGAACATAAATTACTGAGTTATAAAAAAATCTTAGGATGTGCCTGGCTGGCTTATTTGGAAGAGCATGAGACTTTTAATATCGGGGTTGTAAATTCGAGCCTCACATGGGGTGTTAGAGATTACTTAAGTAAATAAAACTTTAAAAAATTTTAAGTCTTTTATCAGATTCTGTGTAGATTAAAAAACATTATGAAAGATAAGAGAAACAAATTTCAACATAAGAATAGCTTCAAAATATGTATGGATTTCTCTGCCACAACAGAATAAGGAGAACACAGAAATTATGTGCATTTGCTTTATGGCAGTAATTTAGAAAAAGACAAGAAATTCAAGCAGGAAATTTTCTAACCACTCCAATTAAGAACATAAATGAGACGGACGCCTAGGTGGCTCAGTTGGTTGAGTGTCCTACTTCAGCTCAGGTCATGATCTCGCAGTCCTTGAGTTTGAGCCCCGCGTCGGGTTCTGTACTGACAGCTCAGTGCCTGGAGCCTGTTTGAGATTGTGTCCCCCTCTCTCTGCCCCTCCCCCACTCTGTCTCTATCAAAAACGAATAAATGTTAAAACAAACAAACCATAAACAAGAGCTACCCATCAAAAGATTATACTAGTAACTCATCTTAATCTTTACGTTCAGTCGTTCAGCCATTACTGTTTTGGGTTCTTGCTGCCATTATACCCTTAGTGAGGTTTCAGATTCTCAAGTGCAAGTGTTTATCAATGCCTCATGCGTATAGGAGGTCCACAATGTAACTTCTACTCAGAAGCCACAAAGGTTAAAAAAAAACTGATAGGACTAAAAAGGTAACACTGAACTCAAAGGTCCTGTGGTTGGAAAGATTGTACCGTAGGCACATAAGCAAGAAGGTTGCACTTGAGGGGCATCTGAGTGGCTCAGTTAAGCGTCCAACTCTTACTTTTGCCTCAGGTCACGATCTCAGTTTGTGGGATCAAGCCCTGCATTGGACTCTATTCTGACAGGGTAGAGCCTGCTTGGGATTCTCTCTACCCCCCTCAAAATAAATAATATTAAAAGGAAAAAAAAAAGGGAGAGACTGCACTTGAGCTGGGTGCAACCCCAATAAGAATGAGGGGAGGCAGAGGAAATGAAGGGAAAAAGAACACAAGAAGTAAAGACATTATTTATGACCACTTGCTGGGACAAGCTGCACTGAGACAGTGTTAAGAAACTGCTTAATGAAACACATGAATAAGTATATTATAAAGCTGTTGAAGATTCCCTCCACTGCAGTACTCCATGTCTTCTCTGTCCAGTTAAAACCTTTTTCAAACCCAATGTAGAGAAAACCTATATTTGTGAGAAGTTATGACTTCCTTTCCTTTGAAGTTAGGAGTTTTGAATATAGGTTTCCTTTCATCTGACTACCTGCTCAGAGTTCAAGATTGTTATTCCCATATCAATAGCCTAAGAGTCTATTGTTAAGACTACCCAAACATTTCTTTTCTATCCTTTATTTTCCCAGATTCGAATTTATATCTAATTTTGTAATACCCAATGTATTTGAGTAAGTCTTACAAAAATTCTTGCAGAACAGGGAAAGACATATGAAAATACTGGGGGCTGGGGTGCCTGGGTGGCTCAGTCGGTTGAGTGTCCGACTTCAGCTCAGGTCATGGTCTCGCGGTTTGTGGGTTTGAGCCCCGCGTCGGGCTCTGTGCTGACAGCTTGGAGCCTGGAGCCTGCTTCGGACTCTGTGTGTCTCTCTTTCTGCCCCTCCCCTGCTCATGCTCTGTCTCTGTCTCAAAAATAAATATAAACATTAAAAAAAATTAAAAGAAAAAAAAAAATACTGGGGCCAAGATGCCTACCACATCAGAACACTCATAATACACACTCTGTTGAAAACAAGCCTCATAATACCCTTCCTCATTTACTAATTACAAACTACTAAACATTGGTAACACAAATTAATGTCATCAGATGACATTCAAAATCAAGGTAGTCATAGTGTGACAATATTCTTAATTTGAAGACTTGCCAGATTTCTCTTGAAAAGAGAAATCTAAGCATTATGTAGTCTGTTAGAGAAATAGGTTAAGTGAAAAGATTCATGAAATACATTCTCCCCTCTGATGAGTTACAACACATTAACCTAGGAAATATTCCCTTGCCAAAATTATTGCACAACCTTTGTAACAACATTCATCAACACCACAGTGTTACAAAGACCATGTATTCGGAAGTGACTCTTTGAATTCCAGCAAGGGTGAAGTCTGGAGTCAATTTTCATGTAGGAAATTTTTGATCTGACTTGACTTTTTCATTTGAAATCAATAATCTCAAGGTTAATTTTCAGCACTGTTTATGAATTTTGTGTGGCAGTTGCCCATACTGATTACTACACCTGGGCTCTTCTTAAAGACTAGAAGGTAAATGTTACTACTGGGAGAAACTAGGTAGGGTGTATAGGAGATTTCTCCCTACTATTTACTACAATTGCATGTGAATTAAATTATACTTCTTTCAAAAGCTAAGTTTGAAAATATGAAATATAGGCATCTCCCAGAGGCTTGGTAGTTTTTTTTTTTTGGTTCAAATGCAAAGAATTCCAGAATAGAATACGATAATGCTGTACAACAAAGCAAACAGTGCAGAATGCCTCAATATTACTAAATCTACACTGCTTAGGTAGAAATAAGCTGATTGTATAACAAATGGTTATCCCAGGAAAGAAATAATCTCTACCACCCCCAATATTTCACATGGGCATGCAAATGAAGCACACTCATGAATAAAATAAAATATCCCTTGTCCTCTTTCTTGGTCCAAGGAATATGTTACTTTTTCAGTGTCCTACAAAAGGTGAGGTGATGCATACAAAGACATTTATGTTAATCTGGCTTTTCTTTTTTTTTTTTATTTTTTTATTTTTAAAAAAATTTTTTTTTCAACGTTTATTTATTTTTGGGACAGAGAGAGACAGAGCATGAACGGGGGAGGGGCAGAGAGAGAGGGAGACAGAATCGGAAACAGGCTCCAGGCTCTGAGCCATCAGCCCAGAGCCCGACGCGGGGCTCGAACTCACGGACCGCAAGATCGTGACCTGGCTGAAGTAGGACGCTTAACCGACTGCGCCACCCAGGCGCCCCAATCTGGCTTTTCTTAAATTAGATGGCATTGAGTTCAAAAGCAGATTTTTCACCGGTGCTACAGCTTTGATGCAAAGGAGAATATGCTTTTCCTAGAAAACTGAAAGATCAGAATAAAAGGTGGGACTTCATGTAACTGGAGAGGAAAAGGTGTGATCTAACAGAGTTTTGAGTGGTAAACAGGGTGGGCATGAACATATTATATTGGCCTTTCTAACTTCTTTGTACCCTTGGCTAAGCTCTAGGATACTAAGGAACTGGAACGGTCTTCCAAAAAGAGGGGAATTGGGGGTGCCTGGGTGGCTCAGTAGGTTAAGTGTTGGACTCTTGATCTCAGCTCAAGTCATGATCTCACTGTTTGGTTCATGAGATCAAACCAGGCGTGGGGCTCTGCACTGACAGTGTGGAGCCTGCTTGGGATTCTCTCTCTCCCCTCTCTCTGTCCTCCCCTGTGTGCTCGCTCACATTCTCTCTCTCAAAATAAACAAACTTAAAAAAAAGGAGGAGAAAGAATGTCCATAAACAGAAAATAAAAACCACATATGCTTTTATTTCACTTACTCTTCATGATGTTATTGTCACAGCCACACATTTAAACTGCCAAAAACTTATTTAGTATTAAATGGTTCATGGGGCGTCTGGATGGCTCATTTGCTTAAATGTCTGACTTCAGCTCAGGTCATGATCTCGAGGTTCGTGAGTTTGAGTTTGTGTCTGCTGTCAGCACAAAGCCCACCTCGGATCCTGTGTCTCCCTCTTTCTCGGCCCCTCCCCAGCTCAAGCGTGGGCACGCTCACACTCTCTCTCAAAAATAAACATTAAATAAACAAACAAACAATTCATGTTTTCTCCTTAAATTGTTCCTCAAGAAACCCAAATCCTTATGATAAAAGATGCCATATCTCAGAGCAGTAGCCACTGGAGAGTTTATCTTCAAATTTTTAAAGAGAGCAAGTTAGAGACAAAATAAAGACAAATGCTCTCGAGCTGAAGGAGACCACTGACGGCACTGACTTTGAACAGGGTTACATACATACTCCGTCAGCTGCTCTATACCAGAAAGAGTCCAGGTTTTGTTAATGTTCCCAACAGATATCACACAGAGGTACTAAGTAATAGTTTGCTCAGTTAAATTGAAAGTCAAAAACAGTTAAATCCAGGGTGCCTGGCTGGCTCAGTCAGTAGAGCATGCAACTCTTGTTCTCATGGTCATAGGTTCGAGGCCCATGTCAGGGGCAGAGAATAGTCAAAATAAAATAAAAATAATAATAAAATCTTAAACAGTTAAAACCAATCACTTCTTTTTGAGGGACATGCTTTAAAAATTCTGCAAAATACTTGGCATCTTAAACTCTTAAAGTAATGAACACATTAAATTAATTTCAAGTCAAACTGACATATTTTATAAAAAAAAAGTAGGGAATTTAAAAATCTTTAAAAAGAGACACAAACTCCAACACTTCTGATTAATATCCTTTTTTAGCCTCACATGTGCTCTCTTAAGACTTCCTCCATTTATCAGGGAATATGGTCAAAATATACATGAAAACTTACGCAGAAATTTTTCAATAGCCTCAAATGCTTTATAGTCATGTCAGATTAGAGTTTAGTGGTATTATTCCAAAACTGTGAACTATTTTATAGTTTTTTGGAATTTTTAAAAATTATTCTAGATTTTGCAGTATAAATAAGAGGACATTCCCATGTTTCAACACCTTGTTTATGTGGGCAATTTCATTACAATTAGGGAAATGTCAATTAAAATAATGAAATATATTAGGGGTTATTTGAAAGTATTAATTTAAATTTAATACACATGATCTTTGATTAAAAATTTCATTTCTGTGAAATTGTCCTACAGAAATAGATGTACTTAAAGATCAATACAAACTTTAATAGAGAACAAATTTTTTTTTAATTTTTTTTTTTTTTGAGAGAGAGCACAAGCAGTGAAGGACAGTGAGGAAGGGGGACAGAGGATCTGAAGCAGGATCTATGCTGATAGCAGCGAGCCCAATGTGGGGCGTGAACTCACAAACTGTGAGATCATGACCTGAGTCAAAGTCAGATGCTCAACTGATTGAGCCACCGAGGTGCCCTGAGAAAAATTTTTTTTAAATTAGAGGTCTAAAAATAAAGGAATTGTTAAATTCTCATGTATTTTCACCCTTGTGACATCATGCGGAAGTTTAAACCTCTCATGGCAGGTTTAAAAAAAAAAAAAAGGAAAGAAACAGGTGCCTGAGTTGCTCAGTTGGTTGACTATACTGTCTCCTGATGTTCGCTCAGGTCATGATCCCAGGGTTGTGGGATCAAGCCCCCCAATCAGGCTCTGTCTCCCTCTCTCTCCTTCTGCTCCCCTTCCCCACTCTCTCTCCCAAAAATAAAAAAGGAACAAATGAGCAGTACATGTTAAGTATGCCACACTATTTAGAAATGCAAACATATGTGTGTATTCTCAAACCAATAAGAGTGATTGCTTCTGGACTTAGAGGTTTATAAAATGGGAGTCTACTTTTACTCACCATATTTCTATACTCTTAGACTTAACAAGAGGACCTTACCAACTTTAAAACTACTAGAAAAAAATTAACCTACAGGCAAGGGCATGAAATTACAGGAGCTATCAAGCCATAAATGTCAGTTCCTCCTGCCTTTGGGGTTTCCATTCAAGACT
Organism: Puma concolor; assembly: GCF_028749965.1. Lineage (NCBI taxonomy): Eukaryota > Metazoa > Chordata > Mammalia > Carnivora > Felidae > Puma > Puma concolor. Next base: position 42,458,963 of record NC_141684.1, read on the forward strand.
TAAGTTCCCATCTTACCACGATAGCTAGCTATTTCTAAGGGATTCCTTCTTTTCATAGGATCCAGCTTACAAGTCAACAGTGGAATCGAATACTCTGCAAATGTATTCTAGAGTTGAGAAATAGTACCCAAAGGAACAATGCTTTTTCACTCCTGACATTCTGATGGTGTAGACAAAGATCTTTCTTATAACCAGGACCCACTACTAGCCAAGTGATTGTCACAGGGCCCAGAGAAGGTGACAGACTGGGACTCGGCTGGGCACCTGACACAGTACTCAACCATGAACAATCATTCATGCTTCTGAGCTTCTTCAAACCTTCAAAAGATGGCCAACTGACTATTATTGCTTCCTCCCTATTCTTCCCCAGTAGAATAAAGGATAGCTGTGGGGCACCTGGGTGGCTCAGTCAGGTGAACGTCTGACTCTTGATTTTTGGCTCAGGTCATGACCCTGGGGTTATGGGATGGAGCCCCATGTTGGGATCTGAACTGAGCGTGATTCTCCTTAAGCCTCTATTTCTCCTTCTCTCTCTCTCAATCCCCCTCTGCCCCTCTCCCCTGTTCATGTGCTCTCTTGAAAGAAAGAAAGAGGGGCGCCTGGGTGGCGCAGTCGGTTAAGCGTCCGACTTCAGCCAGGTCACGATCTTGCGGTCCGTGAGTTCGAGCCCCGCGTCGGGCTCTGGGCTGATGGCTCAGAGCCTGGAGCCTGTTTCCGATTCTGTGTCTCCCTCTCTCTCTGCCCCTCCCCCGTTCATGCTCTGTCTCTCTCTGTCCCAAAAATAAATAAACGTTGAAAAAAAAAAAAAAAGAAAGAAAGAAAGAAAAGAATATGTATAATAACATTAGTGAATATTTTTAAAATGCCTAATTAAGTAACAAATGTAATGAACTGTGGTTACAAGCTTCACCGCTAGAGATTCTACAGTTTCTGCTCCCTTCTCAAAAACTAGATGGAGAAGGAAGAAAACTACAATGTGACATGGCAACTATGGGGATCGGATAGGTTACTTCCAGATCACTTATCAAAAAACTTCACTTACATATTGGTGGACGTACTCAAAACATGCAGTCAAATAGCTTGGGAAGGAAAAATAAGGCCTGGGATAAGTTAAAAATTTTTGAGCAATATTGCTTGCACCAAAGTAAAATTTTATTCTAATAACGTGAACCGGTTACTGGCTAAACAGTTTTTTTGAAAAGAAAATTTAACAAAATTTTGAGATGTCATTATACATCCAAGTTAGATTCACAAGCAATCAGACGTGAAATGGACTTCAAAAACTTGGTCAATCTTATCATATTTTAAGAACCAGAAAACTTAAGTGACTTGCCCCAGTTAGAATAAGAGCTGAGACTAAATCTCAGGTCTCCTAACTTCCAGACCAACAGCTTTCTCTCCATTATACCTCCTGCCTTCCAGAAATTGAACAGAACTCAAAAGAATGAACTGGATTAAAAATATGTTGATTCCAAGAAAAGTACTGACGAATCTCATCTTGGACTTGTTAGTACTGGTTTGGGGTGGGGGTGGGGCGAACAAAATACAAGTTCTGTAAAATTTAAAAGTTTTTATTTATTATAGGCCGACGTATGAATTGATGCTACTTAAAAATATAATTGTTCTTATGGATTTTCCTGTTTTAAAATCCAGTTACATGATATTGCCACGCTGTTGTGATACTTACAGTGCTACTTACTTATGGTCCTAAGACAGGAGCAGGAAACAAAGGAAATTTGTCTCCGTGAGTAACCTAAAAGATCCTGCTGTCAATACGTGGTGAAAAAATAAACTTATTTTGGTCTCGAAACAACCTCTGTGGTCAGAGAGATAGGACAGAGGCTGCTGCCCGCCATCCTAACCTTTAATGGCAGACAATATTCTTTTGTGAACCCAAGCACTGGCCATCAAAGGAGTCCTTTGTTTCTGTCCTTCGCTTCCACTTCCACCCGAGCCTCACCTGGGGTAGTACGCAGTGTAGTTCATGAAGAGCTGGGTGCCCGCTGGATAGTATGCCGTGGAGGGCTGTAGTGCTCGTGGATTCAAAAGCACAGAGGGCTGATAAATGGCAGCTTCGGTAGGAATAACCGCTGCAGGAGCTGGAAATGTGTAGGAGGGAGGAGACAGGCCTAAATAAGCAAAGAGAGAGACTTTAAGACCTATTTGTCACAACTGACACATATGCTAACACTAAAGCCATAAGGTCAGCGTTCCACACATCCATACATTTTGAAGAGACTAGCTCTGTCATCCCAAGCAGCTTTTTTATTATTGCATAGATTTAATATTTTCTGAGTTCTTTATACCAACGTGAACTTTCTCAAATGTGTAATCTTCTACAAATCTGTAAAAACATTTTTAAGGTTGGTAATTTTTTGGTGAATCTTCAACTCATCAATCGTTGAATTCTGATCCTTCATACAAAATTTGATTAAAATGTCCAAATAACTTCCTTTTGATTGCACAGATAACACCTAAAAATAATCTCAAAACCCGAATACCTGGAAATTGGGAGAAACCAATTAGCAAGTGAACTTTTACGTCTTTTCAACCATTTCATGATGTGATTTTTTTAAATGTTTGTCTATTTTTGAAAGAGAGAGAGAGAAAGAGAGAGAGAGAGAGAGAGAGAGAAAGAGAAAAAGAGAGAAAGAGAAAGAGAGAAAGAAAGAGAGCAGGGGAGGGGCAGATAGAGAGGGAGACACAGAATCTGAAGCAGGCTCCAGGCTCTGAGCTGTCAGCACAGAAGCCAACATGGGGCTTGAACCCACAAACCACAAGATCATGACCCGAGCCCAAGTCAGATGCTTAACCGACTGAGTCACCCAGGCACCCCTGATTTTTATTTTCTACTCTTGAGTGCCAGTTACTACAAACTAACCCTTTGAGGAAACAAACACAGGACTCACATCTAGTATAACTTCAAATTAAAAGCTGGGTTGTTGTTGTCCTTTTGAGAGCTATGCTGTTCTTTCATCTTATTAACTACTCTGTAGTAAGCATGAGATGCAAATTGTTATGATAAAAACAACTTAACCAGTTCCATGCATTATGCCCAAGCATAGATGACACCAGAGTGAATGGATCTAAGAATAGATTAACTCCATTATTTCCACCTAAACAAAACCCAGAAGGTGGGATTTGAAGCTAATCTAACTTTTTGGACCTGTTTTTAAAAAACAGACAACAGAGGTGCCTGGGTGGCTCAGCTGGTGAGCATCTGACTCTTGATTTTGGGTCAGGTCATGATCCCAGGGTCCTGGGATGGAGCCCCACATCAGGGTCTGTGCTGAGTAAGGAGTCTACTTAAGATTCTCTCTCTCTCTCTCTCTCTCTCTCTCTCTCTCTCTCTCTCACTCTCCCCCTCTGTCCCTCTCCTCTGTTCACGCATGCTCTCTCTAAAATAATAATTAAGTGGGGGAGAGGGGAAAGTGGGTGACGGGCATTGAGGAGGACACCTGTTGGGATGAGCACTGGGTGTTGTATGGAAACCAATTTGACAATAAATATTTAATATAAAAAAAATAATTAAAAAAAAGAACAAAAGACCACATGTAACCTGAAAAATAACTCTCAAGAAATATATGTTCAAGGCTTCCAAGCATCAGCTGATAAAAAGCTCAGTTTAAACAGAAAATAGAAAAGGATGAAATTCTATTAACTTCCAGTTATTCAGCATCTTCCAGGCCCCATAACCCTTTTAAATCAGACTCATTACTAGACAGTGGCTTTATCAAGCAGGATGAATATAACTATCCAGGCCATCTGCACCCGACAGAAGAGATAACTGAGGGGTGGCCTGAATTTGGAATTCCTGACTTTAATTTCTACACCAGGAACTATTTAATATAATTTGTAAATAACAGAGGCCCAAGGGATACCTTTTCACAGGAAAATCTCTATTGTCTTATGCTTTTCTTAAAAGTTTCTACACATGTACGGTGATGAGTAAGAGTCTGAGAGGGGGTACATAAACCAAAGACCAACATATTGATCTCCTATTCAACTTTTAGGTATCTCCTTCATAATTCAATAAAAACTGTGATGCATGTTTGGTCCGTAATGTACATAAATTTTAAAATTATGATTCCTGGACTTCAAGACTCCACAAAAGGGCAAACAGAACAAATTGAGGCACTAAGTCATACAGAAAATTATAAAGCTTATGCCTATATCTTGCTTTTGAACTATCAAGTAATTCATTATGTGACAATATAAAGAAAGGTAGAAATTTTTGATAACAAAACAGATTAGGCTGCCCAGATTTGGATTTTCCTCAATTGAAAAGAGCTATTCTTATACCCCTAAGAGAAAATCAGATGTATACATTCATAGATTAGAAAAGTGGAATTCACCTTCCAATGTTCAACTTTTTGCAAAAGTTAAAATTTCAATGAACAAATTAATGTTTTAAACTTTAAACCACTGAGACTGTAGCAGCATTTCTTTCCACATTGAACAAGAAACTCCTCAGTGGGGAATTTCCAATCACTATTTTAACTTCTTTAGTCATTGAGAGTAGATAAAAAATATATGCAATTTCCCTAAGTTTTTTGGTTGCTGTAAAAATAGGAAATCACCTAGAGTTGGCAGGGAAAAAAAACTCCAGAACAGGCATAATATTACAATGTATTGATTAGAATTCTTTTATTTTTTATTTTTATTTTTTAAATGAGTATGTCTTCCACTTGTAAGTAATTTGGGTTAAAATTTTTGAAGAATATTAAAATACATGGAAATCTATTTTTACAAAAAAAATTTTAATTTTCTATTATTTTAGGACTTGTAGGAGGAAAGGGGGAAAAATGAAGTCTTAAGAAGAAAGTCTGTATTGACCAGTTTTCCACTAGGAAGAGAGAAGTAAAAGGATACCACAGCAGAATAATTTGGGTTATACATCACGAAGAAATTCCCTTATGTCACAGTGTTTGATAACATTATCACTAAAGGAAATTGAAAGTTACTGATATTATCAGGGGTTTATGGACAGGATACATAGGACTAAGATTACTTTAAGATACTGCTTAAACCCAATCACAAGTTTTCAAAACTTGATAGCCATTAGTCATCAACTCCTATTCACCAACAGCAAGCAGCAGGTAAATGGAATATTAGCATTTAGGAAGTCCAAGGGGGAAAAAAAGGATTAAGCCCCACCGAATCTTCTATGAAAAATACTTTATCAAATAGTTTCATTGGTAAAGATACTCTTTATTAGAAAGCGATGTCCTAACACTCCTCATTTTATTGGGATCAAGCACATAATCCAGTTTGCTTTCTCAGTCATCTTTGAACTACATTCCAAGTGCTACATTCTTTGAACATACCCAGTATGACTCCTAACAAGGTATGTCTTATTCAAAAGTGAAAACTGTGTCAAAAAGATTCAAGTTTTAACATAAGATCCCCAAATGTCCCTCACTATCCAGAACGTGGTTTCCAGACTAAAGGGCTTATTCCTCTCAAACAGGATTCCAGATGGCTTGCACCCAGGTGCCCATGAGCAAGAGCATGGCTTGAAATTAAGCACTGATCCTGCGATCCAATGGAAACTTTGGCTAATTTATTTACGCATTTATGTGTATATATATATGTGTGTGTGTATATATACATATATATATATATATATTTTTTTTTTTTTTTTTGTTACTAACTTACTCATTACAGATATCCTGGAAAGCAAGAGAAATGCTCCCCAGGTTGTCCTTTCCAAAGACATACTTAATGCTCAAAAAATTAAAAATGCAAAATGGGCATCAATCACCCTTCTAAAAAAAAAAAAAAAGCAGAAGGAAAAGAAAAAGGATCCAGCCATATTTATTTTACCTTTAAATGCGTATTAAAATATCTACATAGCCAGGTTGCCTCTCAGAGTCAGTGCTTATCTTGATCACACTAAGCTTCAGAAATCAAGTGCTTATCACTGGAAAAGCAAGAATATAATTTGAAAGGAGGTATTCGTAGCATCTCTAATTATGGGTGTCCACAACCAAGGTCTTAAATGATTACCAGATACTACCGATTTCAGATGGGAAAGCCTTATGTAACCATCTCACCTGCCTTAGAAAGAACCAGGGGCACAGAAAGTTATGAAAGCAGCTTAAGCACCTACCAGCATATAGCGTAGAATAGCGCCAAGACCCAAGAAAAACTTACATGGTAACTTACATGGCGGTGGGGATAAGCCATTTCGATTTAAAGTGCCCCCCATTAACACAAAGTTCATCTCCTCAGCTGAACACTGAAAGACTTCAACATATCTGTCCTTCATGGTTTTTTTATGACACTTCTGTGCAGCCATAAATGCTCTGTCCGCAGACTTCATCTGGATAAAGGCATCTCCTGATGGGCGGCCCTGAGTGTGTGGGGGAAGAATAAAAACAAAAGGAGACTGTCTCCTTCAACAAGGAAATGGTTGCTTACAAAACATGCAAAGTGACAATCACCCATAGTACAGACGTTTTAGCCACAAAATCTGGGTGACAAGTGTTGTCTACTGAAATCTGATTCGCATTTCATCACCTAATCACCAGAATGGCCCACAAAACCTTGGAAACAGTTTTGAGGGCTTGTAGCTAAAAGTGATCCTTTCTCATTTCTATTAGTTAGTATCAGATTTACAGGGTTTTGAAAGGGTCTCCTTGTAACTGTGGTTTCAAAGTATAGGATTGTATATTGGGTTTTGCATTTCTGAAAAACCTGATTAAATCTTATTTGATTGAGAAAAGCTAGGAATAGAACCAGTATAAGAGCTTTATGTATCCTCCTACAAGAAGCTGACTAAACCAGTGTTCTCTTTTGGCTCTCAGTTGTCTATCATTGACCTGCAACATCCCTTTCCCTTCTCCCTGAAGCCTAGGTGGTGACGTGGGCTTAGGAATAGAGAAGGGGGATAAGGAAACGGGAGATGCAAAGCACCGTGGGGGTTGGTGAAAGCTGTACTAAAAGTCTTGCATGGGAGCCCTTCTTTCATCTCTTCCCTGGCACCTCCATCTTAAACCTTGGTCAGACAGGTGTTTATAGACACTTCCTCTATTACTAATAGTTTGCTAAAAATCCTGTTTAAAACCACACTAGATTTCTGTTTCACAGAACCAGAACACCTTGGCTTTATTTAACATGGACATTTTGTGGGGGAGAAATAGACACAGTTTTTAAGATTCCTTTTTTATGGATTTCTTTAAAAATCTCTAAGGGACTATGTAGTGCAAATTATAACCATGCAAGTTACCATAAGAGTTACCATACCAGGGAAATTAGGGATACCATGGAAACCCAGTCCAAGATGGAAACCTAACATCTTTGAGGCAGCTAAAAGCTTGTCCATCATTAAAGAAGCATTTCTCCCAAGTGCAATCATAATAGGTCATGTGGGTCAATAAGAGACAAATAGGTCTACTGTGGTTAATCAAAGAATTATAATAGCCCCTAGGTTATTAGAAATGGTGCTCGAAGAGAAACAAAATAATCCCCTGGTGATGCTGAATTGTGGGGAGGTTTTATTTAAAACGACTCCCCCCAGTGAAGCATGCTGAGGGTGTGTAAGATAAAAAGTTGCGTAGCTTAATATTGACATACGAGTAAGAATGAGCATGTGCTGGTGTGGAAACCCAAGCCAGAGGCTCAGGATGTTTTCTGATTCCTCATCCCCAGAGGGATGTACTTTCCAGTGGGACAGGATTATGGTTATGAATGTGACCAAATCTCCACATGAGAAGAGAAAGCCAGAGACTAGCAATTTAGAAAAATGTTGGAACTTCCAATACAAATCTATATTTAAACCATAATACTAAGAAAACATTTTCAAAAATTCAACTTTGCTTTTAATAGAGAGTTCCAAAATTTTAATTAGAATTGCTTGGCTTAGGGGTTTTTAGAAATTTTGTCCTGCTTATAATAGCACACAATGCTGGTAAATTATTCAGCAACAAATAGGACTAATTTTATTTAACCAAAAATCAAAGGACACCAAGCCAGGAACTACTGCTAATATACTCATAAGTATACTTGTATACAGTTAGAATTTGGTTCCACTTTGATGGAGACTTCTCCACAATTCATTAATACATTTGAGCACCTGTTATGATCACATACTGTTCCAGGTGGTACAGATACAAATCCTTACTAACTTCGCATTTTACTAAACGTCATTTGAGGTCATACATATAAAATAAGCCATTTCTAAACAGTCTATAAATATAAAATACTCTGATGCACAGACATGCTCATTGGTTTATATACAATCGCTTTCACACTACAACAGCAAAGCTCAGAAAAATGTTGTATTAGACTAATAATGTATTTGTCTCCTTCCTGAGGCAAATAATTTGACTGATATAAATAATGATGGAATCAGAGCTGAATTTAAATTACCAGGCTAATGATAGCATTCTTTCTGGAGTCCATTTTAAAGACCTCCTCCATTTACAGTTAAATCTTTCCTTAAAGACTTACTACACAGCTGATGAACATTTGTACTTTTTTTTTTTTTTTTTTTTTTTTTACTGGAAGAGAGCCTTTGATCATAAAAATAAGCAAGTCAGCGTTCGATAAGTAACTTTCTTACCTGGTGATTCAATACCATGTGAACCCCATGAGTTCGAATATCTGTGGAAAACTCCCCCAGAAAGTCCAGGATGTCCTCAATTGTAGCCGCATAGGGAAGACCTCGAAGGCGTATACAGTCTCTAACATTTGTAGGGGGCACAAATTGCTGAGGTAGTACTGGAATAATGGGAGGGGTTGGAAGTGGAATAAGAGGGGCCGAAGAGAATCGATTCAGCACCTATACTCAAAGCAAAAGAGAAGTGATTTAGAGCCTTACTCTTCCAACATGGTCTGCAAACCAGCACCAGCAGCGCTGTGGAATCTGTTAGAAATGTGTCTCCTCAGCTCCAACCCAGACCTCGTAAATATGAACCTGCATTTTAACAAGATCCCCAGGTAATTCATAAGCATATTAAAGCTTGAGAAGCACTTATGGAGAAAGGGATCCATGCTTTTCAGCTGGGAAAGCAGGATTCCTACTTTTGTCAGATGCCTGCTGAGGCATGTGCCACACACAATACAACACACTTAGATTAAGGACTTGTCTACTGGACAAGTACATCACTGTCTCAGGACACATATCCTGAAAGTATGCTGCTTTTATAAAAACCAGACATATTGCTAAATGTGGACATTTGCAGCAATCTATTAGATTTCATTTCACCAGGCACAGTGTTTCCCTTAATACTGTTACCACATTCTACCTCCAAACTCAAGCAAGAGAATGACATAATAAAGGAACCACAGGTCAAACAATGACTCTGGATTATATAACGCCACATTTATAATAACGTATAAAGCCCAAAACAGAATAACTGGTAATGTAAAAATGAAAGAAAAAAATCATTTGGTGACCATCAAAATAATCAGTTGTCATGTGAATTTGTGATAGTAGCAAGACAGAATATCTTGACTATCTTTTTTTTTTTTTTTTTTTTTTGATGTTTATTTTTGAGAGAGAGTGCATGTGAGTGAGAGCAAGCAGAGGTGGGGAAGGAGAGAGGTGGACAGAGGATCTGAAGCAGGCTCTGCATGGACAGCAGTGAGCCCGATGCAGGACTTAAACTCATGAACTGCGAGATCATGACCTGAGCCAAAGTCAGATGCTCAACTGACTGAGCCACTCAGGTGCCCCTTGACTATCATTTAAAGTCATGGAATTCAGCTATCTTGATAATGAATGAGAGGTCAGGTATATTTAGGAGAAAGGATTACTGCCAGGCAAAACCTTATTGTAAGGTTCTGGTCTACTTTTGTTTTAGTTTAGAACATGCCTACTTGTTTATAATATAAAGGTCCTTGTGCAACAATGTGTGACATCCCTAAGTTTTCTGAACTTACTACGGTAGCCTTCATCATCCTATAAACTGGAAATATAGAATCAAAACCCTCCCCAAAAAATTGTCCTGATTTTCTCACTCACACCCTGTCTGGTTGCTATCTAAGTAAGAGGTGACAAAAATAAATACAAACACAGCCAAATAAACTTTAAAGAGACAGCAAGATTTAAAAAGAAAAAAAAATAAAAAGAAATTATACAAATAATCTAGACATAGAACAAACATTACAGGATGAACATGAAAATAAATATAGTTGTAGACAAACTCAGGACAGGACATGGTCAGGCACCTTCCAATAACTGCCAAATAGGAGGTGAGCAAATAGTTATTGAATGAAATGATTACTTGTATGAGTAATGAGAAGATGACAGTGCAGAGCATATGATTACTTCAGCATTTCTTAAATAAGTCAGTAGGATGGGGTTAGAGAGGAAGCTCATCTATAACCAAAACCACATTAAAGTCATAGAGAGGAAGCATACTCTATACCCAAACCAATCAACATACAGTAGCCAAGGCCCTGGAGTAGTCTGTTGTAGGCCAAGATTTCCATAAAACTTTTCTTCCAATTAAAGATCTAAAGTCTCATTTTCACCTCCTCTGGTTTGGCGCTGATGAATGTAATATGTGAAGCCTCAAGCACATTTAGCATATTTTAGAAATTCAGAGTTTATGATTCTAATTTTCAACAAGGTACAGAATTACTTAAAGTAGAAGTATGTTCATAGATTAGGGTTCAAGAACAGGAGGACATCAGGATGCAGAACTAGCTCAGAATGTCACCTCTGTTCACTGTAGGTATAAAAACATGTTGGTATTCTACCAGGTGAAACGTTCTTTTCAACTTTGGGCAATGATGTCAAACCACAATACACAATGGGCTTTGCAGAAAAAAGCTAGACAAAATCATTTTATGAACTCATAGAAATAACAGTGGAGTCAGTGTCCTAATTGCTTGTAAAGAGGACAAAAATGAATCATTAAAGTGACTCTGTTCTACTATGGGACCCAAGTAAAAGAAGTTGGAAGAGCCACGTGTGAGGCAGTCCACATGATCTCAGATACAAGGAAAAATGAACAGACCCTTGAAGACCATTCAGCTGGTAAGTCAAGAATAGTCAAAATGCTTGAAACCCTGCAGATGGCTTCATGTCTGGACCATGTGGGGCAAACGATTGTCCCATCTGTGCCTCAAAAACAACTCTGAATTCTGGAAGGCAATAACAGGACAAAAGGGCACTTCATGCTGTCACCAGCAGTATGGAACTGAGTAAGCCTTTTGGGAAATAAATTTGGTAAGTTATTAAAAACATTAAAAGCTCATACCATCCAGTTCTAAAGAAATCAACCAGAAGTTGAGTTTTATAAGCATGTTTATATAGAAATGTCTTATAGGAGAAAAAAACCCCAACCTAAATGTACAATGGGTTCTCTAAATAAATCATGTACCTTTGAGACATAGCAAAAATGGAACTTTTTAGACATGGGTAAACTTCCAAGATACGGAAGGTTTTTTTTCTTTTTTCTTTTTTTATTGGTAAGAGACTTTTTGTTTAAGCTTATTTATTTTGAGACAGAGAGGGAGAGCACACGTGTGAGCGGGGGAAGGGCAGAGAGAGAGGGAGAGAGAATCCCAAGCAGGCTCTGACTTGTCAGCACAGAGCCTGACTTGGGGGGCTAAATTCCATGGACCGGAAGATCATGACCTGAGCCAAAATTCAGAGTTGGACACTTAACCAACTGAGCCACTCAGACTCCTCAAGATATGTAGGTTTTAAACATAGGTTTTAAACAGAATATAAAGTATATCTACAGCAGTATTCCAATTATATAAAAACATAGTATTTTTCCTATGCGTATAGAAAATAACAGTGGTTATCTTTTAATCATGGAATGAAAAATTTTTTAAATGCACTTACACTTTCTACATTTCTCAAGTTTTATTTTAGCACAATAAATAATGTAGTCTTGTTCTTGGAATAAATAATAAATCACACTAAGCACCAAAATGTTCTTAAAAAACCAACCTGCTGGACTTCAGCTGCTGTGCTTCTGAAGAGTTCAATGTATCTTTTACCCAACAAGTCCTTATGCTTCCTCAATGCATTCTGTGCATATTCCTCACAGGCAAAGAGAACAAAAGCATCCCCTGTTGGCCTACCATCTGGGTAAGTAACGAAAAGGATGCCTTCCTTCCCCCCAGTGATGGGGCAATGCTGTCCAAAGAAGGCCACCACTTCATCAGCTGTGGCCGTGAAAGGGAGCCCCCGCATGCGGACAATGACTTGATTTTCCTTGGAGAGAAATTGGGCTACCTCATTGGACGTACCTAGGGAACACAAATACCAGGAAACATGGGGAGAAATGGTTAAGACATCAACTTTACCAAATTTAAAATGGCAAAATTCTTGGCAATGTCTTGAGTTTTTAATTAAAATTCACACTCCCACTGAATTCATGACAACATCCCAGGAATCAGAATTCTCTTCCCACAAGTTTGAAACTTTTCCCCTACCATTTTCATAAAATACCTGTTAACTTAGGAAGGTGGCCAGACAGTTAAATCATGCACCAACCACTGTATTCTTCTCACAGAGAGGCAGTAAGTCATTGTGATAGGTAAGGGCACAGGTCAGGGAGCTAGAATGTCTGGGCCCAATCTTGACTTTGCCATTTACTAGGTTATGACTTTAGTCAAGTTTAACCTCTATCTTTTAGTATCCTCATCTAAAAGTGGAGGTAAAATTACCTACTTCATAAATTATGATAATTAAATAAGTTACTATACATGAAGCACTTTGGTGACTTTTGTTATTATTTTCCTATGTTTTATTAAGAAAGTTTCAAAAATAATCAAGTTAAGGGGAGTATAATGAACATACATGGCAGCTAATTTCAAGATTTATCAACATTCTGCCTGACATAAAGCATTTTGTACAATATTGCCACGTAGCAAATGTTCAAATGCACATCTACCACCAACATGGAGCTTTAATTCACAAGCCCTAGAACAAGAGTCACATGCTTTACTGGCTGAGACAGCCAGGTGCCCCAGGAACATTTTCCTTTAAGAGCAAACTATCATACTACCTACAAGCCATGAAATCCCAGGCATGAACATATTAGTTAACTTTGCTTCTTCAATTTACAATATTAGCTATCATGGAACCTCAGAGCCATAGCAACTCCAAATGTATTTTATCACCAACCAGTATCAAACATCACTTTGGGATTCTGGAAGCACTATTAAATTTGAAGCTCTGAATTTGGAAGCCTTCATTCGTCTAAAGGAATAAGTGCCAGAATAGAAATATACCAGCAAATTGAAAACAGGATGTTTTTACTACAAGTTCAACAGTTGCAAGGATTTTAACCAGGGCTATATAATGCAGAGATACAAAAGTTCTCTATATTTAAGTAAAAGTCATCCTAGTATATATTTGGCAATAGAAGATTTTCAAAAGCCTCTTAAAAGGTCTACCTACATTCTTTGATTCAGCCATCCTAATTTTAGAGAGGTATCCTAATGAGTGGTATATTCAGAGACACAAAAATATTCACTGCAACATACTTAGCATGAAAAATTGGAAATAAGCTTTAAATGCCCAACAGGGGTGTTTTTAAAATAATGTATGGTACTTAATATTGTATAGTAATTAACATGTAATATTTAGTTACATGGGAAAATATTTATAATATACTAAAAGGAGAAAGTTATAAAGCTGTATGAACAGAGCAATAGAAACTTACAAAGTAGTTTTATGTATAGAAAAAATCTGTCAGACAAACCATAGTTAACATTTTTTATCCATTACTTACAGCTTTTAAAGTAACAAATTACTCAATAATTAGATAAATATCTGTTCCCATTTCTTTTTGACCATAGTACTGCAAACAAAACACTACATATTCAAACATATTAGAGCAAGAAAAGTACTATGTTTTTGGTCATTGATGAGTTAAGGAAGCTTGAGAGAAAAACCATAAGCAGATATGCAACAATTCCAGGTATTCTGGTGTGGTATTCTGTGATTGTTTCACAGTAGTTTTCAGACTATTTAATTTCTTTCAAGAACTACTCTCTTCCTTTGTACAAGACTTTACAATGACCCTTTCACCTTTTTATGATACTATTTTGTTTTTAAAGGTTTTATTTTTAAATGATCTCTACACCCAAGATGGGGCTTGAACTCACAGCCCCAAGATCAAGAGTCACATGGTCTACTGACTGAGCCAGCCAGACTCTCCCGTATGTTACTATTGTTAATGGCTATTTAACTACAGTTGGTTGACTCAAGCCTTAGGGTGAGTGTATACATTTAGTCACTGATACCATATGGGTCTTGTTTCCAACTTATAAAAAAAAAAAAAGTCAATTCCTTTGTTTCTTTAGGCAATAGAAACCATTCATGACCCTACTTATTTATTCTAGTATATAAATAAATTTTAGATTCTTCTTATAGCCACATTATATAAAAAGCACTCACCACCAGCAATTTTAAGAAAATCTTCACCTGTTGCTTTGTAAACCTAAGAAAAGAAAGGGGAATTAAATACAGTTTCTGAGCCTTCCAACATTAATATTCATTCAAGATGCCAAGGATCTCAGATTGTGAGGACGTACCTCAATGTACCGGGTCCCCATGTGATGTTTGTGCCTCTGTAATGCTAGGTCTCTGTGTTCCTCACTTACAAACCTAACCAGAGCTTCTCCGTTCCTTCGACCCTGGGCATTCAGACAAAGTGCTGCACCTCCCCTTTGAAACAGACAGACAGCAGTGGGGGAAAAACACAGTGAGGAAAAATGATAGGACACCCATTATCCCTTTGGGATTACTAAACAAAATAGAATTAAAGAAAACCAACTTGGCAATATTGAGTCCTTTGAAGAATCTTGCAATGTCTTGATCTGAAGACTGCCATGGTAAACCTCTCGCCCGGACTATGGTGTTGTCATCAATAAGTTCCATCTTGCTGCTGTGGGTCAAGCAAAACTTCAGTTTGCATAATTAGCACTAGGGAGTCCAAACTATTCCCTCCCACCATTTTCCTAGTTACACATAAGGTATTGTTTGGTGTTCAGACAGACTTGTAATACTGCCTCATTTATTTCAGAACCTCAAAAATTATCTGGGCACTCAGGGCGCCTGGGTAGCTCAGTCGGTTAAGCATCCACCTTCAGCTCAGGTCATGATCTCACGGTTGGTGAGTTCGAGCCCCGCATCAGGCTCTGTGCTGACAGCTCAGAGCCTGGAGCCTGCTTCAGATTCTGTGTCCCCCTCTCTCTGTGCCCCTCCCCTGCTCATGCTCTGTCTCTTTTTGTCTCAAAAATAAATAAAAATATTAAAAACAAATTATCTGGGAACAAAGTATTCTTTAGGTGGTTCACTATAGAAAGGAAAGTGCCAAAGCAGGTCCCACATGGGTAGCTCACTCAACAAACCATCTATCAGTGGAGTTGCTTGCCTGCTTGCCATAAACTCAAAAGGACCTAGGATCAAGTCACAGAAAGCAAAGTTCTCCCAATACCCTGATAGCCAGTAAGTTCCTAGAACCAAGAAGAATACGTTTAAATTTATTATGAGATCCGGCCAGTATACCAGTGGAGTTTAAATCCAGTTTGACAGCAAAAGTTAAGATCTGCATAAAGCTGACAATTAACCCACATCAGGAATGTGTGCATGCAGTCAGAACACTGCCATTAAAATATCTCCCCTATCAAACAGGGGAGCCATCAGAGTGTTTATGGAAATGCATGGGAGTTCCCACACCTTAATGAGTCATTTGCAAGTCACCTATTATATATTTTAACACCTTTTGATGTGCTATTCCTCCCATATTCATATTTCTAATAGTCCTAGGACACTTTCAGAATGAGTCACTTTCTCCCCAACTAAATAGGCCTCAAAGTCTCTCGCTGGGCAAAGACGTCCAAAGTTTTTGCTCATTTCAGGCAGCAGGCAATCTCAGGGATTCACTGCTGTGTTTACGAACAGTTCTGTCATCAGAATGAGATCCCACCATTTCATACTTCTTGTCAGTTATTTCCTTTGCTTTAAAGTAGAAGTTGATAGAACATACTTAAAATTATCTCCGTAAGGGCCTTGTGAACTCTTTTAAAGCCTATGATTTTTCCTTTGGAAGTTCTCTGGTGAGAGGATGAATAGTTCTGAGAGGCTAAAGCAAGAGTCACAGATACAACACCTATGGGTCATAGTGACTAAAGATACAAATATTCCACTTAAGTTTAATGCCAACATCCAAGCTCACTTTAAGATACAACTTTCTTTTATAAATAACATAATATTTTTAACAATGGATAGCCAAAAGGTTTAGTGAAGTTACGAGAAGAGTTAAATATCACAATATGAATAAAACAAATTAAAAGGCTCAAACTGAATACCACTCTAGTACTTACCAAGTGCCACTTTCAAATTTGTAATTTACTCTCTCTGGATCTGAAAACCTATGATCTAAAAATGAGAAAACAGAAGCCATCATTTTACCTATTAGGAAGACAAAGATATGGCAGGAGATTTAAAAGCATACATGAGGGAAAAATGGCAGGATCAAACTCTACGTCTGCAACTGTTAAAACAGCAATACTTACTATAAGGCTCTGAAATCATTGCTAAAATTATATTCCCCATATCTTCAACTTGAGAGGCTCCATACCGGGAGACTGAACTATTCTTCTCAAAGTTTAAACCTGGGATATTAAGTTAAGGAAACATTTTGAGGAAGTAACATGAGGTTGCTTCTAACCCCAAATTAAACTTACACAGAGCCAAGAAGCCAAGTAAAATACATCTGAGATCAAGAATTATTTGGAATCACAGAATAGATGCTTCCTGTCAGTCTGGACTTCACCCACACTTTTTGGAGTCTCCAATTTCCCTCTTGGGCAAATATATAAAAAAGTGGCCTAATCAATCCTATCCTGAGGCACTACTAGTAATAAAATTTCTATTTATTGAGTAGTAGCATAGGCATGAATACTAAGCACTTTCATTTAGTTTCAAACTACCTAGCATACACCAAAGTTAGTAAACCTCTTCATCCTATTATCTTTATAGCACATCCAAGGCAGTGATCATACTGACTTAAAGATATGGTTACATCTAGAGATGCCTGGGTGGCTCAGTCAGTTAAGCATCTAGCTTCGGCTCAGGTCATGATCTCATGGTTCGTGAGTTCGAGCCCTGCGTCCAGCTCTGTGCTGACAGCTCAGAGGTTGGAGCTTGCTTTGGATTCTGTGTCTCCCTCTCTCTTTGCCCCTCCCCCACATGAGCTCTGTTTTTCTCTCAAATAAACATTAAAAAAAATTTAAAGATATGGTTACATCTCTCTCACTCTCTCAATAAATAAATATCCCCCACTGTCTCTCAAATGAATGGATGGATGGGTAGGTAGGTAGGTGGGTAGGTAGGTAGGTAGGTAGATAGATAGGCAGGTGCCTGGGTGGCTCAGTCAGTTAAGTGTCTGACTCAATTTCAGCTCAGGTCATGATCTCATTGTTGTGAGATCAAGCTCCACATCAGGCTCTGCACGGGGTATGGAGCCTGCTAGATTCTTTCTCTTTCTCAAAGGAAAAAAAAAAAAAAGAGATAGTTACATCAGTCCAGATCATGAGGCATCAAAAGGCTTTTTAAGGCTGTTTGAGAAAAAAAAAACAACTTCAGATTAGTGATGACACTATTTCTATGCCACCTTTACTCAGAACTTCCCTACCAGATTTATAGAGCCATATAGTATAGCCTTCTTAGATGGCAGCAAATGCTTGTCCTTTGAGAGTAAATTTGTAGAAAGAATTCAAATACTCAGAGCTAACAAACAATGGCTAATATGCCTCTCAATCAAGTGAATACATGCTTTGAGCAAGCCAGGATACATGGCTTTTGAGAAATGCATGGCTTAAGTTGGGTTGGGGAGTGGGACCAGAAGAGATTTACATCAAGTTTTACAAATTTATAATCTCTCTAAAAGAAGCATGTATCTTTGACAAAATGGTTGCTTAAGAAGTCATTAAAAGGTTTAATTTTGTTATTTCTAAGTTTCAATACTACAGTCATACTTTGTATTATGTATAAATTTGCATAAATTTCATAATATAGTACACAACATATACAACAGATAACACTGTGGGACCTATCTTTCCTCCAATTTGGAATGAAAACAGCAATCTGGGTGGTTGTTTGCCTTTTAGTTTTCTAACTGGTACTTTATAATAAGGGTAAAAAATGAAGACAGACATTAAGAAAAACTTCAAAGCACTACTTCACGGCAATCAAAGAGGATACAAGATTCAAACAGTTCAGAGAGCCTAACTTCCACCAAGCATTATAACCAATCATCTGAGGAGTTAATTCAATGAGCAATAAATATCCTTTTCCATTCAATTAAAAATCCCTTTCCATTTCATCCTTCCACAAGCTCCACCCCCCCTTCCTCCTTTCTTTCTCCACTAAAGAGACGTTGTTTTCCCACAGTGCTGCGCAAATTCACTTTGTGTTGCCCCTCATCCGGCTACATTTCTCTGCAGTTAAATATACTACATGTAGAAATGCAGGCATATGTTCCTTGGCAAATTACTTAACCCTACTAAACTTCAGCTTATCTGAAAAGCCAAAGCTGTGATAATCTTTACCTCCCTGGGCATTTTTGTGAAGATTAAATGAGATAAAACAAGTCCAGGGCACAAAGCAGGCATTATAAAAAGCGATGTCCTCCCCCTCATCCTAGAACCCTTGGGTAACCAACTTTCATAACCCACAATAATCACACTTTGAGAGTCACATTTATGACCAAAATTCTGAACTCACCAGATGCCTATTTGTATACTCACAGGATAATCATCAAGCTGAAATGGTAGGTAATTTCTACACTCCCCACCCCCTAATCCCACCGTTTACATCATCTAGTGATGAAATAAATGTGCTGACCCCTCAGGAATTAGAAAATCAATCCCAGGAGATGCTTCCACCTGAGCAATGACCATGGAATGGGTCATTAAAATGATTATCAGGGCACCTGCTTGGCTCAGTAGAGCATGTGACACTTGATCGTGGGGCTGTAAGTTGGAGCCCCATGTTGGGTGTAGAGATTACTTAAAAATAAAATCTTAAAAATAAGATGAAATGATTATCCATGGAAGGTATACAGTAAGTATTAATCCAGTGTTGTTTTCAAAAAGTACGACAGGACAGAAACAGGAGAAACAAATGATGAAGATACTCTGGGGAGACAACTGCCCTAAATTTTCTGGGAAGGCAAGGGAGGGGGTGAGGAGGGGTACTTTAAGAATCCTTACAGAACTAAGAAGGACTAGCTGTGACTAGCCATAGTTTACCATGCAAACCCTGCCACTAAACAGTCCCTTGAAACCTTGCAATTCTTTTTTAATATTTATTTATTCATTTCAAGAGAGACAGAGAGAGTGAGGGGGGAGGGGCAGAGAGAAAGGGAGAGAGATGATCTCAAGCAGGCTCTGCACTGAGTGCATGGAGCCCAGATCCCAGAGGCGGGGCTTGAACTCATGAAATGCGAGACCACGACCTGAGCCAAAACCAAGAGTTGGATGTTTAACCAACTGAGCCACCCAGGCACCCCTACGATTCTTTTTTTTTTTTTTTTTTAACGTTTATTTATTTTGAGAGAGAACGCACACGTGCGAACGGGGGCAGGGAAGATGAAGAGGAGAGAGAGAATCCCAACTCAGGGCTTGATCCCATGAACTGTGAGCTCATGGACCTGAGCCAAACTCAAGAATTAGACACTTAACCAACTGAGCCACCCAGGCACCCCTGAAACCCTGCAATTAGAATAATTGCTTTTGGCCTTGTCAGGGGCTACGATGGAATCAAGAGAAAAGTATCCAAGAAATGGAGACCAATCCCACTGTATAAATCACTTTTATTTCAACCTTGGCACTATTGGCCAAGACAATTCTTTGGGGTGGGTGGGTGGTGATGCATAGGGTGGGGATCCTGTGTACTCTAGGATTTTTACTAGCATGCTGGCCTCTACCCACCTGAGTTCTGGCTAAAAATATCTCCAGGCATTGCCAAATGTCCCCAAATGGGCAAAAATCACTCCAGGTTGAGAACCACTCGTATAGGCTAATGGTTCCCAATTGTTCCAACTTCACCCCTCACCATCCACTGAATGATCAGAGAAAGTTTTTGTTTTTTTTTTTAAATTTTTTTAAACATTTATTTTTAAGAAAGAGACAGAGCATGACCAGAGGAGGGGCAGAGAGGGAGACACAGAATCTAAAGCCAGTTCCAGGCTCCGAGCTGTCAGCACAGAGCCTGATGTTGGGCTTGAACCCAAAAACTCTGAGATTATAACCTGAGCCAAAGTTGGACGCTTAACCAACTGAGCCACAAAGGCACCCCTAGAAAGTTTTTATAATATAGGAGACCATTACTGAACAGAGTTTCAAGAAAATTGGCTAAAAAAACCCCCATGTAAGGACCTGTACAGTGCTGTATCAAAACCCCTATCAGTAAATACACACACACACACACACACACACACACACACACACACACACACACACACACCCTATCTTAGGAAATGAAAGAAAAACATTGCAAGAGTCAACCCTTGATGGTCAGCCTGTTTTTGGACGATCAAAAACAGAAAAATGGATTTTACATTTTTAGGATTATAAAAAGAAAAATATGAGCAGAGACCATATGTGGCCTACAAAAAGTATAAACTATTGACTATCTGGACCTTTACTGAAAAAGTTTGCTGACCTCTAGCCTAAAGGAAGAGCGATTGCTTGAAGATGGCCAAAAAGCAGAACAGCACAGGAACATTTACCACATCATAACATTCTATCCCCAAACAGAATATTGGTTGAAATCAAGCTTTGAAGGAATAGGAATGGGGAGAGTATATTCCATTCAAACCACTGTTTTCTCTCTTCTATAAAGAGGTTTCTAGCCTTCCCACCTTTCCTCAGTTAACTAGTCTATGAAGCTCTCCTATCTTTCTAATCCCCTAACCAAATTAGACCATAGGTAACTCCTACCCAGCACCAATACCCTCCCTAACTGCTCTAGGCTGCAACCGTCAATTTAAGAGTTGATTAGATATTACCATTCGCATAAAATATTTCTGTCCTCAACTGTACTGTATATTTCCTAAGCACAGGCCCCTACCTCCTTCTGTTCTCTATCCATCTATCACAGCACCTATCATTTCCCAGAATCTAGTGACATAAATGATGACATTTATTAAACATTTCACGCCCCACACACACTGTTTCCTCCAGTTTTTGCAATAGCCCTACCAGATAGATAAGAGTAAAACCAAACAGATGAAGAAACTAGGATTTAGAGAAGTTCCATAACTTACCCAGTCCACTAGCTCGTCTGTAAGAGAGCTGGGATTACAATACAGCTCTGATCTGACTATGTGTACATAATTCCCTGAACCAAGAGAAGCAGCTTTGCTTAATTCATTTTAAGCAATACTTTATGAGAGATTTTCTAAATGTATATATCAAAGTCAAGTGAAAAAAGATCAAAAGTAAAAACGTAAAGTATCCTGTCTGTGTAGACAAAGATTGGTAGATGAAGGATTATTTACTGAATTCTACATTTAAAGTAGGAATATGTTCTAGACATTTGGCTAACTTGGTTCCACATAACACGTCCCAACATGTTTCCCTTCAAGACATCACACACCAAGGATCAGCAGCTCTAAGCTCCCGACAACTTTTAAGTCACCCAACCTCCTGCATGCCCAAACCTAAACCAAAACTCACACACACTTACACACACAGACACCCTCTCTTCAAAAGGCTTGCTCAATCCATAATCCTTACCAGAATTTAACATGAATAACAAATAAAGAATAGCAAAAAAAAATAAAATAAAAAAATAAATGTTTTAGTACCAATTCTTTCCTCTATCAATTCCTAATTATATATTGAATTACTTGCTGCACGTCTGATCTTGAGGAAAGGAAAGATGAGTCTATGCCCCTTGATTTATGGCTCATCATGCAACTTACTCACTCTGCCCTCGAGGCAACCACAACAGCACGAACAGGCTCAGCCAGCTTTACAAATGAGAAATGCCATGAGGAAATGAGGAAGGGTAAAGCCAGACATGGTGGGAACAAAACTAACATTTCGGGCTACAACTGAGCAAAGTGCTGCATTTACACTGAGCTTACAGAAGTCCAGCTGTTCCCTTCATCTGAGTAGGGGGAACATTTTCCTTAGCACTCTTTTCAGTGAAACAGATTTCAGGATTTGACCCAAACTTATACCATAGCTGAAGGTGGAATTCACAGTGTGAGATTTTGGAGTTCATCAATATTAGCTAACTCTCTCGAGGCGGGGTGAATCACCAAAAACTCGCCACTATTAGCTTATCCAGCCAAAAAGTTACCTTTTCTGACTGCTTAAAAATACACATTTGGTTATTAATTTTCACTTTTAAGTAACCTTTTTTTTTTTTTTAATTTTTTTTTTTTCAACGTTTATTTTTGGGACAGAGAGAGACAGAGCATGAATGGGGGAGGGGCAGAGAGAGAGGGAGACACACAGAATCGGAAACAGGCTCCAGGCTCTGAGCCATCAGCCCAGAGCCTGACGCGGGGCTCGAACTCACGGACCGCGAGATCGTGACCTGGCTGAAGTCGGACGCTTAACCGACTGCGCCACCCAGGCGCCCCAAGTAACCTCTTTTTTAAGCTAAAGCTACATTATAATTGCATCCCAATTAGAAATTCCAACCCCACGCCATTTTTTTCCTGTCATAGACCCTTCAGAAGACAAGTTTGTTTCCTCCCATTCTATTCTTACTCTTTGATTTAAAACACCAATTGCCTAATTGCCAGACATATTACAATAAAATACCTATGCTAATGAACAAAAAGAATAACAAACAATATGGCAAGAGAAAAGTTGGATTAGTATTCCAACAAAGAACTGAATTTCCTACAATTATGTGAAGGAAAGAAGGGAAAAAGCAAGTGATAAATTACCCTTGAGTTCCATAATTAAAAAAATAGGTTCTGTAAGTAACCTTTCATACTAAAGTAGGCTTTGAAAAAAGCAAATCGGAGGCGCCTGGGTGGCGCAGTCGGTTAAGCGTCCGACTTCAGCCAGGTCACGATCTCGCGGTCCCGGAGTTCGAGCCCCGCGTCAGGCTCTGGGCTGATGGCTTGGAGCCTGTTTCCGATTCCGTGTCTCCCTCTCTCTCTGCCCCTCCCCCATTCATGCTCTGTCTCTCTCTGTCCCAAAAATAAATAAAAAACGTTGAGAAAGAGTGCCTTTAAAAAAAAAAAGAAAAAAGCAAATCAATGGGGCGCCTGGGTGGCTCAGTCGACTTCGGCTCAGGTCATGATTTCGTGGTCCGTGAGTTTGAGCCCTGCGTCGGGCTCTGTGCTGACAGCTCAGAGCCTGGAGCCTGTTTCAGATTCTTTGTCTCCCTCTCTCTGACCCTTCCCCATTCATGCTCTCGGTCTCAAAAATAAATAAACATAAAAAAAAAAATTGAAAAAAGCAAATCAAGAATGCCACTGTCAAACAGAACTAACAGCCAAGGCAACAAAAACTTTTTCATAACAGTAATAAAATGCTGGAAAAAGAATCTAAAAACCTATAGTTTTCTAACTGTATTTCTCAGAAGCTTACTCTTTCCAAGAAGGGAAAAAATAAGACCGATCCTAACGAATATTACTTCAGGAGGTATTATTTTAACAAAACACAAAACTGATGACTCAATTGTAATCTCAAAGAAATAAAATAGAAGTATGGGCTAATGCCACAAAAGAGTGAAAATGTCTACTTTAGAAAAAGACACGTATGTGGGATAAACAAATTAGGAAAAGAGAGACTCTATGGTAACAAAGTCTTCTAACGCCATCTAAAACAAACCAAAAAAATTATCCTGAAATTCCCAAACTCCGATTTTAAAAGTAAATTATTTTATAATTAAAATAACTACACAAAATTAACATAACTCTGAGTGCTGGCCAAGAATATACAGTATTTCTAGTCACTTACTACAGACCACAAACCAGAGTATTTGTGGATTTGGCTCATATCATGCTGATGAGATGCCAAAGATAATTTTCCCCCTCCAGTGAACAAGGTCAACTACTAACCTAGCTTAACTGTACACTGGGGATATGTAAAATCCTTTTCATACGCAAAAAAGTACCAAGGAGGATTTGGTACTGCCCTCCCCCTTTTAAGAAGGGCAATGAAGGTTTATGCAATTGTTGGATTTATCAGAATAAGCGAGTAAGTGCAGAATGAACCCCACACACTATTTACAACTGGAGAAGCTAAGTTAACCTTGAAGATTAGCTGTACTAACATGTACCTGAGGCTTTAAAAGGTCTATATCCAAACTCGCTCAAAGTTAAAAAAAAAAATTTTAAGTGTAAAATAGTTTAAATAAGGTCTTAAATCAACAAGGAAGTCCTTTGAAGCTGTTTTTCTTCATCCCCAACAACCTGGTGAGGTTCGAATAATCACAGCAACATTGGAAAGTGTGTGGGAGGCCAGGCACTGGCTACGTGTTTGCATATACTATCTTCTTCTTCTCCTTTTTTTTTTTTTTAATGTGTATTTATTTTGAGACAGAGAGAGAGAGCATGAGCAGGATAGGGTCAGAGGTGGGGGGGAGGGAGGGAAGGAGGGGGGAAAGGGGGAGAGAGAGAGGATATCCCAAGACGACTCTCTGCCACCAGCACAGAGCCTGACACAGAGTTCAATCCCCTGAACCAGGAGGTCATGACCTGAGCAGAAACCAAGAGTCAGACACTCATCCAACTGAGCCATCCAGGTGCCCCTCTTATTATTCCTTATAATAGGCATGGCCATTTTAAGATGGGGAAAATGAAGCTAAGAGGTATAGTAAATTCACCCCCAATAAATCTGACTTGAGAGCTTGTGTTCTCAACCATTCTGCTTGTAAGGCTTTATCTTGATCTTTAATATATGGGAAAACAGGCCAATATCACTGTGTTAACACATGCATACACACATACAATCCTTCACCCTCATCAAGAAGTAGTGAAACAGGGGCACCCAGGTGGCTCAGTTGGTTAAGCATCCAACTTTAGCTCAGGTCATATCTTGGGGTTCATGAGTTCAAGCCAGCACTGGACTCTGTGCTGACAGCTCAGAGCCTAGAACTTGTTTTGGATTCTGTGTCTCCCTTTCTCTCTGCCTCTCCCCTGCTTGTGCTCTGTGTCTCTTTCTCTCTCTAAAATAAACAAACATTACAAAAAAAGTGATTGGGAGAACATGAGTATGACACATTTATTAAAAAAATAAATAAATGGTGAAACACACACACCCCTACTAACCCTTGGACAGGCAGACAAGAGTGGTTTAGTGACTTTTTTTTTATCCTGATAATAGAAAGCTGTACTAGTGAAATGGCATTTGCTAATAATAAACAGCACCTACGGATCCAACTGGATAAAAATTTTACAAAATTTCTATTCACTCCTCTTTCTTGCTGAATAGTTCAACACGTGCTCAGGAAACAGAATATAAATTTACAAGGGAGATCATCTATTTAAACATGTAACACCACCCTCAAGTGAGCTCTGTAAATTCTCAAATATTACCCCCTAGTTAAGGAGCACGGTTTTTACCTCAGAAGGACTCTGGCTCAAATGCTGACACTTCTAACTCTAAGCCTCAGTTTTCCCAGCTGTAAAAAGGGGGCAACACTCCCCCACTGGTTATAAGGCTGCTGGAGGCGCATACAGTAAGCACTTAACTCACAAGTGCTCACTGCTCTCCTTACAAGGCCAGACTTCATTAAAAAGTTCTTGCCGGGGCGCCTGGGTGGCTCAGTCGGTTAAGCGGCCGACTTCGGCTCAGGTCATGATCTCACAGTCCGTGAGTTTGAGCCCCGCGTCGGGCTCTGTGCTGACGGCTCAGAGCCTGGAGCCTGTTTCAGATTCTGTGTCTCCCTCTCTCTGACCCTCCCCTGTTCATGCTCTGTCTCTCCCTGTCTCAAAAATAAATAAAACGTTAAAAAAAATTAAAAAAAAAAAAAGTTCTTGCCAAAGGCTAAGTAAAATAAACAAAATGGAAGAGGTCTTGATTAATGAAAATAAATTAGTTCATGAACAACAAAGCAAAGAAAAAAATAGGTTAAGAAACCAAGAGGAAGTAATTCCATCCACCACTGGGGGGAAAATAGGGTTCTTTTTTTTAAATGGATAAAAGAAGTCATTTATACAAATAGTCCCATAATCGAAAGGTCTTTTCCACAGGAGAAAACTATTAATTTCCAAAAAAAATCTAAGATAATTTCTTCCAAATATAAAAAATAAAAATTGAGGCCTCAATCCCTATTTCACACCCTCACCACCTCACCTGATTAAAAAGCTTACAAAATGCTACCCATCGTTCATCTGCTAAATGAGGTCTTCTTGTCTGCTGAGACTGCATAATTTAAAAAGCAGGTAACAAAACTGCAACTTGAAGAACTCAGAGACCCAATAACTAACACCAGAAGTGGTCTCAGAACCAACACAAAGACAAAAGAGGGAAATAAGCACTAAAATAAGGACGAGAACCACACTCAAGAAATTCCTAAACCCTTTCTTTTATCAAAGTGGTCATACTTTTTCACTTACATAGCTCCTAGTGGTTTACAAAGCTTTCATTTGGGAATACCTGAGATCAAAGTAAAGCTTGGAGAAGGTAAGTAACTTTCCCAGGAAAGTAAAGCTACATATTCTCTTACTTGTTCCTTTCCAAGGGTTGGCAAGAGCCTCTCCCTCCCTTGCTGGTTTACCTGGTCCAACAGGTATTCATTCCCTCAGGAGCAAATGACTCTCCATCTACTTGGCAAAACCATCAAGGATGTGTAATGACCATCTTTAGGTTTCCAAATTCAGTGTCATTTCCATATTAGAAAGGGAAATATCTAGTGAACTGAAAGAACTCTTTGGTCCAGACATTGTAGAAATCTTATGCATAGATAAGGACAAGTAGATAGTCATATTTGGTATGATTGTGTTTTTTAGTTTATTTATTTGAGAGAGAGAGCATGAGCAGTGCAAGGGCAAAGAGAGAAAGAGAGAGAGAAACCCAAGCAGGCTCTGTGCTATTAGCACAGAGCCTGATGTGGGGCTCAACTCACGAACCATGAAATCATGACCTGAATCAAAATCAAGAGTCGATGCTTAACCGACGGAGCTACCTAGAAGCCCCATTATGACTTTTTGAGCTGGGGACTTTGGTGGTCTAGTCAAGGAAATAATGATTCCTCTGAATAGAAGTCATAAAATAATTCGTCACAGCTGCAATATAAAATAAAAACCACTGTTAGGAAAGCTTAAGATTTCTTACCCATTAAGTGGGGAAAAATATGCAGATAAAACATTAATAAGAACATTTAAGATTAAAATCAATTTTCTGATTGGTAATAAAACT
This sequence comes from Puma concolor, assembly GCF_028749965.1. Classification (NCBI taxonomy): domain Eukaryota; kingdom Metazoa; phylum Chordata; class Mammalia; order Carnivora; family Felidae; genus Puma; species Puma concolor. The sequence continues at coordinate 42,486,287 of NC_141684.1, forward strand.
ATAAATCTAAGACTTTTCCAATGTAAGCCCAAAGGAAGTAGGATATAATTAAGCTATTTAAGAAACAGAAAATAGTGGGGTGCCTGGGTGACTCAGTTGATTGAGCTGACTCTTGGTTTTGGCTCAGGTCATGATCTCACGACTTATGGGATCGAGCCCAGCATCAGGCTCTGTGCTGACAGTGTGGAGCCTACTTGGGATTCTCTCTCTCCCTCTTTCTCTGCTTCTCCCCTGCTCATGCACTTGAACATACTCTCTCTCAAAATAAATAAACTTGAAAAAAGAAAATACCTTAGTTTTTCCAATGAATGCATTACTAAAGGGCCATGAGATCATACTCCAAGTGTGATATGTCTGAAATGGAGTCCAAGTTTGCTTTATTCACAATTTCTTTGTTTACTATAGTCAAATATTTCTGATTTTCATCTTCATGGCACTTGAAAAAGAACCACCAACAATAGTTTTAGAGCTAGGATTAATTTGAATGACAAGAAAACAACAATAATTGTCATAGCATCCTATATCTATTCACTTAAATGTCAGATAATTCAGGGGTGCCTGAGTGGCTCAGTTGGTTGAGCATCCAACTTTGGCCCAGGTCATGATCTTCAGGTTCATGGGTTTGAGCCCCACGTAGGGCTTTGTGCTAACAGCTCAGAGCCTAGAGCCTGGTTTAGATTCTGTGTTTCCCTCTCTCTCTCTCTCTGTCCCTCCCCTACTCATGCTTTCTCTCTCTCTCAAATATAAAAACAAAAAAAAAATTTAATGTCAGATAATTCAATTTTATTTTAAAAAGTACTATATACCAGTGCAAAGCAGAGAGCAAGTAAAAAGTCCAGATCACCACAATGAAAATGCTTACTAATAGCCCCAAATTTTATACACGTGAAGGTCACAAGAAGCCAAGGAGAAAGAAAAAAAGAAAAAAAAAAAGGATGAACTTTTTTTTTTTTAATTTTTTTTTTTCAACGTTTTTAATTTTATTTTTGGGACAGAGAGAGACAGAGCATGAACGGGGGAGGGGCAGAGAGAGAGGGAGACACAGAATCGGAAACAGGCTCCAGGCTCTGAGCCATCAGCCCAGAGCCTGACGCGGGGCTCGAACTCACGGACCGCGAGATCGTGACCTGGCTGAAGTCGGACGCTTAACCGACTGCGCCACCCAGGCGCCCCAAAAAAGGATGAACTTTTAATAAATTTTCCCTGAACTGTCAACACACTGAGAAAAACCAAAAAACCCAAATATAAGCATCTCTTGCTTGTAGCTGTGGAAATTTTTACTACCATGTGACCTATAATCACTAGGGGAAGATTTTCTTTGCTAAAAGAGGATACTGAATTGTCAAGGATAAACAATTCTTAACATACTGCCTTTTCTACTCAAATTGTCTTTTTCTAAATTAAGATAACTTTATTAGACTTTCCCTCCATCTATTGATTTTTTGGATCTCTTTTTGTCTACCTTACGACTTCCCAAACTCCAAAACTGTGAGCAAATAAAATTTCTGTTGTTTAAGCCACATAGTCTATATAGTATTTGTCATGGTAGCCCTAGCAGGCTAATACAGCATTCAAACCAACAAAACAATCAGTAAGAATTTTTCTGGTGTCCAAACCTTTTAATTCTTACAAAAGTTCCCTCAAAATGAGCTTACTACATCCATCTCCCAGCACTACTAGGGACGCTAAAGCAAATTTCCAGCTAACTACTTCCAGAAAGAAGGTAGACATAATGGGTTTGACCTGCTTACAAGGGGTTAAGAAAAACATGCAAACATTTTCCAATCAGGAAAGGAAATTCTGAAATAAAACAAGAATCAGGCTTTGGCTCCTAAAAAATGAGAAAGTTTAAGAATAAACATCTATGACCCACAGGTTCCTGAAAGAACTTAAATGCAATTTTAAGTTGGTTCTCATAGTGGCTTTGGGTGAGTTGCCCAACCCTTCTATTACTCAATTTCACATCTGATGTTAGCACATGACTGCTTGTTAGTTAGCACTTTTAAAACTTACTGGATGAAAGATGACGAGTCAGTCATTCATGACTACAAGATTTGTGATAATAAAATTTACTTTTAGGATGCATATTGCATCAAATATGCTATTTTGGTAATGAAAGGATTTTGGGGTAAAGTCCCCACCTCATTGTACCATCTCAAAAGAGGACTCATTATAATCACCATATGTATTTGAGAAACCCAAGGAGGGTTAAAAGAAATACCAATGAAACGTTTGTAAAGAGCATATATTCCGCTATTTAAAAAAATGCATATCCATTTGAAAGGTGTCAAAATAAGCCCTAAAACAAAGATAATCAAGAATAAGTGGCCTTGGAATCAGTTATCAAAGAAGGTAGTCTTCACATTCTTCATCAACCAAAAAACCAAAAACACTCCCATAATGTGAAATGGAAATCTATTTTAGATATGTTCAACTCACAAAAATCCAACTCTAAATCCATCACACTAAATCAGTATTTAAATTAATTAAATCATAACTTTGAGGGGCGCCTGGGTGACTCAGCTGGTTGAGCATCGGGGTCTTGATTTCAGCTCAGGTCATGATCCCAGGGTCATGGGATCGAGCCCTGTATCAGGCTCCGTGATGAGCAGGGAGCCTGCTTACGATTCTTATTCTCTCTTTCCCTCTGTCCCTCTCCCCTGCTCATGCAGGCGCTCTAAAATAAAAAAAAAAATAAAAATAAAAGCTACTTTGAAAGATGCCTATAACTATACTATTAGTTCTTCCTAGCACAGTAGACAAATTTTGGACAGGTCAATTTCATTCATACACTAACAAAAGGATTTTAAAGTTTCCTGAATTGCCATTTTATCTGGAGCTACCTTTTCAAAGGATTCTTGGGTAATCACTTAAAGGATACACTCTGTCATTGCTGCAACATCCAGTTTATCAATATCAGGTGAACCAGGGCAACACTTCTTGAATTCTTTTCGAAGATCAAAAAAGGAATAGAAGCATTCAGGCAATAATACATTCTGAGGAAGGACAAGGTAGACACTGTTAACTCGATGAATTTAATGTTTCTCTAATAATTAGGAACCTAAGAATTGCATGGAGTATATTTTACCAAAATTAATTTTTAAAATTAAATATAAGAGTGACTATTTTCTGGTACTGTATTATATCCTATATACAAGTGTCATGGAAAAAAATTATCTTATTTTAAGGCAATAGATTACATTTGTGTTCCATTACACATTCCATTCAAAACACTTCTGAAGCTATAGTTGGGCTGTCATACATTTTCTAATTGATAAAATTACACTCTTTTCAGCCATAATCATTTCATACAGTCTATATTTTCAGGCAGCAACATTAGCCCTCTCAGTTCTCATAAAGATGCTTATATTTACAGTGTCTACCCAGATATAGGATTGTTACAAAACATAGTTAAATACTAGGCTCATATAATACTCATATTTTTATACTAAAATCAGAGCAAGATAGTAAATTCCTGATTACCTAAAAAGCATGATTTTGTGCCAAATTATAGTTCCACATTAGTTTTGTGACCAATATTCTAGCTATACCTGAGAACTCAAATTAGACTCAAAAAAAAAAAAAAATCACAAATCTCAAGGGTAAAGAAGAAATAGTTACCCTACTGTTCTTAGCTACTAGTACTACTCTCATACTTATTAAGCAAGTTCAACTGTCTGGGCAAATATTGTACTAATGCATTTTTGTTTCCCTTAGTAGAAAAAAGCCCCATCAAATAACTGTCAAAGATGAATTTAAAACTGAATTTAGATTTTTCTTACAATTTCAAAATAGTTTCTGTTGATTTACTGGGAATTCCTACCTACTTATACATTAGAAAGTCAAGGAAATAAAGACTTAATGTTTGCAACCATAACATTTATACAATGTCTCTTTCTATTCAGATTTCCTCATTGGATCTATCAGATGTACACCTGCTCATGCTATAATTAAAATAGATGTCTGGCAGGGGCAACTGGCTGATTCAATTGGTAGAGCCTACAACTCGATCTCGAGATTGTGAGTTCAAGCCCCATGTTGGGTGTAGAGATTCACAAAAAAATAAATAAAATCTTTAAAAAAATGAAATAGATATCATTGTACCATGGTCAGAGTTTTCAAAACAGTTACTTAAAAAAATGGTGAAATCTTCAGGATTATCTACAAAAATGTTCATTTAAAACCTGTTGATAACTCACATTTTACAATAAAAGATTTTAAATAGCTGTATCCACTTAAAAATACTTAACATTTAATTCCTACAAAAGATATTGATGTTATACTAATTATAAAATAGGCTAAAAAGTGTGTGTAGTATGAATGCTCCTTGTAAAAATGAGGCTTTTCTACAAAAACCTGGAAGAATATTTTCAAATATGTTCATATTAGAGAAAAATAATAATATTGTTTTCTGAATGGCAGGATTATTATGTTTTACCATTTTCTCTCCCCCTTCCCCCCTGCCATGAATAGAATTCCTTTATGTTACTAAATTAGTTTCTGGTTTTAGGATACTAAGTTGGTTCAGGTTTCTTTATGAAAATCCTAATAGAAGTGATTCAGGAAAATGTCTCAATTGTTCTCTGGAGGTTTCCCCACATTTTAAAGCAGCCCATCTAAAATAACAAAAACAGCTGTTTTCCTCAAGCCAAATAGGGAAAGTATTAAGTTTTAGCCCTCTCCAAAAGAATTTGAAAGGGGAAAAAAAAAATCCTCATATGTCTATTTCTGGATCAAGGGGATAGCAACTGGTCTAACATTTAATTAACAAAAAACACTCCCCGTGCCCACCCCTTTAGCCAAGTTATTACAAAAGTTGCTATAAGAGGAGTGATTTTCTCAACCTTTAAGATCTAGGAACTTGAGTTTCTCCCTTGAATTTTTGAAACTGTCATCATATATTTAACTCCTTTCTTTCCATTTCCCTAGTGCGGTAAAAAGAAAAATCTGTACTGACTAGTCACTATACTTGGGACATCAATTGTCAGTCTGAATCTTTCTTTGAAGACTTGCTTCATCCAGTTTCCTGAAAATACTTCATCTTTTCAAGTTCAGTATTTGCCTACCACAATAAAAAGTTACAGCTCAAACTAATTAAGTTGATAAGATCAACGATATTAGCAATGATTGGCTACATTGGGGCTGCCCTCTGCTGTCTCCATTTCCCCACAGCCCCCTCAGTATTCTTCCCAGAGAGGAGTCACATTTTTACAGTAAGATTATGTTTTTTTCACTCCATACCCTTTTCTATGTCAGAAAGACCAGCAAAGGTAAAAGATGAAGGCTGACCCTACTGTTATGATACAGTATTTAATCAGCTTTGAATATTTACTTTAAGTCAAAGTGCAGTATGCTATAATTAATGTTTCACTAGTTATATGACTAGGTCTTTACACAGTACAAAGCTCTTTAATGAAATTAGTTACGATTAACAAGGTTTAATTAAACTATTTTTCTTTGCTCCTTCCTTTCTAGGATAAAGCATTTTCTACAGAAGGGAATATTACAATGTCTTAAAATTTAAAAGTAAATGTTCTCTCCTGCCTACTTGCTGTTACTTTAAATGTCAAAATTCAGCTAATATGCTTAGAAAAGGGGGAATGGCAACCATCTCAAAAACTTAACATAAAACAAAAAGAGAAACTTTTGTTAAGTCACCAGAGGGTATCTATAAAATTACTGCAATCTCAAAGATCTCTATTAAAGGGTCATGATTTTTTTTGTGGTAAAATATACATAACACAATATTCACCATTTTAACATTCAATAATATACACAACACAATATTTACAGTTCAGTGGCATTAACTACATCTCACACTGTTGTGACACCATTACCACTATTCCTTTGTTATCTTCTCAAACTGAAATTCTGCCAGGAAACAATAACTCCCGACACACATCTTTTTAAAATGGAGAAACTTGGATAAACCATGGGGGGAAAAAAAAAAGCCTCCAGTCACCCCCAAAGGAAGGTCCAATCATTCTCCGAGAAGCCAGCACTCTTACCTTCTTGGAAGCCTCAGGATGCAAGATTTGCCTGACATGAAGCTGCCCGTCAGTACACAGACAGAAGGAAGTTCCAACCCCAATATTCAGTTCATTGCTTACTGACTGGTTAAACTGTAAACAAGACACAGGGATGCAACTTAAGCAGGATTTACAAACTCCGGCAAAGTGGCCCCACGTGTTGGTAACCAACGAAAACCACGCTGCCATAAAAGAGGACACCAGTGCTGGGGCAACATTAGAAAGAAAGGCTCCGTTCCCACAAGCTATCTAGAATCCTTTGGATTGACTAGCTTTCCAATCAACCCACAGTTCACCCGCAGGAGAATTTAGTATAGACATTCTCCCTTCAGTGCCCCCGTCTACTTTTGCGCTAAATCCACATTCAAGACTTTTAAGTCGGGTCTCGTTTCATCAGCAGGTTGCCTTCAGATTACATCATTCCCTGGTGTTATTTTATGTTCGGATGTTTCAAGATTAAGAAAGATGCCAGTTTCTGATAAGCAAAGGCGGTTAATGGGTATACAGACCTCTGGGAAGTCTGGCAACACTTTCCCTGGAACACAATCCCAAATGATAACTTTCCCCTATTAATTCGCACCTCGTGTCCTGGCGCACAGGCCAAGAGAGCACCGGACACGCACCTGTGCACAGGTGTTTAGCGCCCCGCCCTATCCCTGATCCAGTACCCGTCAGAACCAGGAAGCAGCAGGTTTTTAGGTCACCTCAATTCTGTTAAGGGGATTCCACCAGTTTCACAGTGACCCAACGATCAGTCCTACGTCTTCGGGTCTGCAAGCCCTCCCCAGCTAGGATCAAAGCCACTGAAGAAGTAATAAGGGAACCCAAACCGAGCCTTTAGGAGGAGTTCAGAAGCTTGAAGCCAAGCAGGCACCCTCAGCTTCCCACCGAACTGGGGCCGCCTCTGGCACGCCTCGCCGGGCCCACCCGCTCATCTACACTACAGCGCCCTCTGTCCTAGCGTTGAGCCACACACCCAAAGCCCCGCAGAGGACGGGCGCGTCGGGCGTCTGGGCCTCGGGATGGGGGCGCTAGGATTCAACCTCTGCTCCTCAATTGGTAAAACCCGACTGCTCCTGAAGCCCCAGGAAAGACCCGAAAACTAGCGAGTTTGGGCCCACGACGCTAGGGGCTGGGAGGCTTGGAGGAGCAGCGACCTCCTCCCAAGAGGTCCACCTCGGCCTCCAAGGCCGGGTTTCCACCCACGCGGTTGGGCGTCTTGCCACTCTGCCCCGGGGATGTGCGTGGACCCGCCGGCGAGGGCGTGGGACCTGGTGTGGCTGGGCTGCCTTGCGGGGGACGCCGGAGTGGCCTGGATAAATGTGGACCGCGCGGCCCAAGGCTGTCTGTCACCTGTCGAAGGGCTTGGTCCAGCTGCGGCGCGGAGGACAGGCTTTCCGCGTCGATCTTCGTTTCTTCTTTACAATCCTCCGTCAGCTCCAACTGATCCGGTCTAACTAGCACTTCATGCAACTGTCCCACCTCCAGGGCGGAAAGAAACTGGGGTCAGTTTCCCCCTTCCTCAATTTGGAAGCCTCCATATTCACCCTCCTTCCTCGCTCCCCTGCTGGGGCGGCCAGCGCGGCTGCAGGGTTCTGGCCACAGAATCAAAGCTCACTCGTCGCGAGCGGCTCCGGTGGCAGAGAGGTCGGCACGGCCCTGCCTCCGGCCCCACCCCCACCCGGATCAGGTCGGAAAGGCCCAGAAGTGGGAACCCGAGCCCCAAGGATCTCACCCCGGCTCCGCGGGGCGTCCCCCGACGGGCAGAGAACCTGGCTCGGCTGCGCCCGGCCGCTCCACCTGAGCCAGATTTCAGATTACTGAAACGGTTCCCAGGCCGTTGGCCAACAAGTTTGGTTTTACTCTGGATTCTGTAGGCCTCGGGTCCAGCCTCATAAGTGGCTAAACGAGAGCACTTGTTTACCGACTCTCCAAACTTCTACAATAAACTTCTTGCCCCACTCCTATCAATTGGACAGAAATCTGGAGGAATACCTTCTTGTTGGCCAGATCCACGACTTTCCATAACAGCAGGATCAGCTCCTTCTCATCAGAGCCCAGCTTGGCCCCGGTAGCCCCAGCAGTGATCCCAAAAAGCACCACCAAGTAATCCGGAGACGCCGTCATGACGATAGGTGGGGAGGGGGAGAGGGGGGTCGGGAGGCGGTGAGGCGGGGTGGAAGTGAGAACGAGAAAACCCGTGCTAAAACCTCTTCCAAGAGAAAAAGAAGAAAGAGCGCCCGCCCCCCCCTCCTCGCCGCCGCCGGTGCAAAAGGCGGTAACCAACCACCCTAGCCCACACCTGGTCGGTGCTCCACACCCTGGGCAGGAAGGGGGTGGGAAGGAGGGCGCAGGAGGCCTGCCCTTTTTGTATTCAATTGCCCGTGCGTCTATGCAAAAAGCCAGGAGCTGGGCTGCACCCCGGGTGGAGCGCGCAATGGCTGAAAGCTTTTCTGTTTTGGGATGTGGCTCTACCTGCCCGCCCCTTCCCCCTCCCCCACGTGGTGCAGGTAAGAGACACCTGGCGGCGCCGGCCCATTGGCTCCTTCAAACCACGACGTGGCAGCGGTGGGGGTGGAGGCCGCCTGGGGAAAGGGGAGGAGGGGGCGGGAGACAATGGCTGGATGAATGGAGACGGGAGGGCGAGAAGGAAGGAGGGGGAGACGTGAGGGGCGGGGAAGAGGCGGTTGCCACCCGAAGGGTAGCCGAGGCCAGACGGGAAAAGGGTGAGGGGTGAAGGGCGCGGAGGGGAGGGCCGGAGTCGCTTGTAGGGGGTCACCCCTTTGGAGGTAATCGAGAGGGATGGGGGGCTTGGAAAAATGTCGACTGTGGGGGAACTAAGCCGGGGGTTCTAAAGGGTCAAGGGAAAAGGCCTGGCGCAGGAAGGAGAAAAGAGGCCAGAGGTGAAGCCTGGGGTGCGGAACTGCTCAGGGCCCGGCGCCCCAAGAGGGCGAACCGCGGAGGGAGGCACCGGCCAACCATAGCCGGGAAGCGGCAGGGGCAATTGCCAAGCACCGGGAAAGCCGCTCCTGAGCCCAACACACCTTTAAGTGCAAACAGTAGGTGAAACCTTGTGGGCCCTCCCTCTCTCCCGGCCAGAGCCCAGGCCTGAGCTCCTCCAAACCCCGGGACGCTACCCACCTTCTGGAGACACAGCCAGACGCCCGGGGCAGCACGCCCAGCCACCAAGTTTCGCCCAAAGGCGCAGAGGCTGCGCGCTACGGAGCAGGGAGTCCCCGCGAGGAAATTTAGGCACAATGGACCCCACTTCCTTGTCTCTCTTCTACTTCTTAATTGCCACGTCTTGTTTGGTTCTGGCTGCTAGCTTGAGACTAGAACCTTCTCCATGGCTGGGCCCACAAACTTTGTTTTGCTCTGGGCCCTAAATAAAACATACACACTAATGTTTTCCTAAATCAGGCCAAAGCAAACTTTCCCTCAGTTCCCAGTTCTGACCCCTACGTCCCTCCTCATACCTTTGCCTTTGTACTTATGTGTCGATTTGGCCAACTTTGCGAGCAGTTTCCCTTCTCTCGCTAAGCTAGGTCTGCACAGAGGCTTATGCGCCCACTATCGCCACCCAGCCACCAAGTCAGAAGGCAATGTGGTTGGGACCTGTTGACGTGGGAGAGGAAAGAGCCAGAGGTGACGTTTCCTGGAGTTTTATGTTTCCAACTTATCTATTATTGGAGAACCGAAATCGGTCCGAAGTATTACTTAGTTGGGCCCAAGGTGTCCAGCCCTTTGTGTTCATGGTGTGAAATCGGGCAAGCATATATATAGTCACTGCCGGAACCCGCTCCGGGTACAGATCTGAGAACCTATCGGGATGCGTGTCCGGGAAGGCGGGAGAGCGCGCTTTCCCCGTCGCGAGGCAGCGCGGACACAGTGGGGAGCGGCTGAGCGTTCCGGGGGCAGGGAGGAGGGAGTCTGAGGAGCCCAGGGCCGCGCCGCTGCGTTTCCCGGCAGGACTGTGCGGGCGGAGGCGCTGCCGCCCGCGGCGCAGGTAGCAGCTCGCGTCCCCAGAGAGCGGGCGGAGGCTGGGGCTAGGTAGCGCTTCACCGGCCCACGAGAGTGCTCGGGGCCATCCTCGTCCGCAGCTCGAGCTCCAGGGGCGAGTGCTTTCAGTTCCTGGACCGCAGAGTGCGTGGTGGGGAAGGCGCCCCCCGCGGTTCTCGGCGGGCTCGCCCCTCACCCCCGGTCCCCGAGCCGCGCTCCCCGGCCCGCAGGCGCTGCGGGGGCAGGGACTGGGCGCGGAACAAGACAGGGAGGGACCTGGAAAAACCACCCAGATTGCATTGCAGTGGGCGAGGCCGCCGGAGGAGCCGGTTCCCCCGAGCCGCCTCCCCGCGGGGCGTTCTCGATGCGCGGTTCCCAGGTGCTCGGCTCTGCCTGGGTCGGGAGGTGCCGCCTGGAGGCGACGCGGGGCTGGGTGCGTGGCCCCTGCGGGGCGGACCCGAGCGCGAGCCGCGACCGCCCGGAGGCCCAAGGCGGGACGGCGGACTGTGGCTGAGAAAGTGGTTAGAACGGCTCTGAAGTCCTGCTCCGCCTGTCCTCTGTGGCCTCTGGTCTTCGGATTAATCATTTGTATAGCGCGTTTGGATAAACTGGGAACTTTATCCGCGCGTTTGTCGGGGATTCCGCGGCGTTATCCATATTCGATTTGAATCACCGAGCTGCCCCTTTTCAGAGCTTGGCTTCTTCCTGTTTAAGGAAGTCGGGTGCCTGGGCTCTGATTTTTTTAATTTAAATTTGGACAATTAGGTTACAAGGGCAGGGATTTTGTTTTGTTCTCTAATGTATTCCCAGGGTTGGAACAGAGCTGGACACCTACGAGGCACTCAACAAATATTTGTTGAAAGATTTTAATGAGTGACACCCACCCATCTTTGCAGCTCTTGTTTCCTAGCGAGGGCATAGTTCATCACTGCGAAGGTGAAATTCTGAAAATGGTAGTCTACCGGGAATTTAAGTCTCAAGTGTTTAAAAAGAGTAGGTGCTAATTCTTCACCAAACCTAATTTTGTTAAAGACATTAAACTCTCATAAAATACAGGAGTGCCAAGGAAACAAAATCTACGTAATACATTGCAGCTCTGAATACAAATATGTTTTATTGTCTATCCTCACCATCTAGAATAATTCTGGTTTAGTAACAATAAGCAGTAGGAAATGGCTGGAAGGAGCCTTGAATGGCTCATTTACCAGTGATCTTCACTCAAGACCACACCTAAAACTCCCAAAACAAATGAGAATCTGTTTCTTTTGTTTTTGTTTTTTAAAGCAGCAGAGACCCAATTGCAAGACAGGCTACATAACTTGCCAGTATTAAGGGAAGAACAAAGACTGAAGAACTCAGTCTTCAAATTTCAGGTTAAAGAAATTTATGAGACATGACAACTATATGCAACATGGACCCTGGACCTGAAAACTTTTTTTTTTCTTAATTTAATAGACATTATTAAGACAATAGGAAAAATTTGAATAAGGGCTATAGATTAAAAAATGGTATTGTATCTGTTAAATTCCTGATTTTTATACTACTGTGGCTTGGCAGGAGAATGTGCTTTGTGTTAGGAAATACCCAGTATTTAGGGATAAAGGGGGATTCATATAAATAATTTTACTCTCAAATGATTGTAAATATACATACAGAAGAGAGAAAATGATAAAGCAAATGTGGCAAAATGATAACATTGGTGAATCTGGGTGAAGGAATTTTTTATACTATCCTTTAACTTTTAAAGCTTTTTAAAAAAATTTCGGAGGACTTTTTGCTGCAACTACCATTTGGTGTTTAATAAGGCTCTGATGACTTTCTATGCTAACCTAATCCTTCCTCCTGTAGAATGAATCCATTTTCTTTGTCTTTTCCTTAGTGAAAGAAGGAAATAAAGGTCATCACATTTTTTGTATAACAATCCTCTTATATACTTTAAGGTTGTTCTTAAAAAATTTTTTTTTAATGTTTATTTGTTTTTGAGAGACAGAGAAAGCAGGGGAGGGGCAGAGAGGGAGACAGAATCTGAAGCAGGCTCCATGCTCTAACCTGTCAGCACAGAGCCCGACGCAGGGCTCCAGCCCACAAACCCAACTGTTGAGATTATGACCTGAGCTGAAGTTGAAGTTGGACATTTAACCTACTGAGCCACCCAGGCGCCCCAAGTTTGTTCTTAAATAGTTTTCCTAGACTGAATTACTCCAAGCTCTTTAAAGCTTTCATTGTGAATCTTACTTTTCTTCTTTTAATGATCTTCATTATACTCCTTGGACCCTTTTCCTTTTATCACTTTTAGAGAGCCGCTCTTGAACTAGACAAAATTCAAACGTGTCTACCATGGCCTGACCTTTGACACAGTGGTATCTATATGTCATATTCTTATAACTTGTCATACAATTCCCTTTTTAAGACTATAGTAGCATTACATTTGCTGGCTCCAGTTTTGTTTAAGATCTCTAGATCTTTCTTGGAACTCTCAGTTGCACATACCTAGTTGTTCTCTTGCATGTGTTAGAATAGAGCCTTCAAAAGTGAATCAAAGTATGGATCTTTGAGCTAACAAATAGGTACCACAGCAAAGCTCACCCATCTGAGTTGAAAAATTTATGTACAATTTATGTATCATTGAGATTAAATGGTGGCAGGGGCACCTGTGTGGCTGTCTGTTAAGCATCTGACTCTTGATCTCTGCTCAGATCTTGATCTCAGGGTTGTGAGTTTGAGCCCCACATTGGGTTCTATGCTGGGTGTGGAGAACTTTAAAAAAAAAAAAAAAATGAAAGGTTGGCAGACGTGTCCAAAAAATATGCGGGGGTTTGATCCCTTTATAAATCTTGTGACAGATGAAATGTGTGGAGATGTCAACCAGTGGGCAACAGAACAATATTGGAATGGTGATGATATGAAGAAATAGTATCATGTTAGAGCTTTGGAACAAGTATAAACAATGGGTGTGTTCACTGGAAGAAATCAGTTGATTTCTGCTTCTACATGTCCCCTCTCCATAGCACCTGTTTTCCTACAATATAAAAATCAGGTCATGTGCATTTTCATATTGAACCTTTTTGTAAAATAAACTTTTGTAATGGTAAAAAAAAAAAAAAGTGAAACAAATGTTCTTGAATTAGATAATGGTGATGGTTGCACAAACATGTGAATATACTAAAAACCACTGGATTGTACACTTGAAAATGAATATTATGGCATATGAATTATATGTGTTTTTAAAATTTATTTTAATTTTTAGAGAGAGAGAGAGGGAGAGAGAATCTCAAGCAGGCTCCATGCTCAGTGTGGAGCCAGAAATAGTGCTCGATCTCACTGAACCTGAGATCTCCACCCTGAGATCATGACCTGAGCCAAAACCAAGAGTCAGACATTTAACTGACTATGCCACCCAGACGCCCCTATATCTCAGTTTTTTTAAAAGCAAATCAAAGTAAAAGCCTGTGTTCTGAGGCTACCACAAGCCATTGATATTTCCTAGTTATTTGTTTTAGAGACAGTTGTAAAAGATCACATTTTATATTCCATGGACAAATCCAACCTCTCTGAAATAGAGTGGTAAGAGGAAGTGATGGTCAAGATAATTAGATACATTATAGTTTCCTGTGAATTACTCTGTGCATCACATATTTAAATTACTGGTCTGAACCTTTATTATAGCAACTATTATAGATGGTCTGTATGGAAAAAGTATGGGTTTATTAATTGGCCCTGCCATTTGCTACCTCCTGCCCTTGAATGTGTTCCTTAGCTTGACAAGGATACAGTTTTTCGCCTGTAAAAATTGGGATGATGACAATGTACACTTCATAGTTGAGAGGAAATGTATAAAGAAGTGTCTTCCTTAGGGGTGCCTGGGTGGCTCAGTTGGTTAAGCATCCCACTTCGGCTCAGGTCATGATCTTGAGGCTGATGGGTTTGAGCCCGCATTGGGCTCTGTGGCTGACAGCTCAGAGCCTGCTTCAGATTCTGTGCCTCCCTCTCTCTCTCTCTGCCCCTCCCCTGCTCTGTCTCTGTCTTTGTCTCTGTCTCTCTCAAAAATAAACATAAAAAAAAATAATAAAATTTAAAAAGAAGTGTCTTCCTTAAAGAAGACAAACATGAGTACCAGGAAGTTTACTACTCAAGAGCAATATCCAGGTGGGGAGGGGGTGTCTTCGGACAACCACAAAGGCCTTAACCTTCTGACCCTAGGCTTGAAGGCAGGCTGAAACATTTAAACAAGACTTTACTGACTCCCATGCCGTAGGGAAATACACAGAAAAATTATACGCAGGGAAATATTCCATGAATCTAGACGAGATGAACCTTCTCCTTGGGAACGACAGATTTAACTTGGCATACAAGGGAATTATGCCACCTAGAGAATTCCTCCCTACTCCTGGCCTCATGCCGTTTGCCCAGAAGCACATCCCTGTCCCTCCCAAAATCCTGTTAGAGAGGGAAGCATAGCAGCAAACCTTATCTTTTAAGTCAAGTTGGGTTGACAGGAGTGGTTGTTTAAATATTTTAAGTTCAACCCAACGTGGGGCTTGAACTTAAAACCCTGAGATCAAGAGTGGCACACCCCATCGACTGAGCCAGCCAGGCACCCCTCCACATGGTCCTTTTTTGTCTCATCGAATCTCCTATTGGAAAAAGTCATATACCAGGGTTTTGAAGTCACTGCCTCCATCCCTTCTGAAAATTATCAACGAATTGATTTTCCGGGGCACTTGGCTACCTCAGTCAATGAAGCCAGCAACTCTTTATCTCTGGGTCATGAGTTTAGTACACTGAGTGTAGTAAAAAACTTTTCCCTAAAACTCATGTGTTTTTAAAATTAATATATATTTAAAGTAATTCAAATATGTCACCTTAGGGGCACCTGGGTGACTTAGTCGGTTAAGTGTCCGACTTCGGCTCAGGTCATGATCTCACAGTTCATGAGTTCGAGCCCCGCATCAGGCTCTGTGCTGACAGCTCAGAGCCTGGAGCCTGCTTCAGATTCTGTGTCTCCCTCTCTCTCTGCCCTTCCCCTGCTCACGCTCCGTCTCTTTCTCAAAAACAAACATTAAAAAAAACCAAATATGTCATTTTATAAGTCTAATCCTTCTACATGTTTATAAGAAAAAAACTGTCTCTCCCTGAATTCTGATTCCTGCTTCCCAGAGGCAGCCACTACCGACTTCCAGCTGTTTTCTGTTCTTGTGACCTCCTCATTTACAAATAACATGCACGTACTAATACTAAAATAAATAAATAAATAAATAAATAAATAAATAAATAAATAAATAAATTTAGTCTAAAATCCTACTTCAATCTTTTTTTTTTTTAATTTTTTTTTTCAACGTTTTTATTTTATTTTTGGGACAGAGAGAGACAGAGCATGAACGGGGGAGGGGCAGAGAGAGAGGGAGACACAGAATCGGAAACAGGCTCCAGGCTCCGAGCCATCAGCCCAGAGCCTGACGCGGGGCTCGAACTCACGGACCGCGAGATCGTGACCTGGCTGAAGTCGGCCGCTTAACCGACTGCGCCACCCAGGCGCCCCACTTCAATCTTTTTTTAAGTGTATCTCACAGGTACATTTGTTCATGCCACAAAGGGAACAACACTCCTACAAGTGTACACATGTTCATGCCACAAAGGGAACAACACTCCTACAAGTGTACACATGATGTTCCATGTTCCCATCCAACAGAGCTTCCTGAAGTTTACAGTCAGGCTGATAGTCCCTCTGATGTGTACTTCAAGTAAAGCTGATTAAAGATGACCGTGAGCAGGTGCAGGACTTAGAGCTTTCAAAGCTTTACTTTTTTTTTTTTTTTTTTTTTAATCAGTAACCCTGATTTTATAAGTCATGAAGCCCATCAACCTCATGCTACCCAAATCTCCTGGTAAACTTGGGTGTAGTAGAGCTTCATGGGGATCGCAACATTTTTAATAAGGCTTTTAAGCACCTCGGCGCAGTCCCACCAGCTCAGGCCACCTGACTCAGAAAGGTTGAAGCCTAGTTCAACCTTGTTGCTTCTCTTTTCAAATTAAATTAGAAGTCTGGGATAAATTGTATATTATTTAACTGAAATCTCAAATCCATCTATGATGCTTCCCAGAGTCAAGCCCTCAGTGATTACCACAATAGAATATATACTTAAAATTCTGTCCAAATTATTTATTTCAAGTAGGCAATGGCTTTCTTTTCTTAAAATTCTAGACTCTTAATGGTCACTGGATGGGTGGTTTTATTCCCATTTATTAAACTCTTTATGTGCACTCTATTTTTTTTTAAGTTTGTTTTCCAGTAATCTCTGTATCCAATGTGGGGCTCAAACTCATGACCCCAAGACCAAGAGTCACATGCTCTGCCGACTGAGCCAGACTGTCATCCCTCTATGCACTGTAACAACCTGGAGAACTTGCTCATGCTTTGAACTTGGGAAAGATGTTTGGTGAGGGTACCCATCAATTATGCTGGCCTTAGAAGAATAACATTTCCAAAATAGAAGCACTGCTCTCAGCAATAGGACATCCCTTTCCTGTTCAAATCTGTATTTCTGCTTTAGAATCTATTTAAATCAGCATCCATTTTTGCAAACAATATTTTGAATCACATCATCATGCTGAAAGGCAACACACAAAAAAACACCATTAGCACTTACTCCTTGTAAAGAGTGGACTTGATGGGAAAGGGGGCAGGAGGAAGATCTTTCTCTTAATAAACATAAATGACAACAATAAAATAGCTTTTATTTATTAAATTGACACTATATATTATCTCATGTGATTCTCACAACAACCAAATAAGGTAAAAGTACATTTTTTTTTAATCCCCCACTTTACAACTGATGAAACCAGAGGTTGAGAATAACCTGGTGGGGAGCCTGGGTGGCTCAGTCAGTTAAACCGTCCAACTCTTGATTTTTGACTCAGGTCATGATCTTGTTCATGGGTTTGAGCCCTGCGTTGGGTTCTGTGCTGACAATGCAGAGCCTGCTTGGGATTCTCTGTCTCCCTCTCTCTCTGCATCACCCCCTTAAAATAAATAAATAAACTTAAAAAAAAAAAAAAGAACTTGGTGAAAACAGCATGGGGGGCACTGGCAGAGCTGGGATTTATACCTAGGTAGTCTGACACCGGAGACTGCATTTAGCTACTACTCTGTACTTAACACGAACCACATTTGTACTTCAGAAATTTTATTAATAAACTAAAATAAAGCAGACTGTCACAAAGTAAAACCTATCTCCCTGTGAAAACTGGGTTATAACACATACACATGGCCAATAAGAAGCCACAAAAACAAAGCTACGGTAAGCTGATTTAATAGTTTTAGTAATATCACACCTTAAATTTTATAAAATAGCCCGCATTTTATACCTCAGCTTGCTTGCAAAATAACCATGTATTATGAAGTATACTTGAGACCAATCGAGGATATAATATTCTACAACAGTTATAAATAACATGGTAGTTAAAATAAGCATTAAATCTGTCATCAAGGCTTATTTTCATATTTGGAAGAGACTTTTGTAAATTTTGTTCCAACTCCTTTTCACAAGAGGCCAAAGAAGTAAGTGACTTGCCCAACCAAGGTGACATAGCTAATTAGCAGAAGGGCTGTATTCAGAGCTCAGGTCTCCTGGCTCCTAGCCCAATGCTCTTTCCCTGTTGTGTCCATGACTACCCAGAAAGCGTGCTCCCTCTGAGAATATGCTAGGCTTTCTAGATGGGACTCAGAAATGTCTGTGTAGCTGGTTTTGGTGAAAATGACCTTTATCGTTAAGGTTTTGGTAGGGAAAAGACATCTTGGTTGCAACTTAGGGGATAGAAAGAGGCCTTGAGGGGTGCTTGAGTGGCTCAGTCAGTTAAGCATTTGACTCTTGGTTTTGGCTCAGGTCATGATCTCACAGTTTGTGAGTTCCAGCTCCAGGTGGGGTTCTGTGCCATCAGCACAGAGCCTGCTTGGGATTCTCTCTCTCTCTCTCTCTCTGCCCCTTCCCTGCTCATGCACCTGTGCATACTCTCTCTGTCTCTCAAAATAAATAAACATTTAAAAAAAAAGAGAGAGAGACTTGAGTGTCTGATGCTGACTCATGTCTACTTGCTGTCCTGGAGTCTGATTCCACAGCTACTGCCTATGGATTGAGAATTTAGAAGAGTTTTGGTGGGGAGAGAGCAGGTGGGGGGTGGATGAGCCATTCTTTTTTCTTTTTTCTTTTTTTTTTTAATGTTTATTTTTGAGAGAGAGAGCATGAATGGGGAAGGGACAGAGAGAGAGGGAGACAGGATCCAAAGCAGGCTCCACTCTGACATCACAGAGCCCCATGCTGGGCTCAAACCCACAAACTGCCAGACCATGACCTGAGCCGAAGTTAAGTGCTCAACCAACTGAGCCACCTAGGCATCCCTGGATGAACTATTCTTTTTTTTTTTTTAAAATACTTTTGTTTTATTTTTGAGAGGGAGAGTGTGTGAATGGGGAGACATAGAATCTAAAGAGAAGAGGGAGACATAGAATCTAAAGCAGGCTTCAGACTCCAAGCTGTTGGCACAGAGCCTGACATGGGGTCAAATTCATGGACATTGAAATTGTGGCCTGAACTGAAGTTGGATGTTTAACCAACTGAGCCACCCAGGAGCCCCTGAATGAGCCATTCTTATTTTTTTTTTAAATTTTTTAATGTTTATTTATTTTTGAGAGAGAGAGAGACAGAGTGTGAGCAAGCGAGGGGCAGAGAGAGAGGGAGACACAGAATTGAAGCAGGCTCCAGGCTCTGAGCTGTCAGCACAGAGCCCGACGCGGGCTCAAACCCACGAACTGTGAGATCATGACCTGAGCCAAAGCCGGACACTTAACCGACTGAGCCACCCAGGTGCCCCAGAGCCATTTTTAGTTTAAAACTGTCCAGAGGTGCTTGAGTGGCTCAGTTAAGCAACCGACTCTTGATTTTGGCTCAGATCTGACAGTGCAGAACCTGCCTGGAATTCTCTCTCTTCCTCTCTCTCTTCCCCTCCCCTGCTCGTGTACTCTAAATAAATAAACAAATAAACTTTATTATAAAAAATATATAAAGCTGTCCAAACAAAGTTTAACGGGTGCATTCTTTTGATATCAGTAAATCTCTCTGTAGAATTTACAGATACATAGGACATGATCTCGAATGAAGGACATGAAAATGAATGGAGTACTGATACATGCCACAATCTAGGTGAAACGTGAAAACATTATGTTAAATGAAAGAAGCCAGTCACAAAAGGCCACATATTATATGATCCTATTTATATGAAATGCCCAGAATAGGCAAATCCATAGAGACACAAAGTAGATTAGTGGTTTCTAGGGATTGGGAAAGAGAGAGAAATGGCTAATTTCTGTTAATAAATTTGGAGTTTCAAAAAAAACACAAAAAACATGGAGTTTCTTTTGAGGACAATGAAATTTAGATAGTAATGTTGGTTTTATAACTCTGTGATATACTAAAACCCACTGGACTGCATGCTGTAAAAAGATGAATTTTATGGTGTGTGAATTACATGTCAATAAAGCTGTTATATAAAAAAGCCTATCATATAACATTAAAATTGTGTCTTTCTATGTATTTGTCCTACTGGAATTAGACTATGAACTCCCTTCATCCTTACATATTGTAGGTACTCAGTGAACATAATAAATACCTGTTGATCAATAATTCATTCACTGACATCTTTGAAAGAAGTTTAAGACTTCGACAGGCAGTGGGAATGAAAAGATTATTGGTGGCTGGGCAGAGGTATAGAGAAGAAAAGGCACCGAGTTTGAGCAACCTGAAATCCCATCTGGCTAGGAGACATAGAAAAGGAAGCTGTCCAGATATGGGTGGTAAGAGTGGTAGTACCTAGTAAACATGTACCATTTTTTTAAGTTTATTTACTTATTTTGAAATAGAGACAGTGTGTAAGTGGGCAGAGAAACGGGGAGAGAGAGAATCCCAAACAGACTGCACCCTATCAGGGCAGAGCCTGATACAGGGCTCAAACTCACGGACCATGAGATTATGACCTGAGCCACAATCAAGAGTTGGATGCTTAGCTGACCGAGCCACCCAGGTGCCCCAAAACATTTTCCCCCCAAATTTTTAATGTTTATTGCTGAGAGAGAGAGAGAGAGAGAGAGAGAGAGTGAGCAGGGGAAGGGCAGAGAGAGAGAGGGAGACACAGAATCCGAAGCAGGCTCCAGGCTCTGAGCTGTCAGCACAGAGCCCCATGAGGGGCTCAAACCCACAAACCATGAGATCATGACCTGAGGCGAAGTTGGAAGCTTAACCAACTGAGCCACCCAGGTGCCCCAAACATGTGCCATTTTTAATTGTCCTTCAATATTTTGTCTAATTGGTGGTGTTTTGCTAATGAAAAGTATTTTCAAACAAAAATGCTGATTCAACCTTTCTCCCTTACACCTTTTCTTCTTTTTTTTCTTTTCTTTTTGATTTTTGATCTACTGTTTTTATTAACAAGGTTTATAGAAACAAATTAAATATTTAAAACCAAAGGCCAGTTCTTAGGTCTCATTTACTTGTTCCCTATGCCTTTTCCTACTCCATTAGTTTACTCAAAATCTACAAGGGAGAGTGCTCCAATTAGAGCAAAACAGAGGAGGAAAACCTTTTCATTGTCGGCTGTCACAACCAGCTCTGGCCACACTGGAAAGCCTGCTTTGAAAGCCCAGGTGATCATCATGCTTCTTTCACACAACTACTCTGCCCTGCTTTCACACAGTTCTAAAGCCAAAAACCTGTTCGCACCTGGCTGCCCAGCTTCTTTCCTTCCTTCTTTCATTCCTTCATTCAGCAAATATTTATCAAGCACTTACTTTTTGCCAGGTGTTATGCCAGGCGCTGAATATAGCAGCAAATAAGTAAACTATGTTAATATGTGTACAGTATCCAATGTTGGGCTGAAGCCTTTCTATTGGACTATTAGTAGCAATATTTTAGAAAGATTAAAAAACCAGTTCTAGTGAATGCAAGATACTATCTTGTATTTGAATATAACCATATAGTATTTAAGGATTTCACATGCAAGATTCCATTTTATACTCAAATCTATTAAAAAGAAAAAAGGGTAGGGCATATATTATCTTCATTTTGCAGATGACACAAACGAGATTTAGGTAGGTTAGATGATTTCCTTCAAGGTCACACAGCTAGTAAGCAACAAAGCTGGCTTGGGAACTCAGCTCTTACTTCTGATTGGTTGCTTTTTCTATCACCCCTTACTGGGACAGGAAGGTCTGACTTCCTAGGAGGCCTCACTCTGTGTGTAAATAAGATGGTAGAGAACTGTTCCCTTTGAGTTTTTAATTTTTTTTAATGTTTATTTATTTTTTAGAGACAGAGACAGAGTGTGAGCTTGGGAGGGGCAGAGAGAGAGGGAGACACAGAATCCGAAGCAGGGTCCAGGCTCTGAGCCATCAGCACAGAGCCGACATGGGGCTCGAACTCATGAACCATGAGATCATGACCTCAGCTGAAGTCAGACGCTCAACTGACTGAACCACCCAGGCACCCCTTAAATTTTTTTTTTAATTTATTTTAAGTAATATCTACACCCAATGTGGGGCTTGAGCTCACCACCCCAAGATCAAGAGTCACATGCTCTTCTGACTGAGACAGCTAGGCACCCCTCTTTTTTAATTTTTAATAAACCATCACTGTGCTTGTTGTCAATTGTATAAACAAGCAGCCATTGAGAAGCAAAGTAATGAACCCAGCAGATGGGGACATTGTGAAAATATGTTTCTGTAAGACTTGCAAGTGTGTAATTAGTGAGAACAGAAATCAAACCCTAGCTAAGTGTGTAGTTCCTGACCCAAAGTTCTCTCCTAGAGATATTTCTCATTTATGTCAGCTACTGGCCTCTTTGGGAATGATTTCCAAATTCAATTCAACAAATGTTGTGGGAATGACAAAATGACTGGTGCACTGAGAATATAAACAGAAGTGAGGCCCCACCCCAGCTTTCAGGGCCCCTTGTCTACATAGGGAAGCAAATAATTAGAATACAATGTAAATACATGCTATAATGGGCAAGGGCTATAATGATAATGGAAGTTTTCTTAAGAACCAGAGTTAGGAAACAATCACTTATAAAGATAATTCTACATTAAAATCTTAAATCTTTCTGACAACGTCCAAGCTTTCCAGCTCTCTTAATGAAAATAATATTTGGGGCACCTGGGTGGCTCAGTTGGTTAAGCGTCCGACTCTTGATTTTGTCTCAAGTCATGACCTCACAGTAGTGGGATGGAGCCCCACATCAAGCCCCCAGCTGGGCTGTGAGCTGAGCATGGCGCCCCCTTGGGATTTTCTCTCTCCCTCCCTCTCTGCCCCTTCCCTGCTCAAGCTTTCTCTCTCAAAATAAATAAGCATTTTTTTAAATTATGGAAAATAACATTTTACTGATTAGCTATTACGTACTGAACACTGTGCTAACTGCTTTATAGGTACTATATCTCATTTAATCCTCACAAGAACCCTGTATTTTTCATTTAACACATGGCGAATCTGGGGCTCAGAGAGGTTAAGTGACTTGTTCCAAGTCCCACAGCTGGTAAGTAGACGGAGCCAGTTTGGGATCCCAAGTACGTCCTCTTAATGGAGACCCTGAAGAGCCTCTTTTCCTCCTAAAGCGACTGTTCTTTGATCTTACTGAGAACTCAGAAGCCTTCGTTTCCTTTTTTTCCCTTTCTGCTGGCTGTCACTTTTCCTTTCTTTACTCTCTATCCTCCAGCCACACCAAACCACTCATAGTAACCCACCTGGTGTGTGGTATAGCACTTTTCCTTTGTGTACATTGTTCCCACTGCCTGGATGAGCCAAATCACAGAGCTACCAAACCCATTTTGAAATATGACAGTGAAAGATGAAAAGGAACCGTAACACTAAAGTATATTTGAAAAGTTAATACATCAGTCCCATAATACCAAAAGAACTAAGGAAACTACAGAACTAGAAAATTCGTGGTAGACTTTACATGTGAAAATATCTTACTGGTAGAATTTGGGGAACACACTCTATTCGATGCAGTTGTAAGATTCATATAATCTGATCCTGTATTACAGGACAAAGATACACATAGTTAATATCTCAAGATATTATTTCTTTTTTTTTAAGTTTATTTATTTTTGAGAGCGAGAAAGAGAGAGAGAAAAGAAAGAGCAGAGCCGGGGCAGAGAGAGAGGAGGACAGAGGATCTGAGGCAGGTTCTACACTGACAGCAGAGAGCCTGATGTGGGGCTCAAACTCACGAACCATGAGATCATGACCTGAGCTGAAGGCAGACACTTAACTACCTGAGCCACCCAGGCACCCTTCAAGATATTATTTCTATATATGGTATTCTTTGACAACGATGAAACAAAATTTTATTTATTTATTTATTTATTTATTTATTTATTTATTTATTTTTTTTTTTTTCAACGTTTATTTATTTTTGGGACAGAGAGAGACAGAGCATGAACGGGGGAGGGGCAGAGAGAGAGGGAGACACAGAATCGGAAACAAAAGGGTGACCATTTCATACACTATTGCTGAGAGTAGAAATTTTTTTCTGGAGTACCATTTAGAAATATCACAGTTTTTTTGTGGTTACCATTTGACCCAGCAATTGTACGTTAGAAAGTTTTACTGAAGAAATGTTTAAATATGAATGTTTCAAAAGAGATTGCTTATCACACATAATTTTTATTTTTTAAAAGATTTTATTTTTAAGTAATCTCTACACCCAACATAGGGCTCAAACTTAAACCCCAAGATCAAGAGTCACACAGTCCGTCTACCCAGCCACCGAGGCGCCCCACACCACATAATATTTTTAAGAATAAAAATTTAGGGGGTGCCTGAGTGGCTCAGTCTGTTGAGCGTCCAGCTCTTGATTTTGGCTCAGGTCATGACCCCAGGGTCATGGGATAGAGCCCTGCATTGGGC
This sequence comes from Puma concolor, assembly GCF_028749965.1. Classification (NCBI taxonomy): domain Eukaryota; kingdom Metazoa; phylum Chordata; class Mammalia; order Carnivora; family Felidae; genus Puma; species Puma concolor. The sequence goes on from NC_141684.1 coordinate 42,510,267, forward strand.
TCCACAGTGAATATGGAGTCTGCTAGAGATTTTCTCTCTCTCTCTCTCTCTTTCTCTGTCTCATTTTCTCCTTCTATCCCTCTCCCCTACTCATGCTCTCTCTCTCAAAAAATAAATAAAACATTTTTTAAAAAAAGAATAAAACTTTAGCAACTATTTTAATTTGATGTGGTGTAGAAACAGTATAGTTTTCTATGTTTTGACGTAAATGATGACCAAAATCTATTGATAAAAGAAAAATGCAGGTTATATATAGAAGGTATGCACATATAACTTAATTTAAAAAGAAAAAAAAAGGCTAAGGAGATGTATATGAAACTGTTTAATAGTGTTATCTCTAGTGAATGAGATATGAATGAAGTCTTCCCTTTTACTTAAAACATTTCTAATTGATTTTTTTATGGTGACTAAAATTGGTAAAGTCAATGAAGGTATTTCTGTTAGGGGAAAAAGGATCACTTGAAAGACTCTTAGAAGACTTTTCCAAATTTTAAAAAACTGTACAATCCCCATATTACATTACATTACATACTATCTTTTTTTAACAAAAAGATAAGGACATGTTTTACAATTTTGCTTCTTTTATGAAATTAAATGCATTTTTTTAATTTTTATTTTCCCCAGTTTTATTGATGTATGACGAATACATAAATGCAATATTTTTAAGGTGTACAACGTGATGTTTTGAAATGATACTACAATCAAGCTAATAGCCTATCCATCACCTCACATGGTTACTACTGTGTGTGTGTGTGTGTGTGTGTGTGTGTGTATGTGTGTGTAGTGAAAACACTTGAGATGTACTCTTAGTAAACTTCAAGTATATAGTGTATTATTATTACTATAGTGGCCATGCTGTAAATTATTCATCATATAACTGAAAGTTTGTACTTTGGTACACTTTGGTCACTCTGAGGCTAGTGTGGTTTTAACTCTAAAAACTTGAGAAGAATAACCAGAAAGAAAAAAATGTACTGGTTAATCCTGTTTTTGAATATGGGTGTAATCAAACTCTGCTACACAGACATAGCTGAGCCCTCCCCACACTGTCTAAGCAGGCTTGTACCACAAGCGTTGCAAAAGGCAAGGGGCCACTGCACTTAAGGAGTGAAAATAAATCAGATCATTATCTCAGTGGACTCTAAGAAGGCAGATAATAATACTCACCATTTCAAAACTTAAGCGTGATGTGGTTATTATTTTTTTTTAATTTATTTCTTTTGAGAGAAACAGAGACAGTGAGAGTGGGGGAGGGGCAGAAAGAGGGAGAGAGAGAGAATCTCAAGCAAGCTCCTCGCTGCCAGCACAAAGCCCAAGGGACTCAAACCCATGAAACCTCGATATTATGACCCCAGCCGAAATCAAGGGTCAACCAACTGAGCCACCAAGGCAGCCCTGATGTGGTTATTATTTTTTTTTAATATAAAATGTATATATGCATATAAAATGTGGCAAAACTTTAAGATATGACAAAGGTGGGTGGAGGATGCACTGATGTTCCTTACATCATTATGCTCTGTATTTCAAAATACAAAAGGTTAGGGGATGCCTGGCTGGCTTAGTAGGTAGAGCATGTGACTCTTGATCTCAAGGTTGTGAGTTTGAGTCCCACATTGGGTGTGGAGTCTACTTAAAATAAAATTTAAAAAAATTTTTTTGAGTTTATTTATTTTGAGAGAGTGAGAGAGAGAGAGAGAGAGAGAGAGCATGTGCACACACACAAGTGAGGGAGAGGCAGAGAGAGGGAGAGAGAGAGAACCCCAAGCAGGCTCTGCACTGTCAGTGCAGAGCCCAATTCGGGGCTCAAACTCAGGAACCTTGAGACCATGACCTCAGCTGAAACCAAGAGTCAGACATTTAACTGACTGAGCCACCCAGGTGCCCCAAAATTTTTTAAAAAATTGAAAAAAAAATACAAAAGATTATTATATATATATAATTTTTTTTTTTTTTTTTTTTTTTTTTTTTTTTTTTTTTTTTTTTGTATTTTCAAACTTTCCCTCTCATTAAGGAAACCTTTTCTTGGGTCTCCTCAAGATAAAGCATTTGCTCTTTCCTGCTCTTCTAAGCCAGTATCTCAAAAAAATAGCATCTTCCTCCTCCTTTCCCAGTCCCTCTTTCAACCTAGCAATAATCTTGTAGCTTTAGGTATCCACACATTGTTGAAACTTACCTTAGCAAAGGTCACCAATGAGATGTTGCTAAACCCCAAGGCCACTGTTTTGTCCCTTCCTACATGGCATTTCACATGGTGTATTACTGCCTTTTGTTTGGTTTCTAAGGAAACAGCCTATCCTAATTTTCCTTCTAGCTGTCTGACCAGGCCTTCTTGATGGCCTGTGTGGCTTTCTTCTCCTCTGCACAGCACTTCTCTCCACTGCCATGGCTCCAGCTGTACTATGTTGATGACCCTCAAGTCTCTGGTCTTCCATGCAGACCTTTCCTCACAATGCTAATATCCTTTAGGTTGGAGGCTGGGCTTCAGTCCTCACTCTACCATCTACCTTAGGCCATTTGTTTAATCCATTAATTCTTTGTCTCATCTGAAGACAAGAGTACCTCTCCAAACAGTTGAGAAATAAGGCATCTCCCACTCAGCTATTCCAAACACAGACAAAAATTCCATATGTTCCAAAGTGAATGGATTACTTTCTCTACCTATAAATCCACTCATCCTTCTAAAGTCCCTGCTGGGCCACGCTAGTTAGAATCCTGCACCATGCCTAGAATTTTTTCCTTCCCTGGCTCTCCTCTTATTCAATGTATCACAAGGCCCTGCATATTCTTGTTCCTTAAAATCTCCTGCCCAGTGCCTCCTCTTTATTTCTGCTTCCTCTCGTCTGGTGCAGGCCTTCTGTATGCTCATCTCAACTACTCTAGGTGCCTCTGGGTTGACCTCAGGGGCTCCAGGTTTGCCCTCTTAAATCCCACTGCCCTCCAGTGACCTCCCTAAAACACTACTCTGACTGGGTCACCTTGTCTCTAAACCCTACAGTGATTCTGAGTCAACAAAGGAAGGACCAGTGCACTGGTGGTACAGACTGAAGGCTTCTTGCGCAGCTCTCTTTCTCCATCATGAAAGACATTTTTATTAGTTCTAGACGGTTGCGTCTAATAGTAACTGAGTTCTTTGTGATTAACTTCATACTCTCTATTGACCTCTTTTAAATTGCAAACATTCCAGGGAGGGATAATAGAGTAAACCCACTATGCCTGTTGTATAGAGTTGGAGAGAAAGCCATTGTGTGGGACTCCCTGAATGGGAGCACTAAAGGAAAGCTGTGCTGAAGGCATGAGTGTTTGTCTAGGAATGTGTGAAGAATTTGTAAGAACATTTTATTTCCTGGTTGGACCATCTGTTCTACAGATATTGGGTCTTAGGGCAAAGGTGGCCCTTCTGCCACATACAACAGATGCCAGTTGCCCACTCAATGCCACCTACCACGTCCTGCACACTTTAACCACATCTCCCAACAACGGTGTCCAACACATTTATCAGGCAATGAAATCCAGGCTTGGAACCCTGTTCTGCTCTTGCAAGCAAATAATTTGTGAGTCACTCAAGATCTACTGTGATTCCTGGGTGTGAGATTTTAAAACAAGTGCTCTTCCTCCTTTCAATCCCTCCCCACTTCTTCTAGGCTAGTTGTTCTCAAAGCGTGGTCCCCTGGCCAGCAGCATCACCATTACCTTAGGAACTTGGAAAAGCAAATTCTCAGGCTCCACCATTGGCACGGCTAGAAGTTAGAAAGGGAAGGATGGAAGGATGATAGCCGAGAGACTGAGAAAAAAGGGGCTAAGGCCTGGAGGTCTCAGTAAGATCAAAGAACAGGGCTTTAAGAGGAAAAGCAGCCCTGCAAGGTCTCGATTAAGAGGATGCACTTGGGAGTCCAAACTGGCCCTATCCACTTAGCAGTTATGGGACTTGGGACAAATCACTGAACCTCTGAGCCTCAGACTCTTCACCTGTAAAACGAAAAATAATCACAGGGTTGTTGTGAGGATGAAATGAGACATACTACCCGTAAAGCAGTTAGCATCACCATCCAGCATATGATGGGTATTCAATAAAAATGTTATTTTCATGAAGGCAGCTGGAAAGTTTGGAGGTTTCCTGAAAGATTTAAGGTTTCAGATGGGGACGGGACCCCGGGAAACTCTGTTGTAACACGCCCTCCAGGTGATTCTGATGCACGTGCTGAAGTTTTGCAAACCACACACATTAGAATCACCTGGAGAGTCTGTAAATTCCCACACCCAGACTGCACCTCAGACCCATTAAACCAGAATCCCTGGGGGGTGGAGCCAGCCCAGGCCTCAGTGTTTTTAGAGCTCCCCAGGTGATTCCAATGTGCAACCCAAGCTGGAAGCCCACTGCCTCGGCTCACGCTAATATAATAGCTATCATTTATGAAGCATTTATAATGTGCCAAGCATTGAACTTCTCATTTACATTTACCTATAATCTTCGCAACAACTCTAGAACTTTAGTATTGTTACTCCCGCTTTAAAGAAATTAATATTGAGGTTTCGTGAAGTTTTTATCTTGCCCCCAGGCACAGGTTAGCAGAGTCAGGATTCAAATGCAGGATTTTCTGACTCAAAATCAGGGCCACAGCTCCCTGGCCACTGCTAGATAACACAGCATTCTTGGTGTTATTGTTAGCACACGAGCGCATGTGGTCAGTGGCAAAGTGACACTGGGGACTTCAGCGGCTCCAAAAAAGCACCCGAAGGGTGCTTGGGTGACTCCGTCTGCGAAGTGTCCGCCTCTTGATTTCGGCTCAGGTCATGATCGTGAGTTTGAGCCCCACGTCGGGCTCTGCTCTCTGGTGCCAGAGCCTGCTTGGGGTTCTCTCTTCCTCCCTCTCTGCCCCTCCCTTGCCCTCAAAATAAACAAATAAATTTAAAAAAAAACGTGAAAAAAAGCATTCAGTAATCCTGGGAGTTAGGTTTGGGACTCAGACAAACCCAGCTTTCATGCTGGCTCTCCCCAAGTTCCTTCTTTGGGACTTAACCTCCCTGAAGGTCAGTTTCCTTAGGTATAAAATGGAGATATTAATACTTAGTAGAACTGCTGTGAAGATCAAGGCAGGTAGCACCCGTGAAAGTGCCTGGCACATACTAAGATCACAACAAATATCTGCCTTGCCCCAGTGATAAAAATTCCTTCTCCACCTTGACCCTAACCTGTGAGAGCCTAGTGGTTATGGGTTGTTGTTGCCTTGGCAATAGTAGTTTCTTTTTCTTCAATGTTTTCCACTGCTTAACTCTATTTACATTTAAAAAAAAAAAAAACATTTTAAATGTTTATGTATTTTGAGAGAGAGAGACAGAGCGAGAGTAGGAGAGGGAGTGAGGGAGACACAGAATCCGAAGCAGGCTCTGGGATCTGAGCTGTCAGCACCGAGCCCCACGCAGGTATCAAACTGAGATCATGACCTGAGCCAAAGTCAGATGCTCAACCGACTGAGCCACCCAGGCGCCCCTTTATTTACACTTTCTATTCTCCACTCTGACCCTCATGAGAGCCAGCTCTTTCTTCTCGTTGCCACTGTTTGAATCACCCTGCCCAAATCTTTGCCCAGATGCATGAACCAAATCACCTCCTCCCTTTCTTTTTTTTTTTTTTTTTTTCACCTCTTCCCTTTCTAGTTAGACATTCATTCTGCTCAGGCCAGATCCCTCCTCTTCTCTTGATTAGCCCGCCCCTCTCTATGGTCCAATGCCCACAGGCCTTGCCTGCTACTGAGGCCTTGGCGTAATTACAGTGTTGGCCTGCACAGCCTTGGTTGATGGCACCTGGTTGGATCACAACTTCCGGGCCCATTGGAATACCCAGCCTCTGGGAAAGCCTCCAAATGAAGCAATCTTCCAACATCTCGCTCTCTACCTAGATTCACCAGTTTTTAATTTTTGTTTTTTTAGCATTCCACCACACCTGGCCAGGAAGGCTTGTTTCTCTAGACTCGGACAAAACTTGCAGGGATTTAGGGAGGGAATTTTGAGTCTGTCCCTTTTGTTTTGTGACTGAGGAAACAAACTGTGGTAGATCAAATGAAAGTCAGTGGTGGAACCCAGACCTTAATTTGGGTTTTCTTACCCTGCAAAAAGCACTCCTGCACCAGGAAGCTGTGTCTTAGTAGAGACTCCTCTGGACTTGAGTTGTAGTCATGTGACTTTTACAGCAAGACCTGTACTAGGTTACACTGACTTTCTTGCTATTTTTTAGTTAATATTTTAGAATTGTGTACTAGGGGCGCCTGGGTGGCTTGGTCGGTTAAGCGTCCGACTTCGGCTCAGGTCATGATCTCACGGTCCGTGAGTTCGAGCCCCACGTTGGGCTCTGTGCTGACCGCTCAGAGCCTGCAGCCTGTTTCGGATTCTGTTCTCCCTCTCTCTCTGCCCCTCCCCTGTTCATGCTCTGTCTCTCTCTGTCTCAAAAATAAATAAACGTTGAGAAAAAAATTTTTTAATAAAATAAAATAAAATTGTGTACTAATTAAAATACAGTCAGGGTGCCTGTTGGCTCTGTCAGTTGCGCCACTGACTTCAGCTCAGGTCATGATCTCACTGTTTGTGAGTCCAAGCCCTGCATACGGAGCCTGCTTCAGATCCTCTTGTCTCCCTCTCTCTCTGTCCCTCCCCTGCTCTCTCTCTCTCAAAAATACATAAACATGGGGTATCTAGGTGGCTCAGTCGGTTAAGCATCTGACTTCGGCTCAGGTTATAATCTCACGGTTCGAGAGTTCAAGCCCCACATCGGGCTCTGTGCTGACAGCTCGGAGCTTGGAGCCTGCTTCAGATTCTGTGTCTCCCTCTCTCTCTGCTCCTCCCCTGCTTGCACTCTGTCTCTCTCTATATATCAAGAATAAATAAGCATTAACAAAAAAAAAAAAAAAATTTAGAATAAGTTCTTTTTTTTTTTTTAATTTTTTTTTCAACGTTTATTTATTTTTGGGACAGAGAGAGACAGAGCATGAACGGGGGAGGGGCAGAGAGAGAGGGAGACACAGAATCGGAAACAGGCTCCAGGCTCTGAGCCATCAGCCCAGAGCCTGACGCGGGGCTCGAACTCACGGACCGCGAGATCGTGACCTGGCTGAAGTCGGACGCTTAACCGACTGCGCCACCCAGGCGCCCCTAGAATAAGTTCTTTTTTAAAAAAAACATTAAAAAAATAATAAAATGTGACCATAGTAGAAAAATATAGTAAAAAAGAGAAAGACAAATCAAGAGAGAGACACAAAAAGACAGCAGGGGTGGGGCAGGGTAGAGAGAAGCAGCTAAAATTAAATGACAGGAAGAGAACAGGAGAAGGAAAAGGTAAACAAAATCTGAGGCGTGGAATGGATAGGCATCAGAGGTGACCCTCAGCTTCTGGCTCTGCATGCACGATCACCGAGAGAACATCACTAACCCTACCAGCAACCCCAACTGCCCCACCCCACAGGTCTGAGGCTCTGTTCCCATTCCCTCCTTTCTCTACCCTTAACGTTGCCCCCCATCAGCAGGTGAGACTAAAAAGCCAGGAAAGACTTAAGAGTGTGTGTGTGCTGGAATAGGTGACTCAGATAAATTAACACATTTCAGCGCTTGGTACAGAATTAAGCTTCCCCTGACTCTCAATGTAGGAAACGTTCTGGGGACACTATTCCCTTACCTAATTTAATAATTGGGGTCAAATTTGGATATACCCCCATCTCCAACTCACTCACTCACAGAGTATCGAATCAAACTGGGGATCCCAAGAGCAAGGTCATCTCTCATTCCATTACACTGTGGGAAGGTAAATGACGCACAAGCAAGAAGCAGAGACACATCCTGACTCATTCACTTTTTTAAATTGAAGTTTTTATTGAGATAATTATACATTCATCGGCAGTTGTAAGAAATTAAGCAGAGAGCTCCTGTCTACCCTTTACCTAGTTTCTCCCATTGGGAACATTTTGCACAACTATGGTAAAACATCAGAACCAGGATATCAACATTTATGTAGTTCGTTTATTTAGACTTCTCCTGCTTCACTTGTATTTAGATCTATGCAATTTTCTCACACATGAAGTTTCCTGTATCCACCATCATAGTGTAGATATTGAATAGCAACCTGGCAACCATTGTCGTGTTTCTAAAACTTTATTATTTTAAGAATTTTATATAAATGAAATCAAAGAGGATGTAAACTTTAGGGGTTTGGCTTTTTTCACCCAGCATAAGTCCTTGGGAAGTCATCCAAATTGTTTCAAGTATCAGTAGTCGGTTCCTTTTCATTGTTGAGTTCATTTACTTTTTTACTCTGTGATAGTGAACAAGTCACTTAGAAGTTTATACTTTTTGGGGCACCTGAGTGGCTCAGTCTGTTAAGCATCGGACTTCAGTTCAGGTCATGATCTCATGGTTCGAGCTGCCTCGCACAGGGCTCTGTGCTGACAGCTCAGAGCCTGGCACCTGCTTCAGATTCTGTGTCTCCTTCTCTCTCTCAGCCCCTCCCCCGCTTGTGCTCTGTCTCTCTCTCTGTCTCTCTCTCTCTCTCTTTCAAAAATAAATAAACATTAACAAGTATTTAAAAAAAGAAGTTTATACTTTTCTACCTGAGGGACCTTGGAAATGGTCTTAACCCTTCTAAGCCTCCATTTATTCATCTGTCTTTTTTTTTTTTTTTTTTTTTTTTTTAATGGTGTGAAGTTGATAAGAGCAGAGCTTCTCTCAGGACTGATACTAAGATCAAATAAAGTAATGGACACAACAGTGTATTGTGAACTGTAAAGTGATGTATACATGTGAGACATTATTATAATCGCCTCTTGGAAGGAAGCTTCTATTTTAAATTTTGTTTTTCCTGCTTCCAGACATATCAAATTACTCCCATTTTGGGATTTTCTTCCTGCCAGCTGAACTCAAGGGGGACTCAAGTTCAACTTTCAGCCCTCCCTTGAGGAAATTGCTAACCTGAGCAGAGAAGGAGAGAGGTGGTAGGGTGGGGAGGGAACAAGGGAGAGAGAGACAGAGAGAGACAGAGAGAGAGGTGGGGAAGAGGAGGAGGGAGGGAAGGAGGGAGGGAGAGGCTTAGAGAGAGAGGAAGAGGGAGAAGGGGAGTGCATGAAGCTTTCAGGGCTCTTTTGAAGCATTCTCAAACCTGTTCCGATGACAGAGTACCTCAAAATCTACTAGCAATTTGCAAAACACTGCCAAAATTGCTAAAAACAGCTCCGGGATCCAATACAAGAACCAATTTCAATGGCAGAAGAAAATACATTTAATTCTGTATGTGCAGTATAAAATCACAGTCATGAGCCCTCATATCCCTGAAAAAGAACAGGATATCTAAGCCTGGCTGCCTGTTTCTAAGTCTTTCTGTTAATACTCATTTTGTGTTCGAAGCTCAGCAGAAGACAAGTGATATCAAGCTCTAAAGGTTGTGAAAAGTTTAGGAGAGATAAACTATTTTATTTTCTTTTTCAAGTGTTTATTTTTAAGAGAGAGAGAGAGACAGAGTGTGAGCAGGGGAGGGGCAGAGAGAGAGATTGACACAGAATCCTAAGCAGGCCCTAGGCTGCAAACTGTTAGCACAGAGCTGGATGCGGGGCTCAAACTCAGGAACCACTAGATAGTGACCTGAGCCCAAGTCTGTCGCTTAACTGACTGAGCCACCCAGGCACCCCCTAGGGGAGGTAAACTTAAAACTTGAAAGTTCTTCCTATTAACCTCTCCCCTCAGAAGGTATTTCTTTTGTTTTGGTGGGAATATTCTTGCACATCTCACCTCTACTCTATTTAGCTGAATCAGAATTACTGAAGGAGTTTAAAAATATATACACTCAATGTCAATTATACCTCAATTAAAAACAAAAAAAAATTAAAGAAATATATAGATTCCATTAGTAAAAACTAAATTCAAATCTAATGACAATAGGGGCACCTGGGTGGCTCAGTCGGTTAAGCAGTTCAGTGTCCAAGTCTTGATTTTGGCTCAAATCACCATGTCATGGTTGGGGGTTTGAGCCCTGGATCGGGCTCTGTGCTGACAGCTCAGTCTGCAGCCTGCTTCAGAGTCTGTGTGTGTGTCTCTCTCTCTGCCCCTCCCCTGCTTGCACTCTGTCTCTCTCTCTCTCAAAAATAAATAAACATTTAAAAAATTAAAAAGAAACTAATGACAATGAAAGATAATCTACATATATATGTATTTCAACTCCCACTCCTACTAATTTAGTAAATCTGGGAGGGGACCAGAAACCTGTTTTATTTATTTAAATTAATTTATTTTTTTTAGGCTTATGTATTTTTGAGAGAGAGAGAGAGAGAGAGAGAGAGAGAGAGAAAGAGAGAGAATGAGTCGGGGAGGGGCAGAGAGCGAGACAGAGAATCCCAAGTAGGCTCTGTGCTGTAGGAACAGAGGCTGATGCAGGGCTCGAACTCACGAATTGTAAGATCATGACCCGAGCCAAAGTCAGACACTTAACCGACTGAGCCCCCCAGGCACCCCAAAACTTGTTTTATTTTATTTTTATTTTATTTTTTTTAACGTTTATTTATTTTTGAGACAGAGAGAGACAGAGCATGAACAGGGGAGGGTCAGAGAGAGAGGGAGACACAGAATTGGAAGCAGGCTCCAGGCTTTGAGCCATCAGCCCAGAGCCCGATGCGGGGCTCGAATTCACGGACTCCCAAATCGTGACCTGAGCCGAAGTCGGACGCTTAACCGACTGAGCCATCCAGGCGCCCCTTGTTTTATTTTTTAAGTTCCTGGATGATTCTGACATTCAGCCAGGTTGAGAGCCTCCTCTATTTCTCATGCCCCTTATGGACTTTTTCTGATATCCCTGGGTCTTCCTCTCTCCTGGAAGATCTGTCCTCACAAAAGTTTTCCTTTTTATCAAAAGCTGGTTTCTGGTTGGTTTTCAACCTCACTCCCTGGAACTACCTTTGTCAAGGTCATTATCACTTCTTTTTCTTCCTCAACAACTCAGCAGCTTTTGACTTGGTGGCACACCCTCTTGGCTTGAAATACTTTCACCTTTTGATTTCTGCCATGTTGGGCTGTCCTACCTCTCAGATTCTTCCCTCTCAGCTCCTTTGCAGGCTCCACCTCCCATGCCTCACTCCTCCAGTTCCCTTTCCTAGAGCTCCTGATGGCCTCCCTTTTCTGCCTGGCCTGCATGCAGTTAGGCAGATGGCTTTCAATACCATTCATCTGTTGTGTTCCCTTTGGCAACACATATACCACCCAGATGCTAATGGCATTGACAGTTCCACAGCTGATCTTCTACCAGAGCTCAACACCTCCATTGGTGATCTACTAGGCATCTCAACCTTAGCATGTCCAAAAGAGAACTCTTGACCACCCCCAACACCACCACTGTTTCTGCACCTTACTCCTGTCATGTTATAGCCCCACTATCCAGGCAGTTGTTCAAGGTAAACATCTAGCAGTCATCTGTGCTTCTGCTTACCTCTCCATCCACCTACAAAATCCCATCAGAACCTCTCCACTTACTGTCTCTCAGCTACTTCTCTGACCATGCCACCATGATCTCTCAGCAATGATTGCAATTGCTCCCTAATTGGTCTCTCTGCTTCCATTCTGAGTTGATGTTCTACCGAACACTATTAAAAATGTAAATGAGGTCAGACCACTCTCCCATTTAAAATTCTAATGACTTTTCACTGCAAATTGAGTAAGATCCAACTCCTTATTTTGGAGCTTATGAAGTTTAAACAACACAGCCCTGAACCCTCGTACTGCTGTCCCCTCTGCTTGGAAGATTCTTCCCAGAGATCTTTGCATTATGGACTCCTCAACATTTAGGTCTTGGCTTGAACATCACCCTAAGAAATACTTTTCTGAAGACTCTCAACCTGCCCTGTCTTTCGCTTTGTCGTTACCTGACTGCTTTTCTCCAATGCCCTTTCCCTCTCTGAAATTTTTATTTACGTATTTGTTTACTTGCTTATTGCTGGTCCAGCCCCATTGGAATGCAAGCTCTAGCTCCACAAAGTAGATGTTCAGTTAACATTTGCTTAATAGATCACTTATTCACACGAGAGTATAAATGTCTGACAAGTGCTCCAAGTACTCTATTTTTCTTGGGCATTACATTTTAATTGCACTCAAAGCTTTAAGATCAGGAAAAAGCAAGCTGGTAAGATTTTAATTATCAATTTACTGACTGAGGAGAATTTCTTTACCACTCCCCTGAAAAATCATACCTCTATTTTTATAGGCCACCCCTGTTTAATGTCTGTACTTGCTTCTGGATCCCCTCCAACTTTCCTGGGAGGTTCCCTCAGAAAACTGTTCTTCCCTAGTTGAATTCCACACCCCCCACCCCAACATTAATAGATGTTTGAACATCCGGGCTTACAGATTCTTGTTTGCAGTAGCTACACCTTAGGTACTCTTCTCAGAGGCAATGTCAGGTTCTGGGGGTCGGGTGATCTTTATCCACCTTGCACCTCAGCAGTTTTCAGTAGCCTATTGCCACCTCAGCGTGATGTTCCTGGTCTGTCCACACCCTCATTCTTGCTTACCAGCTCAGCTGAGCCCATATTTCCTGTGCCTTTTCTGGCCTATACCTTTTCTTGCTTTTTTACTGGCTAGATGCCTAATTTTGCCTCCAGCTTCTCCATTTCTGGACCCATTCCACCATTCCTGCTGCTGCAATTCTGCCCCCTAGTAGCTGAAATTGGAAACACATCTCGGATGGAAACCACAGCACTCCTATTTCTAGAGCAGCTAGCTTCCATTCCCAGAAGAACCCAATTGCTGGAGAATCTCTCCACTCAAGGGGGTTCAGGAGAACTGGCTCTCTCTGTGTCCTGGTGACAGTCAAGCTATTTCTGTATTCAGAATTACCCCCATCACTCCATCAATGGTATATTCCCTTTTCTCCTCTGTGTCCCCTGTTCACGACAGGGAGCTCTCAGGGCCGAAATGAGAATTTGGTAACTCTTCAAATTAACAGATATTCTGTAAGTGTTCAACATTTATTTAGTGAGGATGGAGAGAAACTAATTTCCTATTCATAAAAATTAATCAAACTAAGGGATTTATAACATGTAATTTCCTAAACCAGAAAACATCCTGGGAAGGATAATTTTTTTTACTCTCCAGAGATAAACTGAATTTTGACTATTACCATAGGTTAGATTTGTCTGTTGTTGAACTTCATATAAATGGAATTATACAATACGTATGGTGGGGGGGAGCCTCTGGCTTCTTTCATTTAACCTTTTTTTTTTCAGTAATCTCTACACCCAATGTGGGGCTTGAAAATACGACCCCGAGATCAAAAGTCACATGCTTTGCCTGAGCCAAACCAGGTGCCCCTCATTCAGCATATTTTTGAGATTTATCCATGTTATTGCATCTAATAGTTCTTTTTATTGCTCAGTAGAATTCCATTGTATGGACATAGCATAATTTCTTTATCCATTCTCCTGTTGATGGATGTTCAGACTGCTTCCAGATCTTTTCAGGCTATTATAAATAAATAAAGCTACTGTGAACACTTGTGTACAGCTCTTCACGGATGTTATGGGTTTTTTTTAATTTTTAAAAAATCTTTATTTATTTTTGAGAGAGAGAGAGACAGAGTGAGAGCAAGGGAGGAGCAGAGAGAGAGGGAGACGCAGAATCCCAAGCAGGCTCCAGGCTCCGAGCTGTCAGCAGAGAGCCTGACGCGGGACTTGAACCCCTGAACTGTGAGATCATGACCTGAGCCGAAGTCGGACACAAAATCGACTGAGCCATCCAGGCGTCCCACGGATGTTATGTTTTAATTTTTCTTGGAAAATTACTTAGAAACAGAATTTGCTGGGTCATAGGGCAAATATTTGAGTTTATTAAAAAGTGTCAGTTTTCTAGGGCCCCTGGGTGGCTCAATCGGTTCAGTATCAGACTTCGCCTCAAGTCATGAGTTCGAGCTCCGCGTAGGGCTCTCTGCTGTCGCTCTGAGACTGGAGTCTGCTTTGGATTCTGTGTCTCCTGCTGTCTCTACCCCTCCCTCGCTCCTGCTCTGTCTCTGTCTCTCTCTCCCCAAAATAAATAAACATAAAAGAAAGAAAGAAAGAAAGAAAGAAAGCAAGCAAGCCAGTTTTCCAAGGTGGTTGTGTCACTTTATATTTTAGGAGACATAAAAAACTTTAAAATTGAGATAATGAAATTACTCACCTTCAGTCACTAGTTCACTATACTTTTTTCAGTATAAGAAGTTCATCGGTTAGGGCCATCAGACTCCAGGAAACCGTTAATTGAAAGGTCTTGGGGCTGGAGGCTCATCTTTTAGTTGTATAGCACAAATTGTACAATCAGGTCACAAAATTAATCACTCAAGATTGGTCAGTTCTAGCAAGGCATGACTTTTTATTTCTCTAAAAACTGCTGTGTACTTTCAGCCAGTTCTGTAAACAGTCTAGTGAAATCTCAAGTTAACCAGTACAGTATTTCAAATTTATTCTAGTAATGTTTTTTTTTAACTTAATGTTTATTTATTTTTGAGAGAGAGAGAGAGAGAGAATGAGCAGGGGAGGGGCAGGGAGAGAGGGAGACACAGAATCTGAAACGGGCTCCAGGCTCTGAGCGGTCAGCACAGAGCCTGACGCAGGGCTCGAACTCATGGACCATGAGGTCATGCCCTGAGCTGAAGTCAGCCACTCAACCGACTGAGCCACCTAGGCAGTTTGGGGCCACCTTTGAAGACTTGCAACACATCAGGCTTCTGTTGGGGCCCTTTTTCCTTCTCATTATACATACTCTCCCAGGAAAGTTCACCTACTTTTTTTCCTTTAATTACTGGCTCATGATGACTCCCACATCCCTATCTCCTGAGCTCAAGGCTTGACATACAGGTATCACCTCTTAAAGGAGCCACATTATCTTTTCCCAAAGATGCTCCTTCCCTGCATACCCTATCTTAGTTATTACCAATTACCCAGTGATTTATCCTTCATCTTAGACTGTCACCCTCACCTCTCCCTCAATTCTTACAGCCAACAGATTTCAAGTCTATCAATTACCTTTTTTTTTTTTTTCAATGCGGGGCTTGAACTCATGACCCTGAGATGAAGACCTGAGCTGAGATCAAGAGTCGGATGCTTAACCTACTAAGCCACCCAGGCCCCCCATCTATCAATTACTTTTTGAAATATCGCTGGACTCAGTCCTTCCCACTGCAATTTTTTGAGTTTGTGCCCTTGCCATTTCTCATGTAAGTAACCCTTTTGCTTCTCTAGACTCTGTTTCCAGTCTAATGTTTCCCTCCTCTCTATCACTGCCTTCCTCCTCACACTCTTCTCCCACCTTCTCATCTCCTACCTTCTCTCACTCTATCCTCAGTGGTCTGCAGAGTTATTTTTCTAAATAAAAACCAGGTCATATAATTCTGCCTAAAATTCTCGAATGACCTGTCACTGTTTATGAGATAAATTCCAGGCATATCTGAATCCTATACAGAATCTTATCCACATTCCAAAATATTCTTTCAGTCCCCCCAGATTAGTCATGATTTTTCCTTCCTGCATATGATTCTTTTTTTTTTTTTTTTTTTTTTTTTTGGTAGTCCTTCTACACTTGTCTATCCATAAATTCCTACTTCTCCCTTAGGAGAAAGCACAAGAGCTTCCTCTGCTTTGAAGCCTACTTTGATTTTCTCAGAGGGTCTTAGGATTGTTCTCTTTTGCTCCCATTATATCTTTTACATAACTCAATTATATTGGTTATATAATCCTCACTACTCCCCCCATTCCATTCTGGAAAATACGCTTCCTTCTGAATAAGACCCACATCTTTTTTAGTAGTATATTTTCATTGCTAACACAGAGACTGGCTGTATTGGTGAGAGTCTTCTATTGACCATGGAAGCCTGACTCTGATCAACGTAAACCAAAAGGGATTTAGAGGAGGGATATCAGTTCGCAGACTCAATGGGAAGAACAGAGAGCCAGATTTGGAAGTAGGAAGGGCTTAGGGCTGTTCTTGAGAGATAGGAAACAGAGGTGGAGAGAAAATCTTGTAACTGGAGCAAACTAAATGGACTCCAACCATTTTTTGTCTCTTTGGCTGGGCAGACTTCAAGAAAGGAATACCTGGGGGCACCTGGGTGGCTCAGGTCATGATCTCACAACTCATGAGTTCAAGCCCTGCATTCGGCTTGCTGATGTCAGTGTGGAGCCCACTTCAGATCCTTTGTCTCCCTCTCTTTCTGCCCCTCCCTGTTCACCCTCTCTGTCTCTCTCAAAAATAAATTAAAATATTAAAAAAAAAAAGAAAGGATTACCCAATTATAGCTATGCCCATCCCTAGCCATGAGAGCCAGAGCCAGGTCCCTGATGAAGTCCCATATAACTGGCCAATAGAGGTGAGGTAATTTCTTGAAAGGAACAAAATAATGTTAGATAGGACAAATGGATACATGGTAGCCAAAAAGACAAACATTCATTACACTGGCACACGGGAAGCACTCAATAAACATATTAATGTAAAGCAATGAATGAATACTTGAAAGCTTTATTTCCTGCCATACTAAACTGCAGCCATTCACTGGATGTCTCAGTTGACCTCTTTCTCCCCGACCTTTGCATGGGCTGCCACCTCCGTTTGGGTGGTCTTTCCTCTCGTTTGCCTAGGAATGTGTTTGTCCTCTAAGATTCACCTTAAATGAAACAACGCCTCTTGGAAACTTTCCACATGCCTTCCCCATCTTGTACTCTTCTAGTACCTTCTGTGTTCCTCTGTCACACTTCTTCACTGATTACATTCCTTTACACATCAGGCTCCCTAGAGTTGATTCCTACTGTTTGTAGCAAAAGCATCCTTACAGATACACCAAGACAGACACATTTTCTGCTCTCCTACATTTTACATTTTATTTATTTATTGAAGTATATGATTATCTTAATTTAGGGTTATACTTTTAGAATTTAGAAGGAAGACCTGTATAGTTTTAAAATTCAATTTTCAGTGTTGTGTGTTTGGCCACTAAACTCCCATTTCTACCAGTTTGGCCATTGAACCACCAATTTTAAAAGTTTCTGTTAGAAATCTAATGCTGAGTCCCTAAAACTAACTAATAAGTTATAGAACATCATGATATTGTAAGTTGCGGCTCGTCTGTTTCTATATATCAACAAATATTCCCTGTACTATGAGGGCTTCACTGTGAGGACTTCATGGAAAAATAAAACCTGCTTTCTGGACAAGAAAATTCTTCAGGAATTTACATGTAGATTCTATTTGGAGAGACAGGCATTTAAATAACTAAATATAACAGAAGGCAAAACATACACAAACACAGGCCACATAGCTCTTGTGAAATATTTTTTAATATTCCTTTAATAATTTATCTTATCTTGAGAGAGAGAAAGAGAGAGCACGAGTGGGGAAGGGGGGCAGAAGGAGGGAGAGAGAGAAACTCAAGTAGGATCCATGCTCAGTGGAAGCCCAACGTGGGGCTCATCCAATGACCCTGGGATCATGACCTGAGCTGAAATCAAGAGTCATGTGCTCAACAGAGTGAGCCACCCAGGATCCCAGCTCTTGTGAAATATTAAAACAAAACAAACAAACAATCAAAAAAAGTCACTTCTCTAAGCACCAAAATTTATACTTTCCCTCATTTCCATCCCTCACAATGTCTGCCAGTGTGATGTTTATGAAAGAGGCTCAATGAGTAGTGTCTGATTGATTCTCTGGTACAGAGAAATTGGCAGATGATATAAAAAAGTACCCATGGGGCGCCTGGGTGGCGCAGTCGGCTAAGCGTCCGACTTCAGCCAGGTCACGATCTCGCGGTCCGTGAGTTCGAGCCCCGCATCGGGCTCTGGGCTGATGGCTCGGAGCCTGGAGCCTGTTTCCGATTCTGTGTCTCCCTCTCTCTCTGCCCCTCCCCCGTTCATGCTCTCTCTCTCTCTCTGTCCCAAAAATAAAAATAAAACGTTGAAAAAAAAAAATAAAAAATTAAATAAATAAAAAAAAGTACCCTCAGCAGAGACTAAGAAAGAGAGAATGAGTTATAAATAAATATGTTGTGAAATGTCACATAGTAATAGATGAGATGATGCTTACTTGGCACCTTAAAATTTCAGCCTGAGATTATGTCTTATGTATCTTTTTAAGTATAAACAATATTGTCCCAGTGCCAACTCAGAAGGGATTTTTGTCTTACTAAATCACTTGTATTATATCCTTGAGCACACTAGGTTTTCCTGAAGGACTCCAAAGATGTCCAGTTAGTCATGTCTAGGAAAGAAATTAGTTTGGGAGAATAGCATACAAGATCAGGGCTCCATTTAGAATCTTTCTATTTTGTATTTAGTTTTTATCCCCCCTGTGACAAATATTTCAAAAGAATTTAAAATATTTTTCATAAATGTTTTAATTTTAAGATTCAAAAAAATCTCTTTTGAGACCACCAAGTTCAAATATGAAACAGAGGAAGTGAGTCATTAGGAATAGGAGTTAATTTTTGCAACAGAATATGTTACATATATTTTTACTTTATTTGAGGCTTAGAAGTTAATTATTTTTTTTAATGTTTATTTATTTCTGAGACAGAGAGAGACAGAGCATGAGAGGGGGAGGGGCAGAGAGAGAGGGGGACACAGAATAAAAAACAGGCTCCAGGCTCTGAGCTGTCAGCACAGAACCCAACGCGGGACTGGAACTCACAAACCGTGAGATCATGACCTGAGCCGAAGTTGTTCGCTCAACCGACTGAGCCACCCAGGAGCCCGTTTTCTTTCTTTCTTTCTTTTTTTAAAAAATAATCTCTACCCAATTTAGGGCTCAAACTCATGACCCCAAGATCAAGAGTTGCACACTCTACTGACTGCACCACCCAGGTGCCCCAGAGGTTAATTATTTTTTTCTTTTTTTAAGATTTTATTTTTAAGTAAACTCTACACCCGACATGAGGCTCAAACTTACAATCCTGATATCGAGGTCTCACGCTCCAGGGACTGAGCCAGCCAGGTGCCCCACCAGAAGTTAATTCTTTACAGTTAAAACAGAAGGCTTCTGGGGCGCCTGGGTGGCGCAGTCGGTTGAGCGTCCGACTTCAGCCAGGTCACGATCTCGTGGTCCGTGAGTTCGAGCCCCGCGTCGGGCTCTGGGCTGATGGCTCAGAGCCTGGAGCCTGTTTCCGATTCTGTGTCTCCCTCTCTCTCTGCCCCTCCCCCGTTCATGCTCTGTCTCTCTCTGTCCCAAAAATAAATAAACGTTGAAAAAAAAAATTTAAAAAAAAAAAAAAACAAAACAGAAGGCTTCCGTTAAAATCTAACAATTCTGGCAAAACATTAGGAAATGCAAAAAAATTTTTAATCTTTTAAAATGTAAAGTGTGTTGTTGATCCACCAAATGCTTTTGTGAGATAGAATGGCATTAAGAGACATGCAAGTTTGGTAATTACCTGATTGCCACACCCAGACATCTATTTCCAAAAACTAGTGGAAGGGGTTTCATTGTAGATGCCTGAATAATTTTGTGATTATGTAATGCCCAGGTTAATTTCAGAAATCACTCAAAGCAGGGTGGGGATTAGCAAAGTAACCAAAAAAGATGAAAATGTAAAAGGGTCCTGTCCAGATATGTTTTTTAACGCTCAAATCTGAAACTTTGACTTTTACCCTCTCCTCTTTCCAAGCTGCCAAACTGGCTTTTCTGGAGGCAGGCTTGGTCCGGATGAGTGACAGTTAGTGATATTTCTGTTTGGGTAAAATGTTCCTTTGAATTTTCGTTCTCCTTGCTCCTCCCCCTTACCTCTGTAATCTTTGTCTTTTCTTCTTATCTTTTATCTCTGTGTCACATCCTTTGGCTTTCTTGGTTCCCCTGGGCTCCATGTTTGCCTTCTTCCGTGTTTCCCTCAGACTCTTCCTGCCCTCAATTGTGATGCTTCCTATGGCTGTCTGGTTCCGTGATTGTTTTCCTATACAAAGTGTTTAGGAGGTGTCTAGGGGTGGGAAAGCGAACAGTAAACTTTGCTTTTTAAATTCCCTGGGTCAAATAACACTTAGTGTGACAAATCTTAACCAACAAGCATAATTGTTTATTGGTAGTGTGCCTGCTAAGGATATATAAGGCATAGAAAATGTGAGTGGGTCTCACACCCAGTGGGGTGACTATAATGAAAAGAAAAAAAAAAGCAAAACTGGAAACAACAAAGATGTGGAGAAGTGAGCACTCTCGTGCATTGCTGAATGGAAGGTAAAGTGGTTACAGCTGTTATGGAAAATAGTTTGATAGTTCCTCAAAGTGTTAAACATAGAGCTACTCTATGACCCAGGAATTCTACTCCTAGATATATACCCCAGAGAATTAAAAGGCGGAGACTTGAACAGATTCTTGTATGCCAATGTTTGTAATACTATTATTCACAATGGCTAATATATGGAAACAACCCAAGTGTTCATCAACTGATGAGTGGATAAACAAAATGTGGAACACACATACAATGAAATATTACTCAGCTGTAAAAAGGAATGAAATTCTGACACATGCTACCACACAGATGAACCTTGAAAACATTATGCTAAGTGAAATAAACCAGACACAAAAGGACAAACATTGTATGATTCCATTTACGTGAGTCATCAATTTATGGAGACAGAAAAGTGGTTACTGGATTCTTGGAGATGATGGAAAAGTTCTGGAAATGGATAGTGGTGATGGTTGTACAACATTGTTAATGTACTTACTTAATGCCACTGAATTGTATACTTAAAAATTATTACAAGGTAAATTGTATGTCATGTATATTTTGCCACATACACACACACAAATGTAGGTGGTTTGTGGCCAGCCCAGATTCTGCTTAAATACCTCTTCCTAACAAGGGCCATCTCTGGGCTTTCAGAACCAGCTCTGTGTTTGCTTCAACTTCAAGGACCTACAAGAGATTGAATCTGTCTTCCCAAACCTCTGCCTGTAGTGGGAATTACTATTATTAGATGGAGCAACCCCTAGAAAACGCTATTTAATAAAAAAATTAGGACTTTGGGAAAAACCCAGAACTGTGTGCATTGTAACTGGTAATTATATGGGACTTCTCTAGAGGTAATATATTGTAGATTTAAAATTTTTTTTAATCCAAACTTTTACTTTTAGGGGTGTCTGGGTGGCGCAGTCGGTTGAACGTCTGACTTTGGTTCAGGTCATGATCTTGTGGTTTGTGAGTTCGAGCCCCACGTCAGGTTCTGTGCTGACAGCTCAGAGCCTGGACCTTGCCTTGGATTCTGTGTTTCCTCCTCTCTCTGCTCCTCCCATGCTCATGCTCTGTCTCTCTCTGTCTCTCAATAATAAATAAACATTAAAAAAAATTTTTTTTAAATCCAAACTTTTACTTTTAATTACCAAAATAACTTCTGGTTATTATAATAAAAATTTAGGGGCACCTGGGTGGCTCAGTTGGTTGAGCATCTGACTCTGGCTCAGGTCATGGTCTCCCAGTCTGTGAGTTCAAGCTCCGCATCGGGCTCTGTGCTGACAGCTCGGAGCCTGGAGCCTGCTTTGAATTCTGTGTCTCCCTCTCTCTCTGCCCCTTCCTGCTTGTGCTCTCTCTCAAAAATAAATAAACATTAAAAATAAATTTAAAATATTTAAAAATTGGGGGCGCCTGGGTGGCGCAGTTGGTTAAGCGTCCGACTTCAGCCAGGTCACGATCTCGCGGTCCGTGGGTTCGAGTCCCGCGTCAGGCTCTGGGCTGATGGCTCAGAGCCTGGAGCCTGTTTCCGATTCTGTGTCTCCCTCTCTCTCTGCCCCTCCCCCGTTCATGCTCTGTCTCTCTCTGTCCCAAAAATGAATAAACGTTGAAAAAAAAAAATAAAAAAAATATTTTAAAATATTTAAAAATTGGAAAACAAAGGTAACCAGGAAAAAAAAAAAAAGGTAACCAGGAAATAAAAATCACCTATGATCCCATTATCCAAAGAGAGATAACTGTAACATTTTGGTGTATATCCTTTCAATTATTTACATTTCATCTATATCATATATATGTATCATGTATGTATACATATGTATATATGTATGTATATGTATAAACTGTTTTATCTGTATGTGTGTATATATACATAAACTTCTATAACCTCTTTGAATTTAACAATGTCTTCATGCAAGTAGTGGTTAGGATTTGGATCTGTAGGACCTCACTTTCGTTTAGAACTTTTACTTTGTCACACTGGCCCCTTAACTACTTTGGTGGAGCAGTAAATAAATAGAAAAGTCTCCCAGGCTTTTATATGAGGAAAACAGGACTGGACTGCCTTTTGCAATTTGATCCCCTAATTTAGATCTATGTTTGGGTTGGAGCAAGTCTAAGGCATAGACCACATTTAATGCCTCTGGTGACAGACAGAGCCTCAATAGTTTGACTCCCTCTGGTGGCCACATGGAGTCAGTACAGTAATTTTCAGAATTACAACCGGGTCCTGTCTGCCTTTTGCCAAAGTTTCTTAAAACAGACATCCTTAGGAATACTCTGGTGGCTCAGTTGGTTAAGCATCCAACTTTTGATTTTAGCTCAGGTCATGATCTCACGGTTCATGAGTTCAAGCCCCATGTCGGATCTTCTGTTATCTTGGAGCCTGCTTGGGATTCTCTCTCTTGCTCTCTCAAAATAAATAAACTTAAAAAAAGATATACTTAAAATGTCTTGATTCCAAAGATATTTGAAAGCATGATAAAATAGGCACAAGTGCATGTGCACACACCATACATACAAACACAGATTTGGTCATAAACTGGGGTGAGAGGAAAGCTGACACTGAGGCATAGGAGTTAGTCTCATGCAAACCTCTTCCCCTTGGAGCTCATCTCACCAAGTCCACAGCCAAGTCCAGTCGGGGTGCTCTATGGTCCCAGAGGTTCCTGCTTTACTTGCCATGGACTGAATATCCTTCTTGATTAGTGCTACCTCTTTTATCAATTCCTGTAAGGGCAAAGGTAGAGTTCACTACAAGGGACAGTGTTTTAGTCTGCTAAGGCTACCATTGCAAAATACAATAGGCTAGGGTGGTTTAAGCAACAGAAATTTATTTCCCATAGTTCTGGAGGCCGAGAAGTCCAAGATCAAGATGGCCACCAGTTCCATCCTGGTAAGAGCGCTCTTCCTGGCTTGCAGACAGCCACCTTCTTCCTATGTCCTCACGTGGACCTTCCTTGGTTTGTGCATGTAGAGAGAGAATGCTCTCTCTCCTCCTCCTCTTTATAAGGCTACCAGTCCTATGGATTAGGATCCCACTCTTCTGACCGCACTTAACTTTAATTATATCCTTATAGGCCCTATCTCCAAATACAATTACATTGGAGGTTAGGACTTCAACATATGAATTTGCAGGGGGTGAGGGGACACACAATTCAGTCCACAGCAGGCAGAGCCTGAACTACACAGGTGTGTACTGTGCACTTGAGAGAGATTTTGTAGATTACATTCTCTAGTTGTGCATATTCTACTTGATTTCTCGATTGTTGCTTTTAAATCTTTAGAAAAGACTTTATAGTGAATAGTACCTTAACTATACAACAGAGCAAACAAGTTGAAATTTTATTATTATTATTTCTGTTTGTAATAAAGGAGTGTGTGGTCTGCACTTTAAAAAAAATTTTTTTTAATGTTTATTCAATTTTGAGAGACCTTGAGAGACAGAATGTGAGCAGGCGAAGGGCAGAGAGAGAGGGAGACACAGAATCTGAAGCAGGCTCCAGGCTGTGAGCTGTCAGCATAGAGCCCGACATGGGGCTCAAACTCACAAGCTGTGAGATCATGACCGGAGCCGAAGTCAGACACTCAACTTACTGAGCCACCCAGGTGCCCCATAAATTTCTTGATTATTAAAAATGATCTACCCATGGTGTCAAAAATGCTAGGTATGTCCCAGCCCACCCCAACTCTTGTCTCCTAATCTCCCCTCTTCTCCCTGGTCTTTTGCCCCTAATTCACTAATTCCTGCCTTGCTGTTGTTGTTGTTATTGCTGTTGTTGTTTTAGTAATCTCTACACCCAAGGTGGGTCTCAAACTCGCAGAAGTTTAGCTACCTCTGCGAATAAAAGAAAGGCATCTGTAATTGTCACCAAGAGTTAGGAGGAAGGGAGCGTGTCTGTGAAGGGGTCAGAATTTTCAAGGAGTGCACCTGAAGGCTAGCACTGAAGATATCCAGGGGAACATGATGTGAGGTCAACAAGACTGGAGGCAATGAGATCCAGCTGCCCTTCTCCTGTTGGGAGTCTCTACTCCTTGTCAAACCTAGGCTAGACTCTGTGGAGGGAGACAGAACCTTCATTCTAATCCAGTTACCCCAGTGCCCCAGAGGGCTGTATACATGTCTTGTACCTCCTTGAGTCCTCAGCAACTCGGCTCATAGGGCATACTTTTAGGCTAAAACTGTGGATGTTTCAGGTCAAAAAGTGTCAAACAGCTGCAATTTCATGTGGTTCGACTGTTCTTTGTGGTTGGTTGTGATGGTTATGATGAAGGCCATCTTTTGATTCTCTAATATCAAAGTGTTCTTTCGCAGGTAGTTCCAGCAGGTCTTTCCTGGCGCTGACCACAGATTCACAGTGGGGCTCAACCTGCCCAATGGGGATGATTCCTACAGAGAGATACTGTTACAAGGACAGAAGAGATTTGTCATGGAACTTGAAATTCCTGTCCTATTACCAGACCATACAGCCTAGGGGATACTATACATATTTCTTAACTAACCCCCCCCTAATTACTTTGTGATTTATGTAATTAATTATATTGCATTCTATATTTTGTATTAAAAAGCATTAATGTGTTAAATATAAGCATTGAAAAATATACCACAATTCTTACAAGCTGTTTTGGTACTTCTTCAATTCTTAATGTATCAACAGCTGCCCCAGATTCAAATGACCTAAATATCTCTTTACCTCTGAAAGGCTCTGACCAATGTTCATTTTCACTTGTGTGTGCGTGTGTGTGTATGTGTGTGTGCCCTTAAAACTCATTGTTCTTTTAACCAGTGCTAAGTAAACACCAACTAACCACCTAATTATACTAGGTCTAGGAAAGGAATACAAAAATTTCTTTTCTTTTCTTTCTTTTTAAGCAAGCTCTATGCCCAATGTGGGGCTTGAACTCAAGACCCCAAGATAAAGAATTACATGCTCTACCCACTGAGCCAGCCAGGAGACCCCCCAAATTTCTTTTCTTAATAAAATCATAGTCTACTGAAACAGAAAGAAAAACATATGAAGTGGCACTCAATAATTCAGGGATAAATTTATCATTTGTGGGTTTTTCACATTGATAACAAAAATTTCAGTCTGAATACCCTTCTTAATGTTTAGATTATTTGTATAGAGATTCAACATTCTGTGATCCTTTCTGGCCCAAATAGCCTATTTATCCTAATGAAGACACAGAAATAAAATTTTTTTTTAAAAAGGTAAAAATTTAACTAAAAGGAAGTCATGCTCCAGTGGTTCAAAGGAAAAAAGATTAAATCATATCATGCTTAATATGCATTTTGAAAGATATATTTCATATGAATTTCATCCAGTTTTGTAATTTATCAGTCACTAAAAAATTTAGTTAAATTTGGAGTTTTTTTTAAAAAATGTTTATTTATTTTTGAAAGAGAGAGCAAGAGAGGGGCAGAGAGAGATGAGGACAGAGGATCTGAAGTGGGTCTGTGCTGACAGCAGAGAGCCTCCCACAGGGCTCAAACTCACAAACCTTGAGATCATGACCCAAGCCAAAGTTAGATGCCTAACTGACTGAGCCATTCAGGTATCCCTAATTTGTAGTTTCAATCTTTGGATTTCCTGGGGTTTTAAAACAAGTGGTGATGTTTTGTAAAAAATTCCAGAGTACATTGTAGTTATTAATTTATTTAAGTTTATTTTATTTATTTTGAGAGAGATAGAGCACGAGCAGAAGAGGGGCAGATACAGGAGGAGAGAGAGAATCCCAAGCAGGCTCTGTGCTGTCAGTATAGAGCCTGATGCAGGGATCGATCCAATGAACTGTGAGATCATGAACGGAGCTGAAATCAAGAGTCAAACACTTAGCTGACTGAACCACCCAGGCACCCCTAGTTATTGCATAAATTTATGCTTATTACATAAATTTTAATGATTGAGACATATGCTAAAAATACTAAATGCATTATATAACTAGAATTTTAGTATCTGAAACTGTTCATCATGCATATTGGAGTTCCAGGCAATAATTTCACAAATATGCAAAATACAGCAAGAATATATATGCTGCTAAATAAGAGAAACTGGAAAATCTGCCTAACATGATCATAACTCATTCCACGAATATTATTGATCCTTCTCACACTTTGCTCTTCCTGGATCATGGAGATATGAATAAGAAAATAGATTTTAAAGGATTGATTCAATCACCATTGCAATAAAACAACTAAAGCCAGATGACCTATCAACTAAGCAATGTTTAGTGGAGGAAATAAGCAAATCAGCAGCTGTCGTTGTCTATAAAAAACCACATACCTAGCTGGGCACTTGTTGATTGGCCTGTTATGATATGTTTTGAAAAATTTCTGAAACCAGAGTTTCGGGTGAAACTGGACATTTGATACAAATATACAACTGAAGACCAAAGTATAGTGATGGAGAGAACTAAGACAGCTAGGGAATAAAGGCAGGAAGAAAATAAAGGCCTCAGACCATCTGAGGTTATTACCCACCATCACACTGGGAAGCTGACACCATTCAATCTCTTTGATGGATATTCAAAGGGAATTTCATCTGTGCCCACATTGCTTCTGCTTTTTTTTTAAAGTTTATTTATTTATTTTAAGAGAGACAGAGAGAGAGAGAGAGGCACAAGCGGGGGAGGGGCAGAGGAAGAATCCCAAAGATCCCGATAATAATATGGAGCCTGATGCGGGGCTCAAACCCATGAACGGTGAGATAATGACTTGAGGTGAAACCAAGAGTCAGATGCTTAATTGACTGAGCCACCCAGGTGCCCCTCTTCTGGTTTTTGATGGAGAATCATGGTTTTCACATTTCTTTTATACATTACTCACTTCCCAGATTTTTTTCTCCAGTGCCCTCTAAATCAATGAGATATTTGGGGAAGAAGTTTTCAAATGGTAATGGCAAATGTTAAAAAAAAAAAAAAAAAAAAAAAAAAGACAACAGCATCAAAATGGAGTCACTTGTGCTAAGACTATATCACCAAACTGAAACTTAATACCTAACCTACTTTGCAGTTTCAACCTCCCCCAGGAATATAATTTTAACCGGTCAGTCTGGAATTTCCTGGTCTGCGGTAGTGAGGTAATTCACTTAATAGACCCCTTTCATCCCCCCAAAGAAAGATGAGTAATCCACTCTTTCTTTGTCCCCGCCCCATTCTGCCTGTAGAAGTCTCCCCTTTTGTGCAGCAGTTTGGACAAGCTGTGCCTTTCTATTTGCTATATGGGATGCTGCCTGATTCATGACTCATTGAGTAAAGCCAATTAGATCTTTAAATTTTACTCAGTTGAATTTTTTTTTAAACACATGTTAAGTTTAATTTTAAAAAGATTCCCACAGGATTTTTTACAAAGACATGTATGAGACCTCTTCATTTTGTGAAATAGGGATAAGGTGGATTAAAGACTTTTTTTTTTAAGTTTATTTTTGAGAGAGAGAGAGAGAGAGAGAGCACACAAGCAGGGGAGGGGCAGAGAGAGAGAGAGAGAGAGAGAGAGAGGGAGACACAGAATCCGAAGCAGGCTCCAGGCGCTGATCTGTCAGCACATCTGGGCTCAAACCCACAAACTAAGAGATCATGACCTGAGCCGAAGTTGGACATTTAACTGACTGAGTCCACCCAGGTGCTCCAAAGATGATTTTTAATAGGGAACATTTTCTGGAAATATTAGAAAGTATGGGTGCCATTCTCCTGTGATTTTAGAGCTCTTGTGCATTTAGATTCTAAAATTTACACTGTGACAGTGCCCTTAACAATTTGCCATTCCCAGAGATAACTATTTAATGTTGATTCATTTCTTTCTAACCACAGTAACAAAACCAGTTACAAAAAGATTTGGCACAGAACTCTTTGGCAGACAAAAGTCTAGTGAAATTATGAAACAATCACTTCATATTGCTAAAAAATTATAAAATGGCATTTAATCTTATGGTTGCTAAATTCACTCCTGGTTCTGTAATTGATTTTTTGTTTGTTTGGTTTTACATTGTTTCTTTAAATTTGAGGATATTTGACATACAATGTTACATTAGTATGGCTCTGTAATTGTTGACTTGGTAACTAAGTACAGACCAGTTCCAACCACCAGAGACAGCCAAGTCTGAAGACGTCAGATGTTTGCCTTGACACAGTCTTTTCCAAAACATGTTCCAAGGCTATTAAAGGTGTTCCTCAGAAAAAAGTTTCTCCAAAGAAGTTGTTGAAACAATTGACTACACAAAATTCAACACTCTCTCTGCTGAAGCATTTCTTAAAGCCTTCACTATATTAATGTGCAATGGGAACCTCTAAGAGGAGGTTACAGTATATACTATTTGTCAAATGTATTTGATCATAGGACTTTTTTTTTCCTTTTTTGGTTTTGTTTTGTTTTTGAGGAGCATTCCATAGGACTAACATTTAACCAGAAAAGATGGATTTTACAATGTGGTTTTGAGACAGTTTATGTAGGCATTTTTGTCAGTTGCCTTCCTAGCAACATTTTCCTCTTCTCCCTTCTTGCAACCCTCAGTTTCCATTTTGAGATCCTAAGGTTCTAGGGAGGCTGATTCTGCCCCTCAATCCAGGGATGAAACATATGACCTAGGCTAATCCCATTCAGTGTGTTCCATCCAACAGACTACAGTGATGGGTTCAGGGGTGGGCAGATAGTGAAACCAATCCAATCAGAATTTTCTTGGAAATTCATGTGGGAGAATTGTGCCGGCTTTTTCCTGTTGGATGTACGAAAGTAAGCCATCACAGGAACTTTAGGCTATCATCCTGGAAATGCAGAGAGCCAGCTTTAAGACGAAGGCAAGAATAAAGAAGGCAGAGTGTACAGTGAGAAACTGGTCCTCAGGGAACGTGGAGCTTGCTAGCCCTGCCTCTGGACATCTTATGTACAACCCAATAGGTTTCCTTTATTGTTAAGCCAGTTAAGTTTGGTTTTCTTATTTGTGATGAAATTCCTACTAACTGATGAGAGTTTGCTTACCATAGTCAGACATACACTATAAAGGTTTGCAGACCCTTTTAAGAAAATAAGTACCGGGGCGCCTGGGTGGCGCAGTCGGTTAAGCGTCCGACTTCAGCCAGGTCACGATCTCGCGGTCCGTGAGTTCGAGCCCTGCGTCGGGCTCTGGGCTGATGGCTCAGAGCCTGGAGACTGTTTCTGGTTCTGTGTCTCCCTCTCTCTCTGCCCCTCCCCCGTTCATGCTCTGTCTCTCTCTGTCCCAAAAATAAATAAACGTTGAAAAAAAAAATAAAAAAAAAAAAAGAAAAGAAGTACCTATTTAACCATAGAAGGAAGATTGACTCCTCTCTCCCCTCCTCTTGAAGTTGACTTTCAGAGTTTCACTTTCCCTTGGGATCTGTAATTGTTTATTGTTGCTATGACAACGATGTTCCAAAAGTGTGCTGTTCTCATTTTTACGCTCCTGTATAAGTGTAATCAAACCCTCCTGCTCCAATGTCATCAAATCAGCATTTATAGAACCTACTCTGTACCAGGAAAGAAGGGTTCAAAAATATGACAGTTCTTGATTTTGAAGAAGCTCAGTCTAAGAGTTTTAAATTTTCCAAACAATTTTACTCAAAATTATGGGAAATAAATATAAAAATTGGAAGCATTATAAAAGTCTGTTTTACAAAGAAGTTTCCACAGTTGGCACAGTTGTCCTTATTCTACTGCCTTTTTGAGATATTTTCACTGTGGCTCCAAAGAGTTGGCCCAAAGTAGCCTGCTTAGGTCCCTCACCTCCTGGCTCCTCCCTTTTCTCTCCGTGGAAGAAGCTGTCTTCATTTGATACCCAGAAGCAATTTCTTAGGTGTTTTGGTTTTATTTATTTTTAGGCAAAATTCACATAATATAAAATTAATTAATTATTTTTTAAAGTTTATTTATTTTGAGAGAGAGAGAGAGAGCGCGCGCACTTGTGCGCATGAGCAGGGGAGGGGCAGAGAGCAAGGGAGAGACAGAGAATCCCAAACAGGTTCCTCACAGTCAGCAGAGACCCCGAGGTGGGGCTCCATCCCATAAACCAAGAGATCATGACCTTAGCCAAGATCGAGTCAGACCCTTAACTGACAAGCCACGCAGGTGCCCCTAAAACTAATCACTTATAAGTGAACAATTCAGGGGCAACTCGGTGGCTCAATCAGTTAAGCTTGACTTCCGCTCAGGTCAAGATCTCACAATTCGTGAGACTGAGCCCCGAGTAGGGCTCCTCTTCGCTGGGGGTGTAGCCTGCTTGAGATTAGCTCTCTCCCTCTCCCTCTGCCCCTACCCCATTCGTGCATATGCATTCTCTCTCATTCTCTAAAAAAAAAGAAGGTAAAGTGAACAATTACATTTACACTTAGTACATTTACAATGTTGCACAACCACAACATTTTATTACCCTCAAAACATTTTCATATTCCCTCAAAAAACCCTGTGCCCATTAGGCAGTTACGTCCCTTCCCACCCTGTCCTCAGTCCCTGGCAACTACCAATCTGCTAATTTTGTGGATTTACCTATTCTGGATATTTAATATAAATGGAATCATACAATATGTGGTCTTTTGTGCCTGGCTTCTTTCACTTAGCATAATATTTTCAATGTTCATTCATACTACAGCATATGTTAGGAGTTCATTTCCTTTTATGGCTGATTAATAGCCTGTTGTATGATACATTACAATTTACCAATTTATCAATTGATGGACACTTGAGTTGTTTCCACTTTGGAGCTACTGTGAATACTGCTGTATATACAAATATTTGAGTCTCTATTTCCATTTCTTTGGGTGTATGCCTACGAGTGGAATTTCTGGATCACATGGTAATTCTGTGATTAACTTTTTGAGGAACCACCAAACTGTTTTCCACAATAGATGCACCAGTTACATTTAATTTCTTCACATCCTAACCAACACCTGTTAATTATATTTTGTTCATTATAGCCATATTACTGGGTGTGAAGCAGTATTTCATTGTAGTTTTTTTTTTTTTTTTGGTTTTTAAGTTTTTATTTTAATTCTTATATTAGTTATATCAGTTTCAAGTGTACAATATAGTGCTTCAGGTGTACAATACAGTGATTATATTAGTTTCAGGTGTAGAGTACAGTGATTCAACAATTCCATACATCACCCGGTGCTCTTCGTGACAAGTGCACTTCTTGATCCCCACCTATTTAATTCATATCTCCACCCCTCCCCTCTTCATGTAGTTCTTTTTTTTTTTTTTTTCCACTGTAGTTCTGATTTGCATTTCCCTAATGACTAATGATGTTGAGCATCGTTTCATGTGTTTGTTGATTATTTGCATATCTGCTTTGGAGAAATATCTATAAAGTCCTTTGCCCATTTTTTTTTTTTTTTTTTTTTAGTGTTTATGTATTTTGAAAGAGACAGAGAACATGTGCGCATGCATGCGCATGCATGCACATGAGGGAGTGGGGGAGGAGCAAAGAGGAGAGGGAAAGAGAGAATCCCAAACAGACTCTGAGCCACCAGTGCAAAGCCCAACATGGGGGTTTTAACACATGAACCTCAAGATCATGACCAGAACTGAAATCAAGAAGAGTTGGACGCTTAACTAAAGTTGGACGTTTTAATTAAAGTGTCTTTTTGTTGTTGAGCTATAAAAGTTCTTTATATATTCTAGATTGTAGCCCTTATTAGGTATATGATTTACAAGTATTTTCTCCTGTTCTGTAAATTACCCTTTCACTTTCTTGATAACATCCTTTAGTTCCTAGGCATTTAACCCTTCATTCAGCAAAACCACCTTAACTATTTATCTTGGACCTCCCTCTTTGTTTCAAGTTTCTATCTGAAAAACACACTTCCTCCCTCATATCTGACATCAGAAGTGACCTTACCCTTCCTGGGAGACCTGCAAGAATGTAGTTTCATCCCTACAGCATAGTACTGTCTCAATATAACAAAACATAATAATCATAGCATTCATATAACAGAGAATTGCACGCTTGTAGTAACAGAGAGGTACTTTTTTCTTGCAGATACTCTCAGGGAATAGCCACTTCGGCTCAGGTCATGATCTCACTGCTTGTGAGTTCAAACCCCGAGTTGGGCTCTGTGCTGCTGACAGCTCAATGCTTGGAGCCTGCCTCAGATTCTGTCTCTGTCGCTCTCTGCCCCTCCCCCACCCCTCTCTCTCTTGAAAATAAACATTAAAAAATTAGAATATAGAAAAAAATTAAAATGAGATTCATTGTGAAACACCCCTCTTGGTATATTTGTTTCTAGCTTTTTTATATTCGTGGATTATTAAAATTTTGTTTAGTTTTACATAGCTGTAATTATACATTTCCTATGTGATTCTAAGTTATTCATAAATATTTTGATGGCTGTAAAACACTTCATTTTATGATTATAACGTTGTTTAAAATTACTACTATTTTATTGGACATTTAACATGTCTAATTTCTTGTTATTACACATGATGTGATACATGTTTTGTAAATAAAGCTGATTTTACCATTTTGTGATTACATCCTTAAGATAAACTTCCAAAATGAAAAGTATTGGGTCAAAGGGCATGAATCTTTTATGGATATGTGTTTAGATCCAGTATTACTAATATCAACCTATCAATATTCATTTAAACGTAGGATCACTCTAGTATATTTTGTTTATTTATAAATTTTTACGTTGATTTCTTTTCTTTTCTTTCTTTCTTTTTTACTTTAGAGAAAGAATGTGAGCAGGGGAGAGGGACAGAGAGGACCTTAAGCAGAATCTTAGGAGCCTAACTCGAGGCTTGATCTCATGACCCTGAAATTGAGTCAGTCGCTCAACTGAGTGAGCCAACCAAGTGCCTCACGCTAGTATATTTTAAAATATATTACTACAACGTGGCAAGAATAAAAACTTTAAGGTGCTGAATCGAAGTTCTTAAAAAATCAATTTGTAGGGGCCCCTGGGTGGCTCAGTCAGTTAAGCGTCCGACTTCAGCTCAGGTCACGATCTCACGGTCTGGGAGGTCGAGCCCCGCGTCGGGCTCTGTGCTGACAGCTCAGAGCCTGGAGCCTGCTTCCCATTCTGTGTCTCCCTCTCTCTCTGCCCCTCCCCCGTTCATGCTCTGTCTCTGTCTCAAAAAATAAATAAACGTTAAAAAAAAATCAATTTGTAGAACAAAACAGATGCCTGGTACAAACAAAAGAAAAACATCCTTACTTTTCAATGCTTTTTTTTTTTTCTCCATTCTTTTTTACAACATTGCAAAAGTAACTAGCAATGTTTTACTATTTCAGTCTTAGAAGCGAGGACATTGTTAATCTAAGGAAATCCTAAAACCATTCACGAATAGTCAAATGAAAATGGGATAAGGCATCAAGCTTGATCAGTCAGTAGCAGATCCATAGGGCTCCTTGAGCTGGTACTGATATGGCTATTGGAGTATATAATAAAGAACAGAAACTCCTATTATCATCCAGATGCTTGACATTTAGATGACTATATAATGTTAACCATAACTTGCAGGTTTCACAATTAAGAGACTATAGTCACTGTACCTCTGCCAGCAGGTGGCAGTAGATATTGTAACTAGTCCTTGGGGTTCAAAATGTAAAATCTTTTGCCTGAGATTTTAATTTTCAACATAACTTTTTATATTTAAATAATAACAGCAGTATACTTTAGGAACCAGATGGATTCATCGTGTCATCATCTTGTCCCATATTTATTTCTGTCATTGGTACCGACCAGAATTTTACAGTGTCAAACAATCAGTAAATGATAAGCTGCATGCACTTATGCTCGTCATAAGAGACCACTGTTGTTTTTTTTAAAATAATGTTTATTCTTGAGAGAGAGAGAAAGAGAGAGAAAGCACAAGTGGGCAGAGAGAGGGAGACAGAATCTGAAGCAGGTTCCAGGCTCCAAGCTGTCAGCACAGAGCTGGACGCAGGGCTCAAACCTACGATTGCTTTGGCTATTTGGGGTCTTTTCTGGTTCCATATGAATTTTAGGATTGTTTGTTCTAGCTCTGTGAAGAATGCTGGTGTTATTTTGATTGAGATTGCTCTGGCCATCTCATTCTTATGTCCTTCAGAATTTAGTTCAAATTCTATGTCATGAAGATCAACTGACCACCCCAATTCTCATTTATTCATTCATTCAACAAATACATAAAGAGAGCACTTATTGTGTTCAGGTAATATTAGGCATGGAAATACAACCATGACAATGGTGTAGTTCCTTTCTTCAAGGGGTTTATGGTTTGTTTTTCTTTTCTTTTTTTAAGTAGGCTCCATGCCCAATACAGGGCTTGAACTCACAACTCTGAGATCAAGAGTCACTTGCTCTGCGAACTGAGCCAGCCAGGTGCCTCAAGGGGTTTACAGTTTCTAAAGCTAAAGTTAATTACAATGCAGAAATAAGTGATGTAATAAAGTGTACAATAAAAGCATATAGCCGCCCCTTGCTTGTATTGGGTGTGGTGGTCAGGGAAATTTTCCCAAGTTCTCAAAGGTGTATAGAGGATTAGCTGGCAAAGTAGACAACAGCTACATAGAGAGACATAGAGCATGATTAGAAGCATGGAAGCATAAGAAAATATCTGTTTTATTTTTATTTGTGAGAGAGAGAGAGCACAAGCAGGGGAGAGGGGCAGAGGGAGAGAGAGGGAGAGGGAGAGGGAGAGGGAGAGAGAGAATCCCAAGCAGGCTCCATGCTCAGTGCAGAGTCTGATGTGAACTCCTCACAGGCCTCGATCCCATGACCCTGGGATCATGACTTGAGGCAAAATCAAGAGTTGAATGCTCAACTGACTGAATCACCCAGGTGCCCCAAGAAAGCATTATAATCTGAAGACCAAAATCAAAGCAAACCAAAATTTTCAAGGATTCTAAACACTTAAGTTTTTCTAAATGCTCTCTTTCCAGATCTGCATTTAACCTAGGGAATAAGCTAGTCAAATCTGTATCTGTCACCCTAGGGGATGGACTGGAATAGAGCATGACCAGTTAGAAAGCTGTTGCAGCTCAGTGGACAAATGCCAAAAAATTTATCAGCTCAGGCAGGGCATAGAATGGAGAGGAGGGGTCACATGTAAATGTCATTATGGAGGTGAGCCAATCAGCACTGACTGGATGGGATGGGAGTAAAGAGAATAAAACATGACTGCCAAGTCTCTAGTTTAAGAAGCGAATGCAGAGTGGTAGAATAAGTGAATGGTGGTCTAGGGATCCCCATTTCTTTGGGGGTGAGGTGAACTAAGGATCATTGAAACTAAATTACTCTCTGATGATCACACATCTGAGTGTCACAGCCCAGAGTACAACGTATTCTCTGTATGTTCCTCCAGATCCACCCTTCCCTGCTGGGCTCTTTGCCATGGCTGGCTATATACTGCATCACCTGAACTTCTCTGTCACCTAGCTTCTAATTGGGTTTGGTCCAGGGGAAAGACAGAGATCAGCGTGGGAGGAAAGTGATTGACATATGCATGTTCCCTAGCTTTTTCCATGCACAGCTCAAGTTTTATCAGAGATTGAATTTCTTTAGATCAGTGTTTCTCAAACTAGTGATGAACAATCTTTCTTAAATTACCACCCCACCAATGACCAACACCTTAAAAAATAAGTAACAAAAGTGAATTACTAGAAAAGTGAAATTAAAAACTAAATACATACAAAATATAATCCTCAGGTTTTCTAAAACATAACATTTGGTTAAAAAAAACATAACATTAGTCTGTTAAATTGGTATAGAAGTTTCTAAATGCTCACTCTCAGTTTCTGTCCTTCTCTCTTCCTAGATGGTTACAAACAGTTTGTAGATGGCTGGCCCCATGTTTACAGCTATAGCTCTGATGATTTCCTGTAAAGTTTCCTCCCAGTGCTCCTTTAGCCCTAGGGTGGTAATGGCTTCTCAGGATTGTTTGTCCATAGATGCATTACCCTTGACTTTGCTCAGACTTCCTAAATAGTTCCTTCATGAAATATCCTTTTTTCCCCCCAGCTTTATTGAAACATAACTGACATTCAATAAAGTGCACAAATTTAAAGTGTGGAGCACGCGAATTTTGACAATGTACACTTTAAACCTATCACTATGACCAATAACCATACTCTACCTCAAAAGTTTCATTAAACATTCTTTCTTTTAAAAAAATTATCATTAAACATTCGTTTTTTTAAATTTTTATGTAAAAAAATTTTTTACTGTTTATTTATTTTTGAGACAGAGACAGAGAGTGAGTGGGGGAGAGGCAGAGAGCAAGGGAGACACAGAATCTGAAGCAGGCTCCAGGCTCTGAGCTGTCAGCACAAAGCCTGACACGGGGTTGGAACTCACAACAATGAGATCATGACCTGAGCCAGAGTCAGATGCTTGACCGACTGAGCCACCCAGGTGCCCCTAGACATTCTTTGGAAAAAAAAATTTTTTTTTTAATGTTTATTTACTTTTGAGAGAGAGACAGGGTGTGAATGGGGGAGGTGAAGAGAGACACACAGAATCCAAAGCAGGCTCCAGGCTCTGAGCTGTCAGCACAGAGCTGGATTCGGGGCTTGAACCCATGAACCATGAGATCATGGTTAACTGACTGAACCACCCAGGCACCCATAAACATTCATTTTTTAAAGCTCTGTGCCAAACATGGGGCTTGAACTCATGACCCCAAGATCAAGAGTCACATACTCCACCAATTAAGCCAGTCAGGCACCCCATATTACTAAATTTATTTTTATTTTTATTTTGGAGAGAGAAAGATAAAGACATAGCACAAGCTGGAGAGGGACAGAGGGAGAGAGAGAGATTCTTAAGCAGGTTTCAAGCTCAGCGCACAGCCCGATGTTGAGCTTGATCCTATGACCCTGGGATCATGACCTGAGCCGAAATCAGGAGTTGGACGCTCAACCGACTGAGCCACCCAGGTGCCCCTCATTAAACATTCTTGAATTAAACATTTTGAATGTGCCACTTCTTCCCTGTCAAAACCCTGAGTCCTGAGCCCCCAAAATTCATGTTTTCATAAAGTTCAGTCATACTCTTTATACTCTATTCTATAATTTTATAAATACTCTTAGATGATCAATTATCTAACAATTATGTTTTATTTCTGTAACTATTGTTCATTCATTTAAGATCATTACCATATTTCATTTTGTAGCATATGTCTCATTGATCTCAGAAGAACACTTGGTAAACAGTTGTTTTAATGTAGAACTGTTTGCGAGAAATAGAGACCCACACAAACTATTTAAATACAAGGGGATTATGGTAAGAAGCATTCATTTCAAATAAGAGCAGTGACATGGCTGGGCCTACCTCAGCACTGGGACCTCAGCACAGGTGACCATCAATGCTTGCTCCAGTCTAATCCTTTGTGATTAATTTGACTTGGTTCTGCTCCATGAATCTGCATCCTTTTGTCTCACTACCGGCTGGTAATTTCACTCCGATATCTCATCTTTTTGAGTCAGAACTTGCTGCCAATTGAGGACTCCCTACAACCTACCTTGTGCCAGGTGACTATCCTTGTTCCAATTAGCTGAAGCTGGGAGAGCACAAACTGAGGAAGACTTAGATAGGGGTAGAATCTCTGATGCGGGGGTATAAGTGGGTCCAGAGGGAGAGGAACCTAACTAATATTTGCTCATCAACTAACATAAAGTTCTTATATAAAAGTAAGTTTTTAGTCAACTCTATTCATTCTACAGCCATCTTCATTCAAATCTCACCTAACCTTTGTATTTATGCTTTTCTTTGAAAGTGCTGAAAGAATAATCCGTAAGGCTGATGTCACTAGCTCTTAAGGGTATAGAAATCATTGAAGTTGTTAAGAGCAAGTTTAAGCTTCAAGGGCTAGTGGTTAGGTTCTAAAAAGTTAGAGAAGCTTCTCTGTGTACTTTTTAGAGCTTATCATATGCATGATGAAGCTCTAAGAGGGAAGTAGGGTATACAAAATTTCCCAAGTTATTTTTTTTATCACGGAAACCTTTTCCCACGGGCTTATTAAGGGAACATGCTTTGAGAGATTATTCATCTGCTAAATACAGTAGAGCAATTTAAAAAAAGTGCCTTATGTAAGGTTTATAGTCTACATAGTGCAGGCTCTGTACTGAAGGGTAGAACTGAGCCATGAAGTTTTGGCTGTTTGCCTATCTTTTTTTTTTTTTTAACGTTTATTTATTTTTGAGACAGAGAGAGACAGAGCATGAACGGGGGAGGGGCAGAGAGAGAGGGAGACACAGAACCGGAAGCAGGCTCCAGACTCTGAGCCATCAGCCCAGAGCCTGACGCGGGGCTCGAACTCACGGACCGGGAGATCGTGACCTGAGCTGAAGTCGGACGCTTAACCGACTGAGCCACCCAGGCGCCCCATTGCCTATCTTTATTTACTTTTTTTTTTTTTTTTTTTTTTTAAGATTTTATCTTTAAGTAGGGGCGCCTAGGTGGCTCAGTTGGCTCAGGTCATGGTCTCATGGTCTGTGAGTCTGAGCCTTGCATCAGGCTCTGTGCTGCTGACAGCTCAGAGCCTGGAGCTTGCTTTGGATTCTGTGTCTCCCTCTCTCTCTGCCCTTCCCCCGCTCATGGTCTCTCTCTCTCTCTCAAAAATAAATAAACATTAAAAAAAACATTTAAGATTTTACCTTTCAGTAACCTCTATACCCAATACGGGGCTAGAACTCATCATCCTGAGATCGAGAGTCAAATGCTCTATTGACTGAGCCAGCCAGGCACCCCTATTTGCCAATCTTTAAAATAGCCAGGATCCCAGAGTGTTAATGCCTTTATGAAGCTGCAAAATGGGCACCTGGGTGGCTCAGTCGGTTTAGCGTCCGACTTCAACTCAGGTCATGATCTCGCGGTCCGTGAGTTCGAGCCCCACGTCGGGCTCTGGGCTGATGGCTCGGAGCCTGGAGCCTGCTCCCAATTCTGTGTCTCCCTCTCTCTCTGCCCCTCTCCCATTCATGCTCTGTCTCTCTCTGTCTCAAAAATAAACGTTAAAAAAAAATGAAGCTGCAAAATAATTGAAAAATAGCTGGAGTCATTAAACCTTTTGGAACAATTGGCACTAATCGGTGTGCTTATTTCAAGATACTTTGTGTAGATAATAGCTTACAATCCTTGTTTCTCAAATTTTTAGGTAATTTCCAGACTACATTTTGAAGAATGATGTAGAAGTTTCACAGCAAGCCTTTGGCTGTGGGGAATTATCATAATCAAGCCTCATGGAAAGAGGGTGGCAGCTGTTACTTTTAATCAGTGTGCTCAGCTAGGGAGGAAAATGAAAGCTCTTTGTGTTCCTGCTGGTGGATGGATGTCTTACAGTTGGCAGTTTGCCAGATTACCCAATCAGTTGTTCTTGATATACTTGGTCTCTGGAGAGGTTGAAATGCTTGGCAGTTCATTCAGACCCTCCTCCTGCTCTGTATACTTGTGTGCATGTCAGTCACCTGGGAAAGGAGCTCATCTGTTACCGAATAAATGCAACCTTGAGTTATCCTGGACTGGTTAGCTCCCTCCCACATCTTTGCTTTTTTGTCAAGTTGCTCCTGGCATGCATTCAGATCCACACAAATTGCTTTTCACATCAAAGGCAATTTTTGCTTTCCTTCAAGTTGCTCTTTTCACTGTGGGGTGGTGGAAATCAAAGAGGGAAAGACACTATGGCTGGCCAAATAGCAACAGTTACTATGGACTGTTTACAGAGCACTGTTCAGGGTGAGTTTGATAATCTGATGAGCAAGACAGACAAAAATGAAAGAATAAGAATAGTACAACCTAATCATATCATATATAACACATATACAATATGTAATGCTCTAAGTGATTCAAAATAGCAAACAAGAAATCGGTTCATTCAATAACCATTTTTGAGTGTTTAGTGTATGCCACATACTAAGTAAGGATGTACTGGTGAACAAAACCAGGTGATGAAGATTTACCCATGTTTCCTTCTAAGAGTTGAATGGTTTTAGCTTAGGCCCTCAACTCATTTTGAGTTTTTTTTTTTAAGTTTATGTATATATGTATGCATGTATTTTGAGAGAGAGAGCACACTCGAGAAGGAGGGGCAGAGAAGGGGGAGAGTGAGAGAATCCCAAGCAGGCTCTGCACTGACAGCGGGCTTGATCCCACGAATCATGAGATCATGACCGGAGTCGAAATCAAGAGTCAGACGCTTAACCGACTGAGCTTCCCAGGTGCCCTATTTCTAGCCTCTTAATTCTATTCCATTGGTCTGTATGTTTATCCTTATGGCTTTACTACAGTTCTGATTGCTGTAATTTTATAGTAGGTTCTGAAATCAAGAAGTGTGTGTCCTCCAAATGTGTTCTTTTTTCAAGATTGTTTTGGCTATTTGTGGGTCCCTTGAAATTCCATGTGAATTTGAAGATCAGACTCTCCATTTCTGAAAAAAAAAAAAAAAAGCCATTAGGATTTTGATAAGGGTTGCATTGGATCTGTAGATCACTTTAGGTAATATTGTCATCTTAACAATATTGTCTTCCAATCCATGAATATGGAACGTCTTTCCATTTGTCTTAATTTTTTTAAAGCAATTATTTTATAGTTTTCAGTGTACAAGGCTTTCACCTCCTTGGTTAAATTTATTCCTTAGGTATTTTATTCTTTTGGATGCTATTGTAACTGTATGTAGGTTTTTGAAAGCCATTTCACAGGAGTCATATTTAAAGCAGAGGAAACCATGTAAGCCATAGGGCACAGTGATGTGAAATACCTTTGTATTAAGGGAGCCATATCTAGCTGGGAATGGCTGAATGATCAAATGGTGGTAGGAAAAAGGTGAAAAACTGAGCAAGTAAAAGCGAATTTGAGAAGTGATAGACACTTCTGTGAGAAGTGATAGACAGTCAATTAGGGATTCTTGGCTCTCCTAGAAATCTGGTTAGTACTTTGTATCTTCTTTGACCTCCTACACATTTTTCTGTCCTCTGAATCATAGCTGATGATCTCACTGAGACAATAGAAAACTATGAAAAAGGAACTCTCTCATTTCCACACACTAAATTATTACTCCCATTTGCATGTGTACTCATGGACTCCTTCTTGCCCCTGGTCACCAGGGAGTAGGCATTTCTAGCAAAGGTCACTTTCTACTTGGCTACCAGGTACCACCCCCCAAACCCACCTACTCACTATTTTGCTGTCTCTTTCTCATCACTGTTTCTCTCTCCATTGCTTCATTCCCACCAGTCGACATGCTCTGTTATTTCCCATCTTAAAAACATTTTTTCCTGACCCCAGGTCCCCCTCTCACAACCACCTCATTTCGCTTTTTATGCAACAAAAGTTCTTGAAAGAGGTATTGTATTCAAGTTTTCTTTATTCGATTCTTTTATTTTTAACTAGAGACAGAGCGGTGAGTGGGGAGGGACAGAGACAGAAACAGAATCTGAAGTAGGCTCCAAGCTCTGAGCTGTCAGCACAAAGCCCAATGTGGGGCTCAAAGTCACACACCATGAGATCATGACCTGAGCTGAAGTTGGACGCTTAACCAACTGAGCCACCCAGGTGCCCCTTTACTCCTTGATTCTTATTCATCTTTCAAAATTTGCTAACAGGTAATATATGTACATGGTAATAGATTACCTTTATTTTTATACTTTAACCATCAAACTCCCCTCCCTAGAGGCAACAACTATTACCAGTTTCTTAAATAATTCTTTCAGAGATAATCTATAAATTCAAATACACATATAGCATATATGTACAACACAAAACAAATGGTGACCCCTAATGTAAACTATGGACTTTAGTTAATAATAATGTATCCATACTGGTTTATCAATTGTAATAAATGTACCACATTAAAGCAAGATATTAATAATTGAGGATGCTCTGAACAGGGGGGAAAGGGAATAAATGGGAACTCCTGTATTATCTGCTCAATT
This sequence comes from Puma concolor, assembly GCF_028749965.1. Taxonomy (NCBI): domain Eukaryota; kingdom Metazoa; phylum Chordata; class Mammalia; order Carnivora; family Felidae; genus Puma; species Puma concolor. Next base: position 42,552,312 of record NC_141684.1, read on the forward strand.
TCCTGTAAAACTAAAACAATTCTAAAAAATAGTCTATTAATTAAAAAAAAATCTACCTCACATTACTCTTAGGCCAAAAAGAAAATTAAAACTAAGAAAATCAGAGTATGTAAAAATACCAATAATAAAGGTACTACATCATATATTACTTACAGTTAAAGCAGAGCTTAGGGGAAAGTTTGTAGATGTATACAATAAATGATCAATATAAATAACTTAAGCATCACCATAGAAATTAGAAAAAGAACTGCATATAGGCCTTAAAAAGGCAGAAGAAAGGAATTAGTAAATTCAAAAGCAGAAATTGGGGCGCCTGGGTGACTCAGTCAGTGGAGCGTGCTACTTGATTTCAGGGTTGTGAGTTCAAGCCCCACACTGGGCTATTTAAAAATAAAATCTTAGGGGAGCCTGGGTGGCTCAGTTGGTTAAGTGTGGGACTCTTATTTTGGCTCAGATCCTAATATCGGGCTCCGAGCTGACAGCACAGAACCTGCTTGGGATTCTCTCTCACCTCTCTCTCTGCCCTTTGCCCGCTAATGCACACTTACTCTCCCTCTCTCTCAAAATAAATAAATAAACAAAAAAAAAATTCAGGTTCTGACTCAGCAGATATGGGGTGAGAGCTTGAAATTCTTCATTTAAGAAGAATAAAGTATACTTTTTTAAAGTTTATTTATTTTGAGACAGAGCTAGAGTGTGTGAGTGAGGGAGAGGCAGAGAGAGGGGGACACGGAGAATCTGAAGCAGGCTCCACACTGTCATCTCAGAGACTGACAGAGGGCTCCAACTCACCAACAGTGAGATCATGACCTGAGCTGAAACCAAGAGTCAGGCACTTAACTGACTGAACCAACCAGGCGCCCCAAGAACAATAAAATCTTAAAAAAACAAACAAACAAACAAAAAAGCAGAACTGAAAAATCACAAAAGAGAAGAATGCTGGGAATAATAACTATGAATGCAAGAACGAGTTCTTTGAAAAAACAAATAGTAAAAGAGATGAACTGTTAGGTAAAGGCAGAAACTAGTGGGCTGAGGAAGGGGGTGAATGGAGATTTACTTTAAAATTTTTTCAAAATTATTTATTATTAAATATTTCAAGCATACCAAAAGGCACAAACAGTAATGTGAGGCACGCCTGTGAAACCATCACCAACCTAAAGAATAAACCATAATCAAGCCCTTGTGCGCTTCTCAATTACACCTCCCTCCAGTTTCCTACTATCTTGACATTTTAGTGTTTTGTCATTCCAACGCATTTTGTAATTTTATAATTTATATACATGCCCTTGGAAAGTTATATTGTTTGCATGTTTTGAACACGATACATACTATTTTACACTACAGATTCTTCAGTCTGTTCGCTTAGTCGTTTTTCAGATGATCCATGTTAGATATGACACTGGTTCATTCTATTCTATGCGCTATTACATTGTATACACATACCACAATTTACTTATTGCTTCTTGTTGATGTCAATTAACAGATGTTTTTGCAACTATTAAGTTTTATCATGAACATTCTCGTATGCGTAGGTATTTCTTTGGGCACATGCGTGAGAATTGTCTTAGAAGTGGGGCAGACACATGTAGTTTCACTAAATAATTCCTAATTGCTCTCCCAAGCACTCGTGCCATTTAGACTACAAAACAGTTCCAGTTGCTTCAATGTTCATCAACCCCGAGGCCATGAGACTTACTTTTCACTCTACATTTCTATGTTCATGGCATTTCACGTTATACAATTTCTTGTTTTGCTTCAATTAGTCTTCACCCTAAGACTGGGTTGGGCATTATTATTCACATTTGCAGATGAAAAAAACAAATAAAAAAAAAAACCCTTCGTTTTTAGACTACAGTTGCTGCTTAAAAAAAAAAAAGTCTTACTTTTCAGCCTCGCTTATTGAGCCTTTTTCCTGTCAGCCCTGGAAAGGCTGCTTGCTTGGAAAAGAGGTTTCACTGGGCCGGGCGTCCACCGGGCGGTGTTCCTTACCCCTCCTCCACCCTCCTCGAATCCCGCTCGGAACCTTGCCATCCGAAGGCAGTCGTGGCTCTGCAACGCGGTGGAAGGACAGGGTTTGGACCACTAGCGATACCGTAGTCCCCTCCTTTTCTCCCTCCGCCCTTCTCGGTGCTCCTGCGGCGCCCTCCGCCGCGCTGGAGAAGGCGGGGTCGGAGACTTCCGGCAGCACCACTCTTCGGGATAGGCCAATGCTCGCGGCGCCAGCGCTCCGGTCACCGGAAGTGCTGCGGTCTCTCCCTCTCCGGAGCCGCGGTCGCCGAGGTTGGAGCTCTGCCCCGGAAGTCCTCTCCCTATCCCCCGCCCGCGGCAAACATGGCGGTAGACTCGGCGATGGAGCTGCTATTTTTAGATACTTTTAAGCACCCGAGCGCCGAGGTAAGGCTTCCCAACTTGATTCCGATCCTGCTTGCCGACTCGTGGACCCTTACAAAAAGTCATTAGGCGGGCCTCGACTTTTCCTCCCGCCGATTGCCGCTTTAACGCCTCACAGACATAGCCCCCTCCCCCCCAGCTTGGGTGTAGGCACCGCGTCTGAGGGAGGGCGGCGGTAGACCCCCCCCCCCCCATTTCCCCCGGCTTTCCCTTAGTTCCCCAGGCCTTTGGTCGAGCTGGCTGCTCCGCTTGCCTTGTTCTTTTGTTGTTGTGCTGTTGTTCCTGTCAGCTTCGGACCTGGAGAAGGATCACGGTTTTCAAGTTTACCTGAGGTGGTGTTTGGGAGGGGTCTTGGACAGCTTGAGTTTGACAGCGCAGGTGACTGAGTAGGGTCCCGCAGGTTTCGTGGTTCCTGAATCCCTCCTCCTAGGTTTCCTTCCTGACAGGAGTTCTGCTGTCCAGATGTGACACTCGTTCGGTTCAGGATTGCGGCGTTCTCCAGTTTGCCCTGAAACTTTAATCCTTACCTCTTGGAAGGATTTCACACATTAGGACGCGAAGTTCTTACACAGAACGCCCTTTGCGTGGAGAATACTTGGGAAGAAGAGAGTCTTGAGAGGATTGTAGCTCATCTGTCTGTGCAGCATAACTGTCTGTCTTGTCGTTTGGAGGGGCGAGGGTGGGGGTGGTGTGGACTCCTCGTTCTGTGATGACCGGAGTGCCCCTGAACGTCGGAGTGGCTCTGCGATATTTAAGTGGAAAGGAGCTAGTTAACTAACGGTTCCCGAAAGCTGGCCCAAATGAACATTAACCAGGTCCACAGAGAGAATGAAAACGGCCCCAGAGCTCACATTTCTCTTCCAGTGTAAACTTAGTTTAGTGAACGGTTCTTTCTTCGGAGCTAGTGATGATAGTGGGTAGTGGTTGTATCTTAATGCTTTGTTTGGCAAAATAAAAAAATTGACAACTTGGTGGTCTTCTAATTATTTCAACGAGTGGTTTATAGGTGTGTGAAAATAAAAACTTTTGGAAACTTGAACATGTCTTACTAACAATGAGTGAGTTTGTGGTCTCATTTCTTGTGGGTCAGTAAGCTCTGCCTGTCCCAACGACTGCCCGTACTTCAGTGACTGTACTTCCAGCTAAGCTTTAGAAAACTCGTGATGGAGTTAGTAGTTGGATCAGAACGAACCTGTCATGTGTACAGTAATAAAGAACTGTTAAAAGTGAAAGAAAGAAGTCTGTGATGAGTTGGTGATGAGTTTAGGTAAATCGGCGTTAATTCACTTGTATATTTAAAAACCTAGTATTTCTTGGGGTACCTGGATGGCTCAGTCTGTTAAGCATCCCAGCTTCGGCTCAGGTCATGATCTGGAGCTTTGTTGGTTCAAGCCCCCGGGTGGGCTCTGTACTGACAGCTCGGAGCCTGGAGCCTGCTTGGGATTCTGTGTCTCCCTCTCTCTCTGCCCCTCCCCCACTGTGTTTCTCTCGCTTGCTCTCTCAAAAATAAATAAACATTAAAAAATTAATAAATATCTAGTGTTTCTTCATTCATTCTTAGACAAACATTGAGGACCAGGAGAGGTCAGGACCAATTCTGGCAATGATTGAGGGAGGCTTAGTAGAGATCACATTTGAACAGAGTCTTGAAGGAAGACTAAGGGTTTGTGGGGAATATGGAATATTGAGCTGTTTGTTCTCAAGGAGTTTATAACTGTCTATTGGAGGTTAGGTCCACAAAAGTATGATTCAAGTTAGAAGGCAATGAGTGTGTAAAGAAACAGTGGGAATCCCTTGGTGTTTATCATCTCTCTCTTTTCTCTCTGTCTCTCTGTCTCTCTCTCTGTTTTTAAAAGTAAGCTCTGTGCCCAGTGTGGGGCTCGAACTCATGACCTTGAGATCAAGAGTTGCATGTTCCACTGGCTGAGCCAGCCAGGCACCCTAGGGTTTATCATCTTTATTCCAAAATGCTCTGACGTATTAGGTCCCCGATGAGTATATATTTAGCTCCATTTGGTGCTACCAATAAGGCTACGTGATTTCAGAGGAGGGAGAGATCACTCTTCTTTTGAGAATACCAGGGAAGACTTCATCAAGGCAGTTAGCATGTGAACTTGGTCTTTGGTGGAAGAGGAAATGTTCCACAATTGTAGATAAGAAAGCAGGGCATTCTCCTGGAGTAGTCAGTCCTCTGTGGAGTATGCCAAAAATATTCGTATTAAGTGGCAGCCACAGGGCAGTTCGAAGCCAGATCATGGAGTTCCTTGAATGCTCAGCAAAGGAGTATGGACTTTGTTTTATAGGAAATAGGTAGTTTTTGAGCAGGCAAATTAAATGACTAGTAAAATTCATTAAGTCAATTAATTGATCAGTAATACCTAAAATGATTCAGAAAAATTAGAAATGGCAAATAAGGAAGAAAAAGTGAGACGTCATGAAAGCTCGGGTTTAGCAGATGGGCAGTAATCACTGTCCACAGTTATTGAATGCTCATTTTGTGCAAGATGTGGTGCTTTCGTAATTTAAATATACTATCTCTAATTCTTTTAATAATTTTGGAAGATGCTTATCCCTATTTTATAGATAAGGAGAGTGAGTGTGAGAAGTTAGGTCATTTTCCTAAAGTGTCATAGCAGGATGAAGGCACAGTAATGTGGCTCTAAAGCCATGCCATACTGTGTCTCAGTAGGACTAAGTAGGAGGGGATAGGTACAAGATAAATTTTGGATATAGAGTTGATAGCATGGCAACTGATTGTGTGAGAGAGAAAGAGTAGTTAAAAGTTCTAGAGGTATAGTTTTAGAGACTAGAGAATTGGGAGGGCCATTGATAATAGAAAAGTCTGAAATTGGGTTTGATGGGAACAAGATAATTTTAGTTTTTGGTGTGTTTAGTGGTACACCAGAGAGATTTGCTCAAGTAGGAATTTGGAAATTTGTTTTAACAATTTCATTTATGAAAAATACTTCTGAAGGTGAGGTATAGCTCCAGGAGGGGCAATACAAATAAGAAAACAAAAAAATAAAAACTCCCAAAACCTATTGCCCTTGCCTTCAAAGAAGTTTGTTATCTGGTGAAGAAAATATTTAGTCACATTTCCCAAGGGGAATACTGAAAGGGGTTTGAGTCGTGTTAAATGAATTACAAATTGTGTTTGTGGTTTGTAGGCCACTTTATTAAAAATTTTAAAAACTTAGTAAATTTTTTAAAAAGTTTACTCATTTTGAGAGAGATTGAGAGAGCACAAATGGGGGAGGGGTGGAGGGAAAAGGTGGGGGTGGGGAGAGAGAGGGGGAAAAAATCTCAAGCAGGCACCATGCTGTCAGATGCGGGGCTCAAACCCTTGAATTGTGAGATCATGACATGAGCCGAAACCAAGAGTCAGACACTTAATGTATTGAGCCTCCCGGGTGCCGCAATTATTATTATTTTTTTTTTAACATTTATTTTTGAGGGAGAGAGAGAGAGCAGATCCAAAGCGGGCTCTACACTGACAGCACAGAGCCTGACACAGGGTGTGAACCCACAAACTGAGAACCCACCGACTGAACCACCCACGTGCCCCTATTATTATTATTATTATTATTATTATTATTAATGTTTGTTTATTTTTGAGAAACATGAACAAGGGAAGGGCAGAGAGAGGGAGACAGCAGATCTAAAGTGGGCTCTGTGCTGTCAGACTTGGGGCCAATGTGGGGCTTGAACTCACAAACCCCAGGGGATCATGACCAGAGCTGAAGTCAGATGCTTAACAGACTGAGCCACCCAGGTGTCCTGTACTTGTATAACATTTTAAAAATATACTTTATTTTAAAACAGGATCTTTTTATTTTGACTAGGTAACACATGTGTGAGGTAGAAATTCAATAGATACAAAAGGGTATACAGTAAAAAGTATGGCTTTTTCTTGTCCCTGTCCTCTAGCCATCATGTTTCTTTGCCTAGGTATTCTATATAGTTCCATTTTTACTGGCTGCATAATATTTCTTTAAGTGGTGATGCTATTTATATTATATTCTCATACATTTAGGTTTCTTTTTTTTTTAAGTTTATTGATTTATTTTGAGAGAGAGAGAGAGAGAGAGAGACACACGCACAGGGGAGGGGGTGAGAGAGAGAATCCCAAGCAGGCTCTGCACCTGTAGTGCAGATCCCAACACGGAGATCAAACCCATGAACCATGAGATCATGACCTGAGCCAAAGTCAGACGCGTAACCAACTGAGCCACCCAGGTGCCCCTACGTTTAGGTTTCTAACTTTTTACAATGATGTGATATTCCTTGATTATTTAAATTAAAAATATTTAAGTTATTTTATGAATATTACTTTCTAGAGTAGAATTGCTAGGTTAAAATACGGTCTTACAATAGTGATTGATGCTAGAAAGTACTGCTTCATTTTAGAGTTTCTTTAAGAAACTACTTTAGAACTCATCTGAACAGAAGTGATAATGGAAGTGGTAGGAATAGATGAGATAGCTTTAGCTTACCCTTAAGGAGAGGGTAAACAGAGAGGGGAAAATAGTTGCAGGGATAAAAGAATAAGGAGGGGGAGACAGCTATACTGTGACTTGTAAACACACAGTGACTCCTTCTGAAGGTAAATGTGGTTCAGAGTCCTGAAATTTGACCAATTTATTCTTCACATTCCTGCTATCTCTGTAATCCTAAATCTTCCATGATTCCCCTTGTCTTCCTAGGTTTAAGTACTCCTCTAGATATCTTAAGCGCCTACTTCATTGTAATATTTGCAACTCTCTGAAAACACAATTCAGTCAACTTTTATTAAGCACTTATTAAAAGTCTTCCATTCATTAAATGAATATGCTAGGCACTTTGATTATAACAAAGTATAAACTGAGACTTGGTTCTTGTCTTCTTGCGATACAACTGTAATGGGAGAAATAAAAAAAGCAATTACAATTTAGTGTGATAAGAGGCTTTTGATTCACAAGGAGAGGCATCTATCTAGACTTGCTCTGGCACAGGTTCCAAGAAAAAGTTAACTCTAGGGGTGTCTGGGTAGCTCAGTCAGTTAAGCGTATGGTTTTTGATTTCGGCTCAGGTCATGATCTCATGATCAAGCTCAGACAACGCAGAGCCTCCTTGGGATTCTCTTTCTCTGCCCCTACCCTTTTTTTTTTTTTTTTTAATGTTTATTTATTTTTGAGAGAGAGAGACGGAGCATGAGCAGGGGAGGAGCAGAGAGAGAGGGAGACACAGAATCCAAAACAGGCTCCAGGCCCTGAGCTGTTGGGCACAGAGCCCGACATGGGGCTCGAACTCAGACTGTGAGATCATGACCTGAGCTGAAGTTGGACGCTCAACCGACTGAGCCACCCAGGCGCCCCTGCCCCTACCCCTTCTTGTGCTCTTGCTCTCTCCACCCCCGCCCCCCCCCATAATAATAATAATAATAATAAAAAGAGGGGCGCCTGAGTGGCTCACTGGATTAAGCATCTGGCTCTTAATTTCGGCTCAGGTCATGATCTCATAGTACAGAGCCTGCTTGGGATTCTTTCTCTCCATCTCTCTCTGCCCCTCCTCTTTCTCTCTCTCTCTCTCTCAAAATAAATAAACCTAAAAAAAAACCTCTTAAAAAAGTGGACTCTAAAAGGAGTTGGGACAGAGGAGTGTGGGAGCAGAGATAATATAGCATGAGTGAGGGCATGAAGGGTGAGAAAGAGCATGGTATGTTGGGGCTATAAATTTGAACTGATCAGAAGAGGTTATACTTGTTTATAAGACCAGAAATTTGGCCTGGGGAGCAGGGGAGTGATACATTTATCTTCTAGAAGGACCACATTGCAATAGGAGAATGGGTGGAGGGGGGCAAGAAAGAAACCCCAAACCAGTTAGGATCCTATTGCTGTAATCCAGATTAGAGTGAATAGTGTCTAGAACTAGAGAAGTGAAGCAGTAATGGAGAGAAATACCAGATTTGAGAGCTTTTTAGAGGTTTAATCACTGGGACTTGATATTTAGATGAATGATTTAGGTGAGAGAATGAGAAAGAAGCAAAGGATAATAATGGTTTCTGTCTTGGTCATTGTGTGGATGGTGTTGCAAACACTGATATAGGAGAGTTCAGTTTTGGACTTGAGTTTGTGGTGCCAGAGGGACATTCAAGTGGAGATGTCCAGTTGGCAGTTGGTTATAGTGGTCCGGGGCTTGGGAGAGAGGTCATAAATGGAGATTTATATTTGGAGTTGACTTATGGCAATGGATGAAAGTTTTATTTCTTGTAATTTTATTGATTGTGTTTAGCTACTCTGCCCTACTTTTCTCCTCCATTTTGCCCTCTAGCCATGGTGAACTATGCTTGCAATTTCTTGAACCTTCCAGGTTCTTGTTTGCCTTCCTTATGTGCATGCTTCTCCCTTTGCTTGGAAAGTTGTTCCTTCTCCTCCGTTTCCACTGATTCTTGTTTGCCTTAAAGACTTACTTAGCTCGGGGAGCCTCGGTGGCTCAGTTGGTTGAGCATCCAACTTCAGCTCAGGTCATGATCTCACGGTCTGTGAGTTCGAGCCCCATGTCAGGCTCTGTGCTGCTAGCTCAGAGCCTGGACCCTGCTTCAGATTCTGTGTCTCCTTCTCTCTCTCTGCCCCTCCCCTGCTCATGCTCTGTTTCTCTCTCTGTCAAAAATAAATTAACATTAAAAAAATTTTTTTAAAAATCATGGAAGATTTATGATTACTTAGCTGAAGTGCTGTTTCTTTGGGGAAATCTTTCCTGACACTCCTCTTTTCCCCTCCACAAATTTTTGCTCACAGTCTGAGTTAGGTCAGTACCTCTTTGACTTTGCACAGACTCCTTTGTGAGTCTGTATCATAACAATATATCTGTCTACCACAATAGATGGTCTCTTCCTTAATGGCTGAGATTATGTTTTTGTCTTGGTATCCTTGGGACCTGGGATTCCTTGGAACATAATAGATATTTAATAAATGTTTAGAAATAAATATTGAATAAAAGGATAGCAACTAATACAGAAACTCTTCTACTTACAGACAAAATGGATTTTGAAAGTCTGTTCATAAAACTTTAAGTTCATTTTTTTTAGGTCCACAGTGATTACACCCTAAAAACTGATACTATTAATTAATCAGTAGAGGGCAAGGTAGAGGAGGATGCAATTAATAACTTTTTTTCTAAGTTTCCTTTGTACATATTAATGAGAATTTATAATATGTAAGCAAAGGATCTTCAATATAGTATACTTTGTAAGTAGAGAAGTTCTTATAGAAAGGAAACATAGCACCAAAGTTTGAGGCAAAATGCTAATTTCTTTTGTGTAAAACTATGTAGTATATGTAGAATACCTATAGTATATTTGTAATAATAAGTATACAAGTTCAGCTGCTGTCACAAAAGTTAAAATAACAGTGGATTTGATAAAATAGGATTTTCTCTCGATCTGGTTGTTAAGTATTCTAGGGCTCATATGACAGTTCCACAGTGTCAAGGGCCCGTATTCTTTCTGTCCTTTTCCTTTGCCATCCTTAGGGTATTGCCTGCCTTGTCCAAGGTAGCTCACTGATAACATCTGTGTTCTAGAAAGGCAGCAGAATTTTGGAATAAGAAGTAGAAGGAGTTTCTAAAGTCTGAACCTTCCCTTTAAGGACATGATCTGGAGTTGCCTGCATCATTTCCATTCCCATCCCATTGATCAGAAGTTAGTGATCATGGGGTACCTGGGTGGCTCAGTTGGTTAATAACCATCCAACTCTTGATTTTGGCCCAGGTCATGATCTTACAGTTCGTGAGATCAAGCCCCATGTCAGGCTCTATGCTATTAGCATGGAGCCTGCTTAGGATTCTCTCTCTCCCTCTCTCTCTCTGCCCCTCTCCCATTCATGCTCACACTCTCACTCTCAAAATAAATAAACTTGAAAAGAATGTAAAATAACTCAATAATTTTTTAAAAAGTTATGATCAGGTGTTCACACTGTCTTAAGTGTCCAACTTCAGCTCCAGTCGTGATCTCACAGTCTGTGAGTTCGAGCCCCGTGTCGGGCTCTGTGCTGACAGCTCAGAGCCTGGAGCCTGCTTCAGATTCTGTGTCTCCCTCTCTCTCTGCCCCTTCCCTGCTCATGCTCTGTCTCTCTGTCTCAAAAATAAATAAAAACATTAAAAAAATTTTTTTAAATGCAAAATTGGGGGGCTCAGTCAATTGAGTGACTCTTGATTTTGGCTCAGGTCATGATCCCAGGGTTGTGGGATCAAGCCCTACACTGCTTAAGATTCTTTCTCTCTCCCTTTCTGCCCCTCTCTCCCACTCACATGCTCTCTGTCTCTAAACTAAAAAGTTAAATTAAAAAATGCAAAATTGGGAAGTCATCCTCTCACATTTTAGGAAAGACTAACTTGAATAATCTTTTGTTCTGTTGATATGCATGATATTCTTTGCAGCTTCCAAGAGAGACTCAAGAGTCATTCTTTCTAGATACAAATAACATGAACCATTTTTCTCATGAATTTTGATCACTAAGTAATCAGGTTGGCTGAACTTCTAGGAAAAGTTGGTGTAAAATAGTCCAAAAACTATGTGAAACATTCATTTTAAATTACTGATCACGAGAGCTATCTTTGTCTGATACTGTGTCAAATAATACATAGACGTAAGTGTATACTAAATATAATTCATGCTATCCATTTCTTTTATTTTGATAAACAGTTTGTGGATTCAGATTATTTCAGGGAGGGCTTAACTTCAACTATTAAATACCTAAATGACTCTCCTTGTTCTTTTGTTATTAGTTGTATGTAAGTTTAGTAAATTAAACTGATTTAAGTATAGATCTGTAGTCTCAGTCTCTTATTTATAATTCAGAAATTCAAAAATGGCAGAAAAGTCCACCCTTAATTCATTTGGTCTTGCAGTCTAATCTGAACTGACATGGTAGTTACAATCTTTTTTAGTATGAATGTTTATACATGTAGCTGCAGAAATATTAATGTTTGATGACAAGGTAATCAAAAGCAGAAGCAGAGAGTGTTAAGTAACATGTAATATTTGTATCATACTGCCTTTCTAAAAACCCAGAAATTCAGGATTGTGAAAAGCATCTGGCACCAGACGCTGTTTAATGGTATGGAGTTTAAGATTATTTGTGACATTTTGAAAGAAATTAAATTGAAGATGAATAAATTTTGAATAGAGAAAGTGTTTGGTTTTGCTTACAATATGTCCCTGTCCTTCTTCTTTTTTTTTAAAGCAAAGTTCTCATATAGATGTAGTACGTTTTCCGTGTGTGGTTTATATCAATGAAGTCCGAGTCATACCCCCAGGAGTAAGAGCCCATAGCAGCCTGCCAGATAATAGAGCATACGGGTAAGTGAGCTTTCTTTTTAAAAGTGTTTGTGACAAAAGATTGTCCTAGACATATTCTTAAGTGCAAAAATTTGAGGTAATATTTTGTAAGTAAAACAAACAACAACCTAAAACTTTACTCAGTTATGTTATGTTGGATATAGGTTTTCTAAATAATCCACATATTATTATAAATTTGAAAAGAGAATAATTTTCAAATTATTATAAATTTGAAAAATTTGATCTAAGTACTAGAAAAAAATTTTTCTTCATTTTTTTTTAATCGGTGAAATAGGTTTATATTTTCTAAAATATTCTAGGGTGGTACAGTCTAGTAATTGAAGTATTTTTAACCTGGCTTTTCCTTGAAAATAAGTAAGAAATAGTCTGAATATTTAGAAATGTATCTTTTATATTATTTTATATCAGTTTTCATGACTTAATGGTGATCTTCTTAGCCTGATACATGTGTCTTTTTATAAATTTGTAGCTTCACATTAGCCTTTAGTTTTAATTAGCAAGTACTTATTTGATGCTTTCTCTTTCTTAGGCTCTGTGGGAAATAAGCGAAATGTAAGACATGGTCTCTGATGTGGAGTTGTTGATAACTTTAACAGCTGACCTAAAACAGAGGAATTTGATCTCTGTTGTACCATGAATAATCATTTTCTTCTTCCTATTTAATTACATGAATTGGAAGTATAAGCCAAATTTTGGTTTTGGAAGCATGAACATATACAGTAAATATATTTATATGAGTTTTTAGCTTATAGTCTCAGTACCACATTTTATTATGTGCATGTTCTAATAGCTTAATTTCTGTAACTTGAAAGAGTTAAACCAGCTACTTAGTGTTATGGTACAGATTCAAAGTGAAGGGCTCATTTCTTCATAATTATGAAAAGTAGTTGGTTATTTGTAGAAATAGATATAAAATCTTTATAGGTTTTCAGATCATTCAAAAATACAACAAATACAAAATGAAACAATAAAAATATTTAATGTTTATAATGAGAAATCATCACTGACTTCATATATCTTTTTTATCCGTGTTTAAGGAAATAAAAACATGTTTTCCAATCATTTCTTCTTGTTTTTTCCTATAAAGGGAGATGTGTGTAGAATGGAAAAGATGGGGTGATGACAGTGTAATCTAGCAGTCTTCTCTAATTGTACTGCTTTTGGTCAAAGAAGGTCTATCAGTTATCTATTGCTACATAACAAATTACAGCAAATTTAGCAGCCTAAAACAGTAAACATTTATTATTTCACACTTTTTCTGAGGGTCAGGAATCCAGAAGTGGCTTATTTGGTTCAAGTTCCCTCATGAGATTATAGTCAAGATATAGTCCCGGGCTGCAGTGATTTGACTGGGACTGGAGAATTTGCTTAGAAACTCACTCACATGGCTGTTATCAGGAGACTTCAGTTCTTTGCCAGGAGATCTTCTCTATGGTGCTGCTCATGTCACAACATGGATTCCTCCAGAGTGAGTGAGAGCGCATACTTCTAACCCAGTATCAGAAGTGATATACCATCATTTTTACCATATTCTGTTCATTACATGTCCTGCTGGTATGGTGTGGGAAGAAACTACAAAGGTGTGAATACCAAGAATGAGGGGTCTCTGGGGCTGTCCTGGAGGCTGGCTAGCACAACAGGCAAAATGGATCTCTTCCATTAGCTGCAATGGGTAGGAGTATTGTTAAATTTTCCCTTTTTTCTCTCTTGTATTTCTTAGCTGGGGGTAAATGGCAGTTCATGTTTTAATAATTCCAAATATGAAATTATCAGAAACAACTTTATACATCATTAATATGTTATAGAACAGTAAATTAAAGTATTAATACAGTAATGCAAATAAATGTAAGATGTCAGAAAGTAATGTTAGAGATCGAGTGATATTTGTGCAGCATACTTTACAGCATTGTTTTTTCTCATTATAAACATCTTTATACATCTAGCCAACAAATTAAAATAGTTAACAGGAAGTTTTTTCTCATTATAAAATTCAGGAATGTATAGGTAAAATTAAAATCCCTGTAATCCCTCCCTCCTAAGAAAATCCTTACATTTGATGCATTGTGTTGTTTAATGTATATGTGTATATTTGTATATTTTGTTGTTATATGTGGTGTTTGTATATTTTGTTGTTATTTTTTATAAGTGTGGTATCTTATGTGAGGTTAGGTTTTAGAGTCAACTTTTAAGATGGAAGTCTAGTGCAGTCAAATCACCGTTGATTCTTTAAGTTGCTTTTCACTGACCAGTGCTTGAGTTTTTGGGGCTTCAAAAGTAAAGAATTTACATTTGAGTTACCTTTTTCCTTTCTTTAGATACTGAAGGCCAGGGTCTAGTTTGAAGAAATAAAAGAAGGAGAGACTAGAGATGTTGCGCATATACGGTTGAATTTGGGTTAGGTAAATGTTTGCTACTCTAACCCAGCTGCATACTGTTTTGTATATTTCTTTCTTTTACTTAACATTACGTCAGGAGTACTTTCACATCATTAAATACTATTTGAAAATATAATTTCTAATGGTTGCATAATCTAATGAATGACTGTACAGTAGTCCCCCCCTTATCCATGGTTTCACTTTCCGGGTTTCAGTTACCTGCGGTCAACCGCAGTCCAGAAGCAGATGATCCTCCTTCTGACAGATCGTCAGAAGGTCAGTAGTAGCCTAATGCTAAGTCATGATGCCCATGTCATTCACCTCACTTCATCTCATCACATAGACATTTTATCATCTCACATCACAATAAGAGGGAGTACAATACAATAAGATATTTTGAGAGAGACTACATTCCCATAACTTTTATTACAGTATATTGTTATAATTGTCCTATTGTATTATTGTTAATCTCTTACTGTGTTTAATTAGAAGTTAAACTTTAATATACGTATGTATATATGTGTATACACACACACATATATATATGTACAAATACATATGGAAAGAACAGTATATTTAGGGTTTGGTACTATGGTTTCAGGCAACCATTGGGGGTCTTGAAATGTATCCCCTGTGGATAAGGGGGTACTACTGTACTGTAATTTGTTTGGCTAGTTCCTTATGTGGGGACCATTAGGTGTTTTTACTTTTCAAATTATAAATAAGAGTATGATGAACATTCTCTTGAAAAAAAAATCTTTTTTGTGTATCAGTGTTTCCATAGAAACACCTAGAAAAAAGGTATTTCTGCATCAGATGGTATGAACATTTTCTCATTCTCCTGAATTTTATTGCCATATTGCCTTTCAGAACAATTGCGCGTGTTTGTACTTCTATTAGTGCATCAGGGAACCTATTTGATATACTTTGGGCATTACTCCTTTTACCATTTGAATTTTTTGTAAATAATAAAATATGTGATGTTTAGAATCAAGGTTTTTAGTTGAGTCTGAGGAATTTCAGCCAAGGGTAAAATATGTATCAAGTAAGATTTCATTCTAACACAAATTAAATAGGCTTTACTCTTAACTATGTAAGTCTACAAAAAAATCAAAATGTTTATCTAAATTGCTACTATACAAATTTGAATTTAAGCTTTAAGTCACAATTTAGGGCTCTGATGCCAAAATTATTATTATAATCTTGTATTAATGTAGGTTAAGTTGAAATCAAATTGTAATTATATAACTCGAAGTTAGTTAACTCCTGATTCTTTCTGCTAATGGAAGGGAATCATGCTATAATGAATTATAAAAGTAGGTGTTACAATTAATTAGCATTTGTCTTTATAATACATTAAGACTTTAAAATATTTATGTGTATTAGAATGGCCCAAGTAGCAAGCTAAAGATACTTGTTGATTAAAATTTCATTTTCAGTAATACTCAAAACGCATAGGTGTCTGCTTAAAAATTGAATATGAATTTTAAAAATTACAGAAAATAATTACAATTAACTTGTGTATTTTTATTATTTAAATCTTAAGATATAATTCTAGGATTGCTTTTAAATTTGTACTTACTTTGTCTTTTGTTTTAATTTAGGAACTGATTAGTGCAAAGGCTGATGTTTCAACTTTGTTTCATTCACAGGGAGACCTCTCCGCACACATTTCAATTAGACTTATTCTTTAACAATGTAAGCAAACCAAGTGCCCCAGTTTTCGATAGGTTGGGAAGGTATGTACCTATAAGGTAATTGCACCAGAAATTTAGGAGTTAA
This sequence comes from Puma concolor, assembly GCF_028749965.1. Classification (NCBI taxonomy): domain Eukaryota; kingdom Metazoa; phylum Chordata; class Mammalia; order Carnivora; family Felidae; genus Puma; species Puma concolor. The sequence continues at coordinate 42,568,200 of NC_141684.1, forward strand.
TAGGCAAAACCTTTTTATTCTTTAGATAGAAGAAAAGGATGTATCTGTTGGTGGACCCAAGAACTCAGGGTTTATTTTACCAGTTGGCAAGCTCCTAGAAAGATGTTAAGTTTCTTTACAGAGTAAAAATTTAAGTGTGAGAAACATTAGCCATCTTGTTTGCTTTTTATTGGTGTATACATTTCTTATACACACATCAAATGGTTTAATAATAATCTTCTAATTTGGAAAAAATTGCTTTTTGATTTCTTTAAAAGAACTGTATAAACACTTTGGTAACTAATAATTTGTATCTTTTACATCAGACTATTTCATAATTTAAAATTCCATGGGCATATTTTGTAAGATGAGAATTTTGTTAATAGAAACCTCTATTTTGGATTATTTAATACTTGCCAGGTATTACTAAAACTAGTTGTTTTGATGTTTGCAAAATAATTGACCATTAAATGGGCTTAGTAAGAACTCATTTATAAATTTTTACTTATTTATTTTGAGAGAGAGAGAGCAAGCTGGAGCGGGTCAAAGAGAAAGGTAGAGAGAGAGAATCCCAAGCAAGTTCCCCACTGTCAGTGCAGAGCCTGATATGAGGCTCAAATTCACGAACTGTGAGATCATGACCTGAGCTGAAACCAAGAGTCAGATGTTTAACCTGCTGAACCACCTAGGTGCCCCCTAGAACTCATTTATAAAATAAAAAAAACTTAAAGGCAGCTTAAAAATGGAAAAACTTCTATCCCTGTTATGAATTAAGGTTTTTAGATTTCACTTGTCATTTTATTGATCTTTCACTCAATATTAATTTATATTGATAATTTGGCTTTTTTTTTAAATGAAGGAAACCTAGATAATCTGAAGTAGTTAATTTTGAATATTATGGAATGTTTTTCTTATGTCAGTACCTACTTTATAAATAGGTATTTTTCTCTATTTGGTCCCATTATACATTTTAGGAAGGCTGTAATGCAATGGTTCTCTACTTAGCTGTATATTAGAATTACTGGGGGTGCTTTTTAAAAAATACTGATACCTACACTTACCCCAAACCAATTAAATCAGAATCTCTGGGGAGTTTGTTTTATACCTGATATCATTTTGGGGGAAGTAAATTAAAACTAAACTTAGTGGTTTATTAACACAATAATCTAGTATTTGGTTTTATTAAAACATATAAATTGAGAAAGACTTCTTCATGAATAATGATGTTCAGTGTTTGAGCCTATATATTTATTCCTACTCTTTTGGCAGCCTGGAATATGATGAGAATACTTCTATCATCTTTAGACCCAACTCAAAGGTAATTGCAGAAGTCAGTTTTCATCTTGTTACTACTGTTTGTTTTCACTTTCATTGAGAGTTTTGATCTAAATAAACCAGTGATGCAGAATATCAGCCTATTTGGTTCTAGTGCTGCAGGATAACATTTCTTGTGTGATTCCTCTTGCATCCAGAAGCTATTTTAAAATGGAGCAAAGACATCTAATGTCACTGTCTACCTATAAAGCTCTTTCTTCCTCTAATTTTAGTGTGAGTCAGGAAGAGGCCAGCATTTGTGCTTGCCCTTCTTTCATTTAGGTGAGCAAGTTCAGAAGATGACAGGAAGGTAAATTGTTACTAGACACCACTGTGCCTTAGGTTTCTTAACAAATATATATTTTATATTCCTTTCGTATCAAAAGTATGTCTTTTTTCTTGATATAACAAATGCCATTTTTTAAAATTTATTTTTATTTTTATTTAAAAAAAATTAACGTTTATTTATTTTTGAGACAGAGAGAGACAGAGCATGAACAGGGGAGGATCAGAGAGAGGGAGATACAGAATCTGAAACAGGCTCCAGGCTCTGAGCTGTCAGCACAGAGCCCGACGCAGGGCTTGAACTCACAGACCGCGAGATCATGACCTGAGCCGAAGTCGGCTGCTTAACCGACTGAACTACCCAGGCGCCCCTAACAAATGCCATTCTAGAAGCATCTAGAAAAGCTAAATCATGGGTGATCTGAAATGCAAAAAAAACTGTCCTAGTATGGGGCTACTTACTTAGGCTGTTTGTTTTTTCTTGGTGGGGAGGTGGGTATTTAATCCTCTATTTGCTGTTTAGATTAAGTTATCTTCCTGATCTCTTTATTTGTCTTCCAGTGGGGCTTCTATTTAGAATCTGTCAATTCCTGGGCATAGTCTTTGAGCCGTTCTTTTGGTCCCCAGTTTCCCTTTACTGGAGTTTGCTAGAGTTTGCAAGGAGAATAATAATTTCATTCTTCCTTATCGTGCCTCCAGAATGGGCCCCATTACTACTTATTACTTTATCTTTACTCAACATGGTAGAATGGAAAGAACTCAGAAGTCAGGGGCTTTGGTTTCTGGTTCAGGTTCTTCTATTGACACTCTGATTTTCTTATATATTTGTACTCATTCTGGCTACCTCTCATAGTATTGTGGAAATATGGCAATTAATGTAGATAAGCACTGAAAAACAAGTTGTTTTTTATTTTATAAGAAAATATTGAGGTTTAATTGCATTGATAAAATCTTTGATCTTTTTAGGAGAAAGTTTCTTTGCAAAAACAATTTGTTTAATGCTTCTGGTTACCCTTACTTTTTAAGTACAACATGGGTACATTAAGTATACTTGCATGTATGAGTTGGGCATATAAAAAGAATGCTGTACAATTTTACGGATTAGAATTCTTGAGACTGGGCATAATTTGTGCTTTTGTGCACCTCCGTGACCTCTATAACTATTGGAGTTTAATTTATTAATTGGCAGTAACTCTCACTTAATTTCATTCTCATTTCCCTTCTCTTGACTGGGAATCTGGTTATGCATTTTGAACAGAGTTGATGTAAAGTATCAGACAGCAGAGATGTAGTCTTGAGACAAATTTAGGTATGGCAATTCTGGAGAGCCATATAAAAGCTATGCCTCTGGATGTATTTCCATCAATATTGACCTTTGCACTTTCAGCATACTTTTAAAGACTTTAGTTTAACCATAGAGTAATTTGATATCAGTTTACTTTTGGCATATTAAAAGATTAACCTGGAAGATATTTTCCCCCAACAAATTAGGTGAATACTGATGGTTTGGTGCTAAGAGGCTGGTATAATTGTCTGACACTGGCAATATATGGATCAGTGGATAGAGTGATAAGTCATGACAGAGACTCTCCACCACCTCCACCTCCACCTCCACCTCCTCCCCAGCCACAGCCAAGTTTGAAAAGGAATCCAAAACATGGTGAGAATTTTAAATTTGTCTGTCAGTGACACTATGTTCATTATAATAGGAAAAGGTAATCGAAGTAGCTCTTCGAAACTTTGAAGAGCTTTTGAAACTTCCTTAAAACTTGAGAAGATATCTTTGTCAGTCTCACAATTCTTTCCTATAAAAGAGTTTATTTTTATGTTGAAGTGGTTACATTTTCTTCCTCTAGTTTCCTAGATACTTTTTTAATTGACCTGAGGGTTTTTTTTTTAATATGTAAGTGAAATGTATTCCAGTGTTTATTCATGGTTTAATATCAAAATTATCTCCAAAGGAATTGAGGAAGAGGCAGTAAGTTTGGTATATATGGTTAGAATACTCATGTTAATGGTATTTTTTTTTCAGGAGTGCATTTCAGATTTGGTTAGATGTCTAAATGCAGATTCCCCCCCCCCCCCCCCGCATTTTTGAGAACCTTTTGCTCATTAAGTGGAGACAAGAAAAATAAGAATTCCATTAAACTTTAGTGACTCTCCTTCTATAAGGCAGGTAGTTGGACTCCTCTTTCAGAGGGTCTCATCTCCTTATTCCAGTATTATTACTGTAAGCTGTTGAAATATGGAGATTCAGGAATACATTTTCAAGTTATAATTGAGGTCACTAGGAAAAATCTTTTGCTTTACAACGAGCATTTTATGAGTAAATAAAATGACCTTCTCTTAAACATCATCTAATAGTGTCGTGTGAGCTCTTTGTCTTTGATGGTCACATACCATATTTTCATGTCTTTTCTTAAATCTTACCTATTACGTGCAGTTAATCTTTCACTTTTTCTTTTAATCCTTTAGTTTTCTGTGCTCATTTGTCTTTTTTACCAGACTCTGAGCTCCTTGTGGGCTGAGAGTATATTTTACTTATATTTTGTGTTTCTAGTTTTATCACAGTGCCTAGTGTATATAGTGGCTACTCACAATTTTTGTTTAATTTACTGAATTGTTTTAAAATTGGCATTTGTGCTCATCCATTTATTTATATGGATGTATGTGTTTTTAATTTTTAATTTTGAAATAATTATAGATCCATAAGAGGTTGCAAAGAAATGTATGAGGAAGTCCTGTGCACTCTTTCCCCAGGCTCCCTCACTGTTAACATCTTTTACAACTGTAGAACAATATCAAAACAAAATTGGCATTGGTACAATCTGTAGAGCTTCATTCAAATTTCACCAGTCATATGTGCACTTTGTGTGTGTGCCTGTATGTATGTGTAGTTGTATGCAGTTTTATTCATGTATAGCCTTTCATAACCACTACTACAATCAAAATATTTGATTGTACCATCACAAGATTGCCTGGTGTTATTTTTTAATAACTACACCCGTTCTACCCATCTCAAACCTTTGGCAACCACCAATCTGTTCTCCATTTCTGTAATTATATTATTTCATGAGTATTGCATAAATGGAATGTAATTATATTATTTCATGAGTATTGCATAAATAGGTATCTTTTTGAGATGGGCTTTTTCCAATCAGCATAATTTCTTTGAAGTTCATCCACTGTTGTGTGTATCAATAGTTCATTCTTTTTTATTGCTCAGTAGTATTACATAGTATGGATATATCATAGTTTATTTACTCAGTCATTGAAGGACACTTAGATGTTTTCCAGTTTTTGACTTTTGCAAATAAAGCTGTTATGAACATTTGTGTACATCTTCCTGAGGAAGATAAGTCTTCATTTCTCTGGGATAATGCCCAAGAGTATATTTTGGTATGTGGGAAGTCAGAAATTCTAATGTTTGTAATATAAATTAATTTGTAAAATTTGTTAGCTGTTAGGAAGGAAAAGTTTAACAATAAATTCTGAAGATGAAAGACTCAGCTGATAACAGCATTTTTGTCATGCATTCATTTCACTTTAATATGAAAGTTCTTTTTCTGTCTTTAATAAAAAAGCTGATGGGGAGAAAGAAGATCAGTTTAATGGAAGCCCTCCAAGACCACAACCTAGGGGACCAAGAACTCCTCCAGGACCACCTCCACCTGATGATGATGAGGATGATCCCATACCTTTGCCAGGTGTGAACAAAATCAGTGCTAGTTTTCATCCCCTGATTAATGTTATAGTGCTTTTTGATTAAAGGAAAAATTAGATATCGTTAATCAAATCTTGATAAATGCCCCTCACACTATCCTATGCGATATTTCCTTGTGTTTTCTTTTGGCAAATGAACTTGTATAAAAAAAAAAAAAAAAAATCAGTTAATTCATTTGAAGCTGTACCGGCATTGCTTTGAAAATAATTTACTGTAGTGGTGTATACAGAAGAATACCAGTTAAAAATAAGCAGTATGTATTGGAAGAAGTAAACAACCTGTGTACTTAATAGCTATAAAGAAAAGGATTAGTTTGCGGTGTTAGAACATAAAATAGTATACTTTATTAATTCTTACTGTGTAAAATTGTGCAATATACTCTTAATATTTTTAAAAGCGGGTAGTTTAACCACTTTTTTTTTTAAAGGGTATTTATGAGCTAAATCATCCAAAATGTCATTAACTAGTTGCAGTATCCAGTATGCTGCCTTATGTTATTTAAACCATTAAAATAATCTGTGCCTTAAATCTCAATTTTTCAGTATCTGGTGATAAGGAAGAGGATGCTTCTCACAGAGAAGATTACTTTGAACCCATTTCTCCTGATCGGAATTCTGTTCCCCAAGAAGGGCAATATTCTGATGAAGGAGAAGTAGAAGAGGAACAGCAAGAAGAAGGAGAAGATGATGAAGATGATGTGGACGTAGAGGAAGAAGAGGATGAGGATGAGGATGATCGCCATACAGTAGACAGTATCCCCGAGGAGGAAGAGGAAGATGAAGAGGAAGAAGGTGAAGAGGATGAAGAAGGTGAAGGTAGGTTATGTTTGTTAGGACGTTTTGGTTTTAAGTACTAGGAACTGACTTGCTGTAGCTCTCAGCAATCCAAGAGAATTCATAGCAAAGATAAATGACTTTCAAGAAACTCAAGGGATAGACTCTAGCTGCACCTCAAGACTTGACTAGAACGGGGATTTCCATTTTTTGTTTGCTTTATGTTTCTGCTTTATTTTCTGTCAGCCAACTGTTGTTTCTCTGCTCACCCCACAGGTTTAATCTCCTTTTTTTGTTTTTAAGTTTATTTATTTTGAGAGAGAGAGAGAGAGAGAGAGAGAGAGCAGGGGAGGGGCAGAGAGAGAGGGGAGAGAGAGAATCCCAAGCAGGCTCTATACTGCTAGTGCAGAGCCTGACACAGGGTTCAAACCCAGAACTGTGCTGAAATCAAGAGTCAGGTGCTTGGGGCACCTGGGTGGCTCAGTCGGTAAAGTGTCCGACTTTGGCTCAGGTCACGATCTCACGGTTTGTGAGTTCGAGCCTCGTGTCGGGCTCTGCGCTGACAGCTCAGAGCCTGGAGCCTGCTTCAGATTCTGTGTCTCCCTGTCTCTCTGCCCCTTCCCTGTTCACGTTCTGTCTCTCTATCTCTCAAAAATAACACTAAAAAAAAGAAAAAAAGAGTTGGCACTTAACTGACTGAGCCGCCCAGGCACCCCAGGTTTAATCTCTTTTTAACCAACCAGCCTACACTACCTGTGCTCAGTCTTGTTTGCATTTTTCTGGGAGATTGTTTGGCTTGCTCCAATATCATTTGTCCCTTGGTACCATCAGCTTTGGCCAGGAAGCAAGATCATGTAGGAAATACATGAGTAGAGATTTGGTGGGCTGTTTTCAGAAAGGAATGGTGTAAGCTGGGTGGAATTCCTAAAGATGCCTGCCACCTAGATACTTTAGCAAATGCTACATTTTTAGAAATTCAGGGGGAAAAAAATCTCAACTATACAGGGATGTATGACAGCATGATATAGTCCTTTCATTAGGCTTTATTTTTCCTTTGAAAGCAAAAAGTGAGAGCGACTCAAGCTAATTGACTCTTAAGGTGTCTAAGAAACGACATGTAATGTTAAAGCATTTATGTAAAATAACATAAACTGCCTTGTTTTTTTCTAAAATAGGGTGAGGATTATTCTCCATGAGAATGAGGGTCATTTTGGTATCACAGGTGCCCTTTTACAGAATACAAATAATTAGGTTATTGAGTGATACTTTTGTATCTTCCCCCATTCCCAGATTAGCAAATAATATTTTTTATGTTTATTGTATTTGGCAAATAGTAGTTAGATTTCAGGCAGGCTATTTTCTTAATCATTTGTGTAGAGAAGGTGAGAGAAAGAGGCTGGTTATTTTGGTTTTTAATAGAAGATATCTGGCTTATCCCAGAGTCGGGCCTCTGTAGGCCCTTATCTTTTCAAATAATGATGAGTATGTATGGCTAAAGCAAATTTGTTTTGAACAAAAGGATGTCTACAGATGGCTGATGCTGGAAGAATACTCTAGAAACATTTCCTTTTCTTACGTAGGCAATTATTTCAGTTTTCCCACAACCAGGCAATAGCAGTGTTAAAAAGTAAAACCAAGTTTTGTCTCTAACCTTGTTTTATTTGAAATACAGGAAAAAGTTGCACATGTATAATGATAAGAAAGCTTTGTTTTGGTCCAACTGAGCATTTTAAGTGAATAAATTTTCTTTAAAAATAAAATACAGACCTAGGAGGGGTGCCTGGTTGGCTTAGTCTGGCTCTGTGCTGACAGTGCAGAGCTTGCTTGGGATTCTCTCTCTCTCTCTCTCTCTCTCTCTCTCTCTCTCTCTGCCCCTCCCCTGCACACACGTGCATGTGCTCTCTCTGTCTCTCTCTGTCAAGAATAAATAAATAACTTTTTTGAAAAATTTAAAAAATACAGGTCTGTGTGGCAGGTAAATGAAGAGAAATAAAAATTCAGGAATATGATACTCAACCATCAAAAGGAATGAAATCTTGGGGCGCCTGGGTGGCTCAGTGTGTTGAGCGTCCCGCTTTGGCTCAGGTCATGATCTCGTGGTTCTTGATTTGGAGCCCCGAGTTGGGATCTGTGTTGACGGCTCAGAGCCTGGAGCCTACTTCAGATTCTGTGTCTCCCTCTCTCTGCCCCTCATTTGCCCGTGCTCTGTCTCTTTCTCAAAAATAAACAAACAAAAAAACTGAAATCTTGCCATTTACAACGACATGGATGGAGCTAGAATGTATCATGCTAAGCGAAATAAGTCAATCAGAGAAAGACAAATACCTTATGATTTCACTCATATGTAGAATTTAAGAAACAAAACAGATGAATAAATGGGAAGGGGAGGAAAAAAGAGAAAGAAAAGAGGGAAACAAACCATAAGAGACTCTTTTTTCTTTTTTTAAGTTTATTTTTGAGAGAGAAAGTGCATGCGTGCACACACATGGGTGGGGGAGGGGCAGAGAGAGGGGATCTGAAATGGGCTCTGTACTGTCAGCTGTGAGCCTGATAGGGGGCTTGAACCCACGAACTGTGACATCATGACATGAGCTGAAGTCGGTTGTTCAACCAACTGAGCCACCCAGGCACCTTGCATAAGAGACTCTTAATGATAAGAGAACAAAGCGTGGGTTGACAGAGGGAGGTGAGTGGGAGATGGGCCAGGTGGGTGTTGGGGGTACTAAGGAGGGCACTTGTTGTGATGAGCACTGGATAGTGTATGAATCACTGAATTCTCCTGAAACCAATATTGCACTGTATGTTAACTAAAATCTAAATTAAAAAAAATTGGGGAATATGAAATTAATGTTAAAAAAGAACTTAAAATGCTTTCACTGAAAAATTTGGTTTAGCTTTGTGATTATGGTGTTACAGTTAAATTTAATAATCTTTGCCTGTCAGTTTTTCCCCCATCTTAAAAATACTCTTAAGAGGGCAAGGTTGGGGCGCCTGGGTGGCTTAGTTGGTTGAGCATCCGGCTTCGGCTCAGGTCATGATCTCACAGTTTGTGAGTTCGAGCCCCACGTCGGGCTCTGTGCTGACAGCTTAAAGCCTAGAGCTTGCTTCAAATTCTGTGTCTCCCTCTCTCTTTCTCTGCTCCTCTCCCGCTCATGCTCTGTCTCTCTCTCTCCTTCAAAAATAAATAAAAACATTAAAAAAAATTTTTTTTTTGAAAGAGGGCAAGGTTAACCTCTTCCTTCTTGAGAGAGGTGTTTTTTATTCCTTTAAGACATTTTAAAAAATTTATTTATTTGAGAGAGAGAGAGAGAGAGAGAGCAAGCACGAATTCATGCATAAGGTGGAGAAGGGCAGAGAGAGGGAGAGAGCAAAAATCCCAAGCAGACTCTGCACTTGTCAGTGCGGAACCCAGCGTGGGGCTTGAACTCATGAACTGTGAGATACGACCTGAACCAAAACCAAGAGTCTGTCGCTTAACCCACTGAGCCACCCAGGCATCCCAAGACATTTCTAATTTTATTTCTGTGAAGAGAAGATATCCATAGAAGAGTCAGTTGTAAAGTTGAACACATAGAAGACTTTGCTTATGAAGTTTCTTATTAATTATTCTATTAGAAATTATAAAATGTTGGTAATTGTTGATAAGATGTTGGAGCAGAAGTTAATTTTATTGAAGAAATCATTCTAATTTTTTGCCATAGTACTAAATTATTTTTTTGATTAACTAGATTTTTTTGCATTAAACAACAGTAATATTTAAATATTCAAACTGATTTTCAGGGGATGATGGTTATGAACAAATTTCCAGTGATGAAGATGGAATTGCTGACTTGGAACGTGAAACATTTAAGTATCCAAACTTTGATGTTGAATACACTGCTGAAGACTTAGCTTCAGTTCCTCCTATGACATATGATCCATATGATAGGGAACTTGTACCACTCTTATACTTCAGCTGTCCATACAAGACTACTTTTGAAATTGAAATCAGTAGGATGAAGGATCAAGGTCCAGATAAAGAAAATTCAGGGGCAGTAGAAGCCTCAGTGAAGTTAACTGAACTGTTAGATTTGTATCGGGAAGATAGAGGTGCAAAGTGGGTAACAGCTTTAGAAGAAATTCCAAGTTTAATAATAAAAGGATTAAGTTATTTGCAGTTGAAAAACACAAAACAAGACTCTCTTGACCAGTTGGTAGACTGGACCATGCAAGCTTTAAATTTACAAGTAGCTCTTCGCCAACCCATTGCCTTAAATGTCCGACAACTCAAAGCTGGGACCAAATTAGTGTCCTCACTAGCAGAATGTGGGGCTCAAGGAGTCATGGGACTGCTACAAGCAGGAGTAATCAATGGATTATTTGAGCTCCTGTTTGCTGATCATGTCTCATCTTCTCTTAAGTTAAATGCTTTTAAAGCTTTGGACAGTGTCATTAGTATGACAGAAGGAATGGAAGCTTTTTTAAGAGGTAGGCAGAATGAAAAAAGTGGCTATCAAAAACTTTTGGAGCTCATACTTTTAGATCAGACTGTGAGAGTTGTCACTGCTGGTTCTGCTATTCTTCAGAAGTGCCATTTCTATGAAATCTTGTCAGAGATTAAAAGACTTGGTGACCATTTAGCAGAGAAGACTTCATCTGTTCCTAACCACGGTGAACCTGATCATGACACAGATGCAGGACTTGAGAGAACAAACCCAGAATATGAAAATGAGGTAGAGGCTTCAATGGATATGGATCTTTTGGAATCCTCAAATATAAGTGAAGGGGAAATAGAAAAGCTTATTAACCTCCTGGAAGAAGTTTTCCATTTAATGGAAACTGCACCTCATACAATGATCCAGCCTCCTGTTAAGTCTTTCCCAACGATGGCACGTATTACTGGACCTCCAGAAAGGGATGACCCATACCCTGTTCTCTTTAGGTAAGACATTTTCAGTCGGGGAAAATACGTTTCACAAATCACTACAGGCAATTTTGTGTGATTGATTTTGGTTTTTCAAATCTGTCTGTAGGCAGTGCATATCTGTGTAAGAATACTCTATTTCTTTTTTTTTTTTTTTTCCAACGTTTATTTATTTTTGGGACAGAGAGAGACAGAGCATGAACGGGGAGGGGCAGAGAGAGAGGGAGACACAGAATCGGAAACAGGCTTCAGGCTCTGAGCCATCAGCCCAGAGCCTGACGCGGGGCTCGAACTCACGGACCGCGAGATCGTGACCTGGCTGAAGTCGGACGCTTAACCGACTGCGCCACCCAGGCGCCCCAAGAATACTCTATTTCAAAAGAGTGGTGAAACTGAGAAGTATGCTACTGTGGGAGAGCTGCATTTTATTAGTACTTAAACTAGTAATAGTAATTTAAGTTAAAGATAGTGATGGTTAACAACAGTACTTACATAAGCATGTCTATGAGCAAGAATAAATGAGAAACTGTAGAGTTGCTTCTGGGAAGGTGGTACAAGAAGATGGCCCAGGAAGGAGAGAACTTTTCTGTGTGAACCTCTTTGTACTTTATCATTTTAATATGTTGCAAATTAAAGTTACATTTTACTAACTTAATTTTACAGACCTGGTTAAATGCTCACAGATTGAACCAGCCAGGTGCCCCTATCTAACTCTTTTTGTTGATAGAGTTTGACATTATTAGGATCAGCACCCACAGTAGATTTTTAAATTTTGTTTTAATTTTTGATAATTTATTTTTTGGCGTTTTGCTTGTAAATAATTTTGTAGCTAATGAGAAAATGGCATTTTAATTGTTATTCCTTATTTCGGTGATTAATTTTTCATTTGATTTAGGGCATACCGCATTAACAGAAAATGAGATCTTAACCATTCTAAAATCTGTACATACCCATTCCTGTTTTTCGCAGAAACTATTAGATCTTGCCTTAGTTTGAGTTCTTACGGTAATAAAAGATGATAATGCTAGAGCAAGGTCTGGTAAGAGATGAGGTCAAGAGTACAAGTGTAGAGGTTTGGCTTTGAACAGGAGAAAGGAAATCTTATGTGTATAAATATAGATACATTTATAACATGGAGACAGTAAAAGAGCAAAGACACTTCACACTGACCTCTTTATTTTTAATAAGATAGGAGGTGAAGTCATGCACTGAGGATACCTGAGGGTAGTGACTTTAAGGAAGGGAGTGATGCTCTTAGTTACTGAGGGGAAACCAATAATTAAAGGCTTATTAAGTATTGTTTTCTCCTCTGTAACTGGAGAAGGTACATTTAGATATCAGACTTGAAATATAGGGCCTTGAATGCTGTGCTAAGGAATTTGGATTTTTTTTAGAATGTGGGAAGCTCTTCACTATTTCAGAGTAGTAGATCTGATCAAAATAGCATTCTAAGATCTTATGTTGTTAAGATATATTGCAATGGAAAAGAAATTGGAGTTAAGGAAGTAGATGAGCCAGTCTAGATTGTACTTTAAGTAGTTACCAAATATAGTAGCACTTACAGGGAATGGAAAGACAAATATTGTGCTAATAGCGAGAGGGTTTTGAAAGAGCAGTTACTAGGACTTGGTGACTGGACCTAATAGCTAAGAGAAAGTGAGAAGGAGCCAAAGGTGTTTTGAGGTTTCTAGCTAGGGTACCTACTAGAACTGGGATTTTATTGATAGAACCTGGTAAATTAGGAGGGGCAATGAATTTTGAAAGGAGAAATAATTGCATTTTGGAGAGATTAGTTTGAAGTAATGCTTTCCTTCCAGAAAGAAAGCAGGTGTTCCCTGTAAACCATGTTGTTTGCGTAAACATTTTAGGCAAAGTGGGCATTCTTACCAATTGGGGGATGCAACCCTCCCCCTCCTCAAATCCGGGTTCCCAGATGCCAGCCGAGGACCAGCCTCAAAGAAGGCGTTTCTAAGAGTAAGCAGTCTGAGGCCTGCAGTATTAACGGTTTCTGAACACTCCACAGAGTAGTTAAAAGATGCTCTTAGAGTATAGTGGTTCTGGGATTTTATCTTCTTGAGGATTGTTTGCTTTTGTAGTCTAGAAGTTACTGGGGGGTGTTTGATATCCTGAAGTAGAAGCCTGCGTTAAAGGAGTAATATGAGGAAGCAGTTGTATATTGTATGATTCCAAATACATGACATTCTGAAAAAGGCAAAACTATGTGGAGACAGTAAACAGATCAGCGATTGCCAGGGGTTGGAGGGAGGGAAATGGATAAATACATGGAGCACAGTATTTTTAGGACAACGCAGTAGCATTTGTGTCTATTTTGGGGTGTTGAGTAAGTTCATGCTTTTTTCTACTAAAAGTATGTATGCTAAAAAATGGTTCTTAGATTTGATAAAAGCGCTATATGATAGTATTAACTATTCAAATACTAAACATTGATAATTTTAATTTATTTACTCTAGTAGAAAGTACTAATTCAGATATACTACCTATAGTAAATCTGAATAAACTACATATTTTTTGTAGTACATGTACTATATTTTTCCTAGATACACTTAATTCAGATACACTGGTATATACCATGAGTAGAGGAAGACCATGGTGAAAAAGAAATATTTGATAAGTGGCCTGGAAAGAAGATCTAGAATTTAAAGTCAAGGTTGATTCTGGAAAGAGAAAACTTGTCCACAGTTATTTGTTGAACGTCCATTGAATGTTAGCTAGAAAAAAGCCACACGCAATTTCACTTTTATTTGACCCAGTGGAGAGAAGACTTGCTGCTTGCGTTATGTTCTTAAAGTAGTATATTGCTGAGGGTAAAGATTGTGGCCATTAACTTTTTTACCTCTCTCCTATCTAACGAATATTGAGTAAATGAAGAATGTTTTGCACTGACTTCACACGTATCAATTAATTTTTCTACAGGTATCTTCATAGTCATCACTTCTTGGAGTTAGTTACCTTGCTTCTGTCAATTCCGGTAACAAGTGCCCACCCTGGTGTGCTGCAAGCCACAAAAGATGTTTTAAAGTTTCTTGCACAGTCACAAAAGGGTCTTCTTTTTTTTATGTCGGAATATGAAGCAACAAATTTGTTGATCCGAGCTCTGTGTCACCTTTATGATCAAGATGAAGAGGAGGGTCTTCAGTCTGATGGTGTCATTGATGATGCGTTTGCCTTGTGGCTACAGGACTCAACACAGACATTGCAGTGTATTACAGAGCTCTTCAGCCATTTTCAGCGTTGCACAGCCAGTGAAGAAACTGACCATTCAGATCTCTTGGGAACCCTTCACAATCTTTATTTGATTACTTTTAACCCTGTGGGAAGATCAGCTGTTGGTCATGTTTTCAGTCTTGAGAAAAATCTCCAAAGTCTTATTACTCTAATGGAGTACTATTCCAAAGAAGCCTTAGGGTAATTTTCTTTTTACTTGTTAAATTTTTTATTATTCGGGAAAACTGTGTCAGTAAAGGGCTAGTTTCTTAAAAGTAGGTGTTGCATTTGAAAGTAAAAACTGTAATTATTTTTTGACATAATACATAATTTGTTAATTAAGGATTAGTATGACAGAAATCTCTAAAATATAAGATGTGCTATAAAGCAACGAAATGGATCTTTTTGCAGCTTCTTCCAGTTTCCCCTTGGTGTTGACAAGATTGCAACTGTAGTACCCTTGCTAATTTGTGTGTAGAGTAATCCTAAGGCACCAAAATATATACTTGCAGAGTAATGAGGACTATCTTGCTGTCTTGAATTTTCCCTCACCTTTACACTGTGGTGCTCTGGTTTCAGAAGTACTTTGACTAAATGGATGTGGGGGATTTTAGAATGATACTAGTTTTCAAGAGCTGCCCTGGAGGGCAGAGGATTTTAGTGTCTGAGGAGGTAAACATGCTCTTCCTGGCTCATGTCATACAGAGCAGTGACATCCAGGTAGCTGGCCTCACAACAGGGTCTTGCTATGACTCCTTGAGTGATAGGTCTTTTGTGTGTGTGTGTGTGGGGGGGGGGTTTGAAAGGCAAACACCATTGGCTTCCATGCCTAGCTCTACCTCAACAGTTTTACAGTAGAAGACTGAGTGATGATGGCAGTAGATTGATTCATCACACTTGTTCCTACTTATCTGGAGTGGACAAACATTTTAAAGGAGACCATTGAAGTAGACTTCTGGATCTTTTATTGTTAATATTTCATTGTTCTTCCAATCTTATTTCTTAATAGAATTTCACTTTCTATTGTGATACGTGTTCTTTGTTTATATACTTTTAAGTAGTGCTTTCAGGTGAATTGGAGGTGAATGTTAAAATCTGATTTCATGTCTTCAGGAAGTTAGTCATGTTTCATTGTAAAATTCCCTGGTCTCTTTAAAACCAAATAGAAAAAAAAATGTTTAAAATTGTTCCTGGAAGAATTGTTTTCATACCAAAAACTTTAAAACCTTATTTTGTTTCAGTGATTCCAAGTCTAAGAAGTCAGTAGCTTATAATTATGCATGCATACTTATTTTGGTGGTGGTTCAGTCTTCCAGTGATGTCCAAATGCTAGAACAGCATGCAGCATCTCTCTTGAAGCTTTGTAAAGCAGATGAAAATAATGCTAAATTACAAGGTATGGTACTTGAAGTTGTTTAAGCATTTATGATATGTGAAGGGAAAAGTCTTTGAATATCTGTAATTAGTACTTTATCATGTTTTGATAATATAGTAATACTCTGTTATTGCCTCAGGGTACCCTATATGAAAGTGTTTTATATGGTGTTCTTAAAAAAATTTTTAGGAAGTTGTTGCAAGTACCTTTTCCTGGAAAATCATGGTAATTGGTGGTTGGTTGAAGTTACTAATCAAAATGGAAGAAGTAGCTTAAAGGTGAATTCAAAAGTTGAGTTTTGTGTATAGTTTGCATATGTGTGTGTTTTTCTATATATATTTCTAAGTATAACACTGTTCTAAGTACAACTTAGAAATCTATTTGTCATTAACACATTGTGCTATCTTTAACAGTGAAAGATAGTGAATATGAACATTCTTTTCTTTTTTTAATAATTTTTTTAAAGTTTATTTATTTATTTTGAGAGACAGAGAACATGAGCAGGGGTGGGGCAGAGAAAGAATCCCAAGCAGGCTCCGCACTGTCAGTGCAGAGCCCAGTGCAGGGTTCAAACACGCAAACAGCGAGATCATGACCTGAGCCAAAATCAAGAGTCAGATGCTTAACTGACTGAGCCACCCAGGCACCCCGAGCATTATTTTCTACAATATTTAAATGTATGTTGAATGAAGTTTATGGCAAAGCTTATATGGGCAGTCCTGAAAAATCGAAGGTATTTAATCACAGTTTTTTATTATTTTGCTTTGATTTTTGGCTTTCTGACCTTACCAAATAGAAAATTTGAAAACATTGAGTAAATACTATAAATAGCATGTGGCCTTTTTTCTTTTTAATCTTAAATTTTATGTGTGGTACTACCAGTAAAAGTTGGGTAGTAAATTCAGCTTCCCATCTAGGAAATAGGTTTTTTCCCTGTAGTGTGCCTATATAAAAGGAGGTCACACAACATCTTCAAAGGTATTATTAATGCTTTACTACTTATTCTGGGTGATGGGTACACATATATGTTTTATTATTCCTTATATTTTTCATTGGGACAATATATTCTGTATATATGAAAGAGTTAATTTAAAAACACAGAGGAAAAATACTCATGTGCATGGTTGTAATCCTCATGGAGGAGTGTGTAGAACCAAGGAGAGACATGACTATTTTCAGTTTCCTTTAGTTTTTCCTACAAAGTGTCTGGAACTGGCATATCACTTTTTACATTAGAATGCTTTTCTTAAAACATTTTTGGTGATAAAGTATAGGTATTATAGCGCAGCTTCTAGGAGAGGGTTTTTTTCTACATTATTCCACTCAGTTTTTTTAAGTATAATTGACACACAATGTTACATTAGTTTCAATTGTACAACATAGTGATTCCACAACTCTATAAGGTTATGCTCACTGCAAGTGTATCTATCATCTGTTACCATACAGTGCTATTATAATACCACTGACTATATTTCCTACACTGTATATTTCATCCCTGTGATTTATTCATACCATAACTGGAAGCCTTTACCTCCCACTCCACTTCACTCATTTTGCTCATCCTTCCACCCCCATCCTCTCTGGCAACCCACCAGTTTCTTCTCTATATTTATGGATCTGTTTTTTCTTTTTTTGTTTGTTCATTTTTTTCTAGAAGAGTTTTAAATTCATTTGTGGTAGATGGTATATTTCACTTATAATTGTCTATAAGCAAAGTGTGTTATTATTTTGGGATGATAGTGATTATTTTTAATTTTATAAAGACAAATAAGGAAATTGATAAAATTTAAAATTCAGGTTAAGAGAAAAGACACTCAGCAAATGTCTACCACTCCCCCAACAGGGTTGATCCTGTTAGAAATTAATATATTTTGTTCATGCTTTTTGGAGGGTGTGGGAGGCAGCAGTAGCATTAAGTGAATAAACACTATTTTATTATGTTAGTTTATAAAAAGTCTTTTATAAATCTTTTTAATGTTGTAAGTTGATGGTCTTGTTTAAGCATGTAAACACTTAAGTTTTCAGAAACCAAGTAACTAAGAATGGTCACTTCTTACTTCTAAACCAGTATAGTAGTCCATTTACATTTCATGTTAAAACTTTTTAAAAAAAATTAGACATAAGCTCATTCCTGTATGAAGTTTAGATTATTGAAATCAGTATGAATCTGACAATGTTCTTTGGAAAAGAATACCTTTACTTCCTTTGTTATAAAGGCTTTTATTTTAAAATATTATGTTATAAATGACCTCTTTGTTTTTAAGAACTTGGCAAGTGGCTTGAACCTCTGAAAAACCTTAGATTTGAAATTAACTGCATCCCAAACCTAATTGAATACGTTAAACAGGTAAGTAAAACCTAAAAGTACCTTGATTTTATGGAACTGTATGGTAGTGTATAGTAGTGTTACTTTAAATCATTTATGTAGATAATGCAGTAATTGTTAAGTATACTTGATTGATTTACTAGACTTTATGGGTGCAGATTCGTACATATATGTAGATGGGTATGTGACGGTGTGTATATGGGAATACACATGCAGACAACCCTGTGTACTGTACTGCTTTCCACTACCAGATTCTTTCATATTTTTTTCTCAAATTGGAGTAATATCACTGCCATTTTGATGACATTTACAACAGTGTTTTAAAGTTAAGTAATTTAACATATAATTGTTTAAGTTAAACTTTAGTGAAAAAAGAACTTCCTTCAAAATTTTTAGGCAAAAATTGACAAGAGTCAATTCCAGATAATCACAATGGGGACTAGTTATAAATTTGTTAATTTGGGATGGTCACGTCTATAAATAAAATATTCATGAAAGTTGAAAATCATAAAACTCATAATAGTACATTTGAAAAATTCATACAATTCAAGTAATTAGTAATTAAAAATTCACTAAGATTGTTGTATTGTCAGTTTTAGAAGTTAGTGTAACATAGGAAGTCAGTGTAACAAAGGTGGTCATAGATGCATAAAAAGTTTAAGCTAAAAGAATGAACCTTGAATTATTCTCCTCTTTCATTTAACAGGTAAACTGTGTGTATTTTTGTGTATGTGTGTGTGTAAAACATCTTGGTCTTGGAGTTGAAATGTGTTATTAAAATAACATACATGTATATCTTTCTAATCTGGGTTTCTCTGCTTTAGATTTTTCTTTACTGACTTGTCTCCCTTATCTTCTCCTTTTACTCCATCTTTCCTAAGAGTACTTTAATCTCCTTTGGTGCCATCATATTCTTCTGTGTTCCTCACTCTATGCTTTGTATGACGTCTAGAGCTTCTCATTATATTCAGTCTTTTATTTGGCAGAAATATCATTTTTGGTCTGTAAATTTAAGTTGTCATGTATTCGGGGTACTTGTGTGTGGTCAGGAAAATATATAAGGAAACATCCAGTAAACATCAGATACTTGAGTACAAGATTTTAACCAGTAAGAAATTTAGTTCTAGAAATTTAAATTACGTGCTATAATTAAAGGAATTTTGACTTTTCTGTAAATCCTTATTCGTTAATTATACTTAATAATGAATGACTCTTATTCCAAGATATACCAAAAGCAGTTCATCTGAGACTGAAACTTCCCTTGGTGGCTCGATGCTGCCTTATGTAGTTTGTGGAATTATCATGGAAAGGCAGCAAGGAAGAAATCAGAGGAAAAGATGTAAGGTGAAAAATGTATAAGGGAAAGGAATTTTCTAATTTTTAAGTTCCTCCTCTGAGGTTTAGAAGCTGAAAGAGTAACATTTTTAAATGTTATTTTTTCTGAGGATTTTCAAACCATCTGTGCTTCTCTGTAGAAACTACAAAAACAGACATAACTATTGTCAGGAAACATGGCATGGGCAGGTGCTAAGGACATAGGCAACTGTATTTCTTTTTCCTTTAACCATGTCCTAACTGACCATCACAACTAGGTATCTATATTTAAGTGTATGTTATATAGTGCTAAAACTTTCCTTGTTGCTTCCTCAGTTTTAAAAGAGGTTTAGTGCCCACAAGGCTCTGTAAAATCAGTTATTGCTTCATTTTTGGGAGGGAGGGTATTTAGAAAGAGTATATGATAAAGAACTATTTTAAATTCTTAATACAAGGAGTCTCATTCAGTTTTGTATGTTACCTTTGTTTTTAATCTACTTGCACTTTGTAATTATTCATTTTATTTTTTTTTTTCAACGTTTATTTATTTTTGGGACAGAGAGAGACAGAGCATGAATGGGGGAGGGGCAGAGAGAGAGGGAGACACAGAATCGGAAACAGGCTCGAGGCTCTGAGCCATCAGCCCAGGGCCTGACGCGGGGCTCGAACTCACAGACCGCGAGATCGTGACCTGGTTGAAGTCGGACGCTTAACCGACTGCGCCACCCAGGCGCCCCTAATTATTCATTTTATAAAATAACCTTTATAAACTTCATAAGCATTATTCTTGTTTTACATTTAATTAAGATACTTAAAGTGTAAGTACTTACTATGAAATGTATTTTTAACTAATGCCTTCTTGGGAATTTTTTCTCGATTTGTATCAAAGCACCAAGAATTAAACTTTCTGTTCATTTTTATTTTTAAAGAATATCGATAATTTGATGACCCCAGAAGGAGTTGGCCTTACCACTGCCTTGCGTGTTCTCTGTAATGTCGCGTGTCCACCACCTCCTGTTGAAGGTAATATGGCTATTATACATTAAAAACTATTCTTAAGGCCTAGTATAAATGTCATTTATTAAATAAAATATTAAAAGATCTTAACTGATTATTAACATATAAGTAATTAGTTTTTTTTCCCCTTATCCTATATAAAGGTCAACAGAAAGACCTGAAATGGAATCTTGCCGTTATTCAGCTTTTTTCTGCTGAAGGAATGGACACCTTTATTCGGGTTCTACAAAAATTGAACAGTATTCTGACTCAGCCCTGGAGGCTCCATGTCAACATGGGGACTACCCTTCACAGAGTTACTACTATTTCAATGGCTCGCTGCACACTCACTCTTCTTAAAACTATGTTAACGGAACTCCTGAGAGGTGGATCCTTTGAGTTTAAGGACATGCGTGTTCCTTCAGCACTTGTGACTTTACACATGCTCCTGTGCTCTATCCCTCTCTCAGGTCGTTTGGATAGTGATGAACAGAAAATTCAAAATGATATCATTGATATCTTACTGACTTTTACACAAGGAGTTAATGAAAAACTCACAATCTCAGAAGAGACACTGGCCAATAATACTTGGTCTTTAATGTTAAAAGAAGTTCTTTCTTCAATCTTGAAGGTTCCTGAAGGATTTTTTTCTGGACTCATACTACTTTCAGAGCTGCTGCCTCTACCATTGCCCATGCAAACAACTCAGGTATCACTTCCATATAACATGCATCTTATAAATGACTGCAGTAACACTTTAAAAAAAGCCAGTGATTTTGTTAAAAAAAAAAAACCAAACCCACAACCCTCATCCCCTTCCCCTAAAAAAGACATAAAATAACCGGATGAGGGTGAGATAAAACTGAAGCAAGTTGGTCATTAAAGAAATATGGGGGGCAACATTTTAATAAATTTTTGTTAATGTGAATTTTATTATGCTGTTATGTATACTTGTACTTTTGTTATTTTTAAATCCTTTTTTTCCCCTTTATCATGTGTTAGAATTTGCCATTAACTAGGTTGGTTCACCAATGGACTCTGTTCTACTGACTGCTAACCTGAGAACAATAAGATTTTCTAGATGAATTGAATTCAAGCAAATGTTTAATTGTATAATAGAAAAATGTTTTAAGCATGTGTTCTTTTCGTAACAGTTCTTCCTGAACAATTTTTGTGACTATAAATAAATATTAAAGAAAATCTACGTACACACACAATATACTTTTTTAACAGGTTATTGAGCCACATGATATATCAGTGGCACTCAACACCCGAAAATTGTGGAGCATGCACCTTCATGTTCAAGCAAAGTTGCTCCAAGAAATAGTTCGCTCTTTCTCTGGCACAACCTGCCAGCCCATTCAACATATGTTACGGCGTATTTGTGTTCAATTGTGTGATCTTGCCTCACCAACTGCACTTCTGATTATGAGAACTGTGTTGGATTTGATTGTAGAAGACTTGCAAAGGTATTAAACATTTTTTCCTCAAATTATTTTTGACACATACATTTTTTTTCACTTAGAATGTGGAAACCAGGGTTTAGAATGCTCAGATAATATATGTGTGTGTGTGTGTGTGTGTGTGTATACATATATATATGTGTGTGTACACATATACACAGGTATACATACACATTTGTGTATGTATATGAATATATGTAGATTGTTTTTAATTGGAAAACTTTATTTCACGTGCAAGATACCCTGAAGGTCTTGATTTTGGGTGTTTAAAGGTGAACTATAAAGTACTCTGATTTAAAAAAATACATATTGAAATCTGAATTTATAAAATTTTATAATAATTGTAAAATTCCAGAGAAGTCATCATATCCAAGGATTGAAATATTTTATACAAGATTTGTGTAAGATGATATGTGTTGGAAAATAAATATTAGTTAAATAATGCCTTAAAGTTAAGAATTTTGTTTACTAAATGTATTGATTTTATTTCAGCACTTCAGAAGATAAAGAAAAACAGTACACTAGCCAAACCACCAGGTTGCTTGCTCTTCTTGATGCTCTGGCTTCACACAAAGCTTGTAAATTAGCTATTTTGCATCTAATTAATGGAACTATTAAAGGTGATGAAAGATATGCAGAGATATTCCAGGATCTGTTAGCTTTGGTGCGGTCTCCTGGAGACAGTGTTATTCGCCAACAATGTGTTGAATATATCACATCCATTTTGCAGTCTCTCTGTGATCAGGTATTTATAGTTATTTTATAAATTCATTTTTTGTATATGGTTCCAAAGCTTCCCTTGATATAAATCTTGTCTGTGAACACAGAGATCTCATCTGTTTTATTATTCCTACTGTTGTTCAGGGAGATCTTGTTTGACCAGTGAACCAATAATAAAATGGTTTGGTGCTTCATAGCTTTCTTTGGGTTTGTACTTCACAGGTTTCTCTGAAGAGCTCTTTATGAGATCGCATCATTGGATAGTTACTTTATGTGCCACTATATTCATTGGGGTTGGTTATGTCCAGCATGTTCATTTTCATTCCACTTATACACAGATTCATTGTTGAATTTTATCGCTTTGTGATTGGTTGAATTAATACCATGTGTTTTTTTGTTAGGACAACTTTTGAAGGTATCATAGGCTACTACAGTTTTAGTGTGTTTCCGACTACTCTCCTTACAGATGTTGACCAAAAGTAGTAGTATTTCTACCTTTGTATATTATTGACTTCCAGTTTATAATTCCATGAGTTAATGAAAATTGTTTTAACTTTTAAAGCTTATTGTGATTGAGATTTTTTAAGATTTCTATACCTAATGGTACTTTAGCTTATCATAATGCTCCTGTCTAATCAGATGTGATTTTTTTCAGGCAGAATGTATATTTTTTAATATTTATTTACTTACTTAGAGAGACAGTGCACACGTGTGCACAAGCAGGGTGAGGGGCAGAGAGAGAGAGGGAGAGAAAGAATCCCAAGCAAAGCTCTATACTGTTAGTGCAGTCTGACGGGGATCTTGATCTCACGAACTCTGAGATTATGACCTGAGCCAAAATCAAGAGTTGGATTCTTAATCAGCTGAGCCACCCAGGTGCCCCCAGGCAGAATATTTTTAATAGGATCCCATGTTGGAAGATTATCTTTATTCAGCTGACAAAAATCCAGTTTGGTTACATTTAACACCTAAGAAGGAGCATTTTTGGTGTGACTTGTTTTCACAAAAAGAGGACCTGGTAGAATATAGTTTTGAACCTGGCAGAGAGGATATTTTAAGTCCTTATACCCTAAAGTGTCCATTTGACTGGTGTTTGTTATATAACCCAGGTCAGGTTTTATGACTAATCTGAATGACACCATAGCACCATAGCTGCCCTGATCACATAAACCTCATTCTTGGCCTCATCTTACTATATTTGCCTTCTGATTCAAACTTTGTTTTTTGGTTGTAACCCATGTTGAATACTAGTTTACAGTATGTTGAAGTGATTAAAGGCAATGAGACATCCCTAAAAATGTTTCTGTAAGATCTACTTTATTTACTTCTATAAAAAGAGTGGTGAGAGTTTTTAGTTATTGTTGGTTAAACTTGCTTAGTGCTGAAAAACTTGAATTTTAAAAGTATATAAAATCTAGAGGAAAATAAAATATTTAGTTGAAAGACAGTGCTTAAATGTTTATTTGCTCTATCCATTTCTTTTTGTGATGTTTTAAATTCCAATATGTTCATTAAAATTTATTCCACTGGGGGCACCTAGGTGGCTCAGTCAGAGCCTGCTTGGGATTCTCTATCCTTCTCTCTGTCTCTGCCCCTCTCCCGCACATGCATTCTCTCTCTCTCTCAAACTAAATAAACATTTTTTTTTTTTAACATTTATTTATTTTTGGGACAGAGACAGAGCATGAACGGGGGAGGGGCAGAGAGAGAGGGAGACACAGAATCGGAAACAGGCTCCAGGCTCTGAGCCATCAGCCCAGAGCCCGACGCGGGGCTCGAACTCACGGACCGCGAGATCGTGACCTGGCTGAAGTTGGACGCTTAACCGACTGCGCCACCCAGGCGCCCCTCTAAATAAACATATAAAAAATTTATTTCATTGAATGATTTCTTTATAAATTAAAAAGATATTCAAATGAATCAATAACACATGATTTAAAATCTTTTAGTACCAAAAGAATGTAACCACTTGAAGATAGAAACTACACTCAGTGCAGTACAGAAGGAAAAATGTGTAGGAGCACCTGGCTGGCTCATTCAGTAGAGTATGCAAATCTTGATCTTGGGATCATGAGTTCAAGCCCCACGTTGGGCATAGAGCCAGACAAACAATCAAACAAATAAATAAGTGTAAGCTTAAAAAGAGATATTCTTTTAAAGTAAAAATATTGTAAAGTAAAATATTTGTCTTTGTTTCTTTAAGTGTATATCCTTGAATTACCTTTTATAGAGAGCAAAATGACGCCATTGTTCTTAATGTGTTTGAATTTATATTTGGTGTAGGAAGGTGACAATGTTTTGATGAGATAATTACTAAGTATTAGTTGCTGTGTGTTTCTGAAATAAAAATGTTAATCGATGGTGATAATAATGAAAGAAAATTTTTCCCTACTCCTCTCCACCCTCACAGGACATTGCGCTTATTTTGCCAAACTCTTCTGAAGGTTCTATTTCTGAACTGGAGCAGCTCTCCAATTCTCTACCAAACAAAGAATTGATGGCCTCAATCTGTGACTGTCTACTGGCTATGCTAGCTAACTCTGAGAGCAGTTATAGCTGTTTACTGACATGTGTCAGAACAATGATGTTTCTTGCAGAGCATGATTATGGATTATTTCATTTAAAAAGGTAATGCTTTATCTAATTTAATATATTCTTGGATTTAACTTTTCACTCTATCATCCCTCCCCAAATTAGTTAACTCATTGCTGTTGTAGAAGGCTGAAGATATGATTTCTTTCATGTGGAGAAATTTGTATTTATGGAAAGGATTTTTTAGTAGTGAAGTGTGCTAGCAATCCAATCTTCAGCATTAAAATATAAATTGAATAGATAGACAAATTAATGTGGACATCTTACAGTATTTAAGAAGGGAATCTTACTGTTCCAGGGATATTAATTCACACTGTTTTTGTTTTGTTGATACATTTACCTGTAGTCCTTTAAAAGTGATGTTTGGTGTAGGGTGCGTGACTGGCTGAGTCAGTAGAGCATGCAGCTCTTTTTCTCAGGGTTGTGAGTTCAAGCCCCACATTGGTGTGGAGCCTACTTAAACAACAAACAAACAAACAAACAGAAGTGATGGTGCTGTGATGGTGCTGTGATACTCTGTGCTGATTCTGTGTTTTTTATTCTGTAGAGAAGTGGCTGAGATAAAATTAATTTGAGATGATGTAAACTTCAAGTGTAATTTCTGCTTCAGTCTCTCTGTCCATGCCCTCATCTTTTTCTTCTCTAGGAAGGTAGCTGGATGTTATGTAGATTTGCTTGGAAATTTGTAGAAGTTTGTAGGAGTATGAGACAGAAAGGAGGAGGAAACATGTTTGTGCCTCTCGTTAATTCTTGTAACATTGGTTGAAAACTTACGTTCCAAATGCTCTTTGGTGCTGGCTCCTACCTTCTCCACTTCCTTCTCCTGAAAAACCTGTCTCCTCTTTTATATTCTCTTTCAGTTGGTGATACCTGCTGAAAATCCAAGTTTTCCATTTCCTCCTACCCCCCCTTCTTAGTCTCTCACCATAATCTTTACATTTTACTCTGGAATGCCCCTTTTCCTATTGCCTGGGTATTTACTCTATATCCTTAAAGCTCATCTTCTACTCTCCATCTCCAGGAAAGCCAAAAAACTTTCCTTGATTCCTCCATTCCTAAGCTCTCATAGTATTATGTGTGATATGTTTAATTTTGCTGGATTCCTGTTTCTGGTCTTTTTTCTATTGGTAATCTTTTCCTAAGTTGTCTTAATCTATTCCAGTTTCTCCCTTTAGCTCTAATTTTTCTGCTAAGCTCCAAATAACCCATCCATTTGATGTCTCTGCTTGACTTTCTATTGGACATCTCAAACTGAACAGATTTAAAGCAGAGCTCTTGAAATTCTTGCTCTCAAACACGTTTCTGTCTTGTTCATCCCAGTAAGTGTTATCACGTTAACTGTCCACACAAAACACCAAGATCTTGATTTCTCTCTTTTCCTTACTTCCTACGTGCAACCTATCAGTAAGTCCAGTGGATTAATACCCCCAAAATTTATCCCTAATTTGATCACTTTTGTCCACTCTGTAGTTACCACCCTTGTCCAGTTCACTGTCATTTCGTGCATGACTCATTTCAGTAGCCTCCAGTCTACTTCTTGCTTCCACTGTTGTCCCCCTAAAATCTATTTTCTGAGCATTCAGACTGATTTTTTAAACTTAAAACAGATACATTTGTTGTTCTGCTGAAATGTTTCCAGTGGTTTCCTATTACACTGCAGTAAAATCCAAACGCTATAATGTTCTTTAAGGCTGTATACAATCTGGCCTTTGCTCATCTCTTTGACTTAACCTTATAGCTTTTTTATCCTCAGTTTTGCTACCTGTCAAGCTCATTTCTACCTCCAGACTTTTTTGTTTTGTTTTGTTTTCCTAAAATGCTTTTCCTCTAGATCCTTATAAGACTTATTTCTCACTTCACTCATGTATCTGTATAAATATTTTTCCTGTCAAAATACCTGTCTAAAATAGTCTATCCTGGGGTGCCTGACTGGCTTAGTTGGTAGAGCATGTGAGGTTTTTTTGTTTTTTTTTTTTAATGTTTGTTTATTTTTGAGAGAGAAACCAGGCACGAACAGGGGAGGGGCAGAGAGAGAGGGAGACACAGAATCTGAAGCAGGCTCCAGGCTCCAAGCTGTCAGCACAGAGCCCGATGTGGGGCTCAAACTAACGGACCACAAGATCATGACCTGAGCCGAAGTCAGACGCTTGACTGACTGAGCCACACAGGCACCCCAAGCATGTGACTCCTAATCTCACGGTCATGAGTTCAAGCCCCATGTTGGGCGTGGAGCCTACTTAAAGTAAAACAACAACAACAACAAAACACTAAAATAAGTCTATCTTTTGAGTCCCCATTCCTTATCCCCCTTTATATTTTTCACTGTATTTATACTGTTTGACATTGCATTATGTAGATTTATTGTTTATTTGAATATAAGCTACCCTAAGAAAGGGACTGTGTCTTCTTGACTTCAGTCCCCCAGCATTTAGAAACCTGGTACATAGTAGGCTCTATGAAAGAATAAAAATGGACACTGGATTCATTTAGTCCACAAATACTTATTGAATGCCTCTTCTGGGCCACATACTGTTCTAGGTACTAAAGATTGAGTAAATAAAATACATAGTATATTACAGAAAAACATTAAATAGAGCAGTTCAAGCTGCTGGTGAGTGCCAGAGTGAGGGTAGGAGTTGTCATTTGAAATACGGGGAGGTGATCAGGGAAGTCCTCACTGAGAAGGTGACCTTGAACAAAGACCAAGACCCAAAGGTGAAGAGTGAAACATGTTAATATCCTGGGGGAGAACAATCACAAATAGCATGCCTAATGTGTCTGAGAAACAGTCATGAGGTCACGGTGGCTATCTTTGGAGTAAGAGAGCAAGGAGAAAAATGATAGGGCATAGGTTGGAGAAGTAACCTGGAGGGAAGGTGGGGGGCAGCAGATCAAGGGCCTTTAGGGTTATTATAAGGGCCATTGTAAGATTTTGAGCAGAGGCAAAGAATGATCTGGTTTTTTATCTGCCTTTTTTTTTCTTATGAGCAGGTCACTATTATGCTTTTTACATAGTTCTAACAACAACCCTGAAGCACGTCACAAAAAATTTTCTTTTTTGAGGTATTTGTACTTTCAGAGGAATTACAAAAATAATAGTACAGAGTTCAGATATGCCTTTCGTCCACCTTACCCCTATGTTAATGTCTTATGTAACCACTGAATATTTATCAAAACTGAGAAACTAACCTTGGCATAATACTATTAACTAAAATACAAAATTTATTTAGATTTTATAGTTTTTCTGTTAATGTTTTTTTTCTGTTTTAAGATCCAAGACAGGGTGTCTGGGTGGCTCAGTCGGTTAAATGTCTGACTTCGGCTCAGGTCATGATCTTGTGGTTCACAAGTTCGAGCCCCGCGTCGGGCTCTGTGCTGACAGCTTGGAGCCTGGAACTTGCTTCCGATTCTGTGTCTCCCTCTCTCTCTGACCCTCCCCGCATTCATGCTCTGTCTCTCTCTGTCTCAAAAATAAATAAACGTTAAAAAAAAAAAAAAAATTAAAAAAAAAAAAAGATCCAAGACAGGATCCTACATTGCTTTTAGTTGTAATGTATCCTTTGTGTCCGGTAGCCTTGTTTTTCATAACCATGACATTTTTGGAGAGTACTTGTTAGTTATTTTGTAGAATGTTCCTCAATTTAGCTTTGTCTGATGTTTTCTCATAATTAGATTGAGATTATGCTTTATTGAGAAGATTACACAGAGAGAAATACCTCTTTTAGTGCACCATATTAGGAAATGCTTGATATATTTCTGATGATATCCACTTTGATCACTTGACTGAGGTGCTGTCTGTCAGGATTCTGCACTGTAAACTTAATAATTTTCCATTTTTAATTAAATATTTTGGAGAATATATTTCCAAAATATATTTCCATTGTGCAAATACAGGATCTTATTTCTGTGTAAAACTTTAGTCAGTAGGTTGAGCATCCAGTTGGCTCAGTAGGTTGAGCATCCAGCTTCCACTCAGGTCATGATCTCACAGTTCGTGAGTTCAATCCTTGGGTCGCACTCTACACTGACAGTGCAGAGCTTGCTTGGGATTTTCTGTCTTTCCCTCTCTCTCTGCCCCTCCCTGCTCATACACACACACACTCTCTCTCTCTCTCTCTCTCTCTCTCTCTCTCAAAATAGATAAACATTTAAAAGTATTATTAAAAACAAACAAAACCCCTTTTGTCCACTAATTTTAGTATTCATCAGTGAATCTAGGCATGTGGCAGGTTTTACTGTGGTATCCCAATGCTGGTTTCCTATTTCTCTTAATCCTTTTTTAATTTTTTTTTGATGGTTTATTTTTTATTTTTTAAATTTTTAATGTTTATTATTTTTGAGAGAGAGAGAGACAGAGCTTGAGACGGGGAGGGAGAGAGAGAAAAGGAGACACAGAATCTGAAACAGGCTCCAGGCTCTGAGCTGTCAGCACAGAGCCCGATGCGGGGCTTGAACTCACAAACCGTGAGATCATGACCTGAGCCGAAGTCAGACACTTAACCGACTGAGCCACCCAGGTACCCCAATGGTTGTTTATTTTTGAGAGAGCAAAAGAGAATGAGCGGGGAAGGGTCAGAGAGAGAGGGAGACACAGAATCTGAAGCAGACTGCAGGCTGTAAGCTGTCAGCACAGAGCCCATCATGGGTCTCGAACTCAGGAATTGTGAGATCATGATCTGAGCCAAAGTCAGGAAGCTTAACCGACTGAGCCACGCAGGTGCCTCTCTCTTATTCTTTTTTAATTTATTAATTATCCTTCTATAAAGAAGAATTACCACTTTCTCTTCATTTATTTACTTATTCAGGGATATAAGTATGAATTTATGAACATTATTTTTTTTCTCTTTGTATGATAATCTGATACTATTGTTACTCATTTTGTTGCTCGCTTGTGTCACTGATTTTGTTTCTTCTTATTGGATAGAGCTAGGAAATATATGCCTGTGTCCTAACTCATGCGTATATATGTCTACATTTCTTTTTGTATCTATTTATTTGTATGTATGTATTGTTTTTATTTTTATTTTTTTTTTTTCAAGTTTCATGACATTGCTTTATTATCCATCAGAGTTCATCTCAGGGTCCATACAAATTCAGTCTTTCAGAGTACTATCTCTGGCTTGCGTATGTCAAATGTGGACCAGCCCTTGTGACTGTGGGACAGGTTGAGCCAAAGGGGCCCTGGCCTTTTGGTTTTAGGACTACATGGACATCCAGAGCCCTAGGGCATCAGAAGGGGTCCTGCCGAGAGCTGTTTGTATGGAGGCTGGGCCAGATGTATTAGTGGGGAGCTGGCCTCTTTGCTGGGCCTAAGGGAAATAAAGTTAAATATCTCTATTCTACATTGATCACGTTCCCATTGGATGGAAATGTTGAACGCACTTTGGTCTTGGCTGCAGCGATTCCCTCTCTGTTACTGTGTTTCTGACTCTGTCTTCGTTCACCCTTAGGAGCCATGGAGCTGGCACTTACTCAGCGGGCTCCTAGGGATGGCCATCAGGTTCCCACTGGGTTCTGTGCTCAGTAACAGCCATCAGCATCAGATATCCCAAAGGAGAATAGCCCTTCTATTCCTGAGCGTGGTGCTTGGCTGTTTGTAACAAGTGGAGGCAGACAGGATCCAGCTTGCCTCATTGCTCTGGTTGATTGAAGTGCCTTCCTCCTCCTTCTTTTTTTTCTTTAAAATATAATTTATTGTCAAGTTGGCTAACGTACGGTATATATAGTATGCTCTTGGTTTTGGGGGTAGATTCCCGTGATTCATCACTTTGTATGTATTTTTTTAAATGAGTCCATACTGACATTTTGACTCTAATATTAGATGTTGATTCTAGCTTTCTCTCTTTCCTTGTAACCTTATTCATGTTTCATGTTGTGCAGTTGTGTGGATTTTGACAAATGTATAGAGTTATGTGTTTATTGCCACAGTTGCATACAGAACAGTTCCATCAGTGTACTACCTTTTTATAGACAACTTCTTTATAGGCTGAGCAACAGGGGCAGCTGGGTGGCTCAGTTGGTTAAGCATCTGACTCTTGACTTCGTCTCAAGTCATGATCTCACAGTTCGTGAGTTCGAGCCCTGCGTCAGGCTCTATGCTGACAGCTCAGAGCCTGCTTGGGATTCTGTGTCCCTCTCTCTCTGCCCCTTCCCTACTTGCTCTCTGTCTCTCTCTCAAAATAAATAAAAAGATAAACTTAAAAAAAAAAGTTGAGCAATAAAAATACCAGCTTAAAAGTTTAGATATTCTAATAGGTATGTAGTGGACCCCAGATTTTAATAGATCATGGAAGTATTTGCTTAAGGTTATATGTAGAGACTAGTAATTGGTGTAGTCCAGTTTATATCCATTCTTTTTCCATTAATCATATTATCTTTGTATTTAATCTCATTCCTGTTTGTTGTGCCTTGTCCATTCCAGTATTTTATAAAGTTCTCAAGAGCAGGAGTCTTTATCTTTCTCTTTTGTATTGTTTTACCAAAGTCTTCTATGATGGCATCTCAGAATCCATCTGAGTTATATTTTTCAAATGTAAACACTGCATGTTTAGTGTTAATATAATCTTATTTTCATTTTGATTAATTATGAATTGTTACAACTCAAAGGGCACAATTGAATATTAGAATACTTTGTCCTTGAAATTCTCTTTTGATCAACAAAGAGCTGTGTAATTGTATAGAATAATTTTAGCAGGACTTGGATATGGTTGATTGTTATACTTAAATCTACCTGTATCAGGAATTGGCAAACTATGGGCCACGGGCCAAATTCAGCTGACGACCAGTGTTTATAAATACAGTTCTGTTGGAGCATAGCCAGCATTTATGTGCTGTTTATGTCTGTTTTCCCACTACACAAATGAGTTGAGTAGTGACTGACACTGGTGTTGTGTATAGAGAGAAACAGACTGCGTTTTTATTTAGCCAGCAAAGCATAAAATATGTACCATTAGGTTCTTTACATAAAAAGTTTGCAGACCCCCAGTCTATATCCTTGATTTTCTTCTGTCAAATTATAGTAATAATAATTATTATTAAATAATTTACATAATAATTATTACATAAAGCAGGCTTTCTGGTCAGGCTTCTGAGACAGCTATAACCTCCTTGTATTAGAGAAATCCTCAGGCTATAAAAAGTATTAAAAATAGGGAATTTGGAGTTTCTTTTGCTAAGTTTTATATCTTTATTATTTGGGGGAAATTTTTTCTTTTTTTGTGGGGGGCTTGAAGCTTATTTTTAAAAGAAGGTATCTGTAGATATTGCTTTGTTAAATGGTGTGTGTACATAGGCACACCAAAACATTTTTTAAATGATGGATTGAATTTTGTTCTGTCTGAACTGGAGATCATTTATTTCTCATACTAGATTTATATGTTCAAATTTTGAGACATATTCTCTCTTTATTTACAGTTCTTTGAGGAAAAACAGTAATGCTCTGCATAGTTTACTGAAACGAGTGGTCAGCACATTTAGTAAGGACACAGGTGAACTTGCATCTTCATTTTTGGAATTTATGAGACAAATTCTTAACTCTGACGCAATGGTAAGTGTACATAAATGTATATGTATGTATTTGGTATTTTTTAAATTTATAGACTTTTGTCATAAGTTAAAAAAAATCACTTGCATTCAAAAATATCTTGAAATGGTTTTTGGAAGTTTGAACTTAGAATAGTGTTTTTTTTTTTCCTGTGTCCTTACTCCACTATAAATGCAAGGTTTTGATTTCTAAAAAAGATAGGTGTTTTAGAGTAGAATTTACTGAACTCTTTTTAAATCTATTAAACATCATTAATTTGTGAATACTCTGTAACTTGGCAACTTAGAGAAAAATACTACTTACAGAGCCTTCATCTTTTATATAATTTTTTACATTGAGTTATCTTGCCAGGGACACTCAGGGCAGTCAAATTTTATTAGTCTCTTAATCAGATATTTACCTTCTGTCATTTAATTGAGCATTTACTCATTGTGTTTTGGATATTGTGCTTTTGGGGTGATTGCAAAGTTTATTACACTAGGGTATTTTGGATCCATCATAGATACTAAGTATCAATTTCTCTCAAATCTTATTGTTAAAATCTAATTAAGAATTTCTCCTGGGGCACCTGGGTAGCTTAGTCTGTTAAGCCTCTGATTCTTGATTTTGGCTCAGGTCATGATCTCATGGTTTGTGAGTTTGAGCCCTGCGTCGGGCTCTGCACTGACCACGTGGAGCCTGCTTGGGATTCTCTGTCTCCATCTCTCTCTGCCCCTCTTCTACTCACGTGCGCTCATTCTCTCTCTCTCTCTCTCTCTCTCTCTCTCTCTCAAAATAAATAAACTTAAAAAAAAAATCTCTCCCATCATATTTTCCAAAATCTAGTATATGTTGTGGACACAATTCCAGAAACCTTTAATAGGCTTGCCTTTAAAAAGTGTTTTTGGTCAGATAAGTTTGGAAAAGTCTCCCCTGATGGAACTTAACTGTGCACACTAGTATAGTAAAAGTTCTGAAAGTTCCTGGATAAATAGAAACTTGCTTTACTATAGTCTAATCTAGCTTTTCCCAAATGGATTGCCTGCAAAATACTTTGTGTGTGTGTGTGTGCGTGTGTGTGTGTGTACGTGTACATGTGCATATACTGTTAACATCCTGTGGGTCTGTATTCTGTCAACACTGGTTTAAGAAATTCAGCTCAAGGGCACCTGTGTGTGTCAGTGGGTTGAGCATCTGACTTCAGCTCAGGTTATGATCTTATGGTTGGTGAGTTCAAATGCCACATCCAGCTTGCTGCTGTCAGCACAGCTCGCTGCCCCTCCCCTGCTCACGCTTTCTTTCTTTAAAAAAAAAAAAATTCAGCTCATATTTAAGATTTGTGTTTGGAAAGATTTGTGGAGGACCTGTTTAGTTCAGTTTTACCAAAATAAATATAATATGGGATGATTTCATAAGGTAAAATTAAGTAAAATTACTGTTTAGTAAACATGTAATGCGTGTAATTTATATTAAGAATATCTACTCCTCCAGTAAGGGATGCCTTGCTGGCTCAGTCAGGAGAGCATGAGACTTGGCTCTTGCGGTCATGAGTTCAAGCCTCACATTGGGCATGGAGCCTACTTAAAAATTTTTTTCTGTTTTACTCTAGTAAGCACCTCTTGGCTGACTGTTGTTTTTGTAGTTTTTTTTATACTGATTTTACTGGCAGATTTGTGTTTGCTTTGTGTCAGATATACTTTATTAAAGTGATTAAGTTTACTAGATGCTTTGATTCTTAAAGATCAGATTTTGATTCTGAAAAGTAAAGAGCATATTTAATGGTAGGACTGTAGCTACCGTAAAGAAATTTTAGGAGTTTTTATGTAATGGGAGACTAATTAGTTTTACCAGATCTTAAGTGGTGTGTTGTTAATAAATCAGTTTGACAGATTTTCTTATGCATGTCATCAATTAAACAGTTTCTAATCAAAAACCACTAACCAGTGTTCATTCTTGTTATCCAGGAGCTGCTGGTCCCTGAGGACTGCTAATTAATGCTTTTATTCATCCCTCACCAGTGCATTTCCTTTTCTTACCTCCTTCATTGGGAAGATCAAGGCCATCCTGTTTGGTTTCTGAATCTTTTCACTCTCCCTTAGATTCTTTGCCTGTTTTTTCTAACCTGTTGTTTCCTTCCTTAATCAGAGGAGAATATCCCTTCCCCCCCTCCCCCATCACTTCATTTCTATCCATGACATATATCTTACACCTTCTAATATCCTATCTGGCACCTTTTCCCTCTCCTGTTTCTCCTTGCCCTTGGCTACTTGATAGAATCTCTGAATATCCAAAATCAAATTCATTATCTTCCCCCATAAACTTGATTTATCTGTCCTACTTTTATATCATGATCTTCCCTGACCTTCACGATAGAAATCATGAAATAGTAGCCAACTTTCCTCCTTTTCTTCATCCTCTTCAGCAGCTGTCATTCATATCAGTTTTATTTATAATACCTTTCATATTTCATTTTCTTTTGTGTTTTACCACTATTACCTTAGATTTCCTTCCTGCTGCTGCTTTTTTCGTAATGTGTTTATTGAAGTATGATCTACATCTCATAAAATTCACCCCTTTAGTTTTTAGTATATTGTACAACCATCTCTGCTATGTAATTTCAGAATGCTTTCGTAATCCCAAAAAGAAGCTCTGTGCCCATAACAGAAACTCCTCTTTTCCCCTTTTAGCCCATGGCAATCACTAATCTACTTTTCCATCTCTATATCAGTCTCTGCAAAAAGATTGCTGGGATTTTGATAGGAATTGTATTGAAATTTGGGAGTATCACTATCTTAATACCTTTTACTATATGGCTTACTTTTTTTTAAAACAGGAAATATTAACTTTTTTCATTACAGAATATAGCCCTAAATACAATAGTTACTGTTTTCTTTAGTTGTTTGCTTTATCTCTAGGAAGATAAATTCAGGTTTCATGAGTTCTTTATTTTAGTAGTAGGCATTTTATTAACTTAAGTATCAATCAGTATGTTACATGCCCAGCAAGTGCCAGTGTATTTGCCATTGGATATTTTTGTTAAGAATCCTTGCTGCTAGTATATTGAATATGTGTGTTTAGCTATTTATTATGTGAGTCTTACTCAAAGAAAATGCATTTCAGCCTTAAGCTGATTAACTCTTTCTTAAAACTAGCCATTTAAACTGGTGTAAAACCAAAACACTGAGGGGAAGATTGCAGCAAATGGCTTAAATATCTGCATAAGTGTGGAAGCATCTTTGCAAATTTCTCTGCTCTCAAATTTAACTTGTGTGTGACATTTACAGGGATGTTGTGGAGATGATAGTGGTCTCATGGAAGTAGAGGGAACTCATCCGTCACGGACAATGAGTATTAATGCTGCAGAGTTAAAACAGCTTCTACAAAGCAAAGAAGAAAGTCCAGAAAATTTGTTCCTTGAACTAGAGAAGCTTGTTTTGGTAAAAAAAAAAAAAAAAAAAAAAAAAAAAAAAAAAAAAGAAGCAAAATAAAAACATTTGCTCATTCAGTGACTAAGATATATTTTTTTCTCTTTTTGACTAGTGCAAGTTTTTCAGTGACCTTTTTAAATAGTGAACCTTCAGTTGGATACCTGTAATAAAGTTTGAAATAACTCTTTGAATTAATAATTTGGAGTGAAGTCCTCCATACTGTTATGAATCTTAAGGAAGAAGGCATTAGTTTTTGAATTATCTATTTGAATGCAGGGTGTCCCCTGCTACCATTCTTTAGAAATAAAATGACAAATGTTTTTGGTATTTGTTTTATTTGAATATGTTTAATGTTCATAAGTTTTTGACAGTATTCCAGATTTCTTAGTAATCAAAAAATACAACCTTTTCTACTAAAGAGTCAGTAGATTATGGGCATAAATGTTCTCAAGTTTTACCTGTATCATCTCATTCTGCTTCTGTCTATATCTAGGAACATTCAAAAGATGATGACAATCTGGATTCTTTGTTGGACAATGTAGTTGGACTTAAGCAGATGCTGGAGTCATCTGGTGATCCTTTACCTCTTGGTGACCAGGATATAGAACCAGTACTTTCAGCTCCAGAATCTCTCCAGAATCTGTTTAATAATAGGTAAAACAATCAATGTTTTGTGGTTGAGTATTGTATATTTAATGACCGAGGTCTAGAGAGGGCCAACAAGCTGTTTTTGTTAGGGCTGGATAATAAAAATTCTAGGCTTTGTAGGCCACATTCAGCCTCTGTTGCATATTCTTCTGTAGCATTTTGTTTGTTTCATATGTTTTTTTAAAAAACTTAAATAATAGGGGCACCTGGGGTGGCTTAGTCAGTTAAGCATCTGACTCTTGATCTCAGCTCAGGTCTTGATCTCAGTGTTGTGAGTTCAAACCCCATGTTGGGCTCTGTGCTGGGTGTGAAGCCTACTTAAAAACAAAATGAAACAAAACTTAAATAATAAACCATTTCTATCTTACAGGCTGTACACAAGCAGGCTGGCAGAATGGAGGCTATACTTTACTGATACTTCTAAACTGATACTGATACTTTACTGATACTTCAGTGTGATAGAATTACTCTCTAAATTTAGAAAAATTAAATATGGGCAGTTTCTATACACATTGCTACAGTGTAATAAACTTGGCTTTTAAGTACTAATTTTACTAACAGTTTGGAGGGTGACATTTTAAATTGTGCATTGTACAGATTTTGCTTAGAAGATAAGCTAAAATAATTTGATTTTGGAATTCTGCTTTTTACCAAATGTCTTTTCTGTTCTAGGACTGCATATGTGCTAGCTGATGTCATGGATGATCAGTTGAAATCCATGTGGTTCACTCCATTTCAGGCTGAAGAGATTGATACAGATCTGGATTTGGTATAAGTAATTTTATTACTAAATATTTAGAAAAAAGTTATTGTTGATTTTTTTGGTTTTTGTGTGTATTATTAGCACTAAAATAAGATACATGTTGTATGGCTGTTAAAAGCCCATTGAGGGGATGCCTGGCTGACTCCGTCGTAGAGCATGCAACTCTTCATTGTATTGTAAGTTTGAGCCCCACGGTGGGTAATAGAGATTACTTAAAAATAAAATCTTAAAAACAAACAAAAAAAGGCCCGTTTGAGGACCAGTACTGCATTATTTTCATATCGGCTGCCCACTTAATGGTATCCAGGACATTCAGTATCTTATGCTACTTATTTTGCTTCTTTCTAGTTAGTGATATGTATATTTGAGAATGAGATGCTTTCTTTTTTCTCTTTCTGTTTTTTAGAGAGAGAGTGAGAGCAGGGGAGAGGGCCAGAGGGAGAGAGAGAATCTTAAGCCGGCTCCATTCTAGGTGGGGAGCCCAATGCAGGGCTTGACCCTGGGATCATGACCTGAGCCAAAATCAAGAGTTGGACACTCAACTGACTGAGCCACCAAGGTGCCCTGAGAATGAGATTCTTTGGGGAAAAATTATGTTTTTGCCTAAGTACTCTGAGGCACTTTGTTTTCTTATATTTGTAGGGTATAGAATAGAGAAAAGTATCCCACAGAATTATAATTCATTTCTGTTTTGGGGTTTAAGGAAAGGAATGGTATTGTGGCAATCTACTTTTAATTTTGGGGCAAATGTGAAGAATCTATTTATTAAAATAACATAGGTACAAAAGGGAATTCACATTCTTAAACGTAATGCTGAACATGTAAGAGTATAGTTAAACATTTAAAATTAGAAGCATGCTGATTTATGTTTCTCAGAGCCATATTAGGGAGGATGATTTCAGCCACATATTATACTATATATTATTTTTTTCTTGATCAGAAAAATAAATATATTTGGATATTCCCTGGTCCAAAAAGTGTTAGTATTTATTATATGCAGTAAGACTAAAAGAATTATTTACTTCATGCTTAAGGTGTATTTAATATATTTGAGAGCTCCTTTCCCTTCTTTTAAACTATTGCATAAAATCTGGGGTGCCTGGAAGGCTCAGTTGGTTAAGTGTCTGACTTTGGCTCAGGTCAGGATCTCACCACCCGTTAGTTTGAGCCCTGTGTCAGGCTCTGTGCTGACAGCTCAGAGCCTGGAGCTGCTTTGGATTTTGTGTTTCCCTTTCTTTCTGCCCTCCCCCACTTGCATTCTGTCTCTTTCTCTCAAAAATAAATAAACATTAAAAAATTTAATATCGCATAAAATCCGATTTAAATTGCATTAAAGCATTAATTTCTCATGGTGCCTGGATGGCTCAGTCAGTTGGGTGTCCAACTTTGCTTAGGTCATGATCTCAGTTTATATGAGTTCGACCCCTACATCAAGCTTGCTGCTGTCTATGTAGGGCCTCCTTCAGACTCCCTGTCCCCCTCTTCTCTGCCCCTCCCCTGTTCTCTCTCTCTCAAAAATAAATGAACATTTTTAAAAAAAAGAATTAATTTCTCTTGGGGTGCCTGGCTGGCTTAGTCAGTAGAGCAAGCATGTGACTCTTGATCTTGGGGTTTTCAGTTAAAGCCCCACATTGGGCATAAAGCTTGCTTAAAAATTACAAAAAGGGGCGCCTGGGTGGCTCATTTGGTTGTGTCTGACTCTTGATTTCGGCTTGGGTCATGTTCCAGGGTTGTAGGATTGAGCCCCATGTTGGGTTCCACCTTGAACATAGAGCCTGCTTAAGATTTTCTCTCTCCGGCCCCTCACCCCTGCTAGCACGCTCTCTCAAATTAAAAAAAAAATAATTTCTTCTTTAGTGTAAATTGTCAATGATTCTTTAGAACTGTTCTGTCCAATGGAACTTTATGCAGTAACAGAAATGTTCAGAAATGTGCTCTGTTTAGTATAGTAGCCATTAGCCTTATGTGACTGTTGAACAATGAAATGTTGCTAGTGTGACTGAAGAACTGAATTTTATTTTTTATTTAATTTTAATTAATTTAAATTTAAATAGGCACAAGAGGTTAAGGGGCTACCTACCATATCTAGCATCATAGATCTAAAATATTTGTTAGAAGGATGTTGTTTTCTTTATAACTTTTATATTGAATCACAACTGTCTTTATTGTAACCTTACATGGTTTAGAAAATTTGGGGTTTTAGGTTTGCTAAATTTAAATAAAACTTAAGTAAACATAATTTTTATTTCTCTGGAAGTAAACTTAGATTGGACCCTCATTAAATGTGTAGAACTTTGAGATCTGTGGCACAGAATCCTTTTATAATAGATATGTTGACTATACAGGGCTTACAAAGTATGTTATTTTCAGATTCTTTGGGAAACGTTTTGGAGATGCTACTTTATTAATTTATATAGATAAATTCTGAGTTCCTTGTCAGACAGCAGAGGCCTCCCAAATTTGACAACCCTTCTTTGAGGAAGAATGCCACTCTCTTCCATCCCTCCAAAATGCAGCTGAATTCCTAAGATTTTTGACTACCAATGATGTTGCTTTTTGAAAGGATAAGGGAAAGGGGTGCCTGACTGGCTTAGTCAATGGAGCATACAACTCTTGATCTTGAGATTGTGAATTCAAGCCCCATGTTGGATGTAGAGATTACTTAAAAATAAATTCTTTAAAAAAAAGGTGGGGGGGTGCACCTGGGTGGCTCAGCTGGTTAAGTGTCTGACTCTTGGATTCATCTCGGGTCACGATCTCTGGTTTGTGGGATTAAGCCCTGTGTTGGGCTCCCTGCTCACAGTGCAGAGTCTGGTTGGGATTCTTTCTCCTCTTTTTCTCTCGCTCTCTCAAAATTAATTAATTAAAAAAAAAAAAAGGATGAAGGAAAGAGGCCGACCTATAATTTATTTATTATGAGTCAAAGCTAGTTTATAGGAAATAAGAATTTTAATAAATGTTACATTAATAATTATATTTAAGATTATTTTTCATTTTGTTTAATTTTTATGATTGCAGGTAAAGGTTGACCTAATTGAGCTCTCTGAAAAATGCTGTAGTGACTTTGACTTGCACTCAGAATTAGAGCGCTCATTTTTGTCAGAACCATCATCTCCAGGGAGAACTAAGACTACTAAAGGATTCAAACTTGGGAAGCACAAGCATGAGACCTTTATAACTTCAAGGTAAAACTTTTTCTACTGAAGATCTTGATGGTGGTCATGGAAGCTTATTTCTTGCAATGTATTTTAAGATAGACACTAACTATAAGAGAAAAAAGGAAGTTGACATAATACTTGAGTCATGAATATTGTTTGGAATTTTTTTTAAGATAATACTTTGGCCAGGATATCCCTGGTACTTTTGTTATGTTCTTCTACTTTATGAGAGTTTGGAAGGTTTGAACAAGAGGTGAACTGGATTATTTTGAATAATTGTTAGTCATATCATAAAATGTGAGTACCATTCTTAGCTAGTTTTGTTGTCCATCCCTGGAGAGGAATAGAGATGTTTGCAGTGTTAACACAATTGAAATAAGAACTAATTGAAATGTAGTTTTCAATATTACAAAGACTGACTTAAATATTCATTGGAAATAGAAAAAAAAAGAATAAGTTTTCATGGAGTGTTTTTATTTTAATAGCGGGAAGTCTGAATACATCGAACCTGCCAAACGAGCTCATGTTGTGCCACCACCAAGAGGAAGGGGCAGAGGAGGATTTGGACAGGGTATACGACCCCATGACATTTTTCGTCAGAGAAAACAGAACACAAGCAGACCACCATCTATGCACGTGGATGACTTTGTTGCAGCTGAAAGTAAAGAAGTGGTCCCTCAAGATGGAATACCCCCACCAAAACGACCACTCAAAGTATCACAGAAAATTTCTTCTCGTGGTGGATTTTCAGGCAATCGAGGAGGACGGGGTGCTTTTCACAGTCAGAATAGGTTTTTCACACCACCTGCTTCAAAAGGTAATTATTTATGTATATTTTCTAGTGGGTTAGAATATTGGAATATTAGCATATTTAATAGAAGTGATTTAGATGTGGGGCACCTGGGTGACTGAGTCAGTTGAGCGTCCAACTTCGGCTCAGGTCATGATCTCGCAGTTTGTGAATTCAAGCCCCGCGTAGGGCTCTGTGCTGACAGCTCAGAGCCTGGAGCCTGCTTCAGATTCTGTGTCTCCCCCTCTCTCTGCCCCTTCCCCGCTCATGCTCTGTCTCTCTCTGTCTCTCAAAAATGAATAAACGTTAAAAAAAAATTTTTTTTTTAAAAGAAGTGATTTAGATATAAGTGATTCAGATGAAGTACTTTTCAGTTACTACAATTAAGCGACTTCTCAGACCACTGGTAACTATTTGCTGAGTACTTTATTGGATAGAAAAAAGAAATTTTTTTTTTTATTTTTTAAAAAAATGTTAACAAAAAAATTTTTTTAAATGTTTGTTTAATTTGAGAGAGAGAGAGCAGAGTACAAGTAGGGGAGGGGCAGAGAGAAAGGAAGACACAGAATCTGAAGCAGGCTCCAGCTGTCAGCACAGAGCCCAATGCAGGGCTTGAATTCACGAGCCACGACATCATGACCTGAGCTGAAGTTGGACGTTTAACCAACTGAGCCACCCAGGCACCCCAGAAAAAATCTTTTTTAAGTTAATATTTAATTAATTGCATGTTTAGTGATAAGTTTAAAAGAAGTCAGTTGGCTAATTATTTTCCTTTTTATATTGAAAATTGTGTTTATCCTTTCTGAATAGTACATATACAATCTCACAGTTCTACTTGCCAACAATTTCCTTAGGATTCTTCTAAGTAGTTAACCATTGATTCTCTTATCTACTTGCTTCTTGAT
Source organism: Puma concolor (assembly GCF_028749965.1). Classification (NCBI taxonomy): domain Eukaryota; kingdom Metazoa; phylum Chordata; class Mammalia; order Carnivora; family Felidae; genus Puma; species Puma concolor. The sequence goes on from NC_141684.1 coordinate 42,610,403, forward strand.
GTTATATTTAATTTGTTGTGGTTTTTTTTTTAAGATTTAATTATTTATTTATTTTTAAATTTTATTTTAGAGAGACAGAGAATGCGTGAGCAGGGGAGAGGGGCGGAGGGTGAGAGAGAAAATCTTAAACAGGTTCCACACTTAGTGGAGGCCCTGACATGGGGCTTGATCCCACAAACTTCAGATCATGACCTGAGCTGAAAACAAGAGTTGGATGCTCAACCGACTGAGCCACCCTGGCGCCCCTTAAGATTTTATTTTTAAATCTCTACACCCAACATAGGGTTCGAATCCACAACCCCAAGGTCAAGAGATATATGTTCTATCGACTGAGCCAGCCAGACACCCCTATTTAATCTGTTTTAAATTATTTCAAGATTTTGCCTGTGAATGAATTCCATTTGAAATGTTGTACACCTGTCATACCTGTTTCAGAATGCTACCCTCCTTATGGGCTCTAGGGAGACCACTGCACAGCAGAGCTTTAAGTTACAAATCTTGTTTCTTTTTTAAGTTACTATTGTGGAAAAAAATTTTTTAAAGATTTTATTTTTATGTAATCCCTACACCCAGTGTGGGACTCAGACTCACAACCCCGAGATCAAGAGTTGCATACTCCACCTACTGAGCCAGCCAGGCGCCCCTACTATTGTGGAATGTAACAGAAAAACCACAAAACTTGTTTTATTGATTGTCAAAGGTGGCTACTTTAACTTACTGCATGATATTTTTTGCTTCTGTGATTTATTAAACATTATTCCTTGTTTAAAAAAAGTTTCAAGATTTTAGAAACTAGGTATACTTGTAGAAATTATACTTCGCTAGTGGATTGTTGACATGTTTTCATGCTGCTGAGTTAAAGAGGTTGGTAGTGAAAGTGAATAACAGTTTATATTAATAGCTGTGTTGGGACTATTATGTAAAACACTCTCATATCAACCCTTTGAGGTAGATTCTGTTAGTACACCCACTTTACAGAAGAGAAAACTATCAGCTGACCAGGATATATAAATGTAAGTGACAGAACCAGTATTTGAATGCTGGCAGTCTGGCTGTAGAGCCTCTGCTTCTAACCACATACGATGCTGCCACACTGTAGTATATAAGCCAGAATTTCACCGTTTCTCTTTCATTACTTTGAAGAATAAGAAAAGCCTGTTGAGTCTTTTTTAATTCAGTTGAAGTTGTGAAAATAGTAGGTTTTGATTGTGTTTTCTCTTTTTAGGAAACTACAGTCGTCGGGAGGGAACAAGAGGCTCCAGTTGGAGTGCTCAGAATACTCCTCGAGGAACTTACAATGAAAGTCGTGGAGGCCAGAGCAATTTTAACAGAGGACCTCTTCCACCGTTGCGACCACTTAGTTCTACAGGTATACATCCTTCCGAGTTGATATCGCTGAGGCAGGGAATTGGGTGGGGTGGGGGGGTGGTGGTGAATCCTCCTTTTTAAGTTGTCAGATGTCACATACTCTCATTCTGAGAGAGGATATTTTAGAACATAGACTTATAATTCTAAAGTCAATTTAATTTTATATCTGCAAATGAATGCCCAATGTTCATATTCTGTGGGAATAATAAAAATTCTGGATTCTGAATACACGTATAATCTGAGCAGTTTCACAGTGATGTGCTGATAATGAAAGCCAATCCTTAAGATACTTTTTTGACCAAAGTATTTTAGTAATAGAGATATCTTCATACAGTGTATTCTATTTTTGTTTATAATATTGGTGTTGTGTGAGTAGGCACATAACCTGTTTTTCCTCAAACATTACTATATCAAGTCCAGAATTCTTCTGGTCAGAAGTAGCTTTTGGTTTCATATTCACTTACTTTTTTATAACAGCTTTATTTGCGATATAATTCTCACATATCATACAATTTACCTATTTAAGGTAGACAGTTCAGCAGTCTTCATCACATTTACAGAAAGAACCTGCACATGGATTTTAAAGGGGCAAAGAGTAGTTCCTCTCTTAGTTTGAGCTCAGTTTTATAGGTTACTATTTCTATAGTGGGAATGTAAAGGGTGTTATGACTAAAAACTATATTCTTTTTTTTATAGGCTACCGCCCAAGTCCTCGTGACCGTGCTTCCAGAGGTCGTGGGGGACTTGGACCTTCCTGGGCAAGTGCAAATAGCGGCAGTGGAGGCTCAAGAGGAAAGTTTGTCAGTGGAGGCAGTGGTAGAGGTCGTCATGTACGATCCTTTACACGATAAAAATTCTTTTGGGAACATGCTGAGTGTATACGAACATTTCATGAGGACAATAAAAGTAAAATAAGACATTAAAGGACCAACTTAGACTTAGCAGTTATCTGGAGACATCTGAGAGAATATTTTTATCTGAAGAAAGCAGATTTTGTTTGATACCTAACACAAGATTTCAATAAAAATCCAAACTTTGTATGTACGTTTGTATATATTTTTTCCCTTTCATATATAACTATTTACAAAATTTCTTAGGTAGAAAATGAACAATGAAGTGACTTTGGTTTTAGTGTATTTTTGCCTATGCCACAGATGTCCTCAATACTTTCTCAGCTCATGGTGCCCTTTAGTGTTGCAGTAACTTTTTCACAGCACAGCTAAGCCAAAAGAAGTACCTAATACTTCTGTTTATTAACAGTTGGGTCCAAACAGCTTCATAAGAATTTATATCATAACCATGAGTAACTGTGAACACTGCCACCTTCTTACTTTGGAACCAGCTTGGACACCATCAGTATCATTTCCTGTTCCACAATGCTTTTTGCATAGTACTTTTTATCAGAACTGCTGAAAACCTGGTTTTGCAAAGATACACTGTCATGGGAAAATTTAGTGCTAATTAAAGTACCTTGAAGTAGTAGTTTGTGTTGTGTCCAACAGATGTGTTACTCCCCAAAATTTAAAATACCCTGTGACATCTGTGTTAATTTACTAGGATGCCCTGGTGCTGGGAATCTTTTGGCTGTACCAAAAGAAACCTGACACTCTTCTTCATATTAGAAAGAAATATGTACGTACTTTGTGTTTCAACTTTATACCTACTTATGCTATTTTATTATGCAATTTTTTAAAGCCTAAATGAGACATAGCCTAATAATGGTCTTTTGAGAGTCAGAAACATCTAATAAAGTCTGGACTTTACATACAGAAATAAAGTTGATAACTTTGAGAAAATAGCCATATTTTTCCCAAGGGTATCTTGACTCAGCCTATATAACTGGCATAAAATATAGAGTTCTTAAACAACAGGAGTGTATGAGTCTCATGCCATCCCTATATCCCTGTTTTGCCAAACTATTTGTGGGAATATAAAGTATGTTTGTTTGGAAAATACTTTCAAGAACTCTGAGCTCTAAAGACTCTGATTTAAGGAAAAGGTAATGGAAATCTTTTCATAACTATAGTAGCCTCAAAAAATCCAAGGTAACTTAAATCTCTTTCATTCCTGAAACCTAATGAGTTCATTCTCTCTAAAGATGCATTTTTCACATTAGCTAGAATTCAAAGTTTGTCCCTAATGTCTGACATAAGTACACAGAAAAATAGTTGTTTTTTAAGTAACTGCATTTCTTAAATAATAACATATGGCTATATACAAATACGTAATTACTTGACTAGTTTTTTAGCTTTAAGTTGAATATAATCTCTGAGAAATAATCAGAGTTGTTTCTGCTGTTTGCCTTGGATGATTCAGGCCAATATTTCAGACCAGCCAAGATAATAAATTAACATAAATGCAAATTAATACCAGACAAATTTAAAACGTCTTGAGTAATTAAGAGTCTTAGATAAACATGTTGACTATCCCTTTCATGCATGCATCACTCAGTTTTTATAGCAATCCAGCAAAGGAGATATACCATAATTTTATAGAGAAAGCTGAAGAGGAGCTTGACTCAAAAGTGAAAGAAACAGGATTTAGAACCAGGTTGGCTAGCTTGTAATTCTATACCTCTTTTTTTCCGTCTTGGAGAAGTATGAAGCTACGTTTTAGGTTGAATGATAATAAAGATAAAAATTAATTTATCATAGGGAAGTGTTAATTCCAAAGGTTTAACACTCTGTTTTAGTCATTTCTAAAGTGAGCCAGATAGATAACTGGGGGATGTTTGCTGTCATATATATTTAGATCTCTATGGAAGGTCACATACCTTCAAAAATAAATCAATTTTATATTATATGTACTTTGGTAAAATGGGTATATGCGTTATTTGCAAAACTACTTTGTTTTACAGAAGACATTTCAGGAAAAGTTTTGAATGGTATTTAGAAATTAATGAAAATGGAGAATACCTTTAAAAATAAAACTTATATTCTATTTAACATATAATACAAGGAGTTACTGAGTTAAATCTTTAATTGAATGATTTGTATTTTTTCATAAGTATAAGGAAAAAGAGGGGTGCCTGGCTGGCTCAGTAGGTAAAGCATACGACTTCAGCTCAGGTCGTGATCTCAGGGTTCGTGAGTTCAAGCTCTGCATTGGGCTGTGTGCTGACAGTTCAGCCTGGAGGCTGCTTTGGATTCTGTGTCTCCCTCTCTCTCTGTCCCTCCCCCACTCACACTCTGTCTCTCAAAAATAAACAAAAAAATTTGTGAAAACTCAAATAAGTTTTTAAAGTAACTTTTTAAAATAGCTAAATAAAAAGACATTAGAGTTGTATGTTAGATCATATATAACATCTCTGGAATTATTTTTGCATCAAGACTAGTTCAGATGAAAAACGTGATTTTTATTTTTAAATTCATAGGCCAGATAGATTAATAATTAATGAGCAAGATTTTATAAGGGTCCTATAAATTCATAAGCTAGAGAAAAGGTTGCAAACTCAACTACTAACAATGGCCTGGAAAGTAACAAATGTGGGAAGAGAATCAGTTGAAGAACAGACAGTGAAAACTGGAGAAGAGTTGTTAGTTGGTATTTTGGCTTCAGTTCCAGAGTGAAAATAGGGAAAGTTGAAGCAGGTGGCTCTGGAGAGTGCCTGCAGTGTTAAAGGAGACTAGGCTTCAGCTTCAGCTGATCAGTAACTTGGAAGACTGATAGGTCCAATGCTGATGCATCTTCTGACTTTTTTTATTTTTTATTAAATTTTTTTTAATGTTTATTTTTGAGAGAGTGAGACACAGTGTGAGTGGGGGAGGGGCAGAGAGGGAGGGAGACACAGAATCTGAAGCAGCCTCCAGGCTCCAAGCTGTCAGCACAGAATGGTGAGGTCAGGACCCGAGCTGAGGTCAGACACTTAACTGACTGAGCCACCCAGGTGGCCCATTTTCTGATTTTATTAAAAAAAATTTTTTTTATTACTCAGGGGCTTCACTTCCGATTCTTTCAAAGAAGCCAAGGGGCTCCTGGGTGGCTCAAGCAGATAAGTGGTGAACTTGTTTTAGCCTCAGGTCATGATCTCATGGTTTGTGGGACCAAGCCCCTTGTCGGGCTCTGCACTGGCAGTACGGATCCTGCTTGGGATTCTCTCTCCGTCTCCCCCTTCCTCCCGCTTTTTGCTCTCTCAAAATACATAAATAAACTTAAAACAGAGAAGTCAAAAATTTGGACCATTGTGTGAACAATTTTTTTTCTTTGTGTGTACGTAAACAATTTCCAAATGCAGCAGTTAATAACTATATGAGCCCCAAAAAACACAAGTGCAGGGCAAAATGTGGCCAGAGGATTCCATCCTGAAGAGTTTGATAACATCTGTTTTAGAAATTGGAACTGGATTACTGCAAAAACTTACCTCATTTGAGACAGTAAAATTTACCAAGTAAATTTGTGGTAGGACATGATGCTATGGAGCTCTTTGGAGCCAAAAAGCTTGGATTTGAGAACAGCTTTATCATCTATTAGCTGTGCAACTTTAATAAACTTTAATCTCTTATCCTAAATCTATCTCCTTTTACCTACCTCACTATGTCTTGAAGATTAAAGAAAGTATATATTTGACTTTTTTCTTTTTTGATGTGTAGAGCAATATTATTTACTAAATTGTTATTTAACTAAATTATTTCTGAAGTCCTAGGAATTAGTGCCTGCTTGAGAAATAATGTGGAAGTTATGGGAATAGAGTTACAGCTCTATTTGTAGATCTACTGAAGCATTTTGATGGGACTTTAGGGAGGTTTTTAGTTTGGGGATACTTTTATAATAGCTCTGTAGTATACATTCTAAGTGAAGATAGTCCAGTTTCTAATAAGTTCCAGGATGCTCAGGAGCATGTGGTAATATTTTTTAAATATAAGGAGGTGGTAGATGATACGAAAGTGCAGGGAACAGTGAGTAGTCTACTTTGGCCAGTATTGGATGCTGGGATCAAGGGTAGAAGAAGTGGAGGGAATGTGTACTTGGAGACTAGGGCTAAATTGCGAAAGGTCTCTTATTTGCTGTGCTCAGCAACAAAATAAGAATTTTTGTTAATATGAATGACATTTTTAAACTTGGCACACCTTTATAAGCATCTACTATTGGTGAGTGACTGAAAGATGTTTTCCATAAGTTTATCATAACCAGATTTATGCTTCAGAAAGATATCGGGGCGCCTGGGTGGCTCAGTCAGTTAAGCATCCAACTTCGGCTCAGGTAATGGGCTTGCGGTTTGTGAGTTCGAGCCCCACGTCGGGCTGTGTGCTGACAGTTTGGAGCCTGGAGCTTGCTTTGAATTCTGTGTCTCCCTCTTTCTGCCCCTTCCCCGCTTGTGCTCTGTCTGTCTGCCTCTCTCTCAAAAATAAATAAAAACATTTAAGAAACTAGAAAGACAGCTCTAGTGCAGTAAGAATGGATTAGAGAGGGAAGAGCCCAAGCAGAAACAGCAATTAAGCAATTACAGCAAAGATCTAAATCAGTGATTTCTAGAGTGGTCCTCAGACCAGCAGCTTGGCATCACCTGGGAATTTGTTAGGAATGCACATTCCCAGGCACAATCCCAGACCTAAGAAATTGGAACTGGGGCCCAGCAATGTGTGCTTTAACAAGCCCTGCACACAATTCTGCTAAAATTTGATGCACCCTAACACTTTGAGAACCACTGATACGTTCTCAGTGGTTTTAAAATTTAGGAATCATCTGGGGAGGTCATTAAATACGCAGGTTCCAGGAGGCTCCTGGGTTGGCTCATCGGGTTAACCATCCGGCTCTTCGTTTTGGCTCAGGTCATGCTCTCACAGTTTGTGAGTTCAAGCCCCACATTGGGCTTCTTGCTGACAGTGCAGAGCCTGCTTGAGATTCTCTCTCTCCTCCTCTCTGCTCCTCCCATCTTGTGCACAGGTGTGCATGCATGCTCGCTCGCTCTCAAAATAAATAAAAAACTTAAAAATAGAGGTTCCAGGGACCTACTAATCTGTTTTTAAAAAGCTTTTCGGGAGATTCTGATAATCAGCCAGGTTTGGATCCAGTGACCCAAATGAAAAGTAATGTCCTCAGCTAAGACAATGGTAATGGAAATGGAGGGATCAAATACAAAAGATGTTTCCCAGATACTGTAATGCCTCTAGAATTATATTAGGCCACGATGGCATAAAATAGTACAAAGCAGTTACTGCTCTGAAATACCTTTCTAGTGGGAGAAGGGAGGGACAGGTGTTTGGGAGCAGAAGGAGGAAAAAGCATTTCAGAAAAGACTGAGGCACCTGAAGAGACCTGGGGTTTAGGGGTGGTGAGTAGTACCAGATGCTACACAAGTCCTCAAAAGGTGAAGGTGAAAAGACTACTAGATTGGGCAGTTTGAAAGATTTTATAATTTCTGTGATGGTAGTTTTTTTGGAGTGTGAATTTGGAGAAAGGTAAGCAGAATCCACAATGCTGTTTGTTGAATTATAGAGAAGTGAGAAACTATGGGCAATGAATATTTTTTCAATCTGGTGGGGAACAGAGGAGAGATTGCTAAAAGCTATGTGTACCAAAGCCACTCCTTCCCTAACATGTTATGTATAAAGTTTGTGGTGCTAGACCGCATCTGCAGAATCTAGTTTTGTTTTCTGTGCTTCCATACTTGACTACAGACTGCTTTGGAAATTGCATTTCTTCCTCCCTCCCTCCCTCCCTCCCTCCCTCCCTCCCTCCCTTCCTTCCTTCCTTCCTTCCTTCTTTCCTTTTTCTTTCTTTCTTTCTTTCTTTCTTTCTTTCTTTCTTTCTTTCTTTCTTTCTTTCTTTCTTTTTACTTATTTATTTTGAGAGAGAGACAGAGTGTGCGAGTGGGGAAGGGGCAGAGAAAGAATTCCTAGCTGGCCCTGCACTGTCAGCATGGGGCCTGATGTGGGGCTCAAACCCACAAACCAAAAGTTTATGACCTGAGCCAAAACTAAGAGTTGGTCACTTAACTGACTCAGCCACCCACGCACCCTGGAATCTGCATTTCTGATTGTTGTATTCTAAGTTCTTCTGTTGATGTCTTTCATATCTAAGATGTTCTTAACTATGCTGCATTGTTTCATGCTGCATAAATATCTTGGAGGTATACTTTTTTAATGACCCTATTCTGGTTAGTATATCATTATATATTCTTGGGTTTTAAATGGAACATAGTTTTGAGGTATTAATTTGGAAAAAATTATGCTGAGTTGCTTGGCTTTCATTTTATTATTTTACTTTTTAAAGTTTATTTTGAGAGAGAGAGAGTGGGGGAGGAGCAGAGAGAGAGAGGGAGAGAGAGAATCCCAAGTGGGTTCTGCGCAGGCAGTGTGGACTCACGAACCATGAGATCATGACCTGAGCTGAAATCAAGGGTCGGATATTTGACCGACTGAACCACCCAGCTGCCCCAGAAACTTTTACTTCTGATAGGTCTAATGTTAACTGAACCTGGGGACACAGTACAATGTCCTTACAGAAAGTAGTGGTGATAAAATTTTAGTACTTACTCAATGATTAAAGAAGGGAAGGAAATGAACTAAAGTTTATCAAAACATTTGTTTACAAAGATATCTGCATTCACAAAATTGCCTAGATGAAGAATTTTTTTAAGTTTATTTATTTTTAATGTTTATTTATTTTTGAGAGAGAGAGAGAGAGCGAGGGAGGGAAGAGCAGAGAGAGAGGGAGACACAGAATGTGAAGTAGGCTCCAGGCTCTGGGCTGCCAGCACAGAGCCCGACATGGGGCTTGAAGTCACCAACCATGAGACCATGACCTGAGCTGAAGTCGGATGCTTAACTGACTGAGCCACCCAGGCGCCCCTAAATTTATTTATTTTTGAGAGAGAGAGTGAGAGAGCACATGAGCAAAGGAGGGCAGAGAGAGAGAATCCTATGTAGGCTCCAAACTGTCAGCACAGAGCCCAACACGGGGCTCAAACTCATGAACCCGTGAGATCATGACCTGAACTGAAACCCAGAGTCAGATGCTTAAACCTACTGAGCCACCCAGGCACCCTTCAGTGTCGTAACTTTAAATAGCATCTCTACATATTGGTTCCTCTAAATTTCCAACCCAGACCTGTCCTGTGACACCCAGATTTGCATCTCGACATCTCCACCAGTTTTCTAGCAATCACTTTAAATTTGACATACTCAAACTGAGCTCTGAATATTCCCCTGCTGTGATCATTACTCCTTTGCTGTCTTCTTTTTTAAATTTTCAATAAACAGCAACTCCATACTTCCAATTTCTCACACCAAAACGCTTAGAGTCATTCTTCCCTACTGTGTTTCTCTCATACTCTGCTTCCGATCTTGACTTCTAGACTCTAATTGTTCCACCTCTGCTGCCAAACCACCATGGTCTCTTTTCTGAGTTATGGTAATAGCTTCCTATTTCAGCTCAAAACCCGTCAATGGCCTCCCATTTCAGAATAAAAGCTGGAATTCTTACAATAGTCCACAGGTTTCTACCCCCGTTTTCACCCCTCTTTGGTGTTTCTTTGGCCTCATCTACTACTCTCTGAGCTCACTTTGCTCCAGCTACCACCTTCTGACTGTTCCTACCAGCCCTAAATACATTATTGCTTCAGGACCTTTGTACAAAGAGGCCTTCCCTGGCTACCCTATCTAGAGTTTCAATACCCCCCATCTCTGCTTTACTCTTCTTATGCCTTTTCACTATCTAGCACTCACTTATCTTCTTTATCATTAGGTGCAAGTAGTAGACTTTGTCATTAAAATGCAGAAAATTAAAATCATTTATGTAATAAGTTATGTTAGTATTGAGAAGTAGTTGTAATCGTTCTGACAAAAATGACAGGTATCTTTCTACACTATCTTTTTTTTTCTAGCCCACCATTATCTAATACCATAAAACACTGAAGTGAAGTAAACTAAATATTTCATGATGATAATTTTTATTAGAAAGAATAAAAAGTGAGATTGATTTCTCTTCCATAGACAATTCCTATAAAATATAAATAAGCCTTTTGAAATTTTGAAATTTACTGTTTCAAAGAAAAGTTATTTTATCTGCTGTATTCTAACTAGGACTATATTTCTTTTGGTTTATGCTCATCAGTTATAATTTTGCTGTTTGTCCTTATCTTTATTGTAGAAAATTAATCCTAACTTTTGCTGTTATGCAATTCATAACATCTTTATTTAAAACACGAATTTTGCTAAAATAAAGTCCAAAGAATTGTAACAATTTAGTATATAAAAAATGATACAGGGGCACTTGGTTAGCTCAGTTGGTAGAGCATGTGACTCTTGATCTCAGAGTCTGAATTCAAGTCCTACATTGGGCTTATAGTTCACTTAAAAATAAAATAAAATACAGGGTGCATGAGTGGCTCTGTCGTTTAAGTGTCTGACTTTGGCTCAGGTCATGATTTCATTGTTTGTGAGTTTGAGCCCCACACTGGGCTTGTGCTGAGAGAGAGAGAGGCCTGCTTGGGATTCTCTCTCTCTCTCTTTCACTCTCACTCTCTCTGCCCCTCCCCACACACTCTGTCTCTCAAAATAAACTTTTATTAAAAAATTTTTTTTCAATGTTTATTTTTGAGAGAGAGAGAGCGCGCGCACGCGAGAGAGAGAGAGAGAGAAAGAGAGAGAGTGTGTGAGCAGGGGGAGGGGCAGAGAGAGAGGAAGACACAGAATCTGAAGCAGGCTCCAGGCTCTGAGCTGTTAGCACAGAGCCCAAAGTGGGGCTTGAACTCACAAACCAGGAGATCATGACCTGAGCTGATGTCAGGTTAATCAACTGAGCTACCCAGGCACCCCTCTCAAAATAAAAGTTTAAAATAAAATACAAAATTTCAAAAAAGAATACTAGTCTACCACAGTTAGGTAAAATTTAATATTCTCTAATTCTTTACCTATATTTTAAAGTGTTTTCCAAAATCAGGCTAAATGATAAAAATTATTCTATTCACACATTTCTAAGTTTTTTGTTCAAACTGGAGTATTTTTGTAGATACTACAGACAGTGACATGGTTTGGAGATACTTCTACATTAAAAGGCCTATGACCTATACATGGCTTGTCACTATATTAAAAGGTGTCAGACCACTTTTAAAAGGTTAGTTTACCTATTTGGGTTAGGTACTTTAAGGGCCTATATTATTTTAACCACGTTGCTGAAGTCACTTTATTCCTAAAATGCTGCATAATTTAGGAGCTTTATGGTAAGATCAGCATATTTGCATATTATTTTTCTAAGCAGACCATCTAACTGTATGAACATATCCATGTAGGTGGTCTCAGACTTAAGATGGGTCGTCTGTTGAAAATGAGGTCTGTAGTCTCAGCACCTACAGCATGTCTGATTATAGGACATAAGTAACAAATAAACAAATAAATATTTTTCCAACCAAATATTTTTGAATTGAACCAAACTACAAATAAAGGGAAACGCATAGAGACATGCGCAGTTAAGGTCGTCCAATCAGAGTCGGGCTGAACAAGGCGCAGCTGCAGGAAGGTGGTACGCACGCGCGGCTAGCTCGTTCGCGATAGGCTGCGCTGAGGCGGGAGCCTTAAGCTCCTCGGGTGGCGAGGTGTTTTTTGTTTACCCGAGTTTTTCTTCCCTGGATGTGCGGCTTCTATTGGGTCGTCGCCGGTGCGTCCTTGGAGGGGAAGGCTTGTGAGACTGCGGTGGTTGTGTGCGCTTGTGTGGGACAAAACAGGAGAGGCGCTGGAGCAGGCCTCCGGGGAGGAGGGAAGGAAGGCTGTGGAGCGGCCGCGGCCGTCTCCTGCGGGCGGGGGGGCAGAGCGGTCTGAAGTGTAAGGGACGCCCTCGCTCTTGGCTCCGGGGTGGCTGGTGCCAAGGCCGGCGGTAGGGGTGCGTTTGTGATGGGGGGGGGGCGGGTAGTGTCCCAGGGAGAGTCGACTCTGGGCAGTGGTCCCCCAGCGGTCCACCTGCTTTGCTTCTGTGGGTCTTGGGTTTCTTTCCCCCAGGGCTAGTCTACATTATGTTGCACGGTATAAACCGATTAATTAATAGACGATGTCTGTAGGCACGTTTAGCGGGGCCACAAAGGAGAGGAACGACTTAAGTCACGAAGTGTAGCTGCTGCCTATGGTAGTTGGAAGGCCAAAAGCAGAAACAGCGGGTCTGTTGCTGGTTCTTGGCTGTTTTATTAACGTTGTTGTATCCTAGAGGTTTAATGGTTGCATTCTTCAAAGACTACATCATCGTTATCTAATCCATAGTATTATCAAAATCCACATGCTCAAGTTTACACCGTTCAATTTAAATCTTATATTTTCAGTAGCTCTTTGTGATGAAAATAAAATGTTACTAGCTGTTAAACTTGTTTTCTAAGGCTTTTTACAGGTTTATTCTCTTATATTTTTAAAGATAGGGTTGTAGGGATGAACTGTTTTTATGTTTGGGGTTAAATCTGTCAGATTCGTAGGTGATTTCTGTTTTGGGTGTTTTTTAGGTTGGTACTGCTGAATATGAGACGATCTGCAGCACCGAGTCAGTTGCAGGGGAATTCCTTCAAAAAAGTAAAATTTATACCACCAGGAAGGAGTAATCCAAGTCCAGATGAAGAGATTACAAAGATGAGTCCAGATGTAAAATTACTTCAGGTAAAAATAAAATAAATAAATCAGTAAAAGAAGCATAATATAGAGAAGCTTTTTTTTTTTTTTTAAACATGTCATTTAAGGAGTTAACGACACTTACCGCCTGAAGGAGTTTTTAGTGTCTCTGACAAAGTCTTCCCAAAACCTTAAAATAATGGTTAAAATCATTTTTTTAAAGGAATGATACGCAGTTGGATCTCTAGAGTAAACTGTTAACAGAAAAAATAACCTCTGTGAAGGAATTGTAAAAATAAATTATTGTAACCAGTGTTCTTTTTAAAATTACCATATAAGTGAAAACCTTAGGTAAGGTGATTTGAGGAGACAATGTAAGTAAGTAATGATTACAGTCACTATTTTGTATGTTTCCTTTTTTCTTTTCCTTTTAATTTTTTAAGGTTTATTTATTTATTTTGAGAGGGAGAGAGCGCAAGCACGCAAGTGAGCATGGGGGAGGGGCAGACAGAGGAGGGAGAGAGAGAATGCCAAGCAGGTTCCACACCAACACCCTGGAGTCCAATGTAGGGCTCCACCCTGAGAACCTCTAGATTGTGACTGAGCCGAAATCAAGAGTCAGACGCTTAACTGACTGAGCTGCCCAGGCGCCTCTCCTTTTTTTTTTTATTGCGATAAAGTATATATAACATAAAATTTGCTATTGTACCTTTTTTGTTTTTTAAAAGATTTATTTTTAGAGTGCGAGGCACGGAGAGGGGCGGAGTGGGGGGGAGAGAGAGGGAGAAAGAAAAAGAGTATCTCAAGCGGGCTCCATCCTTGGCGAGGAGCAGGAGGCAGGGCTTGATCCCACAACCCTGGAATTTTGAGTTGAGCTGAAATCAAGAGTTGGTGCTCAACTGACCAAACCACCCAGGCCCCCCCACCTTCCCGTTTTACCATTGTTTTTAAAAGTTTATTTTGAGAGAGCACAAGTTGGGGGAGGGGCAGAGAGAGAATCCCAAGCAGGCTCCAAACTGTCAGTGCAGAGCCCAATGGGGGGGGGGGGGGGGAGGGGCTCAAACTCAGGAACCATGAGATCATGACCCTAGCCAAAGTCGGCTGCTTAATAGACTGAACCACCCAGGCACCCCCTATGTTACCATTTTTAAGTGTGCCAGATAAATGGCATTAATTATACTCGCCCTGTTTTGCAGCCATCATCACTGTTTTCACTTGCAAACTTTTTCATTACCCCAAACAGAAACTCTGTAACCATTAAACAGTAATTCCTTATTCCCTCCTTCACCTACCCCCTTGTAAGCACTATTTATTGTACTTTCTCTCTTCATAAATTTGACTTCTAGTTACCTTATAGAAGTGGAATAATACGATATTTACCCTTTATTTCTGTCTTATTTCAGTTAGCATAATGTGTTCAAGGTTCATGTTTTCATGTGTCAAAACCTCATAACTTTATAAGGTTGAACAATATTTAGTTGTATGTATATACTACATTTTATTTATCCATTCATTTATTGACGGATACTTGTGTTGTTTTCACTTTTTGGTTGTTGTGAATAATACTGCTATGAACATTGGCATACAAGTTTCTATTTGAATCCCTGTGTTCATTTTTCTAGGAGTGGAATTGCTGGGTAATGAGGTAATTCTGTGTTTAATTTTTTGAGAAATTACCAAACTGTTTTCCACAACTGCTGCACCGTTTTACGTTTTCATCAGCACTGTGTGAGGGTTTCCTTTTCTCCACTTCCTCAGCAACACTTGTTATTTTATTTATTTATTTATTTATTTATTTATTTATTTATTTGATTATAACCATCCTAGTAGGTAATGGTAGTAGGAGTGGTGTTTCATTGTGGTCTTGATTTGCATTTCTCTTATGAAAAGTGGTGCTGAGCATCTTTTCATATGTTAATTGGCTCTTTGTAGATCTGATTTGGAGAAATACCTATTCAAGTTCTTTGCCTGTTTTTTTTTTTTTTTTTTTTTAAGTTTTAATTTATTAGAGCCCACAAGAACAAATGGGGAGGGGCAGAGAGATGGGGACAGAGCATCCAAAGTGTGCTCTACACTGACAGCAGTGAGCCTGATACGGGGCTTGAACTCACTGTGAGATCATGACCTGAGCTTAAGTTGGCTACTTAACTGATTGAGCCACCCAGGCACCCCCTTTGCCTGGTTTTTAATAGGTTGTTCTAATTTATTTTGTGTCTTTTTGTGGTTAAAAAGGTCTAATATTTTTTAAAGTTTATTTTGAGGTGGGAGGGGCAGAAAGAGAAGCAGAGAGAATCTCAAGCAGGTTCAGTGCAGAGCCCGATGTGGGGCTCAATGAGATCATGACCTGAGCCTAAACCAAGAGTCAGATGCTTAACTGACTGAGCCACCCAGGTGCTCCAAAAAGTCTGCTAGTTTTTAACTTGTTTTTTGGTCTGCATGTGTTTGTTTTAGCCTACATTTCTTTCTGGACACAATGTCAGAAGAAAACATAGGTTTCTGTTTTTTTAATAAGGTTTCTTTTTTTCTTTCTTTCTTTTTTTTAAAAGCAGCTTTAATTAGATGCAATTCACATGCCACACAGTCCCACTACTACAATTCATGGATTTTTTTTTTGTTTTTTTTTTGTTTTTTGTTTTTGTATTTTTGAGAGAGAGAGAGACAGACAGAGCATGAGAGGGGGAGGGACAGAGAAGGAGACACAGAATCCAAAGCAGGCCTGATGCTGGGCTTGAACTCATGAACCTTGAGATCCTGACCTGAGTTGAAGTTGGCTGCTTAACCAACTGCTTGAGCCACCCAGACGCCCTGTCATTTGTCTTTACTATATTCACAGAGTTGTACAGTGATCACAGAAATCAATTTTAGAACATTTTCATCACTGGCGCCTGGGTGACTCAGTTGCATCTGACTCTTGATTTTGGCTCAGGCCATGATCCCAGGGTCATGGGATCAAGCTCCATGTCAGGTTCCATGCTAAGTGTGCAGCTTGCTTGGGATTCTTTCTTTTTCTCCCTCTCCTGTGTGGGTGCAATCTCTTTCTCTCTAAAAAAAAAAAAAAAAGAAAAGAAAAAAAAAAAAAAGAACATTTTTGTCACTCCAGAAAGAAAACTTATATATATTAACAGTCATTCTCCATTTTTCCCAAACTCTTTCATTGCTTTGCAACCAGTAATCATTTTTCCGCCTCTGTAGATTTGCCTATTAGGGACATTTCATATAAATGGAATCATACGTTCATCATACTCATTGCTTTTTGTGACTGGCTTTTTCCAGTTAGTGTAATGGTTTCCTTATCCATGTTTTAGTACGTATCAATAATTTATTTCTTTTTATTGCCAAATTTATTAGTTTTCTATTCCTGCTATAAAAAATTACAAGTTTAGTGGCTTAAAGGAACACAAATCTATTAAAGTTCTGTAGGTCAGAAGTCCAAAACAGGTCTCACTGGGCTAAGATCAAGGTGTTGGCAGGGCTGCATTAATTTCTGGAAGTTTTAGGCGATAATCTATTTCCTTTGCTTTTTCTAGGTTTGATAGGCCACCTGAATTTATTTTTTGCTCCTGGCCCCCTTCTTTAATTTTCAGAGCCAGCAATGATAATTTCTGTTGCCATGTTGTTATGTCTCTGGTTCTCTCAAACTGGAATCATTTGATTAGATTGCACCACCTGGATAATCCAGGTCAGTCTCCATTCCAGGAGAGATTACTTTGAGCACAGTTTACATCTGCAAAGTTCTTTTGCCTTGTAACATATTCACGGATTCTGGGGATTAGTATAAATGTCTTTGGGAAGCATTATTCTGCCTACCATACTGTATAATATTAATATTAATACACCACATTTTATTTATCTGTTCATCAGTTGACAGGCATTTGGATCGTTTCCACTTTTCAAATTATGAGTTATTGTAAGTTTTTTAATGTTTATTGTTGAGAGAGAGAGACAGGGTGAGTGGGGGAGGGTCAGAGAGAGAGGGAGACACAGAATCCAAAGCAGGCTCTAGGCTCTGAGCTGTCAGCACAGAGCCCGATGAGGGGCTTGAAGCCACGAGCCACAAGATCCTGATCTGAGCCAAAGTCAGACGCTTAACCAACTGAGCCATCCAGGTGCTCCTTAAATTATGAGTTATTAATAATGCTTATGAACATTTGGGGCACCTGGGAGGCGCAGTCGGTTAAGCGTCCGACTTCAGCCAGGTCACGATCTCGTGCTCCGTGAGTTCGAGCCCCGCGTCGGGCTCTGGGCTGATGGCTCAGAGCCTGGAGCCTGTTTCCGATTCTGTGTCTCCCTCTCTCTCTGCCCCTCCCCCGTTCATGCTCTGTCTCTCTCTGTCCCCAAAATAAATAAACGTTGAAAAAAAAAAATTAAAAAAAAAAATAATAATGCTTATGAACATTTGTGTGTAAGTTTTTGTGTAGACATATGTTTTCATTTTTCTTAGTTATATTCCTAGAATTGCTGGATCATATGATAACTCTGTTTAATCTTTCATTAATAAACTGCCAGACTCTTTTTCAAGGTAGCTGCAGTAGTGTCATTTGTACCATCAGTGTATGAGGATTTCAGTTTCTCCACATCCCTGTCAACATTTGTACCATCAGTGTATGAGGATTTCAGTTTCTCCACATCCCTGTCAACACTTAAGATCTTTTTGATTGTAGCCCTACTAGTAGGTGAAGTAGTATGTCATTTGTGGTTTTGATTTCTGTGTCACTGGTGGCTAAATGTTGTTGAGCATCTTTATATGTGCTTATTGGCCATTTGTGTATTTTATTTGGAGAACTGTCTGTTCAGATCCTTTGACCCTTGTAAAACTGGATTATTTGCTTTTTATTATAGAGTTGTAAGAGTTTTTTTTCTTTAAGATTTTTAATTTTTTAAGTAATCTCTACACCTAATGCGGGGCTTGAACTTACAACCCAAGATCATGAGCCTCACACTCCACTGACAGAGCCAGCCAGGTGCCACTAGAGTGTTTTTAAAAAAAATATATTCTAGCTACAGCTTCTTATCAGATACATTATTTGCAAACGTTTTCTCATTTTGTTGGTTATTCTTCACTTTTTAGATAGTATCATTTGTAGCACAGAAGTTTTTAATTTTGACTAAGTTAGATTTATCTAACTTTTTGATGTTAGTCCTTGTGATTTGGTAGTATATCTAAGAAGGTCATGAATAGTTACTCCTGTATTTTTGTTTTTTAATTTTTATTTTTTTAATGTTTATTTTTGAGAGAGAGAGAGACAGAATCCAAAGTAGGCTTCAGGCTCTGAGCAGTCATCATAGAGCCCATCGCAGGGCTTGAACTCGTGAACAGTGAGATCATGACCTGAGTCGAAGTCAGATGCTTAACTGACAGAGCCACCCAGCTGCCCCTGTATTTTGTTTTTTAAAGAACTTTTTTTTTGTTGTGCCTGGCTGGGTCAGGTGGTAGAGCATGTGACTCTTGATCTCGAAGTCGTGAGTTTGAGCCCCATGTTGGGTGTATTGATGACCTAAAATTTGAACCTAAAAAAAAAAACTAATTTGCTTTTTATTGAGGTATGATTGACATACAGCATTATATCCAGGTATACAACATAATGATATTTGTATATACTGTGAAATGATCATGATAAGTCTAGTTATCATCTGTCACTGCACATAGTTACAGAATTTTTTTTTCTTGTCTCTTATATTTTCTTCTAAGAGTTTTGTAGTTTTAGTTCTTACATTTTGGTCTGTGACCCATTTTGAGTTCCTTTTTGTGCATGGTGTGAGATAGGGGTGCAAATTCATTCTTTTGTATGTGGATACCTTGTTGTTCCAGGATGTTAAAAAGACTTTCTTTACCCATTAATCATTTTGACACCCTTGACTTAAGGTTTAATTTTTGATGTAGTTTCTTTTTTTTTGTTTGTTTAAAAAAATTTTTTTTTTAATGTTTGTTTATTTTTGAGAGAGAGAGAGAGAGAGAGAGAGACAGAGTTCATGCAGGGAAGGGGCAGAGAGAGAAAGGGAGACTCAGAATCCAAAGCAAGCTCCAGGCTCTGAGTTGTCAGCACAGAGCCCGATGTGGGGCTGAACCCACAAACTTCAAGATCATGACCTGAGCTGAAGTCAGATGCTTAACCAGCTGAGCCACCCACGCACCCCCCCCCTTTTTTTTTTTTAAATGTTGTTTCTGAGGACTAATTTGAGACCAAAACCACCAATTTCCTCTTTGAATTATATCAGGAAACTAAATAGTTATTTTTTAAAACTAGGCATTTTCTCACTAGGCATTTTTGAAATTATACAGCTATTTTAAGCAAGGCAACATGAGAACCTTTGGCAATTAACTTTACCTTAGTCTATTCCATTCCTAACTTTTGTTCTTAAAATATTTATCTTAGATTGAGTTATTCCATACTAAAAAGTACTGTTTTGGTAACCTCAGGAGTTTTTATTTGGTCTGATAAATACAAAATCTGGAACAAATTGTCAAAATAAATGTGCTCGTGGGTGGTAATTCATTGAATAATATAGGAGTCTGAATATATACTGAGATAAGTAAATAAGTAAATGGGGAGAAGAGTAAGCTCTTCCTTAAAGTGGAATGCTAAATCATAATAGAAGTGACAGTGTTAGAAAATATAATGGATGCCATAAGTTGCTAAGAAGTAGACTTTATTTTTTAAAAAAATTTTTTAATGTTTATTCATTTTTGAGAGACAGACCAAATGTGAGTGGGGGAGGGGCAGAGAGAGAGGGAGACACAGAATCTGAAGAGGCTCTAGGCTCTGAGCCGTTAGCATGGAGCCTGATGCAGGGCTAGAATTCATGAACTGCAAGATCATGACTTGAGCCGAAGTTGGCTGCTTAACCAACTGAGCCACCCAGGCGCCCCTAAGAAGTAGACTTTAAAAATTCTCATCACAAGAAAAATTTTTTGTAACTGTATGGTGATGGATGTTAACTATGTTTATTGTGGTGATCAATTTGAAATATATACAAATCTTGAAGCATTCCACTGTACACTTGAAACTAATATGTTATATCTCAGTTAAGCCTCAATTAAAACAAAAGTTTAGCCGTTTCTTAAGCCAGGGCTGAAGAGAAAACTGCCTTCAGTACTCCAATTAAAGGAGCTTATTAGCATACAACAATATATGCTTAAGAATGATTTGTGGGGATAAAGGAAGAATTTTAAGTTGCATGTTTATTACATGGGAACACATTTAAGCACCTACAATAATGGCAGGATTTTACTTTTTATAAAATTTTTTTAATATTTATTTTTGAGAGAGAGTGTGCATTCACGGGGGAGGGGCAGAAAGAGAGAGGGACAGAGGATCAGAAGCAGGCTCTGTGCTAACAGCAGAGAGCCTGATGTGGGGCTCAAACTCACAAACCATGAGATCATGACCTGAGCTGAAGTCAGATGCTTAACTGACTGAACTACCCAGGGACCCCAATATGACAGGATTTTAAAGGGAATTAATACATTTAATATTAGTGTGCTCTATAACAAAGAGTTTGCACATTAGTTCTTAATCCATGGAACAGAATCAATCTGTGATTCTTTTTTTTTTTTTTAAGTTTATTTATTTACTTTGAGAGAGACAGAGTGAGAGAAAAAGAGAGCACCGGCAGGAGATGGGCAGAGAAAGAGAGAGAGGATGCAAAGCCAGCTCTGTGCTGTCTGATGTGGGGCTTGATCCCACGAACCATGAGATCATGACTTGAACTGAAATCAAGAGTCAGATGGTTAACTGACTGAGCCACCCTGCACCCCCAATTTGTGTAATTTCTACAACAATGTAAGGGACTGGACTGGTTAGTATGAACTCTAGAAGGAAGTTTGAGGCATGGAGAACCATAAATACCTCCTAGATATTTGGACATTGGCTAGAACGACTTTTTTTCCTCCTTACCTGCCTTGCTTTCCATAGCAGTTGTTGGCCTTAGACAGCTGTGTTTACTTGTCCATAAAAAAAAGTTCAATGGGTACCCAAACTAGTGCATGAATGTTTGAGGAAATAAGATACTTGAATAGATTCAAGCATCTTCTCACAACATACTTTTTACGATGATTTTTAAAAATATTTATTTATTTTTGAGAGAGAGATAGAGTGCAAGTGGGGGAGGGGCAGAGAGAGAGGGAGACACAATCTGAACCAGGCTCCAGGCTCTGAGCTGTCAGCACAGAGCCCAATGCAGGGCTTGAACCCATGAACCGTGAGATCATGACCTGAGCCAAAGTCAGATGCTTAACTGACTTTAAAGTCAGAAACTTTAACTGAGCCACCCAGGTGCCCCTAGATGACTTTTTTTTTTTTTTTAAGTTTACTTTTGAGAGAGACAAAGACAACGTGGGCTGGAGAGCAGAGAGAGAGAGGGAGAGAGATAGAATCCCAAGCAGGTTCTGTGCTGTGAACACAGAGCCCGACGCTGGGCTCAAACTCATGAAACTTTGAGATCATGACCTGAGCTGACATCCAAGAGCCAAACGCTTAACCGCTGAGCCACCCAGGTGTCCCACAACATGTCTTTAGGACTTACAAAGGTTGGGCACTTGGGTGTCTCACTTGGTTAAGCGTTTGGCTCTTGATTTCGGGTCTTGGTTCGTGGGTTCAAACTGCACATTGGGCTCTGTCCTGGGCACTGGATCTTGCTTGGGATTCTCTCTCCCTCTTTCTCCTTGCCCCTCCCCTGCTTGCTTGTTCTTTTTTTCAAAAATAAATAATAAAAAAGGGAAAAATACTAACTTTTCAGGGAGACCTGGCTAATGACACCTTTATCAAATATATACTTAAGTGATGGGGCAAATCAGTAGTATGTGCCTCTTGGTATGATGAACAGTGGTATTTCTGTCCAAATTGTATAACCTGAAGCTAATCATAAGAAACATCAGACAATCCATATTGGGACATTCTACAAAATGGCCTGTACTCTTCAAAAGTGTCAAAGTCTCAAAAGACAAATAAGCGTTGAGGAATTGTTCTAGATTAGAGACTATAGAACCATGCTTGCTAAATATAATATATGATCTGATATTGGCCATGGCTCAGGGAAAAAACTATAAAAGACATTATTGGGATAAGTGGCTGAATTTGAATGTGGACTGTGGGTTAGATAATAATATAGCAATGTTAAATCTTGATTTTGGTAATTTTACTGTGATTGTGGAAGAGAACGTCTTTGCTCTTTGGAAACGCATCTTGAAATATTTAGAGGTAAAGGAGCACAGTGTCTCCAGCTCTATCTCAAATATAAACACACATATACACATAAAGAGAGGGAAGAAGGGAAAACAAATGGAGCAAAATGTAAATAAAGGGTGAATCTGGGTAAATGCTATCAGGGATTTCCTTGTATTATTTTTGTAATGTTTCTTTAAGTTTGAAAGTATGTAAAAATAAATTTATGGCCTCTATTCATTGTTTTGACTTTGGAATCTTATAAGATAGGTTTTTTGATTGACTCTGAAACTTATTTTGATAAATATTTATAAAGATATGGCAACTATGTCTGTTATTGTGAGTTATATTTAAAAAAATTCAAACATATACTCTGGTAGGCAGAAAAATGGACCTCCAAAAACATCCATGTTTTAATTCTTGGAACCTGTGAATATGTTACCTTACATAGCTAAAGGAACTTGGACTAGGTGATTAATGTTAAAGAAGACCCTGAGGTGGGGAGGTTATCCTGGATTATCTGGGTCCGCTCAGTTTAATGACAAAGGTTCTTAAAAGTAGAAGAGGGAGACAGAAGAGAGTGTTAAAGAAATGTGGTTATGTAAGCAGGGTCAGAGAGATACAGAGTATCTGGCTTTGAAGGAGGAAGTGGACCACAATCCAGGGAATGTGGATGACTTAGAAGTTCACAAAGATGTGGCATGAAAACAGACACTCAGAACAGTGGAACAGAATAGAGAACCCAGAAATGGACCCACAAACGTATGGCCAACTAATTTTTGACAAAGCAGGAAAGAATATCCAATGGAATAAGGACCGTCTCTTCAGCAAATGGTACTGGGAAAACTGGACAGCAACATGCAGAAAAATGAACCTGGACCACTTTCTTACACCATTCACAAAGATAAACTCAAAATGGATGAAAGACCTAAATGTAAGATAGGAAGCCATCAAAATCCTAGAGGAGAAAACAGGCAAAAACCTCTTTGACCTCGGCAGCAGCAGCTTCTTACTTGACATGCCTCCAGAGGCAAGGGAAACCAAAGCAAAAAATGAACTATTGGGACCTCATCAAGATAAAAAGCTTCTGCACAATGAAGGAAGTAATCACCAAAACTAAAAGGCAACCAACGGAATGGAAGAAGATATCTGCAAATGAAGTACCATAAAGATCAGATAAAGGGTTAGTATCCAAAATCTATAAAGAACTTACGAAACTCAACACCCAAAAAACAAATAATCTAGTGAAGAAACGGGCAAAAGACATGAGTAGACACTTCTCCAAAGAAGGCATCCAGATGGCCAACTGACACATGAAAAACTGCTCAACATCACTCGTCATCAGGGAAATAAATACAAATCAAAACCACAATGAGATATCACCTCACACCTGTCAGAATGGCTAACATTAACAACTCAGGCAACAACAGATGTTGGCGAGGATGCAGAGAAAGAGGAACCCTTTTGCACTGCTGTTGGGAATGCAAACTGGTGCAGCCACTCTGGAAAACAGTACGGAGGTTCCTCAAAAAATTAAAAATAGAATTACCCTACGACCCAGCAACTGCACTACTAGGTATTTATCCAAGGGATACAGGTATGCTGTTTCGAAGGGACACATGCACCCCAATGTTTATAGCAGCACTATCAACAACATCCCAAGTATGGAAAGAGCCCAAATGCCCAATGATGGATGAATGGATAAAAAGATGTGGTATATATATACAATGGAGTATTACTAGTCAATCAAAAATGAAATCTTGCCATTTGCAACTATGTGGATGGAACTAGAGGCTATTATGCTAAGTGAAATTAGTTGGAGAAAGACAAATATCATATGACTTCACTCATATGAGGACTTTAAGATACAAAACAGATGAACATAAGGGAAGGGAAGCAAAAGTAATATATAACCAGAGAGAGGGGGACAAAGCATAAGAGACTCTTAAATATGGAGAACAATCAGAGGATTGCTAGAGGGGGTTGTGGGAGGGGGGATGGGCTAAATGGATAAGGGACATTAAGTAATCTTCTCCTGAAATCATTGTTGCACTATATGCAAACTAACTTGGATGTAAATTAAAAAATAAATTAAAAAAAAAGTTTGCAAAGACAAGGAAATGTATTCTAGAACTTCAAGAAAGGGGTGCATCCCTGCTGATCACCTTGATGTTAGCCTGGTGAGATTCAAGTCAGAGTTCTAACATACAGAATTGAAAAATGATAGATTTGCATTGTTTTTAAGCCACTAAATTTGTGTTAATTTGTTATAGCAGCAATAGAAAACTAATACATGTACAGAAATAGAGAAAAAATATATATAACCTTTATGCACCCATTATTTAGCTTCAATGATCATCAGTTCATGGCCAGTCTTGTTTCATTTTTACTTCTTCAGTTCCCTCCCTAGTTCCTCTTTACTCATTAATTTTGTAAAGTTTTTATTTTTAAATATTTTATTTTTAAGTAATCTCTACACTCAATATGCTGCTTGAATTTACAACCCTGAGATTAAGAGTTGCCTGCCAGGTGCCCCTTAAGTTTTTATTTTAATCACCCAATGCTTGTCATGACACGTGCACCCCTTAATCCCTATTACCTATTTCACCCATCCTCACCACCCCCACTTCTGCTCTGATAACCGTAAGTTTGTTCTCTATAGTTAAGAGTCTGTTTCTTGGTTTGTCTCTTGTTCTTTTTTAATTCCCCTTTGCTCGTTTCTTATTATTATTATCATCATTAGCATTCTTAATTTACATCCAAGTTAGTTAACATATAGTGTAATAATGGTTTCAGGAATAGAATTTAGTGGTTCATCGCTTAACGTATAACGTCCAGTGCTCATCCCAACAAGTGCCCTCCTTAATGCCCTTTGCCCATTTAGCCCATCCCACCACCCAGACCCCTCCAACAACCCTCAGTTTGTTCTCATGGTTTGTCTCCCTCCCTGTTTTTGTATTATTTTTGTTTCCCTTCCTTTATGTTAATCTGTTTTGTATCTTAAATTCCACACATGAGTGAAGTCATATGATACTTATCTTTCTGTGACTGACTTGTTTCGCTTAGCATAATACACTCTAGTTTCATCCATGTTGCAAATGGTAAGATTTCATTCTTTTTGATCGCTGAGTAATATTCCGTTGCATATATGTACCACATATTTAACCATTCATCAGTCAATGGATATTTGGGCTCTTTCTATACTTTGTCTATCATAGGTAGTGCTGCTATAAACATTGGGGTGCATGTGTCCCTTTGAAACAGCATACCTGTATCCCTTGGATAAATACCTAGTAGTGCAGTTGCTGGGTCATAGGGTAGTTCTATTTTTAATTTTTTGAGGAACCTCCATACTGTTTTCCAGAGTGGCTGCACCAGTTTGCATTCCCACCAGCAGTGCAAAAGGGTTCCTCTTTCTCTGCATCCTCGCCAACATCTGTTGTTGCCTGAGTTGTTAATGTTAGCCATTCTGACAGGTGTGAGGTGATATCTCATTGTGGCTTTGATTTGTATTTCCCTGATGATGAGTGATGTTGAGCAGTTTTTCATGTGTCTGTTAGTCATTTGGATGTCTTCTTTGGAGAAGACCTGTTTTTGCCCATTTCTTCACTGGATTATTTCTGTTTTGGGTGTTGAGTTTCATAAGTTCTTTATAGATTTTGGGTACTAATCCTTTATCTGATACTTCATTTGCAGATATCTTCTCCCATTCCATTGGTTGCCTTTTAGTTTTGCTGATTATTTCCTTCACTGTGCAGAAGCTTTTTATCTTTTTTTAAAAATCTTTATTTTTTACTTTTAAGAGAGAGAGAGAGAAGCAGAGTGCAAGCAGGGGAGGAACAGAGAGAGAGGGAGACACAGAATCGGAAGCAGGCTCCAGCCTCTCAGCTGTCAGCACAGAGCCTGACATGGGCTTGAACTCACAAACCGTGAGATCATGACCTGAGCCAAAGTCAGATGCTTATCCAACTGAGCTAGCCAGGTGCCCTGAAGCTTTTTTATCTTGATGTGGTCCCAATAGTTCATTTTTGCTTTGGTTTCCCTTGCCTCTGGAGGCATGTCAAGTAAGATGTTGCTGCTGTCAAGGTCAAAGAGGTTTTTGCCTGTTTTCTCCTCTAGGATTTTGATGGCTTCCTGTCTTACATTTAAGTCTTTTATCCGTTTCGAGATTATTTTTGTGCATGGTGTAGGAAAATGATCCAGCTTCATTTTTCTGCATGTCACTGTCCATTTTCCCAGCACCAGTTGCTGAAGAAATGGTCTTTATTCCATTGGATATTCTTTCCTGCTTTGTCAAAGATTAGTTGGCCATATGTTTGTGGGTCCATTTCTGGGTTCTCTATTTTGGGTTCTCCATTGATTTTTGTGTCTGTTTGTGTGTTAGTACCATACCGTCTTGATGATTACAGCTTTGTAATACAGCTTGAAGTCTGGGATTGTGATGCCTTCAGCTGTGGTTTCCTTTTTCAGGATTGCTTTGGCTCTTCGTGTCTTTTCGGGTTCCATATGAATTTTAAGATTGTTTATTCTAGCTCTGTGAAGAATGCTGATGTTATTTTTGATAGGGATTGCATTGACTATGTAGATTGCTTTGGGTAGTGTTGACATTTTAACAATATTTGTTCTTCAATACATGAGCATGGAATGTTTTTCCATTTTTTTGTGTCATCTTCAATTTTTTTCATAAACTTTAGATTTTTTACCTCTTTGTTTAGGGTTATTCCTAGGTATTTTATGGTTTTTGGTGCATCATTTGTTTTGTTTCTTAAGTTCCACATATGAGTGAAATCATGTGGTATTTGTCTTTCTCTGACTTATTTCACTTAGCATTATACTCTTTATCTCCATCCATGTTGTTGCAAATGGCAAGATTTCATTCTTTTTTTTTTTTTTTTTTTTAATTTTTTTTTTCAACGTTTATTTATTTTTGGGACAGAGAGAGACAGAGCATGAACGGGGGAGGGGCAGAGAGAGAGGGAGACACAGAATCGGAAACAGGCTCCAGGCTCTGAGCCATCAGCCCAGAGCCTGACGCGGGGCTCGAACTCACGGACCGCGAGATCGTGACCTGGCTGAAGTCGGACGCTTAACCAACTGCGCCATCCAGGCGCCCCTCATTCTTTTTTTTTTAAGGCTGAATAATATTCCTCTGTGTGTGTGTGTGTGTGTGTGTGTGTGTGTGTGTGTGTGTCTGTTTGTGTGTGTGTATGTGCGTGTACACACCACATTTTCTTTATCCATTCATCATTTGATGGACACTTGGGATGCTTCCATATCTTGGCCATTGTAAATAATGCTGCTATAAACGTAGGGATGCATAATACTTTGAATAAGTGTTTTTGCATCCTGGGCTGGTTCACCCCCTCTTTAGGCAACTTCGTGGTCCCCCGCTCCCAGGAGGTCACCATATTGATGCCAAACTTAGTGCAGACACCCAATTGGAATAGCGTGCCACAGCCCAGAATTCCTGGGCTCAAGCAATCCTCCTGCTTCAGCCTGAGTAGCTGAGACTACAGGTGCATGCCACCACACCTGGCTGAATTAGTGTTTTTGTATTCTTTGGGTAAATACCTAGTAGTGTAATTACTGGATCATAGGATAGTTCTATTTTTAACTTTCTGAGCAACTTCCATACTGTTTTCCACAGTTGCTGCAGCAGTTTGCATTCCACCAATAATACATGAGGGTTCCTGTTTCTCTATATCCTGACCAACATCTGTTGTTTCCTGTGTTGTTGATTGTGTAGCCATTGTGACAGGTGTGAGGTGATGCCTTATTGTAGTTTTGATTTGCGTTTCCCTGATGATGAGTGATGTTGAGCATCTTTTCATGTGTATGTTGGCTATTTGTATGTCTTTGCAGAAGTTTTTATTCATGTCTTCTGTCCATTTTTGATTGGATTATTTGTTTTGGGTGTATTGTATAAGTTTTTTTAAAATATATTTTAGATACTAACCCTTTATTTGATATAGCATTTGCAAATATCTTCTCGTATTCTGTAGGTTACCCTTTAGTTTTGTTGATTGTTTCCTTTGCTGTGTAAGAAGCTTTTTACTTTGATGTAGTCCCAGTAGTTTATTTTTGCTTTTGTCTCTCTTGCCTCAGGGGACCTATCTAGAAAAAAGTTGCTACAGCCAGTGTCAGAGAAACTACCATCTGTGCTCTCTCTTCTAGCATTTTTATGGTTTTAGGTCTCACATTTAGGTCTTTAATCCATTTTGAATTTATTTTTGTGTATGGTGTAAGAAGGTGGTCCAGTTTCATTGTTTTGCATGGAGCTGTCCAGTTTTCCCGCACCATTTGCTGAAGAGACTGCCTTTTTTCCATTGGATATTCTTTCCTGCTTTGTCGAAGATTAATTGACCATATAATTGTGAGTTTGTTTTTGGGTTTTGTATTCTGTTCTATGAACTATGTGTCTATTTTTGTGGCAGTACTATATTCTTTTCATTACTGCAGTTTTGTAATATAACTTGAGGTCTGGAATTGTGATCCCTCCAGCTCTGATTTTTCAGGGTTGCTTTGTGTATTTGGAGTCCATATAAATTTTAGGATTGTTTGTTCTAGTAATGTGAAAAATGCTGGTGGTAATTTTGTTTTTTTTAAAACAAAAATTTTGAGAGAGAGAGAGAGAGGCATGTTTGTGTGTGAGAGGGGCAGAGAGAGAGGGAGAGAGAGACAGTCCTAAGTAGGCCCCACACTGTCAGCACAGAGCCCCATGTGGGGCTTGAATTCATGAACTGTGAGATCATGACCTAAGTGGAAATCAAGAATCGGCCACTTAACTTACTGAGCCATCCAGGCTCCTCTGGTGGTATTTTGATTGAGATTGCCTTAAATGTGTGGATTGCTTTGGGTAGTATAGACATTTGAACAATATTTGTTCTTCTAATCCATGAGCATGGAATGTCTTTCCATTTCTTTGTGTTATCTTCAGTTTCTTTCATCAGTGTTCATAATTTTCAGAGTATAGGTCTTTTACCTCTTACCTTTTACCTTTGGTTAGGTTTATTCCTAGGTGTCTTATTATTTTCAGTGCAATCTACTCATTATTTTGATGCAAATCCCAGGAATATCTTTTCATTTGTAAACAGTTCAGTATTTGTCTCTGTAACCAACACAGTGACAGTACCATTATCCCACATAAAAATGGAGAATATTTAAGTATTGATTTTAATATTGAGAAATTCGGCAAGAAAAAAACACAGTTGATTCTGAGAATGGCTTGTTATGACATGTTTAAAAACTCTTCTGATACATTGTTTACACTATAATTATAAGCATAATTTTCATTTTATTATGTCTATAGCTTTTATAACATAATTAAAAGTTTAATAGTTTAGTAGACAGTAAAATTGGATTTTTAATTTATTTTAAAATGCCTATTTCCTTTTAAGATATAGAGAAGTTGGTAGTTCATATTTTAAATTAGGAATTTATTATATAAAAATATGGAAAATTAGATTTAATTTCTGCATAAAATACATATTTCCTTCTTTTAGGTTGCTGCAAATAAGAATACCTTTCTCCAGTTACAAAATAATACCCAAATATGCAGTTTAAATCTGCCTACTGACGGAAGTGCTAGAGAAATTAATCATGGGCATAATTACAATGGAAAACACTGTCTTGAAGCATCTGTAATGGCAACATTAGATCCACCTCATACAGGTAAGACTGCTTTTTATTGATTAGGTTTACACTTGACCAGTTGTAGTACAGTATTATTTAAGTTGACTATTTTCAAAATTGAATGTTCTATTTGAAAAGTGTTGAAATACCCCTAAGTTCTTGGCAATTTGTTTTTTTGTTGCCACAATTTCTTTTTTCAGTCTTTTTTTAATTTTTTTTTTATTTTGAGAGACAGCATGTGCAGGAGAAGGGCAGAGAGAGAGAGGGAGAGTGAGAATCCTAAGCAGGCTCCACACTGTCAGTGAAGAGCCCGATGTGGGGCTTGAACCCATGAACCATGAGATCACAACCTAAGCCAAATCCAAGAGTCAGATGCTTAACCAACTGAGCTACCCAGGCACCCTATGTTGTCATAATTTCTTTAATTATTGGATTGATAACCATGTAACTCAAATCTTGTACTTTATAGTAGGTATCTAAGACTGTTAATTGTAAACTTGTTGGTCAAACATGGTCTTTTCCTCAAGTACCAAAATAAATTGTTTATTTAAAAAAAATTTTTTTTTTTTAACATTTATTTATTTTTGAGACAGGGAGAGACAGAGCATGAACAGGGGAGGGTCAGAGAGAGGGAGACACAGAATATGAAGCAGGCTTTAGGCTCTGAGCTGTCAGCACAGAGCCCGACGCGAGGCTAGAACTCATGGACCGCAAGATCATGACCTGAGCCGAAGTCGGCCGCCTAACCGACTGAGCCACCCAGGCACCCCAATAAATTCTGTTTAAAGGTTTGATTAAAATTTTTTTTTAAAAACCATGTTGGGGCACGTGGCTAGCTCAGTAGGTAGAGTATACAACTCTTTATCTCAGAGTCATGAGTTCAAGCCCCATGTTGAGCATGGAGCCTACTTTAAAAAAATTTAAAAAAATTTTAAAACCATGTTAACAGTGCTAAGTTGGAGAGGTGAACTTGAAATGAATAAAATTGTTAATTCATAATAGTCCATAGAGTACCTCCAAATCAGATTTGTATTATGAGGGTATGTAATTGAAGGAGAACCAAGGATTTAACAGATGCTCCCTCCCTGCATTGTTGAATTGGGTTAAAATAATGATTATGTTTCTTTTTGTACCTGTCAGAGATTAATATTCTACAAGTAATTAAAAGAATAGAGTTGTATACTAGTGTTTATTTGACCTTGTGAAAGACAACATTAAGACTACATTTTTCCAAATGACATTTTATTCATTTTTTGCTTGAATAAACAGATTCAGGGAGAGAGCCCCATCTGCTGGTCTATAGGAGAGTAATTGTCATTCTCAAGATACCAGTGCTAATCAATAAGATTCCTTAAGCACTTAACCCTTTTTGAAGGAACTTCTTGAGCTTTGTGATGATTAGTACATTTACCTCTGAATGGGTTAGTTTCTTCTTGTGGGACAAAGGAATTCTGTGTTTTCCTAACTGGCTAGGATCTTCAGTTTCATTTATGTGCTCCTTGTAACTTTTCAAAAGCTGTTACTGGAGTCAAGACAAAGTTGAAAAGGGCTTTTGGAGCTGAATCTAGGGATCTGAAATCCCTAGAGACAGCTCTGGCTATGGCACTTTAGCTGCTGTGCTGTCTCACTGATTTAGTCTCTCCTTCTTTTTTCCTTTTCTCCCTTCCTCTTATTTTCCTTCCATCTTTGTTAAGTGGATATCCTGTTTTCCCAGGTTTTCTTCTCTACTGTCAAGCTGGTGGCAGATAACGATCCATGAATGCCTCTTTCTTTTCTATTACGGTAGCTAATCTTCACCAGAGAGTGATATTTAGACTCTGTAATACATTCTGTGTTACTGATTTGCTGCTTTATTTTTGTTCTGTAGTTTCTCACTCTCTAACCTGCTAAATATTAGGAGGGAGTTAAGAGTTAAGATAAATTGAAGAGGGAGTTAATTTACTCAACCCTTAATCCCTTAATCCCTTCTCTGATTTGGTACATTCACTGGACTGGGGAACCTTTGCCAACCTCCTGACACCCTCCTGCCTCTCATTCAGAGAGAGGTTAATTGGGGAAAAGAGCATTGTGAAAAACATCTTGCTTTCTGTGGTGAATTACTAGAGAAGGATGTTGTGTGAGGAGAAGTATGGAGATGAGAGATCCATGTAGTATACATTCACCTTTTCACATCTTTTTAATCCTACACATAATCCACCTTGAAGTACGGTCCAAATCTGTTTGTCCCAGTTAAAATATGTCGTCATTTTCCCCTATCCCTTTTTATTTTGAAAAATTTCCTATATGTAGAGAAGTTGAAAGAATAATTATTATCCTAAATTCTGCATTTGTTAATCTTTTGCTTCTCCCTCCCTTATATGTCCCTTTTTTTTCTGGATCATTTGAAAATAAGTTGCAGATGTCATGCCACATCATCTCTAAATACTTCAGCTTATATTTCTTAAAATTTCTTAGTAGTAATTCATAATATTTAATATATACTTCATCATTAATATCATTTTTGCATAAGCTGATTTAAGTTTGGTTTCTTTCTCAACTGAAAGTTCCCTGATGAGTATACTTTCACTCCATTGAACTTCACTGAGCGCTTCAGGTCTCTTTATAAACCCTGTTCCTTTGCAGATAATAGTCCCTATGTGAGAAAGAAGATGTAGATCTACCACTAATGACTTCACCTATGGCTCAGGGTATGTGCCTTATTTGGAGATGTGCTAGAAGCGCCCACTCTGTCTTAAAAAAATTATTTCATTCATTCATTCATTCATTCATTCATTCATTCATTCATTATTTTTGTCTACTGCCTCTGCTGTTTGCCTAGTCTTGAGAAAATTAAAGCCTGGATTTAATTGTGTTCCCTAAAAAGATGTCTTTAAGTCGTAACCTATGGTACCTGCGAATGTGACCTTATGTGGAAATAGGGTCTTTGCAGTTGTAATCAACTTAAGATGAGGTCATACTGTGTTAGGCCCTAAATCACAAAGCTGGTGTCCTTGTGAGGAGAGAGAGACACAGAAACACAGAGGGAAAGACCACATGATGACGAAGGCGGAGATTGGAGTAGCTGCAAGCCAAGGAGCACCAAGGATTGTTGGCAACCACCAGAAGCTTTCTAGAAAGTGGCAAGGAAGGATTCTCCCCTAAAATCTTCAGAGAGCAAAAGGCTTTGCTGACACCTAATTTTGAACATCTGGTCTCCAGATTTTGAGAGAATAAATTCTGTTGTTTAAGCCACCTAGTTTTTGGTACTTTGTTATGGCAGTCTTCAAAAATTAATATAGGAAGTTCTAGACCTCCTGATATTCAGAACTGTATTTACTTTCTTCAGAAACCGAGAAATTGTTTCATTCTTTCTGATTCCTTCTCATTCTGATGAACTATAAGGTGAGACTTAGTTCTCCCTCAAACTGTTCAACCACACTATCTTGTGTTGTATGTATTTACCTGACCCTGTTTCACCTAAGGCAAGAACTTTCTCTTCAGGTTTTAAAACAAAAATTTTTAAGTTTATTTATTTGAGAGAGAATGAGCACAAGCGGGGGGGGGGAGCAGAGGGGAGAGAGAGAATTCCAAGCAGGCTCCATGCCATCAGTGCACAACTTGATGTGGGGCTTGAATTCACAAACCCGTGAGATCATGACCTAAGCCGAGATCAAGAGTCGGATGCCCAACTGACTCTGTTACCCAGGCACCCCTGTTGCACCCCTGTTGTTCAGGTTTTAAATCAAATAGTATGAATTCAAAAACAATTTATGACTGAATGAAAGGATCTTAGAAAACTTGTAGTTAAGTCCTTTGGGTAAGTCTTTTGGCTTTGAAATGCTTCAGAGAAGTCCAGTAGTCAAGAAGAAGCTACTGGAACATTATAGTTTTCAGGGTTTGGTGATATTTGAGAGAACAGTTCCAAAAAGTGGAACAAAAGTCATATTGTAGTAGGTAACTAATGAGTGGAAACAGGCAAATGAAGTTAATATAAGTAAATGAAGTATGTAAAAATAAATTTGGTTGTGAAGGGAAGGAATAGTATCCTGAGAGAGAGCAGGGTACCAGGACGTGGTAGTTGTTGTTTTTTGTTGTTGTTGTTTTTGGGATTTTATGTTTTAAGTAATCTCTACATCCAACATGGGGCTTGAATCCACAACCCTGAGATCCAAAGTTGCACACTTGGGTCCCCTGGGTGGCTCAGTTGGTTAAGTGTCCGACTCTCGGTTTTGGCTCAGTTCATGATCTCATGTTTTGTTTTAGTTCCAACCCCGTGTTGGGCTCTGCACTGACAGTGTGGAGCCTGCTTGGGCTTCTCTCTCTCCCTCTCTCTCCCTCTCTCTCCCTCTCTCTCCCTCTCTCTCCCTCTCTCTCCCTCTCTCTCCCTCTCTCTCCCTCTCTCTCTGACCCTCCCCTGCTCACGCTGTCTCTGTCTCTCTCAGAATAAATAAACTTAAAAAAAAAAAAAAGTTGCACTCTCTACTGACTGAGCCAATCTTGTTTAAAAGTAGTATGGTATAGGCTGTCAGGAATGAGGTAGTGAAGAGGGGAAGATTAAGGATATAAAAAGGGAGTGATAAAATCTTTCTCTGGTGTAGATATTAGATAAGTATTTTTCAATTGGGTTTGAAGTCCCTGGAGATGATTGGGTGTATTCTCAGGTGTTTATAAATTCTTAGAGAAGCTTAGAATTTTGTATTTTCTTTTAACTGATATGAATAAATGCATGTAAGCATATGCTGGATCTTTTAGATGGCCACCTTATATAATTATTATAAGTTTTCATGTCTTCAAATGAGAAGAGGGCTGAACAGAATGTGTTAGTGGTCTACTCCTACCAAATGCAGTTTTTATATATTCACTTAAGATGGTCTAACAATTGACCCATTGTATATCTTGTTGAAAAGAAAACTTGTTGAAAATAACCTGTGCCAAATCTGTTGGTATTATATTTATGTCATGAATAACGGTTTAATTTCAGTAAGGTATCACTATCATATTAAATTAATGTGATTTTTAATTTTATTGGTTTTATATTTAGTTTATAAATGTTTAATTTTTTATTGTAATAAAATATGCATAACATAGAATTCACCATTTTAACTATTTGAAGTGTACAACTGAGTGGCATTTAGCATATTTACAATGTTTTGCAACAGTCACCACTATCTAATTCCAGTTTCATGATGCTAAAAGAAAACCTAGACCAATTAAGCAATCAGTTCTCCACTCCCCACTTCTACATAGCCCCTGGCAACCACCAGTCTGCTTCCTGTCTCTATGGATTTGCCTGTTTTGGATATTTCATATGAATAGAATTATAAAATGTAGTTCTTCATGACTTAAAACAACAAGTAATGCATCACATGGTAAGGAATTTAGAAGGCGTGAAGAATATAATAAAAAAAACTCCCTTCCCTGATCTGTAGCCATGTAGTTCTCTAGAGGCAAACTAGTTTTCAATTTTAGGGTGTCTTTTTGGAGATATTCTATACATTTTGAATCATATTTGTGTGTATATATTCTCCCCATACAAATGATTGTTCACCTGCTGCAATGTTCTATACATTGCATTTTTACTGTAACAGTATATCTTAGAAATCTTTTTGTCAGTACATTTAGAACTACCTTATGCTGTTTATTTTATTTTTTATTTATTTTTATTTTTCAAATATAATTTATTGTCAAGTTGGTTAACATACTGTGTATAGTGTGCTCTTGGTTTTGGGGGCAGATTCCCTTGATTCATTGCTTACATACAACAACCAGTGCTCATGCCAACAAGTGTCCTCCTCAATGCCCACCACCCATTTTCCCCTCTCCTACAATTCCTCTACTTTCTGCTTTAAAAAAATTTTTTTTTAATGTTTATTTATTTTTGAGAGAGAGAGAGAGAGCCAGTGGGAGAGGGGCAGAGAGAGAGAGAGCCAGTGGGAGAGGGGCAGAGAGAGGGAGATGCAGAATCCAAAGCAAGCCCCAGGCTCTGAGCTATCAGCACAGAGCCTGATGTCGGGCCTGAACCCCACAAACATGAGATCATGACCTGAGCCACCCGGGCGCCCCTAAAAGTTACCAATATTTCATTGTATGGGTATGCCAAATATACTTAACTAGTGCTTTATTAAAGGATATTTATGTTATTTGAGGTCTTTTGTTGTTACAAGCAAAGCTACAACTAATGTCTGTATATTACATACATATGTAAGGATATGTCCATAAATATCCATTTATCCATAGGATAAATACCTTGGAGTAGGGTGCTGGTTTCAAGGTATGTGCATTAACATTTTGATGGATAATAGTCAGTTACCCTCTGCAGAGGTTAGAAGTTTATCCTTCTACCAGCAATGAGCAATGCATGTATCATTTATTATGATGCTTAATCTGTATATGAGTATATACTTATACTTTTTGATATTTGATAATCTAATTGTTAAAAAATATTATTTTGTTGTGCCTTTTAAGTTAAACTTTTTAATGTTATATCTTGAGAATGTTCCCTACTTTGCTCCTGAGGATAAGATCCCCTTGCTAAACAACCCTCCTTATTAGATAGATCAGGTACAGTTTCTGCTTATCTGTGAATAGCAGCTTTCATTTCCCTCCTGGCTGCAGAATTATTTAAATAAGTCTGTAGGAGCTGGGGGACACCTCACCCTCTTGGTACTGCAAAGCCTGCCTCCCACACCCCTGGTAGTTCACTGTGTTCTGGAGGGCATCCCCTCTGTGACCCTACGTGAATATGGCAGTCTTCCTCCCCGACACTGTGAGTATATGTGACTACTGTTTTTTGTACCTGTTCAGTGTCAGGTGTTATGTGTTTGGCCATCCCTATAACCCTAGAAAAGGAATCCTTTCCTCACCAACTAGATAAATAGAGGCAGTTAAAACAAGGAGACGTGTTTTTCTAAGGAGCTTTACTCAGTTTCTCTGAGAGTCTTACAACTCCTGCCATCCCTCCTCCCAGGGCTAAAAATTACTGGTGTATAAACTTTGTGGGATGTATTTACTAACCTCTTTTGGAAAGTTTCTTCATTGCCTAGCATATTAAGCATGTTAAGTTTGGTCTGAATTTCCTCAGTTACTTGGATTGGGTGCAAAATGGAAGTATTCCTGTTTGAACAGAGCTTTAAACTGGGAATTTGCTTTATGCTTTTGGAGGACTGATGTAGAATAATTGAAATAATGGTGTTCAGTGTCTAGTTTTGGGGGAATGAATTGTGTGTGTTCATATGTTGGCTCTTTGAAGGCTCATTTAAAAACAAAATGTGAAGTGGTGATTTAAGCAAGATAAAATAGGCAAATGGGATAAGCACAATGGAAAGAAAGATAACACAGTTCTTTAGATACCAGTTGATACGCTTTTAAGTTTATGTATTAATAAAAATAGTGGCTTATATAATTGAATTTTACTGGCATGTGTAGCTAGAAATTCTAGGCTTCAGGGTTGACTGGTCTAGCAGTTTAAAGGATGTCATCATGAGCCCAGTTCTTTCTCTTTTTCTCATCTGTCATCCACAGGATTGGCTTCATTGTTAAACTGGTTCCCCTCATGTTAAGTAATAGATTTCAGCAATCATTGGGGCCATATACTTCTTTTTTTCTCATCTATCTGTTGGCAGGCAGATGTGCCCTACTCATAATCATTAAATAACTGTTCTTAACTTCATGCTGATATTGTGCCACTTTATTGTGACCAGAGGGATTCCTAACTTTAGACCTATATTACCACTGTAAGGAAGATTTACTGGTTTCTGAGAATCATCAATGTACCAGTCAGATACACATTCTTCATTTCTGTCCTTGGGAGTGAGAACTATCTCATCCTAATTTCCTGGCTGCTGCACAATGGAGGAGGAATGGAATGGATGTTAGATACCTCCAATATCCATAATGTTAACTACACTGATAAGTGATTAGTTGAAAAAATGGCTAAAGTAAGTATGAGTAGTTTAGCAACATTTTTAGTATATAAAATTTAACTGAAGGCTAAGTTTCTGCCAACCAGCTTCTGGGACAGAGGCTCCTTTAGTTCAAAAAATACATTTTTTAAAGATTTTACTAAAAATTTTTTAAGGTTATTTGTTTTGAGTGAGAGAGAATGAGTGGGAGAGGGGCAGAGAGAGAGAGAGAGAGAAAATCCCAAGCAGGCTCCATGATGTCAGTGCAGAGCCTGATGCAGGGCTCGATCCCTTGAATCGTGACATCATGAGCTGAACTGAAATCAAGAGTGGGATGCTTAACTGACTGAGTAACCCAAGCGCCCCTAAAGATTTTATTTTTAAGAAGTCTCCATACCCAGTGTGGGGTTCGAACTCACAACTCTGATTTTAAGAATCACATGCTCTACCAACTGAGCCATGTGCCCCTAGTTCAAAATATTTTTTATCCCAAGAATAAGATGTGGCCAGACAGGGAGGTATTCTGTGAAGATGAATGTAAATCTAGATTATATAGAGTAGGTCTGTGATTCATGTAGCATGGTTGTGGTAAAATCTATAATTTGACTCTGTGAGATAATATAAAATATATTTATTGGCCTCTGACCCTGGTTGCTGGCATAGAGCTCCTAAAACTCTTCTAATTTCCTCATTAATGACAATACTAAGAACATTTTCTCATTCTAGTATTTGGTCTTTGACCCTGGTTCCTGACATAGAGTTCCTAAATCCTTTGGAATTTCCTGGGTGATAGTAGTGTCTTTTATTCTAATGAGGTGATTCTTGGTGGGCTCCAAAATGGGGGCTGGTTTTCAGGAAGACCAGTCCATGATTACATGCTGGGAATTTTCAGCTCCACTTCCATTCTTCACACATGGGAAGAGAGTTAGAAATGGAGTTAAATAATACATCATGCCTGACATGAGGAAGTCTCTATAAATAGTATGAGGTTTGGAGAGCTTCTCGGTTGGTGAACATGTGGAGATGCTGGGAGACTGGCTGCCTGGATAGGGCATGGAAGCTCTGTGTCCTTTCCCACGTAACTTGCTCCATGCATTTCTTCCATCTGGATGTTCATCTGTATCCTTTGCCATATCTTTTTATGATAAGTTGGTAAATAGTAAGTAAACTGTTGTTTACTTGGGTTCTGTGAGCTGCTCTAGCAAATTACTTGAATCCCTGGGATTATGGGAACCTCACATTTACAGCCTGTTGGTCAGAAGCACAGATGCGATTCGCGTCTGAAGGGAGGCGTTAGGTTTGTGGGACTGATTCCTTAACCTGTGGGATCTGATGCTATCTGCAGGTAGATAGTGTTAAAATTTTGTTAAATTGTAGGACACCCAGGTGGTGTCACAGAATCACTTGGTGGGGAGAACCTCACATCTTACATCAGAAGTGTGAGTGTGGTGGTTGTCTGAGAGAAGGGTGTAACACAGGAAGAGGACTGAGTTTTTCTTCCTCAGACTCCTTCAGTTCTGTAAGGTTTGCTAAGATCCCTGAAATCTAATTTTTGATTGTCTCAGGTGCTTAATATCACAGAATGTCATCACCAAAGCACAGCGATGAAGTATGAGATATAAATGCTATAGCAGAATGACTCTTAGGGTTTGCATTCACCCTCATTTTTACCCTATTTTTGTGGCAGATTTTGTGGTTTTTTTTTTTTTTTTTTTTGGTTTCGTCTTCCTTACATGTTATATTATGTTCTTATAAAATATTGAATATAATTTTATGTGCCTCCTCAGATTCTCTCAATACCACCTGGCTCCTAGACTGCTCTTCTGTCTCTATAGGCTGATCTGTTGCATAACCTGGGCAGCAGGGCCCTATTCCTTAGTGGCTACCTTCCAACCAGACTGACATTTTGGGAGTGTCTGTTCCTCCTGCCATTTCCAATCTTGGATGAAATACCATAGCACAGGGCTTAGTGCCCTGCACATTTGTGGAGGCTGGATGACACAATCTGGAAGTAGAGTGAAGTTTACTGTGTGTGGGATCAACTTTGACTAATGGGAAATAGGAGACAGGAGAGAACCTTCCAGATATATTCCTCTTTTTCCTCTGTGGACCACTCTGAGGTATGTTCTTTTTTGTAGACTATTATCAGTAAATGTTCCAAGGAGGGTACCAAGTAAATGCATTTGCCAAGTGGCCTACTGTATCTTTTCATAGCTTGTTGTAAAGTGCTAGTCACTGACTTTGCTTTACACAGTTCTTGCCTCAGCTCCCACCTCCTTTTTTTTTTTTTTTTTTACATTTATTTATTTATTTTTGGGACAGAGAGAGACAGAGCATGAACGGGGGAGGGGCAGAGAGAGAGGGAGACACAGAATCGGAAACAGGCTCCAGGCTCTGAGCCATCAGCCCAGAGCCTGACGCGGGGCTCGAACTCCCGGACCGCGAGATCGTGACCTGGCTGAAGTCGGACACTTAACCGACTGCGCCACCCAGGTGCCCCTCCTTTTTTTTTATTAACCTTTGGTGTCCTGGGTAAGAAACTCCCAAATAAAGCCACCAGCACTCTAATCATTGCTTTAGGCTCTGGTTGCCAGAGAATTTGGGCTAAGACAGATTAATAAGGTATAATTTCTCACCTTTTTTTTTTTTCGACTATCCTAAGATGTAGAAATAATTTCAGTAGTCACAGTGCTTTTTTTGCTTAAAGTTCATGGAAAAAAAAAAATCACCCCTACTCCACAGTTATTTCTTATTGTTAAATTTAATAGCTGTAATTATCTACATTCTATTTTTAATGACTAAAGAGTTAAAATGTATTAACTCATTTTTATTCTTAATGATAATTTTGGTGATTATTAAACATAAAGAAAAGTTGAAAGAATTGTACCCATGTACTGAGCACCCTTATACCCATTACCTGATTCTGCAATTAAAGTTTTACTATATTTGCTTTATTACATACCCAT
This sequence comes from Puma concolor, assembly GCF_028749965.1. Classification (NCBI taxonomy): domain Eukaryota; kingdom Metazoa; phylum Chordata; class Mammalia; order Carnivora; family Felidae; genus Puma; species Puma concolor. The sequence continues at coordinate 42,650,935 of NC_141684.1, forward strand.
CTATTCATTGGTCTTGTTTAAAAAAAATTTTTTTTAAGAAGCTTATGCCCAACATGGGGCTTGAACTCACAACCCCAAATCAAGGGTCACATACTCTGTTGACTGAGCCAGCCAGGTACCCCAGTCTTTCTTACTTTTATTTATTTACTTTATTATTATTATTATTATTATTATTATTATTATTTTTAAATATTTATTTTTCAGTGAGAGACAGAGACAGAACGTGAGCAGGGGAGGGGCAGAGAGAGAGGAAGACACAGAATACCTAAGAACCCCAGGCTCTGAGCTGTCAGCATAGAGCCGGACATGGGACTCAAACCCACAAACCATGAGATCATGACCTGAGCCAAAGTTGGACACTCAACTGACTGAGCCACCCAGGCAGCCCAGTCTAGCTTACTTTTAAAAATTGATATAAAAAAACTTTTATTGTTGGGAGTATAGTTGATTTCATTAGTTATATTAGTTTCAGGTGTACAGCATAGTGATTTGACAAGCTGTACATTATTCAGTGCTCACCATGATAAAATGTAGTCACCATCTGTCACCATACAACATTATTACAATATTATTCACTATATTCCCAATGCTATATATTTTTATTTCCATGACCTATTTTATAACTTAAAGTTTATACCTCTTAATCCCCTTCACCTATTTTGCCCATTCCTCTACTCCCCTCCCCTCTGGCAACTACTAGTTTATTCTCAGTTTTCATGAGTCTGTTTCTGTTTTCTTTTGTTTGTTCATTTGTTTTTTAGATGCACATGGAAGTGAAATCATGGTTTTTGTTTTTGTCTGACTTATATTACTTAAGATGATAAGATACCCTTTGTGACCATCTATGTTGTTACAAATGGCAAGATCTCATTCTTTTTTTTTTTTATGGCTGAGTAATATTCTAGTGTGTGTGTGTGTGTGTGTGTGTGTGTGTGTGTGTGTGTGTGTGTGTGTACCACATATTCTGTATTCATACATCTATCAGTGGGCACTTAGGTTGCTTCTGTATCTTGGCTGTTGTAAATAATGCTGCAATAAACATGGTGCATATGTCTTGTTGAATTAATGTTTTTGTTAGGGTAAATTTCTTGTAGTGGAATTACTGTATCATATGGTAATTCTATTTTTAATTTTTTGAGGAACCTCCATACTGTATTCCACATTGGTTGCACCAATTTACATTCCCACAACAGTGCATGAAGGTTTTTTTCTTTACATTCTTGCCAACACTTGTTATGTCTGTCTTTTTGATACCAACCATTTTGGCTGGTGTGAGGCGATTTGCATTTCCCTAATGATTAGTGATATTGAGCATCTTTTCATGTGTCTATTGGTCATCTGGATGTCTTCTTTGGAGAAATGTCTATTCAGGTCCTCTGCCCACTTTAAATTGGGTTATTTGTGGGGTTTCTTTTTTGGTGTTAAGTTATATAAATTCTTTATATGTTTTGGATTTTAACCCATTATCAGATGTATCATTTGCAAATATCTACTCCCAAAATGAAAAGGTTGCTTTTTGTTTTGTTCTGTGTTGAGGATTCTTTGCAGTTTTTTTTTTTTTTAATGTTTTTTTTTTTTTTTTTTTTTTTTGAGAGAGAGAGAGAGGCAGAGGCAGACACAGAATCTGAAGCAGGTTCCAGGCTCCGAGCTGTCAGCACAGAGCCCGGCACACAGCTCAAACTCACAAACTGCGAGATCATGACCTGAGCTGAAGTCGGACGCTTAGCTGACTGAGCCACCCAGGTGCCCCTGCAGTTTTCACTAGTATGCTTTGGAGATACTTGTTTTAATTTTAGAACATATAGAGGTACCTCATTCTTTTAATTGCTGCAGAGTAACAATGGTATGATTATATCATAGTTTATTTAGGATTTTTGTTAAAAACAATCCTGCAGTGTATATCATTGTGCATGTGGTCTTACGAACTTATGCAAATAGTAGTCAGATCATAATGTGTTTGCATTACTTTTTTTAATTATTATTTTTGCATTACATTTTAATATGGTCTGCCAAACTGCCTTCCAAAATGACTCTGCCATCATTAGCATATGAGAGAATTTATTTCCCCATCTTTTTTTTTTTAGTTTTTTTAACATTTATTCATTTTTTGATAGAGACAGAGAGTGAGTGGGGGAGGGGCAGAGAGAGAGGGAGACAGAATTGGAAGCAGGCTCCAGACTCAACTGACAGCACAGAGCCCGACGCGGGGCTTGAACTTACGGACCATGAGATCATGACCTGAGCCGAAGTCTGACGCTTAACCGACTAAGCCACCCAGGCGCCCCCTCCCATCTTTTTTTTTTTTTTTTTTTTTTAAATTTTTTTTTTTCAACGTTTATTTATTTTTGGGACAGAGAGAGACAGAGCATGAACGGGGGAGGGGCAGAGAGAGAGGGAGACACAGAATCGGAAACAGGCTCCAGGCTCTGAGCCATCAGCCCAGAGCCCGACGCGGGGCTCGAACTCACGGACCGCGAGATCATGACCTGGCTGAAGTTGGAGGCTTAACCGACTGCGCCACCCAGGCGCCCCCCCCCCCATCTTTTTTAACACATCCTGCTAAATTAAACCTTTTTAACTTTAAAAAAAATATATATATTTTTTTACATTTATTTTTGAGAGACAGAGCACCAGTGGGAAAGGGCAGAGAGAGAGGGAGACAGAATCCAAAGCAGGCTCCCAGCTCCGAGCTGTCAGCACAGAGCCCGACGCAGGGCTCAAACTCACAAACCATGAGATCATGACCTGAGCCAAAGTCGGACGCTCAATCGACTGAGCCACCCAGGTGCCCCTAACTTTTTTTAACTTTTGCCAGTTGAATTGGTAAAATCTACTGTGATCTTTTCATTTCTATCTCCCTAATTACTTGTGAGGTCAAGTTCTATATGTTGGATGTTCTTTTATTCTTTAAATTTTTTTGTATTCTACATCCAGTATTCTATAGCATTGTTTTTCTTAGTTTGTAAGAGTTACTTACAATTTGATTTTGGTTATATAAGTGATATATGAACATATTTATATACATTTTCTAATAATACAGTTAAATTAATAGTTCTTTACTATTCTCCATTTCAGCCTCCTTCCAGTAATAGTTACTGTCAATAATTTGATGGCTATCCTTCTAGACCATTGTGTCAATAGAAATATAATACAAATCATGTACATAGATTATAAAATTTTCTAGTAGCCACATTAAGAAAAAGTAAAAAGCAGATGAAATTAATATTTATGATGCATTTTATTTAACCCAAAATTTATATCATCTCAACATGTAATTAATATGTTATTATTTGTACTAAGTCTTAAAAAGTTGGTATATATTTTACATTTACATCTCAGTTTGGATGCTGAATTTTTTTTTTTATTTATTTATTTAAAAAAAAAATTTTTTTTTTTCAATGTTTATTTATTTTTGGGACAGAGACAGAGCATGAACGGGGGAGGGGCAGAGAGAGAGGGAGACACAGAATCGGAAACAGGCTCCAGGCTCTGAGCCATCAGCCCAGAGCCTGACGCGGGGCTCGAACTCCCGGACCGCGAGATGGTGACCTGGCTGAAGTCGGACGCTTAACCGACTGCGCCACCCAGGCGCCCCTGGATGCTGAATTTTTATTGTGAATTCTTGATCATTATTTAGATTGCACAGTACAATTGAAAAAACAGATTTGTATACCCAAGTTCTAAACATAGTTAAAAGTTGTTTACTATCTGAATAGAGTTTTTAAAAATTTTGTTTATATTCATATCTAGATCTGCAAAACTAATTCCATCTGTTTTAGAAGAATTGATTTGACTGGGAATTAAAAGTATCAGTTTCAGAGCACCTGGGTGGCTCAGTCAGTTGAGCGTCCGACTTCAGCTCAGGTCATGATCTCACAGCTCGTGAATTTGAGCCCCACGTTGGACTCTGTGCTGACAGCTCAGAGCCTGGAGCCTGTTAGGGATTCTATGTCTGTCTGTCTCTCTCTCTCTCTCTCTCTGCCCCTCCCCTGCTCATGTTCTGTGTCTCTCTCCTTCAAAAATAAATAAACATTAAAAAAAAAAAACCACATCAGTTTCAAAAGTATGTCAAAGTTAAGTAAATTTACTATGTCACATTTTCAATGTTAATATTATTAACATTGATTTCACACGGTCATTGTGTAAATTAAAAAGGCAGCTCTAAATTTATGAATATCAACAAAATATTTTTTATTTTTGGAGAGAGAGCCTGAGTGGGGGAGAGGAGCAGGGGGGGGGGAGAGAGAGAGAGAGAGAGAGAGAGAGAGAGGGAGAGGGGTAGAATCTTAAGCAGGCTCCAGGCTCAGTGCAGAGCCCAACACAGGGCTTGAACTTATGATTGTGAGGTTAAGACCTAAACTGAGACCCAGTCGGATGCTTAACTGACTGAGCTACCCTGGCGCCCCAACAAAGTATTTTTCAAAAATTTTATAGCTTTTGCATGCAATTTGCATATCACTCTGAATTGCAATTAAAGTTTTCCATTGATTCATGTTGGAAAAATGTGTATGTCACTTACTGACTTGTATCATTATGAAAATTTTCACTTAAAAAAAAATTTTTTTAACGTTTATTTATTTTTGAGACAGAGAGAGACAGAGCATGAACGGGGGAAGGTCAGAGAGAGAGAGGGAGACACAGAATCCGAAACAGGCTCCGGGCTCTGAGCTGTCAGCACAGAGCCCGACGCTGGGCTCGAACTCATGGACTGCGAGATCATGACCTGAGCGGAAGTCGGCTGCCCAACCGACTGAGCCATCCAGGCGCCCCGAAAATTTTCACTTTAAACATAATTCTCTTACCTATCTAACCAGGTCACAGATACTTTTTTGTCAGAGCTTCAAATTTAGCTCATTCATATATAACTGTGATATTGGTAAGAAAATGTGAAGTATCATTTTTTCGTTTTTGATTATTGAATGTTTGGCAAGCATTCCTTTTGTTTCAAACAAATGTTGAATTGGAGTTCACAGTACTATAATTCTTTACAAAACTTTGTGACTCAACCAGTGAGCACTGGTAAAGAACAAAAAAACATCATTAAATGAAATGTGTTCTGTTTGTTTTTCTATAAACTGGCAGTGGTCATAGCAGTTGCATACATATTCCAAATGATTTTAACAACTATATTCAAGATAGTTTCCTTAGAGTCTACTTATCAAAATCAAGTACAAAATTTTTATAGTATATCTGGAACAAAGTAATAAGTAAAACATTCATTAGTTTATTTATCTGTCATTAATTAATTATCTTTTAAAGTAAACTGTACACCCAACACGGGGCTTGAACTTACGACCCCAGGATCAAGAGTTGCATGCTCTATTGACTGAGCCAGCCAGACACCCCAAAACATTAGTTTTTTGTTTTAAAATTTCAATAAATCAGTTTTAACCTAACCTAAGAGAGCAATGATCGGTTGTGGTGGAACTTTTTTTTTCCATTTCTCACTGAAATTCTTCTTTTTACAGATATAGAAGATACACAAATATCTATGCCATGAATATTTGGTCATGAATTGATAGCATTTCTTATCAGTTTGGAAGTCCTTTGAGATAAGATGTGACCCAAATATTCATAGTAAAGTTTATCTTTTAATTGTACAACTCATTTAAATCTAAAGAAAAGTATTTGTATTTTAAAAATACTGAATCATTGAATCAGTGTGTTAGGTCTTGTATTCTGTAGACAATTGTTGTTTGCTTAATTAATCCTTTTAAAAGTATATATTGTTTTTTGTTTTTTGGTTTTTTTGGTAATCTCTGCACTCAACATGGGGCTTGAGCTCATGACCCCAAGATCAAAAGTTGCATGCTCTTCTGACTGAGCCAGTCAGACACCCCTAAAAATGTCTTTAAAAAAATTTTCCCGTAATGTTCTAAACAAAATTTCCATACCTGAAATAAAGTTTTTTTCACCAGCTCTTCATCTAGAAATGGTTTTCCTTTTTTGTGCAAGAAACCAAGCCATTTTATGGCTGGCCAAAGTGACAAGCTCACACCTTGTTATATATTATTTTAAAATGTTTCTGGATATTTAATTCTTTTTTTAGATGATTAAACTTCATTTTTGTTTGTTGAGAGGAAATTTCTTGTTAGATTTACTATGTATTTGTTGACAGTGTCACGTAGTATTGTCTGGTTTATAATCTAAAATTTTTTTACACAATGAACAGCTTATTTCTGTTCTCTTGTATCAAATTGTATTTAGTGTTTATTGTGAAATTTGTGATGTGCCTTAGTCCAGTCTTTATTCTTCATTGTTCCAGTGAGAGTACTAGCTTCTGCATGTCCACTTGATTCTGCATCAGTAGTGTATTTTCTTTTTATATTAAAAAATTTATCCATTCTTGGGGTGCCTGGGTGGCTCAGTTGGTTGAGCGTCTGGCTTCAACTCAGGTCATGATCTCACAGTTTGTGGGTTCGAGCCCCGCACTGGGCTCTGTGCTGACAGCTCAGAGCCTGGAGCCTGTTTTGGATTCTGTGTCTCCCTCTCTCTCTGCTCCTCCCCTGCTTGTGCTCTGTCTGTTTCTGTCTCTCAAAAATAAATAAACATTAAAAAAAAAACTTTTGTCCATTCTTAAATGTTTTTGGCTAGAAAAAGAGTTTAATTATAATGCAATTAAAACTGTAATAAATATTTCAGAACAGTAATCAGTTACAGTTACACAGGATATCACTGTAATTTGTACTGTCTGCATAAAATATTCAAACAAGTCCATTAAATGTTACATCAGTGCATAGAAAAAAATCATTCAAACGTAATCAATTTGTTAAGATTGAATACACTGGTGGAAGGGCCCTGGGTGGCTCAGTTGATAGAGCATGCGACTCTTGACCCTCAGGTTTGTGAGTTTAAGCCCTTTATTAGGTGTAGAGATTACTTTAAAAAAAAAAAAAAGAGAAACATTGTCTACACTGGTGATGTGATTATGTGTAATGTCAAAGAAAAATTGTATTGGAAAAGTAAAATAAGCAAGAAGACTTTACTCAAAACTATTGCAGTAGAGGGTAGAGATTGAATTGAACTCCCAACACAACAGGGATTTATAGCCAAGGGGCAGGATATAGAAGTGAGTGAATGAAAAGTTACTGAGAGGAACTTGGTTAGGATCGGGGTGAAGGTATGAAGAATTTGGTTAGGTATCAAGAGTGGAGAGATTCTTGCCAGATCTGGGCCTGGCAGGCTGCCAAGGCCAAAGCGTAGTTGAGAAGAGGGCTCAGAGGAGCCTGACTAAAGTTTGGTCAAGGGAGTTGTTCTTGTCAGTAATGTTAGAAATAGTAGTATATGGGATCAAAAGGTTATGTAAAATGTAATCCTACCAAAACAGTAAAGTTGTATTTCATGGAAAAAATATGTTTCTTCAATTTAAATTTTTTAACTTTAAATTAAAATTCAATAAAATTTAAAATTCACTTTCTCAGTTCCATTAACAACATTTAAAATGCTCAGTAGCCACACATGATTCATGGCTACTGCTAAATAATCAGGCCAAGTAAGTTTGAAGATCTAATTGGTTTTATTAAAGAATTCATGCATTGGGCCCCACTTCCTCTAGCTAGTAGAGAGGCACTCCAAAGAGTTGTATAAAATGAAAGGTTTTTATAGAAGGAAGGAAGGAAGAAAGGTTAAGAAAGTTATTAGCAAAAGAAAAGGATTGACAAGGTTGTTTTCTAGGGGAGGGGTCTTACCATGCAGAGTACCTCATCTTTCTTTGAGGGAGAGGACCCAGATGACAGAGTCATTGGCACTGGTGGAAAGAAAAATTTCCTGACTGACTGGTTAAGGCCACATTTCTGGGGGGAGGTTGAAACTGCAGTTAAGTTTGGGTATTAAGCCCCAGTTTGGGAACTCAGTCAAAGTGATACCATTAGGGCCTGTGGTTTTCTTTTGTTAACATTACTGTATTGGACAGTGGAGTTCTAGACCTTTTGGGAGTACGTTTTCATACATGTGTTTATGCCTGCCTACATATTTTGTTCCTGTGTATATTTTTTCTGTATCTACAGTTATTTAGCTTTGGTTGTTTTTGGTAAACATAATGGGATTATATAGTATGTATTTTTCTTTTACTAGCTCATTTCACCTACCATATATCTTGGAGCTTATTCTGTGTCAATACATAAAAATCTGCCTCTTTTATTTTAGTGCTGCCTGGAGTTATGGATGTATTCTAGTGATTAAAAAAAAATTTTTTTTTAGGGGCGCCTGGGTGGCGCAGTCGGTTAAGCGTCCGACTTCAGCCAGGTCACGATCTCGCAGTCCGGGAGTTCGAGCCCCGCGTTGGGCTCTGGGCTGATGGCTCAGAGCCTGGAGCCTGTTTCCGATTCTGTGTCTCCCTCTCTCTCTGCCCCTCCCCCGTTCATGCTCTGTCTCTCTCTGTCCCAAAAATAAATAAATAAACGTTGAAAAAAAAAATTAAAAAAAATAAAAAAAAATTTTTTTTTAATTTTATTTATTTTGAGAGAAAGGTGGGTGGGGAGGAGCAGAGAGAGAATTCCAGGTAGGCTCCATGCTGTCAGGCACAGACCCTAATGTGGGGTCTAAACGCACGAACTGCAAGATCATGACCTGAGCCTAAATCAAGAGTTGGATGCTTTCCCAACTATGCCACCAGACGCCCCTATTCTAGTGATTTTAATTGTCCCCACCTGAAATGCCCTTAGATTGCTTCCAACAGTATACTATTACAGGGAATGGTTTATTCTTCCCTGTATTTGAATATTTTTTCTAAGTTAGATTCTGAGAAGTAAGATTACTGCAATTTTAGAAGGTTTTACACATGTGAAATATTAATACTCTCACACTGCCATCCAGAATGCTGTTTTACACTCCCATGATAGTACCAAAGAGAACCCTTTGCCCTGCACCATCGTCTACTTGACATTTTCAACGTTTATTTATTTTTGGGACAGAGAGAGACAGAGCATGAACGGGGGAGGGGCAGAGAGAGAGGGAGACACAGAATCGGAAACAGGCTCCAAGCTCTGAGCCATCAGCCCAGAGCCCGACGCGGGGCTCGAACTCCCAGACCGCGAGATCGTGACCTGGCTGAAGTCGGACGCTTAACCGACTGCGCCACCCAGGCGCCCCGACATTTTCAGTCTTTAAGAATTTTGCCAGTCTTGTGGATGAAAATTATTTTTAGTATACATTTTTTGAAATAATTTTATGAGATTTATTGATTTTTCATATTTTTATTAGTATTTCATTTTTTATTAAAAATTTTTAATGTTTGTTTATTTTTGAGAGAGTATGAGCGTGGAATGGTTAGAGAGAGGGGTAACAGGATCTGAAGAGGGCTCTGTGCTGACAGCAGGGAGCCCAATGTAGGGCTTGAACTCAAGAACCGAACCATGAGATTATGACCTGAGCTGAAGTCGGACACTGTAACCGACTGAGCCACCTGGGTGCCCCAGCATTTCATTTTTTAATACATCGCCAGTTAATTTTTCTGAAATTAACTAAGTTTATTATCTAAAGACGGCATATATCCTGTATTCTTGGGTTTCCTTTGAGTTCCTTTGATCAGGTTGTTAGGTGGGTCAGTTTTTAGTTTGCATCTCTGTGGACAAATAGCATTTGCATTTCTATTTTCTGCAATTTACTGAGCAATAAAACTGCCTAACGGCTATGTTAGGGAGGAATAAATATCTTCTGCCCTTTAGGTCTTTTTCAATGGACTAAGAATTAAATTGACAGGAGATAGATTAGCATGAGAAAATCAAATTTAGTTTTATGCATACAGGGAATCCACACAGACATGAGATTTCAAAGACAGGGAATTTGAGACTTATATAACATCCTGAGCTAAGGAGGGGGTTTAGTGGTCTGGGGAAACAAAGAGGAGGAAGACCTTTAGCAGGAAGGTAAGAGTATATGTATGGAAAACAAAGGTTGCCCTGTTACTGTAGATACCTTTCTTAAGTAAGGAACAATCTGTTAGTAGCTTTTCTTCTTGGTACAGGTTCTCCTTTTCAATGTAAATTTAGGCAGTTGAGGGGGAGGTTAAGAGCTTTTCCTGAATCTGCTGAGTTTTGATTGCTTTTAAGTCAAAACAGTCTTCATCCAAAGTGGCCCATTTTTGGAGCAGCTTGCCCTTAGCCCCTATACTTGTATATGAAGGGAAACTAGGCTTTTTTTTTTTAACCTTGTTTATGTTACATTGTTAAACTTGTTATGCATACATTTATTATGTTTTCTGACAGGGATTAGAAAGTACAGTCTAAACTCCACCTGGTGGCCTTGCAAATGGCTAGACTAGCTGTTTACATTTGTTAAAAAACAACATTCAATTGAATGAGTTTTGAAGGTCTCATTGATTTTATTCAATGATTTATGAATTAGCATCCCATTTAACAGACAGAAGAGAACTCTGAGGAACTATACAAAATGAATGACTTTCATAGGCAGAAGTGAGTGCGAACAAGGAAATTATCCTAGGAAAAAGTGGATTGGTTGTGTTCATTTTCCTTAAGGGTCTGGCAGGGGTCTGGCAGGCAGATTGCCTCACTAGTGCTGATCACATAGTTCTTGATTGGTTTAAAATCCCGTTTTTAGAAGAGCCAAAACTGTAATTAAGTTGCAATTTGGTGACATGGGACTTAGCATAAGTGACTCTATTTTGAGCCTGAAGTCTCTCTTTCTTTCTCTCTTTTTTAATGTTTATTTGAGAGCCAGAGAGAGATACTGCAGGTGGGGGAGGGGCAGAGAGAGAGAATCCCAAGCAGGCTCTGAACTTCCAGTGCAGAGTCAGACTCAGGGCTTGATCCCACGAACTGTGGGATCATGACCTGAACTGAAATTAAATCGAGTGAGACGCGTAACTGTCTGAGCCACCCAAAGCGCCTCCTGGTGTCTCGTTTTTAAATAGTCCAAATTATATGAATATAGCTAAATAAAAATCCTACTCTGTAATAATAGCAAATGCCATTTTGTTGTGTGCGGTCTTCAGGCATGATTATTCTGTTCTCACTGTGAATGGTGTTTTTTATACATGATAAAGCAGGCTACCATATTCACATACGTTACAGCTAGAATAATCCATTGCTTTAAACATATAATTTTTAAGTGTTTTTTAGATTTAATGTTCAACAAAAATTTTTTCATAAGTAACTGAAAAAAATGTAGTGGCTACTGTAGACTGTAAATGAAGGAGAAGCTTAGCTTTACTGTGAAGTCTGAGTCTGGGTGTAACCTAACTAGCTAGAGGATATGCAATTCCTGATTGACAGCAGGACCAGCATTATGCAGATTTTGTAAGAGAACAGCAGCTCAGAAAACAGTGATTAGGGGCTCTGTTAGGAATCACTACATTCATCACTCATCTTTAGTTTTTCATTTCCCTGTCTACTGGATTTGTAAACAAATAGCACAAAACAGTTCCTCTTTTGTTTTTATTCAAGTGGTACTGCAATGCAGTTTCAGTCTATCAGCTAGGCATACATGTGTGGAAATACGATATTCTCACTAAATTAGCTAATTTTTAGCTGTGTTCCCTGTTTATCTCTAGACCTTTGTGTATTAAATCCTATCTCGAGCTGTTCTCTTTATACACAAGTGTGTTTTGCTTGTGCCTTCCTGTCTTCTTCAGTGAGAAGCTTTATGTAGGTCAGGCTTGGCTTAAGCAGATTTCCTGAACCTGCGTCAGCTTAAGCTGGAGGAATTTTAATAAACCCTCCCCTGTAGGCGTGGGCCTAAATGAGGCTAGCCTAGTTAAGCCTGATCTTTTTCTGTTTGTGAAAAGAGCTGAGCAGAGCTGAAGGCTGCATGGTGGTTTCAGAAACTGCCTACTTAATTTGAAAAGAACAATGGTAGGAAAGGCTAGATCTTCCAATTTTACCTTATCTGAAAAGCTTGATTTGCTAAAGCTTGTGAAGCCATATGTTAAAATTCTCGAAGAACACACTAATAAACATTCAGTAATAGTGGAAAAGAATAGATGTTGGGATATCATAGCAGTAAACTATAATGCAATTGGAGTAGATCGCCCTCCTCGAACAGCCCAGGGCCTACGCACCCTTTACAAAAGGCTCAAAGAATATGCCAAACAGGAGCTATTGCAGCAAAAAGAGACCCAATCAGATTTTAAAAGCAATATTTCTGAGCCAACCAAGAAAGTTATGGAGATGATTCCCCAGATTTCCAGTTTTTGCCTGGTAAGAGACAGGAACCACATTCAAAGGTAAGCTTTATTTTATTTTCTTGTGGAAAATTATGGCGCCTCCTATCTATTGGGCTCTGGCTTAGTTGTGATAGAGATATGCATAGTAAGCATCCCCACTACGGGAGCAATGAATAGTGTCTTTGTTTTGCTTTCTTAAAAGAGAAAAGTGAGGCTATAAGGAATTTTTCTGCTGCATTTGATTTAAGCCACTTTTTATTGTCTTCCCCTCCCCCTTCCTTCTCTCTATAGTTTCTAAAAGTAAAGGTTAGGGAGTAATAAATGGGATGAAATTTGTAACATAACCTCATAAACTTTTTAAGCTTAAAATTTAAATTGCTAATTAGCTTCTGAGATATCTTTTTCTTACTTAAGATTATATTTCATTGGAATTTTCAATTTTATGTAAAGTTAGCAGTTTCAGGAGAAATGGAAGAACCCTTGTTTTTTAATGAATTATTACTGTCTACACTTAGTGAATATTAATTGAGCTAAAAGCCTAAAATAAAAAATTAAGTAAATTTATTAATGGCATGATTGTATATACTAAGACAGTTTAAATTATTTTCCAACATATTCAAAATAAGAAAGATAAATACAAGGAGTTAATGCCTAATTAGGGATTCAGATTACTTAATAAAATTAAAAGTTTTTGTTGTTTTTGTTCATTAATGGTGTAGTTTCACTTTGATCTTGAATCATATAGGAAAGAAGGGTAAGCACTCCTATTTTGCAAAGATATAAACTATGAATTTTAATATATGAGTAAGCAACTAAGTTCTTACAGGGTTAGAAACAGTTGTTTGGTTAAATTTATGGTCTGGGAATAACTGGGAATCTTCAAAACTGTTATCTTATTACTAATTCAAATTTTAACCCCTGACAAAAGATAAAAATGGCAGCTGCATTCTTCTGAACCATTTAGGGTTATTTAAACAAATTGTAAACTTGTGAGTTGAGGGACATTTCAAACAAAGATTTACAGTGCTTTCTTCTTGGTGGAAGAGTCATTATATAAGCTAAATTATTGATTACCTGAAAAATCCTTTTGAAGTTAGGAGAGAAACAGGGGAGAAAAACTTTTTAACCAAACTTGTTATTTTTATAATTTATTAGGGTAGGTTTTTTGAGACCAGCTTCTTATCATACACTGCTTATTTCTGGTAGATAACATAGTAAAAAAAAAAAAATCAGGGGGAATCTGGAACTTGGATACACAGTGTATTAATTCATCAGTGCTTAAAATGTTCTCTGTGAAGAGAAATGATTAAATCCTAATTTGCTGGGTGTCCAAAAAACTCCACAGTAAGACTTTTATACTGTACTGCTTATTAACCACCCCCCTGCCCCCGCAAAGTAGCTTTCGTGTTACAGGTATAAAACTACCTTTTGGGTATTAAGTATAGGCTTTTGTAATTTGAAAACTACATATATAAACTGTAGTTTTAATTAGTGGTGTATTTTAAAAATACAGTGAGTATAGAAGTAATATACAAGTATCTGTTTACATTATGACTGTTTGTGAACATACAGTCAATCTTTTGGGATAACAACATTGCTCTGATAAATGAATTTGTTAATTTATACATTACAAAACCCACCATTTAAACAAGAACAACTTTTCATATTTTAAAGGGAAGAATTTATTATTAGAAATAAGCCTTGTAAGTGCTTGTGTCAGCGTGCACATTGCCATTTTCTCTGTATTCGCATTTTTATTTAACATATTTGTATATTTAATGTGCTTTTACTTGATTTGACATCATCTTGAATCTTCATAATTCTCAGAAGCTTATAATCTATAATCTTAGTTATGCTTCAGTATAAAATATGCCTGTTAGTCTCACCAAACTCTCCCATTCTTAATAAGGTAAATATTACTGCTTATATTTAACATATTTAAAGATATATACCCGTTTTGTAAGGCTACCTCTATAACACATTGATATATGTCTTTATTTTTACTTTTCTCTAATATCAGATTATATTTTGCGTTTTTGCAGTCTATTTGACCTTCAAAATTCATAAATTTTAGAAGTCCTTCTGCTTATAATATTTGTGACCTTCTCTAAAACATTTTTTATTTTTTACTTCTTTATGCTTACTTGTAATATTTCAATGAAAATGAATATTTCTGATAAAAGCATTTTAAAATTTACATGGGAGTGTAATGTCTGTATATAATAGTGGTTCTTACACTCCTTTATACATGCTAATTTGGAATAGCAATTATGTGGGTTTTTAAAAGTTTCATTTTTGTCTGTAGTTTTAACTTATCTCCTTGCTAGGTTTTAGAGTTAATAAAGGGAAGACTTACTACTTTGAATTACATTGATATTGTATTGTTTTACTTTTGAAAATCGTAAGATGACAAAAAGAATGAAAAGTAAGGAATTTATATAATCTACAAATTTTTCATAACATACTATATATCTTATTATTTCATTTGTATCTCTTAAATATCTGATAATTTCTGGCAATTTAATTTCATTAGTAAGTGACATATGGAGAGTTTTAATTTTGTTCCTCATGTTCTACTTGAACTTATTCCAGCATTTTAATCATCCATGTAGAGTGCATTCTTAACTATGTTACTTATTTATCATTTGGAAAGTGTTCTCTAAATAATGTTGAATGTAGTGTTTTTTTCATTAATGGTCCAATACTCCCTTTCCCCTCTATAACTTGTTTTTAAGTTAGGCAGAAGCATAAATTAAAACAAACCCAAGAAAAAAATTACATATTCTTAATCAGTAGCTTCATGTTACTCATGAAATTTGTTTGTTGAAAAGTAGAATTTTTAGATACATTGTGTTTTATGTCATAACAAATATTGTTATGTCACAGTTTAAATTACGCTAAAACTAGTTTTCTCTGATAGAAGTGTGTATTTTATGAAAGTTACATGTAAATTTAACAGACTTTCAGTATATAGTATATAAGCCATTTAAAAATACTTCATTAAAAATGCCTTTTGTTTAATCATTCAACATGTGATAAATACCTGCTAGGTTCCAAGTACAGTATTATGCTCTGCTGGGGATACAGTAGTGGATATGAAACCTTTCCCTGTGAACTTTATCTGACCAATGGTTGAAAGACTGAAAGGCCAATGGAGTCATGTGGTTTAGGATCTGTAAAGAATAAACACCATGGTATCTAAAATTGTATAGTTAGGATAACATTCTGATAGTTGGGCATACCCAAAGCCATACAAAAAAAATTGATTTTGTTTTTTTTTTGTTTTTTTTTGGACAGATATAGAAATCCTATAGGAGGACAGTACCTCCTATCTATGGTCTTCTATCCTAGAAATCATGGACCTTGGTGATTTTTAGATCAGCCCAGGAGAGCAGGAGCAGGGGATTCTAGGGCTAAGGTGTGGGAATAGCAAGGCCCAAAGTGCGGTAAATGTCCCTTTATACCATTTAAGAACGTCGGGCTTGTGGGAACATGTGGTATCTCTTTGAGAGCATTAAGAAAGGCCTTTCTTTTTTATTTACCTCATTGACCTTAGGTAGTATTTGCAATTTTTTGTCCTTTTAAGAGCTTGATTTTAAAGTTAAGGATGCAGTGAGAGCTGTATGTATATATTATTGAAATTTTAAATTTAGTCATTTTAAATTTCAAGGATTAAATTTTTTTGTTTCACAATTTTCTTTATAGCTCTAAAGCTTGACAATTTGATGTATACTAATTATGAAATGATGCTATAAATATGCTCTTGTCTTCATTTGATTTACATTTAATGCTTTTTTGTGTGCTGTAGTGCAAACTTGGATGAGGAAGCACAGGCTGGTACGAGTTCACTACAGGTAATGTTGGATCACCATCCAGTTGCTATTACAGTGGAGGTGAAGCAAGAAGAAGACATTAAGCCCCCTCCTCTACTGGTTTTAAATTCTCAACAGAGTGATATTTTAGAGCAAAGAGAAGACCATGAATTAGTACATGTTATGGAAAGATCTTTGTCGCCGTCACTTTCCTCTGTTGACATGAGAATGACCTCGTCTCCATCTTCTATCCCAAGGAGAGATGATTTTTTTCGGCATGAGCGTGGAGAACACTTTAGGTCACAGTTAGGGTATGACCCTCAGATTCTGCAAATGCTGAAAGAAGAGCATCAGATAATTTTAGAAAATCAAAAAAATTTTGGATTGTACGTTCAGGAGAAGAGGGATGGATTGAAAAGAAGGCAGCAGCTAGAGGAAGAGCTGCTAAGAGCAAAAATTGAAGTGGAGAAGTTGAAAGCGGTTCGCTTACGGCATGATCTGCCTGAATGTAATAGTCTCTAATATTTTTTTTTAATCTTGCAATTTGATAATTTTAATTTTGGCCAAATTACTTTCATTTGGTAATACCCTAAGCAGGATACATATACTCTTAAAAAGTGTTGTTAGTCTCAATTGTGAAAAAGCCTTTTTTTTTGACATTATCCAATTATTTAATTTTCTTTTGAGATATATTAAAACGTATGCATTGGTTGGCATGGTTATATATTTTTTGTCTTCAATTTTTTTTCTAAGAAGTTTAATTGATGGCCTTACAAAAGATGTCTTATTTTGATCATTAAAATAGAACATACATGAAAAAGATATACATATGTATTCTTTCAAAGTTCTGAGTCTTCAGCATTTTAAATTAGAGCTTTGAAAGCTGTAGTTCAAGGTTTTTAAGTCCGTCTAATTTAGAAACAGTACAGGCCTGATAAGAGAAGCTTGTCTGTATGACATTGATTTTTATGCTTTCCTGTGTTTTGAAGAAGTGATAGAATTTTAGAGAGGGAAGGTATTTGGAAATCACTTTTTTCCACCTCTTCAGTTTAGAGATATGAAACTGAGGTCCATTGGAGAACTCAGTGACTTGATGTAACAGAGCTGTTTATGGCAGAGCAAGGACCAGCATTCAGTTTTCATTTCTCTGTAGGTTTCTCCCCTGCTATTCCATAGAA
Source organism: Puma concolor (assembly GCF_028749965.1). Taxonomy (NCBI): domain Eukaryota; kingdom Metazoa; phylum Chordata; class Mammalia; order Carnivora; family Felidae; genus Puma; species Puma concolor. The sequence continues at coordinate 42,668,046 of NC_141684.1, forward strand.
GTAAAAATCCACTAAAATATATTCCATATGAAAAAATTATAGAAGTGTTTATTTCATTAAAATTGCTTTTAAAGATTCATAGGTTATGAAATCAGGGGACTTCTATCAGTTACCCCTAGCCTTCTTCCCTTTTTTGTCCAGCAAAATAAGATTGTTCTCTCTCTGGACTTATTATATATTTTGGCTATAAGATTTAATGTCGTAATCATTTTTCATATCTTATTCTGAAAAAGATTTATTTCACAGTAAAAAAGTTAATGAACAAAATTAAAATTTTACATAAAAATAGCAAAAAATAGTTATGATTTAATATATATTATTGTAAATACTGCTATTTTAGTATTTGTGGAAATAAAATCCCAATTCTGAAAGCACATTTTAAATTTAAGTGAAATTTTTAATATGTATATTTTTGCTGGTGCTTTGTTGAGGAAGGATTTTTAAGCCAATCTTTAGAAATGGGTAGGTGGAATTTCAGTATTTCATTACAGTGGAAAAAGGATGTTTAAGTCAGAATGAACAACATGGGAAAAGGTTTAGAGAATGGGGAGAAGTGAATCAGGGAATACAAGCACAGTGGTAGGCCAGGTGATTTTAAGTGGATACAGAGAGGGCCAATTAGGACTTAGTTACCTAGACTAGGATTAAATGAATAGCTACTATTAGCTCCAGCAAAATTTTTACATGCAGTACTCCAGAAATCTGCATTTTTATGTGAAGATTTTCAACTTAAAAATGTTTGCAAATAATTCAAAATGTTTTAAAAACTACATAGACAAAACATGTGAGTGGGCCTCATTCGGCCACTGGGCTTCCAGTTTGTTGCCTTTGGAGTAGAGTAATGGTTCACCAAGAGTAGCGTTGACCAGCAACATCGCCACCACTTGAGAACTTTGTTAGAAATGTAAATCCATTTCCTTTTGAATCAGAAACTCTGGAGGTGAATCCAGAAATCTGTTATAATAAACCCTCTAGAGATTCTGATGGAAGCTAAAGTTTGAGAACCACTAGAACAGAGTATTTGGAATGTAGCTTGATGCCTAAATCATACTAGATTCTCAAAAAAATTTTGCTGAAAAGAGGAGGTGGGTGAAGGTGAATTGAGGGACATTAGTTTGGAAGTTGATTGGTGCCAGATTATGGATGACACTGAATGCTGTTTTTAAATAATCACAGTTGAATGTACAATAAGTAGTCATTGAACGCTTTTAATTAGAGGGATATAAATTAGATATCTGAGTTAGCATTATAATAGCATTTGTGGGTTGGGCATTTAGTGAGAGGAAATTAAATCCAGAATTTAGGTTATGGCTATTGAAATAGAATTAAAAAAACCTCTCCTGGTACTATTTTAGTTTGTAGATTGCTTAATTTCATCAGCATTTTATGTCTGCTATTAGAGTTAAATATTTTATTATGAAAATGCCTTGCATGTATAATATGATACCTCTTTTCAGTACTTCCATCTTTATGCTGTGATTTTTCTTTAAGTCTAAACTGGACTCGAGATTAGAATCTTATAATTCTAATTTAATGTTTTTACAATATAATTTTAGTAAATACATCCTTGAACTAGTCAGTTTTAACTTTTTGAAATTATTGGAAGCATATTACCATATGTAATGTAATTCATATTATAATCTTAGCATGCTGCTACTCAGAATTGATGTTAATGTTCAATTTGAATGTTGACTTTGTGCAGCCAGATCAGTTTTCCAGACTCTGCTCTGTGCAACATTAAATTTGTGAGATGTTTTCTAGGAGAGTTTTGTGTTCAAAAAAGTGCAACACATTTATTTTTGTGTGTGGTTAGGTTCTAAAATCACTGTGGTAGGTAACAAATTAATATACAAAATTGCCCTTGAAAGTTTTTTTGCTGCCTGTAATAGTCTTCTACAGTCATATTTTCCTTCAGCATTGTTCAAGATTGTTGTTTCTTTGGTTTTGTCAGGTGACAGACTCTTAGAATTTAGGGACTGCGTACAAGAAAAAACTTTATTTTTATATACATTTAAACACCAGAATTGTACTCATTGCAGTGAGTTTACTGCAGCATTTTTCTGAGTCAATCTTGTTTAATTGTAATTTGCAAAAATTTAAATGCCATGAACTTTACCTACGAAATGTAATGCTGAAAAACATAGGTAAGAGTGATTTTATTTTTAAAATGTAGACTTGATTCTGTAAAAGCATATTAAATTTGAAAAATAAGCTAAGTCAAAATATCCTTTCATTGAGTATATTAGTAATTTGGATAATAGGTTATTTTTGCCACCTTTGTATCTTATCCACATGAACTTAAATGATACATTGTTACTTTTACAACTTGATTTTTCTAAACTAGGTATGATTTATAATGGCATCCTGAAAAACTTAACAAAGCTCTTTTCATTTCTAAAAATACCATTAGATTTCTTAAAAATTTCAAATTAAGTACTTGGCTTTTTTTGTATGAGACATTGAGTGTTATTTAATTTTTGAAAGATTTCATTCTACCCTGTTGCATCTTTATTTATGTGAAAATGTTTAGACTATGAATTATTTCCATGTGCCTTCTTTTAGAGTAATGTCAAATTTTAAGTAGACCTGTAAATAATTTAGAATGTGACATATTGTATTTAATATATACTGTAGATGATGGTGGTTAAATGCTTTGTTAATACATATCTTTTAAATACAGGGTGATACATTGTACTGATTTGTGTACTCTTTATGTGTCATAAGACAAAGAATTCAGTACTACTGAGATAAAATTTTTTGGATGGGGCGTAATTGAAATACATTTATTTAAATAATTGTGTTTATAGTGGATACTAAATGTACCATGTCTAAATGTCATAATATATTTTTTTTAGATTTTAAGATCCACAAATTCTCAAAATCAGTTAAGTATTTGATGGTGAATTTGATTGTAAATATGTAAAAATAATTAGATGAAATATGGTTGTAATACTTAAATACAAAAAAGTGAGTTCTTAAGATACACAATCTAGGGGCGCCTGGGTGGCGCAGTCGGTTAAGTGTCCGACTTCAGCCAGGTCACGATCTCGCGGTCCGTGAGTTCGAGCCCCGCGTCAGGCTCTGGGCTGATGGCTCAGAGCCTGGAGCCTGTTTCCGATTCTGTGTCTCCCTCTCTCTCTGCCCCTCCCCCATTCATGCTCTGTCTCTCTCTGTCCCAAAAATAAATAAACGTTGAAAAAAAAAAAATTAAAAAAAAAAAAAAAGATACACAATCTAATTAAATGTTAACAGTCATATTAAATGTTTGCATATGATTTTGAGAAATTGACTCAGTATATTTTTATATATTTTTTAAATTGATTAAAACTAGTAGGTATAATTTGAATTTATATCATTTTTAGTGTTCAGTTGCTTCGTAAGTAGTGGAAAGCCATATAAATTAAAATAATATTACCACCCAAAGTTAGCCCCAAAATTTAAATTAAAAGAGATAGATCATTAGACTTACACTTTGTTAGTAGATCTTTAATGTCTTAAAATTATGTGTGAATTCACCTCATTAAAAAGATTAAGAAACTCTTCAAATAGGAAAAGTTAAAAGCATTTTGCAGTAAACCTTTATATGCCTGCCACCTAAATTCTGCGATTATTGTTTTGCCGTATTTGCTTTATCGTGTATCCATCCATCAGTTCATTTTTAAAAATAAAACGATGGGGTGCCTTGGTGGCTCAGTTGTTGAAGCGTCCAACTCTTTTCAGCTCAGGTCATGATCTCACAGTTCATGAGATTGAGCCCTGTGTTGACTCTGTGCTGATAGCGCTGAACCTACTTGGGATTCTCTCCCTCTCTTTCTGCCCCTCTCCCACTGGCTCATACGTGCGCTCCCTCCCTCTCTGTCTCAAAATAAATAACCTTAAAAAAAGATGTTAAAAAATTATAAAATAAAACAGCTATTTAAAACGTTGGAGAATTATTTAGAATACTTTCCTGTTAAACAATTAAGCATAAATATTGTGAAATGGAATTCAATATTTGTGTGTGTGTGTGTGTGTGTGTGGGTGGGTGGGTGTGGGTGTGTGTGTGTGGGTGTGTTTTGGGTAAGATTTTCAAACAGTGAAATACACAAGTTTTAAATGATGAGTTTTGACAGGTGACTCCACCTGTGTAGCTTATATCCCTATCAAGATTTAGAACATTATTCTCACCCCAGAAACTTCTCTCCTCCCCTTTCCTGATCAGTCCCTTGGCACATCAGGCAATTGTTCTAATTTTTCAAAAATCATAGATAAGTTTTGCTTGTTCTAGAACTTTGTATAATTGGACTCATATACTATGTTCCCTTTGTTTCTGTTTTCTTGCACCTATCTTAATGTTTTTAATATCCGTGTTCATTCATCCTCTTCTCAGTAGCTCATTACTTTTGGTTTTGAGTAGTATTCCATTGTAGAAGTATACCTCAGTTTGTGTATCCATTATTTTTTGATGGACTTTTGGCCTATTTCCAGATTTTGGCTATTATGTATAAAGATTCTGAGTATTGTATAAATTTCTAGTAGACATGATGCTGGATTAGGGAAGACTTATATGTTTAAGTTTTTAAGAAACTGCCAGACCTTTTCCCAAAGTGATTGTATCATCTTACACTTTCATCAATAGTTTATGGGTTTCTTTTTTTTTTTTTTTATTTTTTTGCATGCTCAATGATTGGAATGTCAGAGTTGAAATTCGTAACTTTTCTTATATTTAGATGAATTTAAAATGCTGAGCAGAAAAATGCTGAGCATGTAGTTTTGATATCTGGGAATATTGTAGTTTTATTTAAGTTTTTTTTTTTTTTCTATTTTAGCCTCTACTGCATATATGCTTTGATAAGAGTATTGAGAAATGTGATGAAATGTATAGTCCCTGTCATGCTCATAAAGTATTCTGAAAATGATATTTAATGCAAAGAAATATCTTCTGGGTTTATTTTATACATAATGATATTTAGATGACATTAAATCTCTCTTATTAAAGAAAACTGGATGATTACTGGTTCAGAGGAACTTGTATATTAATGATTGTAAATTTTTTAGTGTAATAAAACTGTTTCAAACCTTAAATTTATATTGCAGTTATATGTTAATTATATTAAAAATTCTGGTAGGTTTTGGTAATTTTAAAACTCAAAAAATATAATCTGGGAGAGTATTTATATTCTTTGTTGAATTTGATTGTAGGAGACATTTTAAATTTCATTTGCTCTATTGAAACTGTGTATTTGGAATTTTTGAAAGAAAAGGAAGAATATTAGAGACTTGGGTATATGAAATGTATAACTAAGCCATCCAACTATAGAGTAACTGTGCTTAGGAATCATTTAGATGATAATGTTCACTATCAATATTAAAATGACAATATCTCCCTCTTCCTCTTTTATCAAAGCATGGTTTTAATCATCATGCTGACCTTGTGAATCTGGCTTATAGGCATTCAAGTCTTTTGTTTATGCAACTGTTTTTGGTCTTGATTTGTAAAGTACATTATTGGGTCAAGGGGGAAATAGATCAGATCAAGTTTAGAAATAAAAATTAGAGTGGAATTGTTGGGGGTGATTAGTCTGGAACATAGCAAATTAGTATTTTATGTATTACAAATAGTCTAGATGTAGGAGGTTATGTTCCTTATGTGTTTAATTCCCAATATTGTTATTCTTCTTTTTGGAATTTCTCTCTTTCCTGCATTAATGACCTGTATTTAAAACGGGACTAAATGGGAAAGGGACAAAGACAAGATGATGATGATGGTAGTTAATAGGTAGTATGTATTACATGTCAAGTACTGTTCTAAGTGTTTTACATATATTAGCTAATCTAATGCCCACAAAAAAATCTGTGAGGTAGGTACTAGTATTACATTCATTTACAGATTCATGAACTGGCATAGAATGGGAAATAGCTTGTCCAGGGTCTCAAAATTCAGACCCCATCAGATTGGTTCATACTCTTGTCTTCCTCCTACTGTTCTGCAAAAGAAAGGGTATATCTGAGAATCTTCTGATATTTCAAAGTTAATTATAAGTAATTTCTGAATTCTCAGTTTATTATCTATTCATTTTTTTCTTGGTGCAGGAAGGGTCTTGGACACAAGTCAACTCTTTAGGCTCTGGGAATACAACAGGGTATTTGATTTGGATGAAGACATACTTTTCACCTTTGTTTTACTGCAATCCTGTGGAATCACATTTTCTTGGATAATGTAGTAAAAGATAAGAGCAAATTTAAAAAATGCAGAATGGTATTATTAGTCTTTCATTCAATGTACATTGACTACTACTGGTAGAAATAATGCAAAAACAAAACTAAAATTGCACACCACAAAATTTTTTGGAGTTCAAAAACTGATCAAGTATCCTGTCTTTTTTCTTAATCCTAAAAACCTCCAAACTTTATCTGGGGAAAATCAAGGTTGGTAATCAATAAATGACAACTACTAGTTATCTAAAACCTGGTAAATTTTCTTGACTAAAAAATTGATGGAGTAATACAGTTTTAGTAATATTTAGATAATCAAAATCCGACTTAGCAAAACTGCATTTGGTAGAAATTATGGTTATAAAAACTAATGTTTGCAAAAGCTGTAATCTGTAAAATATGATTCATAAAAAAGTGACCAAGGAATCAAATCTTTGTTATAAAGTTTACTTGGAAAATAATCCTGAAGGTAACAACTTATAAAAATGAAAATTAAAATGGTCAATAATGGAGATGAGTTCAAAGTTAATTCCTAAAGCTACTTTCACATGAAAATTAATTTTAAGATAATGCTATCTTAATATTTTTATAAGTATGAAGTCAAATGCACTTTGATTCAAAATGGCAGTTTTCAAAAGTACCTATTATTCTGGGCATATGGTGATGAGCAAGATCAAAATAGACCCTTCCTCTCAGGACTTCATAGTTTAGTGGGGAAGTAATCTGTCACATGATTAATTGCTGAGATAATGTTGAAATAATAAAGCAAGATCTATCTAGCTTGGTGGTCAGGAAATTTAAAGTCTATGACTGGGTGAATAGAAGTTAATTTGGAATAGCATGTTGGAGGAAGAGGTAGAAGGTTAGAAGTAACATGTTTTCTTAGAGACCATTAAGACTAATGGATTTTAAGCAAGAAGGATACTTAATGAGATCTACATTTAAAAATAGGTAAATATAGTAAATACAGAAAATGGCTTTAGGGAGTAGAGGTGGCAAGACATCTCAGGAGGCCTGTTGGGAAGATCCTACAATAGTCCAGATCAGAGATGGTGCTTTGAAGAGTAGAGGTTATGGAGAAAGCAAACAGTACAAAGCTTTGAGAGCCATGTGGGATCTAGAATCACCTGGATTTGTGGTTGATTGGCTATGGAACTGAGAATAAAGGATGTCAAGGATGATTTCCAACTTTTTGGCATGAATCAGGGTGGTGGTACTCTTACTGAGAAATGAGAAAACTGCAAGAGAAGCAATTTTTGGAGAGAAGACAAGTGGGCCTGATGAGATGTTCATGTAGATTGGTCTGAGGGGCAGTTATGTACAGATATACAGAACTACAATCATGATCTGGGCTAGAGAAAAAAAATACAGGTTTATGCAGTGGTAGTATCAATTTAAGGAGAAAGGCACATTGAGAGGACGTAGAACTCCAGTCTGATGAACTGGCAAAGATGTTCAAGAAGAAGCAACCAGAGAAGTAAGGAAAAATTGAAATGTGTTAGAGAAGCTAACCTAAGTAAAAATAGGGTTTAGTATTTCAAGGAGGAAGTAGTCAACATTGTCAAATGCTTTTGAGAACTCTGATGAGGACTAAAAAAATATCTTGTGGATTTATTGGCAAGGAGTTTGTCAGTAGCCTTTAACAGGATAGTTTTGGTGGAGGACTGGACTGGAAGCCGGATTGGAGTACAGATCTTCCTTGACTTATGATGGGGTTATGTCCTGATAAACCCATCATAAGTTGAAAATACTGCAAGTTGAAAATGCATTTATACACCTAACTAACCTACCAGTCATCATAGCTTAGCCCAGCTGACCTTCACCATGCTCAGAACATTTACAGTAGCCTATAGTTGGGCAAAATCATTTTTTCAAAAAGTTGTATTTATTCATTTTGAGAGGGAGAACGGGAGAGAGTGAGAATCCCAAGCAGATTCTGCACTGTCATCACAGAGCCTGACATGGGGCTTCAATTCACGAAATCATGACCTGAGCCGGAATCAGGAGTCAGATGCTTAGAAGACTGAGCCACCCAGGCGCCCTGGGCAAAATCATATAACACAAGCCGTTTTGTAATAAAGTGTTGACTATCTCCTGTAATTTATTGAATAGTGAGAGTGAAAAACAATGGTTTTGAGTGTATTGGTTGTTTACACTCATGATTTGGTGGCAGACAGGGAGCTGTGGTTCGCTGTCGCTGTCCAGTTTCACGAGAGGATTAGACTACATATTGCTAGCCCAGGAAAAGACCAAAATTCAAAATTTGAAGTTGATATTTTCCCATGGATGTTGAAAATTTATCTTTAGTTCCCAGAGCTTTAAAATGTTAGCGGTAAAATAAAATGTGGTAATTATCATGTTGTTCTATTTAAACTGAGTTTGTATGACTTTGAGATGATAAGAATTTGTATTCATTGTACTCATGCTAATGCTAGCATCTGATGTTTGAATTTCTCAACTTATAAAATACTAACAGGAGTATGACCAAATATTTTTTCATACTTTTTAGTAACATCTAATTTTCTTATGTTCTTATTTTTGTTGAAATGATCTTTCTGCTTAAAGTCATCTCTAATAATGTGGTTTTATTTTATTTTATTTTTTTGTTCTAGTTCACTCAGCCCCTAAAGAAATTACAGTGCCTAAGAGACAAGAAGAGGAAGAACCTGATAGCCTAGTTAAATATTTCAGTGTTGTTTGGTGTAAGGCTTCAAAGAAAAAACACAAAAAGTGGGAAGGTGATGCTGTTCTCATTGTAAAAGGAAAGTCATTTACATTAAAGGATTTGGAAGGCAAAGACATTGGAAGAGGTATTGTGATATTACATAATGCTTATGATTTGGCCTAAAATTAGTATATGTCTGAGGTTACATAATTAAAATGATTGGGTTTTATAAAGTGTTAGTTTAAGATGGTCTTTAACTAAATTATAGTAGTCAGTCTGACAGTCTTTTTATTTTTTTAGTGTTTATTATTTTTGAGAGAGAGAAAGAGACAGAGCATGCGCAGGGGAGGTGCAGAGAGAGAGGGAGACACAGATTCAGAAACAGGCTCCAGGCTCTGAGCTGTCAGCACAAAGCCTGACACAGGGCTTGAACCCACAAACCGTGAGATTATGATCTGAGTCAAAGTCATACGCTCAACCGACTGAGCCACTCAGGTGCCTCATCAGTCTGACAGTCTTATGTATACTAACTCACTGAAGCAAATCCCATTCCATGGATCCATTTTCTCTAAAATGAAATGGCTAGTCAGGGTGTATACAGTTATTCTGGTATTTTTCTGAGATTAAGCAGTTTATCTTAGTGTACTTTTCTCCCCAGAATGCTAAATGATTAAAATTAGAAAGATGTTGATGTCAGGAGTGGAATATTATCTAATTTCAATGATATCCAATAAAATTTTGAAAAAAAAAGTAATGGCTAGGAATGACCTCGATTAATACATATAAATTGGAGGTTATCATTTCTGTTATGATATAAATGTTGCCAGCATGATTTGTACTAATACAGGTTAGCTCACAAATTCAGAATGCTTAACACCAACCATGCTTTTTGGCATTGTCTTCAATCATTCATTCATTCATTCATTCATTCAATAATATCATAGTTAATAGTTTTCAGTAACCATTATGTGCCAAGCACTATGCTAGGAGTAAACATTCAGAAATGGATATGATTTATAGTTTAGTGGGGACAAGGCAATATAATTGATAATTAGGAGGCAATAATAGAATTGTTTCATTGAGAATTTGTACTCAGTGCAATAGGAAATAGGCCATTTAGATCTGCCCAGGAGGCTGGGGGAAAGCTTCATAAGAGTAATTGCTTAAGGTAGTATTTGAAGGATAGTTTTGTAGGGTATGAGAAAGGGGCATACAGAAGAGGGAGTAGTATATGCAAAGGTCTGAAAGAGAAGTAAAACTAATTCAGTGTTTCAGGAATGTAGTCTGTGAAGGTCAGGGACAGAGTGATGAGTGGAGGCTGAGCTGAATTATCTGCAACAGAACTTTTGTATTATAAAAATATTGAACAACTATTATATATATGTTATTCTCAGCTTTTAGAGGAATTAAAAAGAAAATTACAGTTCATATTCCATGTTGTTGGTTAAGGTAGATTGGGGCTAGATTTTAGGAGAATTTGTTTATACCTATATGGTGAAATTACATTCTAAAGCCAGCTAGAGAGGTAAAATTATCAAAATTACCCTGGAATATTCCTTACCCATAAGGCATAGTATACATGGTTTTGTGTATGTGTAGTTTATAATAAAATAGTCTTTCAGTTGCATGTAGCAAAAAATGCAAATCAGGTTTCAAATAGTGGGTTTTTACTCTGCACAAGTAGAATCACCTAAGGTGTTTTTATTTATTATTATTAATGATGATGCTCATAGGAAATGCCAATGAGCAGTCTCTGCTACTGTTTTATTTATTTTTTATTTTAATTTTTTTATACACTTATAAAAAAAGAGAGAGAAGGAGACTCAGAATCTGGAGCAGGCTCCAGGCTCCGAGCTGTCAGCACAGAGCCTGACGCGGGGCTCAAACTCAACAAACTGCGAGATCATGACCTGAGCCGAAGTCGGATGCTTAACTGACTGAGCCACCCAGGTGCCCCAATTTATTTATTTTTTAAATGTTTGTTTATTTTTGAGAGAGAGTGCGAGTGAAGGAGGGGCAGAGAGAGAAGGAGACAGAGGATCTGAAGCAGGCTCCGTGCTGATAGCAGCAAGCCTGATGTGGGGTTGGAACTCAGGAACTCCTGAGATCATGACCTCAGCAGAAGTTGGATGCTCAGCCAACTGAACCACCCAGGTGCCCCACCTAAGGTGTTTTTTAAAAATACCAGTGCCAGGTCCTGACCTGGCAGGATTTATTTGGCCTGGATGGTGATTTATTTGGCCTGGATGGTGGAGAGAGGCACTGGCATAAATATATTTTAGGTTTCTATGTTTGACCGGGGCTCGAACTCATGAACCGTGAGATCATGACCTGAGCCGAAGTTGGATGCTTAACGGACTGAACCACCTAGACACTCTGGTTTCCAGGTGATATCTAATATCTAACCACTGCTTTAAGCAATAAAGAGGATTTTATTGGCTTTCCAAATGAAAACATCCAAACATAAGACTTTATTGCTTAATTATAACAATAAGTGTATCAACTTGGAGTTAATTTTGTAAGTTATTGGCTCTAATGGAAGCAGTTTTTCTTTTAAATGAATTGAATGTACAGCATTTAAATATTGTTAATGTAGGGGGGTTCCTGGCTGGCTCAGTCGGTTAGGTGTCCAACGTCAGCTCAGGTCATGATCTCAGTTTGTGACTTCGAACCCCGCGTTGGGCTCTGTGCTGACAGCTCGGAGCCTGGAGCCTGTTTTAGATTCTGTGTCTCCCTCTCTCTCTGCCCTTCCCCTGCTCATACTCTGTCTCTCTCTCTCTCAAAAATAAATAAACATTAAAAAAAAAAATATATATATATATATATATTGTTAATGTAGGGATAGAGCCTCAAGAAAAAAACCAAAGACTGGAGTGCTGCAGTTGCTAATAGCTCATGGTAATTTGGTTAAGTTCATCTGACCATCATTACGTGATACCCAGAAAAAAAAGAGTTATGGGAAACAAAGCCCAAGACTTTTAAGAAAGTCTTCTGGAGATTCAGAGATGTTTGAGAGAGTCATCTCTGTGGATCAAAGTGAAAGGAGAGATTCTGGAGTTAGACTTCTAAAGATGCCTCAAAATTAAGTTTATTCTCGTCTCCCATTTACATGTAACTCAGATGAATAGTAATTGGATTCTATATGAAGATGAAAATCTTTATTGATGTGGAGTGGTCAATACTGCAGTTGAATTGAGATAGTTTGGGGAATGGAGGGATGGGTCTTTTGCATTTAGGAACACCAGCTAAGTAATTTCTTCCTATATCAGAGCATTAAAATGAAAAATTGTTCTATCATAAATAATTTAAGAAGATATATTGGCTACTGTTTGGCCCAGACTGTAAGGTTTAGCCCAGTTTTAATAGGGTGAATTGTAGCACTTTATAGCTAATTTAAAAGGGTCCTATCATGTTTTCTAAAATGTGACAATCTTTTATCTCATTTTTAGAGACTTAAAAACATTTATGGTATGCAATTCTTGCCTCTTTTAATGGCCCAGTAACTGTACATTTAATGTAGGCAAGCACAGGAATCTAAGATTCCACCACTCTATGTATCTGGTTAATGAGCTCATTTTGAGCAGACTGTGACTGACTTACTCATATTTATATTTCATTAGCACCTTGCATATGGCAACACTTAATAAATGTTGAATTAATACTTCAGAGAAGCTTGATATTATAAAATACCCCACTTTTTAATTCAAGAGCTAGAACTTAGACTATCAATGACCTTTTGCCACAAATGATTTTTACTTTGCTATCTCATGTGGAACAGTAAAGTACTGATTGTGGCAGCAGTTGCTTTTATCGCTAGTTTTCCACATTTCCACTTGTTTCTAAGTGGAAATAGAGATGCCATGGTATTTCTCTAGTTTATTCACAAGAAGGGAAGGTCCCATATAGCCTACAAAACTCTTCTTGGCTTGATTTTCAACAGACAACAGATGGCAAAACTGTGAGTACAGTGAGTTACGTTTTCTTTTTTTTTAAGATTTTATTTTATTTCTTAAGAATGTTTATTTTTGAGAGAGCAGGAGTGGGGGAGGGGCGGAGAGAGAGGGGGACAGAGGATCCAAATCAGGTACTGCACTGACAGCAGTGAGCCCAATGCTGGACTTGAACTCACGAACTGTGAGATCATGACCTGAGCCGAAGACAGAAGCTTAACTGACTGAGCCACACAGGTGCCCCTAAGATTTTATTTTTTTAAGTAATCTCTACACTCATTGGGGGGCTCAAGCTTACAACCCTGAGATCAAGAGTTTCATGCTCTACTGGCTGAGCTAGCTAGGGCACCCTTGGCTATATTTTCTTTAGATTTTTTTTTTTAACGTTTTTTTTATTTTTGAGAGAGAGAGAGAGAGAGACAGAAATACAGAGTGTGGGCGGGGAAGGGACAGAGAGAAATGGAGACAGAGAATCCAAAGTAGGCTCCAGGCTCTGAGCTGTCAGCACAGAGCCTGATGCGAGGCTCAAACTCACTAACTGTGAGATCATGACCTGAGCCGAAGTCGGACACTTAACCAACGGAGTCACCCAGGTACCCCAGCCATATTTTCAATAATTAAAAAAGGCCTTGCTTTCTCTAAAGCTTGGCTAATTTTTATAGCTTTATTATTTATTCCTTCTGATTTTTTTAGTGTTTTGTGTTTTTTTTAACCAAAATGATAAAGTATGTTTTCATTCTGCTCCTTGGTTATACAAGGCTGTTTGCATTCAAAGTACAGTTTTCATTCTGTACAGTTATGGGAAGGTGACTATGGTATCACTAATTATGTCATCTTAGAGGGTCAGTAAATTAAATTCACACACTCCCTTCTCAATTTAAAGGCCTTGCATATAAATTCAAAGAGCTTGAAAAGATTGAAGAGGGCCACAGAGTGATGATTGGTGGAAAAGAAGTAGAAGTCATGGGCATAATCTCTCCAGATGATTTCAACAGTGGCAGATGTTTTCAACTTGGAGGAGGAAGCCTTGCTATCTCAAGTTCTTCTCAGGCTGCCAAGAAGTGTTTCTCTAACCCCTTCAAAAGTGTTTGTAAACCAAGTTCAAAGGAAAATAGACCAAACGGTTTCCAAGATTGTAAACCACGTCATGACCCACATGCACAAAGTAAGATGTAAAAAATAATTTGAATATTCTGTTTTAAAACTGTCAAAAGATATTGGCATGTGAATTTAAAGTTTAAGTTTTGTTTAAAGTTTTCAGGTGAAAGTATATATTATTCTTCAGGTGTACAACTGACATAAGGAATAATGTTGAAGCTATATAACAATATAGTTTGGGAATCATTTTATAAATAAATGCCTAATTCTAAGAATACAGTAGTGGAGAATACTTGTGTTGAAGGAAAAATATACAAATTGGAGATGTATACACACATCATACATGTATATGATTTTGAATAATATCTGATATTTCAGCAAGAAGAAATATTAGTCAATTCATGAGTCAGGATTATGTTTATACTTCTCTTTTGACAACTGTATGTTTTGATCACATCCATTAATGTATTAAAATATTGAATGATGAGATGTCATGTAAATAACTTAAATGTTACTTATAATCATTAAATTTAATGATTTAATTTTAATATTAATGAGTCTAATTTAAAAATAATATTAAGAATTAAACCTCACCTGTTTTTTGATTGTTTACTTAACAGGGATTTCTTCAGTGCCTTTTTTTGCAGTGTAAACTGTCATCAGAGATCTTCTCATTTGTTGAGAAGACAGACAAATAAATTTAGATTGTAAAGCAATAGTAGATGTCAAATTTGGGGTATCAAGTAGGTTGCTTTCATAGTAGTGGTAAAATGAAAAGTACATAAAGCAACATAATTTTTTGCAAGTATTATAGAGATAGAATTTTTGAAATAAAGGGACTGTTGAGATCAGTTTCTTCCCTTTGCATTTGAAGACAGTAAGGCCCAGAAAGATGAACCGACTTGCCTAAATTCAAAGAACTATTGCCATATTTGGGATAAAACCCCAAATTAAAAATTCCTAGCTCTATATGAGCTTACCTGAGACTTAATTGAAAGAAAGTGGAAGCTTCTGCTTCTGTTTTTTCTTTTATCCAAATATTTTATCTGTCCCACCAGCTCTTTCAATAGGCTTCCTTCTCTTTTATTCTTTCTCTCTGCCTTCCTATTACATAATAGAGGGATGTGGGGAACCAAAAAGAATAATGTGCTTATTTAAAGATCTGAGTTAGAGTCCCATTTTCCCACTGAACTAACTGGTTCTTTGTCCTCTTGGGGCAGTCACTTGTCTCACAAATGGCTGTGTCTCCTCAAGTCTACATTGTGGGTTCTAATTCATACCATAAAGACGTAGAGTGTCTGCTATATACCATGTACAATAAATATTTGTTGACTGAATGAAAAATTTTATTGTGATAACATATATATATGTGTACATGTATGTATGTATGTGTGTGTGTGTATAATATAATAAAAGCCTTTTGTGTTAATGATTCTCATTTATTTATCTTGCCAAGGGTAGAACTAGGTTGTAGACTTAAAATGAAAGCATGAAAGATTTTGTTAGCATTAAGTGGTGCCTCATTATTGTGAAGGTAGAGAGAGGCATCTTAAAATTTGAGCTGGTGTCCTGTTATTGTGGTGGTTTAGGTTTTATCTTTCCTGAAGATGGATGCTTTGTTAGTTGACTTAGATCCTATGGTCCTTCTTGCTTGAGTGTATTATCCTCCCCTCTTATCTTTTCTTTTTTCCCTTTTGTATTATCCTCACCTCTTCTCTTTTTTCCCCTTTGTGCTTTTCACAAGAGAAAAAATGGGGCCATTTCTTGGTTAGAAATCCACAAGGAATATACTCTTGCTCTGCTACTGGAATATAGAGGAAAGCCAAGAGCTAAGTTTTCCATTTTCACATCCTAATCCTCTGCCTGCCAGGAATTGACCTCAGAAATGGGAGTTCCTTTTAGTTGCTCAGAAATCTAGGAAGATCCACAGAAAACTTTCCTCTGGGTAATCACTAATGGTAGACATGACCAGACTCTCATTCCTGTGACTGCATATTTCTGCATTGCTGGATATTGTTTTAATCTACTAGAACCTATTTTCTTTATCTCCCTTTCTTTCTGTTCTCTTTTTTCTTTTTGTTTATTTAAAAAATCTATTTCATTTTTTTTTTTATGTTTATTTATTTTTGAGACAGAGAGAGTTGGAGCATGAACAGGGGAGGGCCAGAGAGAGAGGGAGACACAGAACCCGAGGCAGGCTCCAAGCTCTGAGCTGTCAGCACAGAGCCTGATGTGGGGCTTGAACTCACGGATGGTGAGATCATGACCTGAGCCGAAGCTGGACGCCCAACCGACTGAGCCATCCAGGCGCCCCAAAATCTATTTCATTTTTTAATTTTTTTTTTCAACATTTATTTATTTTTGGGACAGAGAGAGACAGAGCATGAACGGGGGAGGGGCAGAGAGAGAGGGAGACACAGAATCGGAAACAGGCTCCAGGCTCTGAGCCATCAGCCCAGAGCCCGACGCGGGGCTCGAACTCACGGACCGCGAGATCGTGACCTGGCTGAAGTCGGAGGCTTAACCGACTGCGCCACCCAGGCGCCCCTCTATTTCATTTTTTAACCATGATGCAGACATATAAATATATCCCCAAAATAATTTTGATGAATTTATTACCTGACTAGATTAATTGAGACCTGCTTTCTAGTTATATTTGAGTTTGTATTTTTTGGTGATATTTTAATAAATCTTGAACTGTATTAGCATATATCTAAAGAATTACATTATTATTCAACGGTTGCTTTTATTTGCTGCTTTGCAAAGATAAATGAATTTGACATTCATGAACGTAGTAATTAACTTGAAGCAAATAATGATGGTGAAGTCAATGGAAAATTTGTCATCCTTTCTCAGTTCTTCTGGTTAATAGAAGAAGTAATAGTCATTGTTAGTGTGTACAGAAGTGAAAATAATGGGAGCCTTTATGTTAAATTTGGGGTGCCTTTCCAAAATAAGAAGCTGTGATCATTCGCAAGTGCAACTGGGCAAAATTCCAACCTGTGCTTTTAGTTGGAAATCGTTCTCTTTGCTCTGAATACTGAGCTATTAAATGTGTGGCTTACTGAATACTCTGTTAAACAGTAGTGAATTTTAGTGGTTTTTTTTTTTTAAGTTTATTTAGTTTGTGGGGTCCCTGGGTGGCTAAGTTGGTTAGACATCTGACTTTGGCTCAAGTCATGATCTCATGGTTTGTGGGTTCGAGCCCCGCGCTGGGCTCTGTTCTGACAGCTTGGAACCTGGATCCTGCTTTGGATTTTGTGTCTCCCCCTGTCTCTGCCCCTTCCATGCTCATGCTCTGCTGTCTCTCTTTGAGAGAGTGAGAAAGAGAGAGAGAGAGTATATATGAATGAGTGCAAGCAGGGGAGAGGCAGAGAAAGAGAGAGTGAGAATCCCAAGTATGCTCTGAACTGTTAGCATAGAGCCCAATGGCCAGGCTGGAGTTCATAAACCATGAGATCATGACCTGAGCTGAGATTAAGAGTTAGGCACATAACCTGCTGAGCCACCCAGGTACCCCAATTTCAGTGGTTTTGAAGTACTTTGGGGCATATGAAGTTTGGAAAGCCCTTTGAAATTCTCTGCCTGAAATCTTACATTGATAAGGCATGAGGTTTTATTTTTTAATTTTCCACTCTTGCTTAGTATCACTGTTACTAAACTTCAACTTTTTTGCCACAAAGGATGGCAAACAGTTCTAAGTTATGAGTAATTAAAGCAAGATAATATAGTTGCTGACAAAGTGAAATTGCAATACATTAATAGGTAAACTATCATCTTTTTCTTAAGATTCTCTTGTAATGTCGCGACCAGACAATAATCACCAGTGGATGTTCAATAAGAACTGTTCTCCTATTGTGGATGTAGTGATAGATCCTTACCTTGTATATCATCTTCGACCACATCAAAAAGAAGGGATCCTATTCCTATATGAATGTGTAATGGGAATGAGGTAGGAAAATAATTTGTTTATTCCGACTTTTGATTTAACCTGTAACATAATGGTTTTCTAGAAAAAGTCTGATAAAAAGAGTCTCAGTATATCATGAATTATGCTTAATGTGTGCATTTATTCCAAAAGTGGTTCTTGATGGAATCCCATGTGCCAGATATCTTGCTAGGAGCTGGGCATACAGGAGTCAGGACCATGGGTCCTATCCTTAAGTAGTTTTTAAGGTATTTGAAGAAATAGGTAAATATAGTCAACCTTAATGTGGTACAATAAGAGCTCACTAGTATGAGAAAGGCTTATGAGGGCAAAATTGAAGTAGCTGTTAATTCTGCTTATGAGACTTTTGAAAAAAGATTTTCTTCTTATCTCACTTCTACTTAAAAAAAAAAAAGGAGTCTTCCCCACTCCCTTTTAAATATTTATTTATTTATTTATTTTGAGAGAGGGAGTGTAAGCAGGGAAGGGGCAGAGAGAGAGGGAGAGAGAAAATCCCAAGCAGGCTTGGTGCTGTCAGTGCACAGCCCTATGCAGATTCAGGGCTTGATTTCATGAACTGTAAGATCATGACCTGAGCAGACATCAAAGATTGTATTCTAAAAAAAAAAAAGAACTGGATTTTTAGTCATCTGAGTCACCCAGGTACCATCCCCAAAAAAGGAATCTCCCTCATTCCCTTTTAAATGGAGTTTTCTGGTAAAGAACTGTAGCATCCTTTCTTTCTTTCTTTCTTTCTTTTTTTTTTTTTTAACGTTTATTTATTTTTGAGACAGAGAGAGACAGAGCATGAACGGGGGAGGGGCAGAAAGAGGGAGGCACAGAATCGGAAGCAGGCTCCAGGCTCCGAGCCATCAGCCCAGAGCCCGACGCGGGGCTCGAACTCGCGGACCGCGAGATCGTGACCTGAGCTGAAGTCGGACACTTAACCGACTGAGCCACCCAGGCGCCCCTGTAGCATCCTTTCTTAAAGATATTTTAGAGGACACACGCACACAAAAGCTTGATAAAGGAAGTAAAAAAGAATCAAAGGAACCTGCTAACATCTTGTTATATTTCTTTCTATATATATTTCCTTTTTGTTTTGCTTTTAATGCATAGGCCCTTGATTTTTAAATTGATCATTTAATAGG
The DNA here is from genome assembly GCF_028749965.1 of Puma concolor. Lineage (NCBI taxonomy): Eukaryota > Metazoa > Chordata > Mammalia > Carnivora > Felidae > Puma > Puma concolor. The sequence continues at coordinate 42,687,033 of NC_141684.1, forward strand.
GAGTTGGGAATGTAAATTCCCTCACACTCTTTTTTTTTAAGTTTTTAAATTTTTATTAAAAAAATTTTTTTTTAATGTTTATTTATTTTTGAGAGAGAGAGAGACAGAGCATGAGCAGAGGAGGGGCAGACACAGAATCGGAAGCAGGCTTCAGGCTCTGAGCTGTCAGCACGGGGCCTGATGGGGGGCTTGAACTCACAAACTGTGAGGTCATGACCTGAGCCGAAGTCGGACACTCAACTGACTGAGCCACCCAGGTGCCCCAATTCCCTCACACTCTTAAGAACCCTTTGCATGATGACAGCTTAAGGAAATGCTATATCCCAGAAACTTTCTAGACTCCTGTTCTTTCTCAAATCTGCTCTTTTCTTTGGAGACCGTATCTCATTTGGCCTGGAAAGCAACTTTAATTTCATCTCTCTCACTTTCTCAATTTAATCAAACCTCAAATTTTAATTTTGAACTCCTAAATATCCTTTGATTCCAAATCTTTTCTGGCACCACACTGCAGCAGTGCTAGTAACTGACATTATACGATTATGTTTTGTTTGGATTTTTGCAGTGGCATCTAGCTGTGTAGCTGTTTCTGATGCTCCTCAAATTCACTCTTATTGCCACCAGCTTGATTTTTCTGAAAAACCGTTCTGAAAATGGCATTCCCTTGCTTAACATGCTTCAGACTCTCAGAACTTACAGGAGTGTTACCTGATCTGTAACATGCACTCTGCTCATGATTTGTGGGATTATTTTAGGTGGACACAGACAAGCCTTGTTTTTTAATTCTGATAGTAGTATATTTAGTTAATGAATTATTAGAAAAAACAGCATTTAAAATTTTTGGTTTCGTTAATCATGCCTGGACTTTTCAAATAAATCTAAGTACAAATGGGAGTTGACTTAAGGAAAAATAAATAATAACATATAGTATCACATATATGGCAAAAATTGTGATGGTAGTCACGAAAGATTGATGTTTGGGAGACATTGACTTGCAAGATACAGTCTGAGTTTTCAAGGATATGTATGCTCATCTTTAGTCTCTGGCTATCTTGCCAGGTTCATAGCCTTTGTATTTCCTTGTTTGGAATTCAGTTCAAGCTCCCACTGTGTTGAACTACTTGATTCATATAGTGAAATCTTATTTACCTTTGTTTGACAAGGTCCATCTTCCCAGTGAAGCCTTCCTGTTCTCTTCCCTCCACTGTGGAAGGATGGATCACTATTTTATAGCTGGCATTTGGTTTTGCATTGGCAAATTGTTGATCTAAAATGGTAATAATGGGAGTGCCTGGCTGGCTGGCTCAGTCGGTAAAGCATGCAACTTGATGTCGGGGTTGTGAGTTTGAGCTCCATATTGGGTGTAGAGATTATTTAAAAAAAAAAAAAGATTTTTAATTACAATTAAAATTTTTAAAAATCTTTAATTAAAAAAATGTTTATTTATTTTTGAGACAGAGACAGAGTGTGAGTGCGGGAGAGGGCAGAGAGAGAGGGAGACACAGAATGGAAAGCAGGCTCCAGGCTCTGAGCTGCCAGCACAGAGCCCGACATGGGACTCGAACCCTCGAACCGTGAGATCATGATCTGAGCCGAAGTCGGACGCTTAACTGACCTAGCCACCCAGGCACCCCCAAAACAAATCTTAAAAAAATAAAATGATAATGACTGTAATTCATGTTTGTGACTTTTTTCTGTACTTTGAAATGGAAAACATATAGTTAAATTTTGGTTATTATTTTTACTAATAAGAAATAGAATGAATTAAACTGTAATCAAACTGGGGGCCTCTGGGTGGCCCAGTTGGTTAATATCTGACTCTTGATTTTGGCTCAGGTCATGATCTCATGGTTTGTGAGATTGAGCACTCTCTCCCTCTCTCTCTGCTCCTTCCCTGTTCACGTGCATGTGCGTCTACACACTCTTTCCCTCTCTCTCAAAATAAATAAAACAATTTAAACTATAATAAAACTCCACTTTTTAAACATTTTAAATTCCAGTTAGCATACAGTGTAATATTAGTTTCAGGTGTACAATTTAGTGATTCAACAATTACATACAACGCTCATTGCTCATCACAAGTATACTCTTTAATCCCCATCACCTATTTCACCCATCCCCCACCTTCCTTCCCTCTGTTGACCATCAGTTTATTCTCTGGAGTTAAATCTGTTTCTTGGTTTGTCCCCCTCTCTCTTTTTTCCCCTCTTCTCGTTTGTTTTGTTTCTTAAATTCCACATATGAGTTAAATCAATATCACTCATCATCAGGGAAATACAAATCAAAACTACAATGAGATATTACCTCATACATGTCAGAATGGCTAAAATCAACAACACAAAATAGATGTCGGTGAGGATACAGAGGAAGGAGAACCCTCTTTTTCTAAAAAGTTTTTTAATGTTTATTTTTGAGAGAGAGAGAGAGAGAGAGAGAGAGAGAAACAGTGCGAAAGGGGAAGAGACAGAGAGAGGGAGACACAGAATCTAAAGTAGGCTCCAGGCTCCAAGCTGTCAGCACAGAGCCTGATGTTAGGCTTGAACCCACAAAGCATGAGATCATGACCTGAGCTGAAGTCGGATGTTTAACCAACTGAGCCACGCAGGCACCCCAGAAAGGAGAACCCTCTTACACTGTTGGTGGGAATGCAAACTGGTGCAGGCACTCTGGCAAACAGTATGGAGATTCCTCAAAAAGCTAAAAATCGATCTACCCTATGATCTAGCAATTGTATTACTAGCTATTTACCCAAAGAATACAAAAATACTAATTCAAAGGGATATATGCACCCCAATGCTTATAGCAGCATTATCTACAATAGCCAAATTATGGAAAGAGTCCATTGACTGTGAATGGATAAAGAAGATGTATGTGTACACACATACAATGGAATATTAGCCATAAAAAAAAATGAAATCTTGCCATTTGCAATGACATGGTTGGAACTAGAGTGTTATGCTAAGTGAAATAAGTCAGAGACAAAACCATACTTACTTTGGTACTGTCCTTAATTCTTTTGATTTTATAACATGTATATACATATATATGTATATATGTATATGTATATATATGAAGAGCTTTAAAAGCTATGAAGTGATATAAACATGCCACTTAATATTCTTTATTATATTTAATTTTAATTTGTATTAACTGAGTAGGTCTGTAGGATAAGTCTATTACTAAGTTACATGTATTAGATCAATATTTAGTGTTTTTTCTTATAGTGCAGGGAGCTATATGATTGAGGAGTTCATTTACTGCTTGAAAATCATAAATACAGCTCAATTGATCTTTCTGGCTAAGATTATAATATATTTTAAACTGTTTTGATAACTGATGCTGAAACTAATAAAAATTGCTCAACTGTTAGTGATAAGAAGCACAGTTATAGTTATTCAAATGTGTATATAAAATTGGGATTCATTTCTAGTTTCTCTAAATATATATGATAATATCACATGATTTAGATTCAACTGTTGAATTTCAGATTTGTTTTAGTAATTTAGTTGATAGTAAATATGTCATGAAAAAAATTACAAATTATCAAAGATGCAAAAGATATGTTGTAAATCAGATGCATGAAATCCTAGAAAAAGGATTTAGAAGGGGGTAGAGTTTGTCCTAATTACAAAACTATCAGTTTCTGATTTTTTGACTAATAAGTGACAGTATTAGGGGCATAAAATATTTAACTATTGTGACTAAAAGAAGTATAATTATTTCTAACAGAGTGAATGGCAGATGTGGAGCTATTCTTGCTGATGAAATGGGTTTAGGGAAAACATTGCAATGTATTTCACTCATCTGGACTCTACAGTGTCAGGGACCCTATGGAGGCAAGCCAGTAATAAAGAAGACACTTATTGTCACACCTGGGAGCTTGGTGAATAATTGGAGGAAAGAATTTCAAAAATGGCTAGGAAGTGAAAGGATCAAGATATTTCCTGTTGATCAGGTAAGGATTTTCAACACAGTTTAGCCTTGGTCATTTTCTAAATCTCTGTGCTTTTTTTTTTTCTTCTTTTGTTTTAAAATTTTTTTTAAATATTTATTTTTGAGAGAGAGAGAGAGAGACAGTGTGAGTGGGCGAGGGGCAGAGAGAGAGGGAGACACAGAATCTGAAGCAGGCTCCAGGCTCTGAGCTGTCAGCACAGAGCCTGATGCAGGGCTCAAACTCACGGACCATGAGATTATGACCTGAGCCAAAGTTGGACGCTTAACTCACTGAACCACCCAGGCACCCCCTTAATTTTTTTTTTTTTTAATGTTTATTTACCTTTGGGAGAAAGAGACAGTGTGAGCTGGTGAGGGGCACAAAGAGGGAACACAGAATCCCAAGCAGGCTCTAGGCTCTGAGCTGTCAGCACAGATCCTAACCTGGGGCTTGAACCCACTAACTGTGAGATCATGACCTGAGCTTAAGTCGGACGCTTAACCAGCTGAGCCACCCAGGTGCCCCATTATATCTCTGTGCTTTTCAAATCAGCACTGAAGTTTTCACTGTCTATATGGTAGTTTTTCAAGTGTATTGTAACTCTGCAACTCCTTTGCAGAAAAATGGAATCTTGGCTTACAATTTGGTTTTGAGTGCACATATTCTAATTAATGTCTGTCAGGAATATGCTGCTTGAATTTGATTTTACAGTTTTAGCCCATGATTTGTTAAATACTGTCTTTTTTTTTTTTTTTTTTTTTTTTAGGACCACAAAGTAGAAGAATTCATCAAATCTCCATTTTATTCTGTTCTTATCATCAGTTATGAAATGTTACTTCGTTCCTTGGATCAAATTAAGAATGTTAAGTTTGATCTTCTAATCTGTGATGAAGGGCATCGTTTGAAGAATAGTGCCATTAAGACAACTACAGCCCTCATTAGCCTTTCTTGTGAGAAAAGAATAATTCTAACTGGTCAGTATTTACTTTGGGGAAGACTTGATGGAATTTTTGCCTACTTATCATAAAGGATTTGTAATATGCTTGGCATCCAAAGAATTGGTGGTGCTGGATGGAATTCATACTAATAAACCTATGGTAATTAAGTCTTGGTAGGATTCTGAATTTTCAAATCCCTATGTAATTTTCCGCCACTTAGATTTTGGAGTTTTTGAAGAATAAACAATGCTATCATGATAAAGAATGTAGGAGATAGGTCTGCATTGTCTCTTCATGGTTCCTAAGTCTGCTATTTATAGCTGTGCAACTTTGGGCAAGTTATTTAACTTCTCTGTGCCTCAGTTTCCTTATCTGTGAAATAAGGAATAATAATACCATCTACTTTGTAGAGTTATTGTAAAGGTCAAAGGAGTTAATTCATGTAAAGTTATTTAAAGACTACCTGACACATGGTAAATGCCTAATGCCTAAGTATCCATTGTTTATATATGTATATGCTGCATGCATAATTTATTGCTGGCCAAACTTGCTGGCCCAGACTGTCTGGAAAGGGGGGTGGCCCATATGTAAATACAGGAATCTTTTTCTACTCATTCCTTTTTAGCCTAGACTAGAATCAGGCCTGAATAGCTCAATGTAGCTTTCCTCCCACACCTTACTTTGGCCTTGTGTGGCCCTTCCAATTTCTGGAGAATTATCCTTGTTTGAATGAGAGCCTCCACTCTCCTCTGCATCTTGGTCAATGATTGACTCATAGAGGTAAGTGAAAAATGCCAGAGCCCTTGCCTTAGGGTAATTTCAGGACCGGCTTTATAGCACAATTTATGCTCTAAGGATTACTATAATTTATCTCAAGCTAGGAGGCCATCCTTGCTTAGTTTCTTCCCCTCCGATTTTCTGATTCTATTATTCTCTTTCTCCTCAGAGCACTCCCTCCATACATGTTGTACAGCCAAATCCCTGTCTTGGGCTCTGCTCCTCGAGAACCCAGTCAAAAGACATAAATCCTTTCCTGCAGCTATCATTGGCAAATGGGATCTGACTATCATGAATGGCTTGGATTAGTCAGCCAGGGTCGGATGTCTGAAAGTCAACCACAAGGATCCTTATACCTTTGTTTCCCTTCTTACTTACTTGCTTTTCTCATTCTGCCTATCTTAAAAAAAATTGTTTTTGATTAAGTAAGCTCTGCCCCCAACATGGGGCTCAAACTCATGACCCCGAGATCAAGAGTTAAATGCTCTACCGACTGAGCCAGCCAGGTGCCCTTGATTCTGCCTTTTTTAGTTATTGTCATGGATATTTATTTAAAGGCTTAACAAAATGCATACCAACATAAATATCATATTCTATTATGTATCTCAAAGTTTAGAACTAGGTAGATGTGTTATATAATTAATAAGCATTTATCCTTCGGGTTGACCCGTTTAATTTTGAGGGGTATGATCATTAAATTCCCTGGCATTGTAAAATTCATGTTGTCTATGTTAATGAATAAGTGCATTTTTATATGCCTCTTACATATATTTTTGGACAACCTTTTCTAGTCTTGTTATTTGAATGTCATCTGAAATTATACTGTAGGACTTTGCTGATTTACATGGGTTTTTTTTTGTTTGTTTGTTTTTTGAGAGAGAGAGTGAGAGAGAGATCGCGCACGCGAGCATGGGTGGGGAAGGGGCCGAGAGAGGGAGACACAATCTGAAAGCAGTCTCCAGGCTCTGAGCTGTCAGTGCAGAGCCCGATGCAAGTCTCGAACTCATGAACCATGAGATCATGATCTGAGCTGAAGTCGGATGCCTAACCGACTGAGCTACACCCAGGCACCCCTACATGTTTTTTTGATATAATTATTGAAACATGCTAATGTTTCTTTGAAAATTAGTTAGCCAAAAGTTTTTGAGTATGTAATTTATGCAGGGTATATTTGTGTTAACCTTTAAGATTAGTGAAGATCTCAATTTGATCTGAAAACTTTGAAAGGTAATAATTATAGGTGTCATTCACTGAGTATTTACTAAATGTCAGGCACTGTGCTACAACGTGCATACAGTGTCTCTACTTTTTGTTGTAATACCACTGGGAAATTGTTAACTTCCCAGTTTTATAAGTGAAAAAATGCTGAATTTAACTTAAAGAGCTCAAGAATCTTGTCCAGAGTCACACTGTTATAATATTAAGAATCACTAACAGTTATGGAACATTTATTGTGCTTTAGGCACTGTTCTTAGTATATGGATTAACTAATTTGATCCTGACAATCCTAGGAGCTGCTATAATTATCCCCATTTTCTAGAAGTAAACTGAGGTATGTAACTTGCTTAGGGTCCCTCAGAGAGTAAATGATGCAGATGGGATTTGATCCCAGGCGAGTCAGACTGCAGAGCCTGGACACAGCCACTATGCTGAAGTTAAATCCAGAGTTAAAAATTTATATGGTTCTTAATATTTTTTGTTCACTTGGAGTTGGCTGCTCTTTCTCATCTCTAAAGCCTTTAGTTTAGGTTTGTTAGGGAAGAGAGTACAAATTTCTACAAATAACCTGTGACTATAAAACACAAACTTGACCTTTCATCACTTTTGTTTCTCTTAGGTACTCCAGTTCAGAATGATCTTCAAGAATTTTTTGCATTAATTGATTTTGTAAATCCAGGAATATTAGGCTCTTTGTCATCTTATAGAAAAATATATGAAGAACCCATCATTTTATCGAGACAACCTTCTGCTTCTGAGGTATAATTTACGTTACTAAATAGGTTTAAAAAAAAAAGACTATGTTCAGGAAAGTCATCCACAACTTGGGCAGTATTTTAATTCAGGAAAAATTAAATTAGTGAATTCTTTATTTTTCCATAATCCTTCAACTCTTCCTGCATTCTTATTTTAGAGAATAATATCACATTAAAAAAATCATAAATAGGCACTTCACAAAGAATTGTAATTGACAGTAAACATATAAAAATATTCATTTTTACTGATATTGACAAAAGTAAACTAAAGTAATCATAAAAAACTTCAAAAAAAATGTTTTATTTATGGAGGTGCCTGGGTGGCTCAGTTGGTTAAGTGACCAACTTTGGCTCAGGTTGTGATCTGTCAGTTTGTGGATTTGTGCCCCACCTTGGGCTCTGTGCCAACAGCTCAGAGCCTGGAGCCTGCTTTGGATTCTGTGCTTCCCTCACCCTCTGCTCCTCTCCCACTCATGCTCTGTCTCTCTGTCTCAAAAATAAAGAAAACATTAAAAAATTTTTTAAAAATGTTTTATTTACTTATCTTTTAAATGTTTATTTTTGAGAGAGAGAGAGAGTGCACATGCACACACAAGTGGGGGAGGGGCAAAGAGAGGTGGGGTTGGGGGATCCGAAACAGGTTCCATGCTGACAGCAGAGAGCCTCATGTGGGGCTTCAACTCTGATCCAACTCGGATCATGACCTGAGCTGAAAGTCATACACTTAATTGACTCAACTACCCAGGCGCCCCAGGATGTTTTATTTATTTTTGAGAGTGCAAAAGTGGGGGAAGGGCAGAGAGAGGGATCTGAAGCAGGCTTTGCGCCAACAGCAGTGAGCCCGATGTGAGGCTTGAACTCATGAACTCATGAGATCATGAGCTGAGCCGAAGTTGGATGCTCAACTGACTGAGCCGCCCAGGTGCCTCACTCTTCTATTGGTGTTTTAGTTGGTTCGATTTACATAGTAATAGCAAGTATAGATGAGAGTACTGCTGTCTATTGGTTGGAATGTAAATTGGTATACAATTGGAGAATAGTTTGGTATTATGTATCAAAAGCTTTAAAATTGTGCATATTTTGTGGTGCGGCAATACCACTTTTAGGAATTTATTATAAAGAAATAATCATACGTGTGCTTAAAGATTTAGCTGTAAGGGTAGAAAATTCTGAAACTAAAGGAAACAAACTAATTGGAAACAGACATTTCTAAAGGTAGGAAAATGGTTAAAGCAGAGTCTGCATGTTGTTTACACAATGTATTTCATTGAATCTAAAATAATACCAATTGTAAGGTGCATCGTTATTTTATGAACCACTAAGGAAAACATGCTAATAAATATAGTTTAAGAAGTCATTGATGGTGGCTCAGTCGGTTAAGTTCCGATTTTGGCTCAGGTCATGATCTCACAGTTTGAGCCCGCATCGGGCTCTCTGCTGTCAGCACAGAGCCCACTTAGGATCCTCTGTCTCCATCTCTCTCTGCCCCTTCCCCACTCTCTCTCTTCCTTTCTCTCAAAAGAAGTATTAAAAACAAATTTAAAAAAGCATCCTATATGAGAGAAGTTAAAGTATAAAAAAATATGTCTCAGAATTAATAAAATGATAATTAGTAAATATTTATTGAACATTTCCCATGAACCAGGAATGATACACAATAATAGCTTATGAATATATTTATTAGCGTGGAAAATGTTAATCATATATTATTTAAAAATAAAATCACATTCATTTATTTACCCAACACCTACATGTTAAACATCTAAAGTGGGCCAAATGTAAAGTGTTAAACACTAGGGAATACAGTGAAAAGCCAAACTGAATGGTGCCTTGTTCCCATGAAGCTTCAACTGTAAAGATCCTGTTTTTGTTACAAATAAAAGTAAAATGTTAAATACATTTATATGTTAATATAAAGGAAAAAGACTTGGAAGATACACATAAAAGTGTTGACAGTAGTGGTTGTTTCTGATTGATTAAACTTGGTTTCAGTTTTAGTTTTGCATAACTATTTTCTGACTTTTCTTCAGTGAACCTATTTCTTTTGTAATAAAAATTGAAAATAGTTTTAAAATGTGAGGGGAATTTTTTATGATTTATATAGAAATGAATATATACATATGGGATATTATTTTAAGCTTCACTGTGAAGTTATGTATGCTCAAAAAAGAATTTAAGCTTATATTTCAATCATACTGTGTTTTGACTTAAAAAAGTACGGTGGTAAAAACTTTGACACAAACAAAAAGAAGCAAACAAATTGGAAGCAAACATTTCTAATGAACAATGTTGTAATGATTTTGAAAGAATTAGCTGTGCTTTGTGCCAGTAATTTCTTGTAGGTTTAATTTTAGGGTCAATAACTTGTCAAAATATTTGCTTCCAAGAATTTGCTGAGTTAGTTCTTTGTTGATGATTTTAAGACTATGTACCATGACAGTCTTCACATAAAAGCTTACTTTTAGAATAATTTAATTTGTAGATTGTTGATTGCTGATGGCTCTCAACGGTGCTAATAGCCAAACAAAGATTAGGAGACTGGCTTAATTTAGTTAAATGGTTATGCTGAACATTTAAAGAGATGATGGGTCACTGGGTGGCTCAGTTGGTTAAGCCTGACTTGGGCTCAGGTCATGATCTTTTTTGGGTTCAAGCCCTGCATCGGGCTCTGTGCTGACAGCTCAGAGCCTGGAGTCTGCTTCCCATTCCGTGTCTCCCTCTCTCTCTCTCTGCCCCTCCCCTGCTTGTGCTCTGTCTCTCTCTTTCAAAAATAAATAAATAAACATTTAAAATTAAAAAAAAAAATGAACAAAGAGAATATGATTGGTTTTTCTATCCCAAACTCAAACTGAATTTATTCTGTTAGAAAAAAAACCTGAAGGGATGTAATTAGTAAATGGTTTATTGATATAAAATGTTTAATGTTCCTGTTAATTGCAATAATTCTTTGTTTATAATACTTTTAAGTCTGCGATTTTTCCATAGGAAGAAAAGGAGTTAGGAGAGAAAAGAGCAGCTGAACTTACTTGCCTCACTGGACTCTTTATCCTTAGAAGAACCCAAGAAGTCATAAATAAGTATCTTCCACCTAAAATAGAGAATGTAGTCTTTTGCCGACCAGGAGCACTACAGATTGAGCTTTATCGAAAGCTGTTGAATTCTCAGGCTGTCAGATTCTGCCTTCAAGGGTTGTTAGGAAATAGTCCTCATCTAATATGTATAGGAGCTCTTAAAAAGCTGTGCAATCACCCCTGCCTTTTGTTCAACTCTATAAAGGTAAGTAGTATCTGAGACTGTGTCAGAGATGTGAGCTAAGGGTTCTGTGTCATGTGAGTCTAAGAGGGCAAATTGGGCCAACCCCAGGGGTTGCATTTGTGGGTTTTCGAGAAGCTCTGTAGCCTCTCCTATATGTTTCATCTGTACAGCTTATCTAGCTTCTATTTGTTCAGAACATGTCCATACATATAGGACTGAACAAGGGGTGAAATGGATGTGAGGCACTGCCTTCTAGAGTTTGCCCCATGCCCTTTGGTATCTTGTCTAACTAATACTTTGCTGTGGTCCTCCTTCCTATTTTATATATATGTAGCCAATCAGTTTTGTTTGGTGCAAACAAATAGAAAATTTATCATTGAAAATAATTTAATTTTTTCCCATTATAAAAGTAATATATGATACATATTGTATGAAATTTATAAAACTCAGAAAACCAGAAGAAAATTAAAGTCATATGATTAGACTGTGAATTGGTGTAACTGAAAGATAGTTGGCAATGTGTACCAAAGCTTTAAAACTGTATGTATTTTGTGGCCTAGCAACACTTTTAGGAATTTATTATAAAGAAATAAAGCTCTCTAGCCAGAAAAAAAACCCCATATTTTGATATTAATAATCTTAGCCAAAACTTATTAAGCATATAAATGTACCCAACACTAAATGTTTTTCTAGCATTATTTTGTTTATTCTTTACAAAATTGTGGAATAAGTATTGTTATTACCGTCCCCACTTTTTTTTTTTTGTGAGGAAACAGGGACTCAAAGATACGTATATATAATCTAGTTCTAGAGAAACTTAATTTTAATGATGTTATGCTTATTATTTTAAAATCTACTTTTTTTCCACTAAATAAATTGAGAGCATTTTCCCAATTAGATACCTTCTCCAAGTATGATTTTTAATGATTATATAGTTGAACTAACCATTTGGATATTTAATAAACATAAGGCAGTTTAGAGTATAGTGAGAGTTTTCTGTTTTGGAGTTAGAACTGGGTATCAGTTCCTATTCTACCGTTTACCAGTTCTTTAAGGGCAAATTTTTATTAAAAATTAAAAAAAAATTTTTTTTATTTTTCATGAGCTGGGGAGGGGAAGAGAGGGAGACAGAGAATCTGAAGCAGGCTTTGTGCTGTCAGTGCAAAGCTGGATGTGGGCCTTCGAAGCCATGAACTGTGAGATCATGACCTGAGCCAAAGTCAGATGCTTAAGTGACTGAGCCACCCAGGTGCCCCTTTAAGGGCAAATTTAACCATGGTCAAATTCCATCTGCGGGCCTTTATTTTTCTTATTTCCAAAGAAGAGACAATAATAACTTCCTATGAACATACTATTTCATCAAGTTCCTGTGGCAACTTGATGAAATAGCATGGAAACAACCTAGCAGAATGCCTGACCATAGAAATTACACAATAACTATGAAAACTCTATTATCCCCAGCTCATTCTTTTTTTTTTTTTTTTTTAATTTTTTTTTTCAACGTTTTTTATTTTATTTTTTGGCACAGAGAGAGACAGAGCATGAACGGGGGAGGGGCAGAGAGAGAGGGAGACACAGAATCGGAAACCGGCTCCAGGCTCCGAGCCATCAGCCCAGAGCCTGACGTGGGGCTCGAACTCACGGACCGCGAGATCGTGACCTGGCTGAAGTCGGACGCTTAACTGACTGCGCCACCTAGGCGCCCCCCCAGCTCATTCTTAACACTGTTTTAGAACAGTTTTTATTCTTTTATTTTTTTCTTTAAACAGTAAAATCATAATTTACAAACAAAACGAAAGAAAACCCATGGATGCTGCATCACGCTTGAGGTCATTAGTTATATACTTGGAAAATGGAGTGTTCTACCAGAATTCTTCAAGTTTATCCTTCAATGAGTTATATTTACATAGTTTATCATAGGAGAAGTCAGCTTTCTGTAACTCTGCAGTAAGCAGGATTATAACTATTAATCAACTTTTTAAGAAACAGATTTTATATACAGTGATAAAAATTAAACCCTTTGGGCATGATGCCCAGCAAAAATAGAAGCCAAAAATTCTTCCTTAAAAGGTAGACTTTATCATAGCCCAGAATGCACCAGTTAACTAGTAATAGGCACAGGATACCACAAGCTTCAAAGAGGGTGCATAACTTACAATCTGAGTCTTGTTTGGTAAAGCCTTTCCTCTAACATCATAGCAAATGAGGATCAATAGAAAGTGGCTGAAATGAGCCTTCCACATGTATAAACAACCTTTAAGCAGAGTTTTTTTTAATAAAGGTATTCCTGTTGAAACTAGGTTTTTTTTCCCAAGTTCAGTCAAGGTGATGGGTTTCTTTTCAGGAAATGTGAATGGAATATAACCAAAAGAAGTGTAACTGATAACCAAAGGCTACAGAGAGTCAGAAGAGTGAATGCCATGATTGGCTGATATGAGAAGTCTAACTGGTAAACTCCCCTGTGAAGGAGGTGATTTATCAGGCTGTCACAGAATGAAGATATCTATTAGTTGATTCTTAATTAGGGGTATTATGCATTATAATCTGGAAAGCTTTTAAAACTCCATTTGTCCAGACCTCAACACCTATGGACTGATTCAGAAACTCTGAGAGTAGAACCCAAGTATGAGGATTTGGAAAAAGTGACTCCCCAAGTGATTCTGATTACATGTTCCTGGCTAAGAACTTGTGCCATAAGATCACCATTTCCCTCGTATTTTTATTTAATATTCACCAGACAACTTTATGCTAATGATTTGGCTTCCCTTGTGGTTTCATGTGACAGAATGTGTAGGCCACTTGGTTTAAATAGGCAAGTCTCCTTTGAAGGTCAATAAATTTATATTCTGACTTTGTTTCTTAATTTGATTAGTATGGCTCATTTGCCTAGAGCTTAAACTTACTCAGTTTCTGAACGTGAAAAGCTGTGGACTAGATCCTGGGTCTGTGGTCTTTTGATGACCTCTCCAAGGTATAGGCATCTTAGCAGACCTAAGCTGAAGCAGCCAGCAACCATCTCTTTCCCCTTGTATATTCCAGTGATATTAGTATCTTAGGTTTCCAGGTATTTTTAATCAAGCAACTTTACCCAACTATTATTATATTTTGGAAATAAGCCAAATGTACTTTGTGCCTAGCATCTTACACTACAGGATTCACTGCCTTTAAGTGTTTCTGGAATTATTAAAGAGGGAACACAACACCCATGAAAACATAGGGAAATATAATCAAGTATATAGTTGACTTCTCAATTAACTAAGGTCAAAGCTGAACTGTATTTTGTAACCATAAAGGTTAAGACTCAGTGCCCCCTTTGCCACCCAAAAAAGAGCTATAAATAATCAAATGGAATTTACATTGGGTCCTTAAGTATCTATAGGATTGGGATAATTGGACAGAAAAATGAGGAAGCATTCCAGGCAGGTGGAGTAGACTGAACAAAGTTTTAAAAACAGTGATAAATCTGGTAAATGTGGAACAAAGTGAGGAGACCAGCCAGTCTCAGAAATTTAACCTAAAAAGTGCTGTAGTTATTAATAAGTATATTTTTAGTTAAGTATTCACATGTCATCTAGGCACTTTTGGAAAAAGAATTTCAAAGGTGCTGATAATCACTTTGGAATAAAAGTATTCTAAAAACCATTGGTAATGTAAACAAAAATATAAGTAAGAATAAATTTCTGTTAACTTATGGCAGAATTATTCCTTCTTGTGGAAGAAATAGCTACAAGAAATTGCTCATAAGAGTGAGTAAACTCTTATGCTTGATTCTGAGTATAACCTGGGAGGTGCTGTGTGAAGCCCACAAATCAGGAAAGAGAAGTAATAGCAGAGGGAAGGAAAGAAGAGAAGAAAGGATGTATCAGTGATGAGAGATCTTAGGGTTTTGGAGAGAACAGTTGTATCACTGTACTGTAGTTTCCTCTCTTATTTCTCTGCTGTCCCTCCTCCCCTTCCCAAGGAACATGTGGGTAGTGATGCTGCCCTTGTAGGGTGAAGATTGCTTGCACTAGGAGACTGCATCGAATGGCTCTGTAATGAACTCAGTAGGATGCATGTTACCTTTTTCAAAAATGATCACATCGTAACCTGTGAAGATTTATGTAATAGTTAACTTGGTCTTTTCAGGTGGCTATTAATCTTCACTTCCCCCCCCATAATTTTAGCATTTCTTTCCCTCCCAGTTAACAAAATAAACATGAGCCAGTTAACAATCATCCTTTTGAATAGGGAAAAGAATGTAGCTCAACGTGGGATGAAAATGAAGAAAGGAGTCTATATGAAGGCTTGGTAAATGTGTTCCCTGCTGATTACAACCCTCTCATGTTTACCGAGGAAGAGTCAGGAAAACTCCAAGTACTGTTGAAGCTCTTAGCCGTTATCCGTGAACTTCGTCCCACTGAAAAGTAAGAGATCAATTTAATAAACTTGCTTGTAAGTGCTCGTGGAATTTTGGTTTAGACTATAGCCTTACTTCCTCTTCTCCCTCTTTCTTTGGGATCATGGTCTTTGTTTAAGAAAAACTGTATCTAAAGGTAGATACATATGTTTACAAAAACCTGGAGACATCTTTTGATATCTAACACCTACTAATTTATTCCTCTATCTCTTTCAGAATCCTTTCTTCTCTGTCGCTCAAATGTTGATACTTTAATTTTTAAGTTTATTTATTTATTTTGATGGAGACAGAGGGAGTACGAGTGGGGGAGAGGCAGAGAAAGAGGGAGAATCTCAAGCAAGCTCCACCCTGTCAGCTCAGAGCCCTTGTGCGGCTCGAAATCACAAAATTGAGACAATGACCTGAGCTAAAATCACGAGTTGGACACACAACCAACTGAGCCACTCAGACACCCCAAATGTCAATACTTCTTGGGGTTTCTCCGTAGCCTTCTTCTTACTCTAAACAGCCTTTCTTGGTTTCCTCTACTCTCCATTGTTGCAACTCTCACTCATACAGTCTTGATTCCAAGTTTCTATCTCTGGTCCATCTCTGCCTTCTCATTCCCACATCCTTATTTCTTACTGTTTAATGGGCATCTAAATCTCTCTTGATGTCATGTAAGACTTTAAGGTACAGATATCCCCAACAGCTTTATCCTTTAACTTGATCCTTTTTCATCATTCCTTGGCTTGATGAATGGCACCATGATTCATGCAGAAAATCTAGTCATTCTAGACTCACTTTTCTTCTTCACTCACCCAACATTGTCAGTAACTAAATTCTAGATTGTTATCTCTTAATCTTGGAATATACCTCCTTTCTGGTACCAAGATTTTTGTTTTGACTTTTGTAATTAATGATTTGGGTTATGATGGTCTCTCTCTTTTTTTTTTTTTTTAATTTTTTTATTTTTTTTTTAACATTTATTTATTTTTGAGACAGGGAGAGACAGAGCATGAACAGGGGAGGGTCAGAGAGAGGGAGACACAGAATATGAAGCAGGCTCCAGGCTCTGAGCTGTCAGCACAGAGCCCGACGCAGGGCTAGAACTCACGGACCGCAAGATCATGACCTGAGCCGAAGTCGACCACCTAACCGACTGAGCCACCCAGGTGCCCCAATGATGGTCTCTTATAAACTACTTCCCTCTTTCAACCTCATCACATATCAACATTGCCCTAAATTATATTTCTAAACTACAAATGCGAACATATCACTGTCTTCTGTAAAAGTCCTTCAAAGACTCCTAATCGTCTTCCAGGAATTTCTAAACTCTATGTAGCACATTGGGTAAGGCTCTTCATGACTGGCTAATGCCTCCTTTTCCAGCCTCATTTGCCACCACTTCTTCACACTTAACATGTGGTTCAGTCATACCAAACATCTACCAGACCTGCCATTTGCTCTGCTTCTCACCCTCTGCTTTTACATGTTACAAGCTCTCGTGCCTCCGCTGCCTTCACTTCTCATTCATCTGACCAGCTTTTTCTCTTCATTAAGACTCAGCTCCATTGCTTTCTCCTCTTGGAAGCCCCCAGCCTCAGATTGAGTTAGATGTCCCTCTTCTGTACTCCCTTTGTGTCCTGTACCTACCTCTCCTGGAGCTCTTCTCACATCGTATTAGTTCTCATTTTAGTTCTCTTATATATCAGTATTTGTAATACAGGGACTGTGTCTTAATTATCTTTGTATCAAACTGTGTTTGTGAATTAAGGCAAAAATACATACAAAAGATTGCAAAATAGTAATTACTTTTAATTGTCAAGGGATCTGGCATAACCTCTTTGGAGCATTTATAATATCATTTGACTTGTGCAATTTTTAGGTTTATTTTTCATAACAATGAAGGAATTAAAATAAGGAAACTTTCTATAAAGTATTTAATACAGTTTGATTAAAATGTTTTATAATATTTCATATGTACAAAAGAACATGTATAATATAGATGTGCAGATTGTGATCTAGTTCTTATGAGTATAAACTTTAACTCAGACTTAACTATTTGCTTTTTTTGTTGTTGTGTTACTGGATCCATTTTTTTTCTCTTCTCTGAGGAGGAAAGGATTGGTAGTTGTTATTGGACAAGGAATAGTGAATGAATAGTTTTAGAGGAAATGAGAAAAGATAGAAACTATGTATAGAAATTTATCCTTGAAATGCTGTAGGGGATTTTGTATGTCTTGTGGTGGGAAGAAAGGAATGATGAGGAAGGTAGAGTTGGAGGTAGAGTTGGGATAGGGTCATTTTGACTGCCTGAGGGTCTCTAAGAAAACTATACCCTACCTATTCTCTGAGAGAAGCAGCAGCACTTCTGCCAGTGGCAGAGGCTGGGTGTTCTGTTGCTTTCCATTATCTGAAAAGATTCTACTCCCCTCAGCCCCTACCTCGGCCTTTTTAAAATTGTGCTAAGGGGTGCCTGGGTGGCTCAGTTTGTTAAGCGTCCTACTCTTGATCTCAGCTCAGGTCATGATCTCATGGTTTCTGAGAGAGCCTGCTTGGGATTCTCTTTCCCTCTCCTCTGCCCCTCCCCCGCTCACACTCATGTTCTCACTCTCGAAATAAATAAATAAACATTTAAATAAATTGTGGTAAGGCTCGCCTGGGTGGCTTAGTCGGTTAAGTATCTGACTTCAGCTCAGGTCATGATCTTCTGGTCCATGAGTTTGAGCCCCACGTTGGGCTCTGTGCTGTCATAACGGCTCAGAGCCTGGAGCCTGCTTCAGATTCTGTGTCTCCCTCTCTCTCTGCCCCTTCCCCACTCATGCTCTCTCTCTCTCAAAACATTAAAAAAAATTTTTTTAATAAAAAAATTGTGGTAAAATACACATAACATAAATTTGCCATCTTAACTATTTTTAAAATATTTTTTATGTTTGTTTATTTGTTTTGAGAGTGAGAGAGCGAGAGCACAAGCAGGGGAGGGACAGAGAGAGATAAAAGAGAGAGAGAGAGAGAGAGAGAGAGAGAGAGAATCCCAAGCAGGCACCATGCTGTCAGCGCAGAGCCCAACATGGGGTTTGATCCCATGACCTGAGCCAAAATCAAGAGTCAGATGTTTAACCCACTGAGCCACCCAGGCGCCCCTCATCTTAACTGTTTCTAAGTGTATTGTTCAGTAGTGGTAGGTTCATTCACATTATTGTGCAGCCAATCTCCAGAACTCTTTTCATCTTGCAAAACTGAGACTGTACCCAGTATATAACAACTCCCCAGGCTTGCCTCCCCCTCGGCTCCTGGGAACTACCCTTCTACTCTCTGTCTCTGTGAGTTTGACTACTCTAGGTACCTCATAAAAGTGAAATCATATAGTATATTGTCTTTTTGTGACTTGCTTATTTTACTTAGCTTAATGTTCTCAAGCTTCATCCGTGTTGTAGCATGTGTTAGAATTTCTTTTTAAGGCTGAATAATATTCCATTGTATGTATTTTCCACATTTGTTTATCCATTCATCTGTTGACGATCACTTAGGTAGCTTCCACCTTTTGGCTATTGTGAATAATGCTGCTATGAACATGGGTGTACAAATATTCCTTCAATACCCTGCCTTCAGTTCTTTTGGATATATACCCAGAAGTGAAATTGTTGGCTCATTTGGGAATTCTTTTAAAAATTTTTTGAGGAATCACCATACTGTTTTTCTTTTCTTTTTTAAAGTTTATTTATTTTGAGAGAGAGAGAGAAAGAGAGAGAGTGTAAGCAGGGGAGAGGCAGAGAAAGAGGGAGACAGAGAATCCCAAGCAGGCTCTGCACTGTTAGCATGGAGCCCAGTGCGGGGCTCTAACTCACGAACTGTGAGATCATGACCTCAGCTGAGATCAAGAGTTGGAGGCTTAACCGACTGAGCCACCCAGGTGCCCCCACACTGCTTTTCATAACATCTACACCATTTTACATTCCCACCAACAGTGCACAAGATTTCTTTTTTTTTTTTTTAATTTTTTTAACGTTTATTTATTTTTGAGACAGAGAGAGACAGAGCATGAATGGGGGAGGGGCAGAGAGAGGGAGACACAGAATCCGAAACAGCCTCCAGGCTCCGAGCTGTCAGCACAAAGCCCGACACAGGGCTCGAACTCACGGACCGCGAGATCATGACCTGAGCCGAAGTCGGACGCTCAACCGACCAAGCCACCCAGGTGCCCCTAGATTTCTAATTTCTCCAACATTCTCACCAACAATGTTATTTTCTGTTTTTTGATAATAGCCATGCTATTGGATGTGTAATGATATCTCATTGTGGTTTTGATTTGCATTTCCCTAATGATTAGTGATGTTGGGCACCTTTTCATATACTCGCTGGCCGTTTCTATGTTTTCACTGGAGAAATGTTTATTCAAGTCCTTTGCCATTTTCTAATTGGGTTGTTTTTTAGGTGTTGAGTGATGGCCCTTTTTTTTTTTTTTAAATAAAAAACTGAGTGTAGAGGCCAGGCTTTCCAAGGCTGGGCTGCCTATGCACAAACCTTTAAAAAGTTGTAGTGTTTGGTTCCAGGAGTAGTATTACTGTCTTCACTGTGACTACTGTGTTACCATTGACTTGAACCAGATAGTTATATTTTAGGTCTTCTGGGAAGACATCTTCTAGCACATATGGTGTTTTTGAGTAGGTTAAGATGTGTTAGAACGGGGTGGAGGCATATCTGAGAACTCTTGTCCACTGGGTGACCCTTTTGTGGAATTTAAAAAAAAGGAACTTCAAAATTTAAAAACATTCATTTTCCCTCCTGGTTGTTGCCTTCATGCACTAGGCTTCATGGCTTGGTGAGCAGACTTTATGCTGCATTCCAGCCCCTGTGCTTTTCTTTGTTGGAAACTCTCCTGCTGGGTACAGCTTGCATTGTACTATAGACCTGACGCCTTGCCTACACATTTCAGTTGCTTTAGGGGACAGTCTAGTGAACATAAAAATAATAGCCTGTTTCCAAGTGGTATGTACTTGTGTGTGTGTGTGGGGGGGGGAGAGCTGCTCGAGACCTCTAAAAGAGGCTTGTCTGAGAGTCCTAAGACAGTCACCTATCCCATCAATCTGCACCTAGCCTTGTAAGGATTTGTTGGGGGAAAATACTAAGCCAGAGTTTTTTTTTCCTTCTAGTGAAGTTAGATCAGACAAAACTATGTTTAGATAATATTATTCATCCCTATAAGGTTGCTAGGTGAACTGGGGGAGACCTCCAGGCCCTCCATCCAGCCTGTCCCAAAACATCACTGCAGTCTCTCAGTCTTGCCACAAGAAAAGAATTCAAGGACAGAGTGGTTAAGTTGTGCTAGTGAAGAGTTTACTCAAGTGAGAGTACACTCTGGAGAGCGGGTGAACTCAAGGGAGAAGTTTGGGTCTCTCTCTTCTATTGACTGTTGTTAACTGAGGGGTGGGCTATTTATTGTTTGGGGAGAGGATTTCTTTGGGAGGAGGATTTTGCGTCTTTTCCCCCTTACTTGGTCAGGGTCTCAGACCTTCTTTGTTTTGGGCCTGTCTGGTTTGATCTGGCTTTTTGTGGCTTTGTTTGTGGAATACTTGTGGACAGGTTGCTAACTTTCCTGGTAACTGGCCTTGACTCCCCCTTTGCTGGCTTCCAGGCATCCTGTTAAAGCCTGACTAACTGCCTACTCTAACAATAATAGATAAGAAGAAGGAAAAATGATTGAAAGAGTAGTATAGGGATTATGGTAGATTGCAAAAATGGTCTAAGTTCTTCTCCATGTATCCATGTTCCTTTGCTAGGTAATTGTGAGTGATTTCCCACTCTGACTCTGAGCTGAGCCACATGACTTGCATTGGACCATGCAGTGTTGGCAAATATGGCACAAAAAAGAGACTTGCAAAGATCTTGTGCATTGGGGCTTTTCCTCCCTTGGGTTCCTGGAACCCTTCTGTCACCGTGTGAATAAACCTTGGGTAGCCTGATGAGTAGGTCAGCTAGTCCCCAGTTGACCTGGCAGCTGACTGCAGATGCTTGAGTTTGCCCAGCCACGACCAGCAGAGGAATCTTCTAGCTGAGCCCAACCTAAATTGCCAATCTACTGTTAAAAAACACAATTCAACCAAGTAAATTTGAAGATCTAATTGGCTTTATTAAACAATTCCTGAATCAGGCAGCATCCCATCTAGCAAGTAACTACAGAGGAGCTCTCCTGAACTAAACTAACAAAAATGTTTTCAAGGCCGAATGTTGGGGGGTGGGGAGAAAGGAATTTATTAGCAAGGAATGCATTGTTTAAGCAGGGTTGCCCTCCTAAGGGGAGCTGAAGGGGTCTATCAGTAAATTTCCTGGTATTGATCAGGAAATTCCATGTTGACTGGTTAAAGGTTACATTCCTTGGGGACTGAAATTGCAATTAGGTTAGTTATCAAGTCTTGTTTACTGACTTGGGGTCTTGACCTAAGTGATGCCATTTTGGGTCTGTGGTTTTCTTTTTAATACTACAGTTTGTAAGCTAAGTAGAAAATAAATGGTTGTTGTTTTAAGCCACTGAATTTTGGGATGGTTTGTTATGTAACAAAAAGTAACTGGTACAAGAAATACAAATATATTGTTGGATTATCTTTCCCTTCTTAGCATAGATATTTAAAATTATAACTGTTAAAATTTGCTTTATTGTTTTTAGATTTCCAGTGCTAATAATATAAATATATAGGAAAGATTCTTTACCTTATTTTTATTTTTTGCTTTAGCTATTGTAAAAAATACTGTTTTTACTTTTTATATTATTTTATTGTTTTAAAATTTTTATTTTTCAAGGTGTTAAAAAGCTCATTGTAAAGCAACAGCCCCCATTTCCTCTCTGCCTTTGCATCCTGTTTCTCAGTGCAATCCCCAGCTCCCCTAGTGTATTGCCAGATCATGTGCTGTCACTGCTATCTTGTTATATCCACATTTTCATCTCCAGAATTTCTCCCTGGATTTATTTATTTATATTATTATTAAAAATATTTTTAAATATTTATTTAATTTTGAGAGAGACAGAGTGTGAGCAGGGGAGGGGAAGAGAGAGACAGAGACAGAGAATCTGAAGCAGGCTCCAGGCTCTGAGCTGTCAGCACAGAGCCCGACGTGAGGCTTGAACCCACAAACCGTGAGATCATGACCTGAGCTGAAGTCGGACTCATAACTGACTGAGCCATCCAGGTGCCCCTGGTGTTTCTTATTTGAGGATATTAATTATGTTCTTAAAATTGTTTCCTGTTTCCTCCATTGCTCTGTTTCATACAGGTTTCTTTTTGTTGTTGTTTATTCGTTTTAGTTTCTATTTTTCATGTTGGAACCTTACCTCAAATAGTTGGTGATCCATTCATATTTATGATTGATGTAGTAAAACGTTAATTGAACACTCCATGTGCCCGGGTAGGGCTGGTAGACTGGTGGCCCTCATTGGGTAATTAGACAGTGAGCTGGCTTTTTTATTTGGGGACTCCTTATCTGTGGACCTTTTCTTCAGGGTCATTTAAATCATTCCAGAGGTGAATCTTCCAATACTATCTTTTTGAGGTGGGATGTGAGAAGAAGGCCTGGCTACTGGTGTTCTGGGAGTTGGCAGTAAAAGGGAACTGGGATCGTACATCCAGTATACAGACTTTCATTTTGATTTCTCACTATAACCTTGCCTTCTAGAGTCCCTTGGTCTCAGTTTTCTTTGCGTTACTTTCTCCAAAGTATAAACATTCTAGCTGAGAAAGAATAGTCATGGGAATAGAGTTTGGATTCTGTTTACCAGTGCTCTTACAATAGCTGCAGTCTAAACACCTTCCTTCTGAGGTATGTTAAGATTCCCTGATGTGAATAAATTTGTGCTTGTTTCTTATTAGAATCTACCTCCTTGGGCACTTAGGTTTTACATTGTCTGTACTCCTCAGCGGGTCACCATTCCGTTATTCTCTGTTTTCACATATAACTATCTCCTTGCTTTATCAAAGGTAGAGTTATTTCTGTTTCTTGTTCTAATGTTTTTAGGGTGGCTTCAGAGAGGTGAAGAAAGCAGAAAGCAGTATCTTAATACTGGACATCTCTTAGATATTGATTTAAAAATTGAATTTAAGGGATGCCTGGGTGACTCAGTTGGTTAAGTGTCTGACTTTGGCTCAGGTCATGATCTCACAATTCATGAGTTTGAGCCCTGTGTTGGGCTCTGTGCTGACAGCTTGGCACCTGGAGCCTGCTTTGGATTCTGTGTGTCCCTTTCTCTCTGCCCCTCCCCTGCTTTCACTCTGTCTCTGTCTCTGTTTCTCTCTCTCTCAAAAATAAATAAACATAAAAAAACCTAAAAATTGAATTTTAAGGAGAACCTGTGATTTAATTGTACAAGGTCATTGCTGCATGTTCTATAAATATCACTGATAGTATCACTGTAGTATTTCCTTTCAATTAAAAAAACCTAATACTGCTTTAAAATTACATATAAAGACTCTTTCTTTTTGATTGGCAGGGTGGTGTTGGTGTCCAACTACACACAAACCTTGAATATTCTACAAGAAGTATGCAGGCGTCATGGATATGCTTTTACAAGACTTGATGGACAAACACCAGTCTCTCAAAGACAGCAAATTGTTGATGGCTTTAATAGTAAATACTCTTCTGATTTTATTTTTTTGTTAAGTTCAAAAGCTGGTGGTGTGGGACTTAACCTTATTGGAGGATCTCACTTAATTCTGTATGATATTGATTGGAATCCAGCCACTGATATCCAGGTATGACTATTTATGAATTAAATAAACATTATGGGGTGGCTTGGTGGCTCAGTTGGTTAAGCATCTGACTCTTGATTTTGGCTCAGGTCATGATCTCATGGTTTGTGAGTTCCAGCCCCGCTTTGGGCTCTGCGCTGACAGCAAGGAGCCTGCTTGGGATCTTGGGATTCTCTCTCTCTCCGCCCCTCTTGTGTGCATGCACATACTCTTTCTTTCTCTCTAAACAAACAAATAAATAAACATTAAAAAAAATAAACATTATAGAATGCATACTGGGGATCTAAAGCCTGCCAGGGATATGAAGATGAAGAGGATATAGAATTGCTGCATATTGAGCCCTTACTTTCGATCAGGCACTCTGCTAGGTGCTTTACATCTGTTTAATGTTCACAATAATCCTGCAAATGTGGATATTATTAGCCTGTTTTACAGATAAAGATATGGAAACTTATTCTGGGCCACATAGCTTAGAAGAGGCAGAGCCAGGATTCAGACCCAAACCTATATTTCTCTGTTCTCTACTCTACTGCACAGTTGGGTCTTCAGGATGCTCATGACCATCAGGGAAAGAAAATAAAGTGTTATAGATGCTCTGATCAGTGTTTGTGCAGGGTGTAGTAAAGATATTAAGTTAACTGATTTAGGAAAATATTTCAGAAGCAGCTTTTGTTTTCTTCGGAATACAGTCTATCTTCACATATTTTCAGATTTCTACCTACAGTTTGCACTCACTTAGTGTCTATGTTGGGGGACTCGAAGACAGCCCTCAGGTTCAGTGGTTACTAGAAGGACTCACAGAACCCAGAAAAACAGCTATACTCATAGTTACGGTTTATTACAGTGAAAGGAAACAGACTAAAATCAGTAAAGGTAAAAGGCACATGGGGAGTTCAGGAGAGATGAGGCACAAGCCTCCAGTTGTCCTCTCCCACTGACGTTGTATGTACAACACTTAATTCTCCCAGCACTGATGAGTGACAACACATATTGGAGTATTGCCATCCAGAGCAGTTCGCTCAAGTCTTGGTGTCCAGAGATTTTGTTGGAGGTCAGTCATGTAGGCATGGAGTACCAGTGTGGCTGGCCTAAGTTGCTCAGTCTCCAACCCCACCACAGGTCAAACTGGTCTATAGCCCACACCTGAGTCAAAGTGTTGGTAAAAACTATCTTCTGTGGCCCAAGGCCTTAGGTAAACTAAGATGCTCTAATCAGGCAGGAATTGACAAGGGCTTAGAGTTTATCTCCCAGGAGCTGGTTGAAAGTGAGACATTTCTTTGGAATGTGTGGGATTTGAACACCAACTGTTTACACTATCATTGATACGTTGTGAAACCACAGGAATCTACCCAGAGCCTGAACTGATTGCAGGTATCTTAGGGATTCATAAGCTACTTGGAATGAGAATAAACCCTCCATGCCCATGCTATACTTGGTTCTTTGAGTTCTTGCTGTCCAAATTTGCTGTCCTGTTCTTTGATGCAGATAGATCCCCTCACTGTTGTGTGACAACTCTGCAGTTTTTTTACAGTACGATAGTGTTCATCCCTACCTTTCTTTCCAGGAAAAGAGTATGAAGTGGAGAATGCTTGGGTATGCCTGGGCTCTGTTTTCTGAAGCTATAAGTGAAATCTAGAATTCCTAATCTTACATATGTTAAGATAAGCATATGCTTATCTTGTTAGTATAAGCAATATGCTTATGTGGACAGGGCTACTGGTTTCCACTGTACTCTCAGAATTTTCATCTGTTTTCTATAGGCAATGTCTAGAGTATGGAGAGATGGTCAGAAACATCCTGTACATATTTACAGACTCCTAACCACAGGTAATAACCCTTCAGTATGACAAAAAATGTAGTCTTTTGAAGAGTTAAAACAATTTTTTTTTGCTCAGTCTGTACTTTGATATCAGAAATATTGTTATTTTGTTAAACAGTATGCTAATAAACATGTTTTACCCTACAAAAATAACAGACTTAAAGATCTGAAGGAAATCTAATCAATGTTTTCTCTTTAGGTACAATAGAAGAAAAGATTTATCAGAGACAAATCAGTAAGCAAGATCTTTCAGGGGCAGTTGTAGACCTAACCAAGACCTCTGAACATATCCAGTTCTCGGTAGAGGAGCTTAAAAATTTGTTTACATTACATGAAAGTTCACATTGTGTTACCCATGACCTGCTTGACTGTGAATGTACAGGAGACAAAGATCATACAGGTTAGTTTGGTAAAGTTAATTTATCTCTCTTTAGCAGTTGAAAACATTTAAATACAGAATAACTGAAATATTTACCATTTGCGTTTATTACTTTTCTTTTTTTGCTCAGGTCATAGGGCACCTGCCAGATGAATATTTGAGAAAATATTAATTAGAACCTTATTAGTTGTCTCAATTTAGCATCTTCTGAATTAGTTGTTAAATGTTTAACTTGTTTAGGAAAATCTTTCAAGTCCTGGTATAATGACTTCAGAGTTACAAAAAATGTTTTTAATCCTTATTTCTATTTCCTAAAAAACATACTTGACAGAATAATCCTACTGTGTTTTTTTTGGTTTAGAGCTTATTTATAATGTGGTCATACCTTCTGAGGCAGTTAGCATGGGCCACCATACTTCTCAGTACTTGACAGACTCCCAGTGCTGCTTAAGTGAGCCTGAGAATGTCAGTCCTTCAGAGTTGACACTGTTCAGATAGGAACTGGATCAGGAGTAGGACTTGAACAAGCAATATCCAGTGGTTTGAAGTCCCTTGGTAAATTATGTTGGAAAGGTTTAAGAAGTTAGACTGTACAAGACTGACATGGAAGAATTATATTTTATGTAAGTCAACATTTGATTCTCTCTCTTGTATGCTTTTTCTATTTTAATAATTTCTGCTTATTTTCTCTTCATTTTTCCTTGTATTTACTCTGTTTTTTTTTCTTATTTTTCAAGTGGAGTGCTTAGCTTGATGATTTTAAGACTTCTTTTCTAAAATGGGTATTTAAGGCTGTAAATTTTCCTCTCGGCTGAATCTCATAATTTTGATATGCAGTCTTTTATTATTCAGTTCTAAATGTTTCATATTTTCCACTCTGATTTCTGCTTTGACTCATGTGTTGTATAAAAGTATGTTTTAAATGTATTTTAGTTTTTGTTATTGTGTTCCGGCTACTGCAATGTAGTCAGATAGATATATGGTCTGTGAGATATTGATTCTTTGGTAACTATAATGATGTGTGTGGCCTGGTATGTGGTGACTTTGTAAATGTTTCTTGTGTGCATGAAAACCATGTATATTCTCTTAATTACGTAGTTTAGAGTTGTGCCATGTTAGTCAAATTTTCTGTTAAAATCAATTTTATCTTATTTTACAGATTTAAAAATTAAGTATTTTAACTTATAAATTGTTAATATATTTACATGGTCAAGTATTTAAATATATAAAATGTATATATGAAAACTCTATGATACCCTTGTCTGCCTAATTTCTAACCCCTATCCCATAACCATTATTAGCTTTTTGTGTGTCCTTCTAGATATATTTTTATGTTCATGCAAATAACTCTGAATATATATTCTTGTCCAGTTTTCCTACCAATAAAGGGTAGCATAGTAAATAGATATAGGTCTGTACCTTTTTCACTTAATAGTATATCTTGAAATCTTTCCATATCATTCCAGAAGGTTTCCTTATTCTTTTTTTCCCTTATATAATCCTCCATTTTACTTGTCCCCCACAGGTATCATTAGGTATAATTATGGGTATAATTAGGTATATCAATTAGGTTCTTTCCACTCAGTGTATATCTTTATTCATACATCTTTTCCCATATGTTCAAGTATATCTATAAGGTAAATTATCAGTGCTGTTGGGTCAGAAAATATGTACATTTATAATTTTATTTTATTTTGCTTTATTATTATTTTTTTAATGTTTATTATTTTTGAGAGAGCACACAAGCAGCCGAGGAGGAGCAGAGGAAGAGGGAGACAGAGGATTCAAAGCAGGCTCTCTGTGCTGACAGCAGAGATCCTAATATGGGGCTTGAACTCACAAACCGTGAGATCATGACCTAAACTGAAGTTAGACACTAAACCAACTGAATCACCCAGGCGCCCTATTGTCTTTTCATGTTCTGCTTATTCCAACAAAGGCCTACTAGTGGTTAACTCTCAATCTTTGATTTTTCAAAGTATATTTGTTTTTTTTCTCTCTCTCAAATGCTGTCTTTGCTAGGTGTACAATTCTAGTCAGTAGGGTGTTTTTGTTTTTATTTTGTCAGTACTTTGAAGGTATTATCCTGCTGTCTTCTAGATTCTTGATGTTGTCATCTCTTAAGACCTCAATGATTTTTGACATTGACAGGATTTAGATATTAAGGAAAGACAGTTTTTTTTTGTTTAAAAATTTTTTTTTAATGTTTATTTTTGAGAGACAGAGAGACAGAGTGTGAGCAGGGGAGGGGCAGAGAGAGAGGGAGACACAGAATCGGAAACAGGCTCCAGGCTCTGAGCCATCAGCCCAGAGCCCGACGCGGGGCTCGAACTCCCGGACCGCGAGATCGTGACCTGGCTGAAGTCGGACGCTTAACCGACTGCGCCACCCAGGCGCCCCATCCCCTTCATTTTAATTAATTAGTCAATTGATTTTTTGAGACAAAAATCTTTATTACTTGTTTAATGTTTATTTTTGAGAGAGAGAGCTTAAGAGTGAGTGGGGGGGGGGCAGTGAGAGAGGGAGACACAGAATCCCAAGCAGGCTCCATGCAGCCAGCGCAGATGCTGATGCGGGGCTTGATCTCAGAAACTGTGAGCTTGTGACCTGAGCCAAAATCCTGAGTCAAATGCTCAACTGACTGAGCCACCCATTATATATTTAAGACTAAAATCTTTAAAGTGGTTAGTTAGGATAGGGTAGTGCCGTAACAGGAAAGCACAGTGGCCTACCACAATAGAAGTGTATTTCTCATTCATGTCACAGGGCACATAATAGTAACTAGTGGACAGCTAGTTACTATTACTCGCTATTTACTACTACTAAATCTTGGAGGTGATTTAGTGATCTAGGCTTCTTCCACTTTTCATTCTACCATCCTCTTAGGCCTTAGAGTTCGCTGCTGGGATCCCTGCATCTGCCAGCCAGCAGGTGAGAGAAGAAGAAAGGTAGAAAACCATGTGATATGGGGGATTTTTCTAAGCCAGCCCTGGAAGTGACCAGAGCACTTCTATCCATCTTCCATAGGCAAGACTCCATGATTGCATCTAAGTGTAAGGGAGACTAGAGAAATGTGGCTGAGTGGCCTGGAGGAAAGAGATAGGGATTTCATGAGTAACTACTAGCCTCTGCCATTCAGGATTTGATCACAGTGTTTTGCATCTGGTCCTTGAATGCACTTTACCCTGCATTACTCAACTTCTTGCATCTTTCTTTGGCTTTGCTTTCTGGGCTCTCTGGTTGCCTTGGGCTCCTGTGAGTTCGTCAGACTGTGCCAGACTCCCTTCACTTTCGTTCCTTCTCCTGGAGTGCTTCACCTCCTTTCCTCATCTGGTTCTTGCCTTCTTATCCTTCAGATGTTAATAAAACAAGTCAGTTCTTGTTACATGTGCTCAGAGTCCCCTGTATCTTAATTCCTTATCCTTACCACTGTTTGTAATACAGCTGCACAGTGCCTTGTCTTCGATTTTGAAATCTAGGAAGATTGAAAGACCAGAAGTTGTTTTTTTTTTTCTTTATAAGTTTGCAACAAACTTACTGGGTGGCAAAAACTTTAAGTCAATGTGACTTAAAGTAGTCATTAACCCATTTCATAAGACTATTCATATGACTTGCTGCAGAATATTAATGTGTTTGATGATGGAGTGCTGTCCCAGATCGTTCCAATTATATTCTGAATTTGGAAACATATCTGTCCCAAAGGTTTTAGGTAAGGGATTATATACCTGTAATACATCTCTTTGATTATTTGTTTAATGTAGACCACGATGCCCTTGAAGTCAGAGACTAAAATGTAATAAATTATATAAGCTCATTGTGTCATAAAATAAAAAAAGTACTATTTATAGTAGGATATTGATTGGCCTAAGGATTTTCTCATTGTTTTACTTATTTCAGGTGATTCATTGGAAAAAGTCCCTATCTCTAGAAATTGTCAGCTTGGTCCACATCACCAGAAGTCTAGCTCTCTGAAACCTCTCTCCATGTCACAGCTGAAGCAATGGAAACATTTTTCTGGAGATCATTTAAATCTTACAGATCCTTTTCTTGAAAGAATAAGAGAAAATGTCTCATTCTTTTTTCAGAATATAACCAACCAAAGTACTGTTATATAAAAAGCGATTACTTCATGACATTCTCTTGCCAACTCTTTAAAAAATTAACATAATAATTAAATGTAATTTTTGAAAACTAATAGAATTATTTAAGTTATATTTTTTGTTGCAAAATATAATTTTGATACATGGTCAAAATTTGAGTTGCTTAATTTTTTTGTATGTATTCTTCAATGTTGAAATATTAAAGACATGCTTCTGTCATCAGATTATTAATGTTTCATAATTAATGCACTTTTATTAAATACCCATTAAAGAATTTTAATAAGGACTATAAAAAGGTAAAATACCGGGGTGCCTGGGTGGCTCAGTCGGTTGAGCGTCCGACTTCAGCTCAGGTCACGATCTCACGGTCCGTGAGTTCGAGCCCCGCGTCGGGCTCTGGGCTGATGGCCCAGAGCCTGGAGCCTCCTTCCGATTCTGTGTCTCCCTGTCTCTCTGCTCCTCTCCCGTTCATGCTCTGTCTCTCTCTGTCTCAAAAATAAATAAACGTTAAAAAAAAAAAAAAAAAAAAAAAGGTAAAATACCTAGTCTCAGTCTCTGGGAAATCTGATTTGATTAGGAATATTAGACACAGATGTGTGAGACCATTGAAAAGCTTGATCAGTATAAACTATAGCTCTAGGGAGCAAGAGAATCAGCACCTAGGACTGCAGAGGCTGACGATACTGAATGTAATAGTTGCTGCAAAGCAGTTGGAGTGAGCTTGGTTAGTAGGTTGGGGCAGGAGATGAAGGACGATGGGACACTTCAGAACACCAGCTCCTAATCTGAGACCTTAGACACATGGGGCACTGACAAGCAGTCTGTAAAGCAGTGTCCACCAAACATTGTTTGTATTCTGAATTAAGAAAGGTTCGGCTACCCTCATGTCGAGGGTTGTCTGTAGTAATTTTTGACATCAAAAAGAGAGTTTTAATTTTAATGTACAAAGCAAGCTTTAGAAGACTGAAGTCTACAAGGAGAAAGGAATTTCTCAGTCTCCAGCTGGGGCATCTACAATCAGCTTCTGCTTCCATTTAGGAAAATTTCTTTTAGGCTGAATATTGTCTTGAGGTCTTGAATAAAGACTCAATAATTATGTATGAGCAAATCTGAGTTCTTCAGATTTCTAGTGCCATACCTGGGCAGTTGTACATCTAGGATTCATGAATAGGCCCAAATTTGTCGGTGAGGAAGTAGTCAACTTATAATAAGCAAAAATGGTGTCTCTTGGCCCTATGTATAGACCTCATATATGAGGCTTTCCATATAAAACTTCTTTCAGTATCTATCTTGCATCATGTTATTCTCAGGTGTAAAATCCTTTAAAAAATACAATGATAGAGACTAGTAACTTTATTGTCTATCTTAAACTGTAGTGGATGCTAGAGCGTGCTGTCCAGATTGCCAGTGTGTTTGTTTCCCTAGGTGTCTGCCACCACTCCTAGCCAAATCCCTGCCTAAGTATAGCCCTGAGCTGAAAAGCGCTGCCTCACCCAAGGTTATGCTCCCTCCACAGGGTAGCTGTCATCCAGTGATTTGTTGATGTAGGTTGCAAAGGCCCAGCTCCAGAGCTCTTCAGGACAAGTCTAAAGGACGGTCCAGCTCCAGACCTCCTCAGTCGAGGCCTTTGCTGCAGCTTTAGTGCAGTTCAGCCTCTCTCTCTGTTCAGTCATGCTTCCCTCACTCCCTTACAGATGTTGTTCCAAAGAGCACTTCCCAACAAATTCCCTGTAAGCAAATCTGCCTCAGCATGTTTTCCACAGAAGCTGACCCATGACATTATCCACGACGTATCACTGAAGAAAAGCATTTTAGTAATTATAATTGATGGCATTCAATTGTAAATACTTGTAGGCAGAATAATTTAATTGGATGAGCTGATATGAAAGTTTAAAAAATAGTATAAGTTTTGCTTTATACTATTTGAAAAATTAGACTCTGCAGAAAGCATTACCACTTGTACATTCACAGTGTTGTGCAGTCACTACCACTATCCATTTTCAGAAAAGAGTTCTCTTCTTAATGTCTTCCTTTCTTTCTTCCTGGGCACTGTCAACCCAAAGCTGTTGGCCTCCATCCTAACTGATAAATGCAGTGAACTTTTTTCAGTCTTTATCTCAGCTTTTTTTCACATTAAATACTGGCAAACACTTTCTTCTTGAAACTCTTGCCTTCCTTAATTTTGATTAAATGAGTATATTCATTTGTCATTCCACAAATAGTTTTTAAATTAAAAAAAATTTTAATGTTTATTTATTTTGAGAAATAGATATAGAGAGCAAGCAGGGGAGGGGCAGAGAGAGAGAGACAGAGAATCCCAAGCAGGCTGCACGCCATCAATGCAGAGCCCGATGTGGGTCTCAAATCCATGGACCATGAGACCATGACCTAAGCCTAAAGATGCCCAACCAACTGAGCCACCCAGGCACCCCTAATTTTAAAGTTTATTTATTTATTCTGAGAGAGAAAGAGAGTGGGGAGGGGCAGAGAGGGAGGGAGAAAGAGAAGCCCAAGCAGGCTCCACACTGTCAGCACAGAGCCTGACTTGGGGCTCAAATTCATGAAGTCGTGAGATCTTGACCTGAGCCAAAATCAAGAGCCAGACGCTCAATGGACTGAACCACCCAGGTGTCCCTCCACAAATATTGAGTAGCTAGCACATGTTGGACATTGTCCTTGGGGTTGTGCATACAACAATGAATACCACAGGCAGTCTCCATCCTGACACTTTCATTCTAGCACATAGAAAACAATGCACATATGTAATACAGCACATGATAAGTGCTATGAAAAATAAGTGGAATAAAGGAAAGATATTAAAGTGGGGCTGTGGATTGCTATTTATATAGGGTTGATTTATGCAGAGACCTGAAAGAACCATGACATTCTGTTGGAAAAATGTTCCAGACAGAGGGAACCTCGTGCAAAGGCCTTGAGACAGATGAAGGAGTGTATGACATGTTTGAGAAACAGCCAGAGGTCATTGTGGAGAGAGTAAGAGTAGTAAAAAATGAGGTCAAAGAGATGATGGTGGGGGGCAATTCAAATGGTAGAGGGCACTGAAGATGGTCTTGAGAGCTTTAGCTTTTACTCTTGAGGGAGATGGAAAACCACCAGGATTTGAGCCAAGGAAAGACATGATCTGAATTGCTCTGGTGATGGAACGGAATGGTGGAACATGGGGTGGAAGCAAGATGAGTTACAAGATTATTGCAATAATCTAGTTAAGAGATAATGGTGATTTAGACCAGGTGGTAGCTGTGAAGTGTTAAGGAACAGTTGGATTCTTAATATTTTTGAAGGCAGAGCCAACAAGATTTATGAATGGATTGAAAAAGAGGAAAGTCAAGAATGACTCCCAAGATTTTTGGCCTGAGCCGAAGGAGGAATGGTATTGCTAGTTAGTGTGATGGGAAGACTGAGAAAAGAGGTTTGTGGGAGATCTGAAGTTCAGTTTTCATTATGTCAAGTTTGATAGGCCAGGGAAGATGTCCAATAAGATTCATAAATGAGTTCAGAGCCTTGGTCAAAGCTAGAGATAAATTTGGGATTTTGTCAGTATATGTATGGTATTTAATAAAGTCATGAGATTGGATGCCATTACTTAGGTAGTAAGTGTAGGTAGAAAAGAGATAAAGCAGCTACATGTAGGGATAAATATAATGATAGCTAGCACTTATTAAGTACTTATTGCTGTGTTCTAAATGCTAAGAGCTTTGCAACCTATGAGATAGGGTTAATATTGTCTTAGATGAACTGAGTTTTCTAAACTGTTCAATTACATGTCTAAGGGTAGTCGTGAGACTTAAGTGAAATATTGTATGGTTAGTGAGAGAAATATTATCTTGGCTGCTTGCATCAATTTCTCTTAGTCTTTATTTGGAGAAACGCCTTATTAAAACTTGGGTGGGAGAGAGTAAGCCTTGGGTGTTGGTTGCTGTCAAAGTGTAATGAAGGAGAAAAATTTGGAATTTTAAAGGCAATCTGAGGAAGGGTGAAGAGAAAGAAAAATGAGAATATGGAGGGGAGGCTGGGACTGGGTTAGATAAAAATTCCCAGTGACAGAACTGGAGGATATTTGAATAACAGTTGTTTTCCATGTAGTTGTTTGCTGCATAGTTCTGGAAGTAGCCCTCCCTTTATCTCTTTCCCACCATGAAATCTTGATGGAATGTTGGAAGAGGCTGAGTTTTGTGAGGGAAACCTTGTGACACGGGACAAAGGCGACAAGTGTGACATGGGAGCCCAGAGGCTGAGAAGCACAGGTGATGGTAAGCCCTTGGAAACTGAGGACGGCTTTGGACTTTGACAGGCCAGTTTGTGGGGGTTCAAACTCATTTAATTTAGATGTGGAAGGGCACCCAGTTAACCTATGGGTTGCATATATAAAGCACCTTTCCTGTGGCAGATGCTTAGTTTATAAGAATTCCCTTCTTTTCCCCTTCTCTGTGCTCCCCTGCCCCTAGGTCTGTGATATAGCACTTAACATATGGTCTGTAACTGTTTACCTGGCTCTTTCTTCCACCAGGCTGAATTCTTTGAAGATAGGAATTTATTTTACTCATCCTAGGATTGAATTACCTTGTGTGGTCTCTGGCACAAAATGGCTACTTAAAAGTAGGGGATTGGATGAATGAATGAATGATTGAATGAATGAGTGAGTGAGATACTTCAATTCTTTTTCTTCCTTAACCACCATGATTGGGTTCCTTGCTCATAGATCTAAGCTTCAAGGTATTTACTAAGCTGAGCATGGGGCTGTGCTGGACCCTGAAGAAAACAGAGCCAACAGTTTTTTCTTGCCTTCTGGCAGCAATAGACTTCCGTTTTTGCTTTCACGATTTCTAACTATCTGCCGCATGAACTGACGAAAGTTCTCAGTATGATGGGTAGGATTTGAGTCACATTTAAGGCATTTCTAATTACACAAATACACCTTTGACACATGGTCACGTGAATTCTAGTTCTAAATGATAATATGAATACATTAATCACATTCTCATTGAGACCAAATCACCAATGATGAATTAAAATGCAAACAGCTCTGATTAGCAGAATTCAACTTCCCAACAGCCTGTTTGTCCATTTAACAGGATGTACTATAAAGGAACAAGTCAAAAAACCCTGCTGTCATTCTCTGGTGCAGTCCTGACCTACGTCACATTGCTTGGGCAATTTAGTATCATAATATATTGGCAATTGAAATTCTGTGATTTGCAGCAAATAGCATGTATAATCAGCAGATGGCACTGTTTCTCTGAGTTGGTCCCAAATTAATACTGGGTTCTAGAGGGGTTTGTAGACCTGGCTGTTTTTGTCATTGAAGGAAGGATTCAACAAAGGGATATTATTTTCTTCTTACCTTGTATGATACAGGGCTTTTTGATTTAGACTAGTTTCCTGTGGCATTCTATAGCTGCCCTGTTGCTTTAAGCCATTACAAACTTCCATCCCTGAGATCCTTTGTTGTCCACAAAATCAGTACCAATTCAGAATACAGCTGTTATGATTAAAAAAAAATTTGTGAAAGAAGAATCCTTATTGACACAGACAGAATGGTTTGTTGGAGTTTGTTACACCTACTTGAAAACCTGAAACGTTAAATAAAATTTAATTTTTATGAATTTTTTTTAGATTCATTAAAAATCCTGTTAAGTCTCTTCTCGAGTAATGAAAAGCCAACAAAGCAGACCAAAACAAATAATTCCTTTATTTTTTGAGGAAATAAAATCCTCAGCAAAATCCTGCAGACATTTTCTGAGTCGTTTTAATGTTACTGGTAGGGAATAGCAGGGGGTAGGAGTGTTATCCCTCATCTTTGTTGCTATCTTTATCTTGATAGAAATATTTGGCACCCGTTGGTATTTATACTGCCACAGAACAATAGAAATGATATTTTAGAATTGATTTTGATTTGATTACATCGCCTATTTTGCTCAGATGGACAAGCAAATTTATAAGATACAACAGGCTGCATCCATTTTTAGATTTATTTCTCTTTGGAGAAGCACACAACACAGGTACCAAGAAACCATGTATTGCAAAAGCAGAGCAGAAGTTTCATGACTTAGGCCAGGTTTTCATATCCCAGTCACTCTGCCCCTGGGATAATCTGTGGTCTTGTGAGATAGGATCGAGGGGATGTGGACAACCTCGGTTACTGGAAGCCAACAGCTTTGGGGCCCTTTAGTCTTTGTACCTCGCTAAGGTTGGGAAATAAAGAGTAAATATGGAGGCCAACATATCCCTTGCTTTGTTGATAACAGCTTAGTTGATGAACTCAGCTTGAGGTCTATTACCCAGATGGGCTTAATACAGAACTCTGTCCAGCCCATGAGGAAATGGTTTCCCTGGATAAGCTTCATGATGTGGAGGCACAGAGCACAGCTTGTGCTTTCTATAAGCAGACTCAAAGCTCCTTCCCAGAAGGAAGGAGGTGGATGTATTTTGTTTTTTTGTGTGTGTTTGCATTTTTTTTATTGAGGCAAAATTCCATTACATAACATAACATTCCAAAACATAAAATTCACCATTAAAACAGTTTATTGAGGTGGTGAAACTCACATAACATAAAATTAATCATCTTAAAGTGAGCAATTCAGTGGCATTCAGTGTATTCACAATGTTGCTTAGCCATCACCACTATCTTATTCTAGAACATTTTCATCACCACCACCACCCCACCCCACCCCCCACCCCCAGAAAAAAAGCCCTGTCACTGTAAGCATTTATTCCCAGTGCTGGGGTGGACTATTACCATCATGGTGGTCCTTTTCATCTTCTGTTCCAAATCAGTGACAAGGGAAGGAGGCTGATGGAATATTTGGGGTCCTGGAGAGGTTCTTCCTCAGGACGATGAGAGAAGGGTAGGAATGGGGAGGGATGGTATGCTCAACAAGGCTTTCTACTATGGCCCTTCATCCCACTTCCTAGTTGTCAATGAACAGAAATTCTAGTAACTTCTAGTGCAGGTTTAATTTTCCATTTGTATTAGGGTTCTCCAGAGAAACAGAACCAATAGGAAATCGATCCCTCTCTCTGTTTCTATCTATTTTAAGAAATTGACTCATGTGATTGAGGGAGGCTGGCAGGTGTCAAATCTGTAGGGTAAGCTAAGGACCTGTGACAGCAGGCAACTTTCTATGTTGCATTTTTTTAAAAAAATTATTTATTTTGAGAGAGTGCACATGCACACATGTGTGCATGGGCAGGAGAGGGGCAGAGAGAGAGTCCCAAAGAGAGTCCCAAAGAGTCCCAAAAAGACTCCCCTTTTTTTTTTAAGTTTTTTAAATTATTTTTTTTGAGAGAGTGAGAGCTGGAGTGGGAGAGGGGCAGAGAGAGAAGGGGACAGAGGATCCGAAGCAGGCTCCGCTCTGACAGCATCTAGCCCAGTGTGGGGCTCAAACTCACTGTGAGATCATGACCTGAGCCAACATTGGATGCTAAACCAACTAAGCCACCCAGGCGTCCCTAGGCAGAATTCCTTCTTGAGGGAACCTCAGTTTTTGCTCTTAAGGCCATTAGTCCACCCATACTCTGGAAGGTAATCTCCTTTATTTAAAGTCAACTGACTATAAATATTATTTATATCTAAAAAAATACCTTCATAGCAACTTCTAGACTAGGGTTTTACTAAAACAGCTAGGCACCATAGCCTAGCCAGTTGACACAAAATTAACCATCGCACTATTCATTCTTTTTTTTTTTAATTTTTTTTAACGTTTTATTTATTTATTTATTTATTTATTTATTTATTTATTTATTTATTTATTTTTAATTTTTTTTTCAACGTTTTTATTTATATTTGGGACAGAGAGAGACAGAGCATGAACGGGGGAGGGGCAGAGAGAGAGGGAGACACAGAATCGGAAACAGGCTCCAGGCTCTGAGCCATCAGCCCAGAGCCCGATG
Organism: Puma concolor; assembly: GCF_028749965.1. Lineage (NCBI taxonomy): Eukaryota > Metazoa > Chordata > Mammalia > Carnivora > Felidae > Puma > Puma concolor. The sequence continues at coordinate 42,725,235 of NC_141684.1, forward strand.
CGGGGCTCGAACTCACGCACCGCGAGATCGTGACCTGGCTGAAGTCGGACGCTTAACCGACTGCGCCACCCAGGCGCCCCTATTTATTTTTGAGACAGGAAGAGACAGAGTATGAACAGGGGAGGGTCAGAGAGAGGGAGACACAGAATCCGAAACAGGCTCCAGGCTCCGAGCTGTCAGCACAGAGCCCGACGGAGGGCTCGAGCTCACGGACGGCGAGATCATGACCTGAGCCGAAGTCGGCCGCCCAACCGAGCCACCCAGGCGCCCCCGCACTATTCATTCTTATTTATTTATTTTTAGTTAATAGCACCTGTGTAGTATTTACTGTGTGCCAGGGACTTTTCTAAGTGCTTCATAAACATTAACTCAATGTGCTTATGCTTACTAATGAGGATCCATTATATGGGTACCTGAATACAAATCTTAGCGTATGACTATTAGTTCATGACTTGTAAGGTTGTTTCTCTCCTATTTATCTACTTTCTGTTCACCCTCAATTACTTTACTCTTTCATTTGGACCTAAATGTCCAGAGTGTTCTTTTCCTGGGCTGTGCCTCCCCGTGCCCCTGCATTCCTAGACTCTCCGTTGCCATTCTGTGGCTGTGATTGTCAGAGAATACAAAATAACAGGGGCTAAAATGAGGCATAGCTTTATTTCTTAAGTATAAGTCTGGGTTGGCAGTTCAGGCTAGTGTGATAATAGTCATCAGGGACCCAGGCTTTCAACTTCTCTGCTGCTTCTCTGTTCTTACTATGCAGCTTCCACCTTCTAGTCCAGACTTGCTCTAGCAATCCTCTCTGCATTTTAGCAGACAGGAAGGAGATGGGCAGGCCTTTCTTTAAGGACCGGCCCTTGAAATTACATGCCTACTCTCACTTCCATCCAATTGGCTGGAAGTAGTCACATGCCAAAGTGGAGCTATTCCTGACAAATGTACCAATCAAATAAGTCACTTCTCCCAATGACTCTGGTGACTGAAGGTTCAAAGGAAGGCCAAAGGTTACATTAATTCACTGGAGTGATTGGGAAGAAGCACAGCCCCCTAATCATGGGCAGTTTGCACAATCTTAATGAACATCAACAGAAGTAGATATTCTCTAAATAACTGAGAAGAGTGGGAAATGTGGTATCTAAAAAACTGTGAAAAAGTAACTTATATAAGGACTTTGGGCTGATATGCGTATAGGCTAAGATTTTTTTTTAGTCATTGTTGAATTAATTTTCAAGTTTTGGAGAGAGTGTGATTATTTATAAGATTGCTATTTAATCTGCCCTAATGAGTGCAGCAGTAATACTAATAGCCTGTGGCTTATGTCAGCACTTGGAAATGTTAACACAGTAATGACTATTTTCTACTGTTAGCAATAACCATCACAATAGGGTGTCACATTAACCTTTATCTTCTGAATCCTCTTCATATTTTAAAATTCAATCACTGGCAGAGCAGACAATGCCAGCTTTATTATACAAAACCAGTTGCTCTCATCTTTCTCCCTTTATTCTTTCAGATCCTCTACCATGGGAGGAAACCATTAAGGAGAAGCTTTGTGCTTTCTTGGTAAGGCCCCATTGAACATGGTCAGGAGGGAGAGGTAGCTATGTTTCCCCCCAGGATTAGCTTTGGAAATCATTCTCTAATTCATGGGCCAGCAACAAAAGGTAGCACTGAGGTTGCTGTGGGTACCATGTTTTTCTTCTTCCTGACATTTATGCTCCCTTCTACTTAGAGGCAAAGCTAAGACAGCTCACAGGGATACCAGGATCCATAGTCTGTGAGGAAGGGCCCATGCCTCTGGCATTCCAACTGGACTAAAGGACTTTGCTCATCCCACAGAGCAGCCCCCATTGTGCTCACTCTCATAGTCTATGAGAAGCTCATGGAGATGAGATTAGGGAAAGAGGGAAGAGTTAAGCAAGTGTAAGAAAGTGAGAAGGAGGTGATTGGTATGCCAAAGCTCCTGTTCAGATTCCAGTCTAGGGGCTAATTTATAAGAATAAGCTATGGGCCCCTCTGAACCTCTGACTCAATCTGTGGTGCTAGAGGGTATCTGTGCAATGCCCTGTGGCAATGCCCAAGGTGATGGAGACATGGTAGTTAATACTGGGGCATCCTTTTTTTTTTTTTTTTTAGAAAAAAAAATTGTAAGTTTATTTATTTAGAGAGAGCAAGAATGAGAGAGACTGTGTGGCCAGCATGCATGAGTGGGGAAGGGGCAGAGAGAGAGAAAGAGAGAGAGAATCTCAAGCAGGCTCTGCTCTGTCAGCCAACCCGTGAACCCATGAGATCCTGACCTGAGCCAAAATCAACAGTTGGAAGCTCAACTGAGCCACCCAGGTGCCCTGGGGCATCCATTTTTAGTCATTTGGTAATTTAGCTCTTATCACCAAGGGAAAAACAATTACTACCTTTTCCCTCAAAACCTCATTCTTCTCAGAATAGAAGTCAAAGTCCTGACAATGGCCTATAGTCTGACATACTCTGGCCCCATTATCTTTATGACCTCATCTCCCCCTCACCAACTGTACTTCATTCCCACTGTCCCTCTTGTTATTTGAATACTAGGCACGCTTCTGTCCTGGTGTCCTGGGACCTGGCCTATAGATCCTCAGCAACTAGTTGGGAAATTGAATTGAAGGAAGGAGTGGTCAAAGGTGCCTAACATTTTCTATGGAAATAAGGGGAAATGTGAGACAGGAAAAAGCCATTTGATGAGTTCTAAGACTTACTTTGTACTTATGGCACTGGAAAATGGCTTTTGTGTTCAGTTACACAGATTGTCATATTGTCACTGGAGACAAAATTCACAAGTATGGTTGTACTCTTTTTTAAAAAATTTTTTTTTAATGTTTATTTTTGAGACAGAGAGAGACAGAGCATGAATGGGGGAGGGTCAGAGAGAGAGGGAGACACAGAATCTGAAGCAGGCTCCAGGCTCTGGGCTGTCAGCACAGAGCCTGACGTGGGGCTCGAACTCACAGACTATGAGATCATGACCTGAGCCGAAGTCGGACGCTTAACCGACTGAGCCACCCAGGCGCCCCTGGTTGTACTCTTAAAAGGCAATTAAGAAAGAACTATATGACTCAGAGCGTTGACTAGATGCCAAAGAGCATTGATGCCCATTTCCCCCCCATACACTAGGACCCACTATTAACTATAGAGCCTTAAAAAAATACTGAATAATCAAGAAGTCCCTGTTGCCTGTATGCTGAGATGGGATTGATCAATAGCCAGAGTTTTCTACCACTTGCTAAGGATGCATGATGCTTTATAAAACTCTCTAGTTTTATATATGTAACATATATAACTAATGAAGTTAGTTTGAGAAGCAAACCTTGTAAATTCCCTCCCTAGTTCTAGAACTCACTCAACTCCAGTATTTAGTTTCCATGAAGTAAGTTAATCTCCAAAGTGTGGAAAAGCCTTTGGAGATCCTTGGTTAGAATGTACCTGCAGATATAGGAATAATTTAACATTAAAAAAAATTTTTTTTAATGTTTATTTATTTTGGCAGAGAGAGAGTGAGTGAGCACGAGCCAGGGAAGGGCAGAGAAAGAGGGAGACACAGAATCTGAAGCAAGCTCCAGGCTCTGAGCTGTCAGCACAGAGCCGAATGCAGGGCTTGAACTCATGAACCGTGAGATCATGACCTGAGCCAGAGTTGGACGCTTAACTGACTGAGCCAGGAATTCCAGGCACCTAGGAATAATTTAACATTTGATGACACGGCGAATCCAGAATGATTACCATTCAGATAGAAAGGGAAAGATGGAAATCTGATTATAGGAGAACGTTTTAAAGATACCTACATGAGACTTACTATTATTGAGACAAAAACCCTCCATTTGTTCTCTGTGTAGCCAAGTAAACCTTTTGCATTTCTGGTCTTCCTCTGGCTCCTGAAGCCACCAATCTTTAGCAGCAAGTCTAGATGCGAATTCATATTGTCCTGTCTTGTGCTGCATGGAAGCTCCTCAGTGAGCCATCCGAGGAGGCAGTCCCAGTCAGTGGGAAGCAGGGAGACTATGGCTTTTTTGGTTATTGCCTTAGCTTAGATTAGAGACCATTTCCACTAATTGTACTGGGGAACAACCCTCGTGGTTACGCTCCATGAAGGATGTATTTAATAGTGTCATCTGAAGGAAACAAATAGTGGACAGCTGTTTTATTTTTCTGAAGTTCCACAAAGGAAGGAAATTTCCAGGCTTAGAGAGAAATCACATGTAGTTGCTTCTTATGAGAACTATCACCATGGAAACATCACTTCTGTCATCCATCGGGAAGCTGTTGTTGGGTGTTAGAGGGACGTCCAGTGGGCCTAATGGCTGGTATAATTCTGGGCTTATGAAGGATTTCACTTTTTAAAAATGATTCTTGCAGTATGTTTGTGCCTATCTCAAGGGAACCAGAGTCTGAATATTAACTGGACAAATATAAGGTCAGCATCATTGCAGTGTGACTGTCAGAGCTCTGGTGTGGGAATCAGCAGTCTGGAGATTCTAGTCAGATGGTCCCATCGATTTGGCTTCCAATTGTATGGAAGTCACTTAATTTTTGCACTTTCTGGTAATAATAATAATGAATCATTTATTAATTGCTTACTATGTGCCAGACATTTTACTAAATGCTTCGTATGCATTTCCCCTTCATTTGTTCCCCTTGACAATCCTAAAATGAATATATAATCCCCATTTTATGGCAAGAGGGGAGAGACATAGGCCTAGAAAACTTAAATACTTTCCAAGAGCAAATGCTGGTTAGTGGTAGAAGCTGGATCTAATCCCAGGTCCATGTGGCTTTAGAACTCACTTGTATGCACCAGCCTTAAACTTGCAAACTAAATGGAAATTTAAGGACTATCTTGTAGTAGTCATCAAATGTGATGGACTGTGGGCCTCTGCCTTTCATACCACGATTACTTATTCTCAGATTAAGATACATTGGCCAGAAAAATGATCTCAAAAAAGCAAGAATTTGGGAGTTCATGAAGAAAAATGCAAGTAGGAATTGGAGACAAGGGAAAAGATCAAGCTTATTTCTAAAAGAAAAAAAAGAAAGGTGTATCATAGATTTTTGAAAAGTAATTATTACTGAGGATATCCATGAAGAGATTTGTTATTTTACCTAATTATTTGTCCTTATTAAAGCATTTGGTGGTCAAGGAATACCTATAGATGAGTTGGAAAGAAAACAAAACAAAGGAAAAAATGTCATTCTGTGAGCATGTCCTGCTGGTGGCAGCAACAGTTCACAGCACTTGTCCCTCATTGCATTATGGAATTACAGGCACGTCGTAAAGCACAGAGCTTCCTGTTTTTATAAGATTTCAAATCACAGGCTGCTGTTATGATAGCTATAAAAATTGGCAAATCATTCTAGCTATCCATATGACTGACAGGATTATTTTCCAGAACATTTTATATTACCAGAGTTTTAGATTCATGTTTCCCCCCCATGGGTTGTTAGAAGGGGGTGGATAGAAGGGGTCGAAAAGGGTGGGTATTAAATGATTAATTAAAGGAGAAGTGAGGAAGCCTTTAAAAAACTGATGGAATAGACCATTGAAATCGGTAACACCACCTTAGTTTAACTTCTGATTTTGTTGTAAGGTGAAGATGGGTTTCATAAACTGACTTTTGCACAGGATGAAAGATTTGCTGTTTTATTGAGAATGTTTTGAGAGATCTCCAATAATGGTTTTTCAGTTTTCTTCCGTAAACATCATTAAGGAATTCTTTGACTTTCAGATGGCTTTGAAAACATGGAAACATTAATGTTTATTCCATAAGTACTAGATGATAAATGAATGTTTTGGTTTTTCTATTTATGCCTGAGGAAGGGCTCCTAAAGAGAAACTGAAAATTTTGCAGCTTCTGAGCTTTGATGAAGGCCAGCCTCAGGTCAGCAGCAGGAGCCGTCTCTCTTCGGTGTCCTCAGACACCCAATTGTGGAAGGTTCTCATGGTCAGAAAGTGATGCTTTGACCCGGGCTTTACTTGGTCTCTGTGTGACTTAGGCCCGGAGGCTTCCCCACCTCTGAGCCTGGTTTCTGATTCTACAGTGCTGCCGAGGAAGAAGACATGGAAGGGCCACCTTTTCTGAGGCAGCAGATCTCATCTAGGCCCCTCTAGTGGAAGGAACAAACACACTGAGGCTTAGAGATGTGTGTGCCTTGTAGGTGAAAGGGATCTGCATGAATTGGATCTGGATGGAGCCATCTGACAGGAAAAATGTTCCTGGAAGGAACTCGACCTGGAAGGACGAGTAGAGCCTTCAATCATTCCTACACCCTGAGATGTTGATGGCACCAGGCAGGTGCTCAATGCATGTGAATGAAATGAAGAAGTGAATGAATAAGGCAAATAATATAATGCAAGAGAACTTTTTCCATTTCTTCAGTAAGGTGCTCTATGTATCATTCACTTATTCATTCATGTGCCATACATTGTTTGAAAACTTGGGATAGTCTAGGTTTTTTGTTAAACACTTAGATTCAGGGATGCTTATTTTCATTTCTGCAGGTTTTATCATATGTCATTTTGGTGTGAGGAATGAGTCTGGGATCTAAGTTTTAGGAAATAGTTGGCCAGTTGTAATGACAACACTTAAATAATCCGTTCTTTCTCCATTGATATGATATGTCACGCATATCCTATAGGTTTATTTCTGGACTTTTATGATGTCTTTTAAATTAACATGTGTTTACAAAATTTATTAGTATTTCATAGACCAAATTTATCTTTAGTATTCTTTTTTTGTAATTTTTAAAAATGTTTTATTTATTTTTGAGAGAGAGAGAGACAGAGACAGAGTACAAGCAGGGGAGGAGCAGAGAGAGAGGGAGACACAGAATCCAAAACAGGCTGCAGGCTCTGAGCTGTCGGCACAGAGCCTCACGCAGGGCTTGAACTCACAAACTGTAAGATCATGACCTGAGCCAAAGCCAGATGCTGAACTGACTGAGCCATCCAAGTGCCCCTAGTATTCTTCTTTTTCAATACTTCATTGGTTGCTCTATGCCAATTATTTTTCTGGATAGGCTAAAATTATTTTGTCAATTGATTTTGGGGGGAAGATGATATGTTTACGGTATTCATTTGGGAATGTAAGAGGTCTCTCTAGATATTTGTGTCTTCTTTTATATTCCTAGGAAATGTTGTGTTGTTTTCATTATGTGGAAGAAAACACAAAACATTGTTGGCTCCCTTAGCAGTTCATATCTCTGCTCAGTCTTCACCCCCTTAGGCCTTCCTAACCTTGCCATTAAGTAGCATTGCCCCCACCCCCATAACTTTTTATTTTGCTTTATTTTTATTTATAGCACTTTCTTTTTTTTTTTTTTAATTTTTTTTTTTAACGTTTATTTATTTTTGAGACAGAGAGAGACAGAGCATGAATGGGGGAGGGTTAGAGAGAGAGGGAAACACAGAATCTGAAACAGGCCCCAGGCTCTGAGCTGTCAGTACAGAGCCCGACACGGGGCTCGAACTCACAGACTGTGAGATCATGACCCAAGCTGAAGTCGGACGCTCAACCGACTGAGCCACCCAGGCGCCCCTATTTATAGCACTTTCTAGCTGACATAAATATTTGTTTTACGTCGTATATGGTCTTTCTCCCCTGGTAGGTTGTAAGCTTTGTGTGGGAGGAGATTGGATGTCCTACTCACTGCTGTGTCTTCAGCTCCCAAAAGTGACTGACACATTCTACTGTGAATATTTGTTGGCTAAATTGTACTTACCACCCATTCTTTTCAAATCTTAGCATTTTGCCATATTTGTTACAGATTCGTTTTTGAAAAAATAAAAGGCTAGTTGAAGGCTGCTTTGTATTTATCTCCAATCCTATTCTTCCTCTTCTCTCTTTGAGTCACAATTTAGTTTTTTAAAATAAATGTTCATGTGCTTTTGCTTCAAATTTACATAATATAAACACTATATACAACTCTTTGCTTTTATTTTTATTGTTTTTTATTGACGTATAGTTGAAACAATGTTACATTGGTTTCAGGTGTGTTTGCTCTTAGTTTTTCATTTCATGGAAAATGTGTATGTAAGCAAATGTATATATGTGTGAGTATGTACGCATATATATGTTTATTAATTGTCTTTTTTTCAGTCAGCATTACGTTTTATTTATTTTTTTTATTAAAAAAAATTTTTTTTAACATTCATTCTTGAGAGACAGAGACAGAGACAGAGACAGAGCATGAGTGGGGAAGGGGCAGAGAAAGAGAGGGAGACACAGAATCTGAAGCAGGCTCCAGGCTCCAAGCTGGCAGCACAGAGCCCGATGTGGGGCTTGAACCCACGAACTGTGAGATCATGGACTGAGCCAAAGTCAGACGCTGAACTGACTGAGCCACCCAGGCGCCCCTGCATTTTGTATTCTTTTAGATTGGTTTGTTAGCCTAACCCTGATGAAATACCCCATTCTCTTAACATAAGTTTGTAATAAGTCTTGACATATGAAATGAAAGCCTCACCTATTAGGCTGAAAATCTGTACTAACTTGTCCTTCACATTTTGCTCTTTTCCATAAATTTGTTTCAGCTTATAAAGCTATACAGAGGTACTGACATTTTTCTTTGGTTACTCATTCTCTATTTAGTCCATTTTACTAGTAATACAAATGTATTAAGAAAAATTTGAAAAGAATATCTTATCACCCCAGAAAACCACTATACAGTTGTATATTTTCTTGGATTCTATTTTGTATGCTTACCCTAATGATAAGCCTGGTCATCTGTTCTTGGCTGGGACAATCTCTTCTCCCTGCTCCCCTTCCTCCACTTTCATCCATGACCCTATTTCTTTTCTTCTTTCTGCTTCAGTCAGTCTTTGAACATCTTCTAACAACTCAGCCCCACTACAAGTTATAAATTATAATCCCAGTGTAGAGCTATTTAAATGCAGATTTTCTCAAAATAGCCCACAGTGATCTTCATCCCCAAATCTTAGTAGTTGAAATCATGTTGTGATGTTTTATTCCTGTGAGCTGACATATGACATAATCTTTCCACCTAGTTGTTGTCTAGCCTAAGTCTTTTTTAAATCTTGAGTAAAATGGGCTCCTGGGTGGCTCAGTAGGTTGAGTGTCCGACTTCGGCTCAGGTCATGATCTCACGGTTCATGAGTTCAAGCCCTGCGTCAAGCTCTGTGCTGACAGCTCAGAGCCTGGAGCCCGTTCCAGATTCTGTGTCTCCCTCTCTCTCTGCCCCTTCCCCACTCATGCTTTGTCTCTCTCGGTCTCTCAAAAAATGAATAAACGTTAATTTTTTTTTTTTTTTTAATCTTGAGTAAAACAGTGTTTGTGGTTCTGACAAACCTAACATTTAGGATGAATGTTCATTTGTTTTCTCTGGAAGGTAAGGTGAGTTTCTCCATACTCTAAGATGCTATAATTCTATTGTCTCTGGCTGTTAGTAAGCCTGCTAACTGGACACACCCATAAAATGCCGAAAAGCTTAAAACTTCTACTTTGCTTTAAGTGCTGATGGGGTCATTTTGTGTTCCAGGAGTTTCTGTCCAGGTCAGTGTTAGTATTTTTTCTCCAGTAAATACAAAATGCAATTTTAACTGATGTTTGGAGTATACTTTATAATGTTGATAAAATCCATGGAAATCTGGACACATAAACAAGTAGTGGCTAGATGTTTCTAGACAAATACCAAATTCAAATTTGGGGGGTGATGGTGCTCTGCTGGGACTCAGCTTCACTTGTCTCCTCTGAGAACTCTCAGTGCTCTGATCATCAGATTGGCTAAGTTTCATTCCCTCGCAGAGAGGATTTCAGTGACTCCCTTGGAATAAATTCCTTCGTTTCCAGAACAGAATCCAGTTTTCTTCTTCTCCTGGCATTGCCACATTGTGTTTCTTCACCACTGACTCAGGTCGGAAATTTCAGAGTTCTGTGCTATCAAACCCATTGTGAGAAGCCCCGCCATGCCCCATGGCTGTGAGCAAAAATCTCGGTCAACAGAGACTTTTTATCTGGGTTCCAAGCTAGCAAAGCTGATGAACTATACCTGTGTAAAGACCTTTGATGGTTCCAGGACTGGAGAGACCTCTCCTATGAATAAAAAGAATGGAATTGATTTTTTATTAAAAAAAAATTTTTTAACATTTATTTATTTTTGAGAGAGAGAAAGAGACAGAGTGTGAGTGGGGAAGGGGCAGAGAGAGAGGGAGACACAGAATTGGAAGCAGGCTCCAGGCTCTTAGCTGTCAGCTCAGAACCCCACACGGGGCTTGAACTCACGAACCATAAGATCATGATCAGCCAAAGTCAGATGCTTAACTGACTGAGCCACACAGACACCCCAAAAGAATGGGATTTAAATGTAACACTGTTTCTGTCACGAGACTAATATTCAGCATCTGTGTATACAACTATTTCTTTTTAAAATTGTGAAATACTTTAAACATACAAAAAGTATATAGCACAACCTTGTAATAGCTACCTCTGTACATCTCATACAACTTTACACAGTCATAACATCTTGCTGTGTTTGCTTACATCTTTTTTCATTAAGAAATAAAACGTAGGGGTGCCTGAGTGTTCATTTGTTAAACATCTGACTTCTACTGAGGTCATAATCTCACGGTTTGTGAGTTCGAGCCCCACATCGGGCTTTGTGCTGACAGCATGGAGCCTGCTTGGGATTCTCTGTCTCTGTCTCTCTCTGTACCTCCCCCACTCATGCTCACTCTGTCTCAAAAATAAATAAATAAATAAATAAATAAATAAATAAATAAATAAATATTTTTTTAAAAAAGAAATAAAACCCAACAAATGTGGTAAACCATATTTTGACCTCATTCCTCTCCCCAGAAAAATTAATATCCTGAATTTGGTACTTACCATTCCCATATATATTTTTATACTTTGATTATACATATATTTGTTCATAAAGTTTTTATAGTGTTGTTTTCCAGGCTGAAAACTTTGTATAACTTTATGTCAACCTAATCTGTATGCTCTACATATAAAAAAATTATCCATGGGGACACAAATAGCATTAGTTTTTCATTTTAATTGCTGACTAGTATTCAATTATGTGAATATACCACAATTCATTATTTCTCCTATTGGTGAACATTCAGGTTGTATCCATATATATATGTGTGTATATGTATATATATATATATATATATATATATATATATATATATATAATGTATATATATATATATTATATATATATATATGTATGTATGTATTTGTATCCATATATATGTGTGTGTGTATATATATATATATATATATATATATATATATATATATATATTTGCCGTCATAAACAATGCTCCCAGATTTATTTTTGTAGATGTCTCTTTGACTCATTAACAAGACTGTCTTTCAAAATGGAATCATTCTGGGGCACCTGGGTGGCTCAGTCGGTTAAGCCTCCGACTTGGGCTCAGGTCATGATCTTGCGGTTCATGAGTTTGAGCCTGGCATGGAGCTCTTTCCTGACAGCTCAGAGCTTGGAGCCTGCTTCAGATTCTGTCTCCCTCTCTCCCTGCCCCTCCCCCACTTGTGCACATGGGCTCGTGCTCTCTCTCTCTCAAAAATAAACATTAAAAATTTTTTTTAATTTAATTTAATTTTTATTTTTTAAAATTTACATACAAATTAGTTAGCATATAGTGAAACAATGATTTCAGGAGTAGATTCCTTAATTCCCCTTACCCATTTAGCCCATCCCCCCCCACAACCTCTCCAGTAACCCTCAGTTTGTTCTCCATATTTATGAGTCTCTTCTGTTTTGTCCCCCTCCCTGTTTTATATTATTTTTGTTAATCCCTTCCCTTATGTTCATCTGTTTTGTCTCTTAAAGTCCTCATATGAGTGAAGTCATATGATTTTTGTCTTTCTCTGACTAATTTCACTTAGCATAATACCCTCCAGTTCCATCCATGTAATTGCAAATGGCAAGATTTCATTCTTTTTGATTGCCAAGTAATACTCCATTGTATATATATACTATATCTTCTTTATCCATTCATCCATCGATGGACATTTGGGCTCTTTCCATACTTTGGCTATTGTTGATAGTGCTGCTATAAACATGGGGGTGCATGTGTCCCTTCAAAACAGCACACCTGTATCCCATGGATAAATGCCTAGTAGTGCAATTTCTGGATCCTAGGGTAGTTCTATTTTTAGTTTTTCAAGGAACTTCCATACTGTTTTCTAGAGTGGCTGCACCAGTTTGTATTCCCACCAGCAGCACAAAAGAGATCCTCTTTCTGCACATCCTTGCCAACATCTGTTGCTGCCTGAGTTGTTAACGTTAGCCATTCTGACAGGTGTAAGCATTAAAAAAAATTTTTTAATGGAATTGCTCAGCCATAAGATATGTCCATCCTTATGGGAAAATTACTCTCCAAAGTGGTTTTTGTCAACTTAGATGGGAGTGAAATTGTTCTTATTGTTATTTAATTTTGCATTCCCTTAACTACAAGTGGAACTGAGTATATTATCATTTTTTAATTGACTATTTGAACTTCTTCCTCTGAGAATTATTCACTTTAAACTTTAAATCCACTTAAACCTTAAACTTTAAATTGAAGTTTCTTCTTTTAAAACTTGTTTTGGTCTGAATTCTTTGTGTATTCTGGATACTAATCTTTTGTCATGGCAAGTATCTTCTTTCAAGTGACTTGTATTTTCACTTTGTTATTAGTATCTTTTGGTGTACAGGGGTTTTTAAATTTAAACTTTCCCTATGGTTTTACTTCTTGTATTTTGGTTAAAAAAATAAAGTCCTTTCCTACCCTAAAGTCATAAATACATTTATCTATATTTTAGTTTAAAAGCTTTAATGTTTTCCTTTTTCATTTAAGTATTTAATCTACCTTTTTCATTTAAGTATTTTTTCATTTAAGTATTTAATCATTTCATATATATGCTGTTTAATAGGCTATAGCTTAATAGCCAAATGTGTTCTTCTTCAAAATGTATTGGCTATTCTTGGCTTTTTGCCTTTATATATAAATTTGAGAATTAGCTTGTCAAGTTGCACAAAGAACATTCCTGGTATTTTACCGTTTCTCTGACTTTTCTGGATTCATTTTGGGAGACTTGCTGTCTTGGTAATACTGGGACTTCCCATCTGTGAACATCACCTCCTTCTTCATTTATTTACTCCTTCAATAATGTTTTGTGACTTTTAATCCACGAAAATGTTGCACTTAAATTGTAGATTTAGTCCTCAGTTCCAGGTGGTATGCTGGTGCACAGAAAAGTAATTGGTTTGTGCCTATTGCTCTTGTAGTCCAATAACTTGTTGAATTCTTTTTTTTTTTTTTAATGTTTTTATTTATTTTTGAGACAGAGAGAGACAGAGCATGAGCAGGGGAGGGGCAGAGACAGATGGAGACACAGAATTCAAAGCAGGCTCCAGGCTCTGAGCTGTCAGCACAGAGCCTGATGCGGGGCTCAAACTCACGGATTGTGAGATCATGACCTGAGCTGAAGTCAGACGCCCAACCAACTGAGTCATCCAGGCGCCCCAACTTGTTGAATTCTAATAGTTTATAATTCTCTGGGATTGTCTATGTTGACATAACATCCATGAGAAATGACAGTCTTGTTACTCATTTCTAACTCTTTTCTTTTTTAATGTTTATTTTTGAGAGAGAGAGAGAGAGAGAGAGAGAGAGAGAGAGAGGCAGAGAGAGAGGGAGACACAGAATCTGAGCTGTCAGCACAGAGCCCAGTGTGGGACTTGAACCCTCAAACCGTGAGATCATGACCTGAGCGAAAGTTGGATGCTAACTGACTGAGTCACCCAGGCACCCCTCATTTGTAACTCTTATATCACTTTTTTCTTGTTTTACCATGTTAGCAAGGTCCTCCAGTACAGTGTTGGATAGAATCAATGATAGCGGGCATCATTTACTCTTTTTGCTTAGCTAATTATTATTTTTTTAAACTGTTTATTTATTTTTGAGAGAGAAAGCATTAACAGGGGAGGGGCAGAGAGAGAGAAGGAGGGAGATAATCCCAAGCAGACTCCATCCACACTGTCAGTGCAGAGCCCGACGTGGGGCTCAAACTCACTAACCCTGACTGAGATTGTGACCTGAGCCAACGTCAGATGCTTAATGGACTGAGCCACCCAGGTGCCCCTACTTTTTCTACGTTATTTATTTATTTATTTTATTTATTTTTCTTTCTTTCTTTATTTTTTAATTTTATTTAAACAATTTAATTAACATCCAAGTTAGTTAGCATATAGTGCAACAATGATTTCAGGAGTGGATTCCTTAATGCCCCTTACCCATTTAGCCCATCCCCCCTCCCACAATCCTTCTAGCAACCCCCTGCTTGTTCTCCATATTTAAGAATCTCTTCGGGGCGCCTGAGTGGCTCAGTCGGTTGGGCGTCCGACTTCGGCTCAGGTCATGATCTCACTGTCCGTGAGTTTGAGCCCTGCGTCGGGCTCTGTGCTGACTGCTCAGAGCCTGGAGCCTGTTTCAGATTCTGTGTCTCCCTCTCTCTCTGACCCTCCCCCGTTCATGCTCTGTCTCTCTCTGTCTCAAAAATAAATAAACGTTAAAAAAAAAAAAAAAAAAAAAAAGAATCTCTTATGTTTTGTCCCTCTCCCTGCTTTTTATATTATTTTTGCTTCCCTTCCCTTATGTTCATCTGTTTTGTATCTTAAAGTCCTCATATGAGTGAAGTCATATGATATTTGTTTTTCTCTGACTAATTTCATTTAGCATAATACCCTCTAGTTCCATCCATATAGTTGCAAATGGCAAGATTTCATTCTTTTTGATTGCCGAGTAATACTCCATTGTGTGTGTGTGTGTGTGTGTGTGTGTGTGTGTGTGTGTGTATACACACACCTGTATCCCATGGATAAATGCCTAGTAGTGCAATGGCTGGGTTGTGAGGTAGTTCTATTTTTAGTTTTTGAGGAACCTCCATACTGTTTTCCAGAGTGGCTGTACCAGTTTGCATTCCCACTTCTTCTACTTTAACAGTTACCATTGAATAAGATACTTGCTGTAGGTATTTGGTTGATTCCCACCCTCAGGTTAAGGGTATTCTTTTATATACTTATTAAGATGATTTAAAAAAACTATGAATGTGTTTTCATTTATAGCAAATGCATTTTCTGCAAGTATTAAAAGAATTACATAACTTTCTTTGCTTTGTTAATGAGGTAAATTACATTAATAAATTTTCTAATATTATACCATGGTTGTATCCCTAGAATAAACACAGTTTAGAGGAAATTTTTTATGTATTCACATTTTAAGAAAAATTTTTTAATACTTTTGCATTTATATTCGTAAATGAGATTAGCCTATAGTTTTCCTCTGTCATAATCTCTGTTGGTTTTGGCATAATGGTTACATTAGCTTAATTAAATGAACTGTAGAATTTGTCTTAGTTTTCTATGCTCTGGAACATAAGATTGAGATTGCCTATTCTTTGAGTTTTTGCTAGAACTGTGAAACTCTTTAGGTTTCATGTATATGGCACACGTGTGTGTGTGTGTATACACGTATTCAAGAGGGGTAGATTTTTTTTTTTGAGAGAGAGAGAGAAAGCACAAGCAGGGGAGGAGCAGAGAAACAGAGAGAGAGAGAAAAAAAGAGAGAGAATCCCAAGCAGCCTCCGCACTGTCAGTGCAGGACTTGATCTCACAAACTGAGAGGTCATGACCTGAGCTGAGATCAAGAGTCAGACACTTAAGTGACTGAGCCACTCAGGTGCCTGGAGAGGGGTAGATTTTTAAAATGTTGAAACATTTTCTTTAATGGTTATTGGTTTATTTAGGTTTAAAAATTTTGTCCTTAAGTCAGTTTTGATAAGTAATATTCTTCGACAAATCATTTTCAAGTATATTGGCATAAAGTCGAATATTTCTTATGCTTTTAACATCTACTTTCTCTGTAGTTGTGCTCCCTTTTTCATTCCTAGTATGTTTGCTTTTTTCTTTTATCCTAATAAATCTTGCCACAGTCTATTTTATTAGTCTTTAAAAAACCCAACATTTGGTTTTGTTGGTTATGCTATTAACTTCTTGTTTTCTGATTCATTAATTTCTCTTCTTATTTTACTTTTTATTCTTTATGTTTCTTTGGACTTGCTCTGCTGTTCTTTTTCTAATCTTTTAAGTTGAATATTTTGTCCATTCATTTTCACTATTTCTTCTTTTTAAGGCAAACATTTATCGTGCTTCCCAAAGGAAGAAATGACCCCAAATACCAGGCTTACCTTCTGGAGTTCCTTCTCCTGAATCTTGGCTGTGTCGTTCTTCACGGCCTCTTTAAGATCCCAACACGTTCAAGTAGACTTACTTTGTTGAGGTATATTGTTGAAGTCATTGTTGTAAATATCGCTAAGATAATTATTGAGGTATAATCTATATACAGTAAACTGTCTATATGTAAAATGTACAATTTGGTAATTTTTAAATATTTACTCATTTATTTGAGAAAGAGAGAGAGAGAATGCAAGAGGGGGAGGGACAGAGAGAGTAGGAGATACAGAATCTGAAACAAGCTCCAAGGCTCCCAGCTGTCAGCACAGAGCCCAATGCGGGCCTGGAACCCACGAACTGTGACATGAGCTGAAGTCAGATGCTTAGCTGACTGAGCCACCCAGCCACCCCTGGTGAGTTTTGGTATATGTATATAACCATGAAACCATTACCATAATAAAAATAATGAACATATTTATCCCTCCCAAAAGTTTCCTTGTGTTCCTTGGTAATCCTTCCTTCCCTACCCTCTGCCCATCCCAACTCCCCCTCTTCAGGCAACCACTGATCTGATCTACCTTCTGTCATGGTAAACTAGTTTGCATTTTCTAGAACTTTCTTTTGGTCTGGATTCTTTCACTCAGCATAATTAAGATTTGTCTGTGTTGTTGCATATACTAATCGTTCATTCCTTCTTAAGACTGGGTATGTATATGTAACCACAATTTGTTTATACATTCATCTGTTGATAGGCATTGGAGGATTGTTTCCAGTTTGGGGCTCTTACAAATAAAACTGCTACAAACATTTACCTAAAAGTCTTTTGTGTGGACATATACTTTTAATTCTCTCAGACAAATATCTAGGCATGGGATAGTTGGGTCCAGTGGCATGAGTGCGTTTAAAATATTTTACCTTGTTGTCGCAGCCAGGATTGTCAATTGAATTACTTAAGTTACTATTATAAGAAGTAGAAATTCCCTATATGTTTTTCTTGTATGTTTGTGGTTTCTATTTTTTGTTTTCTTTTTCTTTTTTTAAAATGTATTTATTTATTTTGAGAGAGAGAGAGAGAGGGAGAGAGAGAGAGACGATGAGCAGGGGAGGGACAGAGAGAGAGGGAGAGAAAGAATCCCAAGCAGGCTCCACGCTGTCAGTGCAGAGCCCAATGTTGGGCTCGACATCATGAACTATGAGATCATGACCTGAACCAAAATCAAGAGTTGGACGCTCAACCATTTGAGTTACCCAGGCACCCCTTGTTTTCTTTTTCTTTTTCTATTTAAGTTTCTGATTCCACTGGAATTTCTTTTGGTGTATGGAATGAGGTATCTTAACTTATTTTTCTCCATATGGTTAATCAATTGTCCCAACACTATTAATCCCATACATTTGGCAGTAATGTAAATAAATTGATATTTAAAGTGTACTTTGGAAACGCATCAGAATACTTGAAGAAGATTTGGAAATCTTGTTAATTGAAATAAACAGAAACAGAGATTTGTGGGATGCTTGGAAAGGCAACAGGGAAGTGAACAATTCCCAAGTGAAACATTAATTATGGTTATTTTGAGGATATTTTTTGCCATACTTAACGGAAGAACAGACAACAAAAGACATTTTAACCTCAAATATTTATCTCAGACAATAACTTTATGTAGTCTGTACTTTTTCCTCAGTAACAATTATGAAATTTAAGAAAACAAAGTTGTTATTTTGAATTTTAATCATGTTAGTTAGATGTGAAATGAGGATAAGAAATGAAATAGTCTTTCAAGTAGACCAGTGTGAAAATGTATAAAACACAGACTTGCTACAATTCTCTTATATGATTCATAGTTTAGAAACAAACATTTCTCCTTCCCAAGTTCAGATAAATTATCCATGAAGTGGCAAAATTTGCATTTCCCCACTGGAAAAAGAAGCTGCTACTCTTAGTTCTTTTAGATTTGATTTCCAGTGTATGTGGTGTGAACTTTTTGATTACCATGTTAATAAAGATAATTCTTGAATGTTATTATTTTACATTGCAACCTTATTATAATTACTATAGAGGAGGCATAGCTCTTGCTCAAGAACTGTGGATTGCACCTGGGATTTAAATATTTAACATTTTCATAAGAAAATGAGCTTAATATAATGCATGATTTGTGCAAAATATAAATTTGCTTTCAAGAAGATTACATGAACTTGTTTCAAATACTGCAAACTCTGTTATAATTTTTTTTCTGTATAACTTCTCTAAGCTTTCAGCTATCTTAATCCAAAAGCATTTTAATTTATTCACTCAGCTAACATTTGGTTACTCCTTTATTCAACAGATGTTCACTGACACTACAAATGAAGCCTAGGTACTGTTGTAGATGTTGAGGCTGCAGTATGGAACAAAGAGAGGCAAGGTCTCTCATCTCATGGGCTGTATGTTCTATTCTAGTGGAACAAACAGACAATGAACACACACATACACAAATGAGATAATTGTAGGTAATAGCAGATACTGTGAAGAAAACTAACTGTGTAATATGAGAGAGAATGACTGAAGTGGGCAGCAGATGAGAGCATGCCTCACTAATACATACTGAGGATCGGAGCCAAGCCCTCTGGATGTGAATCCAAAATGGCGCCTACCACGGGCTTTGGAGAAGAGCAGACCTGGATTAAATCCATAGCTCTGCCTGGACGCAAGCAGATTTATCATGAGCTTCAGCCTCATGAGTTCATTGCTTCAGCCTCAGAGTTCCTCCCTTTCATATCCCTTGTGAATGAAGGGAGTTGCAGAGTGTTCTAGGTGGTGAGAGCCAGGTAGCAACCAGGAAGCATTCCAGGTGAATTGTTTAAATCTATGTCAGAAGAAAAGGACTTGCATATCTTTTTTTTCTTTTTTTTTAAATGTTTATTTTTTTATATTAAATATAATTTATTGTCAAATTGGTTTCCACACAACACCCAGTGCTCATCCCAACAGGTGCCCTCCTCAATGCCCATCACCCACTTTCCCCTCTCCCCCACCCCCATCAACCCTCAGTTTGTTCTCAGTTTTTAAGAGTCTCTTATGTTTTGGCTCCCTCCCTCTCTAACTTATTTTTTTTTCCTTCCCCTCCCCCATGGCCTTCTGTTAAGTTTCTCAGGATCCACATAAGAGTGAAAACATATGGTATCTGTCTTTCTCTGCCTGACTTTTTTCACTTAACATAATACCCTCCAGTTCCATCCATGTTGCTGCAATTGGCCAGATTTCATTCTTTCTCATTGCCAAGTAGTATTCCATCGTATATATAAACCACATCTTGTTTATCTATTCATCAGTTGATGGACATTTAGACTGTTTCCATAATTTGGCTATTGTTGAAAGTGCTGCTGTAAACACTGGGGTACAAGTGCCCCTATGCATCAGCACTCCTGTATCCCTTGGGTAGATTCCTAGCAGTGCTATTGCCGAGTCATAGGGTAGATCTATTTTTAATTTTTTAAGGAACCTCCACATTGTTTTCCAGAGCGGCTGCACCAGTTTGCATTCCCAACAATGCAAGAGGCTTCCCAATTCTCCACATCCTCACCAGCATCTATAGTCTCCTGATTTGTTCATTTTAGCCACTCTGACCAGTGTGAGGTGGTATCTCATTGTAGTTTTGATTTGTACTTCCCTGATGAGGAGTGACTTTGAGCATCTTTTCATGTGTCTGTTAGCCATCTGGATGTCTTCTTTAGAAAAGTGTCTATTTATGTCTTCTGCCCATTTCTTCACTAGATTATTTGTTTTTCGCTGTGGAGTTTGATGAGTTCTTTATAGATTTTGGGTACTAGCCCTTTACCCGATATGTCATTTGCAAATATCTTTTCCCATTCCGTTGGTTGCCTTTTAATTTTGTTGATTGTTTCCTTTGCAGTGCAGAAGCTTTTTATCTTGATGAGGTCCCAATAGTTCATTTTTGCTTCTAATTCCCTTGACTTTGGAGATGTGTCAAGTAAGAAATTGCTGCGGCTGAGGTCAGAGAGGTTTTTTCCTGCTTTCTCCTCTAGGGTTTTGATGGTTTCCTGTCTCACATTCAGGTCCTTCATCCATTTTGAGTTTATTTTCGTGAATGGTGTAAGAAAATGGTCTAGTTTCATTGTTCTGCATTTTGTTGTCCAGTTCTCCCAGCACCATTTGTTAAAGAGACTTTTTTTTCCATTGGGTACTCTTGCCTGCTTTGTCAAAGATTAGTTGGCCATACATTTGTGGGTCCAATTCTGGGGTTTCTATTCTATTCCATTGGTCTATGTGTCTGTTTTTGTGCCAATACCATGCTGTCTTGATGATTACAGCTTTGTAGTAGAGGCTGAAGTCTGGGATTGTGATGCCTCCGCTTTGGTTTTCTTCTTCAATATTACTTTGGCTATTCGGGGTCTTTTGTGATTCCATACAAATTTTAGGATTGTTTGTTCTAAGGGACTTGCATATCTAAGAGTCAAGTAATTAGTGGTAGTTTCTATTTTCATTCTGAATATTCACTTTCATATCTAGTTTTGTATGTGTACATTTGAATTCTATTTTTTTGAGAGCCTCCTTAATCTAACTTGGATAAGCTTTAAGCCCTGCAAAACTTGGGTTCATTCCTATCTTGGCCATTGTCTATTTGTATGACTCTGGGTAGGGTATTAAAATTCACTGTGCTTTAGTTTCCTCTTTTGTAAAATGGGAATAGTGCCCTGATCATCAGATTGTGTGAGAATTAAATGAAATTAAATAATATTTTAAATGTTATGCACAGCATCTGACACATAGTAAGTGGTTATTAAACTATTAAGTTATAATAATAAGCTATTACTATTATAAATTATGTTATAATTATAAACCCTCAAAGGATTTATAATTCTGGTGGAGAAACAAAATCAGCAGACATAGTTTTATAGGACACTTGTATACAGAACAGTACGGAGGTTGAAAATGTAGGCTCTGGAGTCAGATAAGCCTATTTAAATCCTAGTTCTGTGACTTATTTGCTGTGTGACCTTAAGGCAGTCACTTAAATTCTGAGTCTCAGGTTCCTCATTGGTAGAATGGGGGCAATATCTTGTCAGTGCACGGCAAATTTTAATAATATCAAGGTATTTAAACTAGAGAAATTCTCTCACATAAGCACAGGAGACCTTCATGAGAATGTCCATTGCTTCTTTGTGTACAATGGAGAAAAATTGGAAACAATTCAATTTTTATTTTATTTTTTAAGAAAAAAAATTTTTTTAACATTTATTTATTTTCAAGAGAGAGAGAGAGAGAGAGACAGAGCACGTGTGGGGGAGGGGCAGAGAAAGAGAGAGGGAGACACAGAATCCAACGCAGGCTCCAGGCTCTGAGCTGTCAGCAAAAAGCCCTACGCGAGGCCTGAACCCACAAACTGTGAGATCATGACCTGAACCCAAGTCAGGCACTCAACTGACTGAGCCACCCAGGTGCCCCAAAACAATCCAATCTGTTTATTCACACAATGGAAAATATAGGAATTAAAATGAGTGAACTAGATCTATGGTTTTAATAGTAATAAACCTAAAAGCATAATGCTGACTAAGAAAAAGCAAATTATAGAATGTATATATACTGATAATACTCATGTTAAATAAAAAAATCACATAAAATATTACCATATATTGTTTATGAGTATATGTGATTTGATTATCCATTGCTTCATAATAAACCACCCTAAAACTTATGGCTTAAATCAACAATTTTTTTTTTTTTTGGCCTAAAATTCTGCATTCTGGGCTCAACTCACCTGGGCAGTTCTGCTGGTTTTACTAGTCAGTCACTCACTTGGTGGCTGGAAGGTCATCTGGAGCTGGGGTCAGTGGCACCTGGGACAGCTGAAATTTTCTCTTTCTCCGTATAGTTTTGGGACTTCTCATTCCCATGTAATCCCATTTAGTCATCATGTGTGGTCCCATTTACCTGTGGACCCTATGTATAGTCTAGTCTCTCACATAGGCTGTATTCTTACATGGTGGGTCACGGCTCCCAAGAGTGCAAAAGTAGAAGAAGCCAAGAATTATTAAAGCCTAGTTATGGAATTGGCCCAGTATCATTCCTACCATTCACAGACCAGCTCACGATCTAGGAAGGGGGTCTACTGAATGGTGTGAATTCCAGGAGGCGTGGCTCATTGGAGGCAGCTAATGTAACAGAGCACCACAGTGTGTGTGTGTATGTGTGTGTGTGTGTGTAATGAATCTACACATTGTAGTCAGAATACACACAAATTTATGATACTAGTTGCCAATGGCTAGGAAGGGAGAGGTATGGGACTGGGAAAAAAAGAATTTTCAGTACACCTATAACATTGTGTTTCTCTAAAACTAAATGTGAAGTAAACATTACCCTTCACACTTTTTTTAAAAATTAAAAAGTTGATTAAACAATAGTTATTAGTATGTAGGGAGGTTTAGTGAATTCGGTAAAGTTGCATGATACAAAATAAATGTACAGAAATCGGTTGCATTTCTATACACCAATAATGAAGCAGTCGGAGGAGAAATTAAGAAAACAATCCCTTTTACAATTGTACCCCAAATAATAAGATATCTAAGAATAAACTTAACCAAAGAGGTCAAAGACCTGTGCTCTGAGAACTATAAAACACTGATGAAAGAAATTGAAGATGACACAAAGAAATGGAAAGACATTCCATGCTCATGGATTAGAAGAACAAATATTGTTAAAATGTCTATACTACCCAAAACAATCTACACTAAAAAAAATTTTTTTTTAACATTTATTTAGTTTTGAGACAGAGAGAGACAGAGCATGAACAGGGGAGGGGCAGAGAGAGAGGGAGACACAGAATCTGAAACAGGCTCCAGGCTCTGAGCTGTCAGCACAGAGCCCGATGTGGGGCTCGAACTCACGGACTGTGAGATCATGACCTGAGCCGAAGTTGGATGCTTAACCGACCAAGCCACCCAGGCGCCCCAACAATCTACACTTTTAATGCAATCTCTATCAAAATACCAACAGCATTTTTCACAGAACTGGAACAAACAGTTCTAAAATTTATATGGAATCACAAAAGACCATGAATAGCCAAAGCAATTTCGAAAAAGAAAAGCAATGCTAGAGGCATCACAATTCTGGACTTCAAGTTATATTACAAAGCTATAATAATCAAAACAGTATGATACTGGCACAAAAATAGACACATAGATCAATGGAACAGAATAGAACATCCAGAAATAAAACCACAACCATAAGGTCAATTATTCTTTGACAAAGTGAGAAGGAATATCCAATGGGAAAAAGATACTCTCTTCAAAAAATGGTGTTGGGATGGGGCGCCTGGGTGGCGCAGTCGGTTAAGCGTCCGACTTCAGCCAGGTCACGATCTCGCGGTCCGTGAGTTCAAGCCCCGCGTCAGGCTCTGGGCTGATGGCTCAGAGCCTGGACCCTGTTTCCGATTCTGTCTCCCTCTCTCTCTGCCCCTCCCCCGTTCATGCTCTGTCTCTCACTGTCCCAAAAATAAATAAACGTTGAAAAAAAAATTTTTTTTTTAAAAAATGGTGTTGGGAAAACTGGAGAGCAACATGCAAAAGAATGAAACTGGACCACTTTATTATGCCATACACAAAAATAAATTCAAAATGGGTTAAAGACCTAAATGTGAGACCTGAAACCATAACAATCCTAGAAGAGAGCACAGGCAGTAATTTCTTTGACATCAGCTGTAGCAACTTGTTTCTAGATAGGTCCCCTGAAGCAAGGGAGACAAAAGCAAAAATAAACTATTGAGACTACATCAAAATAAAAAGCTTCCGCACAACAAAGGAAACATTCAATAAGACTAAAAGGCAATCTATGGAATGGTAGAAGATATTTGCAAGTGACATATCCAATGAAGGGTTAGTATCCAAAATATATAAAGAACTGATACAACTCAACAACCAAAAACAAATAATCCAACTTAAAAATCGGCAGAAGACATGAACAGACTTTTCTCCAAAGAAGATATGCAGATGGCCAACAGACACATGAAAAGATGCTCATCATCACTTATTATCAGGGAAATGCAAATCAAAACTACAATGAGATATCACCTCACACCTGTCAGAATGGCTAGAAACACAACACCAGAAACAACAGGTGTTGGCGAGGATGTGGAGAAAAAGGAACCCTCGTGTACTGTTGGTGGGAATGCAAACTGGTGCAGCCACTGTGGAAAACAATATGGAGATTCCTCAGAAATTTAAAAATAGAACTTCCTTATAATCCAGCAATCACACTACTGGGTATTTACCCAAAGAATTCAGGTACACTAATTCAAGGGGATACATGCACCCCTATGTATATAACAGCATTATTTATAATGGCCAAGATATGGAAGCAGCTCCAGTGTCCATCAAGTGATGAATGGATAAAGAAGATGTGGTGTGTATATATACAATGGAATATTACTCAGCCGTAAAAAAGAATGAAGTCTTGCCATTTTCAATGACATGGATGGAGCTAGAGAGTATAATGCTAAGCAAAATAAGCCAGTCAGAGAAAGACAAATATGATTTCACACATGTGGAATTTAAAAACAAACAACAAAGCAAAGGGATGAAAGAGAGAGAGAGAGAGAGAGGGACAAAGCAAGAAACAATGAATTATAGAGACTTAATTATAGAGACTCTTAATTACAGAGACTCTTAATTATAGAGAACAAACTGATGGCTACTGGTGGGGAGAAGGGAGGGGTGGGGGATTGGGTTAAATAGGTGGTGATTATGGACTGCACTTGTTGTGATGAGCACAGGGTGATGTATGCAAGTGCTGAATCATTATACACCTGAAAGTAATATAACACTTTATGTTAACTGGAATTAAAATAAAAACTTAAAATATACATATAGGAAGGTTTAGGTTAAGAACCCAATAATCTGGCATGCTTTGTGTTTAGGAACATTGTCTTCGTACCACGGCTCTTTGCATGGTAGCACATCTCCTCTGATTCACACAGAAACAGGCAACCTCAAGGTCAGAGTTTTAAATATGATGATTAAATGCAGCTTTATAAACACTTAGTATGGTATTGAATGTTGAGTTTCATAGTGTGATGAAAGCAAATGTGCTCATAATTATTCAATTCATCTCAGATTTCCCAGTGTCATTGGAGAACAGCCCAGGGTGACATAAATGACAGGCTGCACATGAGGCTGTTACAAATATGAAGAACAGTGTGGGCTGCAAACATCAGTGAAAGAAAGCTTCAGGAGGATGTGTGATGTGAATTAGACGTCAGTGATTGGGTTGGTTTGGACAAGTGGATTACATGGCTCAAGATTCAGGGCATCAGAGGAGAGGAGAAATGTTCCAGAAGAGTGAGAATCCCAAGTGCAACAAGTTGGGTAGGGGAAAATTTGGAGGTCCTTAAGAAGAACATTAAAGAAGTGTCAAAGAGTCATAAGAGCATTTTAACAATAACACAAAATGTGAAATTTCATTTAAATGAAAAACCTTATTTGAATTGAAAAATGATTTTAAATTTTGTCTCTGTTAGTAGTTAACTTTATATTACTGCTGGCTAAACCCTTGACTTTAAAGTGACAAAATAGAGAAAACAGTTATTCCATGTTGGCACTGAAACCTTGGGTCACAAGTCTGAGAAGTGACTTAGTCAGTCATGACTTGCCCAAACAATTGAGACTGGGGTGACTCATTAGTGGCCTGTTTTATTAATAACCGTTATTCAACTAACAGGGAATACTTCCCAGATGATGAGTATGTCTAGAAACCAACTTAATAGGCTTTGGGTAGCTCTGAATGTTGGGGCAAGAACTGCCCACGGGAGTGGGGGTGTCTACCATACTCTAAGCAGTTGTAGACAGTAGATACTGCACTGAAATTTGTACCTGTGTGGCTAGACAGAGGAATGAGAAGCTTCAATAATGAAGTGGAGGAAGCTTTAAAAATACTTAATATTGAACAAAAAACATTCCTCTAAGAAGAGAGTTTTGTGTAACTGCTGTGTTCAGGCAATTTGAATTAATGGCCTCCTGCCCAACATAAGCTTGGGGCAACCTTGGGGCAGCCATGATTTAACACCCTTTTAAAGAATGGACAAGCAGAGGGCAGCAAGGCAGATCATTACAAACAACCTCAGAGCCAAGAGCCAAGGACCTTGAGTAGGTTAGAGTCCAGGAGAGGCCAGCAGGCAAAGAGTGTGGCAAATCAGACATCTGGCCAGGATCCATTGAGCTTTGTGTTACTGTGGGAGAAATCTCATCTCTGGTGACTCCATGTGGACCAAGTGTTTGTAAGTTGTTCAACCTTGGTTGACAAAACTTAGGTTTTGTTTGTGTATTATTCTACAATGGCTAACACTTGGGTGTTAGTTGTAGAAATGTTAGCAGGACACATGAAGTACTTAAGTTATTCTCTTGAAATAAAAAAATTTTAAAGCCCCTGGTCCCTTCCCTTCCCTCCCCTTCACTCCTCTTCTTCTTCCCCTCTCTTTCCCTTCTTTCTTTCCCTTCCCGTCTCTTCTCCTCCCCTCCCTTGCTTTCCCTTCCCTTCCTTTCTCTCCCCCTACCATATGTGTAATAAAGATATTGGACCTATTAATTAATTAATTTAAATTCAAGTTCATTAACATACAGTGTATTGTTGATTTCAGGAGTAGAACCCGGTGATTCATCACTTATGTATAACACCCAGTGCTCATCCCAACAAGTGTCCTCTTGAATGCCCATCACCCATTTAGCCCATCCCTACCTCCCCTCCAGCAACCCTCAGTTTGTTCTCTGTATGTAAGAGTCTCTTATGGTTTGCCTCCCTCTCTGTTTTTATCTCATTTTTCCTTCCTTTCCCCTATGTTCATCTGTTGTGTTTCTTCAAATTCCACATGAGTGAAATCATATATTTGTCTTTCTCTGACTTATTTTGTTTTGCATAATACACTCTAGTTGCTTCCACATTGTTGCAAATGGCAAGATTTAATTCTTTTTGACTGAGAGATATTGGACTTTTAAAGCTATATATGTAGCTTTCATGTGGGTATTTTTAATTACACATCCCAAGTAATGAAGTTAAAATGTCATGGTAAGTTTTGGGTATACGATTAATGGCAAACTGTGACATTAAATGCACAATTTAAGTCAGTGATCTCTAAACACTTTTTTTTTTTTTAATTTTTTTTTTCAACGTTTTTTATTTATTTTTGGGACAGAGAGAAACAGAGCATGAACGGGGGAGGGGCAGAGAGAGAGGGAGACACAGAATCGTAAGCAGGCTCCAGGCTCTGAGCCATCAGCCCAGAGCCTGACGCGGGGCTCGAACTCACGGACCGCGAGATCGTGACCTGGCTGAAGTCGGAGGCTTAACCGACTGCGCCACCCAGGCGCCCCTAAACACTTTTGATTATGTAGGTTGTAACTCTATCCAATTTTTAAAAAATGATTTATTTATTTTTGAGAGAGCACATGTGGGGGAGGGGCGCAGAGCAAGGACAGAGGATCTGAAGCAGGCTCTGGTCTGACAGCAGCGAGCCCAACGTGGGGCTTGAACTCACGAACCTAGAGATCATGACCTGAGCTGAAGTCAGAGACTCAGCCGAATGAGCCACCAAGGTGCCCCATTCCATCACAGCTTTTGAGTATGCACTCCTAATATATGGAGTTTATTTATTTATGCACTGTATACATTTACTACTGTACTAATTAAATTAAACTTCTCATATTTTCCCCACTACCTCAATAGTTCAACTTATGTATTTTGGGGATACACGATTCCCCTCCCCCACTGATCCCAACAACTTCACATAATAGTTGAAACAGTTAACTAGTTTTAAAAAAGAGGTTTTAAAAAAATATTTTCTTTAAAATTTCTTTTAATGTTTATTTTTTTAGAGAGAGAGAGAGAGAGAGAGAGAGGACAAGTGGGGGAGGGACAGAGAGAGAGAGAGAGAGGGAGACATAGAATCCAAAGCAGGCTCTAGGCTCTGAGCTGTCAGCGCAGAGCCTGATGCAGGGCTCCAACTCAGGAACCGCAAGATCGTGACCTGAGCTGAAGTTGGATGCTTAACCGACTGAGCCACCCAGGCACCACTAAAAAAAATATTTTTTTAATCCTAATCATGGGAGAAGAAATGATCTATAATTTTCAGAATTTAGTCTTTGTTATCAGTATTGTGCTTTCTGAGCCTACCCTTGATCACATAAAAGCAGTAAATATAATCTCAAGAAACAGTGACATGGAGTAAGGGATTCCTTCTGTTGGGAGATGGTGCAGGGCAAAAAGTCAGGAACAGAGGACAAATTTAAATTTAATTTTATTGTGTATCTACTTTGTGTTAGGCATCAGGAACACCAAGCTATAGAAGAAGTGGTCTCTTCAAGTTGCTTATAAAAGCCTTAGAGACTTAGAGAAATTTATCTTTTTGGAGGAAAGAGCCAGATAACCACACCTATGCAAGCATTAGCTAAATCCACATGGAAGGGAACAATGGGTAGAAACAGAAAAGCTATTACCACAGGTTATTGCATATTAGTTGACTATCCATTCTGTGCCAGGCTCTTTTATATATGTTACATCATTGGATATTCTCAGGAATTCTGTGAGATAGGCATTGCTATCACTATTTTACAGAGGAGAAAATGCAAGCTCATATAGATGAAGTAGTTTGTACAAGGTCAACAGCCAATAAATCATATAGCTAGGATTCCAACCTGATGTAAATAGTTACCATTTATTGAATGTTTTGGGCAGTGATGAGTGCTTCATTTATATTCTCTTATTAGGTCGCCAGAACAACCCTATGACTTGCTGTCATTTTGCCCAGTTTACAGATAAGGAATCTGGGATTTGGAGAGCTGCTCGTGGTGTACAAGCACCAAGTGGCTCTCTGATTTTCTTCTCTCAATGATGAAACAGGTGTCAGGGCAAGGGCGAGACAGACCAGGGGGCCAAGGAGTAGCCTGTGGTGTGAAGGGCTGCTTCCAGCGCTCTAAATGGGAATTCGTTGCTTTTAGGCTCATTTGTAGCCATAGCAATATAGGATGCACATAAATGGTTGGGTGTGCTTTAGCTAAATATTCAGTAAATCTGCGTTTAATCTTACCCATTGGTCATGAGTATTACATCTTCCCAAGACACTTCTAGGTATAAAGGCCCAATTTATGAACAATGGCAGGAGATTGTGTCAGACATAAATTTTACTGACTCTACTGACCGTCTCAGCCCTCGTGCCCTAATCATTGATGCCCTGGCTGACAGAGACCTCCAGACTGGATTTATTCTGCTTCCTCAGAAGGCTGATGTTAATCACATTTATTTCTAGCCTGTTCTTAAAGCTTGCCATCCACATTCATCCTCATTATCCTTCCCGCGCCCTTCTGAGTCATCTTACCTGAAGATCTTAGAGCTGTGCTTCGTTTCAGGCGCTGTGGTGAACCACATAGGTAAATAATGTTTTTATTCTTTCCTGATCTCATAAAAGTAGAATTGTGACTCAGTTACATTCTCCAGAGAGTGAAACTTTTATTCATGTGTGTCCAGGCAAGGAGTTCGTCACACAAACAGTGAGGAGTTGCTAAGCAATGTAATACACACTTCGTTAGTTGCAGCAGTGAAATTGTTTGCTCTTAGCGACGTGATAAGTGGGGGATTCCAAGCTAAGGTCCTGACGACACGGGTACAGTAAGGTCTGGAAGGCTCAGACGTGGGTATCTTTTGGTTTGAACCCCATGTTCTCCTTTCTCCTTCCCAAATCCCTTTGGATTGGTTTCACCCTATGTAATCAGGAGTGAAATAGAATGGGTAAGAATGGGAGAGGGCAATGATGAGCTGTTTGGTGCTTAGTATGTCCTTTAGCTGAAATATCAATGTATCCGGGCTGGGGTGGGGCGGCGAGGTGGGTATTGAGAAATAATTTAACTCTACCAAAACCCATGGCTAACTTCTATTGGTTCTTTAGGTTTCGGCTTAAATATCACTTTTCCCTAAAACCCTCCCAAGAGTGGATTAGGTGTCTCCCAGTATGGATATTTGTTGTTGTTTCTGGTTGTTAACATCCAAAACCTCTACTGAATGTGGGGAAGAGTTCCCTTATGTGTAGTATTTGTGGGATCCCTTCCTCTTCTCATGGAAGAAGCTGAATGAGGGCAGATTTCTCTCCCACCCTCTGACAGTCCAAGTCTCATCCAATCTGATTCTATTTTCTGGAATTTTGGATTGTGAGTGACTGACACAGAGACAAGCATTTTTCTTTGCCTAAATCAGCCAGAAGTAGTTTCCAGGCTTGCCCCGGGACACTTGGATGAGCCACTCTCTCATGAGCTCCCAGGGTATCTCTATTAGTTTTGTAAGGCTTTCCTGACAAATTATTATGAATTTTGTAGATTAAAACAACAGACATTTACTCTCCCACAGTTCTAGAGGCCAGAAGTCCAAAGTCAGTATCACCGGGCCAAAATCAAAGTGTTGGTGGGGCCATGCTGCCTCCAGGAAGGGAGAATCCCTTCCTTCTCTTTCTTCGGCTCCCAGCTTCTCATGGCTGCCATCATCCCTCAGCTTATGGGTTGTGGCTGCGTCACTCCAGGCTCTGCTTCTTGGTCACATTGTCTTCTCCTCTTCTCTGTGTGTTAAATCTCCCTCCGCCTCCCTTTTTATAAGGATCCATGTGAATGCATTTAAGACCCACACACATCATCCACAATAAACTCCCCATCTCAAGGTCCTTAATTATATCTGCAAAGACATTTTTTTGTTGTTGTTGTTGTTATATAAGTTAACATTCGGAGGTTCCAGGGATTGTGTTCTGGATGTATATATATATATATACATATATATATATGTATATATATATATATATTTATTTATTTAAAAAAATTTTTTTTAATGTTTATTTATTTTTGACAGAGAGAGAGAGAGAGAGACAGAGCATGAGCGGGGTGGGGGGCAGAGAGAGAGGGAGACACAGAATCTGAAACAGGCTCCAGGCTCTGAGCTGTCAGCACAGAGCCCATGCAGGGCTCAAACTCACAGACCGCGAGATCATGCCCTGAGCCGAAGTCGGACGCTCAACTGACTGAGCCAACCAGGTGCTCCATGATTGTGGATACATTTTGGTGGCCATTTTTCAGCCTTTTATGCAGTATCCTCACTTTACCCCTCTTTGTTCAGGAGGTCAGTTTACTTGTCTCTTTCCCTTCCTAGACTGTGAACTCCTGGAGTTCAGAAGCATTCATCTTGCCTATCACTTATTCCTGGTGCCAAAGTTCTGGTGGGCACACAAAGACACTTGTTGAATGAATCAAAAAACAAGTTCAAGCCAAGATGTAATCAATGTTGCATCCTTTTTTTCAACACCAGGCTTGAAGTTTAAGATTTTAGGGGCAAATTTTCTCTTCTAATAGGGATGTCAATGTCAACACTATCTGTCTGTTTAATTGAGTTAGTGTTGCTTCACACCTCTAACTTTTCACAGCACTAAGCCAGCAGACAGGAAGCTCGTACACCCCATCTGACTCCCAGGGCAGATGCTGCCAGACGATCGTGGCTCTTCCCTCAAAAGCCCAAACGCTGCCTTTGAGTCCTTGACACAGCGTTCCAGGCAGCTGCTCCCTATCAGGTAAAGTTGGCCAGCAAGGTAAAATTTTTCATGTCACCACAACCAGAAGATAAAAAGCCAACCTCCTCAGTCTGGTCCCACCTTGCTTGGCCACTTTCTTTTTCATTATTTTTAGCATTAACTCTCTACTTGAGCTGGCATCAAACATACCACATTCAGTCTCCACTCTGAGTTCATAATGTTGTTCTCTCTTTCCTCTCCAAGGTAGTAGCCCCCCTTCAGCTTTCAGTGCAAGTCCCCACAAACAGAACAGATTTTTCTGTAACTTTGACATATATAGTCATTTCTCTTCATGCTACCAAACGCAATTTGTTTTCTCCCCAGGTCTCCAATTATAATCAGCACCTACTTACCCCAATAACGTTCCTTTACTTACTCCATCATACCGACATTTAACTTACGATCTCTCCCCACATTCCAATATGTTAAACACTTCATTTCTATTCTGGGTTTCTCAGAGGAGACTCTCATGACCTGCAGAAGGCTCTAGCAGTTGCCAAGTGGTGCTAGTGTGGCCCCCAGCTATGTTACACCTGGTTAGAGCCAGGTTCCAGGTGTGTCTGATTCTGGTCAATTGGAATCTGAACTCTGTTTCTGGGCCAAGTTGGAAGGATCCAACTTCCAATCCAGACAGTGTAGTCACTAATCAATGCACTCTTTCCCTGCCTTCAGCATGGAGAATACCGCAGATGTTTCCACACAATCTTTTGGGCTGTATTATGTGCCACCAAACCCACTTAATCTTGGAGAAATGACAATGTGCAAATAAATTACCAAGCTGGTGTCTTGCTTCAGAGTTAAGGGTTTCAGTTGCCAGATGCATAATATGAAACAGGTACAGATTGTAATGTACCATCTTTCTTTTTTTTTTTTTTTCAACGTTTATTTATTTTTGGGACAGAGAGAGACAGAGCATGAACAGGGGAGGGGCAGAGAGAGAGGGAGACACAGAATCGGAAACAGGCTCCAGGCTCTGAGCCATCAGCCCAGAGCCTGACGCGGGGCTCGAACTCCCAGACCGCGAGATCGTGACCTGGCTGAAGTCGGACGCTTAACCAACTGCGCCACCCAGGCGCCCCTGTACCATCTTTCTTACAGGAAGATAAATCTAAAGTGGACTTATTGCCTAAACCTGGTTTATGATAGTATGTGGTTTTCATGCTATGTGGTTAAACCTTTTTATTTTAATCACCCAAGGCTATCCTGGTTTAGATATAGTCATTCTTTTATTTTTTGTAGTTGCTGCAATCTCTGGGATCAATTCAAATTGGTTCAATACTGTTACTCATAATGATATGTAGGTGGTGGTAGAGTCAGACTCTGCCGGAAATGACTTTTAGGTAGATAAACCTCCTAAGTCAAGGGAAACAAAAGCAAAAATCAATGATTGGGACCACCGCAATATAAAAAGCTTCTGTACAGCAAAGGAAACAAGCAACAAAACAAAAAGGCAGCCTACTGAATGGGAGAGGATGTTTGCAGAGACATATCCAATGTAGGGTTAGTATCCAGAGTATATAAAGAGCTTACACAACTCAACACCAAAAAAATCCCACAAATAATCCAATTAAAAAAGACAGGGCGGAAGACATGAACAGATATTTCTCCAGAGAAGACATCCAGATGGCCAACAGACACACGAAAAGATGCTCATCATCACTAATCATCAGGGAAATGCAAATCAAAACCACTATGAGATAACACCTCACCCCTTCAGAATGGCTAAAATCAAAAATATAAGAAACAACAGGTGTTGGTGAGGATGTAGAGAAAAAGGAAGACTTGTGTACTGTTGGTGGGAATGCAAACTGGTGCAGCCACTGTGGAGGTTTCCTCAAAAAAATTAAAAATAGAATTACCATTTGATCCAGCAATTCCACTACTGGAATTATTTTTTTACCCAAAGAATATGAAAACACTAATTTGAAAAGATACATGCACCCCTATGTTTATTGCAACATTATTTACAAAAGTCAAATTATGGAAACAACCCCAAGTGTCCATTGATAGGTGAATGGATAAAGAAGATGTGGTATAGATAGATAGGTAGATAGACAGATGTAGAATATTATTCATCCATAAAAATGATGAGATCTTGCCATTTGCAACAACATGGATGGGTCTAGAGGGCATAATGCTAAACAAAATAAGTCAGAGAGAAACAAATATCATATGATTTCACTCATATGTGGAATTTGAAACAAAACAAAGAAAAAAAGAGACAAACCAAAAAACAGACTCTTTAGAGAACAAACTAGTGGTTGCCAGAGGGGAGGTGAGGGGAGGTGATGGGTGAAACCGGTGAAGGAGATTAAGAGTGCACTTATCATGATAAACATTGAGTAATATATAGAATTGTTGAATCACTGTATTGTACACCTGAAATGAATATAACACTGTATATTAACTCCATTGGAATAAAAAATAATAAAAATGCTGAAAAAAAAAAAAAAAGAACTTGCTCTTAGGGCTGGGAGTTTGGGCTGCAAGATGTCTCATTCATCCAATGTCACAGTACAAGTGTGTATCTCTTCAAATCTTGGGAAGTAAAATTGGGGCCATGAGAGGCACACCATGTCCTTTTCATGGTGTGCAGAAGACGCCACAAGGGCCTTAAATCATCAAGCTGCTCTTTAGCTGATGTATTTGGAGCAGTCTCATTCTGTGTCCACAGATGGTCCCAGCTCCAAACTGTCTCCCCCCTTTCTTCCCCTTTCCAGCTGTGTCTCTGCATCCATGGCCTGAGATCCCCAAAGGCCATCCATTCTTCTTTCTCCCCCCACATCAACCATAAGTAAGTCAATACATTAAAAAAGCTTTCTGTACTTTGGCAGGTTTAGAAAATTCTTTACACTTCTCACTATTGGAAAGAGTGAGTCAATGTACTTTTGTATCAGTTTCTAAAGTGTTTGATTTTTTAAAAAAAATGTTTGGCTCAAAATTCTGTCATCTTATATTGAATTCTCTTGTGATTTTGACCTTTTTGACTCAAGGAGGAGCATCACAGGGAAATGGAAATATTGTCAACTATTGTCCCCAGACCTCCAAAAGAACAGAGACCTAACTAACCCAGCTTTGGTAACCTTTCCTTCTTCTCTTCTTTTGGAAGAAGAACGAATGATCAGAATGAAGATACTCGTGGGTCCAAAGAAAGGCAGGTGTGGAACCTGGGCTGGATCCCCACCTTGAGTAACAGAGCAGGACAGGACTCTCTAAATGCCTCACCTAACACGATGGGATGATGCTTAAAGAACACAATGCTTTCTAAACAGTTTTGTTGTTTAGAGATTGTCAAACTCTGTAACATAACTGAGATAATGTCTCTCATCTTTTAAAGTAAAAATTGCAT
This sequence comes from Puma concolor, assembly GCF_028749965.1. Lineage (NCBI taxonomy): Eukaryota > Metazoa > Chordata > Mammalia > Carnivora > Felidae > Puma > Puma concolor. The sequence goes on from NC_141684.1 coordinate 42,760,392, forward strand.
GGAAAAGTCTCTATCATGTAGACATTTGATAACCTTCTGTGCCAGTATCTTTTGGGGGATGGGGCAGCCTTTAGCATCTGCAACTAACTGTGCCCAAAGCAGCTTCCAAAAGCCAGTTTCGGCTTGTCCTCTAGGCCGGAGGCAGAGCAATTAGAAACCAGGCCCCTGCTGTATCATTCACTTTGTGGCATCAAAATATGGAGATGTTGCTCATGTTTGGGTTGTTTTCCAGTGTGCAATGCCAACCATCTGATATTTGTGCTAAGTGGGATTACTGAGAGAAATATCAGTGGGGCAGCTTCCCAAGATGACAGATTGTGGGAAGGCCTCTCAGCTACAGCAAATGGGCATTTGGATTCTCCAACGTCCATCCAGAAAGGGAGAGGAGAACCCGCATTCCTCAGATGCCTGGTGTTTCACCCTCAGTTGCAACGTCACATAAACATCTGGTCAAAGTTTTGAGGCAGACAGGCAGGCAGGCGACAGTGATTCGTGTCGTTGATAACCAGTTATGAATTACCTTAATTTGAAAAGAATACTTGTCTCACCCCTCCCCCACTATTACCTGGTTTCTGAAAGGCAAGAATGTTCTCAGAGAAAGGACTTTTCTTAGCAAATGTTGGATTCATAAAGGAAGAAGTCACGGCAAGAGAAAAGACCTTGCAAGGGCACAACTCTCATTGTTTGCAAGGACAGAATTGCTTTTCAAACTTTCATATGCTCACCAATTTCAAACAACAATCATGCTTCTGCAGTGGGGCCTCTGACTCAGAATTTCCAACCAGCTCTGAGGGGATGGCTGGTGGTGTTGGCCCCATGGACCTCTCTCAGAGGAGCAAAGGCTTCTGCCAGTGATTCTTGTGTGGAGGCAGGGAAGGTATATATAAGAACCACCTGGAGGAAGTTCTTTCAGAATACACATTCCCCTTTCTCCCCCACAAGGGCCAGCAAAGTGGATGTAATGAGGGGCATGTGGATTTTTAAAAAACATTATTGAGATATAAGCCACAAGCCAGAAAGCACCCATTTTAAGTATACGGTTCAATGGTTATTAGTGTTAGTTGTGCCGCCATCACCACAAACTTATTTTAAATCATTTCCATCATCCTGCAAAGAAACCTCATTCCCATTCCATCATTCCCCATTTGCACCCCCCAGTTCTAGGCAACTACCAATCTACCCCCTGTCCCTATGGATTTGTCTTTTCTTGACCTTTCATATAAACATATAAAAATACGTGGTCTTTTGTGTCTGGCTTCTTTCACTTAGCATAATGTTTTTGAGATTCATCCATGTTGTAGCATGTGACAGTACTTTGTTCCTTTTTATGGGCACAAGTGCTTGCAAAAAGCTCAGGGTGATTCCGTGGCTTTCTGGTGGAGGACCATCAAATAAACTGATATACTATATCAGTTTAGAAATCATCATCTTTTTTTTTTTTTTTCAAAATGAAGAAGCAGAGAGACCAAACGATTCCTTTATGTTAATTAGTAATTGAAAACAGTATCTTTCAACTTCAAACGCAAGGTCTTTCCCTGAGGCACGGTCTGTGAACCCAGCAGCAACAGATCTGAGGTCACCTCAGGCATAGAGTGTTCTTCCAGAGCTCGCTCACCAGAATGCAGCCGGGATGCCTTTGAACAGTCTTCGCAAAGGGGAGCATTCAAAGAAACATTTCCAGCTTCCAGAAAATCTTGTAAAGTCTTTTAAGTCTTTATCGAAATCCCTGGAAGAGACGCATTACGCTTGATGATGCATAGCAAGATACTCCTTTTTGAGTGTCACATGTCCATATTGCACAGGCCCCTCCTAGGATATCCCTCTGTCTTTGCTCTCTCTTGGGCATCCCCCTCTAACTCCACTTTGTGTTGGCTGGGTTTTCCTCTGCTTCCTCTTCTAGGAAGGAATTTTTTCTTTGGTACTTCATCCTCGCCCTTTAATGCAAGTCAACTTAGTCATTCTAAGGCCATTCTCTCCCTTCTCTGTTTGTACCTTTATCCATTTCTCAGAGTGGCACTCTAAGGACTGGTGAGGTTGGACAGGCCTATGACCACTTTTGAGTATTTTCTGTGCTGTTCTATTGTGTTGGAGGTGGGTTGTGTTCTGTCTTTTGAAGAGGCATCCAAGGGGCCAGGCATCAGTGCTGCCTGCCTGATGTCTGGTCAAAAGAGGGATTAGAAGCCATCCTTCTTGCACTGCTGCCATCCCAGGGCTCTTAGCCCCAGTTCAGGCCAGTGTCAACCTTCTTGGTAAAGACCTAATGAAAAACTGCTACATAAAGACCTTTTATCACTTAATAGTTCTTCCTTCCCCCCAGTCTAATAGTTGTCCTCTTGTTCTGGATATGGCTGAACTGTGCACAGGGTCTCTTGAAATTCAGGTTGTTACATGCTAGGCATGGAGCAGAGCAACTTGGCAACAACAATTTTAGTGTCTCTTAACTCAACTTTGCCCATGGCCTGGGTCCTCCTCCCTGCCTTGAGCTTCTTCTCCTCATTGAAAAATGGAAGATCTGCCTACTTGGAAGATCTACTTGGAAGAAGCGAGTAGATTCTATAGAAAGTAGAGAGCAGAAAAAGATACATTGGAAACTGGGAAAACAATAGCATTTGAGATGGAAGTAAATTCCAAACTGTCTCAGTCACCCTCGTCATCTGGGTCAAAGGAGTGATGAGAACATCAGTGCGCAATGCTGGTGTTAGATGCAGAATGTGTTAGAGTTTTAAGGGAAAAAAAGATTCTAGAGAGCTTCTGGAAAACATGTGTCCAACATAGTTCTGGCACATAGCAGGTGCTGAATAAATATCTGTTGATTGATTCAAGTAGGCTTATAACAAGTAGGCATGCTCCACAACGTAAAGGCAACCTTGAAAAATATGTGCTTAATTAACAGGCTGCGGTTTCTGCATTTGGTTTGCAGGTCTCTGTGGGCACCAGCTGTGGTCATGAGTGTCACCCTTTCTTCTCCTGTCCCTTGTACTAGTCTTTGAAGATCCCCATTAGTGAAGAGACTGTGTCTCTTTACCTGCAGCAAATCCAGCTGAATTCAATTCCACAATCAAGACATCCTGAGTGCTCCCTCCTTATTAATATTTCTTGGAGAATGGAACTCAAAGGGAATATAAAGGAGAGACCAGGAACATTACGTCTTGTAGGTCTGATGTCTGATTTTTGTTTCATCATAGCAACTAGCAGTAACAGTGTGTAAAGCTTGCAGGACAATATCACATACATTTTCTCATTTGGTTACCTCATTTGGTTAATAACCCTGTCAAGCCTGGGGCTCCCGAAAACAAACATCAGGCTGCCCATCCTAGGTCAGTGCCTGGTCTCCTGTCTGCTCTGAGTTCTTTCAGCCCTGGCCCCCCAGTGAGGTTTCCATGGCACCCTGAACAATTTATCCCAGCATCTCTCACAGAGCCTCTCCAGGGTGCTTTTGGGCAGGGCACCCTTGGGCGGAACTTCCCTTAGGGCTTGGGGGCCCTGCATCCCTGCTTCCCGAGGGAGATGTTCTGTGCTCAAAGACCATGACTCATAAGCTACAGGAAGTTCTTGGCATGCTCCCTGCACGCTGAAAGAAAATTAATGGCTCTGAAGTTGTGTTTGGTGAAGAAGAAGGACACAAGCAATGACTGCAAAATTCCTGGCTGGAAAATACCTGCTGGTACGTGAGGAGGCCGGGCCCTGGTTTGGCAGAACTGGTGAGTCCTACATGGCATTGTGGGCCGAGAAGTTTGTGTGAGGGTCTCAGGGACTCCTCCATTTCACTCAGCTTGCATCTCTCGATATGAGTCGGGTCCTTTGGATTTTTTACATCCACTGGGCTTCCTGCCTCAACCTGCCCTCCTCAAAATACCATTGCGGATTTGCTTTCTCTCCTCCTCCTCAAGCCATCAACTGTCCTCATTCCCCTGCGAGCCTTGTCTCAGCTAGCACTGAGGAAGAAAGTAGCTGTTTATACCAAGCCTCATGTAGCCTTACAAAGGCCATTCTATAAGGAGGGGGTTGTCATTCATGGGTTCGTTGAGGCATTCATTTTTTTTTTTTTTTAATTTTTTTTTTTCAACGTTTATTTATTTTTGGGACAGAGAGAGACAGAGCATGAACGGGGGAGGGGCAGAGAGAGAGGGAGACACAGAATCGGAAGCAGGCTCCAGGCTCCGAGCCATCCGCCCAGAGCCCGACGCGGGGCTCGAACTCACGGACCGCGAGATCGTGACCTGGCTGAAGTCGGACGCTTAACCGACTGCGCCACCTAGGCGCCCCGAGGCATTCATTTTTTTCAAGTATGTGAATATTTTTTAAGATCCCACCATGTGCTACATCCGGGGATACAATGGCAAACAAATACTGCCTGTTCTTCACACTGATGGAGCTCATAAGAGGGTCTGTTTACAGGGCAGGACAGACAAATAGGCAATAACAGTACAGTGTGAAAGGGAAGGACAGTGGGCCTTGGAGCACACGGCAGGAATATCTGGTTGCTTATAGGTGGAGTCAGGGATTCTTAATTCAAACTTTTTTTTTTTTTTTTAATTTTTAAAGTTAGCTCTTTATTTTGAGCGAGAAAGTGGGTGAGCATGAGTCAGGGAGGGGCAGAGAGAGGGAGGGAGAATTCCAATCAGGCTCCATGCTGTCAGTGTGGAGCCCAACGTGGGGCTTGATCTCACAAGCCGTGAGATCACAACCTGAGCTGAAATCAAGAGTCGGACGCTCAACCAACTGAGCCTCCCAGGCATGACACTGCTTTTTAATTCAGAAGGGAAATTCCGATGGCGGGATCTCAGGCAATGCAACAGACTGCTGTGGGAGAGGCTGGTGCTATGAGCTCTGGGTCTCAGTCTCAGCCTTGGTCCTAATGAGTCAAGTGACTTTCGAAAGTCAGTTTACTTCTTGACCTTGTTTTCCTTCTCGGTACAATAAGGGCATTGGTCTTGATGGTATCTAAGGTCCCTTTGAATGCTAAAACATTTGGTGAGGACTGGCTCCATCTGTTGTTTCTTTAAGACACTGATTGTCTTAAAGAATTTAATTTTTTAATTGAGGAGTAACTGACAAATATAGTTGTATGTATTTAAAATGTGCAATGTGGGGCGCCTGGGTGGCTCAGTTGGTTAAGCGTCCGACTTCGGCTCAGGTCATGATCTCACTCATTCACTCAGGTTTGTGAGTTCGAGCCCCGTATTGGGCTGTGTGCTGACAGCTCAGAGCCTGGAGCCTGCTTCGGATTCGGTGTCTCCGTCTCTCTCTGCCCCTGCCCCACTTGTGCTCTGTCTCTCTCTGTCTATCAAAAATAAATAAAATGTAAAAAAAAATTTTTTAAATGTGCAATGTGATGATTTGATATACCTACACACCGTGGAATGATGACCAGGTCAAGTTAACTAACGCTCAATCACCTCACATAGTTAATCACTCCCCGTTTTTTGTGGTGAGAATGCTTAAGATCTATTCTCAACAATTTTGAACTACACGATACTGTATTATTAATTATAGTCACCATGCATTTATTAGATCCTCAGAACTTACTTTTCTTATAACTGAAAGTTTGTGTCCTTTGACCTGTCTCACACCATTTCCCCTTCTCCTCAGCCCCTGGCAACTATTATTCTATTTTCTGTTTGAGTGAAATTGGTTTGTTTGTTGATTTGTTTAAGATTCCATATGTAAGTAACATCATATATGATTTATTTCTCCATCTGGCTTATTTCACTTAGAATAGTGCCCCCCCCACCCCCCGCCCAATTCATCCATGTTGCAGCAAACAGCAGAAATGGCAGGAGTTCCTTCTTTTTTATGACTGAATAATATTCTCTCTCTCTCTCTCTCTCTCTCTCTCTCTCTCTCTCTCTCTGTGTGTGTGTGTGTGTGTGTGTGTGTGTGTGTGTATCACATTTTCTTTCTTTCTCCATCCACTGAAGGACTTTTAGGTTGTTTCTATGCCTTGGCTATTGTGAATAATGCTGCAGTGACACAGGCATGAGGAGGCTGATTCTTAATCTCTTTGGGTAACCAGATCCTTTTGAAAACTGTTGACTTTCTCCCAAGAAAAATGTCCCTAAGCCACACAAGGTTTTGCATGGAATTTCGGGGGACTTCCATGGTGTTTGGCAACACCTGGTGAATTTCCAGTGGCTTGACACAAGGGCAGTAGAAGCCAGTGAATTTCACTGTGTTTGTGGAACACTGATACCTCCCTTAAAGCAGAGAGAGGGCATAGGAGTATTTACTTACTTTTACAAAGTAACCACCTGGGAAATGTTTAATAGAATTCTCACTACTTTTGTGTTTGGGGAGATGCTTTGCCTTCCAGGGCTCTTGGGATTCTCTGAGAAGTTGAGTGGCAGTGTAGAGGAGGTGTGGAAGCATGGGCTCTGGTGTTACACCACGGGGGTGCAAAGCCTGCCTCTGCCACAAACTGGCTGAGTGATCTTGGGCAAGTTACTTAACATCTCTGTGATTCAGTTCTCCCCTTTGTAAACTATTGAGGGTAATGGCACCACTGATGGGTCTCATGGGGTTGTTCAGAGAATTAAGTAAGATGAAACCTGTGGTCTGGCAACTAGTAAGAGCTCAGCATACAAGAGCTCAGCCAAGAGTGAGCATCAACATTAAAGCAATCCTTGTGTGTTGCTTTTGTATCTCCTAGACTCAGGGAAGACTCCTGAACTTTGAGACATGGAGAATGAATCCAAAACTGCCACCTCCATATTGACTCTATTGGCTCCAACTATTGAAAGACCCAACAAAAAACTGCTTACATGATGAGGGCGTTTAGTATCTTACACAACAAGATGTCTGGATTTGGTGATTCCAGGGCTGGTTAATTGAGAACTTGATGGTGGTTTCTTCCATCTGTCTTCTCAGGGGTCCTGGGCTATTGACTCATTCATGAGCTTGTCTCTTTTGGGTTGAAACATGGCTGCTGCCGCCTTAGGTATCAGGTGTGAAGGGTCACCTGCATGAAGAACAGGGCATTTCCTCCCATGGATCTCTTTTAATTGGGGGTAGAAACACCCTCCCCTGAAGCCCCTTGACCCCTGCTCCCCCCAGCAGCTTTCCTGTCAGGACCCCTGGCCATGACTGGGTCACAGGCCAGTGCTTTCTCTCCAAGGCAGGCTGTGTTGGTATCTGGAAACTTTAGCTGTAGCTCTGGAATAGGAGCATGGCTGTGTTGTGGGCCATCTGTGCCATCGGCCTTACTAACATTGGGGTTAGTGAGACTTCTCTCATATCAGCATACCAACCCCATCCCTCATGTCTCTTCCATGACAAGCCCATGTTTCTTTTTGGAGTAAAATGTATTACATTAATACCTTCCAGTGAAATTGATACTTTGGGAAGACACATGGTGTAGTCTATAGCTTCCATGACAGTAGGTCCATGTGGACCCCGGTTTGAGAAATCTAGAGAGAATATATTTTTGCAGCATTTGCTGAAAAACTTTTTGCAAAATGGAGGGATTCCAACAGAAAACAAGGAACCCCCAGATTCTAGGTTCTAAGCTTCGTGGGTAGAGGTAGTGTTTGGAGGTGTGGAATGGTGGCAGGGGCAGGACTTTATTGGGATGGAGAGAGTGACGGCCAGTCTTTGGCTGGGATGTGATTTCCAGTGAACCACCATCCCCTGTGCCCGCTCTCTGCTCCAGGTGATGAACAGAGCTAATTCTTCTCACATAATCTCTGGGGAAGGAGGAGACTCTGTGTCTTGAATCTTACTTGGTAGCCATCTAGTAATGGAGTCAGCTGAAGGAGATTTAAAAAGCACTCTCTTCTATTGAGCCCTTACCATGTCCCAAACTCTGTACCAAGCACTCATCATGCACTTGATCTTCACAACAGCCTTGTGAGATAATATTAACATTCCGTCCCCATTTCATGTCAGGAGGAAATTTGAAGCTAACCAAGGTAAGCAACCTGAGCCAGGTCACTCAGCTTGTAAGTGACAGAGATAGAACTGGACCCTAAGTCTGACTTGAGAGCTTTTTGATTCATGATGAGGAGCCTTCAGCAGCTGTGTGAAGTGAGCCCCATGCCCTTCTACTCATAGTCTCTGAGTGGGACTCAGTTGCCCACAGTGGAGCTGTGGCCTCCATGTTGGAATGGCCACCATGTGGTCTCTCCTAATTTGGTCGTATTTTGCTTGTGTACCCCCCCCCCCCCAACACACAAACACACTAGGACAGCCTATGGAGTGACTCTGGCGTCACAAGGGAGTAAAGAGGCCTGGTATATAAGTCCTTTCCCACTTTGGTGCAGAAGGAGAGGTGTCATGCCCCCCCCCCCCCCGACCCAGCTGCACTCCCTCTGTCGCAACCACCAGTGCTGCAGGGAGAGGAGGGAGGAGGGGGATTGCTCCAACTCTGCAGCACTTGTGCAAGACCACAGACTGGGGCTGTCCCTAGCAATGTGTTTTGCAGCATCTATTACCATTAATATTCAGTACTTTGACTTTTAGAAGAAAGGGTGTTTTCTAGGTAGGTGACAGGTGAAGATCTGTCAGAATTTTGCAGTGAGGTATCTCTTCTCGGAAGTGCCCCTGGCTGGGTGTGGCAATTGCTTTCAGAGGACCGATGAGAGCCTGTGATATGAAGCCCCAGATCCTGCTGTGGCCTGACTACAGCAGCTCTGAGGCCTGGCCTGGTGGGGGTGGGCATGGCTGGGAAGGCCTGTTTGTTCTTTGCTGACCAGGGAAGACTGCAATGCACATCTGGATTTAATCAGCTGTCCGGTGGTTACTAAATACTAAAATACCCCGAGAAGATGTCTTTGGCTTGCCAGTTTATAGCTGGGTTAGAGGTACGTGTGTATTGCCACCCCAGGGCATGGCCTTTAATCAGAGGGGGTTTGTTTTGCATTCCAGAGATTGGCTGGAAGTTGGCTTTTCAGGGGATAACATTTTTTTGACTTTGAATCAACTGGTTCTTTTCAGATAATTCTTTCTTGTAGCCAGGATTTCTTTCCCTTTGCCAAGGGAACAGCTCCTCCTGGGGTTCCCTACAGGCCTCTCCTGTAAGTGCTGGAGATGAGTCACGGAGAGGGTCTGGCTCCAGGGCTGGGAGTCAGAGGGGGTGTGTGCTGTGAGAGCCGGGCTGGCACTTCTCAGGCAACAGGCCAGGCATCACCTTCTGTGCTGCTGAGAAGGGCCTCTGTCCTGTTTTTTTTTTTTTTTTTTTTTTCAGATATACTTCTTTTGTGTAGTGGAGAGGGGCCTAACTGCCCAAGAATGTGCTATTTGTCAGTTTCCTCAGGCTGGAATATCTTCCCGTCAATGTTTTCTGGAGTGCTACTAGCTGTAACGTACAAGCTGTATGTTGTGGGAATACTGAGAAGCAGAAGACAGAATTCCTGCCCTCTGGAATAGAATAATAGAGCTGGGAAGACCAGACATATACCATCTACAGTGAAATGACTGCAAGAGACATCTCCAGTTGTAACACACTAAACCAAGGAGGCTGGTGACATGGCGAGGGGGGCCGAGCTTCCTGTGGTTGATGGGAAATAGGAAGTGGGAATAGAGAAGGGAAGGAAGGTATCCACAAAGGGATCCACCCTGCTGGGCTTTAAAGACTTCTGGAATTGGACAGATAGGTAATAGTAATACTAATGATGGTGGCCATTTAGTGAACTCTTAGTAGCACTCTGCTACTCAGTGTTACACAGATATTATTAACTTACTCTACAACAACTTTATGGTGAATACTACAATATCTATTGCACAGATGAGGAAACTAATCAGAGAAATGAAGAAACATGCCCAAAGTCACACAGCTAGTAAGAGGAGAATTAGGATTTGAATGATAGTGAGTCTAGCTCCAGAGTCTATTTTTATCTTCTGGTGGCTGTGGGGAGAGAACTCTCCATGTGTCTCTGTGTTTCTGTACGTCTTGGGATTGGGCATCGGCTCTTCTTTGGTATTATCTTTTCAAAGATGTTTTCACAGTACACAGTCTTGGAAGATAGCGATGATGTTTCCTTTCAGAACAAGGTATAGGCATCCTCACTGCTCATTAGAAAAGATTCAGGTTCTCTAAGCATTGGGTTCCTCTCCTGTAGTGCAACCTCCTCTGTGAGCAGGTTTTCACTGGCCCTCTTTGTGGTGTCCTGTGGGAACTGGAGCTTGGGAAACCAGCATGGAATATGCTGATGCTCAGGCTGATTGCTGTACTGTGAGTAATAGGGTTTTTTTTTTTGTATCTGACCCAGGAGTCTTTTGTCTTCTGCCAGCATCTGTGAAACTGTGGTTGACTCCGTTGTTAGCTTGAAAGTGGGGCAAAATCTCAGACCCTTTATAGTTCTTTATAGTGGTGTGTGTGTGTTCTTTCCCATGGAGCCTCACATGTAGGAAAAGGGAAGGCACTGGGCAAGAGGTGGAACTTTGTAGATCAAGCTGCAAGGAGGCAGGAAATGGAAGCCTTCATTGAGGATCAGTACATAGGTGGGTTTGCCTGGCATGGGGAGTTTGTGTGAGGGAGAAGTGAGAGATAAAGCTGAAGGAATAAATTATAGGTAGGTGGTGAACTTTCTACAAACTGAAAACATGAACATTAGGAGGAAAACCCGCCAGAAACATGGTTGGTGCCTGGGAATGTTTCTTCAGCATCTCATGGAAATGAAATTTGATGTAGCCTAACACTAGTCACTGACCACATACAACACTAGTCCCTGAAAACATTGTCTGAGCACTTGCTACAAGGATACCAGCAGCCCACAGCCAGTCCAGCCATACTCAGTGGCCTCAAGGTTTGTGGACAAGCTGTGGCTGATTATCCTACTTCCTGTTGGCCCATTTCTCTGTTCCTGGGCCAGTCTGAGCTTCAGTGAAAAGCACTGAAGCAGCCTCAGCTTCCCAGCACGGTGCAGAACTGCTGTTCTAAACCCTGCCTTTTCTGGACTGCTGGTTTGCCCGAACTGTGGCTGAGGATGGCGGCCTTCCTGGCACCCTTTCCCTTGTCAGCCAGCTTCCACCTTGCCCACCTGACTCCTGTTTTAGCCTTCCTGAACCGTAGTTCACAGGCCCAGTCAGGCCCCAGCTGTTCTCCTCGCCTGCCCAGTTTGAGGTGTAACCTGCCAAACTGCGACCACCAGTACAACTGTGGACAGTGACAAAGAGGAAGAAGCCCAGCAGGTGTGGGCCTCCAGCAGGAGTGGAAGGCAGCTAGGTTGGTTTGTACAGCCTTCCCCATGGCATAGCTTACCCCTGGGAATAGAGCTTCTCTTCCCTTTTTTTCCTGGTTTGTGGATGCATTCCTTCCTGACCCTGAATGTGCTAGGGCTTTGATTCTTTACCTGGGTGTGGAGGTGCACTCAGAATGTACGTGGACTGTGAAGTTGGTTCACGAGCCACAGGAGGCCCTGGAGCTATGGAAGGGCAGTGTGGAAGCGATGCCTGTATCTCCTTGGCTCTCGCCATTTCTGTTTATGCCCATCTTACTTCCAAATGCCAGGACTGCACATCTTCACCTGAGGGCTTAGGTTTGGCTGCCAAGGCCCACTTTTCCCGTGTGTTGGGCAGGCTTAAAATGCCAGGGCATTCGTTCAACAAACACAGAGAGAAAAGTCTGAAAAAAAAATGAACTGAGTATCATTGAGTTATGGTATAACTCAAATGGTCTATAATATGTGTGTAATTAGAGTCCCGGAAAGAGAATAGGGCCGAAAAATATCTTGAAGAAATGGCTGCATCCTATTTCATTGTATCAATGAACTGTAACCTACTCATTCCTTATGGTTGGACATGTAGATTATTTCCAGTTTTATAGCCTTAGAAATAACATTCTAATGAACACTCATAGATAAATCTTTTTGTATCTCTATTTCCTTGGGATAAATGCCTGTAAGTGTGTACGTCGGGCTAGAGGTTATAAACATTTTAAGGCTTTTGAGACTTACTTTTGAATGGTTCTGCAGAAACATTCATCCAGCTTATACTCCCACATGCAGCCCACCAAGTGCCTGTTACCCGGTATCCATACACATTGGGCAATATTTGCCTATTTGATGGAGTGCTATTTTTATTATTGTAAACTTGCATTTCTTTGATTATTGCTGAAGTTGAACATCACTTTTTTTTATGTTTATTTGAGAGACAGCAAGAGTGAGAGAGCAGGGGAGGGGCAGAGAGAGAGGGAGAGAGAATCTCAAGTAGGCTTCATGTTCTCGGCGTGGCGCACAGAGCCTGACACAGGGCTTGAACTCATGAACTGTGAGATCACGACCTGAGCTGAAATCAAGAGTCAGCCGTTTAACCGACTCAGCCACCCAGGTGCCATGAACATCACTTTTGTTTCTCATTTTCAGAGCTGTCTGTTCATGTCCATTCTCCACTTAAGCACTGTGTTATCTATTTTTTTTTTCTTGCTGATGTGTGATCTTTCTTTTCATCTGTCATGTATTTGTAAATATTTCTCCCAGTTTCTCATACTTGTATTTGGTGTTTTGGATCCATTCCCATTGTGGTTCACTGCTAGTCATCATCTGTACTGCTAGCACCAAAACATATAACATTTTGCAGCCTATAGTTCATGCATCTGTTGTTATATGCTGTTACTAGTGTTAAGAGCAATAAGGACTAAAGACCTTTGTTTGATAATGACTTGGGCATGAAGCATTTGTGCACAGCTGTTGTGTATAGTTGTACGAGTCATGTTTGCCCTAGGGTGCCTTCTTCCTCCCCCAGTGGGGGCCAGTAGCAACTTTGGGATATCATCTTCTTCCTCTCTTCTTCTTCTTCTTCTTCTTCTTCTTCTTCTTCTTCTTCTTCTTCTTCTTCTTCCTCTTCTTTCTTTCTTTCTTTCTTTCTTTCTTTCTTTCTTTCTTTCTTTCTTTCTCTCTCTCTCTCTCTCTCTCTCTCTTTCTTTCTTTCTTTCTTTCTTTCTTTCTTTCTAATGGCTTTTGAAGTTTTATTTATTTTAGGAGACAGAGAGAGTGAGCAGGAGAGGGACAGAGAGAGGGAGACAGAGAATCCCAAGCAGGCTCCACACTGTCAGTGCAGAGCCTGATGTGAGGCTAGAACTCACAAACCGCACGATCATGACCTGAGCTGAAACCAAGAGTCAGATACTTAACCGACTGAGCCACCCAGGTGTCCCAAAAGTTTATTTATTTATTTTGAGAGAGAGAGTGCAAGTGGGGGAAGGGCAGAGAGAGAGAGGGAGAGAGAGAATCCTAAGCAGGCTCCATGCTGGCAATGCAGAACCAGATGCGGGACTCGATACCACAAACCGTGAGGTCATGACCTGAGCTGAAATCAAGAGTTGGACACTTAACTGACTGAGTCACCCAGGTACCCCTGGGATCCCTTCTTTGGATTCTCAGAAGGGTACTATGTTAGTCAGGGTTCTCCAGAGAAACAGATCCAGTAGGAGATAGATACAGATGGTCCCCAGCTTATGATGTTTCGACTTACATTTGTTGACCTTGACCTTACGGTGGTGCGAAAGAGATGTGCATTCAGTAGAAAGCATACTTCACACTTTGAATTTTGATTTTTTTCTAGGCTAGTGATATGATGTACAATACTCTCATAATTCTGGGCAGCAGCAGCAACCAGAGCTCCCAGTGAGCCAGGCCATCAAGTGGGTAAACCGCCGATATACGCAATCATTCTGGACCCAGACAACCATTGTGTTTTTCACTTTCAGTACAGTATTCAATAAAGTATAGGAGATATTCAACACTTTATTATAAAATAGGTCTTTGTGCTAGATGATTTTGCCCAACTGTAGCTAATGTAAGTGTTCTGAGCATGTTTAAGGTAGGCTAAACTTTGATGTTCAGTAAATTAAGTGTTTTAAATGCATTTTTGACTTAATATTTTCAACTTGCAATAGGTTTATTGGGATGTAACCCCATTGTAAGTTGAGCAAGATACATGTAAAAATTTTTAAAAGGCCATATAAATTGGTTCTATATAAATTGCAACTATAGAGGCTGACTGTCCAGCCTGCAAGGTGGGCCAACAGGCTGCAGACCTGAGGAGAGCCAATGTTCCAGTTTGAAAGTTGTCAGTCAGGAGGAGTCAATGTTGTAGATGAAGTCAGATAAAGTCTGAAGGCAGTCAGCTGGAACGTTATTACTCGGGGGAGGGTTGGGCGTTTGTTCCCTTCATTCCTAATCAACTAACTGATCAGATGTATCCCACTCAGTATGGAGGGCAATCTGCTTTACTCTACTGACTAAAATGGTAATCTAATCTATTTTTTAAAGTCTACCAATCTAAATGTTAATCTCATCCAACCACACCTTTGAAGAAACACTCAGAATAATGTTTGACTAAATGTCTGGGTACCCCATGGCCCAGTCAAGTTGACTAATACATAAAATTAACCATCACAGACACCCAGGGGCCAGCGGTCCCCAGTGATGCAAGAGGATAAATTTGAGCCTTGACCTCTAAATAAAGAACTTAATCCTAAAAATACTTATCTTTAAGAGACTTGAAATGAAGAAATTTGGATAGAGTTGTGCTAGAATGGGACACAGATTTGTTTGAAATGAAGTCTCAGCTGTTATGAAGAAATATCCTAAGTAAGGGGAGGAATATCATATAAATATTAAAGTAGAGTAGGGAAGCTTTTTGCTCTCATCTTTATTTCAAATGACTGTGGTTGTTAACATACAGGTTTGTGTATGAATTTTCCTCCAGCACCTTAGGTGGAATGACTTTGAGTTTCTTCTCAAAGCTTATTAACACTTCTTTTCATATTTAATCCTTATAATGGTTCTGTAAGGAAGATAGACACTAGGATTCTTTATATCTGTTTGTCTCCCACACTCCAGTTACCTGCATAACACCTTCAAGATTGTTGCCTTACCCTCCATTACACTAGTGCTATTTACTTTATTATGATTATTGCCACTTTTAATTAATTACTTTTATTTAGAGAGAGTGTGAATGGGGGAGGGGCAGAGAGAGAGGAAGAGAGAATTTTAAGCAGGCTCCACACCCAGCTGGGAGCCTGATGTGGGGCTTGATATCGCGACCATGAGATCGTGACCTGAGCCAAAAATCAAGAGTTGGACACTTAATCAACTGAGCCATCCAGGCTCTGTCACTTTTTATTTTAATCCATGTAATATATTTTAAAACAAAACGTTGTATTACTTATTTGTAAATTAAGTGCCACTATTACCTGCCATAAATAATAGGTATCCATGGCAATAAACCCAGTAAAGAATAAAACATTTAAAACTTTTAGCTATTGTTACTTGCAGAAAACTGAGCTGGAGGCCTTCTCTTCATTAGTTAAAAAAGGAAATTAGGAAATGGTAGAGGCTTGTTTAAGGCTAGCACCAAAAGGAAACTTTCTCCTTGATATAATCAGAAGGCTTGAAAGGGATCTGAAAGGAGAATTCTTCCCTTTCCCTCTGATTTAGTGTCATTTAATTATTTGAATTCAAAGCATAATGGATCTTTTTGTACCACTTACTTTTCTCACATTGGAGAATGCTGCCATCTATAGCTCTGATATCGGTGTCTATATAATCTAGAAAGAACTCTTTTTATTCATCTCTTTATTTCCAGTACTTAGCATGGTTGGTGAGCAACAGATAATGAGGGAAGAGGAAGGAAGGTAGGAAGGAAGGGAAGGAGGGAGGGAAGAAGGGAGGGAGGAAGATTCCTTGAAGGTGCTCTGGGTGCCTGAATTAGGATCAGAATTTACAACCCCTGGAATTCAAGCCCTATGTGCTATCTTCTGGATCCATCAAACATTTGGGTTTACAGAGACACTCATAAAGGTTGGTCCTTCTGGAAGTTTCCCCAGCTGTAGGCTGATTCCTTCCTGAACTGGCTCCTGATACCAGCCAGGTTCTGGACTGTTTACAAAACCAAGAAGGATTATCCCTTAAACAATTGCACCTTTAAAAACCTCAGAATAATTAACAATGGAGAGGCTACTGCTGGGTTTCCTTTGGGGGAAGGACAAAAATCCTTGAGGGCTGTGCTTCTACTTGTCTGTCCTGAAGCCCTGTGGAGCAGAGAACGCCAGAAGAATATTGCTAAGACCTGGGACCAAATCAAGGTAATTAAATAAAATCTCAAAATCCTACTAGGGAACAAACAAAACTTTTCATAAAGGACTAATTGTTAGGAAATCTCTAGGTATCTTGCAAATCTTAGTAGCTGGTTCATATTAGTTGTGGCTATTTTCCTTAATTGCTTTCCTTGAAACATATTGACTGTTTTTGCTTAGGTGCCCCCCTGCCTCCTGCCTTTTTCTTCTCTCCAGAAGCTACAGCTGATTTGGTTCATTAAGATTTTACCAGGAATGACTCCTAGGCCTTTTGCAGGGACATGAAATGTAATTTACACCCTCAATGTAATGAGGATAATAGCAGGTAACTTACAACGTTCCAGGCAATGTGCAAGCATTTTATACGCCTTATTTAATTTCCTTCTCACAGTGACCCTGGGAGGTAGTAGCCTTATTGTTTCCACTTTACTCATGGGAAACCTGGGAACAGAGGTTGCCCTCACTTGGCCTAGGTCACACAGTCAGGATTCAAACCTACATTTTTCTGGCCTCAGAGCCTGAGGTTTTAGCTGCTGCATTGTACAGTTGATCCTTGAACAACACAGGTTTGAACTCTGCGGGTCCACTTACATGCAGATTTTTATAGATAAATACAGTACAATACGATAAATGTGTTTTCCTTATAGTTTTCTTTATAACATTTTCTTCTCACTAGCTCACTTTATTGTAAGATTACAGTATATAATAAATATCACATAGAAAATACGTGTTAATAAACTATTCATTGTTATTGGTCAGGTTCTTGTCAACAATAGGCTATTAGCAGGTAAGTTTTTGAGGAGTCAAAAGTTATACGTACTTGGATTTTCAACTGTGCAGGGTCAGCCCCCCCTCCCCCCCTCCAATCCCTGTGTTGTTTGAGGTCAACGGTATGATGTTTACGGATGCACGTTTGGTGATAAAATGATTAGTAGCCAAGGAAATGACTGCTTATCATCGCAGGGAGGGAGGGTTGAGATTGGGATGGTAAAAATGGGGGAGTTTCTGGGGAGAATGGTAACATTCTATTCCGTGAGCTGAGTGATTGTTACGTGGATGCTCTCCTCAGTACTTCATTAAGCTCTACTGCTGTTTTGTGGGTTTTCTGTAGCTTTATTTTACAATAAGAAGGAGGCACTAGTAAAAGGTGTTTATCATGTTATGATTCTCGTAAATATTATTTCACGTAGAACACTGAGGTGCTATTGGAAGGAAATGTAGTCCTATGTCACAAAAACCGAGCTTCACGAGGTAGGTGGTTCCGAACATCAACATCATATGGATTGTCTTTTCACTTTCAAACTAACTCAAAATCGTGCTGCGTTTTAGTTAGCTTCATGTTTGAGTTGTGACTTTCTTACTTTCCTACTTTGCCCCCCGCCCCTCCCCCGCCCCAGAATTTTTGTTTGTCTTTTTTCCCTCTGGACAGAAGAAGCACATACCTTCATGTTATCACCAAGACCATCCATCTGCTTAATCAGAATTTTAATGTGAATTCATTCCTTTTTGAATGCTTATTCTTAAAGCCCTCTGATTTCTTGTTTTAATTGAGACTGATTACTGCTGGCACAACTGTCAAATGTTACCTTGGGCCCTTTGTTTTGTTTTGTTTTTAATGAGCTACTGGGTTGGGTCCCTTATTTACTGGGTCCCATGTTTTCCTTTTTTCTTTTTGTTGTTGTTGACTTGCGGTTACTTTTAAAAGAATTTATTTTCCAAAAAGATAGGGTGGGAGGTCTTTTTTTTTTTTTTTTTTTTTTTGAGTTCTTGTATGGTAAACAATGCCATTATTTTTACCTGACATTTCATTGAGAGTTTGGCTATGTATAGAATATTAGGTTCAAAATAATATTTCCCTTAGCACTTTGAGAACTATTTTCTAATGTCTATTGTTGCTGATGCATGTGACGCCAGTCAAGTTCTCATTCTTCTATAGTTAGCTTTCATTTGTTTTTGTCTCAGGACAAAAGGATCTTCTCTTTGTCTCAGTGTTCTGAGATTTCACAGTGATGTATCCTTGTGTGGGTCGTTTTTATTTCTCTCTTCTGTACTTGCTGAGCCCTTGTAATCTGAAACCATATATCTTTCTTCAGCTCTGAGAAATTTCCTTCTGTTATTTATTTCCTATTTTCTTCTCCTGTATTTGCACTATTTTCTCCTTCTGAAACTCATGTTGGGGGAGACTTCCCACACTAGTCCTCTATATGACTCTTAACATTCTGGTTATAGTTTCCATTTCTTTGATTTTTGCTCTATATTCCAGGAGATCTATATGGCTTTTTTTTGTAGCCTTTCTAGTAACTTAAAAAAATACCGTTGTTTTTTTTTTAAATTTTTTTTTTTTTTACTGAAGTCTGCCCTAGGTTTTTTAGGCTTAGTTGTCTTAAATCTCTCTAGGTATACTGATTACAATTAGTTTTAGGTTGTCTTCTTGTCATTTAATTAGCTGTTTCTTTTGAGGTCAGATATTGGATCATCTAGATAGGTCCTTCTATTTTGTGCTGTTAGCGTTTCCCTATTGTGTAGGCCTGTCACTCCTTTGAACGGAAGCTTCCATTGTCAGCCGGGAACTAGCATGTGCGGACCGGCAGCCTTACTTATGAGTGAGGAGGCAAATGCTTACTAGGCTTGACTCTAGGTTTATATATTAGTCATGGTTCTTTGGATGTGAGGGAAACTTAAAAGAAAGATATGGAATAGTGTATAAAGTCTAGGGTAAGTGGAAAGAACCAGGATCAGGGCAGGACAGGAGCTGGGACCCACAGGACCCAGAACATTTCCAGGGATTTACCTCAAGGCAAAACCAAGGTTTAGGAACCAATGGTCTCTTCAGGATGGAAGAAAGAACTTGAGCCATGTTGAGTCTTTGTGCCAGTCTATTAGAGAGGTGATCTGACTGGCCTCGCTTGGGTCAGGTGTCCACCCCTTGGCCAAGAGAGGAAGGCAGTTTGGTCCACAGTTTCTTGATTGACCAGACTAGAGGCAATGCAAGATGAGTGGTTCCTCAAAACAAAATCTGGGTTCTAAAAGAAAGGAATAAATTCAGGGCAGGCAAAACAGCCAGTGCCCATTGAAGGTCTAGCACATGAACCAGGAAACTTGTTTCTTATCCCTAAAAAAAACCATTCTGTCTCTTTGTTAAGTGTGTCTTGTTTTTTTTCCAAGGAGTAATTTCTCAGCTGACAGTTCTCCAAAGGTAAAAGTGGGAATGCGCCTTACTCTCCAGTTGTTCCAGGGACAGATCTTCAGTTCGCCATGCTGATTTCTGTTCTACTTCCCACTCCATTCTCTATTCCTGCTGACCTTGACCTCAGAACCCCCCCTAGAATGACTCAAACCTTAGCTACAGCTTACTCTGCTTTACATTCTGGGCTGTTGCTGCTTCCTCTCTGTTTTATCTGCTAGGGCAATTTTGTCTGTTCTCCTTATTTTGAGAAATCTATCAAATTTCTGACCTTCTGCAGGCTTCCTTCACGTGATATATTCCCTTTTTTCTTCTTCACTGGCATGTCAATAATTTTAGGAAGAGGGGAAGTAAAGTCCTGTTCAGTCTGCCATCTTGTATCAGAAGTTTTAGTGGATAGATTCATCTCTTGATTTCTTTGAATATTTCCATGGACGATTGATTTTAAGGGCTTCTTTGTTCTTGGCAAATAACCCACATTTGTTGAACATTAGATGGGAAACCCCTAGCCTTTTCCTTGCTCAAGATGGAGGGAAGATTTACTATTTATGTAAAGCTATGTTCAGATTTTATCAGTTGGCCTTCTATTGATCCAGGTATAAGGGACCATAGTCTCCTACTATCCTCTGCCAACTGGGCTGAGCTCAGTGCTGACAGACCTTTCCACATTCGTCTTCTCCTTTGACTTTTATGCTTGCTTGGATGCTAAATTTTAAGGAAAACTTCCTTCTGTCATCTCCCCAAAGAAATAAATGAGGATCTGTTAAATTCTCAAAGGCTTAGATTCCCCCTATTCTATTTTATTTTTTTTACATTTATTTATTTTTGAGAGACATAGAGAGACAGAACACAAGTGGGGAGGGGCAGAAAGAGAAGCAGACACAGAAGCCTAAGCAGGCTTCAGACTCTGAGCTGTCAGCACAGAGCCTGACGCAGGGCTCGAACTCACAAACCGTGAGATCATGACCTGAGCCGAAGTTGGACGCTTAACCGACTGAGCCACCCAGGTGCCCCAGGTTCCCTCTATTCTGATAACCTACCAGCTAAATGACATTTTAGCTTTAGGAAAGAGAGGGAACCTAGAATATATATAATATTATAAATATATAATATATATTATAGAATATATAGAATTCTTATATATATATAATATAATTATTCTTATATAAGAATTATATATATATGATATTTTTAAATGTTTATTTATTTATTTTGAGAGAGAGAGAGAGAGACCGAGTGCACACATGTGCATGAGTGGGGGAGGAGCAGAGAGCGAGGGAGACAGAATCCCAAGCAGGCTCTGCACTGTTAGCACAGAGCCTGACATGGGTTTTGATCCCATGGACTGTGAGTTCATGATCTGAGCCAAAATCAACAGTTGGACACTTAACTGAGCAAACCACCCAGGTGCTTTTATATATATATATATATATATATATATATATATATATATATATATATAATTTTTTTTTTAATATAGAGATCCAGAGACCTGAGATTTTAGCTCTAGCCTTATTACTTACTAGTGTGTAACCTCTGGGAGGTATTCAAGCCTTAGTTTCCACATCTGAAGAATGAGGCTAGGAACACTGCTTTGCCTTCTTCACCTGACTGTCATAAAGGTGATATTAAAAAAAAACACCTTGCAAACTATCATCTAAATGAAAGCTATAATTCAGAAGGGTCAGTTGAAACAACACTGTTGAAACAGCACTTCAAATTGCCTTAAGCCCACGGCCTCTAGAAAAACTAATTCTGGGGCAGAAACCAGACTTTAATGATAAGGTATGCTCTGTGCTTAGGGAGTGTTGGCTCCAAGGTGCATTTATTTGTTCAATGAATATTCACTAAGCACCTTCTCTGTGTCTGGCACAATGCACGGCACTAGGGATATAATAGTGAGTAAGTCAGTATGGTGCCTGTCCACATGGAGCTTGTAGACTAGAGGCAAAGATGGATATTATCCAAATACCACTTAAGTTAATATGGTAGCACGTAAACTGACAGAAGAGACTGTGTCTTGTTACTGCTGCATCCATGGTGCCTAGAATGCCCAATGAACCCTTAATAAATACTTGTCACACTTGGGTCATCCCCAGGAAGGAAAAGTCCAGAAAGGTCCAAGAGTAAATGTCAGGGGACCCAGCAGAGCTTTGAGGGTTGTGGGCTTTCCCTGAGCAAGTGGTGTTTGAGCCAAGATCTGAAGGATAAGTAAGAATTAACTTGGGAGAGGCGGGAAACAAGTATCCCAAGTTCAGGGATTGAGGAAGGAAAGAACTTGGCATGTTTCAGCAACTGAAAGGAGGAGAGAATACTTGAATAGCTTAGCAAGAGGGGTGGCAGGAACATGGAGGGAGGTAAGAGTAGAGAGGGAGGCAGGGGCTGTGTGACAGAGGCTTAGGGAACTTTAGAAAGATTGGGGTCTTTATCCTAAGAGTGAGCGGGAGCCAGTGAAGGGCCTTGAGCGAGGGAAGGTCAAGATGAGATTTATGTTTTATTTATTTTTTTAATGAAATTTTATTTACTTTTGAGAGGGAGAGAGCATGCGCACATGAGCAGGGAAGGGGCAGAGAGAGAGAGAGAGAGAGAGAGAGAGAGAGAGAAAATCCCAAACAGGCTCCGTGTCCTAAGCATGGAGTCCAACTTGGGGGCAAACCCACGAACCATGGGATCACTACCTGAGCCGAAATCAAGAGTTGGATGCTCAACTGAGTGAGCCACCCAGATGCCCCAAGATTTATGTTTTTTCCCTTGTATTTATTTTTTAAAATTTTTATTTATTTATTTATTTATTTATTTATTTATTTATTTATTTACATCCAAGTTAGTTAGCGTGTAGTGCAATAATGATTTTAGGAGTAGATTCCGGTGATTCATCCCCTATGTATAACACCCAGTGCTCATCCCAACGAGTGTCCTCCCTAATGCCCCTTACCCATTTAGCCCATCCCCTACCCACAACCCTCCAGCAATCCTCAGTTTGTTCTCTGTATTTAAGAGTCTCTTATGTTTTGTCCCCCTCCTTGTTTTTATATTATTTTTGCTTCCCTTCCCTTATGTTCATCTGTTTTGTATCTTAAAGTCCTCATATGAGTGAAGTCATATATTTGTCTTTCTCTGACTAATTTCGCTTAGCGTAATACCTCCTAGTTCCATCCACGTAGTTGCAAATGGCAAGATTTCATTCTTTTTGATTGCCGAGTAATACTCCATTGTGTGTGTGTGTGTGTGTGTGTGTGTGTGTACGTGTATACCACATCTTCTTTATCCATTCATCTGTCAGTGGACATTTGGGTTCTTTCCATACTTTGGCTATTGTCGATAGTACTGCTATAAACATGGGAGTGCATGTGTGCCTTTGAAACAGTACACCTGTATCCCTTGGATAAATACCTAGTAGTGCAATTGCTGGGTCATAGGGTAGTTCTATTTTTAATTTTTTGAAGAACCTCCATACTGTTTTCCAGAGTGGCTGCACCAGTTTGCATTCCCACCAAGCAGTGCAAGAGGGTTCCTCTTATTTATTTGTTTTTTCTGAGATTTATGTGTTTAACCAATAACTCTGAGGTCTGTGAATTCTGAGAGAACCCTGGTAGGTGGCAGTTGCTGATATTCATTTGGACTAGAGGTCATCCTGGGAGAAATGGAGAGAAGTGCAGGATATCAAGACCTGTTTTGAAGTAGTATCAACCGGACTTTGTGATGGATTGGGTGTGAGGAAGGCAAGAGAAGGAAGAGTCAAGACTGACTCCTGAATTTCTGTTTGTAGCCAAATAGATGAGGGTGCGTCCATTGAGAGGGGGCACTCAGTGAGGGGTTAACCTAAGGGTAAAAAGCGCCTTCTGACAGTGTGAGCCCTCAGATGCAGCTCAAGAGTCTGTCTTAGGGTTCTCCCTTTTTTGGGTCTCTCTTCCTGCTGCCCCTTTTATATTGTGATTTTGTTCTGTTGTGCAATGGTTGCGTCCAAAAACAACACCATGTCATCCCCAGATCCAGAAGAGCTCATGGGAAAAATTAAGATGCTCAAATCACATGGGTTATTATATCAATTTAAAACACACAGCAAGAGGGGCGCCTGGGTGGCTCAGTCGGTTAAGCGGCCGACTTCGGCTCAGGTCATGATCTCGCGGTCCGTGAGTTCGAGCCCTGCGTCGGGCTCTGTGCTGACAGCTCAGAGCCTGGAGCCTGTTTCAGATTCTGTGTCTCTCTCTTGCTGACCCTCCTCCATTCATGCTCTGTCTCTCTCTGTCTCAAAAATAAATAAACATTAAAAAAAATTAAAAAATAAAAAATAAACATACAACAAGAAGCGAAGAGAAAGAGATGGGGCTGGTTACACACTTAAGATAGGGTGCCAGGACCACGCTGCCCCAGTCTTGGGTGATCCAGTGTCTGCCTGCCTTGTCTCTCTCTGCCTCATTACCATCCCTGCTGATGGTGTGTTTCGAGGACAAAGTTGAAGTGTGAGTAACAACAGATGAAAGGGACCTGGGCCAACACATATCCTGTTCCACCAACAAGATGTAGCGACAGGTCCTGGCCATGGCTGTAGTTTGCCAGGTAACTGACGTATCCCGATGGATTTGATCTGCGCATATGTGGGGTTGGGATGAGAGCATGGTGACTGCCACAACTGGTTGGCCAATTTAGGGGTACCATGGATGGTAGCTCAAAAAAGGCAGCATAACTGTACCTTAGGACTTGGTCTTTTGATCCTTTTTTTCCATCTATAAGTAACACTCTTGCTTATTATAGCCTATATTCCATATATTCTATCTATTTTTAACAGATCTGACAGGCTACTGATTTATATATTCCTTACATTTAACGTATCTTAAGAATTCTTACAAGTCTACTTGTTGACTCATTATCTATATTTAACTTTTCCTATGAGTTTAACTTATATCTCATATAGCTTATTACCATTTTGTGGGTTTTATCTATCCCACGTGTTTCTATTGTCTTTTCTAGCAGAGCTGAAAATTGTAAAAATAAAATACATGTTGCATACTCTATTAAAAATCTTTTGAGTTTCATAAATCACCTAGAGCAGATGTGTGAAACACCAAGTAACTTATAAGTGTCCAAAAAGAAAGAGTTGCTACATAATATGTTTATATCTTATACGTAGGTATGGTATGTCCTACTTTAGCCAAACAAACTATGTAAAAATCTGGCTTAACAAGGTATTAGGTAATGCTTATTCACTTTACAAAATGTTTCACTTTATAAATGATTCTCCATAGTAAGTTCTCTTAGTGTATTTAAAACATAATTCAGTTTATAACAATCATAAATACTCTTTCTGGTAACTCTTACCTAACATGAGGTACATTTGGATTACACAGGGTGTTGTTTATTATTTCTTCTTCTGAGAAGACTGTTACCTTGTTCTGTTTTATAGACACCACTTGAAAAAGGCAGGAAGTCACTAGTGAAAACCTTGAAACTGGGCAGGAAGATTGTATCAGTTAGGATACTAGTTCGGTTGCTGTTACAAAGGCCAAAGTCATAGTGACTTTGGCAAGATGGAAATTTCTGTGATAGACAGAGTAATGGCCTCTTCCAAATATCTATGTCTCAATCTCCAGAACTTGTGAATGTTACCTTACATGGAAAAGGGAATTTTGCAGATATGATTAAGGTTACAAACCTGTGACAGGGAGGTTATCCTATAAGATCTGGGTAAGCTCTTAAAAGTGGAGAACCTTTCCTGGCTGTGGTCAGAGAAGGATTTGATGAGGAAAGGGGGTCAGAGAGATCGTCATGAGAAAGACTCAACCTGCTGCCGTTGCTGGTTTTGAAAACAGAAGGATGGAACCATAACCCAAGGATTGTGTTAGCCTCTAGAAGGTGGAAAAGGCAAGAAAACAGATTCTCCCCACAAATGTCCAGAAGGGACCTAGCCCTGTCAGCACTTCCATGTTAGCCCCACCTCTGGCCCATAGAACTCCAAATAATAAACACATGTTGTCTTAAGCCACTTAATTTGTGTTAATATATTAGAGCAGCAATAGGACACTAATAAAGATTTTGGTACCTGAGAGAGGGAGCTGCTATAACCAATACTTAAAAATGTTGAAATTGTGGGGCACCTGGGTGGCTCAGTCGGTTAAGCGTCCAACTTCGACTCAGGTCACCATCTCAGGGTCCGTGAGTTCGAGCCCCATGTCGGGCTCTGGGCTGATGGCTCCGAGCCTGGAGCCTGCTTCCGATTCTGTGTCTCCCTCTCTGCCCCTCCCCCGTTCATGCTCTGTCTCTCTCTGTCTCAAAAATAATAAATAAACGTTAAAAAATAATTTAAAAAAATGTTGAAATTGTGGGGCACCTGGGTGGCTCAGTACGTTAAGCCCGGGCTTCCGCTCGGTTCATGATCTCGGGGTTCATGAGTTCAAGCCCTGCGTTGGGCTCTGTGCCATCAGTTTGGAGCCTGGAGCCTGCTTGGAGTTTTGTGTCTCCCTCTCTCTCTCTCTGCCCCTCCCCTGCTCACACTCTGTCTCTCTCTCAAAAATACATAAATATTTTTTTTTAATTTCAAAAAGGTTAAAATGGCTTTGGAATTAAGCAGTGGGCAGAGGTGGGAAGAATTTTCAGGGGGCTAGATTGCCTTAGACATACTGATGGTAGAAATATGGATATTAAAGTCTCTGCTATGAGGGCTCTGAAGAATCCTCTTAGAGAAAACCTACATGGTTGTAAAGAGACCGTTAATAGAAATCCGGACTTAAAGGACACCTCTGGTGAGGACTCAGAGGGAAGTGAAGAACATGGTACTGGAAATGGGAGGGAAGTGGATCCTTGTTATATAGTTGCAGGAAGGTTAGCAGGATTGTGACTTGCATCCCTGTGGAAAGCAGAATTTGTGCATGATGAACTTGGGTACTTAGCTGAGGAGATTTCATGCGGTGTGTTGAAGGCACAGCTTAGTTTCTCCTTGCTGCTTATAGGAAAATGCAAGAGGAGAAAGAGGATGGTTAAACAAAAAAGCCCCAACACTTGATGTTTTGGGAGCCTTTCAGCCTATCCAGATGGCAAAAGGATGCTAAAATGGAGAGATTTATTGTTTGGAAAGCATGCTCTGAAGAACAAGCTGAGGGTGTGGCTATACAACCTTTTGCTAATACCTCAGAAAGATCAAAAGGTCAGAGTATTTCAGTCACACAAAAGGCTGCTTAAGGGCAATGTCTCTCCGCCATTTCAGCAAAAGGGAAAACAGAGATGGGATTATCTAGTAAAGATCTGTGGGCAGGCCTCTTGCTAACCCTGCAGACATACAATGTTCTTGCTAGTTTTATACAGCTCAGACTGAAAGGGACAGAATGAAATGAGAAAAGGCCATTGGACGCCCAAAATTCTAGAGGTTGGAAGCATGCCAATAAAACTACTCAGCTGCAAACAGGTGTTGCCTTTCAAGAAAGGGGAAAAGGAAGTAGGATATCTGTGGGTTTCCTTCCTATATGGACTTCCTCAGTTTGTGATGAGCTACAGGTACGCCTGCGTTCTTTTGGTAATGGATTGTGGTTGCATGTGCTTCCAGATGTTGTGGAACAGAATATCATTTATATTTACAAACTGTTTATAGAGTCATATCTAGAATAATTCGTGATATTTTGATAATACTAGAAGAGAATATAGAGAACCAGAACATTTTTTCAAGGACATGTCAAAATTACCCTCATCCAAGCTTAGTTATTTGAAGGAAACGACTTTTCATGCCGATGAAAGTAGAAAAAAGGGAAATATGATGGCATGAGAGTTGATCAAGATGTTAGTATCATAGTTTTAAAAAGTACTGGCAGTTTTTATTTTGAAATTTGTCTTTCACCTAGCTGGCAACTGATGGGATATATTTCCAAAGACATGTTTTCATTGAACAGCAGAACTTGAAATATCTTCCATGTATGCCAAACTTTATACTAGGTGCTGGGGAGACTAGAGCTCATGAGATATGTCCCTCTAGTGTAGACTGAAATAAATTGCTAACAATTCCTCCCATCCCCGTGTCCTGTTCCCTTAGCAATGTGACTTTGCCTCTCCTTCCATCAGTAGGCAAAGTCTATTTTCCACCATCTTGAATGTGGCTTGACCTTCTTACTCACTTTCTCTGATAAAATGTGGCAAGAGAGACATTTGTGGGAGTTTTCAGCTATGGGAGTTTCAGGTCTTATAGCCTCTAGTCTTGCTTTCTTGGAATTCTGCTCCTGCTACGGGAAGAAGCCAAGGCCAGCCTCCTTGGTATTGAGAAACCACATGGAGACAGAGAGAAGCCCAGCTGAGAGCCAACACTAACTTCTAGTCTTCTGAGTGAGGCCATTTTGCATCATCCAGTCCTGGCTAATTGCCAGCTGATTGTTGTGACATGAGTAAGCCTAAATGAGACCAAGCAAAGAACCACCCTTCTTAGTCTAGCCCAAACTGAAGACCCAAAGTATTATGAACTAATAAATTATAGCTGTTTTCAGCCACTAACGTTTTGAGGTGGTTTGTAACAACACAATAGATAACTGTCACTGAGTGGCTCACTGTATAATGAGTGTATTTCCAATGGCTTTTCCATTCTAAAAGATTTACCTAGGAACTCTATATTTAGGTAATTCAATTCATTGGATTTCTTACATTGACATACTATATTTTGTTTTTTTGTCCTTTAGTCCAGATTGTCTGGATATCATGAGCTACTTTGGGTTTTGTTAATAGGATTTATTCAATGTTGGATCCAGTATCTTAAGAGAAATTACATTAGGAATATGTTGGACTCCTTGGCAAAAGATGTTTTATACTAAGTTGGGAGGGAGGGCACTGTGACTGGGAGGGAATATTTATCTGGATTTGGGTTCATTGCAAGAGACAGGGCTGTAGTCTTTGGACAGGTCGCTTTTCTTGACTTCTGAGCCTGAGTGTTCTAGAGTCCTTCATCTGGGCCTGAGCATGAGAGTAATTCTGACCTCCTTATGGAAAGAGTGTATGAAGTTGGATCTTGCTTTGTCCTCCACTACCATTTAAAATAGTACTTTACATTTTAAGGATGCAAATGAGCCCCCAAAAGAAATCTTAATCTTGCCTGACATGGAGGAGAGACTTCTCTTTTGTGGTTATCAATCAGATAAAACTCACCAGACCATAATGGAGCTTTCCCTAGCCAGAAGCCCTGTCTAGGCTGGCATGTGAGTTTGTCTCTAGTCATGGATAATAGAACTTCCTGTTGGCAGGAATTTGCTTCTTTGGTTATAGGGACGCACTTACCAGTGACTAGATGCTTTAGGTCATAAATGAATTGGAAGCTGGGCTTGTATCTAGGAGATCAAAATATTTAGGATCTTTTGTGTAACATGACGTGTCTGTCTTTTCTTAGATTCTCATTGGTTCTCAGTGATATATTCTTTCTTCTTACTTCATGTTTGTGTGTTACATTTCTTCCTAATTTGTGGCAAGAATTGAGGCACTGTAACATTTAATATTAATTAGCTTATATTTCTAGGAGCGAGAGTATACTGCTTGACTCTACTTGTTTAAATAAGCAGTTTACAGAAGATTTTACAAGAAGACTTGCAATCTTACCACCAAGATCATGCGGCCTTAGTCACCGAGAAGGTATGTAGCAGTCATAAATGATTTTGTGAAGTGAGAGAAGTTTTTTGCTTTAATCTATCAATTACTTAATGTATTTCACTTTGAGATTCTCAGAAGTAGGTTCTGCAGAGAATAAGTCTTATTAAAATACCAGTTGAGGATACAGTAGTACACTGAACAGAACAGTAGTAATTTTGTTAAATATATATGAAATCCCAAACTAGTTATTGTTTGAAAATTTAAAATGCTCACAGAGATTCCTAAGGAGCTCATTTTATGTCCAGAGAGTATTTGGAGACAGGATAGGTCTTTTGTGATATCAGTGCTAGAAGTTCATGGCACTTTTTGAGGAAAACTACCAGGGGGTGCCTGGGTGGCTCAGTCAGTTAAGCATCTGGCATTGACTCAGGTCATGATCGTGAGTTTAAGTCCTGCGTCAGGCTCTGTGCTGACAGCTCAGAGCCTGGAGCCTGCTTTGGATTCTGTGTTTCCCTCTCTCTCTCTGTCTCTCGCCTGCTCATGCTCTGTCTCTGTCTCTCAAAAATAAACAAATATTAAAAAAAAAAAAAAAAACAACCCTGCCAGGCCCATATCTCTTTTATGGGAAAAGCAGAAGCAGACAGTTCCTTATTTTTGGTTTCTATTCTGTAGTCTGTAACCCCACTACCCCAGCCACACTGATGGGACCCAGGATTGATGGACTGACTCATGGGTTGATGACTGACCCAAAGAGAGCCACATGTGAGTTGAGATCCAATCCTGTATACTTTTGGGGAGAGCAAATTCCATTCACTCAGAGAGATGGTGGCACAGAAGCCAAGAGACATGGAGACAGTCAGTAAGTAGAAAACGTGAAACGGTAGTAGCCATAGGTAAGCAGAAGCATGAGGTAGAAAATAAGAGAGAAGAAAAACTGTGAACGTAGGAACTATCAGTACCTGGGTCACTATAAAACAGTGCCCCGGGACAGGGAACAAGGGAAGCCTCTATAGAGAGATGACAGGATAGCCAGGGACTAGTAGACACTTCTTGTGGTGTTGCTCAGTTCACAGCAACCGCTTTCATTTGAGAATGTCCTTCTTTCATGCTCTTAAGGCTCTCCTGTGGCAGTCAGGTTTGTGCTGCCTATCCCTGACTGGACCAAGGGTGGCAGTTTCATCCAAACTGAACCAATCAAATGCTCTATCCTGGGACTTTAGATTGACTCTTGGACGTAGTGTACCTCAGCCTGTGGCAGGAGCAAAGGGACATAGTAGAGCTGTGGGATGAGAAGGCAAAGCTGGTATGTACAGAGAAAATAGAGAAACAGATGTATAGTGAAAGCAGATATGGAGAGGCCATGTGGAGACAGGGAGAGGGTATGAGAGTCTTGTATACTGCTGGTTTTCCATTTCCTGATTCTGATCCCACAAGGAAGTCCTTTAAGAGGGCCTCAAGATCCTCATAGTTTAAAAAAATTTTTTAACGTTTATTCATTTTTGAGAGACAGAGAGAGACAGAGCGCAAGTGGGGGTGGTGCAGAGAGAGAGGGAGACACAGAATCCAAAGCAGGCTCCAGGCTCCAAGCTGTCAGCACAGAGCCTGACCTGGGGCTCAAATTCATGAGCCGTGAGATCATGACCTGAGCCAAAGTCAGACACTTAACCAACTGAGCCACCCAGGCACCCTAAGATCCTTGTATTTTTACAATGCATACCACCATTTTTTTTTTCCATTAACGTGGCTTGAGGTAGTGGTATCCAGTGTTTGCAATGAAGAATCTCCATGAGAACATAGAACTGGTGTGGTAACTTGTATGAAATTTGGGTTCTCCACGAAGCCCAGCAGGGCAACTGTCAAGATAGTTTCTTGCGTCTCTTACAATAAGCTCCCAGCTGACTATGTGTCACTTTCTTGCAATCTGGAAGGCACTAACAAACAAACATACCTGGAGAACCTGACATGATAATAATGGGATGTGGAACTAATGGCGTTAGAGCCTCAAACACCAAATACCGATTTCTGTTTGAGAATATTTTTGCTATTTTCTCTTCTCATTACCCTTTACTTTGTATATGTTTGTTTTTGGAGGGCAGAGGCTGTCTAGGCGCAGTAGGAATAGGGGAGACTCATGCCTAATTTCTCAGGTTCAGGGATTCCCCATTTGAAGGTTTCCTGTGATCCTGTCCATCTGTCCTGACCAGACTTGGTATTCTCGATGAACAGAGACTTCAGTACTAAATGCGGGTTCAATGATTGTGACTTTATTGACAGGGATTGTATTGCATTCATTTTGTGTGCCCTAGAGCCTAGCACTTGGCCCAATACCTAATAAGCCCTTCATCAAAATGTATCGAGTGGAAGACTGAATAAATCATTTTTATCAATGGCAACTGGAAGGTACAGAAAACAGAATGTAAAATCTGAAACCAAGCCACTTACTAAATTATATAACCTGAGCATAAAAATGAATAGATGCCTAATAAAATTCCTTAGGGTATTAATTATGATGATGGTATCTTCACTGTGCAATTTCCTAGCCATCAAGGTGTGAATTCCCTAGTGCAGGAACATAGATACGAATATTGGGTCTATGTGTCACTTGCGAGGAGCTTGTTTTTCTCTCCCCCAGACTGTGCTTTAATTTTGAAAGAAAGATAGCAAGCCAGCCCAGTTGCTACCAAGTCATGCATCACTCCTGCTGAGTTCCCCGGGGGTGGGGGGGGGGGGTGGGGGGGGTGGGGGGGTGGTGCGGGGGGAAGGCTTCACAGTGTCTTGGAGGCTTCTACTTATTTCACTTGTCAGAGGAACGTTTATAGTTTTCATATAGATTTTAATGGGTGGAAACATCTGTTCCCCATCCAGCCGTGATGTTTGCATTGGGTATAGATGAGAATCTGGCTGAGTGCTTACTATAGTTGCTATTTATTAGCTGCTCAGAAAAACAGTGTAGACCAAGGACAAAGAAGTGGGTAGGGGTGAAGAAGGGAGTAGGGAGGAGAAGGTGGGTGTTTGAGCAGGAAGCCTTTCCCTGCTCCTCCTGGTGGTGCCTTGTGTTGACCTGTCCCTCCTGGGTGTTGTATGTGGTCCCAGTAGATCCCAGGCCTTCCTCCTTCCTCTGGAAGCACAGTCAATGAACCTCTTAGCTCCATTTTATGGAGCTGCTCCCTCATAAAGATTGTGGGTGCCTCTCGTCCCTTGTATGGGAAAGGGTGGATGTGCACCTGTGTGTTGTGTCTTTCATACCCATTCGGCCTTCAAAGCTGACAGTGCTGGCTGCTCCTTGTTTGCCCCTCTACCTTGAGAGGTTTCTCTCTGCCTCCCATCACCTGAGCTCCTGCCGAGACTTTGAGTTCCTGGGGTCACACTAAACCGATCATTGGGCTTGTCTCTCTGTAGCTCAGAATTTGCAGAAGCACCCCCTAACTACCTTTCTGGCCCTATCTCTCATGTCTCCCACACTTTCCATGCTCTCCAGCTACCCCAAATTACTTGTGGTCCCCCAAATGCCCATACTTCTGAGCCTTTGCATCTATTTTTTTTTTTTTTTTAGTTTAGAGTGCTTCCTGTTTCCAGCCCCTGTTCACTTAGTAGTGCGTCCATATGCAGACAGCATGAATGTGAATACATACATACTCCATCCTGCCAACTTCCCTGCATACTTTAAATTTTTTTAATGTTTATTTATTTTTGAGAGAGAGACACAGACAGAGCATGAGTGGGGGAGGGGCAGAGAGAGAGAGAGGGAGACACAGAATCCGAAGCAGGCTCCAGACTCTGAGCTGTCAGCACAGTGCCCGATGCGGGACTCGAACTCATGAGCCATGAGATCATGACTTGAGTCAGATGCTTAACCAACTGAGCCACCCAGATGTCCCTTCGCTGTGTACTTTAAAACTCAGACTCAAATTCTCTCTGTGAGGTGTTCTCTGACCCCCTGGATACTTCATCGCCTCTGTCTTGCTGCCCTAGTATTCTGCACACGTATTCTATGATAGTGTCTGTCATGTCACTTTGCAAAGACAGTTTTGGGTGAGATCTGGCTCCGAAGTCAAGTTGCTTGGTTACAAATCATAGCTCTATCATGGGCCATGGGATCCTGGGCAAGTTACTGAATCTCTCTATGCCTCAGTCTCCTAATTTATAAAATGGTGATAGAATTAATAATGACCACATAAGGATGCTGGGAAAATTAAGTGAGATGTTATGTGTAAATCACTAAACAAAATATTCAACTCAATAAAGGGCAGCTATTAATGTGATTAACTCCTCAGTTTTTCTCCCCAGCCATGCACAGGGACTGTTTCTAGCACACCCTATATTTCTAGAGACTGGCATAAAATAGATCTTTCAAATTGTTTTGTTGAGTTGAATTGTCCTGATGGCTCCCAGTAGCTTCTTAGATTAAGTCCATGTTCTCTGGAATCAGAAGTTGGAGTCCAAATCTTAATTTTACCAGTTTCTAGCTGTGGAACCTTGGGCAAGTTAATTCAACTTTCTATGTTTTGGTTTCTTTATCTGCAAAACGGTAATTATGATAGTACCTAGCTCATAGGGTAGTTGGGAGGATTAAAAGAGATACCCTACTTTCACAGTGCCTGGAATATGGAAAGATCTCAATCAATGTTATTTGATATTATTCTTACTAATGTTATGAGTTATTTCATTTAAAGGCTCATCTTAAATGTCACTACTTAAGACTAAGTCTTTCTCAGTCACTCTAGCTGAAAGTGATCTCATTCTTTATTCAGTCATCCAATATAATTATTAAATGCCATCCAGAAGACAGACACCAGGCTAGACACAAACTGTGTAGTGGTAAATATATCCTATAGGATTTTCACCGTGGTGTACGTTTGGGTTTGAGGCAGTGATATTCCTCAGCCTGTTCTCAGAGTTCCAAACCCATCGAGATATTGATTCAGGAGACAGATAGATGGAGATCACAATATTACCTTTATAGCTGATTTTGCTGGATTGGGGAACATGATATGGTTGGCCCAAATTAGGTTTTTCGCTACCTTCCTTACAGAATTAAACTCATTTGGCTATCAGTTGGTGTTGGCTGTGATGAATAGAAAACTTAGCTAATGGTGGCTTATTACCTGATAAAAAGTCTGGAGGAGGGTGATTTCAGGTTTCTTCTGCAGCTAAGTGGTATTATTAAAGATCCAGACTCTTGCTTTTCATCATCCATGTGTTGCCTTGTTGTCTTAAGATGGTAGCTCCAGTTCCATGTTGGAGCTATCCTCATACCTGTATTCCCAGGGGGAAGGAAGTGCAAGATGACCACCGGGGCTTTCTTTTTATTAGTGAGGAAATTCTGTCTCAGGAGACATCCTTTTACATGGTATTGGCCAGGACAGGATCACACGGCCATATTTAGACCAATCCTCTGCAAAGGGGGTGAACTTACCTTGCCCAGCTCAGACCACTTCATTCTCTGATGCAGGGGCCCTCCGTCTACTACCAGAGGGCAGAGGGGAGGAAGAGCTGCTGGAAGGCCATCCCAGTGACTGCCACACTGTTCCTGCAGAGAGCGTGCAACTTTCCCTACCACAGCTTGGATGCTGTTGGAAGGACAGCAGGAGGAAAAGGGCCACCCAGGCAGCCTGGCCCCCCAGGAACAAGAAGTAAGGAGGCCTGATTTCACACGTTCAGTTTCTTCCCTGATCTTACCAGTTATAAAAGTCATTCCTTCTCCATTGAAAGGAATCCAGGGCAGAGGTGCTTCCTGGTGTTGTTTTTCCCAAGGAGAGACAACTAAATTAGGATATTGTGCTGCGTGAGCCCAGGCAGGCATGCTGGGAGCAGGAGGGAAGTTTCTTCTGCAACAGAGGCCAGATGGTCTCCGTCTTATTCCTTGTGTGCACGTCTCTCTTAGCTTCACACCATTGGCTGCATCTGATCACGCTCCCTGGCTTCCTCTCCCTCTGGGTCCTGAGCTCCTTGAATGTGAGACCTTGGACCCCTGGCTGTGCACCCTGCAGCCTCACAAATGTCCTTGCACACGGTAAGGGCCGGCACATGGTTGTTGATCACAGACCCGTATTGAGTCCTTACTGGGTGCCAAGTCTCTTAGGAGCTGGGATACAGAGGTGGACATGACAGTCTCCTGGCCTTTGAGCAGCTCCCACTCCCATGCCACTTCTGCCCCTGCTAATGGAACGTTGTCCGATTTTGCTCACTCTCTTCCTGCTCCCCGGGGATGGGGGGAGCGGTGCCAGTGTCCGCCCTTAAGGAGCTGTGAAGAATCTCATCACATAGGCCAGAGTGTTGGATGAGAGTTAGACCCGTTGAATCTGCCAATTCCGAGCTATAAAACCTTTTTCCTAATCTCAGCCAGGGAATGGCGGTACTGACTTCATAGAGTTGTGAAGAAGATTAAGTCAGATAATGTGTGTCAGCCACTCTTACATTTTTCCATTATTAGCTTCACACCTCCAATAAATGCACCATTCTCCGTTACAAATGATAGAAGTTGCTTATTTAGAAAACAAAGCATATGTTTGTTAGTCAAAGGTTTTTGCCCAATCTTTAAATTGATTATGAAGGAAGCTTTTAAAAATAACAGTAACTTAGACTTCTACATTTTCATCGATTAAGGGCTTGATTCATTACAAAAATCTGGATGATATTCATTGCAGGGATGAGTTAAATGCCTTCTATCAAAGCCAAAAAGTCTTGCTGCCTTTTAGGTGTTGGAGAAACCATCCAATTGCTAAAGATGTAGGCAATCAGGACGATGTGCACTGGAAATGGAAAACAAAGCAGGACAGTGGGAATACTTACACCCAGCATGAAAGGTGTTAACTGTGCGTGTCCTCAACCCAACTATTCATTCTTTTGGCCTTTTTAAGTATATCATTGAAGAATTCTTAGGTCACTATAATTGGGTAAATCAAGGCCTTTGTCTTAGGTTGATTTTGACTCCTGTGTTCAATAGTCTCATTGATTTTTCTGTTGCTGGAGAAGGGAACCCCAGGGAAAGGATTGTGTTGGTTAGGAAACCAGATTACTTTGGGCAACTGTTGGATGATCCCTTCATGGGTTTGGTAGTTGCCAGGGACAGGAACACCAGACTTTATGCTCTTTGAGGATAGGAACCTGGTTTTATATAACTGTGTGTCCCTGGGGCTTGGGATATTGTGTTGTAATAATAAGTATGCAATATATATTTGTTTAACTCACACTACTGAACAATAGTTAAGCTCAGCATAAAATTCCAGGTTGACGGGTTTTTTGTTTTTGTTTTTGTTTTTTTTTTGCTAAGCACTTTGATCTTATGAGCACCTAACTGTCTACTGGCTTCTGGGTTGTTTTGAGAAGTCTGCTGTCCATCTAATTGCCATTCCCCTCTTTCTCAGGGGTAATCTTTATTCTAAAGTTTGTGTGTATTTTTCTCATCCATGTTTTTATACTTTTACTAAATGCATGTATGTATGTATTTATTTTTTTAATGTTTATTTATTTTGAGAGAGAGAGAGAGAACATGAGCAGGGGAGGGGTAGAGCGGGGGTGTGGGGTGGACAGAGAATCCCTAGCAGGCTCCGTGCTGTCAGCAAAGAGCCTGATATGGGGCTTGAACTCAAGAACTGTGAGATCATGATCTGAGCTGAAAGCAAGAGTCAGTCGCTTAACTACCTGAGCCACCCAGGCACCCCTACTAAATGTATTTCACTATAAAATATTAGTGTGGAGTTTAAAACAATTATGTAAATTACTACCCTGTAGATAAACTGCTATTTGCTCTTTCAAGTTACTATTATGATCTCAATATTTATTGATGTCGATACAAGTAGGTCTAGGTCTTTCATTTGTACCGCTGCATAATAATTTCCTTGTGTAAATATACCACCATGTACTTATTCATTGGTGATCATTAGGTGGTGGTTTTCACAAACAGTGCTTTGATGAGCATTCTTGTATCCATCTCCTTGTATTGTATAGAAGATGCACAATTACAAGTGGAATTCCTAGGTCATATCTTGGATGTTGATGGTTGATCTCCAAAATGGCCATACCAACTTACACTACCCCAAACAAGGCAAAAGAACCTCCCTTTACATTTTCACCAGCATTGGCACTGCCAGACTTCTGAATGGGTATGACCCCCTACTTAATACATTCTCTCTGGTATTGTCATTCCCTTAACATTTTTTTATGTTTATTTATTTTTGAGACAGAGAGAAACAGAGCATGAGTGGGGAGGGGCAATGGGCAAGGGAGACACAGAATCCGAAGCAGGTTCCAGGCTCTGAGCGGTCAGCACAGAGCCCGAAATGGGGCTTGAACCCACCAACCATGAGATCATGACCTGAAGTCGGACGCTTAACCGACTGAGCCACCCAGGCGCCCCTGTCATTCCCTTTTATAGATGAGAAAACTGAGACTAAAAAGTGGAGTGCCCAGAGAATGAGTAAATGAATGATGGATGAATGAATATGGTGATACTTTGTTTATTATTTCTCCCCACAGAATTTAAGTTCCATGAGTTATAAGTACCTATTCCTAGGTCCTGGCATAAGGTAGATGCTCAGTAATTATTTGTGGAATGAATGAATGAATGAATGAATGAATGAATGAATGAAGGATGCTGGTCGGAGAACAGCTGCTTTCTTCAGGAATCTCCTCTTGGCTTTCTGAGTTGGACTCTGTACTCTTCACTTACCCTGCAGGATTTTAGAAGGAGGGGCTCCAGCAAGCTCTGCCACTGGAGTGGTAAGCCGGCAGCCTGCTGACGCTGAGCTAACACTGGAGGAAGGGTGAAAGCTAAGAATTTTCTCAATGGAAAATTGAATCTGCTCAGCAGGAGTCTGATGAGAAGCTGGGGCCAGCGAGGGAGGATGCAGCTGGAAGGAGTGTCCATCTGGATCCCACAGGCCTCTGGGTGTTGAGAGGTTATTCTTAGCCATCTTTTCTTCAGTCTTTATTTTCTCTTAATCAGGGCTCTCTTGATTTTGCAATTGGAGCCTTTTTTCCCCCTTCTGTAGAGCAATGATTTTCCATATAGTAATTCTTTCCTTCTTTAGACTTCCCGGAGGGGGTGGGTGGTTCTTTTTGTGCTCAGACACTTTGCACATTGCCTCCCACCCAGCTCCTCCCGGGTGCTTTTGTGGCTGGTGGAGACCTATTCTGTGAGCTGAGTATTTGACCCCATCTCCATGTTTGTTTCCAGAGAACATAACCATAGCATTCTCGTTGCTAATTATTTTTTCCTAGTAACATCAATGAGTACATTTCCCACCCTTCCTCCCTGTGCCTCATGTGTCCTGAATTCTGCTGGCTTAATTTAACTTGAGCCTTAAGAGGCAGCAAAACCGAGGGCAGGCGGCCTAGCTCCAGTCTTTGGATCCTGCGTCATAATCCTAATCACTCTCATTGACATGGTGCTCCAATGGTTGACAAAGCACTTCCATGCTCAGTAGCTCCTGAGTCTTTCAGAACGACAGAAGCCAAGACCCCTGGGGTCTGGTGACATCCCAGCATCAGGTGTCCAAGAAGGTCTGGGTTTGAACTTGCTTTTCTGACGCTAAATCTCCTCATACTTTTTCTTACGGCTCTTGCAGGAGTTACAAGCTCAGATGCCCTTGGGGCCAGCTATATAGTCAAATGAAAGAAGCTGGCTGGGGTAGTGAGGGTTGTGGGGAATTGGAGAACATGCTTTGCCTAAAGGCGTTGAAACGCAATACGTATAAAAAGTAATTAAAAAAAACATTTATTTTATCACCTACACAGTGCCCAGTCTACAGTCTATCTTTTGATGCTGGAAAAGGGAGAGCATATGGTCCATGTCACCTTTACCACGAAGTATCATGGCCTGGTGGCATGAGTAAGCACACCTTGGTTGCAGTAGGTCTCCAGTGTAGATGAGGCAGTATGGTATGTTAGAGGTCGAGTGATTCCCTTGCTCTTAGGGTAGTGTTAACGACTGAAGGATGTATGGATCTTGGGTCTACCCATCATCTCACATCCCTTAAAGTTTTCAAGGAATGAGATTCAAAGTAATATTACATTAATGGTTGTGCAAGTCCCTGATTCCCTAAACTGCAGCCCTTATCAGAGGCTCTACTTCATCCCCACCTCTTTCTACCCTTTCTCATCCCTTTTTGAAATCATGGGACTTGGTCTATATTCTGAGAGAAAGAGTGACAGTGACAGAGACAGAGAGGTAGTCAGGGCCTTAAAGGAACCCCAAGTTCACCTTCTCATCCAGGGCATGGGGGAAAGAGCCCTGAGAAGGAGAGGAAGAGGACAGCCCACTGCATTTAAGTAGAAAAAGCCTGCCCATGAGTGAAATGTGGCTCAGTGAAGGTCATGGCCTTTGGCCAATCAGATAAAAATTCCTCTTTTGGGAGGGGGGGTTAGGGAGGGCATGGGCTGAGGTGGGGCTAACATGGGAATGGGGCTGAAGCGTGTCCCCTACTCTGAGTAGAACAGGTTAAGATTGTGACCCTGGAGAGCACAGCTCTCCTACCTAGTAGCTCTGTGACCTTGGACAAGTGATTCCACCTCTTTCCTCATCATCTTCATCCATAAGACATGGAGAAGTGCAGGGGGTGACGCGGATTAACTGAGCTAAGGCATGTGTATTGTTCGGTAAATGTTAGTTGTTTTTATTGTGAGCTCTGCCTTCTAGCTATACTCATCTTCGTGTTAGTTAGAACCCGAGGAAGCCTACAAATGCTGCCAGAAGGAATATGGAGAGGATAATTCATAGAACAAGAAACTATAATATTCTGCCAATATTTTTCTTTTCAGAACTTGCCACTTGTCCAAATGCCCTGATTCTACCTTTTTTTCCTCCGGTTCCATACCCTCAGATGGTTCCAGTGAGTTGGAATTCTGGACAAGGTAGCTGGGATTCTGCTGGCTAAGATTTGGCTCTGAAATGTGCTTTTTGAGGGGTGTAACTGTGAATTTTGTGTAAATACTCCAAGTTAACTGTCATTCAGTTGAAACTTTTGCTAAGCAGTTGTTTTCCCATCTGGCTTTTTGTGGGACAGAAAATTAAAGAAGGCAGATTCTTTTACTCAAACACAACATTGCTGTACGTACCTAATCAATAGTGAACTGAAAGCACCCCCCGCCAACCCCCACCGATCTTTAGAATTTGTTTTCTTTGGTGTGTCTCATTCATACCAATGAAAAACAGTTCATGGCAGATATCGCCTAGGCATAGAATTAGGTTCTTGTTAATGTGAAGAATTAGGTTCTTCATCAATGGCAAAAATAGAATTGAGAGGCTATATGAAGTGCTTATAGACTCTGATTTATTCTTAGTTTTTAGCCTCATAATGTTTCTGTTGAGACCAGTTGACAGAGTGGGAGGCTCAGCACGGAATGGTAAATTCTGAAATGCAGGTAATTCACAAATTACGTTACATGTGTTTTAGCATGAAGTCAGCTGTATAGTCAGGGATGATCTCTGTCTTCTCCCCCATGCACCCCCCACCCCCACCCCAATCTTTTCCTCTCCTCACATCGGCAGCCATCCCCTCCTGGCTAAGCCCAGAAGGAAAACTGGATGGCAATGGAGGATACCATCCAGGAGATTATGATACCCAGGTTCTAGGTCCAGTTCCAGTTACTACTGACTGGTTGTCATCCCTCTGGGTCTCAACTTCCTTATATATAAAGTAGGAGATTGGGGCCAAGGCACCTGGGTCTAAATGAACTCCCAATT
Organism: Puma concolor; assembly: GCF_028749965.1. Taxonomy (NCBI): domain Eukaryota; kingdom Metazoa; phylum Chordata; class Mammalia; order Carnivora; family Felidae; genus Puma; species Puma concolor. The sequence continues at coordinate 42,800,826 of NC_141684.1, forward strand.
TTCATTACTCTGTGGATCCCACCTCTGCCAGCTTGGGGCCTGGCGGGTCTCTGCAGCTGGTCACTTGGATAATCCCCAAAGCACATAACTGCATGCAGGAGAGCTGAGAATGGACTGTAATCACAGCAGAGGCCAGCCACTCAAATAGACGCTGGGGCCTTTGGCTGCTTCCCGGAGCCACCAGCCAACCAAGAGATGAAGCTGGCTGGAAAAGCAAATGGATGTGTTGGAAAGGCCAGTGTCATCTCCAAACACAGCATCTGGGAAATGCCCATGTCCCCAGAAAGAGGTCACTGAAACCCTTCAGCTGGTGGTGCAGTGCAAAGAGTCAGGCAAACCAGGTTTTGAATCCTGACTTTGCCACTTACAAGAGCTGCATGACCTTGGGCAAGCTCTCTGGCCAAGTGTCGTTTTTCTCCATAGAATGGGGTGGCAATGTATCTACCTTGCAGAACTGTAGTGGGATTGAGGTACTGCAGAGGCCAAACAATACCTACTGAGTGTAGGTACTCAGAGGTACTTAGTAAATGTGGTAGTGGTTGTTATTGTTATTATTAACCCTGTGCCCTTTATTCACAGGAGTCTCTGGGGTGGGGATGGGGGAATGGGGCCGCGGTGTTTGGCTCAGGGCTCCTCTCCATGGCTGGGAGACACGGGCTCCATGCCCAGGCCCAGCAGTGCCAGGGAGCCTGGTACAGAGATGCTGCTGATTGGGGCGCTGATTAAATTCCCTGATAGAGGAGCCTCAGCATCCTGGCCGACAGTGCTGCCAGCAGCATTTAGCACAATCTGCTTGGACCCCTAATTAAGTTATTTTTCAGAACTGCCCTTTTCAAGGTCTTGTCCCTTTTCGTCACCTCTCTCTGGCCCCTTCTCTGTGGGTCCCTGCCAGAGAAGGGAAATAAAGCGGTGTGGGGCTTTCCTCCCTCTGTCCTCCAGAGAGAGGGTGACAGGACGCAGGAAGAGGAAGTTTTCAGGGCAGAGTACGCGGCTGACACAAGCCCTGGCCACTCAAAGTGGCCGCAGCCCCATCCTAGAGGCTAAAGTCTCCGTGGGCACCTGGCCCATCCCTGTTTTCCTTCAAAGCTGGGTTCCCAACTCAAACCTGCCTCCTTCTCCATCCTGTATCCCGACAGCTCGCCATCGTGGGAAGCGCGATTAAGTGGCACTTAGTGTATCTTTCCATCTTCTTGTGTGCGCCTCATAAAAATAAAATACAACAAAATAAAAGGAGCCCGGGATGGAACTGTTGTTATTTTTTAAAAGGGGAGAAGGGGGTCACATGACTGCGAGTAACCGGTTCGGCGAAGTGGCTGCAAGTCGGAGTTTGCTGCAGAGCCGCCCCCTCCCGGCGGGGGCGCTGACGTCACGGAAAAGCCCCGGCGCGGACCGGCCGGCGCGCTATAAACGGCGGGGCCGCGGCGGCTGCGGGCGGCGGCACGGACGGCGGGCACAGCGCGAGCACCCCGCGCTCGGCGGCCCGGGATCGCAGCGCGCCCCCACGCAGCACACACGGACCCGCGGGCGCCCACGCGGCCGAGCAGAGTAAGCGGGCGGTTTGGGGCGGGGGTCCTCCTGAAGCCGGGCGGGGCGGGGGGCGGGCGGACACGAGGTGGGCGTTCCCAGCCCGCAGAACTTTCTAACTTGAGAGAAGAGCCCCTGAAACTTGAGGTCTGCGCCGTGGTTTTCCGGTCGGGGGCAGAGTTTAAGGTGCTGAAGATGCTATTTGTCGTTAGCAGGTTCCTTAGTTCGGCTCGGTAGGAGCGTGATCTCCTCCTACAGACCCTGTGGTCAGAGGGCAGCCCTGACTGATACGTCATGCTTTTGTTGTTTGAATGCAAGTCAGCCAACTGAGGCTGTGCTTGTAAGATCGAAAAACCGGCCAGTCATCCCCGTTAGTGGCCGGCTCTCACGAATGATCTTGCTGATGAAAATGAGACGGCTTCTACTTTATCTCAAGTAGCCTTCGGGAACAGACCTTCGTGCAAGGGGAGGGAGTCTTGCGAAGGGAAAGTTGTGGCAAAGTTGTTGAATGTCATTTTGGGAGAGTCCTTGGCCTTCTGATTTTCTTCAAGAAGGTGGAAATCTGCGTTGAATTTTAAAACTCTTGGAGTGAATGTGGTTTCAGAAGAGGGAAGCATTTTCTTTGCAAATGGGATAGGTCTGAACGTGAGTAGGTCCTTAACCTGCGAGAACAACAGGGCTTGGGGCTGGGTTTTTTTAAACATGATGTCTGTGGGCAAGAGGGCAGAGCTGAGGCATAAACCTCAAACAGAAATTCTTTTTTTTTTTTTTTTTTTTTTTTGCCCCCAAATAATAGCTTATTCAAGCAGCTGGAGAGCATCAGGGCGACTTTACTAAACATGGAAGTTCCAATAAGTGCTTGTCCAGTCCAGCCAGAGGAGTGATGTCATTGCCACGTGTTTCCCACCCAGGCACAAAAGCCCGCTGGACGCTGGTGCAATTAAGAGCCATGTTTAGACAAGAGCAGCTAACCTGGCCAGCTGGTCCCCAGCTCCATTAACTTGTTGCTTTTCCAGCCATCTCTGAAGGCTGTTAGTTTCTTCTGGCTGCCTCTGTGTCAGTGCTGAGTGAGGGGTCCCAAGGCTTCCTTGAGGATGGAGGAAGCCCGAGGGCAGTGGGTGATGTTGATGGTACTTTTTTCTTTTTGCAAATGACAGTCCTCCTGAGGAGCCTGTTACGAAGTGTATGCGAGCGTGTGTGTCCAGTTGAAAGCCTCTTGGGTTTGGGGACTGTTCCCTTGGGGTTCCTCGTGTCAGGGTTACCGGGTCTCACCCCATCTGATCAAATATCACTGATGACTGACTGTGTGGTTGAGCCCCCGAGCTCTCGCTCCTGCTTATGATGCTTACATCTTGGCTGCTTTGCTCTCCAGGACCCAGCGATGACTCTGAACAATGTCACCATGCGCCAGGGCACCGTGGCCATGCAGCCGCAGCAGCAGCGCTGGAGCATCCCAGCGGATGGCAGGCATCTGATGGTTCAGAAGGAGCCCCACCAGTACGGCCAGCGCAGCCGTCACTCAGCTGCCCCGGAGGACCACTGCCGCCAGAGCTGGTCTTCCGACTCCACAGACTCAGTCATCTCCTCCGAGTCGGGGAACACCTACTATCGGGTGGTGCTCATAGGGGAGCAGGGGGTGGGCAAGTCCACTCTGGCCAACATCTTTGCAGGTGTGCATGACAGCATGGACAGCGACTGCGAGGTGCTGGGAGGTAGGTGGCCCAACCCCAGTGGGCGTCTTTCCGTTAGCGGTGGTCCAGTCGGAAAGAGCGAGTGGGTGCGCCATTTATCTGCAGAGTTGGGAGTGGTGATTATGCATTCCTGGCACTGGCTGGGCAAGCTGAGTCCCTAGAACAGCCCGCTGGCATGGGTCCTCAGGACAAGAGAATGAAGATTCATCCTGTTCCAGATGGAACCTGGGCCAGAAAGGGGATTTCTTAGATTCCAGCTCCACAGGGACTGGGGGTAGAGTGGTTAAAGAGGGCAGAGTCAGAGGGTCAGGATCCCACCTCTGTTTTTTGCCAGCGCTAACCTGGATTTTTCAAGAGCTCAGTGCAGGCATAGCTTTTCCCCATGATTATACCTAATACCAACCCGATTTGAAAAAGTATTAGGATGGATTCATCAGTTTCTACCGTTATTAGAGTCTTTCAAGGTTGTAAAATAGTTTAAAATAGCACAATGTCAAAAAAAATTTTTTTTGAGTATAACAATGGTGATACATATGTTTGTGTGTGTGATACATATGTTTGCAAGACGATTTTCCGTGTATAATCTCATTGAAAATATTCAAGACCTGCCTATTTCCAAAACTGATTTGAGGTGACATAGTCGCAAAAATGCATGTGTTCCTTGAATACACGTAAAGCATAGCGCTGCATTCTGGGAAGTAGTATGAGGATCCCAACTGTCAGTGGTATTCATGCAGTGTTTCTCAGCCACAGCTTCCCTCGTAGCATACCTGACAAGGGGAGCTGGATGTCCTTATTTGCAGCTATAGAAACGAAGGAAGAACCTTCTAGTGCTTGCCCAAGTGGCACGACGTGTCTGTGCTCTCAGTTGCAACTCACAGCTGAATCACAGACCCCTAGGGTAGGAAGATGCCTTCGTGAGGAGTCAGTTCTGCCCTCCGCTTGATGCACTGGAATGCTGCTCCTTCCTCACTACCACTGTGAGCCCATTTTGGCTAAATGTTTCCTCTCGATCGTCTCCAGTATCCGGGAGTTCACTGCTTACGAGGCAGCTCCTGAACTGGACTATAAATGATGACTCATTGATAGGACATTGATTTCTCTCCTCACTTCTGGAAGTCTCAGGGACTATAGCTAAACGAGAGTCAAGAGAAATAGTGACCTCAGTCTTACAAGGCTGGTTTTTCTCTTTCTCAGTAAGGGCTGGTGGTTGACTGTCGATATGGGAGAAAGGGAGAGAGGAACTACTGTCTAGAAAGCACATTTGCAATGGGAGAGGTGCTTTGTTGGGCGTCTTATATTTGATCCCTTTTATTTTGGTACTCACAAAATTCCTGTACTCATATGAGTAAACTGAGTCTACAGAATACCACGTGGCTTACCTAGAATCAGTGGGATAGTTGGAATGAGAACTCAGGATTTTAGAATCTTAGTTCGGTGTTACTCTTACAGTGCCATTGACAGGGTACCTGTGATGTGCCAGGCACTATGCTAAGTACTTCTCATAAGTTTTTTCTGATAATGCAAAAATTGAACCAATTTGGTATTAATATCCCTATTTTACAGGTGAAGAAATGGAGGCTTATGACATCAAGTAACTTTCCCAGAGTGATAAAGCTAGTCCACGGTATGGCCACGAGTCAGACCTAGTTGTGTGCATTCATTGTACCCGGAAGCCCGTGGGCGTAGCATCTAAATACTCCTAGTGTCAGGCACGTGCCTGGCTCTGGGCTAGGCTCTGGGGTACCCAGTGGTAGTATATACCCTCGTAGGAAGGGGTGAAGTGTCAGTGGCTATAATTCAGAGCAGGGTAAAATTAGTGAATACCTTATGAAGTTAACAATAAAGTGTTTGGGGAGATTGACAGAAGGAAGAGATCAACCAGGAGTTTTGTTTGTTTTTTGAGGGAGGTCTTAAAAGAGCTTGGTGGCAGGCTTTCAAAAATGCTTGTCAGTTAGAGTGGAGAGGTACTTATCCGGAGGGTGGTACCCCTATAGGCATATGGTGCCGAGAAGACCGACTCATATCTGGAATTTGGGAAGACATGCTTCTATATTTGGGAAAACTCATTTTGCTTAATGGGGGAAAGGAGAGGGAGAATCCTTTCCTTACCTCCTTGAATAGAATCTTTGGCAAGAAACTCCTCAGGTGACCCATCCTATTTAATGTGTCCTATTTGAGTAACTTAATTTATACTGTCTAGGATTACATCTCTTATCCATAGGCAGCTGTTGGAATCACTACAGCTGGAAACTTGGAAGAAGGTTTTCCAAGTCGTGCCCTCACATTGTCCTTTTTTCAGCATTAACCATAAAAAAACCTCTCTACACAATACTCTCATCAGTATCTCTCCTAATAAAGATGGATGTTGTTACAGCTCTATTGCAATAATCTTATGACTCTCTGTATACATTTAATGCCATTCGTTCATTTATTCATCCATTCATTCATGCAATATTCATTGCTAAGTAGTTACTGAACATACACCATGGAACTTGGTGAGACACTGAGGGGGCGTGCCAGGAGTCCTAGGGCTCCCCACTAAAGATGCTTCCAGTATGTGCAATAGAGATCAGATGTGCACCAACTAAATCAAGATAGGATGTGATGAGTGGCTTGAAGAGGTAGAGGGACCGTGCTGTAGGAATTGAGAGGAGAAAAGATTACTTCTGGCTGTGGAAGTCAGTAAAGGATTCATAGAAGAGGTGGCCTCTGAGCTGGATCCTAAGGACGACTAGGATTTGGAAGCCCTGAGCTGGTGAGAAGGTACGGCACGTGCACACAGGAAGTATGGGAAGAGCACTGGACTTCAGTCTGGTGCCATGGGTTTGGAGCCCAGCTTTGACACGATGTAGCTGAGTGCTCCTGCACAAGGTGCTGACCCCCCCCCCCCAAACTCCTCACTAGGGAGATAGAGATGATGCCTACCTCATAGGGCACTGGAGGATTGACGGAGGTAGCATATAAGCATGTAGCGTAGTGCCTGGCACATAAGACGTACGGAATGAGTGTTAGAGCTGATTCTGAACCTACCGTTTCCTGTGCCTGGATTTATCTTCTCAAACTGGCACTTTTGTTGCTTGTGGTCCCCATCCACTCCGGCCCCTCTTGGCTAGGGCCCCGTGAGACGTGCAGAGGAAACGTGCCACGAGAGGAGAGGACGGTGTTCCTAGAGTGGGCTTCCCTTCCTGGGCTATGGAAGCTGAAAGCAGTTGAGAGTTTGGGGGAGAGGGATGTTGGAGCCTCCAAGCCTTTGAGAGGCTGCAGGAGCCCATTCTAGTGTGGGAGAGAACTCCTGTGCAGCTTCCACACAGCATGCGAGCCAATCTTGGACAGAAGGGTCTCTGAGCACAGTGAGGGTCAAGTTAAAGACACATTAAGGTGTACTAGTCCAGGGAGAATAGCTCCTGTCACCCAACCAGGTGACATCCATCCCACCCCTCAGGATGATCTCTCTCATTCCAGAGTGTGCGTGTTCACCCCCAGCTTTTACTGAGAGCACTGGAGAAGTGAGGGCTTCTCCAGACCCACGATACTGAAAAGCTCTATAAGCCAGTAGGCCTTGACCCTTTCTCCACACCCCTTAACCAGGGCAAATTTCAAAGGACTTTTCTAGAATATCATGTTCTTTTATTTCTCCTCTCTTCACCTGATTAGCTCTTGAGAAAGCTAAAAGGTGAGTGACAAAGGGGAGGAAGAGAAACTAGAACTTTGGTTGCAGGCAGGCCCTCTCCTGGTTAGCAGAGGGCCATGAAGCAGGATACTTTGTGTGTCTGAAGAATCCGTGGGGAGTCGGGGGGAGTAGTCAGAGGCTATATATAAACCTGGATGTGGGGGCACCTGGGTGGCTCAGTTGGTTAAGCGTCCTACTCATGATTTTGGCTCAGGTCAGGATCTCAGGGTTGTGAGATTGAGACTTGCATTGGGCTCTTAGCCTCCTTAAGATTCTCTCTCTGTCTCTGTCTCTCTCTCTCTCTCTCTCATTCTCTCTCTCTCCCCCCCTCCCCACTCGTGTGTGTCCCCCCCTCCCCCGCCCCACTGGCAAATAAAAATAAACTAGGTGTGGGGCATATGCAGTGAAGCAGGGCAGAGATATATTGTTTTAGGATTTGCAGCATAATGATTTTCAGGCAGGGCTAAGTCCAGGAATCTTCCAGAATGTCAAAGCAGTTAGGCGTCTACTTTTTAAGGTATAATCCCCATTTTCTCTAGGCTAATGTTCAGACATCTCTTAAACCAAGGGGAAGCGTGAGTTTGCTTTTCCCCCCTAGCTATTGGAACGTAGTAGGTTTCTACTTGAACTGCTGGGGACTCAGTCCCTTGTACCTGCTTCTGGATGATGAGTGGTGGGCTGAGGGCAGAGAAAGTGCTGTTTTGGATTTTTTGAGAACAGGGAAGGCTTTTAGAGAAAAGAGAAAAACTCCGAGGTAGTAAGGGGCAGTCAGCCAGCCCCCCTTTTGTGCTGCTCAGGCTCTGATCATTTCCATTTGGTTGTAAAATTTGCCTGTTGAGTCAGGAGACCCTACTCTGCAGAAATCCAGATTGTGCGTCCCACTGTGATCCCATTCATGCTGCACATTGTGGATGGCAGACAGGATGGGGATAACAGACTTAATCCCCCAGTGGGACACCATTACCATTGATTAGAATGACACCTTATGGAGGCACGGAAATTGACAGAAAGAGCCTTTTCATTTGTCCACGTTTTCCTTCCTTTGCCCCTGCTGATTCCATTTCCTAGATGAAGAAACATTTAAACTGGGAGCATTGCTTTTTATAAATCCCTTGTTACTATAAAACAAGAGATGCCTTGGTTTCTCCAATATAGTGTTTTTAAGCTAGGATTTACCTATGGTAGGAAACACCAACTATGGCAAGAACCGGCTTCCTCCATCAGAGCGAGTGATGACAACAGCTAATATTTATTGCATTTCTACCCTGTGCCCATGCCTAGCCTATGTAATTGCCCCAAGGCATGAATACTGTTATCAGTCCCATTTCACAGATGAAGAAACTGAGGCCCAGAGCACTTCAGTAAATGGTCCAGAGCCACATAGTTAATAAGAGATGGCATTCAGATTCTAATTCAGGTTTGCTTGTGCTTATATCCCCAGTGCTATAGTTATCATTCATTCATTCATTCGATAAGTGTTGGTTGCCCACCTGCAGTATGCTAAGCACTGCGCTGGGTTCCGGGGGACATAGTAGCAGATCTCTGCCGTAATATTCGGGGGCCGAGAGGGACAGAAAAGAATAAAATAGGTGAATAAAATAGGTTAAGTGGATTGCATGTGGGGTACTTACAAGTACGACGAAGAAAAATGAAAATGGAAAGGAGTAAGCAATACTGGTAGGGGAGATGTGTTGCAATTTTAAGTAGCTGGTGAGGGAACACTTCCCCTGGAAAGAGGTGAGGGCACACACCTGTTGGATATCCCAGGGAACAGGTTTCAGGCAAAAGGAGCAGCAAGAAAAATGGTAAAAAAGAAAAAAAATCATTACGAAAATAGTAATTCTCAAATGATGAAACTCGAAACAGGAAACCTCATTGTGGAAACAGTGGGGATGGGCTCATGTGCATGGAGTTGATGGGAATCCCTCTTGCAAAATCCCAGTTAACTCAGCCAACTCTCCCCCTTGCCTCCCCCACCCCGCCCCCGCCAACTGGTTTCTCTGGGCTGGAGCTGCTCTGGCGCATGGTACTGCTCACCCTTCACCTACACTCAGTCTGGGCTCAAGTGTAGGGAGGAGAGTTTCCATTACCAAGGAGGCCTGGAGGCTGTCCTTCTGCTGACTTGAGATGGAAGAATAAGCCTGTTTATTCCTAGGGAGCTGAATGTTTTTTTAAAGGAAGAAAACTTCAGCCAAAACAGGGTCGCAAGATTTTTTTCTTGCATGTTTCAAAACAGGAAAAATGTCTCTGAGCTTAGAGCTCCTGAAATTGCCAGTAAGCACCCTACTGAAAGGTACAGGGGATTTCCATGTAAGGCTTATGAATGAGGCTTAGAGTTCCACTGGGCAGTTAGTGTTCTCTCATGGCATCATCCAATGAATCAGAGTCAAAAGCTCTCAGTGAGTTTATCCTTATAAATGGTTTTTCTATATAAAAGGTCCAGGAATGATGAAAACAAAAGCTTTTCATTTCAAGTGGTTTTTGGTGACACATGCAGAAGACATAGGGGTTCTGCTTAGGACGTAGTGGAAGGATATACGTAGAATGTTGTTAAAGGTGATTAAAAAGTAGTAATTTGCCTTTGTGAATATCTGTATATTTGCATAATTGATTGCATATTTAGTAAGCTAATTTTCTAGTGTAATTTTCTACGTGACGCTTACGGAAAAGCGTTGCCTAATTTCCTGACTCCAGTGTCACTGTTCTTGCTTTTCTAGAAGATACATACGAACGAACCCTGATTGTTGACGGGGAAAGTGCAACGATTATACTCCTGGACATGTGGGAAAACAAGGTATGCAGAGCTCACAGCTCTCTGTAAATTCTGTCAAGGCTTGCCTTCCAACAGGCTGTCTGATGCAAGGGTGACCTTGTCCTTTTTAGTGTTCTAGGTGAGGTGGGCTCATTTTCTTGATTAAAAGCTTTCTTTTTCTGAAGTAAGAGGCTGTTCTAAGGAACAGGTCATTCGCAAATGAGCTCTGAATATTAAGCAAGTGACAGTGATTTGCCCTCAGTTCAATTAAAAAAAATACAAAAACATATATCCGCTTTAGGGCAAGTGCCAAATATGGATGATAATTTAAAGCTATATATAAAACCAGATTATGTAGAGTTGACAATCTTAATACTAGTCTTCAACATGTGCTTTTTAAAGATTTTGGGCTCCTGAGCATATTTGCTAGACCTTCTGTTTACTGAGAGGTCTCCTGTTCTCACAGAAGGACTCTAAATTTCATCACTTGGGAAAGGCAAAAGGGAATTTTTGGAAGTCAGAAAAGGCTCATTTTTGGTAGATTGGATAAAAATTGGAAATGTGGTTTGGCAGAGTCATTGTATAATTTATCAACTCAAGCTGTAGGAGGAATTGGACAGTAAAAACTTTTTGGCAGAAATACCCGATGGGCTAGCTTATAGCCACCAGACATGGTACAGGCATGGGAGGCATGCATGTGGGGAGCTGGAATATGTTTCCTTTCTTCCTCATATCAGCAAGGGTACATAGGATACATGTACTGTTTCCCCCGATGCTTCATTTACCAGACCAGCCTGAGCTCAGGGAGGTTCTCCTTTTACCAGGGAGAGAATGAATGGCTCCAAGATCACTGCATGCAGGTCGGGGATGCCTACTTGATTGTCTACTCCATCACGGACCGAGCCAGCTTTGAGAAGGCATCTGAGCTGCGAATCCAGCTCCGCCGGGCTCGGCAGACAGAGGACATTCCTATAATTTTGGTCGGCAACAAAAGTGACCTGGTGCGGTGCCGGGAGGTGTCTGTATCAGGTAAGGGGAGCAGTGCCAGTGTCATAGAAACCGTCGCTGGGTCACCTGGTTTTCTTCAGATAGGTGCTCTTTTCTTCCTTCATGAAGCCGGAACCAGGGACTCATTAAAATGCTCCCTGGAGTTTTGTGTCTAAGATTCCTGCATTCCCAGCAGATTGTCTCTGTTCTGGTTGTTGCTCCCTGATCCATCTGGTCGACTTGCAGGATTCCACTTTCCCCTTCCTGCAATTCCTTTAGGGAAAAGATCGTGCTCAGGGACTTACTGGCACTCCCCAGCCTTTATTCCTTGTCCTTTTCTATTCTCCTGGGAGCTCTCAAGAGTTCAGGGAAATAAAAGTAGTCTCTTTATGCAAGAAAGATGAAAACTCCAAGAGTTTCAGTGAGAATAAGGATTCTACTCTGGCTGCCTCTGGTTCCTGGAGACCCTAGAAACTCCTTCCTGTCCCCTGCCTTTTGCTTCCTAAATTTCAGTTAAGGCATCAGCCTGATGGTGTCACATTTACTTTTTCATGCCTAGTTCAGAGATACTGCCTATTTGCTTTCGGGGCCTTTGAGATTTTTTTGGCCTACTATAGATTTGGTTCCTGGTACCATGGTAAAAAATAAAATACTGCATTGCTAGGCCCCATTCAGGAGGAAAGAAACCTGTTGAAGACTTAAGTCCTACAACTAGTTTGGGAATGTCTTACTCTTAGGAAAGGACTGTCTATAGTAATCTTTTTTTTTTTTTTTTTTTTTTCCCTAACCAAAACTTGGATACATGGCCGTTGAACACAGTGGAACATTTGACATTGAGGCTGCTCCAGAAAGCCTGTTTGTATAGTTTGCTGTCACTGTATTGTACATGTGTGAAATCATCAAAAAGTTTTTCAAGGTACCTCATCAGAGCTTTAAAATTGTTTTCTAAGAGAGGAAAGTCAGATAGTAGGATTTTTTTCCAATTCAGGAAACTCAGTTAGGAGAAAGAGTTAAGAATCTGAGCTTGAGGAAGAAGCAGGCTTGGCTTTACCCCTGCCACTTACAGGCTATGTGAACGCCTTCACGTTTTTAAAAGACCACCCCCCCACCTCAGTTCCTTCATCCATCTGAAAGGGATAGTGTATTTTTCAAGATTGTTTTGAACATTAAAAAAATGTTTATAAAAAAGTATTTAACTCAGTTCCTGGCACATAGTAAGTACAATAAATTAAGGCTGTGGTTTTTATTGTTATAATTAATGTTACCGTATTTGACGAAATTGGACCTTTGCATAGTGAATTTATGATGGGCCAGATCTAAAGTCCGTCTCTCCTGCTTCCTGTGACTCTGCCTCTTTCTGTGCTCTGGGAGTGGCCTCCTATATCCATCACATGTGTGACTGACCTAGAGTTACCTGGAGACAGCTTGAGGTCAAGAATCGTCCGCTTGGCTGTGTGCTGTGTAGCTCCTCTGACTTTCTTCTCCCCTCCTTTTCTTTCCAGAAGGGAGAGCGTGTGCTGTGGTGTTCGACTGCAAGTTCATTGAGACCTCCGCAGCTGTCCAGCACAATGTGAAGGAGCTGTTTGAGGGCATCGTGCGGCAGGTCCGCCTTCGGCGCGACAGCAAGGAGAAGAATGAGCGGCGGCTGGCCTACCAGAAAAGGAGGGAAAGCATCCCCAGGAAAGCCAGGCGCTTCTGGGGCAAGATCGTGGCCAAAAACAACAAGAATATGGCCTTCAAGCTCAAGTCCAAATCCTGCCATGACCTCTCTGTGCTCTAGGCACCCAGAGTCGCCCAGATGTCCCCCTGATGGATGTCATCGAACACCATTGGGACTGATAATCTATATTAGATTGGATCCTTAAGTATTATTACATATGGCTTCTCCCATTGTAGCTGGGAATTAATGTGTTAGCCTTAAGGGCAACATAATGCATGGGAAATGAAAGATCTTTGTAAAATCAGTATTTATTTACAGGAAAAAGCCTGACCTGGCTACTTGAACACCCAAGACTCATTAGAGGACATGTTTGGTGTTCACTTGTGTTCCTCTCTCCTTTGGATAGTAGAGAATTGAAGCCTACAAAAGAATGCTCAGAACGAGAACTTTTCATCATTAAAATTTCACCCAGTGTTCTGATACATGAATTTGAGGCCATTAGGTCATACACAAATGTAGGAAAGCCTTTAAGGGATTTATTCAAAGGAGGGAGAACTTCTTTCTCTGTACCTTGTATTCATGGAGCTAGAATTATAGAACCGGGCTCATCATAATCATGACCATCATGGCTCCATCAAGCTGTGAAATGAAATGGTGCACCTTGCTGGAAGCTAAAGCTTAGTGAACAATTTTTGTTCAGCGCCCACAGTCGGGGATCCAGAAATTTGTAGAATTGGGAACTGATACAGATACTACTTATGGGATCAAAAAGTCATGTCTTTGCTTCTGTGTCTTGTAATTTTTTGTTTAGGGGAAAATTATTTTAATCGTTCTACTCAGTCAAACCACCTTTTATGTTTCATTGTTTTTAAAGTCATGGGGCCATCATGAAAATATTTTAAAAATTTGAATTATTGATAACCTGGAGTGCAAAATGCCAAATTTTGAAATATGATCAAAGGTCTGAATTTTTATAAAACACAAAACATAAATACTTCCAGTACTTTGGGTTGACCATTGTATGCCACAGCTCTGCTCTATTTATTGTTATTTTGCAAAATAATAACCATTTTAACATTTGATAAAGCATATTTATGAGCATATTTCTTAATAGGAAAAATGTCCATTTTATTACCATTTTCTACCTTTTTCAGAATATGCAAGTTTTTACCTATGTGTCTTATAATAAAAGAAATAAAATCTTTGGGAAAAAAAGACATTCTTCAAAGTTGTTTTTAATCTTTATTTATTTTTGAGAGAGAGAGAGAGCAAGCCGGGGAGGAACAGAGAGAGAGGGAGACACAGAATCTGAAGCAGGCTCCAGGCTCTGAGCTGTCAGTACAGAGCCCAACACGGGGCTCGAACTTGCGAACCGTGAGATCATGACCTGAGCTGAAGTTGGGCGCCCAACCAACTGAGCCACCCAGGCATCCCCAAAAAAGGCATTCTTAAATGTTTTTCCTCCCCAAATAAGACAATTATGACTCTTTCCATATAGCATTTAGGGCAAGCACCCTCTAAAGAAACATGCTTGTTATTTTATTTCTTCTTTTCTTTGGTGATAGCCCAGTTGTTATTTGTTTCAGAGTATCCTTGACACCTCTCCTTTGGAGTCATGATTCATAATGATGCAAAGTTAGTTTTGGCTAATACAGTTGCGAAGTATTTGGGTTCCTTTAGATGTTAAGTTCTAGTAAAAGCCAGATTGATCTTTTACTTTGGCAAATTCCTGACTGAACAGATGTGCCCTTGCTCCCTGAAGGCTCATGGTCCTAAGCTAGACTAAAGCATTAGAGGAAATTATAAAGGATTATGGGTCCAAAAAAAAAGGAAACTGATGATTTTCAGCCTGGATCCAGCTAGGCAAGGCTTTAACCAAATTCTCCTCTGTGTCATTAATATGGTTTGACCTTCCTTCGTGGCATCTATCCAGTGGTGGTGTATGACCCCTGGCTGGAATGGAACCACCTGGTGTCCCCCTTTCACATCTCTGGCCCCCTACATGCACCCTCTTTTACTCCCCCTCCCCGTGTTTCTGAGTTTGCAATCAGACACACACTAATAGCAACAATCATGGGACCTCAATATTGCCGAAAGCAACAGCCTTATAATTCAGTGCTGCTGGCCCGTTCTCCTTTTTCCAAATTGAGCACAAACGTTCCCGTCTCTGTGTGCTTTGCCTCTTTGAAATGCTCAAGGAAGCAGTACAGGGAGGTGATAAGAGAGAAGATTCTGGTTTCCCAGGCCTTTTAATATCAATGCCATTTAACATCAGTGTGTCTTTGGAGTAAAGGCGAAACGTTTGCAACCATCACTTTTCCCATCTGTAAGATGGGGTTGCTAACTAATACCTACCTTATAAGGTTTGAGATGAACATCTTTTAATCTGCCATACCACGAAGAGCTCGAGAGATGCCAGTCTTCATTGTCATACACCTTCCATTCTGCGTAAATCAGTTTTATAGGTTTACCTTCCCCCAAACAGAATGGAAACTCCTTAAAATCAGGGACCACTACTTCTTTTCCTTTTTTAGCCCTATACTCCTCAGTACAGTGTTTTGTTTATATTGGGCTTTTTTTTTAAGTGTTTATTTTTGAGAGAGAGTGCGCAAGTGGGCGAGGGTCAGAGAGAGAGGGAGACACAGAATCCGAAGCAGCTCCAGGCTCTGAGCTGTCAGCACAGAGCCCAACGCAGGTCTCAAACTCACGAACCACGAGATCGTGACCTGAGCTGAAGTCGGCCACTTAACCGACTGAGCCACCCAGGCGCCCCTATATTGGGCTTTTATAATGTTGTTTCTTCTTCTCCTTCTCCTACTTCCTCTTCTTTTGATGTAGGTTTCATGCCCAGTGCACAGCCCAATGTGGGACTTGAACTCACGACCGTGTGATCAAGACCTGAGCTGAGATCAAGAGTTGGATGTTTAACTGAGCCACCCCGACACCCCTCTAGTGTTTCTTCTTGAATAACTCTTCCCCGTGGCCCCATGAGGTTGAAAGGCCGTTTTACAGCAAACAAGTTCAGAGGGATAAGTGACCTGTCCCCGTTTGTTCAGATGTTCAATATCTGAACTAGGAGTGGAGGCCAGATGTGACTCAGAGTCATTTGCTTCTTTTGGTATCCCAAACTGTTTCCTATAGACACAGCTCTTTTCATCCCCAGGAACCACCGCACTCCCCACACATGACACCCCCCCCCCACCTCATGCCCCACCACCATCCACAACCCACACATCCCACACACACTTCACACGATATCACACCCCCTACCACACACTATGCACCATACACACATTCCACATGCCCCACACCCACCCTCACACCCCATACCACGTACACACCACACACTCCATATCACACGCCCCTCCGCACAGAACACACGTAAACATCTACATAAAACAAATACAGCAGGTATATCCCACACCACACACGCCGCATCCCCATATGCAACACCACACACGCGCTCCCGCACCCCGTGTATACATACACATTCTTCATTTACATTATTGTCTGTTGTCCTAGATTCAACCGTCCTACTCACTTATTTCAGACCTTCCCAGCCAAATGGCCAACAGCTGCCAAGACTCTCAAGCTTAAGAGCGTGTTCGGGATTGTCACACTGGGGCTCCCTTCGGGCCAGGGCCAGACGATGCGGGTGCATTCCTGTCTGAGAGGCTTTTTGGTTAAGAGCTACAGCCCTGGAGCCAGCCAGACCTGGGTTTCACTCTGGTTTCGTCACGTGGATGTGTGACCAAGAGGAAGTCCCTTCTCCTCTCAGCCCTGGTTTTCCCATCTGTGACATGGGAAAAACCGTGACACCTACTTCACAGGGTTGCAGTGAGGATGGTGTGAGGCCTGCAAAAGTGATCAGCCCTAGGGGACTCTGAGGACTTCTTACTAAGGCAGCATTTACACCTTTGTTCCTGCATGCATCCTTCAGACGCTGTTGGGCACCCGGGCACCACTAGGTGCTGGGGATACAAGGATGGAGACATTGTCCTGGCCCTCAGAGCCCCTGAAAATAGTATATTTGCCTGTCCTAAGAAGCCAGGGAAGGTGGCATTGGAGATAGGAAGAAACTGAAAAAGCCAGGATGATACCTGGGAAGGGCTGGATTTACTGCCGTTAGACAAAATTCAAATGAAGGACAAAAATTATCAGTAAAATGGTTGGATTCGATGTGGAAAAGTAAATTGGGCTATTTTTTAAAATTCCATTTTGGGGAAGTGGGAATGTTGGGGACACTTGTTTTGTAAGCATTCTGCATTTTTGCTCACTAACACATGAACTATTCAATACAGGGAGAGAGAGATGATTATGAGTTCACTTGATGAATGTGAGCTAATTGTAAGGAGCTCCTGTTGTGCAAGGGGCTGTGGAGAAGACAGTGTGAGAAAGCAGTTGTGCCTTTAAGAAGCTTGTGATAGAGCTGTGACATATTGGTGGGATGTGGGCACGGTGGTGAATGAGGACAATGGCACAAAAACCTAGAATGATGGAGAAGATAAGATGGGCCAGCAGAGACAAGTGAAGTAAGGCAGTTGGAGCTTGGGTGGGGGAGAGAATTCCTTGGTTGGTTGGTGCAATCATGAATGTCTTCCTGGAGGAAGTGGCATTGAGCTTGATCATGAAGACTACTGAAGATTTCCACAGGTGAGATGGGCTGAGGAAAAGAAAAAGGGAGAGGTTGGTTTATGTAAAGAAAACAGTATATAGTTTGAGCAAGGGCAGAGAGGCAGAAGAGAGAAAATTCTGTTTAGAAAAATGAGAGAAATTCAATGTGGCGAGGAACATTCTAGATGGTTAAGTGAAGTGTCTGAAGCCTGGAGTCAGAAGTAGTTTTAAATTCTCACTTGCTGGGTGTATTGGGTTGAATTGTGTTCTCTCCAAATTCATATGCACCTCAAAATGTGACCTTATTTGGAAGTAGGTCCTTGTAGATGTAATTAGCTAAGGATCTCAAGATGAAATCATTCTGGAGTTAGGGTGGATCCTAAACCTGATGAGTGGTGTCTTCATAAGACAAAGGAGGGAGAGATAGAAAGAGATCTGGACACAGAAGAGACACACAAGGGAGAAAGGCCTTGTGAAGATGGGGCCAGAGACTGGAGTGATACAGCTGTAAGCCAACGAATGCCAAGGAACATCCGGACCCACCAGGAGCTGCAAAGGGAAGGAAGGGTCTCCCCTAATGTTTTCCAAGGGAGTATGGCCCTGCCGACACCATGATTTTAGATTTTTAGCCTCCAGAACTGCAGGAGAATACATTTCTGTTATTTTAAGCCACCACATTTATGGTAAGCTCACAGTCCTAGGAAATGAAATACTTTGGGTTATTTAGGGCAACTTACTTAGCATCTATAAGCCTCAATTTCTTCATTGGGAAAACAAGGGTGAAGGATTATTGTGAGGATTAAATGTAAAGCGCTTATTGTCTGTCTAGGAGGTGGAAAGTGCGCGGTCTGCAAGAGAAGATAGACAGCCGTTGTAGAATATGGTGGTCTCCAGCCTGAGAAGTTTCCACCTGGTTCAGAAGGCAACGCTGGAGCTTGAATGTTTCCAAATAAGGATGCGACAGGCCAAGTGGCGCTGCTTCAGCGCATGGCTCAGGAGGGCTGACTGGCAGGAGCCACTGCCAGGAGATCAAGGAGGAAGCCACCAGAACACCTAGCCTGGTGTGCCCAGTTCGCGCGCTGCAGACGGAGGGAGGGAGTTGTCCATTGGGAGAAACAGCGCCTCAAGAGAGTCTGAGGATGGGCGTACAGAGCCTGTATCTGTATCTGGCCCCGTTCAGGTTTGGTACAAGGAGCGCTCACGAAGCAACGGGCCCGGCACCTTACAACAGCAGATAGCAGAGCAAATGGGGGGTGGGGTGGGGGCGGGGAAGGCAGCTGAGTGGGGGAGTCCTAAGGGTTAGCCGAGGCCCCCCCGTCACAAGATTGCACTGCAGCGAGGGCGCGGATTCTGACTTTGACTGCCTGGAAAACGGTCAAAAAATGAGAGACCCTAACCCGTCAGTCCTTGTCCAGCTTAACTTCTGGGGGAAATGAGGAAGTCAACACCGCACAGCTGCTTTTCTTGTGAAATGGCTAGGGAAACACGTATGCAAACAGGGACTTGAGGCTTTAGGCCAAAGAATGCTATTGGATGCTCAGGTGACTGCGTGGCTGTGCACGTGTGGGCACGCACGTGTGCATGCGAGTGTGCATGTATATGTGTGTGTATGTTGGGGAGGGGCACGGCGGGGGGTGGGAAGAGATGCCTCACAGTTAAAGAAAAAGTAGAGGAACTTCAAGTATCAACCGGACTCTCATCTTGCTCTACTCTTCAGTATATGCCCCAAATGCCGCTGCGGTCAGTGGTCTTATTTATTTTAATGTCTTTCATGGAAATGAAGTATTCAAGAAGTGCACGTCTTTTCTAAAACTCAAGACAAGTTGCAATAAAGAAATTTTTGTTTCAATGTTTATTTCTGAGAGAGAGACAGAGCACAGGCGGGGGAGGGGCAGAGAGCGAAAGAGACACAGAATCCCAAGCAGGCTCCAGGCTCTGAGCTGTCAGCGCAGAGCCGGAAGCACGGTTCAATCTCACCAACCATGAGATCATGACCTGAGCTGAAGTCAGACACTTAATCGACTGAACCACCCTGGCGCCCCAAGACGAGTTGTAATTTAAGTTTGCTGGGATGGTGGTCAAGTAAGTCACGACAAAAATGTGCCTGTGTCTTCTGTTGTGCTGGAGTTTTTAACTGCTTGAATCAAAGTAGAGAAGCTCTCCTTTACTGTCAGGCTTTTAGAAAAATGGAAACATAGGGGGACTGAGAATTGCTCTTCCTGGTATCACTGGAGGCCCTAGGGCAGCTGTTTGGGAGAAATCTGGCTGCCTTGTGGGGAATTTGAAAGTTTTGGAAGGTGCTTTCTTGAAAGGTGTGTGAAATTTTACGTGCATATTCATACACACACATATACATACATGTATACATATATATGTGTTTATACATGTTTATACATGTATAAACATACCTACCTGTGCATATGTATGTGTTCAACACACACACATCCACGTTAACAGCAGCCTTGTTTAAAGACAGGGAGTTGATGTGGTCCAGACGGCAGATACTCTGAAATAAATATCTGATGAGGGAATTACAGCCTTTTGACGAGTGTTGGCAAAGGGTACCTTACCAGGAGCACCCCGAGACACAAAGCGAGCGCAAGTGTGCAAACATCAGAAAATGGGCAAGGCACAGGGTTGTGAGGAGTGCAACTCAAGCAGTCAGTCAACTTTTATTTGACAAACAACAACAAACGCCATCGGGTGTACTTGAAAGCAGTAATTTCTTTTTTTTTTGTCAACGTCAGGCTGGACAAGGCCATGAGGTAGGAGTGGAAATCTTATTTTAAAAAAAGCCAAAGGAAGTCGCCTTGCGATTCATCTATTTGATTAAAGATGGAACTGGTGGCCTGCCATGATGTGTTTCACTATTTGGAAACAGCAGTGTGAGGAGCTTGGGTTATCTGAGGAATGGTTGGGCAAAACCTTTCGGAGCCTCGGTTGAAAAAAAAGTGAAACCAGGCCCTCCAGGTGTCTTCTGGGTAAGAATCGCAAGACCATGAATAAGCAACCCCGGCCAGCAGGCTGGTGGCCCCGTGTATACCTTCTCTTAGCACCAGGTGAAGGGCACATTTGAATGGTCACTATTAACTGTAAATTCTGCAAGTCACAGCCAAGATTATTATTGATAAGGATGGTAGTGCTAATTGTTACAACCGTTTAAGTTAGCATTTCTTAGGTGAAGTACAAGGGGCCAGACAGGGAGCCACGGTTCAAAAACAGACCACAAGAGAAATTGAAATTGAGTTTTGCACAAGTCCTGGACAAAATACCAATCAGGCATTCCTCGGGGGGCCGCATGGGGAGGTCAAGGCAGGGTGCAAGCAGAAAGAGAAGCAGGCCCTGGGGCATGTGCCTTTATTAGAGTTCGTGCTTTGGGGTTCCCAGGCTAAGGCCGGATTGGTCAATTCAAACCCGAGTTGGCTTGTCTTAGTACACCTACTGAAACTTACCTGTCTTAGCTCAGGCTTCTGGCAGATGAAGGAATTGTGCAAGAGGTGTTGATGAGTGAAAATATCTTACCTCCAGAGAACATTGGTCTTGGAGTTAAAAAAAAAAAGCCTTAGAGGCTAGCCCTGGCTTTGCTAGTTACTAGTGAGCTCGAAAATCCTCATATAAAATAGGAAAAGCGATGTGAACCTCGCAGCATTTTTAAGATGACAAAATGTGATAAGTAAAAGTGTTTTGGAACCTCAGAATATTCAAATCTCTACAGGGTTATTAAAGTGTTATACACGTATGAGGTGGTATTAGGGCCTGTTGGCACATCAATTACTTCAACAGTGTTTGAGGGAGAATTACAGTTACGTGTGTGACTGGCACGTGGGAAAGATCTTTTGAAATAGGTGGGTGTCTCAGTGCCCTCCCCCAGCTTACCCTTTGGACCCCAGAATGTAGACATTCGCCTACTTTGCTGATGTATTGGACTGGCCCTGATTGCTGTCTCTTGGAATGTGGAAAGCCAGCTGAAAAACATTAGCAGCTGGGAAAATGCCAATGCTATCTCTTGCGGCAGCAGAAGAAAGGAACTCTTCATTTGATTTCCTTAATTGTGTCTTTGAGAGTCTCTGTACAGACAATGGGCAATGAGAAATGCTATTTTAGGTGTTGAAGATGAGGACTTTTGACTCATAAAAAATCAGGTTGATAGTGACCTTGTCCATTCCCTTGCTTTTATGCAGACAAGTGCTCCATGCAACAGATAAATGGGACGTGAGGGTTTCACAGGTGCTTTCGGTTATAATTGTGCATATGAGAAAGAAGACGGAAATGGACATTAAGAATCCACTTCCTTTGTGACTGAGAAGGAAGATGCGGACTGTGAGGCTCTGTACACGAGCGGCTGGAAAGAGGGGATGAAGTGGCCGAGAAAAGGGTCCGTTCTGGGGTCCAGTTGCCTGGGTTTGATCCTGGCTCCCAGCTGGGAAACCTGGACAAATAACTTAATCTTACTTAGGCTCAGGTTTTTCATCTGAATGAAATCGAGGAAATGAGTTACAAAGTTATCTACTTCTTAGTTCTTTACAGGAAATGGGAAAATGCATACAAAGCCAACTGCTGGCACATGACGAAAAGCTCAACGCTTTTAATTATGTTTTATTACTTTCTTTATGCAAATGAAAACTAAAGCCTTCAGAGATTAGTTTTAGGAGGAAGCCTGCAATGAGGGAGGGGCTACTTAACAAGAGACTTCTACACTATTATCCTAAATTGTCATCTTCCCCTTGGGCAATCTCAATGCCATTCTGGCCCGAATGCCCTGGCCAAGGGGTGGATCCAACTCCCTGCCAAAGGAGTTCCGCCCAGTGGCTGAGAACCGCTAAACATTTCAAAAAACCTTTTTTAAGTTCTGAGATTGCTAAGCAACTTGTGTTCTGCGTGTAAACAGTACAGTCTATAATGGTGGAGGTAATTAGCCTCCAGTCCCTGGGGATGCATATTGGGGTGCATTGTCTCCGTCCTCTTGCCTGGCTCTCTTATTTCTAACCTTGCAAACCTGCTTCCAGAAGAAGGATCCTTAAGTTCTCCCACTTGGGAGCTACCTCATCAATATCTTGATATGAAGGCCCAGAGAAGCAGGTGTCTCCTCTGCGCTCTGCTATTGCGTGCTTTCTCTCTGAATCCTAGTTTACTGCGATATGCCCCGATTCGAGAGACCCCCCGAAAACAAACCACCAGAGTCCAGAATCAAAGCCAAGCGGCAAGGGTTGTTTATTGCAGGTTCGAACCCGGTCCTCCGCGCACTCGTTGCTGGTGACGCTAAGAGGCCCCGAGTAAGGATCTTACAGCTTCTTTTATAGACAGGCACAAACAAGTTAGGGATATTTTTTAGAGGTTACAGAGCTGTTGTTGGTTAACATTTAAATTTGAATGCTCAGCAGAACTTGATTGGTTCCCGCCTTTATGTCAGACTACAACCGGCACGCCCTGGCTGGTTTCGGGAAGGGGGGGGGGGGGTCTTTTCTTTGCAGTTGTGAGTACACCTGGTAATTTTTCTCTTAGTCTTTCAACTGACTGACACGAAGCCCTCTTCCTTCCCTAGATGACTGGCCCAGTGTTTCTTCCCTGCATTAGATGAGACCCTTGCTCTGTTCCACCCTGGGATTTTATCCTTGAAGGTTCAGCCACAACATGACACGCTGGCCTTTCCCAAAGGATATTCTCTGGGATCCTTGCTTTGTGTGTTATTCATGTGGAGTTCTGGTGAAAGGGAGAAGTCTGTGGTCAGATGCATCCAGGGAAATTTTGGTTATAGAAAGTGAAATAGGCTTCTTTTTTATTGTGATAACATATGCATAAGATGAAACTTACCATTCTAACCATCTTTAAGTGTGTAGTTCAGTGGCATTAAGTCTCTTCACATTGTTGTGCAACCATCACAGCCACCCCTCCTCAGAACTTCTCCATTTACCCCAACTGAAGCCCTGTGTGCCTTAAGCAATAACATCCCATGCGCCTTCTCCCGAGCCCTTGGCAACCACCCTCTACTTTCTGTCTCTGTGAATTTGACTATTCCAGGTATGTTATATAAGAGGAATCATATGATATTTCCTTTTGTGACTGGCTTGTTTCATATAGCATAATGTCTTCACGATTCATCCATGTAGTAGCATGTGCCTGAATTTCATTCCTTTTTAAGGCTGAATAATGTTCTATTGTATGTGTGCACAAATGTATTCTACCTTTTGTTTATCCATTCATCCATCAATGGACACCTGGGTTTCTTCTACCTTTTTAAAATAAAAATATTGTTCTTTTTTTTTTTTTATTTTGAAAGAGAGAGAGAGAAAGAGAAGAAGAGAGAGCATGCCTGAGTGGGGGGAAGGAGAGGGAGATCATGACCTGGGCTGAAACCAACAGTCTGAGGCTCAACCAACTGAGCCACCCAGGTGCCCTTCAATTCTTCTGAGAATATACCCAGAAGCAGAATTGCTGGATCATTTGGTTAATTCTATCTTTAATTTTTTGAGAACTCTCCATGCCATTTTCCACAGTGACTGTACCATTTCATATTCCCACCAGTGAAGTGCAGGCCTTCACTTTCCCCGCATTCTTGCCAGCACTTCCTATTTTTTTTCTTTTTTATGATAGCCATCCTGAGTGTGAAGTAGTGTCTCATTGTGGTTTTGATTTGCACTTCCCTAATGGTTAGTAACATTGAACATCTTTCCATGTGCTTATTGGTCATTTATACGCTGTTTTTGGAGGAATGTCTGGTAAAGTCCTTCGCCCATTTTTAAATTGGGTTATGTATTTTTTGCTGTTGTTGAATTATAGGAGTTCTTTATATATTCTGGATATTAATCCCTCATTAGGCATATGATTTGCACATATTTTCTCCCGTTCTGTGGGGTTTCACTCGGCTTATAGTGTTCTCTACTGAACAAACATTTTTAATTTTGATAAGTCTAATTTTTTCCCGTGTTGCTTGTGTTTTTGGTGTTATGGCTAAGAAATCGTTGCTGAATCTCATGTTATTAAAGTGTTTTCTTCTAGGGTTTTATAGTCTTAATTTTTATGTTTAGGTCTTTGATCTATTTTGAATTATTTTTTGTATAAGGTGTAGGGTAAGGGCCCAACTTCATGTTTTTTGCCTGTGGAAAATAGGTCTCTTGCTTCATCTAGAGTTTTTGGGTTGCAAGCAACAGAAACAGACAGAGGCTAATAAATGGAATAATTCTAGATAGTTCGTAAGAATTAAGGGAAAACATGAATGGTAAAATCTCTGGAGGTACAAAATATGACTCAGCTCCAATAATCTTGTGCGTGTGTACTTCTGTGCTGGATATTGTGTTTGGCTGTGTACCTGTAAGGGAAGTGTGTGTGTGTGTGTGTGTGTGTGTGTGTTGAATATGAGGCAGCATTGTCACTGAGTGGTTTCAATAAGCAAAGCCACATGAACTTCATGGTTGAGTGGGGCGAGGGGGAGGGAGGGAGTATTTCCCTAAAGGAAAGCTAGAATGCTGTTATAAAAATGGGGACAGATGGGGAGGGGCACTGAGCAGGCCAAACAGTAAATGCTTCACCAAAAAACTTTCTCAGAGCTGCGGTACTACATCGTGAATCCCTGGTAGGGAGGAACAGAGTATGCAATGTTTCTCGCATCTATTGGCCCGAGACACCCTTTAGTACGTCTTTCAGAATTAATGTTCCATGGTACGTGTTTTGGGAAATGATCTCACATGCTAATAAAAAGAACTCTGTACTTGTACAAGAGCGAATTCAGTCCTGCTTGGCTTTTTTCTTCAGTGTGTAAATCAGACCCATCTTACATAAAAGGCGAGGACACATGTCGCACACGTGCAAGTGCTGAGCAGCAGTGGGTTAGGACTTTCCAAGTTCATGCTGGGAAGCTGGGAGTCAGACTTGAGGAATTCTTTCATAAACTCACAGCTTGAATGATGACCTCACATAAGCCAAGCAGAAATATGGTTCATGAATTTTTTTTGGTGGGCATATTATCTACGTGATGAATACAAATTTCTCTGTGACACTGAGATGTGAAGAATGACACATTTCTTTATTTTTTAAAGGAAAATTACATCTAAGCTGTTCCTCAGCAGGCTGGTCTTTTTGGAAGACCTCCATTCCTTTGGACTATTCATGAAACCAGGGGATTTATTTGAGGCCAAAAGAACTGGTCTTTAGGGAATGGTTACCTTTATCACCTACTGTTCTTTCTGATACTCATTCCCCACCCTGGGTGCTGGTCCCCAGCATGTATTGGGCACTGACACTCTGGGTGGGTTCCTAAGATGCCCTCCACTGTATGCTTCTTCCCTGACTTCAGGCTTGGCACAGGACTCCTAGTGTGGCTTCCCAAATCTCTTAGCATCCTGCCTCTGCAGGTGCCCAGGAAGCCACACCCCAACTGAAGTCCGCTAGCCCGTGGGGGTGGCACAGTGCGAGCCTGGGACGGCCTTGCAGGAGCCCCATCTCCTCCACAAGCTCTGGGACTCCCATTTCGTTTGACATCGAGTAATTTCTGTTTCTTACCTCAAAGCATCAATGCCTCTATTCCCTCCTCTGGAACACAGTGATCCAGCACTAACCTTTGGGGTAAGGGGATTGCAGACTGGTAGTCAAATTCAGTGCCCCAGGGTGTTTTTAAGATCCATGGCCCTGTCTCCAGAGGTTCTGCTCCAGCACCAGAATGGGGCCCAGAGCAAGCTCCCCCAGAGAGTCTGATACAGCAGGTCTTCTGACCATACTTTGATGAGCATTGGTCTAGACCTTGGGACAAAGGGCTGACAAGTCTCCAGCGGGTAGAAAGAGCTCAGTCTTTGAAACTCTATAGTTGGTCTCCCAGCTTCCAAAAATGGACAGCATACTTCTAAAGTAGCAACAGGATTCAATAGGGTTCAATGTTCCTATCCTGATTAAATTCGCCATGACAGACTTGTGTAGAGCTGTGTTCTGGAAGTCCTTGGAAATACAGAGGAGTCTGGCAATTGTGGCCTGACAGGTATTGGCATGCCCTTGGCCAAGTGCCTGGTTTGCTAAGTCTTGGTGTCTGACAGGCTTGTGGCTTGAAGTGATTAGGAGCAGATAGATGTGGGGGCTGGGCAAGGGCTTGTCTTCCCCAGGGCACAGCTGGGAATCCAGTCACTGATTTGGGAACCTTCTGTGACTTTGAGAACCAGTGCCTTTTATTTTCTGTTGCTTCTCTAAATTCCATGTAGGCACCCATATTTCTCTTTTTTCACAAATCCTGGAGTTCGAGAAATCAGTGGCTGTCCACCAGGACTGGTCAGGTGGGAATGACTGGTTTTTAATTCCAAAACTTAGGGCCAATTGGCAGGCTGATTTGGGACTCTCTGAAGACAGGTTTTGGAAGGGAGCAACTGGGGTTTTTGTAGGAGCCCTTTAAGGCTCTGAGGGTTAGGGTTGGGATGAAGGACCGGCTGAGTACAATAAGCTAGGACCAACGAGAATGGGCAGCGGGAATATTCCTGGTGCTCAGGATGGTGTTTTCTAGAATGTGAACCAGCAGGCAGGAAATTGGACACATGGCACCTGCCTCAGCCCTTCCTCGAATGTCTGGTCACCTCTGTGCTTCAGGGTTTTTTCTTTGGTAAGGTGAAGTGTGTTGGGATAAATCTATTAATTCGAAAATAAACATTTACTGAGCTTTGGTTAGGCACCAGGCTCTGTGCTAGAGGGATGTGACATTAAATAAAGCAAGATACGTGCCCTTGTGAAGATAATTTCCAAGGTCTCTTGTCTGAGTCTGTAAAATAACGCCTCCCCTACTGTAGTCCTTGAACGCTGCACTTTCACATGCATAATCATGCCTGCACTGTGAAATGTGTTGTCCTTCCCACTGTGTGGGTGTCAGATGACTTGTCTAAGGCCACACGGCTACTAAACAGTGGAACTGGATTTGACTCCAGATTTTCTGATTGTCAGTCCTGTGCTCTCTGCCCTGTAGCTTGCTATGACTCTCCTCCTTAGTATCTATGATGCTCCCTCCTTCCAGATTTTTTCCACCCGGTGGAAAAATAGCTACCATTTTCCAAGCACTTACTTTAGGTCCTGCTACATGCATTCTCAAGGAAATCTCGCAGCAACCTCAATAGGTACAATTATTATTGTCATCTCACAGAGGAGGAAACTGGGGCTCAGAGAGGTTGAGGGTCTTGCACAGAGTTGTGCAGCTTATCAGGAGCATTTGATGCTAGGTCTGCTCTGGGGCTGTTATGCTATACTGTCTTCTGGAATCTTTGAGAGAGATGACTGGGGGCAAAGTGGACTCGGTTCTGTCCTGCAGAGATGAAGGTTGGTATGGTCTTTCCTGGGGTCCCACTGGAGGATGGGGAGAGAGCTAGATGACTCCAGGGAGCTGATTGTGAAGAGGCCTTGGCCAGGGCCCGCTTTTGGGTTGAAGGCCCTGAGACCGGAGTCTTCATGGGGGAAACTTCATGTCAGACATCCAAGGCTCCCGAGACACCCCAGGTCCCATAGATCTAGATGTCCCAATCGAAGTCAGCTGAAAGGTGGGAGCACCCTGTCGTTTTCCAGAAGAGATGATGTGTGCTGGCTGGGGAAGCTGCTTCTGGGGATGGAGGCCCTCCCTTTCTCCCTGTGCCCGCCATCCTGGGCTCCCTGCTCCCACACTCAGGCCAACCAAGAGGACTTTCCTCTTCCTAAAGCCTGCCCGTGGTGCTCTCTTTATCCAGCACTTGAAAGCTCTGAGAACGAATTAACCTCTGGCGGGGGAGCACCCTTGCCTTGGGGCTTCTGCTTAGCCTCACGCCATTGTGGGAAGGCTGAACAGTAGTGGGGTGCACCCCTAATATGCATATGGGGAGTGTATGTTTAAAGGGACTAGATCTTGGTCATCTCACTAATCACTGACAGAGGGAGCCAGGCTTCAAAGCCCTGACCTTAGTTTCTGAGGGCAGGATGCCGAGCTGGCCCAGCAACGTGGGTAAGCATCATTCACTCACACCTGTGGTTTGCTGATAGGAACTTTATCTCATCGAGGACAACCCTCTGAGGCAGGGAGTAGTGTCCCTATTCTACAAATGAGGAGCCTCACACTTGGAGAGGTTCACTAACCTGCCCAAGGCCGCTCGGCCAGAGGGTCGAAGGGCAGGATTCAAACTCAGGACCTTCTCATTCCCTTCACTGCGTCCTGCTGTATCTTCCTGTGACTTTCCACACTTGTAGGGTTCAAAGTAAGGTTGAGTTCACCGGATATGAGTGAAGCACAGATGGTCCTTTATGGTGGGTGGCTGGTAATTGGGGTCCTAATTGCCCATCAATGGCTGACCCTCCAGGCCCTGGATTTTAATTATCTTGCAAGCTGCTGTGATCAGCTTAGACTCACTTGTTAGCAACAGGAAGTGTGTGGGCTATGCAGAGGCTCCAAAGGGACCTTCTAAGGTAGCCAGCAGCTCGGGGACAGTTATGGATAGTGTAAGCAGAGCAGTCCGGAGATGAATCCACAAGCCGTAGGTCTCCAGGAAAGGAGGCTCTGAAGGCTGGTGAAGTCACCCTCAGGTGACAGATGCTAACGGAGGAAAGTCATGGCCTTCGTAGAGATGGGTGTGAGGCATGCATGTGTGAGTCACCGCAGGAGAGACTCACAGGCATGATCTGAAACCCAGAGACCAGAACCAAGCTGTCTCCACAGCTGCCCTCCCATAAAATACATGATTAATTATAAGAAAACTCCCTTACAAATGTGAGGCTTGAAACTAGTTTTGCATTTAGGAAGAGGAAAAGGTGCTTCACATTCAATTTTTATCTGACCTGTCTGGTCTCCTAAGGCAAGGCTCTGCTAGTGCTGGAAGGATTACATTCTCCACCAGGGCCTAAGGGGGATTGCAGCTCTGGGTCTTTCCAGGCTGCAGAGTGTGTTTGTGAGATGTGCAAACCGAGCAGATGGGCATCTAATGAGCTTAATTGTCCTCTTTCCAACCCTCTGGAGATCCGGGGAGGTAAAAATCAAGCCTGTACTTTTGGAATCTGAAAGAGAAATCAGATGGCACAGTTTTTTTTTCTCAAGAAAGCATCATTCATATATATGTGTGTTTGTGTGTGTGTGTGTGTATGTATATACACGTGTATATATGTCTATATACACGTGTATATATATGTGTGTGTGTTTTAAGGAAGAAAGTGTAATTCTTTTTTTTTTTTTTTCAACGTTTATTTATTTTTGGGACAGAGAGAGACAGAGCATGAACGGGCGAGGGGCAGAGAGAGAGGGAGACACAGAATCGGAAACAGGCTCCAGGCTCTGAGCCATCAGCCCAGAGCCCGATGCGGGGCTCGAACTCACGGACCGCGAGATTGTGACCTGGCTGAAGTCGGACGCTTAACCGACTGCGCCACCCAGGCGCCCCGAAAGTGTAATTCTTAAACGGGGAAATTTCACGTGTACACAGATGATTTTGACCTTGCACTGGCAGAGAGAGAGAGAGAGAAACACAAGACGTGAATGGGGCTCCTTCTGGGTGCCTGATACTCCCTGTGACCCCCCGTCTTTAGCATGCCCATGTCTTGGTTTCATGTCCCAGACAACGCGGAGGATCGGGGAACATCCTGGAGTGCTTGAGGCTTGCTCTCAGTGTCACAGACAGGTGCAGTCTCTGGGGAAGAAGTGCCACATCTTGGATGGAATTAGATCACTGGAGTGAGGGGGCAGGGGGGCGATGCTAATGCGACCCCAGGCCGGTCCCAGCTCCTGACCTGAGGGCCTGATCCCACCAGGTCCAGGAGGGCAGGGTGGTCACAGAGACCCCGAAGCACTGGCTTTTGCTGGAATTAGGGTGGACGGGATGAGGGAGGCCAATGGAACCATCCACTAGAGTGAAATGGTCCCCATTTGAGTGGGACGGGATGATTTAAATCTGGTGGTTTGGGGGTCACTTTACCTAGCCTTCAAATAAGGCCAGCATGCTGTGAATCACCACATCCTGGAAGGCCTGGGGGTTTGGAGTTTCAAGAATAGGTGGTCAGAGCTACACCACCTAATTAGATTTATCCAGAGAGCCCTCAAGGCAGAGAGGCCTGGTTCCACCTCCTCCCTGATGAGTCATCCTGGGGAAGTTATTTAACCTTGTAATCCTTACCCTTATAATATGAAGGTCATAAACATCTCCCAGTTAGGGCGGATGTGATGAATAATACCAACAGACCCTTGGGGCTGCTGCAGGTGTGTTCCTGAGCCCTCCAGCCTAGCAGACTCACCTTTTCCTTTGATATCCTGGAAGGCTCACTTGAGACCTGTTCCACATTGTCTTCTGAGTTCTTGGGGGGATTTGTTTTCCTCCTAATGGCCCCCACTTTGATTTCCTGCTTCTGCAAGATTTTCAAGCCCCTCTGCACCTCTCCTGCTGTGACTGTGCTCCTGTTACTCATCACCCGGATCCCCTTTATTCAGTGGGAAATGTCATCTACCAAGGTGGTTGTGTCTACTGCAGATTTGGGCCTCATTGTGAGTGGTGCAAGAGGGTTTACAGCACAGACCAGACAAGCTAAAACAGGATTAGATGTCAACCTTGTGATCCTCCACCGTTCTACAGGCCATCCCCCTAGTCATCTGTATTGGTTAGCTACTGCTACATAACAAATCATCCCAAAACGCAGTGGTCACAATTCTGCGCATTAGCAGTTGAGGATCAACAATGTGGTTCTTCTGGTTTCAGCTGGACTCTCACGTGGGTCTTGAGTTAGTTGTGGGTCCCTTTGCTGATCTCGGCTGAACTCTCACATGTCTGGTAGCTGGGCTGGGATGCGTAGGGTCTGTTTCATGTGGTCTCTCAACTTGTAGCAGATTAACCCAGGCTCACACACATGGAGGTGAGTGGAAGCATGCAAGGTTTCTGAGATCTAGGCTTAGAACAGGCATTGCGTCACTCCTGCTGCATCTGCTGGTCAATGCAAGCCACGAGACTAGCCCAGGTTCAAGACTAGGGGAAGAAGACTCTAGTTTTGGATGAGGGGAATTGCAAATCATATTGCAAAGGGTGCGCATTCGGGGAAGAGTGAAGTGTTGTATCCGTGTTTTGTAACCCAGCATACCACCTTTTCTGTCAGGGTCTCGCCTTCTGTCCTGTTTGTGGATCTTTAGTCTTTCCTCCTGGACTGTCTAGATCGCTTTCCAAATATTCTCTTCTCCCTGTTCTAGGGTTCCCAACTCTTCTTCCTACTTGAAGAAGACTCCAAAGTCTCCTAACGTTATGATGCAGGATATACGACTTTTTTTTTTTTTTCCTTCCCAATCATGTTCACACACACAAAAAATGGTCTTAAGGGTGTTGATTAAAGTAAACCAGTGGTTCTCAACCTGCTTGGGCATCAGAGTCACCGGCAAAGATCTTAAAATTACTGATGCCTGAATGTGAGGGTGATCTGGCTGTGACATCTGTCACCCCATTGACCGCCATGGTTGATTTGGTTGTTCTGGCTGTCTAGGCGGATGTCCTCTTTCTCCCTCACTGCTCCTTGTGCTTCCCTCCCAAAGCTGCGTGCTTGGTCCAAGAGGACGACCTTCCCCAATAGAAGAGGATCTTTCTTTGGTCAAGGATATACAAGTAGCTGCACTACCCTGCTATAAACTCCAAATAAGCTCTCAAGGTCCATTTGTAGGAGAACATAGGGTAGTCAAGCCTCCAAGACTCCAGACACAACCAAATGAAGTATTTATATGGTAGTCTACCTTTCTTTTTTTTTAATTAAAAATTATTTTTTTTTAAATTTTTGAGAGAGATACAGAGCACAAGCAGGGGAGGGGTAGAGAGAGAGGAGACACACAATCCAAAACAGCTCCAGGCTCTGAGCTGTTAGGATAGAGCCCGATATGGGGCTCCAACTCACAGACTGTGAGATCATGACCTGAGCCAAAGTCAGAGGCTCAACCGACTGAGCCACCAGGCGCCTGGGTAGTCTACCTTTCTTTAAAACAACAACAACCACCACCAAAGACTGATGCTTGGGTCCCACCCCCAGGACCGGGGGTAGGTTTTGGATACTGATATATATATATAGTATATATATTTGGATACTGATATATATATATATATATATATATATATATATATATATGTAATTTTAACTAGGCTCCATGCCCATTGTGGGACTTGAACTCACAACCCTGAGGTTAAGAGTCACATACTTTACGAGCCAGCCAGGTGCCTCTGGATGTTGGTATTTTTCATTCATTATTTCTTAAATTTTTTAATGTTTATTTATTTTTGAGAGAGAAAGAGTGTGAGAAGGGCAGGGGGCAGAAAGAGAGGGAGACACAGAATCTCAAGAAGGCTCCAGGCTCTGAGCTGTCAGCAGAGCCCGACATGGGGCTCAAACTCACAAATAGTGAGCTCATGACCTGAGCTGAAGTTGGACACTCAACCCATTGAACCAGCCAGGTGTCTGTGGACGTTGGGTTTTTTTTTTGGGGGGGGGGGGATGTTGGTATTTTTAAAAACTACAAAGTGGTTCTAATATGTAAGTAGGATAGAAAAACCACTGAAATAAACAAAAACACCATGTATCTCTGAGATAAATTTTGCTCCTTCCTTAAAATGTGGACATTTTAGAAGCTGGTTTTTTTTTTTTTCCTAATCAGTGAATTCCCTCTTTGTATTACATTCGTAAAGTGTCCAGTGTAGTGCACATGCTCACTAAGTATGAGCTATCATCACTATGACTGGTGCTATCATGGGCAACATAGTGTGGTGGTAAGGAATGTGGGCTTTCGGTCAGCCAACTTGGTCTCCGCCTCAGTTTTCTCATCTGTAAAATGAGGGT
Source organism: Puma concolor (assembly GCF_028749965.1). NCBI lineage: Eukaryota > Metazoa > Chordata > Mammalia > Carnivora > Felidae > Puma > Puma concolor. The sequence goes on from NC_141684.1 coordinate 42,833,489, forward strand.
AATTAAAATTCCTACTTTACAAATAAATACTATGATAAGTAATATAGTATTATGGCGGGTATTATTTAATACGTCTTAATGATTGTGCTTAGACCCAAAGTAAGTGTTCAATGAATGCCGGGTAATGTAATTATCAGTGTGTTCATTCAGCACCCCAGAGTTTATTAAGCTTAGTTTGCTTTTTGATCCACTTTCCAAATCAAATGTGATGACAATGGATAGAGAGAGGTAGCAATATCATAGAGAGCGTAGTCATGTTGGAAGAAGGCAGAAGAGAGATATTTCTATTGCTCGGGGGAGCCCTCAGCTCTGGCAGCTCCACATTATTAAAAGCAGTAAGAAAATTCTCTGGCAAACTTGGGTATCTTTCTTCTTTTCCAAGTTGAGTTTTCTTCAGCCCAAACATTTATTTTAACAGAGGCAGCCTCAAACTTGTGCAATTACTTGAGTAGAGCCTAATTGGCACATTTAGCTCCATTTGGATGTCCTGGAGATAATAGATGTGAGCAGGGATGCAAAGATCTGGCAGGAGACTGGGCCCTGGGCCAAGTGCCAGCATGGATGTGGCAGTGGACAGACAGCATAATGAGGGGTGTGGGCGGGACAGAGGACACCTTGGAATCACAGAGTCACTGGGACCCTTTGATATCTAGACCCACATGTAAGGAAATAGAATTCTGGAAGAATTAAGCATCTCGAGAGTCACATGAATGGTGACGGGTAGAGCTCAGACCAGGGAGAACCATGGAGATTTTAACTGTCATTGTGGTTCTCCTTGTGCTAGGCTTGTGTTGGGTCTTTATCTTTACTGCTTAGTTATACCTCATAACTCCAAGAAGTGGGGATCATTGGTTCCTTTTTGCAGTTGAGAGAATGAAGGGTTCAAGAAGGTATGATGTCACAGCAACTAAGAACCTAGGTCACAGCACAACCCGTGACACCATAAGAACTGTTGAAGGCATTGGAATGACATTAAAAAAACCTCCCATATGATTTTTATTCACTTTGGAACAGATTGCTCACCTGTCTCCAGATGCCAAATGAGATCGTCTCCAAGGTATGGTTTTAGGAAGACCATAAGTGAAAAACAAAAAACAAAAAACACCCCAAATCCTTTCCAAAAAATGAAAATCAGAAAACCCAAATCTCACTTCAGTTTCCTGTCATTGTACTCATGGATATGTGGAAAGAAATTAGAGCTCAGTTTAAGGGTTTAATTTCTGATAAAATAGAATCATTCTTGAAAGAAGCTAAAATTTAATGTGACCTGAAGGAAACCATGAAGTATAGGAGAATGATCTCATATTTTAAATAACCAATTTGGGTTAAAAATTGGCCCAGCCAGTACAAGTCACATATATAGGAAAGTGCTGGAAGAATGGCATGGACAAAAATCTTATTTTGGTGGGAAAAAAGTCCAAATTACGAAATAGTTAGAAAATACACAGTTTTATTATGGTCTCTTTTATAAACCAATGCATGTGATATTATTGTGAAAAATACGATGTGAGGAATTAAAAACTAATAAATCTCAACAGTCCTGATAACCGTCTCATAAGCAGAAAGCAATTACAAAGCTAGAATGTAATTTACCAACTTGGGAGTCAGACCTCCTGGTTTCAAATCCTGATGGGTCCACTTTACTAGTTGTGTTACTTTGTACAAGTTTACTTAACTTTTCTGGGCCCATTTCCTTATCTAGAAGAATAGTCGTAATGCGAATGTGGGTGCCTCATAATGTCATTTTGATATCTGAATGTGTTCATGTGTTATTTTCTTCTCCTTACAGGAATCCTCCCCTATTATTGCCTTGTTACAAGTATATGTCTTTGAATTATGGCAACCACTTTCCTGGCTTCTGGTCATTGTCTTTGCCTAGGACGGTCTGGCATTACTTCTCTTTGACTCTAATTTACTACTTGCACATGGGTGCCCTGGCTTGGACTAACAGCTTTTGCACTGTTTTTCAGGTTAGCTGTGATTTTCCGAGCTTTGGCAAATGTGCACGGACTGGCTCACTGCTTGCTGCAAGAGGCACCGCGGAAGGGAACGCAGATTCTCCTGGTCGCTCTCACCAGAAGTTGGCCATGGCAGATGTGGCTTGCCCCACACGTGCCTGTTGAGTGGTGCCCCATAGACTGGTGTGTTATTTTCATGTCCGCACCTGGCGGGCATGCCTGTGGCTCTGCTGAGCACTCAGCCTCTTGCCCACTCTCCAGGCCCCTGGTCCTACTTGAGATCAGGCACTGAACTAAAGCGAGAGTAGGGTTATCTGGCGGGCGGGGGGGGGGGGGGGGGGGCGCAGGAAGAAGAAGAGACAGACTGTTTTCCTAGCCCAAATACCAACACAAACTTTAAGAGCAAATAGCACAAAGATTCTACTACAATCTTCTTCTTATGTTTCTCCAACTCAATATTTCCACCCTTGAAACACCAGCCACAAACAAGGGTAGATCTTAGCATAAACTAAAGACATGGTTTCCCGGGGCGGCGGGGGGGGGGGGGGGGGGGGGGGGGGGGGGGCTGGAGCAGGTCACCCGGGGTGCTAGAAGGGTTAGAGATCAAAGCGCAGCCTTGCCACTGGCTGCCTGCCTTTCAACGGCTCTTTGGAACAGCTTCGCCACAAACTATGAGCCACCGTTAGTCTAAGTTTGGGGTTGGCGGAGATAAGACACCTGGCAGATGGCCTGGTGAGAGCCTTTCCAGGGCCTCCTTAGGAATCTGTGACAAATGATGATTGTCAGGAGGGTGTGACAGATTGGGAGATATGGGCGTGCCCTTCTACCAAGAGCTTCCCTAAATCTCTTTCGAAGAGAAGGTATAGTTTGCAGTCTACTGCCATCTGCATGAGGATTGCTCCCCACAGTTACCCTAATCGCGGATGAAACAGTCGTTTCACGGATGAAATCATGAAATCATTACATGTTACAGGAAATGGAACATGTAATATTACACACTTACCATCACAAGTTCCTTCTGTTATAGGCATTTTGTCTGGACTTCATGTTTTCCTTACTTCTGAACACAGCATAAAGAGAAATCACAGGTAATTTGGAATTTGAAGACCTGTGTTCATATTTAGATTCTTCCATTAGTTGATAGATGCTAAGGCAAATCACTTAACTGAAAAGAGTTCCTCCATCTGTAAATAAGAATACAACAATATTTAGCTCACGGGTTTTAAAAATAGCATCTTAGATACATAATGCCTATTTTCTCAATCAATGGATTGTTTTTCTCATTAGAGAAGAAGAGATAAAATCATACCTTGGAATCAAGGCGGTGATGCTCTCATCAAGGCATGTGGCCTCTTGGGAAGGTTCCACAATAACTCCGGGAAGGTTCCTTCTAGATGCTTCCTTCCTCACTTTGTGATGAAACTTGCTCAAGTGTGTATGTGTATGAGAGAGAAAGAGAGTGAGGGTTAATTTTATTTGTCAACTTGGCTGGGCATGATGCTCAGATATATGGTTAAACAATAATCTGGATATTTCTGTGGGGATGTTTTTGGGTGAAATGAACATTTAGATTGGTGAACTTAAATAAAGCAGATTGCTTTCCCTAATATGGGTGGGCCTCACTCAATCAGTCAAAGGCCTGGATACAACAAAAGATCGATTCCCCCTTATTCCTCTCTCCCCTTCAGCCAGAGTAAATTCTCTTAGCAGATGGTCTTTGGAACTTCAACGTTGGTTCTTTCTCATTTTCAGCCTGTTGGCCCACCCTGCAGATTTTAGATATGCCAGCCTTCATAATTGCATGAGCCAGTTCTTCAAAATAAACCTCTTTTCTTTTTCCTTTTCTTTTCTCCTTTTCTTTCTTTTCTTTCTTTTCTTCTTTTCTTCTTTCTTTCTTTCTTTCTTTCTTTCTTTCTTTCTCTTTCATCTGTCTTTCAATATCTTTCTATATAGATATACACTTTATTGGTTCTGCTTCTCTGGAGAACCCAGACTAACACAGGGGTAGTGAGACAATGAAAGCATCAGTATTCTCTGCTGCTTTGTATCAGCTGAAGGACTTCACTTGAAAACCCAGCTCCTAGCATATTTCACTGAAGATTTTGCATTTTAGGAATAGTCTTTTTGTCTTGTGCCTGCTTTTTATGTATTTGCTTATTTGGGATAAATTAAAAGCAGTAAATGAGGAATAGTTTGGTGGTTATTAGATTGCACTATGTTCAAGTGAATCTTAGCTCAAGCTAAGACCAAAGACACACACCCACTCCTCTTCTGAGGACACAAGCCCATTCCTCCCAATGTAGTTCTATTTTCAGGACCTACAAGGCAAGGATTATGATGTTAATAATTATAATATGACAATAATAACAATAGTGGCCACCTAGGATCCCTTACCGATTGTGGGCATATATAGGACTTTACATATATTATTTCGTTAAACATGAGAGCGGATTTGGGAGGTCTCCCCAAATGTACCGAGCAATCATTTTCTACCATATTCTTTCAACTTGGTTTTAAGGCTCTTTTCTCCAAAATCTTCCAGTGATGGAGTAAATATTTTGGCAGAGGTCATATTTATCTAGATCCAATGGCAGAAAACCCAGTGTGGTCAGAGAATGTGCTATTCTGGGTAAGGAAGTATTCTGGTTGTGTAGATTTCACATAGCCATATGCAGCTGAACATTTATCAGGTAAATTTAATTCAATAAGAGATATTTAGAGCTCTGCCTCTCTGGAGTATAATTGCAGTTTGATGAGTCATAAACCTTTTTAGGATATTTCGCTGCCTCTGGGTATCTTTACGGCCATCAATACTCATTGTATTGTATCACTGCTTTCTAATCAATAGGATGCTAAATAAATGAGCTCTTATTGCATTACTTGCCACAGGGGAAAGGGCCTGGATTTGTCCATAAAAATATCATTCATGATCTATTTAAAAGTGATATAAGGTGATGGGAAAAGGAGATGTGAAATATGCTTCCATTGCCCACCAGCACCTGCCAGGCTTTCTGAAAGCTTTGCTCCTGGATTTGCTGCCAGATAAATGACCAAGGCATGAGTTGTCTTCTGAACTCTTTTGCCTTGTGTAACAAGGTGTTCATCCTGTCCATCACGGTGCTGTTGCCTTTACTTTAAGGATTTGGACTTTCACCCGGGAAATGTTCTGTGAATTACCCCTGCAGTGACATTGACCATCAGTGTCCACAAAGTGCTGCTCTGGGGCCTGCCAAAGTAGAGAGTGGAGAAAGGGTTTTGTAGGCAGACTTCCCTAGGTTAGAAGACGAGCTAAGTCACTTACCAGCTCTGTGACCCTGAGAAAATTATTCGACCTCTCTGAACCTCCTCCGATTTCCCTGACCACTGGAAATACAGAACCCCAAGTCATGCTGTGAGAGGTTAAAGACATCCCCACAATGGCTGAAAATTCGTGGGGCTTAGTCACAAGTGGACCATCTGCCCCTTCGCCCCCTACATCCTCCTTACTCCCAGGTCACTGGCTCCTGTGTCTGCACGCGCTCTGTTTCACTCTGTGGCCACCTGGCCATGAATCCTAGCTTTACAATTAGATGCTGACACAGGAGAACAGTTTTTGTGTTTCAATACTAATATTTTAGGACTTTGATCTTCAAATTTACTGTCTAATTCAGGAGCTTTCATTTAAATTTTCTGAAAGGCCAGACCGAGAAGGCAAACCAAGAGGATTCAGCACATGGTGTTATGGTTGAATAGTCAGGCAGCTTTCCAATTGGAATGTGCTCATGACTGTCTTTAAAAAATTTTTTAAATTTTTTTAATGTTTATTTTTGAGAGAGAGAGAGAGAGAGAGGGAGACACACACACACACACACACACACGGAGCATGAGTGGGAGAGGGGCGGAGAGAGAGAGGGAGACACAGAATCTGAAACAGTCTCCAGGTTCTGAGCTGTAAGCACAGAGCCCGACGCGGGGCTCGAACTCACAGACCATGAGATCATGACCTGAGCCGAAGTAGGACGCTTACCCGATTGAGTCACCCAGGCTCATGACTCTTTTTAAAGAAGTAAATGCCCTGATTATTTAAACAAACAAACGACCCCACCACTTAGCCATTATTGACCCAGATCCTTGCTCAAGAACAAGAAGTTAGAGAGAAGATCAGGATGTGTGTGTGTGTGTGTGTGTGTGTGACCTGATTTTTCTCATCTTAACATTTTCTAATAGAAGAATTCAAGTGCAAACAAAAGTAGAGAGAATGACGTAATGAATTCCCAGGTACCATCACCCAGCTCCCGCTGTCACCAGCTCCCGTCTGATCTTATTTCACCTCTGTTCCCCTGCATCTCACGACCCACCCTCACAGCCCAAATGGGTTCTTCTGAAGCAAGTTCAAGACAGCAAACCACTTAATCCATAACTTTCCATATGTATCTCTGCATGACAAGGACTCTTTAAGAACTGAAACCACATAACTGTTATCACACCTAAAAATGGACAACATTGGAATTTTCCTAGTTGTGTCATTTCCCTACCCCCACACTTTAGAAAGAATTGGTTGTTTCCATCAGGTCCAAAAATTCTCTTAAATTTGTTTTAATCTACAGGTTTCTGCTCCCTCTTCCCTGACCCCTTTCAATTTATATATGGAAGAAACAAAGTCATTTGTCCTGCAGTTTTTCATATTTTGTGTTTTGCAACCTGAGGTGTCATTTCATCCATAACCTGTTCCTCTGACCAGCATTTCCTATAAACTAGCTGTTAGACTCACATTCTAGAATTGGAAATTTGATCTGATGCAGGTACAAATTTTCATCAAGAATTCCTCCTAAGCTGACTTGTATAACATCTCTCAGGAGGCACATAGTGACCAGTTGTCTGTTCTAGTTCATCATCTCTGTGTAGATCCATTATTTCAAGTAGGGGTTGCAAAATGATAATATGCTAATTATATCATTCCTTCATTTATTAGCTGGAAGACTTTTATGAAGAGTAACTTTTCCTTAAAAATTTATTTTTTATTATTTTATTTTTTTATTATTTGATTCCCCTGAAATTCAGCGTGTATAGGAAGGGCAGGTTAAATCCTTGATTCTTGCCCTGGATTTACACCTTTCCAGAATAGTAAATTGGTTCTTTAGCACCCCCCAAAGGTGATCAGCGAGTTCTTGTTGTGCAGTATAATTACTACCACCTGGATCTTACATATTTCATGTGTTTCGTACTGGAGTCATTATTCTTACTGGTTCTCAAAATTTTCCATCTTTTGCCTGTGAGAGCCTCTTTCCTGTTGGCTTCTGAATCTTTGATACAACCCCAGTAGTTTTTGAGAACTTCTTTGCTGTCCAGTATGACAAATGTTCGAGGCACATTCTGTGGATTTCCTACTGCAGACCTGAAATCAGCAATTTCTCCAAGGAGGCTTAGCTCCTTTTGTGAAAAATGATATTTAAAGATCACGAACTGGTTTTAGGCTGCCCGTTGCTTACAAGTTGGTCATTGTTTCTAGGTTGTTTTGGCGGACAGAATGACAAAAAAATATTTAGCAGAAAATACATCATGAGTTTCTGCTAATATTTTCAATTTGGATTTAGTAATGCAAGGTTTTTTTTAATTTAACTTCTTCGATTTTGTATTTGCATATTTTCACTCTTCTGCCTAAAATCCTGGTTCCAAACAATATTAACATAATTACTTTCTGCTTTATGATGTTTCAGAATCATAATATTAATATCATTACTAACAGTATGATATTTGAAAACAGTGTAAGATTCTTTAAAGTTATTTTTGTCCTTAGGATCTATCCCACTAGGGATACGCAGTCAAATTACTGTTTTAAAATTACTTGGATTAATTCCTCTCAGTAGTCATGTTGCCAACTCCATACATAGTGAAGTTCACTTGTTTTATTTGGTTTCAATTTTTAGGAATTGCTCTCCTTTCATTTTGATTTAAGACTGTTTTATAACTATGTAAAGAATTTATGTGGTTCCAATGTCGAATCTATAACACTAAGTTTTATCAAGAGAAGTTCTAACTTCTCTTCTTCTCTCCACTTTGGTCTCTCTCTTCCCCTACGGTAACAATTAAACAAATGTGGTTTATTCTTCTATTTTCTAAAGTACAGATGGTTCCAGACTTATGGTGGTTCAACTTACTGCTTTTTCAGCTTTACGATGGTGCAAAAGTGATCCACATTCAGTAGACGCCGTATTTCAAAATTTGAATTTGGCTCTTTACCCGGGCTAATGATACACCAGACGATCACGTCTCACGATGCCAGGCAGGGACAGCCACAGCTCCTGGTCAGCCAGGAGGCCATGAGAGTCAATAACTGATATACTCACAACCATTCTGCACCCATACAACCATTCTGGTTTTCATTTTCAGTATAACATTTAATAAATTACATGAGATATTAACGCTGTCATAAAACAGACTTTGTGTGAGATGATTTTGCCCAACTCTAGGCTAATGTAAGCGTTCTGAGCAAGTTTCAGGTCGGCTGGGTTAAGCGCTGATGTTGGGTGGGTTATGTGTATTAAATACATTTTCCACTTATGATGTTTTCAGTTTATGATGGGTTTATCATAAATCAAGGACATTTCATAAATCAAGGAATATACGAATAAGCAAATGCCTACAAATGTGTTTTTATATGTGTACATAGTTTTACATACATACAAATATACATATTTGTATCTTCCCCTTCTTAGATATAATGTAAATGGTATACTATATATACTTTTTAAAAATGTTGTTTCTTTCACTTAGTGTATCCTAGAGCTTGCTCCATAATTGTGTATAGAAATTATCCCGATTCCTTTTAACAGCTGAAAAGTGTTTAATAGATATACCACATTGTATTCAACAGAACCTTATTGGTCGACATGTTGGTTGCTTTCAGTTTTTACTAATAACTAATGCTGCAATGAATAACCTTATACATAGATCTTAGGAAATTTTTTCCAGTGTCTCAACGGGATATTTTCCTAGAAATGAGATTTCTAAGACAAAGGGTAAATGTAATTTTGTTAATATTGCCAAATTCCCATCCACAGGGTTGTATCATTATGCATTCCCCATAGCTCTTCAACAGGCCTTGTATTTGGGTTTTTGTTAATATGATAAATAATTGTTTTTAATTTACATTTTTCTCATTATTAGTGAGGTACAGAATTTTCTTCTTCATATGTTTTAGGGCCATTTGCATTCCTTTCTTATGAACTATTGTTCATATTGCTTGTCCATTCATCTACTTTTGTGGGGGATCTTTTTTGCTTCTATTTTTAGCAGCTCTTATACATTAAACATATCAACCCTCTCTCTATTATACAGTGCATGTATTTTCCATAGTTTATCTTTTCTTTTTACTTTGTTCTTGGTGTTTGTGCCCATGCAAATTGTTTTTAAAAATTAATATTATTGTGTTTATCAATGTTTTCATTGTTTTTTGAGGTTTTGAGTTAGGAAAGTTTTTTTCCATTTCCTGGTTGTAGAGGAATTCACCTTCTGGTACTTGTATGGTTTTCTTAACTTTTTTTTTTTTTTTTTAAATTTCTGATCTACTTGAAACATATTCTGGTGTGTGGTGTGAGGAATGGATCTTTCCCACATTCATGCCGGTTTTTGACCAGAGCTGAGTAGCAGCAGCCAGGCAGACTTAGCTGTTTGGTTAGGGCCTGGAAGGTGGTTGACTGAAAGATAAAGTCTTTTCAACCACAAAATTCTGTGGTTCAGGGTCAGAACTCATGAAGTCCTGTAGTTAAGAGTCAAAACTCACCAATATCTGCAGTTAAGAAAGCAAAAATCCCTCAAAATTGTCTACCACAAACAAAAAATGTTAAAAGTAATTTGTATGACGTCTCTTCAGAATTGAGCACAAATAGAGTTGGAAAAAGCCTCTAAGAATCCGATCTGTCTGTAAGTAGAAGAGCTTCTATACTTCAGATACCAGTCAGGCAGAGAGCAAAGCTGACACAATTTTATGAATTGATAAGCCTGGCCTGTATTCCAGGTAAGGGAGGACCATTCTACCCTTATCAGAGTTGACCAGAGGGCTGCTTCCAGAGTAAGATCATCATTTTCTTTTTCTAAGAAGCCAATCTGGATGCTCTGGGGTGGGGGATGGTGTGCTTCAAGGGAGGCATAGATGAAACAAGGTTGGACATGAGCTGATAATTGCTGTACATGGGGTTCATTACATTATTCTCTCTACTTCTGTTTATGTTTGAACTTTTCTATCACAAAATGTTAAAATGAGAAAATTCAAGACACACACACACACACACAGACACACACAAAGCCTGGATGAAACATTTGGTATGACTATAGACTACAGATACTTCTGTGGGCCTTCTGCCTATCTGTGAATCAAATTAATCACTAGCAGAAAGATTATCCTAGATGGATTTCCTTAATTTAAACCCCTGTAGAAAAGCCTTTATTAAGTTACACTTTAATGATATATCCTTTGCTTTTACCAACGGTGGATGTAAAAAATGTCCTTCTAGAGAATGTTTCTGCATCTTTTATACTCTCAATGCAGAGAGATCTTACACTGTTGGATCTACTCTCTAAAGTTGGAGGTTTGATCTGATTCAGGTACTTTTTTTTTTTCAACATTAGTCCTGCATACACAGCATTACATGCTTTTATTAGGAGGCATATGGTGACCGGTTCGTCTATTTGTGATGTGGCAGCCATTGCTGGTCTTTGCCTAGACTTATCATTTCAGTAGGGTTTGAAAAATGATAACATTTAAATTCTATCATTCTCACTTCGTTTATTTATTGAAAGACATCTTTAAGAGAAACTTTTCCTTGTGACCCCAGAGTTCTTTTTCATAGAGCATGGCAGACATGACTTCAGCTTGGAAAATGCTAAGGGAAGCAACAACCAATTGCTACCATCTCAGGAAAATCTTAGTGAGCCCAGGAGTCTTTGGAAATGGAGAGCTTGGAATTTGAACAGAGCACTCTGGATGAATTTATATAAATATGTCCTGGAGGGAATATAGGAGCACACAAACACATAGGACTGGTTAACATTGCCTACTTAAACATTAGAGAGTTTGCCCAAAGCAGCAATTCTAGTGTTGACATAAATTCTCCAGAGCTGTGTTTTAGCTTGTTATAAAACAGAGTTGGCCTTTAAAAACACTTTTTAATTGAGGTATAAACAACATACAACATTGTGTTTGTTTCAGGTGTGCAAAATAAATGATTTGCTGTTTGTATGTATTGCAAAATGATCACCATGATAAATTTAGTTATCATTTGTCACACACACACACACGAGTTGGTTATATACTAAGTCCCCTTCTGGTTGGTGGCAGTAAAGCCATGGCAAGGGCAAGTGATAATAGAAAAGGAATGGTCGTGGTGTCCTGAGCAGGAGCTGTAACTAGGACATCCCTATAAACCAGGAGCGGTGTACAGAGTGGCAAAGATCTTGGGTCACTGCATCTGAGTTCAAATCCTCGCTCAGTAATCTACCAGCTAAGTGCCTTTGAGCAAGATAGTTGACTTCCCTGAGCTTCGGTTTCCTCAGTTGTAAATGGGGCTTGGAGATTGTGATCTCCTTTTCAGACTTGTGCACATTAGGGATCACGTAAGCCAAGCACTTTTCCCAATGCCCAGCACAGAACAAACATTCGCTAAACAGAGAAAATCGAAGTAACTGTTTATTTCTCAGAGTAAACAGTTGAATGAGAATCAGGGCTCATCCTTAAATCCAGTAGATGAACACTTCAGGTGGCAAACTAACTTTTGGAGTAATCAGATGGGTTACATTTGAAAATTGTTCCAAGTTTCTGATGGGGAGTATTGCAGGCTCCACAAAAGATGAAGACATTGCTGTAGGGCTGTAGAGTCAGGACAACCCCCTAGTCAGCTACCAAGAGAAATCAGAGTCCTCACCATGCTTCCAGAAGCCATTTGGTGAGAAATGCCATGTCCAGATTATGTCCACTACAATGCCTAATGATTCATCTCAAGCTTTCTCACTGATGCTTGCTGTAGTTTGTTTTTTTGTTTGTTTTTTTTTAGTTTAGCTTTTAAAATAGAAACTTACATGAGGATTTGAACTTAACTTTCTGTGGCTTCCTTTGTATCTGGTTTGGTGTGGTAAAGACACCAGGTTTTAATTTTAATTTTTTAGCAGCCTTTGTAATATCATGACATAGGGTGGCTCTCTTCTTAGTTACTTACTTAGGCTTGTGACAGATAAGGCTGATTGCTGTTGGTTTCTGGTCTGAGTGTGGTTGGGAGGAGCAAATGGGAAAATATGCTTAAGGCAGGTGGAGTAGAGTTGAAACCTCTTTAGAAAAATTATTAACGGAAAATGTTAGGAATCTCCTCTTTCCACCTTCGATATATATTTAAAATATATTGGTCCCATTTTTAGACGGTGTTCAGAGCTCTCTACAAAAACCCCTAATGCACCTTGGGTTTTTACCCCCTTGACTGCGCTATTGAAGTAACGAGCACAGAGTGGAGGGTGCATTATCGAGGGTCTAGTCTAAGATTTCCCAATCCATGCTGGTGATACATATCGAGGTCAAAGAATAGCATTAGAATTGGGATTCAGATCCCAATTTGCCAGTCTCTAAAGTCTGTGGGTTTTTTTTTTTTTTCAACGTTTATTTATTTTTGGGACAGAGAGAGACAGAGCATGAACGGGGGAGGGGCAAAGAGAGAGGGAGACACAGAATCGGAAACAGGCTCCAGGCTCCCAGCCATCAGCCCAGAGCCCGACGCGGGGCTCGAACTCATGGACCGCGAGATCGTGACCTGGCTGAAGTCGGACGCTTAACCGACTGCGCCACCCAGGCGCCCCTAAAGTCTGTGGTCTTAAACACTCTGCTTAAAGAATAGTACACTGGAAAAAAAAAAAAAAAAAAGAATAGTACACTAATTTGTCATGGAGCTGGATAAAGACAGGGAGAAATAAGTTCCCACTGCCTGTGTCAGGCTCGGGGGAATGTGCCACTGGCACTGTGACCCCCAGACCGGCTCCCTGGTAATTCTCCCCACACTCTTTTGCTTCATGACCAAAAAACAAAAGGACCAAAGAATTTTGTATGCCAAAGAGAGAAGAAAATTAATTTTCAAAGTCCAAGGTCCCTGTAGACTAATGTTAAATTCTAGAACAAAGATCCTCAAGTCAGAATTGTTATGTGGGGAGCCACATGATAGCCTAGTAATGGAGAGGATATTCAGTCATTGAGAGCAGGGTACATTTTATTTTATTTATTTGTTATTCTTTATTTAAATTCAAGTTAATTAACATACAGTGTATGTATGTTGAGTGTAGTATTGGTTTCAGAAGTAGAACCAAGTTATTCATCACTTACATACAATCCCCAGTGCTCATCCCAACAAGTGACCTCCTTATTGCCCATCACCCATTTAGCTCATTTCCTGTCCACCTCACCTCCAGCAACCTTCAGTTTGTTTTCTGTATTTAACAGTCTCTTGGGGCGCCTGGGTGGCTCAGTCGTTGAGCGCCCAACTTCAGCTCAGGTCAGGATCTCACAGTTTGTGAGTTCAAGCCCCGCGTCAGGCTCTGTGCTGACAGCTCAGAGCCTGGAGCCTGCTTCCGATTCTGTGTCTCCCTCTCTCTGCCCCTCCCCCGCTCATGCTCTGTCTTGCTCTGTCTCCCTGTCTCTCAAAAATGAATAAACGTTAAAAAAAAAATAAAAAAAGAGTCTCTTATGGTTTGCTCCCTCTCTGTTTTTATCTTTTTTTTTTAAATGTTTTTATTTATTTTTGAGAGGGAGAGAGAGTACAAGCAGGGGGAAGGGCAGAGAGAGAGGGAGACACAGAATCCACAGAAGGGTTCAGGCTCTGAGCTGTCAACACAGAGCCTGACGCGGGGCTCAAACTAGTGAAACTGCGAGATCATGACCTGAGCTGAAGTGGGACACTTAACCGACTGAGCCACCCAGGAGCCCCATATCTCTGTTTTTATCTTATTTTTCCTTTCCTATCTCTATGTTCATCTGTCGTGTTTCTTAAGTTCCACATATGAGTGAAAGCATATATTTGTCTTTCTCTGACTGACTTATTTTGTTATGGAAACTCGTCTGGATCACCAGGCAGAAGAACGAAGTGGCAATTGAGATCTTGGATGGAAGGAGGTTTATTTTACACCGGTGGGCCCAGAGGAGATCATTCTCCAGAGATCTGAGCCCAGAGCATCAACAGAGGGGACAATTTATAGTCTGTTTCTTCCGCATTCCTCATTAGCAGTAATTTGGCGTCTGAGGCAAGCTGGGTGGGAATAAGGACCTGGAAGGGAAGTTTTCAGGCAGGAACTGAAATTCCCTTATCAGTCCTGTTGGCCATCATATAACAGATTTTTCCCTAACAATTTCACTTAGCATAACACATTCTAGTTCCATCCATGTTGTTGCAAATGGCAAGATTTCATTCTTTTTGATCAGTGAGTAGCATTCCAGTATATATATACACACACATATATATGTACACATATATATATGTACACATATATATATGTATATATATATACACACACACATATATATGTGTGTGTGTGTGTGTGTGTATACTGGAATATATATATTCCAGTATACACACACACACACACACACACACACACACACACATATATATGTGTGTGTATATATATATATATTCCAGTATACACACACACACACACACACATATATATATATATATATATATATATATATACCACATCTTCTTTATCCATTCACCAATCAATGGACATTTGGGCTCTTTCCATGATTTGGCTATTGTTGATAGCGCTGCTAAACATTGGGGTGCATATGCCCCTTCAAAACAACATTTTTGTGTCCTTTGGGTAAATACCTAGTAGTGTGATTGCTGGATTATAAAGTAGTTCTATTTTTAATTTTTTTGAGGATGCTCCACACAGTTTTCCAGAGTAGCTGTACCAGTTTGCCTTTCTACCAGCCATGCAAAAGGGTTCCCCTTTCTTTGCATCCTCACCAACATCTGTTGTTTCCTGAGTTGTTAATTTTAGCCATTCTGACAGGTGTAAGTTGGTATATCTTTGTGGTTTTGATGTGTATTTTGAGGGGAGGGTACATTTTAGAAAGCCCCCTGAGCCAGGGATAATTCAGTTACTGCTAGGGGCAAGGTGTGCCCAGTGTTTACGTAGAACTCCTTGAGCAATATTGGTCATTAGGCCTGACTTGTCTGAGCTGAGCTACAGCAAAGCTAACCACTTCCTAATTAGCTCTGAGAGAGGGTGACCTTCCTCCAGAGCAATTGAAAGACAGCAACCGATTCTGAAGCGGCCAGGTGATGCTTTTTTGCTCCATGACAAGGGAGGGCAGGAGGAACCCTGGGAGGCTATCAGCAGGGAGAAAATTTGGGTGGAATATGCTCAAAGGGATAAAGTGGTTGGTGTTGCTGTTAATGGAGATGGTACCCGGGCAGGTTGCTCAGCTGGGATAGAATTCCCAGGGAAGTAAGTCAGGAAATGTGGCGTGGGAGGGAGAGCTGGTGGGAATGGTATTGGGGTGAAAGTATTGCTCTTTTGGCTGTGGATCTGTGAGCTGATCAAGCTGCTTGGTGAACTGGAGCCACCCTGTTTCCAGGGTGTTCGTGGGTAAGTAGGGCCGGGTGGGAGACGGGGTGGTGGGGTCTGCAGGCTGTAACTTGAGCTCAGCGATGGCAAGCTCTTAAGTGCTTGGATTTTTTTCTCCCCTACTCTTACCTGGATTCAAACCGTGGAGCGTCTATTTTTACCTTTTTTGTCCCTCAAAAAAAAAATTTTTTTTTTTTGTAGAGTAATAATAATAGCTACCTCACAGGGTTGCTGCAAAGATGAAATGATATCATATAGAGAGCAATTAGAAATGGGCCCGGGCAATTAGAAATGGGCCCGGTTCTTCACCTCAGCTGTGCCTGGGCACCAAGGAGAACTTTAAGGATTGCTGTCGGGTTTCACCAAAGACCAACAGATCAGAATCCCTGTGATTCAGTGTAGCCATGTTTGAGAACCCCTGCACTAATTATTTGTATTTAGAAAACTCTTTCAGGGGGTTAAAAAAAAGTGGTGGGTTTGGTTAACTTTTTGTCAAGCCCTGTGTTGTTAACTGTTACTGGTTTTCTTTCGTATTAAGTGGTAACTTAGGGAAGGTATTGCCACTTCTGTCTTGTAAATCTGCTTGGAAACAGTCCCGGTTTCAGGCAGTTCCCTGTGTCTCTTGCTTAGGGAGCAGCACTGGGAAGAGGGGCCGCCTCTGTGAGATGCTGGTCAAGCCAATCGGATTTAAACAAGGGGCCGAGGGGCCGGTGGGTAAGCGGGACTCCAGCCATTTAGTTAAGGATGCTCTGCTGGGCCTTCTGCATGCTTTGCTAGAAGGGAGATCTGGTGCCCTGAGCACTTGCTGATGAGGCCAGAGATTCGGTCTCCAGTAGATTCCATCTTTACCTCCTCCCTCTGCACTGTGGGCTGCTCGCATGGACTGGGCTTCAGCAGGGGAATTCAGTGAAGATTGATTTCAGTTCCTGTATTTCTCATAGATGTGAGATTTCAGTTCCTGTATTTTCTCATATAGCACCTGGAAAATTCCAGACTTAAGATAACAAGGCTTTTCCAGAAATTCTCCTGGGTTTTTACTGAGGCTAGGCTTAATGTGATCCCGAGCGGGAACACCAAGGAGAAGAAAATTTTCTCCTCTTTATTTCTCAAGTAACTAGGTTTAGGCGCCTAGAAAGGCAGGCGCTGAGATCAGAGGTTTATCCAGTGTTGAACTGGCTGAGCTGAAACACTAAGAAACAGACCCAAGGGCTCTGTGGTCACATGGTTGTTTCCTCCTTTCTTCTTTGCTCAGGGCAAAGATAATCTTCAAGTAGGGAAATGCTTTTATTCACATTATAAAAAGGAAAACCTATAAGAAAAGATAAACTAATAAGTAAAACAAATATATTTAAGCAAAAATAAAATGATTAAAACGTCCCAAAATACCTGTGACGATAGAACACAAATGATCTGTTTCAAAGGGACTGGATTGAGGTGACTGAAAGTATTTAGCCTAAGTCTTGAATAGGGTCGGATTGGTTGCAGGGAAAACTTCCTTTTTTTGGTAACACATTTATTGAGATAAAATTCATATGCCATAAAATTCAGCATGGAGTTCAACAGTTTTTAGTATATTTATAGAATTGGGAAGCCATCATTGCAATGAATTTTATTTTATTTTTTTGTTTATTTATTTATTTATTTATTTTAAATTTCTTTCTTTCTTTTTTTAAAATATAATTTATTGTCAAGTTAGCCAACATACAGTATATACTGTGTGCTCTTGGCTTCGGGAGTAGATTCCCATGATTCATTGCTTACATACAACACCCAGTGCTCATCCCAACAAGTGCCCACCTCACTTCCCATCACCCATTCCTTGCCCCCCCAACCATCAACCCTCAGTCTGTTCTCTGTATTTAAGAGTCTCTTATGGTTTGCCTCTCTGTTTGTAACTATTTTTTCCCTTTTCCTTCCCCCATAGTCCTCTGTTAAGTTTCTCAAATTCCACATATGAGTGAAAGCATATGATTTCTGTCTTTGACTTATTTCATTTAGCATAATACCCTCCAGTTCCATCCACATTGTTGCAAATGGCAAGATTTCATTCTTTCTCATTGCCAAGTAGTATTCCATTGTATATATAAACCACATCTTCTTTATCCATTCATCAGTTAATGGAGATTTGGGCTCTTTCCATAATTCGGCTATTGTCAATAGAGCTTCTATAAACACTGGGACACATGTGCTCCTATGCATCAGCACTCCTGTATCCTTTGGATAAACACCTAGTAGTGCAATTGCTGGGTCATAGGGTAATTTTTAACCATTTTTAACTTCTTAAGGAACCTCCATACTGTTTTCCACAGTGGCTGCACCAGTTTGCATTCCCACCAACAGGGCGAGAGGATTCCTGTTTCTCCACCTCCTCGTCAACATCTGCTGTTTCCTGTGTTGTTAATTTTAGCAATTCTGACCGGTGTGGGGTGATATCTTAATGTGGTTTTGATTTGTATTTCCCTCAAGAGGAGCAACATGAGAAGTAAAACAAGAGGAGCATGTTTTCGCATGTCTATTAGCCATCTGGATGTCTTCTTTGCAGAAGCGTCTATTCATTTCTTCTGCCCATTTCTTCACTGGATTATTTGTTTTTCGGGTTTTGAGTTTGGTAAGTTCTTTACAGATTTTGGATACTAACCCTTTATCTGATATGTCATTTGCAAATATCTTCTCCCATTCTGTCAGTTGCCTTTTAGTTTTGTTGATTGTTTCCTTTGCTGCGCAGAGCCTTTTATCTCCATGAGGTCTCAATCGTTCATTTTTGCTTTTATTTCCTTTGTCTTTGGAGAGGTGTTGAGTAAGAAGTTGCTGCAGCCGAGGTCAGAGAGGTTGTTGCCTATTTTCTCCCCTAGGGTTCTGATGGTTTCCTGTCTCACACTTAGGTCTTTCATGAATTTTGAGTTTATTTTTGTGTATGGTGTAAGAAAGTGGTCCAGTTTCATTCTTCTGCATGTTGCTGTCCAGTTGTCCCAGCACCATTTGCAAAAGAGACCATCTTTTTTCCATTGGATACTCTTTCCTGCGTTGTCAACGATTAATTGGCCATATATTTGTGGGTCAAATTCTGTGTCCTCCATTCTATTTCATTGGTCTATGTGTCTGTTTTTGTGGCAATACCATACTGTCTTGATGATTACAACTTTGTAGTAGAGGGTAAAGTCCAGGATTGTGATGCCTCCAGATTTGGTTTTCTTTTTTAACATTACTTTGGCTATTTGGGATCTTTTGCGGTTCCATACATATTTTAGGATCGTTTGTTCTAGCTCTGAGAAGAATGCTGGTGCTACGTTGCAATGGATTTTAGAACATTTTTATCACCAGTAAAAGAAACCCCGTACCCTTTTGTTATAACTCTCTAGCCTCATGCCCCATGCCCTGGCCCCAGGCAACCATTAATTGTACTTGACCTCAAAGGTCTGGATTCTTTTACACAGCATAATGTTTTCAGTGTTCATCCATGTTATACTACATGTCAGTACTTCATTCCTTTTTAGGGATGAATAATATTCAATTATCTGGATGTACCACATTTTGTTTATCCAGTCATCAGTCAATGGACATTTGGGTTGTTTTCACTTTTGACTATTATGAAAAATACTGCTGTGGACATTCATGTGCTTTTGTCCGCTTTTGTGTGGACATACATTTTCATCTCTCTTGGATAGATACGTAGGAATGAAATTGCTGGGTCAAATGGTAGCTCTATGTTTAACTTTTTGAGAAAATATCCATCATTGTTTTCCAAAGTTGCTGTATCATTTTACATTCCCACTAGAAGTGGAAGATTCTGACTCCTCTGCCTCCTTTCCAATACTTGTTGCGATCTGCCTTTTTATTGTTTTAAGTTTATTTATTCTGAGAGAGAGAGAGAAAGAGAGAAAGAGAGATAAAAGAGAGAGGGAGAGAGAGACTCTCAAGCAGGCTCTTCACTGTCAGCTTGGAGTCTGATGGGGGCTCAAACTCATGAAACTTGAGGTCATGACCTGAGCCGAAACCAAGAGTCAGATGCTTAACCAACTGAGCCACCTGGGTGCCCCGCCCCTGCCTTTTTTAGTACAGCTGTCCTACTGGGTGCAAAGTAGCATCTTGTGGTTTTGATTTACATTTTGCGTATGCGTAATGATGGTGAGCTTCAGTTCATGTTCATGTTGGCTATTTGTGTACCTTCTTTAAAACAGTTTCTGTTCAAATCCTTTGTCCACTTTTGATTGAGTTTTGATTGTAAGGTTTTTTTTTTTAGTGTATTCTAGATATAATTCCCTTCTTAAATATGAGATTTGCAGTATTTTTTCCCATTATGTGAGTTCTTTTCACTTTCTTTTCTTTTTAAAAATTTTGTTTGTTTATTTATTTATTTTTGAGGGAGAGAGACAGAGAGTGAGTGGGGGCGGGGCAGAGACAGAGTGAGAGAGAGAATCCCGAGCAGGCTCTGCTCTGTGAGCATAAAGCCCAACATGGGGCTCAAACCCACAAAACATGAGATCATGACCTGAGCCAAAACCGAGTTGGTCATTTAACCAACTGAGCCACCCAGGTGCCCCTCTTTTCACTTTCTTAATACTGTTCTTTGAAGAAAAAATTCTTAATTTTGAAAAAGTCTAATTTGCTTTTTTTTATTGTTGCTTGTGTTTTTGATGTCATATTTGAGAAGCCATTGACAAATCCAAGGTCATGAAGATTTACCACTGTTTTCTCCTAAGACTTTTATAATTATAATTTTAGCTCTTACATTTAAATCTTTGATCCAGGGACGCCTGGGTTGCTCAGTCGGTTGAGCGTCCGACTTCGGCTCAGGTCATGATCTTGTGGTCTGTGAGTTCAAGCCCCACGTTGGGCTCTGTGCTGATAGCTCAGAGCCTGGAGCCCGTTTCGGATTCTGTGTCTCCCTCTCTCTCTGCCCCTCCCCTGCTCATGCTCTATCTCTCTCTGTCTCAGAAATAAATAAAACATTTAAAAAAATTAAAAACAAATCTTTGATCCATTTTGAGTTAATTTTTCTGACTTGTATGAGGTAGGGGTCTGACTTCATTCTTCTGGATGTGGATAACCAGTTGTTTCATTACCATTTGTTGAAAAGACTATCCCCGCCCCCCCCCCCCCCCCCCCGCCAGGAAATACTTAAGGACAAAATTTTCAGAGGCAATCCCGATGTTTCAGCGTCTAATGAGAGATCCACAAACAGAGAATGGAAACTGATATTTACTGAGCTCCTAGTATCCAGGCTACAGAATCCTCCTAGGAAAGATTGGTGAATCCCAGGCATATCCATTTCCAGTCTCTTATTTATACCTATGATAGAAATTACTAATCAATCACAGCACTTACTGGCTGAGACTTGATGACTGCCCGGGCTGACACGAAGGAGGGGTGTCCCAGGAAGATCAGTTTGGGAGGAATTAATATAGTGAGGTTAATTTTGACTGTGTTGAGTTTGTTGTGCATATGGGTGGTAATAGGTGGTTGGATATAAAAGACTGAAGCCCAGGCCAAGGGAGAGGTCTGGGCAGAGAGAGACACTTGAGTCTTTGGCATGTAGACGGGAGCAGATCCAATCTCTTAGAGTGAGTGACAAGGCAAGATAAACTGGGAGTCTGATAAGCCTACAAATGGGGTCAGAAGGGACTGGCTTGAGAGGTAGAAGAAAAACCAGGAAAGAGTACTGGCAAGGAGACCATGGAGAAAGGGTGATTTAAGGAAAACATATGATAGCATCAAACGTTGGGAGAAGTTTGGTAAGGTGCAGATTGGAGAGTATCTCTGATTATTACGAAGTTTTTAAATTATTTTTTAAAACTTTATTTATTTGTTTTGAGAGAGAGAGAGCAAGGGAGGGGAGAGAGAGAGAGAGAGGGAGTGAGATTGAATTTCAGCAGGCTCCATGCTGGCAGTGCAGAACCTGATGCGGGACTTGATCCCATGAACCGTGAGATCATGACCTGAGCTGAAATCAAGAATTGGATACTTAACTGACTGAGCCACCCAGGAGCCCCTATGAAGAAGTTTTTAGTCACCTTGGTGAGTGTAGTTTCAGTGGGATAGGGAAGGTGGAAACCAGATGCTATAGTCTGAAAGGTGAACTGAATGTGAGCAAAGACTCACGTTGGTGAAATCTGATCAGAGAGATAGAGATAGGTCTTAGAAAACCAACAAGATTATTGTAACTTCTTG
The DNA here is from genome assembly GCF_028749965.1 of Puma concolor. Taxonomy (NCBI): domain Eukaryota; kingdom Metazoa; phylum Chordata; class Mammalia; order Carnivora; family Felidae; genus Puma; species Puma concolor. The sequence continues at coordinate 42,855,196 of NC_141684.1, forward strand.
GAATTTAAAGAAAATCTTTAAATCTTTTTAAAGAAAAAAATATAAAGAAAATCCGAGGTCAAATAAAAGGATCTGTAGACTGAGAAAAAGTGTCTAAGGGAAGATGCGCGTATCTGTGCTTGATCCAGTTCGCATGTACAATATCAAACCAACTGCGTCATTGTTTGAGACAGATCCTGCAGAAATGGATCCTAAATAGTGGGGGGGGGGGGAATTAATTTCAAGTGCAGGCTTTGCTAAAGAATATGTACTGACAGATAAAGCACAAATCCCTAAGCTTGTGTTTCTCACAGAAGGATCCACATGATCACCTGCATCAGAAATCCAGAGTGTTTCAAAAATGTTCATCCCTGGGATGTATTCTGGACCTACTGAATTGGGATCTCATGGTGTAAAGCCAAGTTTTAATAAACTCTCTGGGTTTAGAAAGCTCTAGAAGACATTTGCCCACTGTACAGCTAATGATAGGGATATTACTAACTGTTCCGTTCATAGGATTCTTTAGCAGTTTCATGACACTGGTAACTAGAGCCAGATTAAGAACCTTGTCTACTGGGCAGTTGCCTAGAGTAACCATCTATAGATGGAGTTAAAATATTCCTGGAATAAACAGCTGAAAACTGGGTCCACTTCAGTCAAAGTAGTAAGGGGAAAAAATCCCAAACCTTTGTTAACCTCAAACTGTCTTTTTTGAATATTTTTTGAATATTATTGAATATTTTTAGGATGAGCACAGGTGGCTGTCAGCTAAGATTTTGCAACAGAGTTATGTATGGTTTAGTGTTTCTAACTTGGAACTAGTGATTTATTTGAGCTGAGTCTTAAATCATTTAATGGTTCCTTAAAGTGTTCTGCTTTGGGAAATTACCCCCCTCCCCTGACACTGTAAGCAACAGCAACAACACAAAAAACCAAGACTCAAACAAGCCCAGAGACAAGTATTATGAGCTGCATAAAGGAGAGTCGTGTTGCTTAAATGTATCGGAAAATGGACACTGTCCTGGCCAGTGAAATTAACTAGGGAAAACTTTGCTTCAACCTAAAATATTCCCTACCAGAAGATTAGTTTCACCTTGTTTCACTAAATAAACGTGAAACAAAAGGTGTAAAATATTGGTTTGAGGAGGTGCAAAATCATCCATTTGGGTGGGTTCCCATGAGCCTTGGTTGACTCTGAATGTAATCCTGAACATTTGAATTAATAACTGAAATGATTTTGATTCTAAAAAGTATTTACTGAGTGCCTACGGAAGACAAAGTTTGTGCCATCATTAAGTTAACAAGAGCAAGACAGACACTAAATAAATAATATTTTTATACGCTTCTGTTCGGTGAGGCTTATGTGTTGATAAACATGTGATAAATGTTCTCAAAATATCTGCTATGTAACACACAGAAAAAGTAGATGTTAAAATGCAAGTGCATAATAAGTGGAAAAACTTAGAATTCAGAGATTTCATTTACTTTGAGATTTCAAGAATAAAAATATTAGAAATGTGACATACTTTGAATTTTAAGAATAATTCCAAATTTTCACGGACTTTTTATCTAGCAGGTGTGAGAAATAAGCCCACTGACCCAATCAAAGGAGGGACGCAAGGACTAGGAGCACAGTGAGGCAAGGGTTTAATCAACGGACTTGCAAGAGCGGGTGTCTGATGGACAGGCACATTTGGGGCACTCACAGCAGGCAATTTATCTCCTAGAGTGCAAGTCCCTCCCCTGATTCCTCATTGGCTGAGTACTACAGAGCTTACAGCCTTACCCAGACATCACCTATGCCCATGTAAGGAAAAAAGCAGTCTGATTGGAACATTCTCTGAGGTAAGGCAGAGACTTTTAGTCCCTCCTCCCTTTATTCTACGGCGCATGCTCATTGCAAAGCCCATAAAAAGGTCCATGCTCATTGCAAAGCCCGTGAAAAGAAGCCCATGAAAAGAAGCCCACAAAATGGAGAGGGGAAGAAGAAGAACGAGGAAGTGAAGTGTCTGAAGGCTTGGGACTCCACTGTGTGTGTGTGTTTGGGGGGGGGGGGTTGTACATATTTCCAGTAGGTTGTAAACCTATGTTAACTGTACAGCACATGAATCATCTCTCTTACTTCTCACAGGAGGCTATCCAATGTTAGTTATTCCTTGTTAACTAACATTGTCTATAAACTAGAACACTATTTGTACATTTTCTAGGGCTAACGTTAAAGGAATGGTTAAAACATTATTATAGACAAAAGTGCTAAAATGTTTTAAACACCATCAATCTATTAGTTAGAAGTATCTGTCCACTTTTTTCATTTGTTCACGTGTTTCCATCATATAAATCATTTATATCTCCTTCTCTCTGATAAAGGCAATCAGTAATTTACCAATTAAATTTTCTTTATTCCCCTTATTATTGAGTCAGTATTAAACTACTGAACTAACAATGTTTCATGTTTGCACGAAAATGAATTCCCTAACATGCCATGGTATTCATCCCAAAACACAGGGCAGAACATATAGAATGATAAAATTCAGACAACTTTATAAATTATAAGAACCTTGCTAACCTGTTATCCTGGAAAGCACAGGAAAAGCCTTTATAATTCAGACATGCAATCACCTGTTGGTTTTTCTTTTCTTTCTTTTTTTTTTGTTTTTTGTTTTGTTTAAAAACTTTTTTTTAAAGTTTATTTATTTTGAGAGAGAGAGAGAGAGAGAGAGAGAGAGAGAGAGAATGAATCCCAACCAGGCTCCACACTGTCATCGTGTGGAGCCTGATGTGGGGCTTGAACCCATGAACCATGAGATCATGAACTGAGCCGAAATCAAGAGTTGGACCCTTACCTGACTGAGCCACCCAGGCACCCCTGATTTTTCTGATGGCTGACTTTGGCCTTTTAAAGTTTAGTCAATCTGATTCTCTGACTTGGAAGCTAGAGGCTGGAAGTAGCATAAAATGCACAGGGAAGCCTTGTTTGGGAACTTGGCTATCTTCTATCACGAATGGTGTCACACAGGGAGCTTTCTTCCTATGGATATTCATGTTACTCACATGGAACTAGAAGGAAAATAATTTGACAGATTCTATAGTTGTGGTGAATAGGTTGGGCTTTGAATCAGACCAGGTTTGGAGTCCTGATTCTATAATCAAGCTGTGTGATTTGGATAAAAGGTAAAACTTTTGTTTTCTACCTATAAAATGGAATCTACTTTGTAGACATGTCGTAAAGATTAAGTGAGAAAACATTTTTTAACTGATAAGCTGATATGCCATGAACATAGTCATATAATATTGCTGAGAAAGATGACTAAAAGTTATACATATATACTTTTAAAAAACACTTTATAGATTTAAAAGTACTTTTTACATACATTACTTCAAAATTTCTAAAGAAGCAAACTCCTTTTAGAGCCATGCTGGTGGAATCTTGTCATTGATTTCAGGAAGTAAAATATACAAGCGGGAGCTATTTGATTTTGTAGAACAAGGTCATTTTATTTAACTAATGGGAGGGCAGAGGTGTTAAGAATTTTGCTTAGCCTCACTGACCTCATTGCCTTAAACATAGTTATGTTGGCTGTGAGACAAAGGGGAAGGATTTTTCCTAGACCTGCTGATCCACTGAATATGCTAACCATTGGCATGTGACGAGATGGTTTCACTTTCAAGGTCCTCAAGATAAATAAGGCTTACAGCAACCATGGGCTTCCTAAGGGATCTGAGAAGGAGGAAGTCCATCGAGACAGTGGGTTGTACTGGATGCACACCTAGAGACAACTGGAAAGCATAACACAGCTCAGGAGAAGCCCAGAAATGAATATCAGAAAGTCAACAGAAACCGGATAAAGTGTGACACATTTGACACAAAAGTGACATTGATTCTCCTCTTCAGTGTGGATTCCCAGAGTGACTGAAGGATGGGAATCAGAAATCAGCCTAAAAGATGACTTGACTTAAGAAATCTGGGGCTATTGGCTTTTATTGTTTAATTGGAAACCTCATTTTGAGTGGAAGAAGTAACCTGATTTTTAGGTAAATCTATTCAATTGTGGAGAAAAAAAATAAGGACTTGTTTGTGTTTGGAGGGAAGGCTACTACTGGTTGTTTCATGTCGACTTTGAAGAGGACCCTTGAATTGCAGAAGCAGGTACTGCCAGATTGCATCTTTGGTCACACCTTCTGAGTTATTTCTTAATGTCTCCTGAGGCTGGTTATCCGTGAACTGCGTCATTGCTCAGACGTGGATCCCTGTAGGTCTGTCTGTGTTTGCGATGGAATTGACAAAAATTTGTCGATTGAGCCTTCTGTACAGACACTATGCTAAATGTTGGGTGTACAAAATATGGACAAACAGTCTTGATGTCATGGAGCCCACACTCTAGAAGCAGTTGAATACATAGAGTGTTTCCCCTTTTTGGCTTCTGTTTGTCTTCTAATTTACTTCTCTACATTCAAAAGTTCAGATACTTGTTTGGAGATGTACTGAGTATGAATTAACTTATTTTGGTACAAGCCCACTTCTTTTCTGGAGTGAATACAATGATACCTTTTATGACATCTGATGGCTTCTGCGGTCAATAAAACCTATCTAATAGGATGGTTAATGTTTGACTGAAGTCTGAAGGGAGAGGCTGGGGAAGCAGAACAGTGCGGAGGAAGTGTTCTCCAGGGAGATTCTCAAGCCCCAGCAAGAGTCTCAACAGCTGAATGGAAGAAAATAACTTTTAACGGCCATTTTGTTATTTACTTACAGAAAGGTAAGGGTTGACATGTCTTAACTATGTTGATAATGTACTTCTTCAAGAATGACAAAATAGATGGTGGAGGGAGAGTACTTAAGTTGCTGGACAAATTTATTCCTTGAAGAGTGCTATGTAGCTGGGAAGGGAAGGGAAGCTTATTTCTGGTGTGACAAGTTTTGCTTAGGGAGCATAATTTCTTTCTCAGTTTCTTTTAATTAGCCTCTATTTTATAAATTTAATGAAATATCTTTGGTTGAATCAAGCTTGGCAGTGTAAACAAAGAAAATATGGAGTTTTGGGATGTTTAAATGAGTATTATACCCATTCTTTCTGATTAAAATATAAGAGTGCCTAGACCTAAGACGCTCTGGAGCTCTTGTATTCCAGAAATTAGAACTGGAATCTCATTCTTAAAAAGTGTTCTCTCTCAGATGTGGTCTTCAAAAAATGAGCATTCTATCTACTTCTCAGAGACTGAGATTAAACTTAGGATTCTCGGGACTGTCTGGGACACAGTGGGGGAGGGGAAATGCATAGGAGAAAAGAAACCCTTTTCTTAAAAGTATTGGATATAGGGGCGCCTGGGTGGCGCAGTCGGTTAAGCGTCCGACTTCAGCCAGGTCACGATCTCGCGGTCCGTGAGTTCGAGCCCCGCGTCGGGCTCTGGGCTGATGGCTCAGAGCCTGGAGCCTGTTTCCGATTCTGTGTCTCCCTCTCTCTCTGCCCCTCGCCCGTTCATGCTCTGTCTCTCTCTGTCCCAAAAATAAATAAACGTTGAAAAAAAAAAAATTTAAAAAAAAAAAAAAAAAAAGTATTGGATATAAGAATTGAAAACAACCAAAAAAACAAAACAAAAACAAACAAATGAACAAACAAAGAGTTGGAAACAGACAGACCTGCAAGCAAGTCTTGGGAAAGCAAGACTTATTGTATGTGTTGGTCAGCTTTTGGTGTTTCTTTCCACCTCATTGGTAGATGTACCATCTGCTAACAAGTGATTATTTTGAGATGTCAAGTTGTGTACAGCCTATTGTGTCTTCAAAGGTCCAGTCTCTGCCTCTGTCTTGTTTTTTTCTTTATTATGGGTGACTTTTGCGGGACAGATGCTGTCTTTGATGGGGGATGCTGAACAGGAGATTAGAAGAGCAATACGTTCTCTGATATTTTCTTGTTTTTATTTTTCTTCAAAAACTTAGATAGCAAGTGAAAAATCCTTTCAAAGAGAAAGAAAGCACATGTTTAGGTGACAAGAAAAATGGATGACATTTAGCTCTCACCAGGAAAAAAAAGAATCACTGAGTAAGGGTTTATCGCAGATTGCAGGGTATATAGTTTATGAGTCTTCAGGGTTGGGCAGATGGGTTAGGCCAGTTTCATCATTTACCAGCCAGCAGGCATTGAGCAGATTGCTTAAGCTCCCTGGACCTTAATTTTCTCATCTATAAAATGGAGATACTTGCCCAACCAAGCAGTTGTGAGAATAAATTCGATAAGCTTGTAAAGAATTTGGTACATTGCTTGCCATGTGGTAGCTGTCCAATGAAAGTTGGCTCTCCTGTCCATTAAAAAGGTCAAGTAGATGATTCAGGTCAAGCTGAAAAGTTGTTGTTTCATTTCCTAGGGAAAAACAACAGTAATGTTACAGTAATGGCATTTTGGGCAAGAGAGCAACAGATTCTATTCTAAGGACATGAAATCCAAAGATATAACAGAATGATGAAACAATTGGGCTTTGTTTTTTTGTTTGTATGTTTTTATGAGAGGCATTTAAAAGCCCCTCTGATGTTTTGTATATAGTTGACGCTTGAACAACATGGGTTTGAACTCTGTGGGTTCTCTTAGGAACAAATATTTTCAATAAATACAGCACAGTCCTATAAATGTATTTTCTCTTCTTTATAATTTTCTTTATATTTTCTTTCCCCAACTTATTTTGCTATAAGAGTACAGTATCTAATAAAACATAGAAAATATGTATTAATTGACTGGTTTTGTTATCATAAGGCTTCCAGTCAACAGTAGGCTATTAGTAGTTAAGGTTTTGGGGAGTCAGAAGTTGTATGCAGATTTTTGACTGCACGGGGGTTTAGTGCCCCTAACCCCTGAGTTGTTTAAGGGTCAACTGTGTAAGTTTTTCAGTGGGTGTGGCATCCTTTGAAACTTGCCTCAGTGACCCCTGGGAGAAGTCATTGTTGTTCAAGATGAAGGTTACCTTTCCTATGCCTCCTCCCTTCTTTTATGAAAAGCAAAATATATGCTGGCAGGAACTCAACTTAGAAGTCCCTGGAAAGGAGAATGCACCCCCACTTTTCTTCCATGTTAAGAGAGGTGACTCTGAGAAGGAAAGCTGAGCACGAATCATCCTGCTTCTTTTTCCAAAGGCTCACAAATAAGTGCTTTTATGGGTGTTAGTTTACATGGATAAAAATCTATAGATTTAACTGTTGGCATAAAATTGCATTCATTCAGAAATCCTTGGTCTCCAGCCTAGACTGGGGCTCATTCTGTGGTCTACTCAATGATTCAACACAGAAAAAGTACTTCAGTTTGTTACGGGAGTATCTATCTACCTATTTGTTACTTGTGACAACAAATAGCAATGTTTACTGAGGTACAGTAAATATAAATGTAATAAAAACAGATATTTACTTAGTGGTTGAAGTAATAAAAAAAAAAAGTTGATTTTCCACTTAAGCTTATATAGCAGCCCAAGCTATGCTCGGTTAGTGTATGTGGCACAAAGAAAACTTAATTTTTCTTAAAAGATTCTCTAAGACTGACATATGGAATTTTCTTGTCCATGATATTCTGAATCAATAATTTCTTACCATATTTTAATTATTTTTAAATATTAAGACATGTGTTCTTGACAAAGAGATAAAGAGAAGTCAAAATGGTAGATTTGTAGTTTTAAAGAATGTTTAAACTAAGGATGAACACCTTTTCTGTTCATCCTAGGGAGGGTTCTGTGCTTGATCTGTGCAGTCAGATTGGTGCCCCTTCCTCAACCTCTCTGAGCTTAGTTTCCTTCCCTATAGGATGACAACAGGACCTACCTTATAGGATTGTTGTGCTATTTATTTTTTTAATTTATTATTACTATTTTTTAATATTTATTTATTTTTGAGAGACAGAGAACGAGTGGGGGAGGGGCAGAGAGAGAGGGAGACCCAGAATCAGAAGCAGCCTCCAGGCTCTGAGCTGTCAGCACAGAGCCTGACGTGGGGCTTGAACCTGTGAACTGTGAGATCACGACCTGAGCCAAAGTCCAATGCTTAACTGACCGAGCCACCCAGGTGCCCTGGATTGTTGTGCTATTTAAATGAAATAAGTTATCCAAAGCGTTTGACTTAGTAAATGCTCATAAAATGCTGATTAAAACAATTTTTTTTTCAACTATAAAAAAACTAACTCACGAGAGATTTCATAGTGGCATGGTATTCTTTATTAAGATAGAATTAAATTCATTTTTCTTTTACTCTCTGACTCATCCCAGCCGCCAATTATGATTTAATTCAGGGATTGGAAAGTGAACCTGCTATAGTTGAGCATGTCTGTACATTTTTGTCATGAGAACCCTTGCCTCGGGTCTACTTTATAAATGAGCTAGTGTTTTAGGGATTCTTGTTTTGTTTTGTTTTGTTTTAATCTCTGTGTCCAAACCCATTGGGATGAAATCTAATTTAGATTTACCTCACAAGGAATTTCTAAGGCCAGAATGTGTGATTTTATTATACTGGCAAATACTTGTCTGTGTCCTTTATAATATACAAGTCACTGTTGTATCATGAGAAAGCACTTTGTCAAAAGCAATTCAGCCATCTTTTATGAGAAATAATGATTCCTAGCCTCCTCTTTAGGCCAGGGAAGGCCCTTACGATGTTCTGACAGATACGGAGGAAAGCACATCTTTCCCTTGTGGCCTCCCGAGGTTTCTGAGGCGTCAATCTGCACATCGCAGGGAAGGCAACACTGACGTCTTACAGCCAACCTGCCTGACATGTCAGGCAAGCACCACGACTAGGCATCCATCTATGCCCATTGGGGCCCTCCCTTCCCTTTGACCTCTCCTGACCACCCTCTCATTCAGGGATGGGGCATCCTGTGCGACTCTGAGGAGAGGGCTCCTCACTCCTGCTGCCCTTCCCTTACTCCCTTCCTGGGAGTGTTGGGTGGAATAAAGCTAGGCAGGAATAGGCATAAGCACATGTCTCAAAATGTTTCTTAGAGCTCATTTCTTCTTTAATACGACTGATTCCAGTAGTCATTTGTATTTAAATTGATCACATAAATTAAAAACATTTTAAGTCCTGGGGGAGGCCGTCTATCTTTTGTGAGCCCATTTATCTTGACCACGAACCTATTGATACAAATAATCACTCTCAGTTTTGCAGATGTGTAAATCCAGATTTTCATACACTGAAATGTTGGCATATCTACGTTACAAAGCTTAGCGAGAGAACAAAGTGCTTCTATTTGTGTGCCCGGGGGTGGGCGTCCATCCCTCATTTTCTTCTTTCCTTCCTCCTAAATCAGTCTGAAGGATGAGGCAGCGGCCCTGCTTTTATGCCTGCCTGTTTACTTCTAGCTTATTAATGGCCGCTTTAATTGGGTCCCTAATTTGTCAAGAGTGCAAATTGGTCAGATCTTCCTGTGATTTTCCTAGACCTTTAGAGATGTAATTGGTGCCAGAGATTTGTGAGCAAGACCAACAAGATGGGCATGATTGATCTGAACATCACTTGATGAACAATGGTGTGAGCAGGCTTTTAATCTGATCTTTATTCATATCTGGCCTTGCTTTATAATTTATGGAGCTCTTAGCAATATACAGTGCAGAGATGAAAGAAATGGTACACAGGATATATGGTGCTGTTGGGTCCGCAGTATTATGAAGTCCAGTCACATCCTTTCCTGCCCACATCACCTATGAAAACAAATTTTCTAGTCCTTCCCTCCTGCACCTCCTTTGTTCTTTAGAAATGCATAGTTCAACCTTTGAGCAGGGTAAATTATTTGAATTCAAAGCCCTTAATGCTTCATTTTTTTTTTTTTTTTTTCTGTGAAGGATGAGCGATGACTAACTCTATTTAAGGTTTGCCTTTCTAGCTTTTTGCAAGGGGGAGAAAATCAATGCTTGTGTGTTGAGTTACTTGAAGGTTTGGAGACTTGGGATCTAGAAATTCCACGTCCTTACTCAGATAAAGGGGGAAATGACAAGAGTGTCTAAAAATGCCTCTTGGAGGAATTGGCGCCCAGCAGGAGAATCAATCAAGCTTCGAACGGAGCCCTGAGAGGCCTGCCAGGGGCACTGCATGTATAATAACTGAAGACAGCCCTTTCTGAGGCCACCTCTGTCCTGGAATGGCAGTGACTTTCTTAGTCAAAAGCAGAGTTCCTTGGTATATTAGTTTGGTAGGGCTGCTAAAGCAAAGCACCACGGATGGGGTGGCTTAAACAACAGACATTTATTATCTCACAGTTCTGGAGTCTGGACATCCAAAATCAAGGTGTCAGCAGGGGTTGGTTCCTTCAGAGGGTCATGAGGGTCTGTTTTTGGCCCCTCCTTTCTGCTTCTGGATGCTCATCTTCTTCTTATGTCTCTTCACATTGTCTTCCCTCTCTGTGTGTCTGTGTGTCCAAATTTCCCCTTTTTATGAGGACACCAGTCAGATTGGATGAAGGCCTACCCTAATGACCTCATTTTAAGCGCATTACCTCTGTAAAAACCCTATCTCCAAATAACATCACATTCTGAGGTCCTTGGGAGATAGGACTCCAGCATACGAATTGGGTGTGGGCACTAGCCGACACATAACACCTGGCTTGGTTAAAAAATGGGAGACTGCTGGGGCACCGGGGCGGCTCGGTCAGTTAAGTGCCGACTTTGACTCAGGTCATGATATCGCAGTTTGTGGGTTCAAGCCCGGCGTGAGGGTCTGTGCTGACAGCTCGCAGCCTGCTTCAGATTGTCTCCCTCTCTCTGCCCCTCTCCCGCTCTTGCTCTGTCTCTCAAAAATAAATGTTAAAAAAATTTTTAAAAAGAAGACTGCTAAGGCGAAGGTCAGCGGGGAAATGAGAGATGGTACGATATGGGAATACGTGTTCTGTAGGAACTAGATCTCCTAGGCTAATGTTCCTCTGAGCCGGAGGGCATCATATCAGTTTCTGATGAGGAAGAGCAGCAGAGTTTAAAAAAAAAAAAAGGAGGGGCGCCTGGGTGGCGCAGTCGGTTAAGCGTCCGACTTCAGCCAGGTCACGATCTCGCGGTCCGTGAGTTCGAGCCCCGCGTCAGGCTCTGGGCTGATGGCTCAGAGCCTGGAGCCTGTTTCCGATTCTGTGTCTCCCTCTCTCTCTGCCCCTCCCCCGTTCATGCTCTGTCTCTCTCTGTCCCAAAAATAAATAAAAAACGTTGAAAAAAAAAAATTTAAAAAAAAAAAAAAAGGAAAAAGAAAAAGTGTTTTGAATTTTTGGGAAGATGTGTAATGGATTAAGTGATACTAGATGTCTCATTATGTTTATGAAAAGAACATGGGTGTAGAATTGGCCAGGCAGTGTGATCTCGGGCACGTCTCTTAACGTCTTTAACCCTCACCTTTAGATTTTTGATCTTTAAGAGGCAGATTTTAACAGTACCTGCTTCAGAGGGTTCTTATGAGAAATCAATAAGGTAACGCATATAGAAGTCTTAGCGTGTGCATGGCAAATGGTTTTCAGTAAGTGTTAGCTGCCTTCGTGCTATTCTTCCGGCTGGACACAGATTCAGGACGCAGAGGGATTTGTGTTTTGTGGGCTGTGGTGAATCAAGGCATTAGCCGTAAACAGCAAGGCCAGCAGCCCTGATTCTGTATTTGCCGATGGTCCATGGTTAAAGCAAGTGGTGGTGGCTTTTCAAAATCCCCCTTTCCCACAAAACCTTTGACCTGTGTTGCTAAGGATGTGCTTGGCCTCACAGATAGTTGCCATAGAAACTGTCTGAATTTAGTCTTTGTGCCTGAGGGGAACCCCAACAAATAGCAAAAATTCTAAGCAGATCTTTGGATCTACCATTTCAGGTAGGGCAGCTAAAATGTCACTGAATTATCTAGAAATACACTCCAATCCTTTTCTAAGGAGCGTTTGTGAGGAAATCTATCAAGTGCGTGTGGCGTGGTGGTTTTAGGCAGTTGCGGTTATAAACTATGGTTTCCCTCCAGCAATATTATGATCCAGGATGTGATATTCATTAGTGGAATTACGTCCATGCACAGAGGAAATATAGGCAAGATTTGTTTGAGGGGCTAAAGTCCTCCTCTGGCATAATCCCAGCATTAGTGCCTTTTGCCTCGATGCATTCAGATAAAGGCTTTGTCTCATGGCTTCGCTTGGTTGTGAAGGCTGCTTCTTGAGTATTATGGGGGCCTCCAAACGCCAGGGATGATGAAAGGAGACGTTCTACAGGACAGTGCTGAAAGCTCTGACTAAGGGAACAAGGTGGTAGAATGAATTTTTATGTGACGAACACTGTTCAAACTATTAACTCATTGAACCCCATAAATCTCAAAGGTAAGTACTATGATCATCCCTGCTTTACAGAGGAATACAGATAGGTTGCTGGAGGAGCCAGGATCCAAACCAACCAGTCTAACTCCGGGGTCCGTGTTCCCAACAACCGCACTGTGGGGTATATTTGTCTGCAAATAAATCATGGAACCCTAGGCACGGCAGCAGAGAGCAATTACTTCTCTTGCTCACTGGAAACCTTTCTGTGCTATGACTGACAAAATAAGGGATAAGTGCATTGCTACTTTTACGTTTTAGATTCCTTAAAGCATCCCGGATGGTGGCCTGTCTGAGCAACTGACTAAAATAAGGCATTTATTTTATTTTCATTTGCTTTTCTATCATTCAATTTATGTCTTTGGGAGATTAAAAGCACTAAAGAAATCAGCTCAAGGAAGAGGTGATGTGTATTGGCCAGTCCTTAACCTATTTACTGAGCAGAAATCTGTTAGTGTATTTAAAAGAGAAGCAAGCCTTTTCACCAACAATAAAAATGCATTACTTTGCATCAAAACAAATCTTTAAATTCCAAATTAACTTCCTTTAACAATTTGTGTTTATTCTGAAAGCTCTTATAGATTGGACAAAATTCATAGGATATCAGTGTTAGACAATTAAAATGTTTTAGAATTTAACAAACATCTGTTGAGGGCTTAATATATGCAAGGCATAGTATGACAAGCTGTGAGAGGTAAAAAAAAAAAAATTTTTTTTAATTAGGCCTCATGGCGCCTGGGTGACTCAGTTGGTTGAGCGTCAGACTTCGGCTCAGGTCATGATCTCGCAGCTTGTGGGTTTGAGCCCCGCCTCGGGCTATGTGCCAACAGCTCAGAGCCTGGAGCCTGCTTTGGATCTGTGTCTCCCTCTCTCTCTGCCCCTCCCCCGCTTGCACGCACTTTCTCTCTCTCTTTCTCTCTCTCAAAATAAACATAATAAAAAATTTTTTTTAAATAAAAAAATAAAATTAGGCCTCTGTCTTGAAGGATTGTGCTTCCTAGTAGAGGAAATCACACGGATATATAAATAAATGATAAAAAAATAAAATGCAGGAGGGGTTTCAAGAGGAAGATACATCTGGCTGGAAGTCACTGACGATTTCATGAAGGAAGTAGGATTTTGGTTCTAGCTCCGTGAGCTACCCCTTATTTGCGTATCCCAGTTCTTAGCATGGTTTCTGGCATATGAGAGCTTTTTATAATAATTCAATGCTTTTGAAATAAATGAACAAGTTGGAACTAGAGGTAAGGTATGACAACTAGTATGAGTAGAGGTCAGGAAGGACAATCTTAATCCAGCTTCCTGATGCAAATATTATCTGTCCCTTTATTGCAGCTGGCCTTTTGCTGGGTGGGGAGGACAGCAAGCCCCGAAGCATGGAGACAGGAAATCTCGGGTGCAGAGTCCATCCTGGTAGACAGCTTTACTGAGGGTGGGAAGGGAGTTGGAGATAAGGCTGGAAGAGCAAGTTGGGACCAGTATTTGAAAGCTCTTGAATGCTGTGGAGCTTGAGGAGAATGATCCCCAAGTGTGCCACTATCATGTATATTTTCACTTCTCTTACAAGTATTTTTTATAATAATTATTATTTTTTGTTACTTTTTTTTGAGAGAGAGAGCGAGAGAGAGAGAGAGAGAGAGAGAGCGCACACACAAGTGGGAAAGGAGCAGAGAGAAAGGAAAAGAGAGAGAATCTCAAGCAGGCTCCACACTGTCAGTCTGGAGTGCAACGTGGGGCTTGAACTGACAAACCATGAGATCATGACCTGAGCTGAAACCAAGAGTTGGACGTTCAACTGAATGAGCCACCCAGGCACCCCTTCTCTTAAAAACATTGGTGACAGCTGATCATGTGAATTTTTCCAATGTGAAAAAACCAAACAAACCTAGTTAGATTTAATAATTGATTCATATATATATATATATATTTAGTATTGCAATATGCTTCAGCCTGGCATTGTTATTTATTTCCATGTGTTTCCAAACCACATAAGCAGTCTAAAGCAGTAGAAAAATGTCTTGTTTGTGTTTAAGATAATGAGCCAATTCTAAAATGATGTTTGAACACAACGACCAAATTAATTCTGTTGCAAAAGCTCATTTCTAAACATTCATAGAATTTATGAATCTGATTTTCCTGAAGGGTTTTGATTCTAGCTCTTCCTTAACATAGCTGTAGAACCTTGGGAATAGTTGCTTCATTGATTTAGCATGTAGAAACAATATATACATTTTATATATCTCCATACCTCTGTTCCTATATCTGTATCTCTGCAGCTCCCACATTATACACAGTACAGTAGAAAGAGTTGAAAGAGGTTTAGGTCTTTGGGATCTGACAGATCTGGCTGGAAGCAATGCAGTGTCCCTTTCTAGCTATGTGTTGGGCAAATCACTTAACTTTGAACTTCCATTTCCTCATATATAAAATAAGTATAACATTTCCTAACTCATTATGTCTGTGAGAAACTCACAGGCTTTCCGACTCAGAATCCACTGTCTACATCACTGTTACACTGTTTGTAAAGGCTCCTCCCAAATCTACCTCCTAGATGTTGCTTAACAAATGCTTATTTCCATCTTTATCTCTTAAGGCATTTGCGAGGCTAAAATTGTATAGTACATTTACCTTTTTAAAGTTCAAATATGGGAGCTCCAGTGGCACAATCAGTTAGTGTGTGGTACTTATAAAGTTCAAATATAAGCTATCCAAATGTAAGAAATTTAAAATGTCAGGGACTACATTTTTAGAGTGGTTAGAATTTCAATAACCATATTTTCATGGTGACTATATTAGTGATATAAGTTCATTGGAATTTTGGTGAAATGGGTACACGTTCCATTTTACCAATTTTTTTGGTTTTAGCAGTCCAGTATTATGATAGGCAACAACCCTGCTTTATAGTCCATGTGGAAAATTTATATCAAATCTTAAAAATCAGTTCGTCATGATGTGTCTCAGAGTGAAAGTTATAATGTTGAAAAAATGTGAAGCCACAAGAAAGAAAGGAATAATGCTGAACAGAAGAGAGTAAGGGCAGAGTTTGGATTCTTATTTGGTTGCTTTTGGAGTAATAAGAAATATACTTTTCCCTTAGGCATATTGCCTAGTTAGCAACAGTGTTTAGAAGACCGAAGTGTGGCTGGTGAAGTCTTTGAATGAAGGATGATGAACGTTCTTGGGTTCTTTCTGCTGGAGGAAGCTCATGTCTTTGCAACTTTGAGTCAGAATCACTAAAATTTTAGTATCTGTTATCCTGGCATTTGCCAAAGCATATCTTTCCCATGCATACAATAAAAGTGAAAACTGTACTTATTTTCTACCATTTATGACCCTGAAATGGAGAAGATTATAATAAAGTGAAACAGGTAAAGAAATGGAATTACTATGAGCTTCTTTTGGGATTTTGACTTGTGTGTTGCTATGGATGAGGCATCATAAAGCTTCTGGAAGGCTGGGTGGTTCCAAAACGAGAAGAAGCTGGCCTTTAGAAATCCCATTCTACTAGGTTTATAACTGGATATTGTTCCATGATCCTTTCTGGTTGGAAATATGTGATTTTAACCGACTGGTAACTAATCACTTTTATCTCTGGTTTATTCACAGAAGTTTCAATACAGAAAACCACAATGATGCGAGCCCAACTCCATTGCTTGTGTCTCCTTACACTTTATTTGGTAAGAGAAGAGGATGTTCTTTATTTATTTGCCAGAATATTTTCTGCCATTTTCTACCTCATACCAAGGAAATGATGATTATCATCACCTAAAAAAAAAATCTATCAAAATTAAATTGTATACAAAGGACACGTAGTTTGCCCCACTGTGATATTTTTGATGAAATGGCTACAAGTCAAATGTCTACTCTTCAACCAGGGAGGTACTTTCTCCTCAACTCTTAAAAACCAATACCACTTAACAGGCAAGGTTTAAAACAAATCTGTCTATTCATGTTTAGATCTTCATGTATAGCTCAGGGACTCTGGAAAGAAAAGTATACTGTACATATATTAATGTATATATATACTAAATATATTTATGTGTATGTAGTGTGTGTGTGTGTGTGTATATATATATATATATATATATATATATATATATATGTATGTATACTTTAGTCTATGTCCCTTAATCTTGACTTTTTTTTTACTTTGACCATGAAAAATTACCATGGGAATATTAAGAAAAGCATTTTCTCTATTTTCAACCCTGCTCTGTTTTGTACTTTTATCCCCTATATATGGTTTGGAGTTTTCTGGTCAAAGTTGTCTTTAGCCATTTGTTGAGTCAACCCTGTTGACTAACAGGCTTCTAGAAATTAGAGCTGGATGGACTCTGGAGAGACCCAGCCCTCAATCTTGGGTAGATAGTGGGGTGTCATCATTGTTTTATTCATGAGTCTCATAAAGGTCGTACACTTGCCCAATAGTCTGTTGTATTAGGAGGCAAGATTATGGGGAAGCATCTGCTTTCTCTTTAGAAGGAAGTTGCTAGACCCTCACATTTCAAATCTTGTTTTTTTTTCTTCTGGGACCCAAAAATAGCATCAAATTCTAAGTTCCTGAGAGCCTCCTAGAGTCCTCAAAGTTCAGAATATTGACATAATGAAACAGAGCCAAACTTGTAAACCCACCAGAGCCTTCCTCCCGGGGGAGGGAAGGAAGCTGCGGTTCCAACTTTATGAGCGATGTGCCTCCTCATACACTGGGGGCTCAAAGCCAGACACAAGGGCTGCTTGGAGTATGTCAAACATCCCCTCTTAACCTGTCTCCTCTTCTTACCCTATTGAATGCCCTTTGCTATCTGTCTTATGACAGGGTGGTAGTGAAGTCAGACCTAGGTACAAAAGTGGCAGTGCCACTTACTAGTGATAGGAGCTTGGGTGAGATAGTTAAGTTCTGAACCTCAGTTTCCTGCCCCATGAAATGGGTCTTAAAAGAGTACTTGCCTTATTGGTTGTTGTGGCCATTAAATGAGCTAGTGCATTTATATAAAGCTCTTTGGTCAGTGACCGGCCCAGTCTAAGTACTAGATAAATATTGGCTATTATTATTACTACAGCATTTTAAATATTCAGTGTCTACATTCATATGGACCTTGACTTCCATGAGGAGAACTATCTTTTAGTCATATTTGCAGCCTCAGCACGCAGCACTATGCCAGGAACAGGGTAGAAATTAAGTACATAATCATGGACTTATATTAGGAGACAGCAAGATCTAAGACAAGATTCTATCATGATAATTTGATAATAGTGGGCTTATCTTGTCTGAGAAGGAGACATGCATTTTTTTTTTCCTGGATAAAATGTTGGATATAAGTTTTCCTTCTCTCTACTCTCAGGCCAGTGGGATTTCTACCTAGAGTAAGAAATAGTGCCCAAACCATTGCTGGCAGCAAGAGCCTTGCCCAGGAGATAGCCACATGCACAGCTGTGTCAGGTGAAGGAAGGGAGTTGCTACCATCCACCCCACCACCCCCTGTCATTTAAAAAAATTTTTTTAATGCTTATTTATTTTATTGAAAGAAAGAGAGAGAGAACGAACAAGTGGGGGAAGAACAGAGAGAGAGAGAAAAAGAGAATCCTAAGCAGGCTTCATGTTCAGCCTGAGGTGGGGCTTGATCTCCCAACTGTGAGATCATGACCTGAGTCAAAATCAAGAATCAGACGCTTGACTGACTGAGCCCCCCAGGCGCCCCTCACCCTCAGTCATTTGTTCAGCAAGTGGCTCTCCTGTTCTCTCCTGAGCACTGGTTTCCGTCAGGGGCACGAAACATTGCCTGAATATATTGCAAGGGCCCTGAAGAGAAAGCAAGTAAGTGACCAGGGTTTGGGAAGGGGTGCTGCATAGTTAGGTAGGGAAATCAAGGAGAAGCCACCTGTTTTAGAGTTTTGCCTGGGATTGTACTTCTTCTAGAAGTAAGGGGGGGTTGGCATAAATACTATGTAATTACTGCAGAGAACTCTTGCTGGGAAGTACAAGGAGGGTGGCTACACGGTAGGCAGACCTAGCAGTCCCATGTATCCTGTGCTGGTCTGGAAGGGTGTGGCAACGTGGCTCAGAGTTGGGGCTCGGTGGTGCCACAGAGCTGGCTTCATCCCACATTATCTGTGTCTCCGCTGTGGCACTTTTCTGGACATACTTTCCTGATCTTGTTGAGGAGCAGAAGAAATGATACGTGTGGAGGGTCTAGTCCCACAGCTGCTGCACAGGAAACATTTAAAAAATGACAGTTCTATTCTCTTCCCTTCCTTTTACTTCGTGCAGGATGGTAGGTGTTACCTCTCCAACTCCTGCATGAACCCTCTTTTCTTTCTCGTTTCCCCCACACCACCTTTCCCAGTTCGGGCAATGTGGCTTGATGAGTCAGAACACACACACACATTTTGAAATCTTTATAGCCCAAATAGAAATGTTAATGGGCATGTAGGGAGATTTGCTGCCCTGTTACGAGAATGCAACTTTGAACCTTGCAACTGAGATATACCCTCCTGTCCCGATAGGTGAGCCAGCTTGTCCTCGCAGGAAGAACACAGCCTTGTTTGTGAGGTTTGCTCGACTAATGGGAGTTTCTTCTGGATGCCATTACTAGTGTGAGCTGCTGAAAGACTGGCCACTTGCTGACATGAGCAGAAAGTTGATGAAGGCAGTTTGCTGTTAAATCATGATCCCACAGAAACCACTGCTCTTATCTTGTACCAACCATGGTGGTGCCTGGACATCTGCACCCAGTTCTTGTGTCCTGCCCTCCAGAGGATATGTGGAAAAGGAGTGCAGGGGAGAAAGAGCCCCCAGAGGAAGATATTCCCTTAAAGGAATTGATGAGCTAGAAGTCTATAACGTTATTGTGTCAGTTAAGGATGCTTTTAGT
This sequence comes from Puma concolor, assembly GCF_028749965.1. Classification (NCBI taxonomy): domain Eukaryota; kingdom Metazoa; phylum Chordata; class Mammalia; order Carnivora; family Felidae; genus Puma; species Puma concolor. The sequence continues at coordinate 42,874,328 of NC_141684.1, forward strand.
ATAGGCAATAGAAAGTTCAACTTTGGAGTGGCTCTAGTAAGTCGAGGTTTATTTCCTCAGATAACGAGAAGCCTGAAGTGGACAGCCCAAGGCAGGTTTTGCATTTCTGTGATATTATCAGAGACTTGGGCATCATTCTCTTCGCTCCACCATTATTTGAGCTGATTTGTTCCCTTGTGGTTTCATGATGGCCACCACAGCCATAGACATGTGGTCCATGGTCTGAGCAAGAACAACGGGGAAGGGGGGTGACAATGCTGGCCACATCTGTCCTTTTTCATTGGAAAATAGAAGCTTGACCAGAAACCCTCCAGTAGACTTCACCTTTTGTTTCAGGAGCCAGAACTAAGTCACTCAGCTCCCTGCTAGCTGCAGGGGAGTCTGAGAAAGAGACCTCTTGGCTTCCCGAAAGAGAGAGGTTGGTGATGGCTGGGGGCAGCTAGTCCATGGGCCTTCCACAATCTGAGGGAGTGGAGACCAAATTCCAAAGCCCTCTGTGTTTTCATCTGACAGACAACCAGTATCAAGTTAATTGAAATTCAGTGAACCAAGGGATATAGTGGAAGGCCTTCCCCCAAACTCTCATACTGATTGTTCTTGGTTTATTCTCAGCATGTCCATCCCAAGAGTGTACTTGCTCTCCCTGAAGAAGTGGCAAACAATTCTCTTCCCCCGAGTTCTTCACACTTTCTTGACTTTACCTCTCCAGCTCCCCAACCATCAACTCCTCATATTATACTTCTGATCCTAACCTATCCCACCCATGATTTCTACACAAGTAGACCTGAAGAACCACAGAAGAAGCATTGGGTACGGGTGCTAAATCCCTCATTCCAGAGGGCGCCCTCTGTGGGTGGGTTGATGGCTGGCTGTCCCCCTGTGTGCCACCTGTCATGCTCTGTCTCACTTTAGAAGGATAGTTGTGGTGGGACATGGAGGGATGGCAGGGGTTGCCACTGGATGCTCCCCATCTTCCTGGGTTGGGAATGGTGGGAGTCATACCCTCCTGTACATCCTTGATGTCACCTGTTTTCCTGTCAGATTGTCTTGGTCCTTTTTTGTTCCTTCCGGTAGGTAGTGGGGCATAGCAGCTGAGGGCAGCCATTGCAGAGTTGCAATGGGTTAGAATCCTGCTTCCTGTCAGCACCTGGGCAAACTGCTTACCCTGTCAGCATCTTAGTCTCATTGCCTGTAGAACGGAGCTGGCAGTAATAATTTGTCCCCAGGTGGTTGTCAGGATTAACTGTTTTTAGGACTGAGTTCGGGACATAACTAATTTCTCTTCTTACTGTCCCAGCCACCACATACTGCTATTCCAGCCTGAATTTGGGTGTCTGCAGAGGTTTCTTGCCTGTCAAATTCAAGGTCTTTTGGCTTTAGAAATGTCTTAGTTACTTGAAGTAAACATTTTGTTCTTTTTTTTTTTCATGTATGAGCATGGATTGCTAATCAAACATTAAAATAGTAAGCTTTTCTTGAAGTTACAGTTGTACCAAGTAAGCACTGTACTCAACACATCTAAATATTTTTTTCCCTTATAAATTTAGTTGTCCTTGAAGTGACCATGAACTCTAGGGTGCTGGGAATCTTCCATAAATGTCCTTCTAAATGAATAGGAGTGGAGGAAAGGTGTTTTAAGAAGCTGATTTAACACTGTGTTGTATTTAGAAGACAGAGTGGCATTGTGGGCAGATAGAAGCTTTTGTTCAGTTAGATCTTAGTGTGTGTGCCCTGACAACCACTTAAGGCATTTACTCTGGGCAAGTAGCTTCACCTCTGTGAGCCTCATTTGTAACATGGGAGTGTTAATATTCTCTCTCCAGGGGGATTGCTTGAATGGTTAAAGGAGAAAAATAGCACAAGACTCATGGCAAGCCCTCTTGATATAGTGAAACCCAACAATATCAGATCTCTTTCTATCTGTTTTGACTATACTTTGCATTGTTTTGACTAGGTTAGAATGTTATGTCTTCTATATCAGTCCTAGAAGCCATAATAAAATTAGCAAGTGGCATGTATGTATTCATAATGATGGGTATGCCAATTTTCTTTTTTTATTTCCTTTTTTAACAGACGGCTGGATATGGCCAGGAGAGGAAGTTTAGTGGACCCCTGAAACCCATGACATTTTCTATTTTTGAAGGCCAAGAACCAAGTCAAGTCATATTCCAGGTAATGGCTACTCTTGATCACTGTCACCTTCATTTTACAGGCTCTCACAGTGGACTTTACTCCTTAATCTACTGTACAGCAGGAAATAAAATAGAGGCATGGCAGATCTCATTATCAAGAATGATTTCAGAAGCTAAGTTAAACAGAGAGATGGGTGGCCTCAGTATTGTAAAGGGTTGTACGTGACATTCTCATTCAGACTTTTTCAACCACGTCTGGGGGAAATGCTCCCATCCCTGGGGGTGCGGAGCTTGGTGCCTATAGGCACTGCCTCTTCCTCAAGGTGGGAAGGGAACAAGTCCCTGGAGTGGGATGGCCATCTGACTATCCATCCAATGAGCATGCTGCTTGAAGCATTTGAAGATGCAGATTCTCTGGAGTAGCACTGGCATGGTGTGCTTTTCCTTACTATCTTCTCTGAACCCATCCCCGGGCCCTGGCCGGTGGGTTGGCCATGCTGGGAGGCGGTCATCTCATGTAGTTAGATAACTGAGAAAAGCATCAGATTGAGGGTGGACTGTAGATGGAAGTAAGAGACTCCAGCTATAAAGGGGACCGAAAAAAGGCAGCAGCATGGACACATGCCCTGTGCTGCCAGAGGAAAAAGCATGTACCGAGGACTGGCAGTATAGAGTAGGTATTCCGTGGGCATCTATTGAACTTTCTCTATTGAACAGAATCAGGACCCCATAGAGGCAATCCCCAACTTACAAACTTCACAGACCTGGAAACTGGCTTTAAGATGATTCTAGTCTCTGAGTATCCCAGTCAGTGCAATCATTTCTTGGGTTGCTCCACCTCTTTTTCTGTTCTTTTTCCATTAGCCAGCCACCCTACAAAGCCCATCTCTTCTTGGCCAGAAATGATAGTCCAGTTGTCATGGCTGAATGTTTCTTACTTATGGGTGAGTGTGTTGGAGGAGAGGAGTAGGAGATGAAGGGGATTTCCTTCCTGGGATCTCAGAATCTTTGTATTAGAAAAGACCTTGGAGACTTTTGGTACCAACCACTTGTTTTACAGATAAGGAAACTGAGGCTTAAATAAGTTATTGGCAGAGTTGAGATTAGAAAACAGATCTCCTGATACCTGTTTGGAGATGGAGATACCATACTCTCTCCATTTTGTATAAGTTTAAGTAAGTTAACAACAACACTGAGATTAGAAAACAGGTCTCCTGATACCTGTTTGGAGATGGAGATACCATACTCTCTCCATCTTTGTATATGGAGAGAATGCAGCAAACCCAGTTATGGTAGGATGTGCTTTGAACTCTTTATTGCAATGGTGCGGAGGTGTTGCACAGATACTTTTATTTGGTACCACTGGAAATATTCTTGCCTGGAGTTTGGGAGACACAAAGCGAGCTCAGTGCCCCATGAGGCTGATCCTTGGGTTGGTAATATATCTTAAAACAAAAAAGAACTAAACAGCCACAGACTTCTTTCACTGAGGATTTTCAAACTAGCTCCAGTTCAGTACTCTAGGGGCTTCTAGAACATCAGATAATATAATACAAATCTAAGATAGGTCATTTTTTTCCTTGTAATGAGATTTAGCTTACACACCATAAAACCTACCATTTAGAATGTGCAAATCATTGATTTTTAATATATCACAGAGATGTGCAACCATCACCACTAATTCCAGAACATTTTCATCAGCCTCAAAACGAACCCTGTACTCATTAGTAGTCCTCATTCTCTTCTCTTCCGAGCTCCTGGCAGACACAAATCTACTTGCCATCTCTATTTGCCTATGTAGACATTTAATATAAATAGAATCATACGTGTGGCCTTTTGCGTATGGTTTCTTTTACTTAGCATGTTTTCCAAATTTATCCATACTCTAGCAGATATTAATACTTATTCGCTTTTTATAGCTGATTAATATTCCACTGTATGGATATATACCACATTTTGAATGTCCATTTTTCAACTGATGGACATTTATGCCTATTATGAATAATGCTATTATGGACAGTCATATACAACTTTTTGTGAGGATGTGTATTTTCAATTTTCTTGGATATATACCTAGGAGTAGAATTGCTAGAACATAGTTAATTCAATGTTTAACTTCTGAGGAACTGTAAAACTGTTCTCAAACCAATTGAACTATTTTACATTCTTACCAGCATTGCTTATAGGTTCTGATTTCTCCACATCCTTGCCAATGCATGTATTTATCTGTTTTTATTACAGCTATCCTCATGGGGGTGGAATGGTATTTTTTGTGGTTTGGGTTTACATTTCCATAATGACTAATGATGTTGAATATCTTCTCATGTGCTTATTGGCTGTTTGTATATCTTCTTTTTTTTTATGTTTTTTTTTTTTTTTCTGAGAGAGAGAGAGAGAGAGAGAGAGAGAGAAAGAGAGAGAGAGAGAAACAGAGCATGTGTGGGGGAGGGGCAGAGAGAGAGGCAGACAGAATCCAAAGCAGGCTCTGGGCTCTAAGCTGTCAGCACAGAGCCTGATGCAGGGCTCAAACTCATAAGCCGTGAGATCATGAACTGAGCCAAAGTCGGACGCTTAACTGACTGAGCCACCCAGGCGCCCCTGTATATCTTCCTTGGAGAAATATTTTGCCTATTTTTAAACTGGGTTATCTTGTATTGTTCTAAGAGCTCTTTATATATTCTATATTACAAGTTCCTTATCAGATATATGATTTGCAAATATTTTCTCACATTCTATGGGTTATTGTCTCACTTTTTGATAGTGTCATTTGAAGCACAAAAGCCTTTCATTTGATGGGATGTTTTCCATTTATTCAGATCTTCTTTAATTTCTTTCAACCATGTTTTATAGTTTTCACTTTACCAATATTGTATTTCTTTTTTAAATTTATCTTGAAGTATGTTATTCTTTTTGCTCCTATTGTAGATGTAATTATTTTCTTAATATCATTTTCAGATTATGCTTTGCTAGCATGTAGATATACAATTGATTTTTTTATACTGATATTTTATTCTGCAACCTTATTGGACTTGTTTATTAGCTGTAATAAGTTTTTCAGATTCCGTATGATTTTCCATATATAAGATCATGCTGTCTTTGATTAGTTTTACTTCTTTCTTTCCAATCTGGATGTTTTTTAATTTCTTTTTCTTGCCTAGACCTTGAATAAAGCCTAAATAGAAGTGGCAAGATTGGGCATTTTTTTTTCTTGTTTCTAATCTTTTGGGGAAAGCTTTTAGTCTTTCATCATTAGTTATAAGGTTAGCTGTGGGTTTTTCTTAGATGGCCTTTATCAGGTTGAGGAAATTACCTTCTATTCCTGGTTTGTTGAGTATTTTTTTTTTCATGAAAGAATATTGGATTTTGTCAAATGATTTTCTGCCTCTGTTGAGATATTAATTTGGATTTGTCCTTTATTCTATGAACATGGGGTATTAAATTAATTGATTTTCATATTTTGAACTAGTCTTATATTCTGGTATAAATTCCACTTGATCATGGTATATAATCATGTCAGGATGATACTATCCTCTTAGAATGAGTTGGGAAGTATTCCTTACTCTACTTTTGGGCTGCATTTGTGAAGATTTGGTTTTATTTTTTCTTTATGTGTTAGGTAGAATTTACCAGTGAAGTCAACTGGTCCTGGGGTTTCCTTTGTGGGAAGTTTGTTGATTACTAATTCAGTCTCTTTACTTGCTATAGGTTTATTCAGATTTCCTGTTTATTTTTTAGTCAGTTTTGATAGTTTTCATCTAAGAATTCATCCATTTCACCAAGGTTGTCTAATTGATGGGTAAATAATTACTTATCATATTCTCATTAATCCTTGTTATCTCTGAAGGTTGGTAGTGATGTCTGCTTTTACATTCCTGATTTCAGTTATTTGAATCTTGTTTTTTTTTTTTTTTCTTGATAAGCCCAGCTAAAGATTTCCCAATTTTGTTGATCTTTAAAAAAAACAAATTCCAATTTTGTTGCTTTTTTTTCTCCTTTGCTTTGGTATTCTCCATTTTATTAATTTACATTCTAAAAAAATTTTTTTTAATGCTTATTTATTTTTGAGAGAGAAATAGACAGAGGACAAGCAGGGGAGGTGAAGAGAGAGCAGGAGAAACAGGATCCAAAGCAGACTCCAGGCTCTGAGCTATCAGCACAGAGCTCAACACGTGGCTCGAACCCATGAAATGTGAGATCATGACCTGAGCTAAAGTTGGATGCCCAACTGACTGAGCCACCCAGACGCCCCTCATTAATTTCCATTCTAATCTTTATTTTCTTCTGCTTACTTTGGGGTTAGTTTATTTATCTTTTCCTAGTTTCCCTTTATTCATCTTTTTCTAGTTTCTCAAAGTAAAAATGACTGACTTGAGATCTTTCTTCTTTTGTAAACATTTACAGCTAAAGATTTAGCTCGAAGTACTGCTTAATCTGCATCTCATGAGGTTTGGTCTGCTGTGTCTTCATTTTAATTCATCTAGAAGTATTTTATAATTTCCTTAAAAATTTTGTTTATGTTTTTATTTTATTTTATTATTTTATTTTAGTTTATTTTTTAACTTTACATTCAAGTTAGTTATCATATAGTGCAACAATGATTTTAGGAGTAGATTCCTTAATGCCCTTTACCCATTTAGCCCATCCCCCCTCCCACAACCCCTTCAGTAATCCTTTGTTTGTTCTCCATATTTAAGAGTCTCTTATGTTTCTGTCCCCCTCTCTGTTTTTATATTATTTTTGTTTCCCTTCCCTTATGTTCATCTGTTTTGTATCTTAAAGTTCTCATATGAGTGAAGACATATGATATTTGTCTTTCTCTGACTAATTTCACTTAGCATAATACCCTCTAGTTCCATCCACGTAGTTGCAAATGGCAAGATGTCATTCTCTTTGATTGCCTAGTAATACTCCATTGTATATATATACCACATCTTCTTTATTCATTCATCCATCAATGGACATTTGGGCTCTTTCCATACTTTGGCTATTGTTGATAATGCTGCTATAAACATTGGGGTGCCTGTGTCCCTTTGAAACAGCAACAGCACACCTGTATACCTTGGATAAATACGTAGTAGTGCAATGGCTGGGTTGGGGGGTATTTATAATTTCCTTTTTGATTTCCTCTTTGACCTGTTGGTTATAGGGTGTGTTATTTGCACATATTTGTGATTTCCCCAAATTTCCTACTGTTTGGTTTCTAATTTTCTTCTGTTGTGGTCAGAGAATATATTTTGTATGATTTCAGTGTTTAAAAATGTATTGAGATGTGGTTGCTTCAGCAGCACATATACTAAAATTGGAACGATACAGAGAAGATTGGCCCCTGCACAAGATGGCATGCAAATCCACAAAGCATTCCATACTTAAAAATAAAAAAATAAAAATGTATTGAGACTTGTTTTATGGCCTAACATATGATCTATCCTGGAGAATTTCCATGTGCATTTGAGAAGAATGTGTATTAGGGTTTTGTTGGATGGAGTGTATTTTGAGTGTATTTTGGGGTCTGTCGGTAGGTGATCTTTGTCTGTAATTGTTATAGTTTCTTGATGGATTGGCCCTTTATAGAATGTTCTCCTTTGTCTCAACTAACAATTTATGTTTTAAAGTCTGTTTTTCTTCTAAAAGCAGTCAGGCTTAATTTCACTCTCATTTAGAAATGTAGTTTTGTTGGATATACAATTTTTAATTGGCAGGTTTTTTTCTTTCAGCATAGTCTCCATGAGAAACCAGGTGTTCATTTCATTGAGGATGCCCTTATGTAATGAGTCTTTGCATTTTCAGCATTCTCCCTTTGTCTTTCACATGTTTGATGATGTGTCTAATTTTGAGTCTCTTTGAGTTTGCTGTAGTTGGATTTAATCCAACTTCGTGGATGTATCATATTTTTCTTGAACTTGGGAGGCTTTTGGTCATTCTTTCTTCAAATAATCTTTTGGCCTCTTTTGTTCTTTCGTTTCCTTTTTTGACTTTCACTATGCATGTGTTTGCTTGATGGTTCTTCATTGGTCTCTAGGATAGTGTTAATATTTCTTCATTCTTTTTTTTCTCTCTGTTCTTCACAGTAGATAATCTTAATTGATCGAATATCAAGTTCACTTATTTTTTCTTCTGCTATGTCAGATCTACTGTTGAACTTTCTATGAATTTTTTATTTCAGTTCTTATACTTGTCAACTCCAGAATTCCTATTTTTAAAAAATAATTTCTATGGGGTGCCTGGGTGGCTCAGTCAGTTAAGCATCTGACTTCAGCTCAGGTCATGATCTCACAGTCCGTGAGTTTGAGTCCCACATCGGGCTCTGTGCTGACAGCTTGGAGCCTGGAGCCTGCTTTGGATTCTGTGTCTCCCTCTCTCTCTGCCCCTCCCCTGCTCATGCTCTGTCTCTCTCTGTCTCAAAAATAAATAAAACATTAAAAAAAATTTTTTTAAATAATCTCTATGTCTTTACTGATATTCTCTCTTTGGTGAAATATCATTTTAATACTTCCCTTCAGTTCTTTAGAAATAGTTTTATTTAGTTTTTGAGACTATTTAAAATAATTTAAAATCTTTATCTAGTAAATGTAACATCTAGCCTTCCTCAGAGGCTATTTCTACTGACTGCTTCTTTTCCTGTATATGGGCCTTACATTCTTTTTATTAGCATGTCTCATAATCATTTGTTGAAAATTAGACATTTTGTTTTTATTTATTTATTTATTTATTTATTTATTTATTTATTTATTTTTTAAACATTTATTTATTTTTGAGACAGAAAGAGACAGAGCATGAACAGGGGAGGGACAGAAAGAGAGGGAGACACAGAATCTGAAACAGGCTCCAGGCTCTGAGCTGTCAGCACAGAGCCCGACGCGGGGCTCGAACTCACGGACCGTGAGATCGTGACCTGAGCCGAAGTCGGCCGCTTAACCGGCTGAGCCACCCAGGCGCCCTGAAAATTAGACATTTTAAAGAATATGATATGGAAATTCTAGAAATCGTATATCCTCCTCTTTCCAGTGTTTGTTGCTGTTTGTTTGTTTAATGACTTTCCTGAATTAATTTTGTAAAGTGTATATTTTTTGTCATGTGTGGCCATTGATATCACCAAGTGATTGAACTGAGATTTCATTTGCCAGGGAGTTCTGTGTGCATGTTGGACACACCTTCAAGAATGTGGTAAACAGTTTACAACTCTGCCTTAGCCTTCACTTTTTGCTTGCACAAAGCCTCAAGGTCAGCCAGAGGTGAGATATTAGGGCCTTCTCAGGTCTTTCTTGAGTAGGTACACAGCCCTACTTGTGAATGTGGCTTTCTACACTCCCAGGAATATATGGAAGATTTTCAATGCCCCCTAGGGTCATCTTATTTCCCAGATTAACCTTTTAAGTATTTTGGTCAGCTTCTTGTTTATATTAACTATTATCACTGCCTCAGGTAGCTGCAAAGTTGAATAATTGCTGATAATTATTTTTGACAAATTCCCCAAGAGAAAAATTGTTTGCAGTGAGTGAACTCCCAAATTCCTCACACTATATTTCCAGGAAACTTCCAGATAGGTCAGATAACAGCATTTCTCTGGGGGTGGGGCTTTTGGGAAACTCCAAACCCTTTCTCCCTTCTCCATGGTACTGTGGTTGTGAGGCTGTTGGTTTTCAAGACTACTGTATATCTTTTTTTTTAATTTTATTTTTTTAAATTTACATCCAAATTAGTTAGCATATAGTGCAACAATGATTTCAGGAGTAGATTCCTTAGTGCCCCTTACCCATTTAACCCATCCCCCCTCCCACAACCCCTCCAGTAACCCTCAGTTTGTTCTCCATATTTATGAGTCTCTTCTGTTTTGTCCCCCTCCCTGTTTTTCTTGAATAAGGGACAATGGAATTTGGGCAATTCAATGTAATCACAAAGCTTGGTTCTTATTGACAGTAATTTTCTTAAATAAACACTCCTTGGATTTTGCAAGTTTTTGGTTAATTTCCAAGGTTCTGATAAAGTTTATATTTATTTACATTTTTTTTCCAGTTTCTCATTGCTTTTATGGAGGAAAAGTTTTGTTTTTTTTCCAGATCATTACTCTACCTTTCCCATTGACATCTAAGACTTTTCCTTAAAACACAAAATAGTAACACTTTCATTTAGTAGATAAATAGCGTAATATCAACAAGCAAACATTCACAAAAAAGTATTCACCCACAGTTCTACCCACTTAACACATCAAATATATATTTTTTCCATTTCTTGCCCAGTGACATGAATACTTTTGGTACTATTACAACCATAGTCTAGATTTACTCTTATATTCTCCTTTTGTTATTTTTCATAAATCCACTTTTTTCTTGTGCTGCTTCATACTTTATAGAATGAACATTTTAATTATTAACATTCTATCAACTTTATTATGTACAGTAGTAATTTTATCATCTTTAGTTTTTGATCATTTAGGAGTTTTCAACTTCCCAATATTGTAAATAAGGCTACTTATACTATAAACACGTAGCTTACTGTTTAAAAAATATGTCTTTAGGATAAATTCTGTTTGGTGATGTTTTCTATCCAAGGCTACATTTTATGCCTCAAGTTATTTTCAAAAAGATTGTGCTAACTTAAATTTCCACCAATAATATATGTGTTTCTTTACATCCTTTACAACATTGGCCGTTATTAGTTTTTAATGTTAATAAATAATATAAAAATGTATTAAAATTATTACTGAGGTTGAACAAACTTTTATGTTTGCTTCATTTTATGTGAGTTTTCTTTTTTTTTAATTTTATTTAAATCCAAGTTAGTTAATATATAGTGTAATAATGGTTTCAGGAGTAGAATTTAGTGATTCATCACTTACATTTAGCACCCTGTGCTCATCCCATCAGGTGCCTTCCTTAATGCCTGTCACCCATTTAGCCCATGCCACAACCCAGCACCCCTCCAGCAAGCCTCAGTTTGTTTTCTGTATTTAAGAGCTCCTTCTCGGGGCGCCTGGGTGGCACAGTCGGTTAAGAGTCCGACTTCAGCCAGGTCACGATCTCGCGGTCTGTGAGTTCGAGCCCCGCGTCAGGCTCTGGGCTGATGGCTCAGAGCCTGGAGCCTGTTTCTGATTCTGTGTCTCCCTCTCTCTCTGCCCCTCCCCCGTTCATGCTCTGTCTCTCTCTGTCCCAAAAATAAATAAAAACGTTGAAAAAAAAAAATTTAAAAAAAGAGCTCCTTCTCTGTTTTTATCTTATTTTTCCTTTTCTTACACTATGTTCATCTGTTTTGTTTCTTAAATTTTATACAGGAGTGAAATCATAGGATGCATCTTTCTCTGACTTATTTTGCTTAGCATAAGACATTCTAGTTCGATCCACATTGTTGAAAATGGCAAGATTTCATTCTTTTTGATCCTTGAGTAATATTCCATTGTGTGTGTGTGTGTGTGTGTGTGTGTGTGTGTGTGTGTGTGTGTGTATCTTTATCCATTTATCAGTCAATGGACATTTTGGCTCTTTCCATAATTTGGCTATTGTTGATAGCACTGCTCTACACATTGGGGTGCATGTGCCCCTTTGAATCAGCATTTTTGTATCCTTTGGATAAATACCTAGTAGTACAATTACTGGGTTGTAGGTTAGCTCTATTTTTAACTTTTTGAGGAACCTCCATATTGTTTTCCAGAGTGGTCGTACCTGTTTGCATTCCCAGCAGCAGTGCAAAAGTGTTCCCTTTTCTCCGCATACTCACCAATATCTGTTGTTTCCTGTGTTGTTAATTTTAGCCATCTGACAGGTGTGAGGTGGTATCTCAATTGTGGTTTTGATTTGTATTTCCCTGATGATGAATGATGTTGAGCATCTTTTCATGTGTTTGTTGGCCATCTGGATGTCTTCTTTGGAAAACTGTTCATGTCTTCTGCCCATGTTTTCACTGGATTATGTGTTTTTTGGATGTTGAGTTTGATAAGTTCTTTATGGATTTTGGGTACTAATCCTTTATCTGATATGTCATTTGCAAATATCTTCTCCCATTCTGTCGGTTGCCTTTTAGTTTTGTTGATTGTTTCCTTCACCTTGCAGAAGCTTTTTATCTTGATGAGGTCTCAGTAGTTCATTTTTGCTTTTGTTTCCCTTGCCTCGGGAGACATGTCTAGTAAGAAGTTGCTGTAACCAAGGTCAAAGAGCTTGCTGCTGGTTTTCTCCTCCAGGATTTTGGTGGCTTCCTGTCTTGCATTTAGGTCTTTCATCCATTTTGAGTTTATTTTGTGTATGGTGTAAGAAAGTGGTCCGAGTTCATTTTTCTGTATGTTGCTGTCCAGTTCTCCCAACACCATTTGCTGGAGAGACTGTCTTTATTCCATTGGATATTCTTCCCTGCTTTGTCAGAGGAGTTGGCTATAGATTTGTGGGTCCTTTTATGGCTTCTGTATTCTATTACTTTGATCTATGTGTCTGTTTTTGTGCCAGTACCACACTGTCTTGATGATTACAGCTTTGTACTACAGTTTGAAGTCTGGAACTGTGATGCCGCCAGCTTTGGTTTTCTTTTTCAACATTACTTTTGCTATTTGGGGTGTTTTCTGGTTCCTTAAAAACTTTAGAATGGAAAAAAAAAAAAAAAAAAAACAAACTTTAGAATGGTTTGTTCTAGCTCTGTTAAGAATGTTAGTGTTATTTTGACAGGGATTTCATTGAATGTGTGATTGCTTTGGGTGGTATCAACATTTTAACAATATTTGTTCTTTTGATCCACGAGCATGGAATGTTTTTCCATTTCTTTGTGTCTTCTTTATTTCTTTCATAAGCTTTCTATAGTTTTCAGTGTATAGTTCTTTTATCTCTTTGGTTAGGTTTATTCCTGAGTATTTTATGGTTTTAGGTGCAATTGTAAATGGGATGGATTCCTTGATTTCTCTTTCTGCTGCTTCATTATTGGTGTGTGGAAATGCAACTGATTTCTGTACATTGATTTTATATCCTGCAGCTTTGCTGAACTCATGGATCAGTTCTAGCAGCTTTGGGCAGAGCCTTTCAGGTTTTCCATGTAGTGTATCATCATATCATCTGCGAAGAGTGAAAGTTTGACTTCTTCCTTGCCAATTTGGATGATGCCTTTTATTTCTTTATGTTGTTTGATTTACTGAGGCTAGAACGTCCAACACTATGTTGAATAACAGTGGTAATAGTGGACACCCTTTTCATGTTCCTGACCTTAAGGGGAAAGCTCTCAGTTTTTCCCCATTGAGGATAATATTAGCTGTGGGTTTTCATATATGGCCTTTGTGATCTTGAGGTGTGTTCCTTCTACCCTGACTTTCTTGAGGGTTTTTATCAAGAAAGGATGCTATATTTTGTCAAATGCTTTTTCTGCATCTATTGAGAGGATCATGTGGTTCTTACCCTTTCTTTTATTAATGTGATGTATCATGTTAATTGATTTGTAGATATTGAACCACCACCACAGCCAAGGAATAAATCCCACTTGATCATGGTGAATAATGCTTTTAATGTGTTGTTGGATTTGGTGGGCTAGTATCATGTTGAGAATTTTTGCATCCATGTTCATCAGGGAGATTGGCCTGTAATTCTTCTTTTTAGTGGGGTCTTTGTCGGGTTTTGGAATACCAAGGTAATGCTGTCCTCATAGAATGAGTTTGGAAGTTTTCCTTCCATTTCTTTTCTTTTTTTTTTTCTTTCTTTTTTTTTAGAATAGCTTCAAAAGAATAGGTATTAACTCTTCCTTGAATGTTTGGTAGAATTCCCCTGGGAAGTCATCCAGCCCTGGACTCTTGTTTGTTGGGAGATTTTTAATTACTGATTCAGTTAGTTTACTGATTATGGGTCTGTTCAAATTTTCTTTAAATTTTTTTTAATGTTTATTTATTTTTGAGAGAAAGAGAGATAGAGAGGGAGACAGAGGATCTGAAGCAGGCTCTGTGCTGACAGCAGACAGCCTGATGCTGGGCTCGAACTCACAAACCATGAGATCATGACAGGTGCCAAAGTTAGGCGCTTAACTGACTGAGTCACCTAAGTGCCCCCTCAAATTTTCTACTTCTTCCTGTTTCAGTTTTGGTAGTTTGTGTTTCTAGGAATATGTCCATTTCTTCCATATTGACAATTTGTTGGCATATTAATTGCTCATAATGTTCTTTTTTATTGTTTGTATTTCTACAGTGTTGATTGTAATCTTTCCTCTTTCATTCATTATTTGGGTCCTTTTTCTTTTTGATAAATCTGGCTAGAGGTTTATCAATTCTGTTAATTTTTTCAAGGAAACAGCTCCTAGTTTTGTTGATCTGTTCTATTGTTTTTTCGATTTCCATATCATTGATTTCTGCTCTAATCTTTATTATTTCCCTTCTTCTGCTGGTTTTGGGCTTCATTTGCTATTTTTTCCCAGATCTTTCAGTTGTGTGGCTAGGTTGTGTTTTTGAGACCTTTCTTCCTTCTTTTTTTTTTTTTTTTTTAAATTTTTTTTTCAACGTTTTTTATTTATTTTTGGGACAGAGAGAGACAGAGCATGAACGGGGGAGGGGCAGAGAGAGAGGGAGACACAGAATCGGAAACAGGCTCCAGGCTCCGAGCCATCAGCCCAGAGCCTGACGCGGGGCTCGAACTCACAGACCGCGAGATCGTGACCTGGCTGAAGTCGGACGCTTAACCGACTGCGCCACCCAGGCGCCCCCTTTCTTTCTTCTTTAGGAAGGCCTGGATTGCTATGTACTTCCTCCTTAGACTGCCTTTGCTGCTTCCAGAGGTTTTGGACTGTTGTGTTTTCGTTTTCATTGGCTTCCATATACTTTTTAATTTCCTTTTTAATTTCTTGGTTAAGCCATTCATTCTTTAGTAGGATGTTCTTTAACCTCCAAGAATTTGTGGTCTTTCCAAATTTTTTCTTGTGATTGATTTCAAGTTTCATAGTTTTGTGGTCTGAAAATATGCATGATATGATATTGATCTTTCTGTACTTGTTGAGGGCTGATTTGTGACCTAGTATGTGATCTATTCTGATCTATTCTGGAGAGTATTCCATGTGTACTGGGAAGAATGTGAATTCTACTTTAGGATGAAATGTTCTGAATATATCTATTAAGTCCATCAGGTGCAGTGTGTCATTAAAAGCCATTGTTTCCTTGTTGATTTTCTGCTTAGATGATCTGTCCATTGCTGTAAGTGGGATGTTAAAGTCCCCTACTGTTATGGTATTATTATCAATGAGTTTCTTTCTGTTTGCGCTAATTAATTTATATATTTGGGTGTTCCAAGTTGGGGTCATATATATTAATTTTTTTTTCAACGTTTATTTATTTTTGGGACAGAGAGAGACAGAGCGTGAACGGGGGAGGGGCAGAGAGAGAGGGAGACACAGAATCTGAAACAGGCTCCAGGCTCTGAGCCATCAGCCCAGAGCCTGACGCGGGGCTCGAACTCATGGACCGCGAGATCGTGACCTGGCTGAAGTTGGACGCCCAACCGACTGCGCCACCCAGGCGCCCCGGGGTCATATATATTTACAATTGTTAGATCTTCTTGGTGGATAGACCCCTTAATTATGACATAATACACTTCATCTCTTCTTACAGGCTTTGTTTTAATATCTAGTTTGTCTGATGAAATATGGCTACTCTGGCTTTCCTTTGAAATCCATTATATTATACGTGAATTTTCAATTTTAATTTAATTCTTTAAAAAAATTTTTATTTATTTATTTTTTTAAATGTTTATTTATTTTTGAGACAGAGAGAGACAGAGCATGCACTGAGCATGGGAGGGGCAGAGAGAGAGGGAGACACAGAATCGGAAGCAGGCTCCAGGCTCTGAGCTGCCAGCACAGTCTGATATGGGGCTCAAACCCATGAATCATAAGATCATGACCTGAACCAAAGTTGGACTCCTAACTGACTGAGCAACCCAGGGATCCCATGAAATTTCTATTCTTGTGGTCCTAAAAGTGCTATAACTATTCCATGAATAATTACTGATATTTTCTTCACTTCTGAAAAATCAATTAAGATTGTCATATAGAAATTTATCAAGTTGAAGCCACTTTTAAATTGCTTTCTTAACATTAAAATGTCTCTTAACCTTTGTCATAATGTTTAGAAGAACCAAATGACATCTTTTTTTAATCTTAGAAATCACGTTATCCCTTTTAATGTTTCTTTTCTTTTTTTAGTATAATTTATCGCCAAATTGGCTAACATACAGTGTGTGCAGTGTGCTCTTGATTTTGGGGGTAGATTCCTGTGGTTCATCGCTTACATACAACACCCAGTGCTCATCCCAACAAGTGCTCTCCTCAATGCCCATCACCCATTTAGAAGCCGATAATGTTAGGGCACCTGGGTGGCTCAGTTGGTTAAGTGTCTGACTTTGGCTCAGGTCATGATCTCACAGTTTGTGGGTTCGAGTCCTGTGTCAGGCTCTGCACTGGTGGTGAAAAGTCTGCTTGGGATTTTCTCTCTCTCCCTCTCTCTGCCCCTTACCCACTTGTGCTCTCTCTCCCTCTCAAAAAAATGAATAAACTTAAAAAAAAAAGAAGCTGGTAATGTTATAGCTTTCAGATATTCTCAGAAAAATCTCATCTAACTACAGCCACAATTTAAAGCATCAATTTGCTTTTATCAATGTGTTAAATTATATTATACATTGTTTCTTGAGGAAATGTATTTTAAAAGATAAATAGTTAATATTCAAGCGGACATTTATTTATTTATTTATTTATTTATTTATTTTAATGTTTATTTATTTTTGAGAGAGAGAGAGAGAGAAACAGAGTGTAAGCCAGGAAGGCACAGAGAGTGAGGGAGACACGGAATTGGAAGCAGGCTCTAGGCTCTGAGCTCTCAGCGCAGAACCTAACATGGGGCTCAAACCCATGAACCACAAGATCATGACTTGATCCCAAGTTTGATGCCTAACCAACTGAGCCACCCAGAGCAAACTTTTAGAATGCACCACTTTACAAGCTCAGATCTTATTTAGTGATTGTACAAATGAAAACGTTACCTTTTCTACAAATTCTACAACATTGTTTTTTCCTTACAACCTAATCTGATTTTTGCTTTCTTCCCCAGTTTAAGGCCAGTCCTCCTGCTGTGACTTTCAAACTAACTGGAGAGACAGATGGCATATTTCAGATACAACCAGATGGACTTTTGTATCATAACAAAGCCCTGGATAGAGAAATAAGAGCTGTTCACAAACTCCAGGTGAATTGAAACCAGACAAAGGAATCTAACTCCAACCTCTCTGAACATCTTTTATCTTAGAAGAATCACTGGCACCTGCATTTCTTTCACAGAATCCTGTTACGGCTCTCTTGACATTAATGTCATGCTTTGCAAACCTCATTTGTCAATTTTTTACCAACTACAAAGGGATACCCCTTTGGGTATGGCAAAGATACCCTTTTCTTCAGGCTTTTTAACCAGAGTAACCCAATTTAAATTGCCAAGGCCCTCAGAAAGCATTGCTTGCCCAAGCATGGCCATGCTCAAGTACCTGGATCAAAACCAAGCCAACCCTTCTCTGATATTCCACTGGTATCTTCCTTTGGTTGTTGTGTGGGTTCTGGATCCACAGAGAAGGCAGCATCAGTGCTAGGACAGACCTCCTGTGGGCCTTGCAAGAAGCAGAAGTAACCAGTGGTCAAAGGATGACCAAAGATAACTTCTCCCTCTTTGTCCTCCTTAGTTTTTCATGGTTTGTAGCTGAATACATGGGAATGGCAGAGAGCTAATTGTAGGGAAAAAAAAGAACAAGCAAAAGCTTCCTGTCTGGTAACTTCTATTGGCTTTGCAGGTTGACCACTAAAACGCTCTGTAAGAGGACATGGCACTTCCACAGCCTTAAGGGTCAAAGTGTTCTTATCTAACTGACTCCAACTATTTAGAAAAGAAGCACATCCAGTGTCCAGTATACCCTACTGCTGGAAGAACAAAGTCATGATTAGCCAGATTTAACTGATAGGGTCCCTGTTTTATTACCTCCCAATATAGGGCTTTTATGGGTGTCTTTCACCCCTATAGTCACAAGGCTATTGGATCTTTGACCTCCAATTTCCTTCAACTGACTTTTGAGTGTGTGTATGAAGTTCAGACTCATCACAGTGGTTTCCTTTTCCTTTCTACATCAGGTCTCCACCCTGGATGCTTATGGAGCCACAGTGGAGGGCCCAGTTCCCATCACCATAGAAGTGAAGGACATCAATGACAATCGACCCACATTTCTCCAGCCAAACTATGAAGGCTCAGTAAGACAGAATTCTCGTCCAGGTAAAAGGCAGGAGTCTGGAGATATTTATGGAAAGGTAGAAGAATACCAGGCAGAAGGAGCAGATTTGTATGGCTAACAGCTGCGGCTATCACTCATTAAGCACTTCCTGTCATATTTAAATTTCACAACAGTCATCTAGGAGTTAGTTTATTATCTCCATTGCTCTAAGACATGATTTCTCAGCTTCGGCACTACTAACATCTTGGACCTGATAATTCTCTTTTTGTCAGGGGCTGTTCTGTGCATGTTAGGATGTTTAGCAGCATCCCTGCCATCTACTCACCAGATGCTGTTAGCAACCCCTCTCCCCAAGCTGTGACAATAAAGATGCCTTCAGACATTGCCAAATGTCACCTGGGGGACAAAATCTCTCCAGTTGAGAACTATGATTCTAGAATGAGCTTTAGAACACCTTAGAGCTGGGAGCACCTGGGTGACTCAGTTGGTTGAGCATCTGACTCCTGGTTTTGGCTCGGGTCATGAGTTCATGGTTCGTGGGTTCAAGCCCCATGTTAGGTTCTGCACTGGCAGTGCAGGAGCCTGCTTGGGACTCTCTCTCTCTGCCCCTTTCTGTCTACCCCTCCCCCACTTGCTCTCTGTCTGTCTCTCTCTCAAAACAAACAAACAAACAAACAAACAAAAAACTATATAAAAAAAGAATACCTTAGAGCTCTAAGACACTCAAGAATACTCTAGGGAAGTGAGCTCAGTCTCTTACATTCTCCCAGAAATCTACACGCTTATGGTCACTACTGGCTCCCAGTTCTTTTTCTTCTCTTACTTGCAACTCCTGCTTATAGTCCATCCCTTCACTATGCTTCTACCCTTCATTTACGTTAAAGCCCCTCATCAAGGCATTATTGAAGATTTGGGGAGATGAAGGAGCATTATATCATAATATGAATATGAAGAAAACAAATGTGAATATTAGACTTCTGAGTTTTCATAAAGACTCTTGGCCATTTCCACCAACTCAATGTCAAGTTTCCCTCTGTGTTACTTAATCTTGTATCTCTTTCTTCAGTGCCACTTCTAGTAACTCAGGAAGAACATTTCTTCCACTTTATCATGTGCAGCAATTTCACTTTCTGTCCCTGAGACCACAACCAAAGACTCACTTATGAATTCTGCTAAATAAGAATCTTCTTTTTTTTTAATTAAAAAAATTTTTTTTAATGTTTTATTTATTTTTGAGACAGAGAGAGACAGAGCATGAGCAGGGGAGGGACAGAGAGAGAGGGAGACACAGAATCGGAAGCAGGCTCCAGGCTCTGAGCTGTCAGCACAGAGCCCGACGCGGGGCTTGAACCCACAAACTGTGAGATCATGACCTGAGCCAAAGTCGGACGCTTAACCAAATGAGCCACCCAGGCATCCCAAGAATCTTCTAAGTCTTACCCTTTCTCTCTTCACCAATAGGTTCTTCTAGATCAGTGGTTCCCAAAATTTTTGGTCTCAGGGCTCCTGTGTTCTTTTAAAAATTATTAACAACTCCAAAAATCTTTTGAATATGTGGATTATATCCAGTGATGTGCTGGTAAATGTTTAATAGCTATCTTTCTGAGGCGAGAAGCCCTGATTTGTAACATTTTCCAATTTCTGTGGTATCAATACTCCCAACATGGCTTATTTTAAGGTACCAGTGGTGTTAATAATTGGTTCACAAAGTTTCTGGAAATTCAACCATTGGCTTTCAAGAGCTGGCTCTAGGACATCACTGATTACCAGTATTTACCATATTAGGAATTTAAAAAATTAACTCACTGTAAGTAATAATAAACATATTTTAATGAAAATAGCTATTTTTAAGGACAAAAGGAATTATTAAGAATAGCTTTGTTTTAATCTTTGCACATCTTTTTAATAACTGGATTAATTAACTGAAAGCAGTTGGATTCTTGTGTCCTTTTCTGCACCCATTCTGTTGCTATAGGCTGTTTTAGTTGAAGCATATGAAGAAAAACTGGCCCCACACAGATATGCAGTTGGAGAAGGGAGGAGTATTGTAATAGCATCCTCAGATAACTGTGGATATTCTTTGATACTACACCAGAACTCAACAAGTGGTGGTTTCTTAAAGGCTGGTGACAATGTGAAACCTGAAACTATACCAAAGCTTTTTTTTTGATACTCCTTTATGCTAAAATCCATCAAATTATCTTGTCCTTGACTGGATCTTTTACATGTGCATGACTCCATCAAACCTAAAATAATCTCAAAGACCCCTACAAGTCCCTGGACCATACTTCAAGAAACCCCATCCTAGGGGAAGGAAGCAGAGTAAAGATATATTTCCCCACTGGTATAAATTATGGCACCTTCCCCCATCCTATCTCTGCCTCTTAGAAGATAAAAGTGGCTATGGTTGGTTTGGATTTCAGTTAACATATTTTTCCTCTCTGGATATGTTTTGTTAAACAGGAAAACCCTTCATGTATGTCAATGCTACAGACCTGGATGACCCAACTACTCCCAATGGTCAGCTTATTTATGAAATTATCATCCAGCTTCCCAAGATCAATGATGTCATGTACTTTCAGATCAACAACAAAACAGGGGCAATTTCCCTTACCCTAGAAGGTAAGTCAAATGATGCCCTCATAAGACTGAGTCAGGAAGAGGGACCTAGATCTGTGTTACCGTTGGAGACATTTCCTTTTCTCTTCTCTCCTACTTCTCATAGGATCTCGGGAATTGGATCCCATTAAGAATCCTTCCTACAGACTGGTGGTCTCAGTGAAGGACATGGGAGGCCAGAATGATCATTCCTTCAGTGACAGCACATCTGTGAACATTATGGTGAAGGAGAATATTTGGAAAGCACCAGAGCCTGTGGAGATTGTAGAAAACTCAACTGATCCTCACCCCATCAAAATCACTCAGGTAGTGCCCAAGGAATGTCTCCAGACTATGAGATAACTTTTTTTTAAGTTTATTTATTTATTTTTGAGAGGGAAAGGGGAAGAGGGAGAGAGGGAGAGAGAGAGAGCACGCAAGCAAGGGACACAAACACAGACATGGACACAGAATCTGAAGCAGGCTCCAGGCTTTGAGCTGTCAGCGCAGAGCCTGACACAGGGCTTGAACCCACAAACTTCAAGGTCATGACTTGAGCCTAAGTTGGATGCTCAACCAACTGAGCCACCCAGGCACCCCTCAAGACAATGAGATAAATGGCCTCACTTTGTAGAGGCCCTCTGTCATGGTCTTCACTGATATATTTATTGGGTACATTTTTACGTAGCATAATTATAAAACAAACTAAATAGACAAAGTCTCTGGCCCTGAGTCTCTGGAGTTTATTAGTTTATTATCATGGGTAAACCCTGGACTTTACCAACTTGGATTCAGATGCACGCACATACACACACACACACAAGCTTTAAAAAAGAATTGTACTCACCTTCCCTTCCAAGTAGATACTACTAATATACATGATTTGAATAGGAGTTGCAAATATTTTTGAAAGACTGCTTCTTATTCTTGTGAGAAAATCTCTATCCAATAGACTCATCCCATCATAGACTGAGGGACAGACACAGGACTGGCCAAGAGTAGGAGTCAAGTAGGCAACCTGTACTCTTGGAGACCACCCTCCTGCGACTCCATCTCCTATATGTGCCTCTACTCTTCATTCAAATGTCCCCCCTCTTCCCACCTCTGTGGTTGGTGCTCTTACCCTGGGTCCCCTCCTACCTTAGATCCTGGAAATCCACCTTCAGGTCCACCCAGATCTGATATTTTCTGTAAGATCAGGGGGTTCCTTGACGTGAAAACTGTGGGTTAGTGAGAGAGCACTAGATTTTGAAGCAGATAACCAAAACCACATGCCTCCTCCATTATTTTCATGACTGATCATGAATAAGCCATTTAACCCCTCTGAGCCCCAGCTCCTCTTCAATAAAATGGGGATAATAATACCTCTCTTGTTGTTGTGAAGAGTAATTCAGCAACAGTATTTGTGAACATGGATAAAAGGTTTCAATATTATGAGTCTCAGTCTGTAGTTCCCCTAAGATATTTTTCTGAATGATGTTGTTAGGGGTCCTGGAATGGCCCATCCCATCATACCTATTGTCAATCTTAAAAGGATTTTTATTTATTGAAATATTGAATTAATGAACTTCACCTTCGGGGTGAAAAAAAAGAATGAAAGCAAGAGATATTCTGCTCTATCAGCTAAGAAAATGTGTCAGGACTCACAGCCATGCAAATTTCAGACTTGGGGCCTTTACTAAAGTCTTATTTATTATGTAGGTTATCCCCACAAGGACTTAGAAATGCTAAAAAGAGCACACATGTTTATTTGTTCTCAGGGCTGTCAATGTAAAGAAATTCGAGGTGCTGCACCTAATTCCCAGGCCTGGGGAAAGTGCTTTGGGTGTCTTGAGACCCAGGAAGAAGAGTAGAGGGAACAGCTCAAGAGAAAAGAAGACAGACTGAATTTTTAGGACACAAGGGGAGCTCTCTTAGAACCAAGAACATGGTCTTTGGCTTGACAGGAGGGTGGTGTTTAAATAGCTAACAAGGGGCAAGGGTGGTTCCTTGATACCCTTTCCAAGCTGGTCTGAGAGAATAGTTTAGTCTGGAAATTTCTCATAGCCATAGAGAAATTTCTCATAGCCATAGACATTGTGCCCTGGTTTCCTCACTTATAAAATGGGTATCATAGTCTCTACCTCTCCACCTCATGGGACTTTTTGAAAATTTAATGAAATCGTACATAAGAGTGTTTAGAATTGTGTCTGGCATGTGGCAGATCCTCTGTAGGTGTTATTACAAGTATTAGAATGTCAGAGAGGCCAGGCTGTGTCTCTAGCAAGTTGACTGATCTTACCATTCAGTTTATTTTTTGCCAAGTTGTTTACGAACAACACTAGGACTTGGCAGTTATTCTTGTCTTTGGAGTCTCTAAGACTAAATATTTAGGGGATGAATGTGCTTTATTTATGTACTATTTGTCTTACTTAAATAATGGCATGGAGAAGAGTTTAGAGTGTCTCCTATTGCTTTTATCATCGCCATTGTTGAGTTTCAGAAACTTGTCCTATGTCATGGATTTGTTCTCAGATAGTACCAGCTGCAAAGTACATTTTGTTTCTTGAACTAATGTTTCATGGATATGAAGTCTCCATGGTCAGACCTCCAAAGGAGCAACCCACAAATTCTTTAAAGATTCACAAAGACCTGCTTTAGAGAAGAAAAACACCCTGTGTGCTTTTTTTGAGCAATGTAACTTGGTTAAACAAGAAAACAAAAGGCTTAATTTTGGTTGAGTATGAAGTAGTTCTAGTAAAACACAGACATAAAAACAAGATCGTCAGAAATTTCAAATTGAAAACCGGAAAATTGTTTATTCCTTTCCGGTTCTCTTGGTCCTGATCTATCTTTTCTCGCAATTCACCCTGGGCCCTGTAGGTGCAGTGGAATGAGCCAGGTGCACAATACTCCTTAGTTGAAAAGGAGAAGCTGTCAACTTTACCATTTTCAATTGACCAGGAAGGAGGTATTTATGTGACTCAGCCCTTGGACCGTGAAGAAAAGGATTCGGTGAGTAAGTCTGGGAGGAGTTTCACAGATAGCAAGACGGAGTCCAGTGCCTACAGACAACTAAATGCAGAATCGATTTTACATAAAAACAACGACAACCAGAGCCCCAAACCGTGTTCTGGACCCCAGTATATTATTTCTCTCAAAGACATGAGAGCACGCCCACAGATCCAACTCATTTCATTTTTCTTCGTCTTCCAGCTCTAAGCAAATTGAAAATAAAGGGGTAAACCCAAGCTGTTTCCTCTGCCTTTTAAAGGGGATGATGAAGGAGTCCTGTCTTAACACTGATCTTCCTGTTGTAGTATGTTTTTTATGCCGTGGCAAAGGATGAGATGGGAAAACCGCTTGCCTTCCCAGTGGAAATTCGTGTAAAAGTGAAAGACATTAATGATAATCCACCTACATGTCCATCTGCGGTGACCGTATTTGAGGTCCAGGAGAATGAAGATATAGGTAAGAAAAGAGAGCTGTTCGAAGCTGTGTAACTCTCCACCATATATTACCTCTGTAAGCCCTTTCTCCTCTCTACCAGGTGGTGGGTGGGCAGATAAGCCTGGTCGGGGATCGGTTGTCCATGTCCAACACAGCGCAGAGATTGAATACACTTTGGACTCCCATAGGTACAGTATTTTGGCTCAAACGTATGTGGGTGGTGCTCTGAAACTGGAGCTTTTATGACTACGACCACCACTATATTGCTACTACTACTACCCATTTACTACTACCAACTACCCCTATTATCATAACCATTTATGGATGCCAGGATCCTGTATACATATATAAGGTTATCTCATGTACAAGGTTGTCCCATCAATTCTTATTTGCCCTTCTGACAATCCAATAAAATCTTGTCAAACTTGCTAAATGATTTAAATAATCATTTACATCCAATGTCAGATACCTTACAATAAGTAAGCACTACGAATGCAAGTTGGCTTTTGACCCTTGATTCTCCCTCTCTAGGAATCAAATAATTGTTCAGGAAGATGGTAAATGAAGCTCAAGTCCTACCTATTTTTGTCCTTTCGTTCTCAATTTGCTTTGTTTCTTTTCACTGTGTTGAATGATGGCTTTGGTTTTGTACAGAGGACAACTGCTAGGAGAACATTATGATGTCTGGGGCTTTTTTTTAGCTTTATTTATTTTTAGAGAGGAAGAGAAAGAGCACATGCATGGGAGGGGCAGAGAAAGAGGGGGAGAGAATCCCAAGCAGGCTCTGTGCTGTTAGCATGGAACCCAATGCGGAGCTCAAATTCACAAACCACAAGATCATGACCTGAGCTGAAACCAAGAGTTGGATGCTTAACTGACTGAGCCACCCGGGTACCCCTGATTTCTGGGAGTTTTAGGACTTCCCTGGATTTGGCACAATGCTTGTCTATTACCCCATGGTAATGAGCTCATTGGTTGAACAGGCTGGCATTTCTTTCTTTCTTTCTTTCTTTCTTTCTTTCTTTCTTTCTTTCTTTCTTTCTTCCTTCCTTCCTTCCTTCCTTCCTTCCTTCCTTCCTTCCTTCCTTCCTTCCCTCCTTTCTTTCTTTCTTTCTTTCTTTCTTTCTTTCTTTCTTTCTTCTTCCTTTCTTTCTTCCTTTCTTTTTAATTTTATTTTTTTAATTTACATTCAAATTAGTTAGCATCTAATGCAACAATGATTTCAGGAGTAGATTCCTTAATGCTCCTTACCCATTTAGCCCATCCCGCCTCCCCCAACCCATCCAGTAACCCTCAGTTTGTTCTCCATATTTAAGAGTCTCTTATGTTTTTGTCCCCCTCCCTGTTTTTATATTATTTTTGCTCCCCTTCCCTTATGTTCATCTGTTCTGTGTCTTAAAGTCCTCATATGAGTGAAGTCATATGATATTTATCTTTCTCTGACTGACTAATTTCACTTAGCATAATACCCTCTAGTTTCATCCACATAGTTGCAAATGGCAATATTTCATTCTTTTTGATTGCTGAGTAATACTCCATTGTATATATATACCACATCTTCTTTATCCACTCATCCATCAATGGACATTTGGGCTCTTTCCATACTTTGGCTATTGTTGATAGTGCTGCCATAAACATTGGGGTGCCTGTGTCCCTTCAAAACAGCACACCTGTATCCCTTGGATAAATACCTAGTAGTGCAATTGCTGGGTCATAGGGTAGTTCTATGTTTAATTTTTTGAGGAACCTCCACTGTTTTCCAGAGTGACTGCACCAGTTTGCATTCCCACCAGCAGTGCAAAAGAGATCCTCTTTCTCGGCATCCTTGCCAAAGTCTGTTGTTGCCTGAGTTGTTAATGTTAGCCATTCTGACAGATGTAAGGTGGTATCTCATTGTGGTTTTGATTTGTATTTCCCTAAAAGATACTGTCTTTAAATTTTATTTATTGAAATAAAATTGTTGTTGCCTGAGTTGTTAATGTTAGCCATTCTGACAGGTGTAAGGTTGTATCTCATGGTGGTTTTGATTTGTATTTCCCTGATGATGAGTGATGTTGAGCAGTTTTTCATGTGTCGGTTGGCCATCTGGATGTCTTTGGAGAAGTGTCTATTCATGTCTTTTGCCCGTTTCCTCACTAGATTATTTGTTTTTTGGGTGTTGCGTTTGATAAGTTCTGTATAGATTTTGGATACTAACCCTTTATCCGATATGTCGTTTGCAAATATCTTCTCCCATTCCATCAGTTGCCTTTTGATTTTGCTGATTGTTTCCTTTGCTGTGCAGAAGGTTTTTATTTTGATGAAGTCCCAATAGTTCATTTTTGCTTTTGTTTCCCTGCCTCTGGAGAAATGTTGAGTAAGAAGTTGCTGCAGCCGAGGTCAAAGAGGTTTTTGCTTGCTTTCTTCTTGAGGATTTGGATGACTTCTTGTCTTACGTTTAGGTCTTTCATCCATTTTGAGTTTATTTTTGTGTATGGTGTAAGATAGTGGTCCAGGTTCATTTTTCTGCATGTCGCTCTCCAGTTTTCCCAGCACCATTGCTGAAGAGACCATCTTTATCCCATTGGATATTCTTTCCTGCTTTGTCAAAGATTAGTTGGCCATACGTTTGTGGGTCCATTTCTGGGTTCTCTATTCTGTTCCATTGATCTGAGTGTCTGTTTTTGTGCCACAGGCTGGCATTTCTTGAAATGTTTTTGTCTGTTGTTTTGTGCAAGATTAGACTGCCACTCCTAGGGCCTTGCTGTCCTTGTAAGCAGACCCTCCTATACCTTGTGGACCTTCTTACCATTTTCTTTTGATCTCTCTACTCTTCTTGCTACACATTTTTGGCACAGTGGGTGCCGTTCTGGCAGCTTGATGAGTACTGCTCCTGTGGCTTATTTGCTCACTGCTCATAGTTTTGTTTTGTTTTTTTCTTTTCTTGCTGTCAGGAGTCCTATATAGGTTACCTATTGTCTGTGTGTTCTGCTCAGGTCCTCTTTTTTTCATTTATTCTAATTCTTGCTGCAGTAGGAAGGGTTAAATGACAGCTTGAAGGATTTTAGTTAATTATAAGGAAGAATCTTCCAACAGTGACAGTTGTGTAAGAACGAAATGTATTACAATAGCCAAGAAATACTTGTGGCATCACCCTTTTTGAAAACCTCCCAAATTTCTGGTCTGTGATGCTAAATGAAGGTAGAGGATCTTTGAATAACTTTCCAGATGATCACTCAAGTTTTTTTGTTTAGGGCTTAACATTTAGTGTATTAGTTGTCTATTGCTACATAACAAATGTCCCCCAAACTTCACAGTTTCAAACAAATATTTATTATATCAAAGATTCTGTGAGTCAGGAATCAGAGTGTAGCTCAGTTGGGTACCTTTGATTCAGAGGAGAAGCTTGGGTGTGGGGAGCAGTGAGAGCTTGAAAAATGGTGACCAAGATGAAAGTCAGTATTTTTATAATCTAATCCCTGAGGTGACATCCATCATTTTACCATATTCCATTCATTAGAAGGGAGTCACTAGGCCCAACCCACATTCAAGAGGTGGGGGTTACACCAGGGCATTAATATGGGAGAGGTCATTGGGAACAATTTTAAAAGCTGCCTACCTTTGGGAAGAGGATAGTACTAGCTTTCTGAGACTGGTGAAGAACTCACTGTCGGTAGAATAAACTGTTCAGGGGCCCAGGGGATATTTGCTTCTCTAAAGGTGAGAATTTATTTTGTAGCTATATTTCACAAGGTTTCAAATGGTGGATGTAATGGGCCAGGAATTCTTCTAAATCAGCACAGATTGAGTCTGTTCTCTATATTTAGCCTAAACAAAGATTTAGTATCTTTAGTGTCTTTTATTAGCCAAAATCTCATAGGACTCATGTCCCTAAGTTTTAGCAATGCCAATATTAATTCTGAAATCCCACTCGTTACCAAGTTCTATGTGCTCATACAGGAAATTTCGTTTCTCGTAAAAGGCCCACCTCCCTGCCCCACCTGCCTAAACTATTTCTGAGTGTCCCAAGAGATGCTGTATATACCTCTGAATCAATTCAGGCTGCCACCTGCCCCTGGCCTTTGTCACTCAGAGACATGGCCCTCCTTTTACTTCTGGCCCACCCAAAACGTTCTCTGCTCCCACTAAGTAGCATCCTCTGCTGGAATTTCCCCAGTCACTGATGTTGATAGTCCTCATTGTGACTCTGACAGCTGGAATTTTCCTGTGGGGTAGGAGAAGAACAGTGTCCTCTGTGTTACACTTACTTGCTGAGAGGAAAGGTCCAAGGCAGGGCTGCTCAGACCTGTGACAAAGGATCACAGAATTTAGTAAGATACTCTTTCATTCCAACACACATATTTTTAAGGGCAGATGTATGCCACAAAGGTGACTTGGTTATAATGGACTCAGAAATAGCAGCTACTTCCATATTAGATAAATATTTGCCTATGCCCTGTAGATCATAATGCCCCCTCCCCAGCCCATGAGACACATCTACATGTGTCTGGTTCCATTATAGACAAAACATACATACTTCTCTACCTCTCCTGTCAAAAAAAAAAAAGAAATCTATAAATTTCCATGTAAGTCAGTTGATGCAAATTGATTGGGGAAGGGGTGAAACTTAACTCCACAACTGGGATGTATTCAAATTTTAGCCCCAAGGTGGAACTTTTACTGCATGTTGAGAAACCCACAGTTCTCGTTTCACAGAGCAAGACGATCCAGAACCTATTAGAACTCACTCAGAACTAGAGGGAGCAGTGAGTCATAGCCTCTGACTTCTGGAACTCCCTGGACCAAAACACTCACCAGCATAAAATACATGGGGCTATAAACTGCACCAAGGTGGGGGATGTGTGCCTGTTCTTTGCCCTGTGTTATCTTTGGGGTGGGTTCAGTCTCTGCAACCAATGCATAAAGTTGCTTAGAAGCAAGCCACAGTTGGCTCAGCCTTGTTTCGTTACACCATTTGTCTTGTCTATTAGTGTCCAAGGGGGGCCATAACAAATGACCACAAAGTTGGTGCCTTCAAACAACAGAAATGTATTCTCTCACAGTTCTGGAGGCTAGAAGTCTAAAATCAAGGTGCCAGCCATGAGAGAATTCTTTCTTGCCTCTTCTAGCTTCTGTTGGTTCCTGGCATTCCTTGACTGCTTAAGGCATCACTCTAGTATTTGCCTCCTCCTTCACGTGGCCACCTCCTCTGTGTGTGTCTTTGTCTTCTCTTCTTCTAATAAGAACAGCAATCACTGGATTTAGTCTACTCTAAATTCAGGATGATTTCATCTCAAGATCCTTAACTAATTACATCTGCAAAGACTCTATTTCCAAATAAGGTCACATTTGAGGTTTCAGGTGGACATGAATTTTTGTAGGACACTATTTGTTATGGGCTGAATTGTGTCCCCCCTAAAATGCATATGGTGAAATCCTCAGTATGTCAAAGGAGAAATATTATTTAGAACTAGGTTCATTAAAGAGGTAG
Organism: Puma concolor; assembly: GCF_028749965.1. Classification (NCBI taxonomy): domain Eukaryota; kingdom Metazoa; phylum Chordata; class Mammalia; order Carnivora; family Felidae; genus Puma; species Puma concolor. The sequence goes on from NC_141684.1 coordinate 42,904,159, forward strand.
TTAAGTTGAAATGCTTCCATTAGTGTGGGTCTTAATGAATGGTGTCATTCTAAGAAGAGAAAATCTGGACTCGGACATGTACAGAGGACTGGCCATGTGAAGACTGGACATGGGAAGACGGCCATCTGGAAACCAAGGAGAGAAGTCTTAGAACCAGCCAACCCTGCTAACATCTTGATCTCAGATCTTTAGCCTTCAGAAACTGTGAGAAAATAAAGTTCTGTTGCTAAATCTATCCAACCTGTGGTACTTTGTTATGCTGGCCCTGTCAGACTAATATACTGCTCGATGTACTACACTATGGAAAGAGTGAGAAGAACCAAATAAATCTAAGAACTTTAGTCTGCTACTCAAAGTTATTTACAGCACTTTCTAGGAAACTGCTTATCCAGTGAAACCCTTTTTAATACAGTAGATTAAATAGAGCCTGTAATGGATGGATTCCCTTTATTCCTTCTCCACAGGTAGCAATATTGGGACTTTTATTGGCCATGACATGGATGAAGAAAATACTGCCAACAGTGTTTTAGTATACAAAATTGTGGATCAAATTCCCAAACTTCCCAAGGAAGGACTCTTCCTGGTCCAAACCTACTCGGGAGTGGTCCAGTTGGCTGGGCAGTCCTTGAAGAAGCAAGTCACTCCGCAGTACAATTTGACAATAGAGGTGTCTGACAAAGGTTAGTATCATGTTCACTGTCAAAAGTGAAATACTGTTTTCCTTCCAGTTGCGATTTGTTAAGCTGCTCTAATGCCTGGGTGTATTACAGAATGCCATTTGAGAGTTCTTCCTTCCTTTATAAAACACACATGGAACATAGCGGGAGTTGGCCCAACATGGTAAAGGCCAGAGTTACATACAGTTCAGGCATCAGAACCATTAGACCACAATACAAACCTAACCTTGAATGGAGGAGAGAAGGAAAGAAGGCTGGTGGGAGTACCGTAGAGCATTAAGAGTAAAAAAAAAAAAAAAAAGAAAAGAAAAAGGAAAAAATGAGAAGTTGGCCAAGGTCATTGAGGAGTCCAAGGTTAGCCATCAAAAGAGTCTATGATCTCCTTGAACATGCCTGCCTTGGCATGCCTGCCTTGCTCGGTCACTGGTTGGGGCAGCCCATGGGAAGTGAGGCCTCAGTGCAAACATACTGATGGATTTCAAAGCACAGCAGCGGGGCCATTGTCAATTAAGTTCCCTGTTGTTGGAAGTCAGCAAGGCACGTTCTCATGGCTGCTGTGATCACGAACCAGCCTGTTAATTGTATTTTTCTATTCTCCCTTTCAGACTCCAAGGACTCTATTGTATGAAAGTGGGGGAGCAATACACTTGGGGGAGTTCTGTTTTCTCTCAGCTTCCAGTTGGCCGTGTGACATCACCAGGAGACATTGTTCCTTATTCCCGTACAATTTCAAAGCAAGTGGTTCTTAATCTTTGTCGGTCCCAGGACCCTTTGAAACTCTGATGAAAACGGTGCATTCTCTAAGAAAAGCACACATTTTCAGACAAGTGTGCAGAGACATACAAAAACACATGTATTCATAGCCAGATTTATTTGAGGGGCACACACACTCCTAGGTTAAGAATCTTTCTTTGAGTTAACTAGCACCGAATGTCACACAACCAATGGTTCAGTAACTGTTGAGCTAGGAGTCATAGATCATATAGGCACAGAGGAGAAGAGAGCATCATTTGACACCACTCTTCACCTTCCCCCCTTTATATGGATATTGATATACTGAAGAGAATTAGGGTTTAATAGGCCTCTACTACAGACTTTTTGGAAGTTAGTAATTTGGCAAATATTGAGGGCCTGATATATGTCTAGCATTATGTTAAGAGGTACAACAGAAGTGAGTATAATAAATCATCCCTTCCTGTGATGAATTAACAGTTTCACGCCTTTAGCCATCCGTTCTTTTGGCAAATAGTTATTGAGCGCTTACCTTGCATAAGATACCATTTAAGGTACTGAAGATACATAGATGAATAAGACCCCGTGTCTGTCCTCAAGGAGCATTTCATGATAAAGGAGATGGACCTGTGAATAAATAAATTACAAGAAACATGTACAAGGTAGCCCATGAAGGAAATGAGTGACTCAGTGGAGGGAGAGGGCAGGTAAGGCTTTCTAAAGGAAGGGGTTTCATTGAACTGAGTTTTGAAGGATGAATATGACAAGTTATAAAATAGTGCAGGGCTTATAGAGGAGAAGAAATTCCATCTGCAAATGCATTGAGACCTGAAGCAATTTGAGGCTGCAAGGGCATAAGGTGGAAATCAGATTACAAATTCTCTATGTTCGTGAGTACATCTATATAGAAAATGTGGACCAGATCATGAAATATATTTATTCATAAATATATACGTGTGTATGTGTATTGTTGGAATGAAACATTCAATTGTACACTACTCTAGCCTAGAGACTAGGCTTAATTAACATAGTTTTACATAAAATCCTGGCTCACTGTTGGCCCAACTTGAGGTTTGTGCAGAGCAAGGAGCCAGCAAGTTCAGGTCCTGAGACCACCCCTCCTCCATCCTCCCTGCACCAGCCCCGCCCCTCACCACAATGTTAGCTATTCTTGTTGTCTGCGAATATTCCAGGGACTGACCCCAACTTTAATCAGTATCCATCATTATAATTCGAATGTTATTAGATCACAAGCCTGGCCTCATGTCCGGTGCTTTGAACACCATTCATGCCTGAGTGTGTTTGTCAGGATCCTAGCAGCAAACAGTTCCTCAAAAGGAATAACCAAGAAGAGTTTAAAGAAGGGGTTATTTGCAAAGGTTGAAGGCAGGGTTAAGGGAAAGCAATGGGAGGTGTGAAGCATAATAGACGGTCTGCCTTCCACGGAGACGGAGGCGGGGTGCGAAGGGGCAAGGGAAGGGAACATTCCCGGAAGGAGCAAGACCTGTACTTGTACCTATAGGAGAGGCTGCTGGCAAAGGGGAACTGCCCCCGACTTCTGTCCTCCCACCCCTCCTCCCATCTCCTGTCACTGCTGCCATTGGCAGCACCCAGGGTGTCTGCCATGTAGTTAGTTTCTGAGGTCAGCCTCCCAGGGCACAGAGCAGGGTGAAGGGTGGAGAGCAGACAGAGAGAGCAAAGGGAGCACATGGATTTGCATCCTGGCTCAGCCACTAGTTAGTGTGTGACCTCAGTTAGCTTATCTAGCTTTTCTATCCTGTGGTGTCCTCATTCGTGAACTAAATGAGAATGATGATAGTACTTATGTCATGAAATTAGCCTGAAGATGAAATGAGTAATGCTGGTAAAGCACTGATACAGTGCTGAAGATTTGTGTTGGGATAAGAACCTCAGTTCTGTTGTTATTGACATTTCATTCATTCATTCATTCATTCATTCATTCATTCATTTATATTTAAGAGAGAGAATGCTCTCTAGTGCAAGTGGGGGAGAGGGGCAGAGGAAGAGAGAGAATCCCAAGCAGCCTCCACGCTCAGCGCAGAGCCTGACACGTGGCTCGATCCCATAACCCTGGGATCATGACTTGAGCCAAAATCAAAAGTTGGATGCTCAACCGACTGAGCCACTCAGGTGCCCAGTTATCAACATTTTATAGAAAACCTAACTGAGGCACAGAGTCCTTGAGTGACACACACCAAGCTCTTACACATCTGGTAAGTGACAGAGTCAGATTTTAACGGTGGGACTCCAGAGCCCTGAGTCTTAGCCATTATACAACATAATATATCATGGCTTAGAACCATGGGGACCCCAGAAAAGAAACTGTTACGTTGTTCCTCACTCTGGATATTTCCCTGGGCACCCCATTCCCATCTGTATTCTGTGTCCCTCTTGGACCTAGGTTGAACCTGCTCTCTCTGACCAGATATTTGAATAGTCAAACCCACCCCCAAAGCCTGTGTTATTTCCCAAAGGGTTCCAAAGGGTCAGCTACCTCTGACCCCCTCTCACCTCCTACAGGCTGGGTAGCCAGGCTTTTTGAAGAGGGCTAACTGTAACACTTCCTCCCTCATTTGGAGGAAAGGGAACAGGCACCCGACTTTCCCACCATAGAGGACAGAGAAGCAGGATGGTAAGTACTGGAAGTGTTCAGAGAAGGAAAGACAGCTAGCTGGGCTATTCAGGGAAGGCTTTCTGGAAAGATAGTTTTGCACTAGGCTTTGAAGGCTACAAAAGTTTCACTAGTTAGAAAAGAGAGGTTGGTTGCTTCACAGGAAAAAAAACCCAAACTTCCTTGATCAGGACAAGCCTTACCGAGGAAGGGGCATGTGTTCCATGTGCCTGGAGCGCCCAGAGGAACTTCTTCCAGGGCTTTCTCCAGCCTCCTTTTGGTGACCTGTTTGTGGGTACAGGTGGGGAGCAGAGAATTCTGTTTCCACAAAAACTGCATGTCAGTAGCAGAATTCTGGCTGTGGCTGTCACTTGCCTTGCCAATGTTTTTCTTGCAGATTTCTAATTTTAATGCATGATTTCTAACGAAAAATTATTGTCATATGACTTTGCCTTTCAGATTTCAAAACCCTCTGTCACGTGGAGATCAATGTTATTGATATCAATGATCAGATCCCCATCTTTGAAAAATCAGATGTGAGTAGTTTTCAGCTGTTTTTTCTTTATTTTGTTCATATTGCTTGACCCTTACTTCTGCGATAAAGACACTGTAAGTAGTTAGGAAAAATCCCAGACTTTAAAGGTAGCTTTAGGCAAACTGGTAACAAACCCAGACACCATCTTCAGTGGAAATCTTCAGGGAACAATAACATTCACTGTTATAGTATATAACAGCGTTTATAAACAGAATTATAAACTTCTACCAATGGCTCATTTCTTCCAAGGGCTTGCTTAAAAGCTGCACCCACAATCTTTGTCAAACGGAATGGAGTTGAATGGCTAATTGCAATTTGTCATTATATGTTGTGTGACAATAAATGGTCTCAGACCAGCATTTTGAGTCAAAAATTTGATGTTTGGAATATTGGCACTTTCTACTCCTTTTGCAATAATTGAGTAAGAGAAAGGAGAAGAAAAACTAACCTCTCAGTTAAGCTCAAGAAGGATGTGCTTAAGACATTTGCAAGAATTACGAAAATTGGTCAGAAAAAGCAGGAGAAAAAGGATCAGTAGAGAACGTCAAGAAAAATATTTCACATATTTTGATTTGGGCTTTAAACTTGGGGTGGTTTTACCACTGCTTCCCTTAAAAGGGATGTCTCTCTTTATTCTAGAGCAGAGGGAAGCCCATTTGACTAGATTGTTAGGTCATGTTTGAAGTCAGTTATGGGACGGTCCAGAGCCCTGCGATGATGATCACAAATCAAAATAGGGACAAGGCCGTGACAAAGAAAGGGAATTGATGTATGAGAGGGTTTGGGGCGGCAAGAGGTGTGACTGAATATAACTTGTGTAGCAGGCACTGGGGCTACACAAGCATGGGGTAAGGAACCCCTTCCTTCTCAGTCTCCAGGAGCCCTTCCTTGTGTTGTGGTTTCCTTCTGGTCCATCTGGACAGTGCTTTCACACTGAGGACAAGAACACCCTTCTTTGAGAGTTGGAAATACAAACTGGGCTCTTGAGAGAGTGAGTGGGCTTCTGTCATTGCCCCAGTCCTCCTCCTGGGCCCTGCCTATTACCATCTTTAAGATCATGATGCCGAGAGAGATGATCGGGGGATTTTCAGTGGAGATGGTCTAGGCCAGTGAATAAGAACACAGGCTTTGGAACTGGACAAGCATGGGCTTGAGTCCCAATTCTGTGACTCACTAGCTGTGTGCTCTTGGGTGGGGTTTACCCTTCCAATCTTTTGTTTTTCTGTCAAATGGAAATGATAATATAGCTACTCAATGGAGTGTTTTATTGCTTATCTTTATTGAGTACTTATGTGCCAGGCATTCAGGGGGTTTACATGCTTTATCTCTCTCAATCCCCACAGCAAGCAGGAAGTAGGTCCTACTATTATTTTCATTAGACAGATGATCACCTGAGACGTAAGGAAATTAGATGACTTGCTTCCAGTCACCTGGCTCCTGAGTGGCAAGCCTAGGACTCATCCCCAGGCTGTTTGACTCCAAAGTTCAGGCTCTTACCCTCTATTCCTTGGTGGATTACAGATGAACTAAAATAATGGATGTAAAGTGCCTGCCACAATTTAGGTACTCAACACATAGTAGCTATTTATTTATATGATCACTAGTATAATAATTTCAGTTAGTAAACATATTGGATGTGGGAAGGGGAATCTATTTTAGAGTCCTACCAGTAGCTCTGAGACCTGTTTCTTGGTGCAATGGATATCAGTCTACAAGTATGAATGAAGTCAAAATCAACTGCACCAAATTTATCAGTAGGAAAACATGCTCGGTAAGTATTGATACAAACTATGACGTGTGTTCATTGTGAAACCAAAGAGACAAATTTGCCCTTTGGCAATTGTGCTTGATGACAGAGGACATTCTCGTTTTCTTCTCCTATTTTTTTTTTTTTTTGTTGTTGTTAGTATGGAAACCTGACTCTTGCTGAAGACACAGCCGTTGGGTCCACCATCTTGACCATCCGGGCCACAGACACTGATGAGCCATTTACTGGGAGTTCTAAAATCCTGTATCGTATTATACAGGGAGACAGTGAGGGGCGACTGGGGATTGACACAGATCCCCATACCAACGCTGGATATGTCATAATTAAAAAGGTAAATAGCCCCATTAGTGGAAGTTTTCTTTTTGATAAATCAAGTTACTTGGGACGGTGTAAGGATCTACGAGCAGAGGTAATGGATTAGCAGTGACCTTGCAGGTGTAGTGAGGGACTCCTAGAGCACTCAGTCATTCTCATCCACCGGAAAGACAGAAGGCCAAGATTCTAGTTCTGCGTCTGTCACTAACGCAGCAAGTAACCTTTGTGGAGGGAGGGAGGGTTGCCATAGAAGATATATAAAATATAGGATAAATAATATTTTAGAATAAGGGTATCCCATGCAATATTTGGGACCTATTCATACTAAAAATAATGTTTGTTGTTTACCTGATATTCGAATTTAACTAGGTGTTCTATATGTTTATTTGTTAAATCTTGGGAGTGGGGAGGTTTTGCTTAGGGCTTTACTTTGCAAGTGTGGGATGTTAGACTGGATGAGCCCTATGAGCCCTTTAGGCCGTAGACCCTCTATTCTAATGTGTCATCCATAGATTCTTCTTTAATAATGACTGGAAATTGGTATATCTCCTTCCAAGGTTTAATAGACAAGTTTATCCTTTCCTCCTATCCTTCCTGCCAACCCCCTACTTTCATCTTTTATGGTATTGCTGAACTCACTGGCTCTCACTTTATCTTTCCTTCTGTAAGGACTGGGAAGTCTAGAGCCAAAGTCTAATTACCATAGTAGCTACTTCCTTGTACAGGATCTTCCCATCCCTTCTTCATTCTATTCCCATCCCGCAACTGACCTTTTTTCTCTATGGCTGCCTCATCTATGCTTTAGAGCATGTAAATAGTCTACCAGATGACTCAATAGGAAGCAGTACTCAGTGTCATCCAATATATTTGGAAATAAAAGGGATAAGAGTTACAGTGATAGTCTCTGTAGGTGTGGTTGAGTGTTGAAGGTTTGCAGTGCAGTGTGCTAGAGGCTGCAAAAAAAAGGTGCTGGAGGAAAGTTTTGGACCAGAATAAAGGAAAGCTGAAGAGGAGGACAGAATAGAATGATGTCACAGAAAATGGATAGAAGCACGAGGAGGAAAGTGCTAGTGTTGAAGGGAGCCCTAGGGCAGAGTGTCAGGATTCTGATCCTATTATTACCTTATACTTCACTTCTGACAAAGGGCCTCGTTGGGATCGAGCAGCAAGGTTTGTGTTTGGACCAACTCAAACCATTAGCATCTGTCTCAGTCTGACATTTGGAAAAGATGATGTTATAACTACCCCCCCCCTCCTTCTTCATGGCTGTCTATGTGGAGAAGAACCACAGAAGGAACAGGCAAATGAAAGGACCGTTTTCAGAGTTGGCAGTGGGTGCTCCAGGAAGCATGCTGACAGGGACAAACAGCTCCCAGCTTGTCCAGGACCAGAGCTCTTTGGAGATCTATGAGAAGATAGAGGCCTGTCCATCTCAGTACGAGTAATTTCCACATGTCAACATTTCTTTGTGGTGGCTTTTGTGAACCAGCTTAAGTTAACTTGACCATTTGTGGCTATTGGGCACCTTTAGGGAGGTGTTGGTGACCCCGAATGATCAGCGGTGGGTGCAAGCTGTGAGTATCCTCCCACACAACCCTGGCACGAGGAGGTACGTTACAATCACGCAGGCCTCTGACCTAAATCTTTGTCACATCCTTATTGTGTTTGTGGTTGTATTCCAAGTGTCTGGAATATTGCATGGCGCATCGTAGAGTCTGATAAATATTGGTTGACTGAATAAATAACTGAATTCTGCACTATATACACAAAAAGAATCATCCAGTTTGTGCTGTAGTCCCGTGAAGTCCCAGCTCTCCGTCCCTCAGGCACTGTGATGACAGTATTCTCGTGAGAGGATTTGTCTGACTGTCCAAAGAAAGAGGATCCTAGACAGAACAGAACTGGAGTTCTAGAACTCGGAAGGGTATAGGCTGCTAGCCTAGCCAGATGCTCACACTGTTGTTCATGTGATGACTGAGAGATTATACCACATCTTAAACCAGACTACATGTCTTGGAGACCACTAATATCACCCCATCTCTTTGTAAGATCACTCTGCCAATTAACGAACCTTCTAGGGCTGCTTGAGGTAGTTGTGGCTCAAGGCCTGCAGTAGCTGCAGCGTGTATCTCTGATTAAGATCTTTTAAATGCTAAGCAACAGCTCACCCTAAGGTGTAGATTCTTGGTTTAGGATATACCAAATGTTAACCAATAGCCCTTAGGATGTATGTATTCACTATGACAGATGTGTGTATTTATACTGTTCTTAGTGTTTTAAGTAAATTAGACCCTGTAATGTGGTTACTTGTGTGTGTCTTAGGCTTCTAATTCCATATCCGTTAAGCTGCTAGGGGAGTACCATTGCTTTTGAACCATCGTGTCAATCATCTTTCAACGTTTAAAACTAGTTGAAAAAACGGGGCGCCTGGGTGGCTCAGTCGGTTAAGCGTCCGGCTTCAGCTCAGGTCACGATCTCGTGGTCCGGGATTTCGAGCCCCGCGTCGGGCTCTGGGCTGATGGCTCAGAGCCTGGAGCCTGCTTCTGATTCTGTGTCTCCCTCTCTCTCTGCCCCTTCCCCTATTCATGCTCTGTCTCTTTCTCTGTCTCAAAAATAAATAAACTTAAAAAAAAAAAAAAAGCTGCTGAGGATTCAACTCAGTTAAAAAAAAAACTAGTTGAAAAAATTATGGTCAAAAATACGTCGCATAAAATCTATCCTTTAAAATTTTATAGTGCACCTTACCTATATGCACACGGTTGTATAGCATATCTCTAGATCTCTTTCATCGTGCATGAATGGAACTGTGCATTCCTTGAACAGGAGCTCCCCACTTCCCCAACCCTCCGGCTCCTGGCAACCACCATTCCACTTTCCATTTCTGTAAATTTGACTATTCCAGGTAGCTCCTTTAAGCGAAATCATATAGTATGTGTCCTTCTGTGACTGGCTTAGTTCCCTTAGCTTAATGTTCTCAGGGTTCTTCCATGCTGTAGCATATGACAGGATTTTCCTCTTTTTTAAAAAGGCTGCATAATTTTTCATTGTGTGTATATACATTTTCTTTATCCATTCACTTGTCCACATTTTGGTTATGTCCCGTCCTTAGCTAGTGTGAATGATGCCGTCATGATCATGGGAATGCAAATTTCCTGCTTTCAGTTCTTTTGGGTAAATGTCCAGAAGTGGATTCCTGGATTATATAGCTGCTCTAGTGTTAATTTTTTGAGGAAACTCCATGCTATTTTCCATAGCAGTTGTACCATTTTACATTCCCACCAATAGTGTGTGAGGGTTCCAATTTCTCCACATCCTCACCAACACTCGTTACTTTCTTTTTTTAAAAGAAACATTTTTAAAAAATGTTTGATCTATTTATGAGAGACAGAGAGACAGAGTGCAGCAAGGGAGGGGCAGAGAGAGGGAGGCACAGAATTTGAAGCAGGCTCCAGGCTCTGAGCTGTCAGCACAGAGCCTGACGTGGGGCTTGAACTCACGAACTGTGAGATCATGACTTGAGCCGAAGTCAGATGCTTAACTCACTGAGCCACCCAGGTGCCCCTTGTTATTTTCTTTTCTTAAATTTTATAATGGCCATTCTAACAGATGTGGTTTTGATTTGCATTTCCTTGATGATTTGCGATGTTGGCCATCTTTCAATATACCTGTTGGCTACCTGTATATCTTCTTTGGAGAAATGTCTATTTTAAGTCCTTTGCCCGTCTCAAAATCGCATTATTTTAATTTTTTCAGTTTTTTGCTGTTGAACTGCAGAAGTTTCTTCTTACATGATGCATATAACCTCTCATCAGATATGCAGTTTGTAAAGTCTTTTATTCTGTAGGTAGGTAGGTAGGCTTTTCATGCTGTTGCTGGTTTCCTTTGCTCTGCAGAAGCTTTTCACTTTGATGTAGTCCCACTGGTGTATTTTTGCTTTTATTGCCTGTGCTTTTGGTGTCATATCCGAAAACTAAGTTCTTAATCACATTTCTATCAGCACCTGTTCATCTGAATGGCAAATGTGCTAATGTCTCACACGGACTCCAGTGGACTGGAACTAAGCTCCACTGCATGCATGTGGTTCAGGTCCCCCAGTGATGGCAGAGCTGGGAACTCGACCCCCAACCTCTGGCTCCTCTAACAAAACATTTCTGTTGAGGCCTGGTATTGCCACTTACCAGCTCTGTGACTTTAACCAACTGCTGTCAGCTCCCACAGTCTTGGTTTTCTAATCTGTAGAGATAGGTAAAATGGAGGTACCTTCTTGTTGAGGCTGTTGGAGGATTAAATGAGAAAATACATTTATAGCTCTTAGTACAGCACCCAGCACATAGTAAACTTAATACATGTCCGGCATTATTTTAATTTTGATGAATTCAATCTACGGCAGAAGCCAGGATTCTGCCCGTGGGCAGATGTGTTTCCGCTCTTGCTGCGGGGGCCAAACCTGCCTACTCCAAGTGTACAGTGGTGCGAACCAGGGATCTGCTGACTCAGCCTCTCCAGCAGAAGGCCTGGAAATCAGTTGTTTTATTTATTTACTTTTTTAAGATAACATTTGCTATTTATTAAAGTAGTTCTTACAGAGCTTACATTCTGCAGAAGAGAGCAGAGCACTCTTAGTGGTTTTATCTTTTTGGAGGTAAAAAGGACTACCAAATGTAATTTCGTCGAAGAAAGGCAACTTGATGTTGGCTAGGTTCATGTACCAGGTCTTTGTAAGCAGTGCAAGATCCCGAGGTTCCTGTCTGGGGCAAAAATTCATTAATTCATTCAATAAATATTTATTGAACGTCTAATGTGGAATTTCTGTTCCGAAATCAGTCATTTTAATAAGTGCCCTGCAAAGAGGAGAAACCCTCCTAGTTTTTTCCTTTACTCTCCTACTAATATCACACTTCACTTCGGACGCTACGTGTGTGGGTCTTCCCCACCAAGCAATTCTTTGACACCAGCCTGAAGTCCTACAACTTAACAAAATTCTGACACTACCTACCTGGAGATAGTGCTGACTCCACAGGTCAAGGGCTCAGTTCCATACGACCACCCCTACTTCAGAAGCCAATTGCAAACCCCAGGTTGTCACCTGCACTTCAGAGAGACTGGCTATAAACTGGCTGGCTATATGATTCCCTTCTCAGGTTCCACCCCTTGCTAGAACAGCTCACAGAACTCAGAGAAACACTTACATTCACTAATTTTATCAAGGATATGATAGAGGATATAGGTGGACAGTCAGATGAAAAGACCCATGGGACAAGGTCTGGAAGTGTCCCCAGTGCAGGAGTTCCTGTCCCCACTGTGTTGGGGTGCACCACTCTCTCAAAGCACCGGATATGTTCACCAACCTGGAAGCTCTGTGAGCTTGTGGGATTTTTACGGAGGCTTGTCCTGCAGACAGGACTGATCGGTGATTCAATCTCTAGCTTTCTTTCCCCTTCCTAGGGGGTGGGGCCACAAGTGCTAAGCTTCTAATTATGGCTTGCTCTTTCTGGTGAGCAGCCCCCATCCTGAAACAATCCAGGACCCCACCAAGAATTGCTTCATTAGAACAAAAGGTACTTCTCACCCAGGAAATTCCAGGGGGGTTATTAGGAGTTCAGTGTCAGGAGCCAGGGGCAGGGAACAATATATATATTTTCTATTATTTCACATGCCAAAGTGATGCTTAGGATGAATCAAGTTTTAAGAATGCTGTCCTGCTCAATATTTACTGTCACCCAGAGTGCTGGCCTATTGTGTGATAGAACATGATAGTCTTGGGGCCAAGTGGGTATCAGGAGCAGGAAGTCTATTCCTTTGAGTCCTGCTCAGCTTATCAATAACTCCCCTGGACCCCCTTTTTAAAATTCAGGGTTTTGTTTTAGTTTGAAAATTTTCAGGTCATTTTTTGTTTTTTTAAGTTTATTTATTTATTTTGAGAGAGCGTTGGGGAGGGGCAGAGAGAGAGAATCCCAAGCAGGCTTCACACTGTCAGTGCAGAGCCCCGATGCGGGGCTTGAACTCATGAACCATGAGGTCATGACCTGACCCAAAACCAAGAGTGGGACACTTAACCAACTGAGTCACCCAGGTGCCCCTAGCTTTAACTTTTTCAGTGCAAATTTGTCACTTCTCTATTGTGGCTGGGCTTTTTGAGTTCTCAATATGTGGCCTATTTTTTTTTTTCAACTTTTATTTATTTTGGGGACAGAGAGAGACAGAGCATGAACGGGGGAGGGGCAGAGAGAGAGGGAGACACAGAATCGGAAACAGGCTCCAGGCTCCGAGCCATCAGCCCGGAGCCCGACGCGGGGCTCGAGCTCACGGACCGCGAGATCGTGACCTGGCTGAAGTCGGACGCTTAACTGACTGCGCCACCCAGGCGCCCCAATATGTGGCCTATTTTTAACCAGCTCAAGCATCATTTGGAAAAATAATGCACACACTTTTTTCTTGTCACCAGTCATTGGTAAAAATGTGAAATAACCCCAGTCTCAACTCCTCTCTCTCAACACTTTTATCTCTGCCTCCAGGTTGAATCTAAATCACCGCGTTTGACCTTTCAAGTAGTTGTGTGAAGAGGAATTGAGGCCTGAACATGTTTTTTCAGTTTATTTGATGAATATATCTCGTTAGAGGGACCCAAGACCATCCTAAAAGGCCACAATGGGTCTCTTGACTTGGCTTTGCAGGCACCTCCCTGTGTTATGAAAGATGATACAGAGGGTTTGATAAGGCTTGTCTCTCTCTGATTAAGTTCTGCTGATTATCATTTGCTAATTTAGCATCTTTCATTTCTAATTTTTTCCCTGGAAGATGTGGGTCAGTGTTTTTCCTGGTGTGAAAGTTAAGCACACTGATCAATAGCAGGCTGCTCCTTTCTCATTTGGTCTTCCATTCAGTAAGTGTTTAAGGAGCACTGACATCCTCTTGTTACCGGTCTCCCTGTTGGGTGTGGGTACCCTCACATGGCTGCTTCTGCAGTTATTTTCCTAAAACACAAATCTGACCTTGTCAGTCTTGTGTGTAATGCTTCTCTTTGCTCCTCAAGGATAAAGTTCCAGCTCTTTAGCAGGAGACACAGTCTCCCCTCTCATCTTTTTCTACTCTCAGTCTCACATGTTCTGTCAGGATAACACAGGCTTCTTCCCATTTGCAGACATGGTGTCTCGTGTTTTTATCCCCCACCTCTGGGGGCGGCAGTGATGGGGTGGGAAATCCAGGGAGGCCATGTAGGACCCATTTGGTGAGAGGATAGGATGCCCCTCCTCTGTCTGAGCACATGGAGAGCTGAGCTGCCTGCATGAGCTTGGACTTGGCTGGACCAGCAAGGAACAGAGTAAATCCTTTGTCCACATTGTAGGCTTGCTCTGGGGCTGTTCTATCTGCCAGGATTTCTCTGTTTGATGCCCCTGTCTTCATCCCCTGAGATAAGGAGTGGGTCCCTGGGAGTCAGAAGCTCTAGCTTGCACCCCACCCTCAGGTGAGGAGCTCTATCAGATCACTTGGAGGTGATCAAAAAATCATTATGGGGCCATGGCCTGCAGATAGGGGGTGCTTATCTCTGTAAACATCCTCTCTTTTACATCTTGTCTAGCTTACAAAATTTTATATCCTGTATGTTATATCCTGTCAATTGCTTCTTACTTTCTATCTCAAATGACCTTGAGTCTTCAGACATAATCCTTTCTCTTCCATATGAACAATCTTTCTATCATCCTTTCTATTGAACTAGAAATTGTGTCGTGATGTTGTGTGTGTTTGTGTGTGCATAGAGGAGAGGGGTTTCTGAAGAGTGGGAATTTTCCCCAGAATCTCTTTTCTACTGGGGCTCTCAAGAGCCCAAGAAGGACCAAGTCCTTCTCATCTTTATATTTCTTGACTGATAACACAATGGATACTGCATGCCAAGGAAGAGTGGAGAAACAAAGATGAATATAACACAATTCCTCCTCTCAGAGAGCTTATGCTCAGTAAAGATCTAAAATAGATAATCAAACAATGAGATTCCTGAGTCAGGTACTGTGAGATTACAGAAGATGTGGAGCCTGTCCATCTGGGGATAGCCGGTGCGGATTGGGAAAGCTGATGTGGAGAGGACAATATTGACATTGAGCCAAGTCCTGACTGAGGGAGAGAACTTTTTTGGATGTTAGGGAAGGGCAGGCCAAGCTAATGCGATGGTATGTCAAATCCTCCATGAGTTTTTCTCTTCCTTGATCTTAGCCAAAAGGCCAAGAAGCGATGAGTTTTTCTCTTCCTGAATGGATATTACCATTTCTGTTTAACTGATGAGCAACTGACATAAACCAAAGTTAAAAGACTGACAGCTCACCAGAGGTCCTGGGTCCTACAGGCCTGGGAGAGTGAACAAAACAGTGTGGTTTCCACAATCCATAATGTACCTTTTGGGCTTTGCTTTGGTTCTTTTGTTTTTGAGGTCCTGGGTGCCACTGAGACTGTGACTGTATCCTCTCCCTGGAAAAAAATTCACATGTACACAAATATAAATATTTCAATTTTGGTTTCTAGGGCTTCACAGCTTCCTAGAAGCCTTTTAATCCCAGATGAGAAGCCCAACTTTAGGGGCTATCACTCTTCAGCAGGCCTTTAAAGTTAGGATTCTTCCCCCACCCCCAGAATCATGGACTCTGTGCCTTGAGAGAGACCTTAAAAGTCACACAGAACCAGTTACTTAAATGATATGTAAGTTGTTTCTAGGCTAGCCTATTATATCTTGTTTAACCCTATTCTTGAAAGCTACCAGAGTTGGGAATTTACTGGTTTTTGAAGCAACTCCTTGTCTTGGGTAGCTCTGTTATGTGCTTCCTCTTATTACACTCAAATTAGTTTCTTGATTCTTGATTCCTGGCTCTGTCCAGCATGGTCTGGAACAAGAGTGGATCCTCTATCTTTTGATTTTCTCTGCTAACCTCTGCCACCCTCTATGAGGTTAAGTCCTTTATCTTGGGGTTTGGATCCCGAGGTCTCTGGGAAATCATTCTCCATACAATGTGAACATCTCAATATGAGCCTTTCCCCATCTGTCTTCTGGGAATTTTCTTGATAGAATTAATAAATTTCTGCTGAATGAATGGAGTATCCCAGGGTTAAGTAAATTTGAGGAATGCTATATTGATTTCCTCTTTTAGGAGAGTCAGAATGCATATAGCATATTAAAAGCTCTGATAAGTCCTTTAGCAAAGTCTTTTTTTATGGTTCTGTTATCATTCTGAGAAGTAGGTTTTTGCTGACACCAAATTGGGAACTGCTTCTCTGTAAGAAAGTTTTTAAAGGACTTTTGGGACCGAATCTTTTAAGGGAGCTAATCGTCCTCCAAATTAATTTTTCCTCTTTTTTTCCCCCTACACAGCCTCTTGATTTTGAAACAGTAGCTGTTCACAACATTGTGTTCCAAGCGGAGAATCCTGAGCCTCTGGTGTCTGGTGTAAATTATAACACCAGCTCTTCTGCGAAGTTCAAGCTTATTGTGACAGATGTGAATGAAGCACCCCAATTTTCCCAGAGCATATACCAAGCAAAAGTCAGGGAAGATGTGGCTGTAGGCACTAAAGTGGGCAACGTGACTGCCAAGGATCCGGAAAATCTGGACATAAGGTAGAGGAGAGCAACGCTGGGCAGGCCTAGCTGTGCTGTGACCATGGCCAGTGGGGAAGAAGAAGGGCTGGGAGGGGCAGAGAGGCTGGCCTGACTCCAGGGCTCTCCCCTAAGAAAGGAGCCAGTGATCTGAAGCTCTATCCTAGGGTCCATGGTGAACTTAATCTTGGTCCCAACAGTCATCAGTACCCTCTGGGCATCAGTGAGAATCCAGGCCCAGGCAAGTGGGAAGCATGTCAGCTTCCATCCCAGCCCACTAACTGCAAGTTGTGGCTGAGAGCTGGTGAGTTCAGCAGATGGGGTCCAGAAATTGGGTGACCCAAAGCCAGGCTCTGTGTCTGTACCAGCCACGGAGGCCAGGGTTTGGGAGAGAGTTCTAGCCCAGTCCCTAAAATGGACTGAAGCTCTAGACAAGAGAGAATGAAGCAAAAGCCCGGTTGGACAGACTCAGCCACCTGATATAAGGGAATCTTCTGGATGCAGAGTGCCTACATTTCTTGGATCTCTGGACAATAGTTCTGGGGTGACAAGACTCATTCCAGAGCCTGCCTCTGGAGAGGCCAGTGCCCAGGCTGAGGCGGTTAGAAAAAAAAGATGTAAATCTTTCCATTCTTAGTCATTTTTTCCCAGTGTGACAGGACTTACATAGATTTGCCTTAGAAGTGAACAATGATAATTTGCCCAAGATATATATATGTGTGTGTTTGTGTGTGTGTATCCATATCTGTATCAATATATAACTTCTTTAAGATTGTATAGTTAACAAGCACATAGATAGGATTTGAGCCCAAATCTTTTGCTTCTGCGGCATGACAAATACTTTAGCATGCCTTAAACCATTGCATGTGGTTATGAATGACCTTAAATTCCTTAAATTTCTTGAAACATTTGAGGGGAGTCTTGCCTCCCAGTGAGCTGTCATTTAGGTACTTGGGATCACTTCTAAGACCTTTTTCTGATTGTCTATCAAGGAATAAAGTTCCCATCTACAATTTCACTCTCTACATCCTTCTCTGGTTCCATAAAAACAAACATAAGGGGCGCCTGGATGGCTCAGTTGGTTAAGCGTCTGACTTCAGGTCAGGTCATGATCTCACGGGACTGTGCTCTGTGCTGACAGCTCAGAGCCTGGAGCCTGCTTTGGATTCTGTGTCTCTTTCTGTCTCTTCCCCTCCCCTGCTTGTGCTCGGTTTCTCTCTCTCAAAAATAAGTAAACATTTTTTTTTTAAAGGCAAACATAAGAAAGAAAGAAGAGTGGGGGCTGTACTGTGTGGTTTAGTGTAGGTACTAATATATACATCAGAGCCACAAATTATGATGGGGCACAAAATATTTGTAATTTACGGCCATTTATTGTTTAACAAATACTTCTGCCTTCTTCATGAGAATGCTATAAAGATTATTAGTCAAAGATAAGTGAAAAAAATTTTGACTTTATGAGTAGGGAAAACAAAGTCATTTAAGAACATTTCTTGGATCAAGGAAAAGATATACATGCTATTAAATTGAGATCAGGAAGATGAGGAAGAAGACCGAGAAGGGGAGTGTCCTGTAAGAAGACAAATGAGAAAAGGCATTTCAAGAACGAGGAATAATCAATATTTCTGAGGCTAGTAATAGGTCAGTTTAGAATTAAGGATGGCTCCAAAGTTTTTGGCCTGAGTGCATTCTTTTTCTCTCGGCCCCCAAAATTTATAATCCATCAGCACCCATTGGGTCCTAATCCGACCCACCAGCAAAAATTAGAGATCCTTTCCTGGAAATATATCCAGAATGCAAATGCTTCTCACCATGTCCACCATGGTCCAGACCACCATCCTCTCTTTCCTGGGTCCATCCCTGCCCACTCCTCCAGCCCACCCTGCGTCCACCTGCCACAATCACAGTGGTCCTTTTAAAAAGTGGATCAGCTCAAAGGACTTCACTGAAAACCTTCCAAAGAGTTCCCATCTTACTCAGAATGAAATCACAAGTACATAGGATTTCTTCATCAGCTGTGCACGCAGCCTAACAGTGCTTGGCATATAGAACATACTAATATTACAAAAAAAAAAAAATTAATTTGATGAACTAATACACCCTGGCTTTTTAATCATTCTCTTGCTTCTGGACATATAGGTTGTTTCCAGTATTTTTTTATTATATAAAATATTTTGAATATATGCATGAATGGAATTCTTTTTTAACCTTGATTAAATTTTTTTTTATTTGGGGGAAAATTTCCAGAGGTGGTATTCTTTGGCCTAAAGATATGGACATCCTTATGGCTATGTTGTGTTGCCTCTCAAAAGGCAACACTAATCGGTTTTCCTGTGGTTCTAGTCTTGTCTCAGATTCATCTCTCACACACCTAACAACAAGTTCCATTGAAAACACAAATATGACTAGATCACCTTCCTGCTTAACAGCATTCCACGGCTGCCCATTGCTTCCCATTATCTGGCTCTTTCTACTTCCCTGGTTTCATCTTTTGCCATCCACTGCTTCCAGTTTTTATCCCAACACAGCTGGGATGTCTGACCCTCTCACACCACCAGGCTATTCCTTGGTCTCTTTGCATTAGCTCATGCAATCGCTTCTGCTTGAAGCATCCTGTTTCTTGCCTTAGTTAACATCTCCTGCTTCAGAAAGGCTTCTCTGGGGTGCCACAGGGCCCCTCTCATTGTATTTACCACATTTTACTGGAATTATCTATTTCTATATCTGTCTCCTCCATTGGCCTAAGAGCCTGTTTTTTTGGGTTTTTGTTTTTTGTTTTTTTTTGTTTTTTTGATAATCTCCTCTCTTGTTCTACAGCCTGATGTTTGCTAAGCACTCAGTAGATGTTTGTAGAAGGAACAATTCACTGTGCCACCAGCAGCCTGAGTATCCACCCATTCCCTGGCATCTCTGCCCCTGGGTGTTCAAGTTTTCTTAGAGGGAGTGGTTTGCTAATCAGTTTTAAAAGATGTTTCCAGGGGGCACCTGGGTGGCTCGGTCGGTTAAGCATCTGGCTTCGGCTCAGGTCATGATCTCACCATTTGTGGGGTTGAGTCCCGAGTTGGGCTCTGTGCTGACAACTCAGAGCCTGGAGCCTGCTTCAGATTCTGTGTCTCCCTCTCTCTCTGCCCCTCCCCCGCTCACACTCTGTCTCTCTCTCTCTCTCTTTCTCTCTCAAAAATAAATAAACATTAAAAAAATTTTTTTTAAAGATGTTTCCAGGCTGTCTTAATTAGAAACCTTTGATTTGCAGAAAAGTTTAACTTCTTTGGTCCAGAATTTGTGACTATACCTTTTCTAATAAAACAAGTATAACTACAAATCCATAAGGATGAGGACATCCTCCTTTTGAAGATAGATGAGATACAAATAAAGCATTAATAATATTAATTAATTACCCTTTAAATATGTTATAAGTGATATGCAAGGGATAAGGCATAATAATCCATTTTCACACAGACTAATGTGGGTTTTCTTTTGCTCTTTTTACTCTATGAAGTTATTCTCTGAGAGACAACACAAGAGGCTGGCTTAAAATTGACCCTGCCACTGGCGAGATCTTTACCACGGCTCCTCTGGACAGGGAAGCTGAAAGTCTGTATCGGGTGCAAGTGATGGCGACCGAAGTAGGTGAGAAAGAAAAAGGAGCAAATTATTAGGTGGTACGTTAATAGACATGGGAGGGAAGATGGCACGGGTGGGAAACTTAACTGGGTCAAATTGTCAGCCTATCTTAGAGTGGAAGGTTGATAAGGGTGCAAAAGTGGAGTGAAGGGCCCACACCTTCCTGGTTCTGTGCAAGGTGTGGCCCACGGGTGCCCCTGAACTGGGCTCTTTCAGGCAGGGGCGCACCTGCAGGCTGGCTAGTCAGCAAGAGAGCTGCTGCCACTCGCTCTTGTTCCTGGAGGGACTACAGCTTCTGGGCAGGTGTCTGTGTCCCCGCTGAACTCCCTCCCCTTTCTCCAAAGTGCTTGTGGGTTTCTCTCGAGAGCAGGGCCAAACCACTGCTCTGCTGACCTCTTTCAGCCTGAGATTGCAGTGGTTCAGGTCTGATCCTTTCTGAAACAGAAAATATTTAAAACAAATTTTTTTTTTAAGTTTATTTACTTATTTTGAGAAAGAGAGAGAGAGCACAAGCAGGGGAGGGGCAGAGAGAAGGAGAGACAGAATTCCAAGCAGGCTCAGTGCCATCGGTGCAGAGCCCGATCGATGTGGGGCTCAAACTCACAAACTGTGAGAGCGTGATCTGAGTGGAGAGGAAGGGTCGGACGCTTAACCGACTGCACCACCCAGGTACCCCTGAGACAGAAAGTGTTTTATGCCATGTTGTCAACTTGGATATGTGCCAGAATCACCTGGGAGCCTGTTCAATAAGGTAGGAGGAGTTCACCCCTGGAGATTCTGATTCACTAGGTTTGGCTGGCCCTGGGTATCTCTGTTCTGATGAAATCAGGTGACCATTTGAAAGAAAAGACGTATATAGATGAGCCCAGGATGTTTGAATCATCCTGCAGAATCTTTGCATTCCGTTGGATCCCGTTGTGGTGCTATATATCCCCACTGACTTTGAACGTAGAGTTCCAGGGAATTTAAAAAATTAAAATCAACATAAATCCACAGGAATAGCATGCTTACCAGTGATAAGGCTGGTGATTAAAACATGAGGCTTCTTTGCATTTAAATGGAGTTTTCTAACTTAGAGTAGAAATTCTGTTGTTCTTATGCTGGTTGAAGCCTCTAATTAAATAGTAAATATATCTGCCTGGTTTACCAGAAAATGAGAATTGAACAAATTGGGACTAAATAAATACAGTTTTAGACCAAAAATATATATATAAATAAATAAACTCTCAAAATGTGAGGCCCAGGGTTGGGAGGTGGAATGGGGAACATTCCAGTGGATGGAAATCATAAAAATGGCCCCTGCCTGTGAAAAGATTAAGAAAAACAAAAGCACCACAGTCAGATTAAGCCAATGAGGGTAGAAATGCCGAAGTGTGTGCCAAATTTGGAACGATTGTGTGCAAGCAGACGGGCCTTGCTGAAGTGGGGGCGGGGCGGGGGGGGGGGGGGACGGTCTTTCTCCCTTGCTTGTTTCCACAGATGCGCATTCCATTATCACATTGTATACCTTTAACTCTTGATTTAAAAGCTCCCGAGTAATCAGGAAGTTTCTGGCTGAGCCTTTGTGCCACGCATTCCGCTACAACATACCATGGGGATTAACGCTTGACTTTGGATGTGTCCTAGGGGCCTCTCACATTTTAGAAGTTTCACAAATCAAAATCGGGATTCAATGCTCTGCACCCCTTGTTGGCTCTGAAATGATGCCTGAAACGACCTCAAGAGCACAGTGTCTTTCCCCCCTTTGGTTAAATGTGGTCAGGGCCCTAGAAGACAGTTGAAAAGCAAAGCAGGAAGACAGGGTTCACTGGAATTGAAACGGGATGGGGTCAGAAATTGTGGAAATGGTATCTGTGATTGATGTCAGGGAGAATGAGGAGAGCCAGTGTTTATGTTGCCCTGGCATCTGTGTTTCAAGCACTCAGTGTGACAACTTAATCCTCATACAACACTTTGGGTAAGTACTATTATTGGCCATACTTTATGGACGAGGGAATCAAGGCACTGAGAAGTTAAGTAACTTGCCCACCATCACACAGCTACCAACCATTAAGGCTACAGGGTCTAAATCTTTCACCACTACACCACAGAAAATCACATTCGCGCAGCCCTTTACTGTTTTCAACAAACACGACACATGGGATCCTCACAAAGTCACATGTTGTACAGCTGAAGAAACGGGTGTAGAAAACCACAAACATGCCCGAGTCAGTGCTGAGGAGCAGTTGTGGGCTCTAGAGTCAGACTTCCTGGGATGGAAGCCTCTCTACTGCTGTGTGACCTTGAGCAAGTCACACGACTTCTCTGAACCTCGGTCTTGTCATCAGTAAATGCACATTGGAGTTGTTTTGAAGTAATACGTATAAAATATTAGTGTGTAAATCTTAGTTATTATTATCATCACTAAGACTTTTTAACCAGGAAACGAAAGTGGGTCTGATTCTAAAAGCTTGTTATCTTTCTACTACTTCAGCATACCCAACTGCTTTAAGAGTGTGTGTGTGTGTGTGTGTATGTGTGTGTGTGTGTGTGTGTGTGTGTGTGTGTGTGTGTATTTATTTATTTATTTTAAAGAAAAGAAGGTATCTTGTCATGTTATGAGGAAAATGAGAAAGCTGATATCATGTTTCAATCCCTTACTTCCTTAGGCGGCTCCTCCCAGAGCTCCATAGCCAGTTTCCACCTGACCCTCTTGGATGTCAACGACAACCCCCCTCGGCTAGCCAAGGAGTACACGGGCTTGTTTCTGTGCCATCCCCTCCACCAAGAGGGGACTCTCATTTTTGAGGTCACTGATGATGATCAGCGGTCATTTCCGAGTCCACACTTTTCATATTCCCTCGTCAGTGAAAGCTCACGAAATGACTGGGAAGTTTCGAGAGTCAACGGTGAGTTGAACAAAACACTGACGGATGATAAAATTAGTTTTTATTTGCCTTGGTGTGCTTGCGGTGGCACTCAACACAGAGTTTTCCCCCGTGCTGCAGGGAGGAAGCTCATGCTTTGAGAACCTGTAGAGGGGAGCTCTCCAGGGGGAAGAAAGCCCTGGGCTTTGGAGGGAGGAGAGATTAACATACAGCATCCCCCTTAGTGTATAGGGGCAGTTGGACAATCTGAACAGCATTTGCAAAATTTCCAATGGCCACCGAGGGACAGATTTCATAATGGTTTTTAAAAACACCTTCATGGGGGCGCCTGGGTGGCGCAGTCGGTTAAGCGTCCGACTTCAGCCAGGTCATGATCTCGCGGTCCGTGAGTTCGAGCCCCGCGTCGGGCTCTGGGCTGATGGCTCAGAGCCTGGAGCCTGTTTCCGATTCTGTGTCTCCCTCTCTCTCTGCCCCTCCCCCGTTCATGCTCTGTCTCTCTCTGTCCCAAAAATAAATAAACGTTGAAAAAAAATTTTTTTTTAAAAATAAAAACACCTTCATGGAAAAATAATTGTCACACAATAAACGGCACATATTTAAAGTGCACAATTTTATAGAAATTGATAAATGTCGAGCCCATGAAGCCCTCATCACAATAAGGATAAGAATATTTTCACCACCCCCCAAGACTTTTCATGCTCTAGCTCTAGGTGCAGTCCTCACTTCCCACCCCACCCCCACCCCGCCAGTCCTCCACCCCCCATCCCCGGAAATGGCTGCTCTGCTTTTCATCACTATAGATTAGTTTGCATTTTCAAGAATTTTATCTAAATAAAATAATACAGTATGTGGTCTTTTTGGCTGGCTGTTTTTGCCTTAGCTTACTTATTCTGGAATTTCTCCATGTCGTTCTGTGTATCAATACTCATTCCTTTCGATTATGGAGTAGCATTCCATGGTAAGACGCTCTCACAGTTTGTTAGCCATTCACTTCTTGACTGTCACTTGGTTTGCTTCCAGTCTTTGCTGTTACAAATAAAGCTGCTATGAGCATTGTGACCAAGAATTCTGTAGGAGCATATGCTTTTATTTTTCTTGGTTAAATACCTAGAAGTGGAATGGCTGGATCATATGGTAGCTGTATGGTTAAAGTTTTCAGAAAATGGCAAATGGCTTTCCAGTTTGTAACGTTCTACATCCGCAGCAGTCTATGAGGGTTCTGGTTGCTCAACATTCCTCCCAATACTTGCTCTGCTTGCTTTTTTTAATTGTAGCCATTTTAGTGGGAGTGCAGTAGCATTTCATTATGGTTTTAATGTAAGTTTCCCTAAAGACTAATGGTGTTGAGCATCTTTTCATGTGTTTATTTGCCACCCATATATCTTCACAGGTGGAGGGGCTGGGCAAATTTTGTGCCCATTTGAAAAATGTGGCTGTTGGCCTTCTATTGTTGACTTCTAGCATTCTTTCTATAATCGAGTTATCAGTTCTTTGTCAGATATATGTTTGCAAATATTTTCTCATGGGTTATGACTTGCGTTTGCATTTTGTAAGTGTCTTTTTTTTAAGTTTTTTTTTTTTTTAACATTTATTATTGAGAGACAGAGAGAGACAGAGCATGAGCAGGGGAGGGGCTGAGAGACAGGGAGACACAGAATGCAAAGCAGGCTCCAGGCTCTGAGCTGTCAGCACAGAGCCTGGCACGGGGCTCAAACTCACTAACCATGAGATCATGACCTGAGTTGAAGTTGAGCTTAACTGACTGAGCCACCCAGGCGCCCCTCCAAAGATTTTCTACATGGACAATCATATTGTCTGCAAATAATAGCATTTTAATTTCCTTTCCAAACCAGATGACTTTTATTTCTTTATTTTTTTTATTACTGGCTAAAACCATCAGTAGAATGTTGAATCAAAGTAGTGAGAGTAGAAATAAACTGATCTTGGGAGAAAGCACTTAGGCTTTGACCATTAAGTATAAAGTTTGCTGTAGTTTTTTTGTATCAGATCAAGGAGTTTATCTTCTGTTCCTAACTTGCACAGAGGTTTTTTGTTTTGTTTTGTTTTGTTTGTTTGTTTTTTAACAAGGAATGGACGCTAAAATTTTCATGTACTTCTTTTGCATCTATTGAGATGATTGTATGGTTGATTTTTTTGGTCTATTGATTTGGTGAATTGTGTCAATCAACTTTTGGAATCAACTTCTAGATCTTAAACCAATCTCTTCCTGGTATAATGCTTACTTGGTGGTGAAATATTAGCATTTTTATGTATTGCTGGATTTGATTTGCAAAAATTTTAAGGATTTCTCCATCTGTATTCATGAGGGATATTGGTCTATATCTTTCTTTCCTTGTAATGTCTTTGTCAGGTTTTGATGTCAGAGTAATGCTGCTTCATCGAATGAGTTATGAAATATTCTACTTCTTCAATTATCTGGAAGAGTTTGTGTAAAATTGTTTTTTATTTCTCTCTTAATGTTTGGTAGAATCTACTATGAAGCCATTTGGACCCAGAGTTGTCTTTATAAAAAGTTTTAAGTAAAAATTCAACTTCTTGGGGCACCTGAGTGGCTCAGTCAGTTAAGTGACCAACTCTTGATTTCAGCTCAGGTCATGATCTCATGGTTCCTGAGATCGAGCCCCACGTTGGGTTGAGAGCTGATAGCATGGAGCCTGCTGGGGATTCTCTCTCTCTCTCTTCCTCTCTCTCTGCCGCTTCCCTGCTCGTGCTCTCTCTCCCTCAAAATAAATAAGCTTAAAAAATTCAATTTCATTAATAGATACAGGGCTATTTAAATTACAGACTTTTTCTTGGTTGAACTTATTAGTTTGCATCTTTTATTTTTTTTTTTTTTTAATTTTTTTTTTCAACGTTTATTTATTTTTTGGGACAGAGAGAGACAGAGCATGAATGGGGGAGGGGCAGAGAGAGAGGGAGACACAGAATCAGAAACAGGCTCCAGGCTCTGAGCCATCAGCCCAGAGCCTGACGCGGGGCTTGAACTCACGGACCGTGAGAGCGTGACCTGGCTGAAGTCGGACGCTTAACCGACTGCGCCACCCAGGCGCCCCATTAGTTTGCATCTTTTAAATAATTTGTCTGTTTCGTTTGATTTGTCTAATTTATTGGCACAAACTTATTTGTCATATGGTTTTATTATTCTCCTAAAATCTACAGACTCTGTAGTGATATCGCCACCTCATTCTGATATTGGAAAGTTGTCTCTTTTTTTTTTTCCTGATCAATCTGGCTAGAGGTCATTAGTTTTACTGATATTCTCAAAGAACCAGCCTTTGATTTCATAGATTTTTTTCCTGCATGTTTGTTTTGTATTTCAATGCTCAGATTCTTATTATTTCCTTTATTCTTCTTATGTTGAATTTAATTTGTTCTTCTTGTTTTATTTTTATTAAGGTGGAAGCTGAGGCAATTGATTTGGAAAGTTTTTCTTTGTTTTTGTGGGCATTTGGTGCAAGAATTTTATGTCTTAGTGTCATGTTAGCTGTAGCCCACAAAGTTTGACGTGTTGTGTTTCCATTTTCATTCCATTCCAAATACTTCCTAATTTCCCTTTAGATTTCTTCTGTGACCCATGGCTTACTTAGAAGTGTGTTATATAGTTCCCAAATATATGGGGATTTCCCACATCTTTGATTATGGATCTCTAACTTAATTGCTTAGCAACCAGGGGACAATTGGCTAAAATACTTTTAAATTTATTGAGACTTCTGTCTCTCAGTACTTTGAAGATGTTTTTCCCCCGGTGTCCTGGATTGCACCGTTTCTTCTTTGTTCCCTTACATGTAATTTATCCTTTTTCCTCTGGATGCTTTTAAGATTTTCTTTTTCACACACACACACACGCACGCACAGGATGATCTTTCTCACTAGTTTTAAGCAATTTGATAATTATGTGCCTTAGTGTCACTTTGTTTGTTTTTCTTTTTCCTGGGATTTACTAATCTTCTTGGATCTGAGGACTTAGAGTTTTTACCTAATTTGGAAAATCATTTAGCAGTTACGTCTTCGAATATTTTTTCTTTTTCTAATTCAGTGTTTCATTCAGTCTCATGTTATAAAACATAGCTACAGAGCTATGATAGTTAGTAGTATTTATTCTACAGAGCAATCATAAATTGAGAAATTAAAGGGTGCTTTGGCATCCTGTTTGACGTTATGGAAGGCAATGTTGAGTGATGATACTTTGGGTAATTTAACTCATACTTATATCGAATAATTTCCTGGCCAACCTTAGTATTATATTGCAAAGGTGAGCTTTATTCCTGTTGATACGTGGGTATGAGGTTGTGTTTTTATGTCATTCATTTTTCCCCCTATTCTGACAGGAACTCATGCCAAACTTTCTACCAAGCACACGAACTTTGAAGAGGGACTTTACAGTGTCCCAATCCGCATCAATGATGGTGGCCGGCCACCGCTGGAAGGGGTAGTCTCTTTGCCAGGTAGGTACTTTGCCACAGGCAACTTGGGATAATGTCTGTCACCATGGGTAGTTTGAGA
Source organism: Puma concolor (assembly GCF_028749965.1). Classification (NCBI taxonomy): domain Eukaryota; kingdom Metazoa; phylum Chordata; class Mammalia; order Carnivora; family Felidae; genus Puma; species Puma concolor. The sequence continues at coordinate 42,931,412 of NC_141684.1, forward strand.
GAATTCCTGTCTTTGATATAGGATTTTGCAAACTTTTTGCTTGAAAATGTATTTTACCAAATACTGTTTTGCGTTGTAGTTACTTTCTGCACGTGTGTGGAAGGACATTGTTTTCAGCCAGCAGGTCACCAGCCTGGGATGCCCACCGTGGGCATGGCAGTTGGTATACTCCTGACCACATTTTTGGTTATTGGTGAGTATAATTTCTCAGATTCAAGGATTCCTGTTCTGGGCCTTAGAAACCTTCACCTCAGGGTCTGTCTTCGGGGCTGGTCTGCTGGCTGCTTACTGACGTTCTAGGCAAACAGCCAGGAATATGCATTACCAGCAACCATCAGACTCTCCTAGTTGAGATCTGCTGCCTTAATACCACCCATTACCTATCATTGGTTAGTTGGGAAATATCACGCAAGAGGCTTTAAAGCATAAATTGTTATGTTTTGTGCCTAGTGTCCAAGCTTTTGTGATACAGGAGAGAGAGATGCAGTAGCTGTGCCCCTGCTATGTGGCAGGCACGGTGCTTGATGTGGGGGATAGGTGATGGGCAAGATATACACGGATCCTACCCTCACAGAGCTTACAGGCCAGTCTACCGTTGTTGGAACAGGTAGAATCAGCCTTCCGGTGGAGACGCTTACATACCCAAAATGTTGCAGAACTTCCCTTTGAGTATTTTCATGATGGTAAACTAATTCTTTGTTACCCCAGAACAAGTCGAGCTTATCATGGGCCTTATTCTGCTTTGGCCCTGGCCAGGCTAAACAGCAGGGTCCCCACTTCTAGCCGTCTTCTTTTTTTGTGAAACGCTCACTGCTCAAAGAGGTCCTCTTTCAATTGTTGTCCTCACCATAAGTTAAATATTAGAAATAGATACTTCACCAAGTCATATCCACTTGACTGAAGGGGTTTATACCATTTCACATCCTTTCTCTTTGAAAAGGAAGGCTGGGATTATTCTAAGAATTCTTACTCGTTCTCTTAGCATTTGGTCTTTTCTGCTGCTATCCAGTCTACCACATTAGACTCTGATTCGCAGCTCTAAAAGGGACCTCATTTCCTTATACCATTCCATCCAGATTCCTCATTATCATGACATGGAAGGGCCTTTGTGACATAGTCATTACTCATCCTAACATATGCATGGGGATCATCTTTTCCCTCTGATCACAGGTTGGTGCATACCCTTTCATACTAATTGAGCTAGACTTTTGAGTTTTCACTCACTTAAGCTTCCTTCTACCTCTATGCCTTTTCTTATTCTATCCTCCCTCCCATCTTGAAAGGATTTTTTGAGTTTATGCACCAAATAGCAGTTTCTCAGATGACCATGTAAAGCCATAATTTTGCCACAAGTTAGACTGGGTAAGTCTGGGGATATCTGGAGATAGAAGTAATAGGATCTTACAGTTTCATGCCCTTACTTTTTTAAAGTAGGGTTTGAATTAGTGCAAGATTCTTTTTTTTTTTTATGTTTATTTTTTTCTTTTTGATAGAGCAAAAGCAGGGGAGGGGCAGAGAGAGAGGGGGACAGGGAATCTAAAGCAGGCTCTGCACTGACAGCTCGATGCAGGGCTTGAAACCGCGAATCATGAGATCATGACCTGAGTATGACTGGATGCTTAACCGAGTGAGCCACCCAGATACCCTGGAATTAGTGCAATATTCTTAATGGGTCTCTGAGTATCCAGTCTTTTCTGCCACGATTCCTCCTATAAATTTACTGCAGGTTAATTTCCTTAAAACAACTCCCCTTTTCCATATTGGTCTCTGGTTTATAGTACACATTTACTGCTAAAACACACAATGTAATTTTGTAGGTGTTCAGAGATAGGAGAAACCAGAAAGATTAGGGAGTCTACTCAAGCTGGAGCTATGAGGAAGGCACCAAAGAAACTGTGATAACTGGTGTGGACACACCCGAGCTTTAGGTAGGTGAACAGGTCAGAGAACAGCTTTCTGGTTGTTCTCACTGAACTATGTCCTCTAGAGAAGAGGATGAAGGACTGGAATCAACGTTCACTGAGTACGTCCAAAGTTCAGGAAGTCTGCCAGATGCTCATGCACTTAGTCATCCATATACATTAGGTCCTATATTTCTTGGTAAAGACCCAGCAATAGCCACCAGCATAGATATGCTTTGGGAGTTGATACGTACTTACTGAACAAGATAAATGATAAGCTTATGATCCCAAGAAAGCCAATGCCTAGAATCCCTTATTCACCAGGACAACGAAACTTTGTTGACCCACAAAAAGAAATGAAGTTACATGAGTCACTTTTTCCTACCAGGGTATTACTTCATAAACAAATGTGATAGTACATTTTAAGATTCCATCTCTTTGACCTTGAATTTTCTCTTTTAGGTATAATTTTAGCAGTTGTGTTTATCCGAATAAAGAAGAATGAAGGCAAAGATACTGTCGAAAGTGCTCAGGCATCCGAAGCCCAACCTCTGAGAAACTGAATTTGAGCAGGAATGTTTGAGTTTATGTACCAAGTGCTATTTCAGTAACACAACCATTTAATCTCATAATTTTACTTTTTGTCCAACATGTGCTCTGTAATTTTTTTACAGATATACCCTCTTGCCCTTTAATATTTTATTACTCTTTGATATTTCATGTGCTATAGACATTAGAGACATTTTCCATTTTCCCATGACACTTTCCCCTCTGCAAAAGCCTTCGCTATTTATCCAAAGCCAAAAATGTATGCGTTTTTTCCCTTTAGGGAAAGATGGACTGATGAACTCTTCTGTTCACTTTCTCCTTATCGAGATTTATCAGTCCTCCACTGCAGAACTTCCTGGATTCCACTCATACTTTCTCCACTTCTATCCTATGTCTCCTTCCTCATGTCTCTTTTGGTATTGTACCAATTTTAAGACATTTGTTGGAGGCCAGGACAAAGGGAAATCTCAGGAAAAAAATAAAATAGGAGCGCCGTCCCTTGGTGTGAACAGACACTCTCTTGTGTTAGTAGCCTTCTTTGGCTCACTGTGGCTCATAGTGCTCTTCGTTTGAGGTTCTTCCACTTGGGAATGGCACAAGCCACACAGGCCCCTTTCATCAATCTTGGTGCAGAAACCAACCACTGACTAGACTTACTTACTACCTACCATGCTTACATGCTGCACGTGTTTTCTTTATGTGTATATTAATAGTTTTGGTTACTGTATATTTAACGGTAAAAGAAAATATGAACGCATGAAAGACGTAGTGACAAAAACCAAGAATAAACGTTGGCTATGGTTTTGTTTCTTGAGCTCTTTGGCTCTACTTGCCGGTTCTTTGCATTTGTTGAGGGAACACGTGGAGAGCCATGGTTACTTACGGTTTATCAGAACTGCCTCCCAGGTAGAGTGGGTCCGTAAGGAGGAGTGTCCAATGAAATAAAAATTCACTGCTTTCAGGACCATGGATTGGGTTCAAGACAGATATAGTTGGGATTTAAAAATTTTAAATAAGAGAACCTTAGACATTTGGAAGCATTTTTAGGTCTGATGCTATTGTCTTGCTCAGGCTTTGAGCCTTGAAAGCATTCAATATTACAAAACCTCTCAGAATTTCCAAGAATTTTTTGGAAGAGAACTTGTATCTGAAAAGGTGCTCTTAGAATGGCAGCTGAAGCAGGCCATGGAGTTCTGTTTTTCCTAAATAATCCTTTTTGTGGACTTCTATTATATTTTTTATGGGCAAAAAAGTAAAACAAAAGAAAATATCCAAACCCTAAGACCTCATTTTGCTTTCTTATTTAGTATCTTGTACTTCGAACTCTTACCTGTTTTTTTACATGAGGCTCATTGAAAGTCTTGTAATGGGTAAAGTTCTCCCTTGTCTCACTGTACATTAGAAGGCAAAACAAAAATCCAAGAGTGCCAAAAGAAAATTTACTTCACAAATTATACCCCAACCTAAAGAATAGTCTTCCTCAGCAACTTCTATAGGTATATTGTGTGTTTTGATCAAGAGTGACTATGATGTGACATTTAGGTCACATAAAATTGCATCATTTCTTGCCCTGCTCATTTTCAAGAAATCCTATTATCATTATTGAAAGACCAAAACCGTCCAAGGCAGTTTTCTGAATTGGGTTCAGGGATCTAACCTGCTTCAATTCAGTGTTGTTCTCTCTGGACCAACTTGTACCACCTAATAATAGACTGATCACACAGAATCTTCTCATCTAAAATCATTGATTAGTATTCATACTTTTCTTGCTGTTCTGTTTGTTGGTTTGTTTACCATGGTGGGCTCTTTCTTTCAACCTTTTCTTCCTTCCATGACCAGATCCTACCCATTTTTAAGGTCTTTAAGATCGATTTAAATACTGGTCCCTTTGAGAAGCCTTCTCTGATTTCCTCCAGGAGATCAGGCCTATTACCTCATCTAAACTTCCACAGTGTGGTGAGAAGAATTGTTCGGCCAGGTTCCATCCCCTCTTCTGGTTAGGGTAGCTCTATTTCCACTGGGAAACATTTCCTCCACCCCTCACCTCATCTATGTAGTTTGGGTAGAGCCAACCCCCTGTGTTTCCTCATCCTTCCAGTTTTAGAGATAGGTACTTTATCTCACTAAGACTTCTAAAATTCTAGTTGGCACTCTTAGAAAATAGCTCTCTTCAAGTGGAATTTGCTAATCGTGTAGGAAGTTAGCTTAGAGCATTCTGATCACCACTACAGTGAGCTTGTCCCTGAACAAAGACTATAGCGAGTTAAGAGATAAGAGGAGAAATTCAAAAGATGTTGAGGACGAGCATCCAGCTTTGTTTGAAAGCAAACTTGCCTTGGACTTTTCTATCCTGTGAGCCAGTATATCCTTTTTAACTTAAGCCTTGATGTATTTCTGGCCCTTGCAAGAAAAAGAGTGGTATTTGAACCTTGCTTATGGCCCTTCTCATGTTCTACAATTAGAGCCCATTTAATCTCTGCAACTGGTCGGGGATTTCTCAGAGTCCTTGCAATGCCACTATGACAAGTCTTGGCTCATCGTGGCTCCTCCATAGTTTTTTGAAGTATGCATAAATGAAACAGCTGATTCATTTTGGCCACTTATGCTATTGTCATTTAAGTGCCATTCACTTGACAAAATTGGAACTAATTCGTTCTTTGTGTTCACTTACCCCATGCTCAAAGACATCTGAAGTCCCAGTTTACCGCCCTTCTTTCCCTACATACAAACCCTGATGCTCCATTCAAACATCCTCAGAGCTGGCTGTGGTGGTTCGTGAGGCCTATGAATTAAAAAGCCCCTGAGAATTTCTGGATGGTTACGTATAGCTGTGAGATGAGGGTCTCGGTGGTGGAGGTGGGAGGAATAGGTGACAACTTTTGTGAGCAGCTCTGTTGAAAGTCTCAAAGGCTTCTGGGGAGCAATACATTTAGAGTGGAGATCTCTGGGTATTGAGAGATACCCTAGTCTAAAGAACAGGCAGGAAGCGGAGATTACCTCTGAAGTATCTAAGGGAAGAAGGAACCGATTTATTTCCAAGATTCGGTGCAATGCTATATGCATCATGGGAGCTTGTTAAACTTGGAACCTTAAAAGTTATCCAAAATGATACAACATCTTGTAACTCAACTGAAAAAATCAGTTTATCTAGTTTTTAAAATTTATTTTCAGAGAGAGAGAAAGACAATCCCAAGCAGGGTGTGCTATAAGCACAGAGTCCAATGCAGGGCTCGAACTCATGAACAATGAGATCATGACCTGAGCCAAAATCAAGAGCCAGACATTTAACTGACTGAGCCACCCAGGCACCTCAGTTTAACTACTTTTAGGTATACAATTCATTTGCATTAAGTGAATACATATGGTTGTGCAACCATCACCAACATCCATCTCTAGAACACTTTCATCTTCCCAAATGAAATTCTACCCATTAAACAGTAATTCCCCATCCCCTTCCTTCCCCAAGCCTCTGAGAACCACTATTCTAACTTTCTGTGTCCGAATTTGATTATTCTTTGTACCTCATATAAATGGAATCCTACCATGTTTGTCCATAATATCAATGTTTTAAAATAGTAGCAGGAAAAAAAATAGAATTCAAAACCTAAAAGTTGTCTCATGAGGAAACTCTCTCAAGACTAAGGCTATTTTTGGTTTTGCCTGCATCCATATGTATCACACACATTGTATACACTTAAATATACATTTTACACACATGTGAAGATGTCCATACAATGGATATGTTTGTTCCCCAGACACCACACATGCTGTCATTGCTCCTAAATTTCTCTTCACAAAAGCCTGTCTCGTTCTGACCGAGGCCCAAGAAGTGTGGTCAGGTGGTGGGTGACCAGCTGTTTACCACAGGGGTTCTCGGTGGCTGCATGTTCAAATCACCTGGGGGAGTTTTTCAAAAACACTCATTCCCAGGGCCTCATCTCCAAATGAATTAGCATCTCTGGGCAGAAGGCCGTGCCTTTAGCATTAAAAACAAAATCTCTCCGCCATGAATCTAATGTGTATCCCCAACTGAGAACTCTTCCTCCAGACGATCCCTGGAGAGCATAGTCAGCACCTATGTGGGGTGGAATGTGATCATTTTTAGGGTCTGAATCAGCATGCTTCTTCAGAACCTTGGCTCCCCAGTCCTCTCAAATTTCTGGGCACCTTTAATCCTAACTAGCCCTGCCCAGACCCCTTCCAGGTGCAAACACGTCCCTGACCCAGAGCTCAGGGAAGGGGGGTTGGGGTGGGGTGGGTGCTGGCAGGAGAGCCATTCGTTGGCCCACAGAGATCCTTCAACTAAGAGCAGCCTGGTGCGTCCAGGCTCAAGTCACTTTGCCACTGCCTGGGAGCCTGTGAACTCCAACCTAGAAGCTGAGAAGAAAGAAGCCTTTGCAGTGGAGAGGGAGTGTCAATGCCTAGCTTTTCACCGTAGATAAGTCTCTCAAAAATTACTCTAAAAATGTGCATCTGTGTAAAGTCACCCTCCCGTGTCTGTGCTTGGAGAGTTGGCTATTTATTTATTTATGAAATGCTTTTGTTTACTTTTGAGAGAGGGTGTAAGAGAGAGAGAGAGCACAAGCAGGGGAGGGGCAGAGAGAGAGGGGGGGGGACATACAGAATCCAAAGCAGGCTCCAGGCTCTGAGCCATCAGTACAGAGCCCGATGCAGGGCTCGAACTCACAAACCATGAGATCATGACCTGAGCCGAAGTCAGATGCTTAAACTGACTGAGCCACCCAAGTGCAAAGAGAGTTGGCTATTTAAAGAAATATTATCAACCATGCAAAACACAAAGAACATTTTTTTAAAAATACAAACAGTTACCTTCCATTTTATTGGTTTTCCATTTTTACATACTAACATGGTACAGGATCCATTTGGCATTTCAAAATGATTTCCTGAGTACGTGTTATGTGTTAGTCATTTGTAAGCTATCTGGGCCTTTCCGGCAGGGAGGCCTCCTGAGATGGTAGATACTTCTAACGGGTAAAGGGCTGTCCTGGAATTCAGGTCTGGTAATGGTGGTGGCTAAAGCATAAGCCAATCTTGAGGCCTCTATCAGTTGTCTCCAGTAGTCATTGGTTTCTCTGGACAGAAACCAAAGCCTCCTTTTTTCATGTGGTCCTTGTCCTGAGAGAGGCAGTGAGACAGGAAGGCCAGGTGAGGAAGGGGCAGGCCATAGAAACAAGTGCCCATCTGATTGAGAGAAAGCATCATTTTCATTTTTTCCATGGCAACAACTGGGCTGATGTGTAACTCCAGGATTTGAAAGGCTACCGTTTTGAAGCGGAGAAGGGTGTGCACATGGGAGGTGGGAATAAAAATAGCATGTGTGTTGACCTAGCATTTTTAGCTACTCTTGAATTAAGCACAGGATTGGGAGGAAACAGAATCTATTCTTGGTAACAGAGTATAAAACGGGGCTTCTTTGGCTCCTGGCCAAGAAAAGATCCCAATGACAGAATTTCTGGCGGCTCTGCTCAGACACAACCCAAGTGAGGCATGGTCTGGTTGGCGGAGGGCACAAAGAACCAAGGAAATGTTCTCAAGGTTTCCAGGTCCACCACAGGGCAGGAGGGGAGAGACCGTGGCTCAGGTTCCCTGCTTAGTTTTGCCTTTTAGAGCGGGGTTTCAGACAGCCTTTCTGGGGCCTCCAAGGGAGAAGGGGTTTTCCTCAGTAAGCAAATATGGCTTTGTGCATGCTTGCTGAAATCCTGACACAGTTGTGCCCAATGGCACTGGGTTTTCAGTGGGTTTGAGCTCTTCCTGGGCTGTTCCACATCCTCTTATCTCTGCTGCTTCTCCTCTGGCAGCATTACGCTTGACGAGGCAGGAGACGCAGAAGCACTGCTTGGGTCCAGGTAGGCATTACTGTGTCCTTCAGGAGGGGCCCTCTGAGAAGCAGAGGCCAAGGTGGAATTAGGCAAGGAAGAGACTGAGGGGAGGAAAGGTCTGTGAGGGATTTAGGGGAGGAACAGGAGAAGGCGGCGGGGGGAGGGGGTTCCCCCACACCACATAGAAGTTCGATAGCTGTTGAAGAAGAGAAGGAAGGAAGGAAGATGGATAGGAAGAATCTCAGGCCTCTGTGTGGTCCAGCTCTGAGAGTTTGGGTGGGGTTGATGTTGAGCCCCGGAGCAAAGATTGTTTGTCTGTCAGAGCCCATATTGGACTGAAACCACCTGTCCTTGGAACCCCTATTGTCTGGGTGGCTGACTGGGGGTGTGATCCCGGAGGTGGAGGTGGGAGCAAGCAGCTGGATGCAGGAGCCTTCAGAGGAAGAGCAGAGCCTCTTCTCCTATGGCTGTCAAGGTTAGTGAGTTCTTTTGCTTTTTTACTTATTTGTCATGTATTTATTAAGCCCCCAGTCTGGCCAGTTACCACCCTAGCCGCCAGGAACACAAAGAACAGTAGCCAATAATTCTACAACGTTAAAGTGTGCCAGGCACTATCCTAAATGCCTTACGATATATTAAGTCAGTGACGCCTTACAACTACTGGCTGAGGGAGATACAATTGTTATGTCTAGTGCACAGATCAGAAACCGCAGTAGAGAGAGGTTAAGTATGTAACTCACTCAAGGTCACGTACCAAATAGGAGACCCCAGCAGTGTCTCTGAAGCCGGTCCCCAGAGCTATCATATTTATCTAATGTAAGATGCCATCTGTTGTAAGACACGTTATTATTTCATATGATGCTAAGAAAGAAAAGAGAACTGTCAGTTGACTGCACCATGCCATTGTTCATAAGATGCATCCTCGAGTTCAGAGATGTTAAAATGTGAAAAAATGTGAACCTTGATTCGACAGTTATTGCACAAAGTCACTGCCTTTGTTCTCACGGACTCCACAGTCACACAGGGGAGACAGACCATTGCCACGCACCGCGGTGAGTATCAAATGTCACCGAAGCAGAGCACACAGATCACTGCAGTGGCCGAGAGAGGAGTGAGTCAGTGCTTTTCCCCCCCGCGGTGTCTAAGAAGCCATCACAGGGGAAGAGGCATCCAGCTGCGTCCCAGGGTTTCTCCAAATAGAAAAGGGAAGGGTGGAATTGGAAATTTGGGGTATTTTAAGGGCCATGGTTGATAATGCTAATGCTAATAATAAAACACCAATAGCGAATCATTGATTAAGAGCTCATGATGTGCCAGGCTCTGTGTGAAGGGCTTTTCATGCATCATACATTTTAATCCTCACAGAAACCCTAGGCGAAAGCACTCTTAATAGTCCCATTTTACAGGAAAGGAATCTGAGGCTCAGGAGATGGACTGATTTACCCCACAGTGCACAGCTTGGAGGAGAATGAACCAGGGTAAGAATCTCCAGAAGCCTGGCTCCCAAATCTCAGACTTTCATTGCACTGCTGGACCACCTCTGAGAAGCAAATTGGTTTGATAACGCTGTATGGTATAATTGAAATTTGCTAAGAGAGAAGAACTGAAATATTCTCACTAAATAAGTACATAGGTAAATCCATGAGGTGATGGATGTGCTAATTAACTTGATGGGGGAATCCCTTCATAATGCATACTTATATCAAATCATCACATTGTACACTTTAACTATCTTACCATTTTATTTGTCAATTACACCTCAATAAAGCTGAAAGAAAAAGAAAGCCGATCAGCGATGAGATGTGCTCACCAAAGTCATTCTCATCCACTGAGCTCCCCATTTCCTGGGAAAAGCATGGATGAGGGCTGGACGTGATCAAACACAAGGATTGAGGAGTGGCTGTCCCGAGTCCTGACTCTGAAGTTGGTCAAATAATGAATGATGGGTGGGGGGTGCTGGGGGTGGGGGTGGTGCAAGACTGGAGCCTCTCAATCATTTCAGCTGTCTAGTATTTGCTGAAAGTTTACCCTGAGCAAAGGTCTGTGCTGGGCGTTAAGGGGATCACTGAAGGGAGGCATGGAGTGGGCACCAAAGTAGAATGAATATAAATGTAACGTTGGGGTCCAGCTGCAGCCCTGCTCACCTCCAGCCTCAGCTCCTGCTTCCTCCCGCCTTGCTCACTTTAGTCACGCTGGCCATCTGCACTTCCTTGAGGAGGCCAAAGTCCTTCCACTTCTGTTCCTTTATAGTGCCTCTGTCTGGAATGTCCTCTAACCTCTTCCCTTTTTGTGTGGCTCACCTTTGCTCTTGTTTTAGGTCTCGGTGTCCAGGTTGCCTCCTCTGAGATGTCCTGCCTATTATTTTCTATCATAACACCTGCCAATTTCCTCCCTCACACTTTTCATAGTGTATAATTGTGTCCTTTATTAGTCTGCATCTTTAGGGCAGAGACCTTGTTCACCGCTGTGTTCCAGCACTGGGCATGATGCCTGGCATATAGTAGGTGCTCCAGTTTTGGATGGGTGAGTGTCTTAGCTTAGAATATGATTGAGGAGCCAAGATCTATGTCTAGGACACAGAAAAGAGTTAGCTGCTCAACTGCTCAAAGAATGCAAAGATTGATGTGTGCATTGAACAGTATGGGCAGAATTCAAAGACTTAGGGATGGCCAGGGAGGAAAAATCAGTGGAAGGGGGTAGGAGCAAAATCCAGTCTGTGGGAGGACAAAAAATAGTTTTCTCTTTCCGCAGGTTTGAAGCACCTTCATTTTCAGTATCTGGAATCATCCTAGTCTTCCTTAACCCCTGGGCTCTCCTTCTACTTGTTGGAACATGGGCTAAGGCCCCAATGGCCAGTTGTCCAGGCTTCTGTCCCTGGAGTGCTTTGTGGGCTCCCTTGGGAGACTGAACACAATATTGGGACTGAATTCTCATGGCTTCTCAGCCTAGGAATGGGCACAATTTGGGGAAAACCATCATGGATGCTATCCTCATTTTTACTATGCATCATGGACCAAATGATTCCCAATGTCCGGAAAGGACCTCAAATGCCCATATTTTAGAATTCCTTTGAGGATTTTAGAAGTAGAGATAGGTCTCACCAATTACAATATCTTTAGTCAGCTATTCCTGGTTGGGTTTTTTTTCCCCCCACACAAAGATAAAATAGAGTACGTAATTTGATTCACTCACTGAATTATGTACTTGCAGAGTTTGAATTTCATTGATTTCCATACCATGTATTTTGAAGGTCAAGACATATTGCCCTTTTATGGATTAAAGACCTAAATGTGAGGGGCACCAGGGTGTCTCAGTCAGTTGAGTGTTCAACTCTTGATTTCAGCTCAGATCACAATCTCACAGTTTGTGGGTTCCAGCCCCATGTGGGGCTCTGTGCTGACAGCATGACACCTGGTTGGGATTCTCTCTCTCCTTCTGTCCCTCCCCTGCTTGTGTGCTCTCTCTGTCTCTCTCTGTCTTTCTCCCTCTTTCAAAATAAATAAGTAAAGACCTAAATGTGAGCCCTGAAACCATAAAAATCCTAGAGGAGAACACAGGCAGTATGTAACCTCTTTGACATCAGCCTTAGCAACTTCTTTCTAGATATGTCTCCTGAGGCAAGGGAAACAAAAGTGAAAATAAACTCTTGGGACTTCATCAAAATAAAAAGCTTCTGCACAGTGAAGAAAACAATCAACAAAGCTAAAAGGCAACCTACAGAATGGAAGAAGACATTTGCAAATGACATATCTGATGAAGGATTAGTATCCAAAGTATATAAAGAATGTATAAAACTCAACACCTCAAAATCAAATATCCAATTTAAAAAAAGGGCAGAAGACATGCATAGACATTTTTCCAAAGAAAACATCCAGATGGTCAACAAACACATGAAAAGATGCTCAACAGCACTGATCATCAGGGAAATGTGAATCAAAACTCCAATGAGGTACCACCTCCCACCTGTCAGAATGGCTAAAATCAACAACACAAGAAACAACAGGTGTTGGTGAGGATTCAGAGAAAGGGGAACCCTCTTGCCCTGTTGGTGGGAATGCAAACTGGTGCAGCCACTCTGGAAAACTGTATGGAGAGTCCTCAAGAAGTTAAAAACAGAACTACCCTACAATCCAGCAATTGCACTACTAGGTATTTACCCAAAGAATACAAAAATACTAATTCGAAGGGGTACATCCACCCTGATGCTTATAGCAGCATTATCTACAATAGCCAAACTATGGAAACAGCTCAAGTGTCCACTGACTGATGAATGGATAAAGAATAGATATAGATATAGATATAGATATAATTGAATATTACTCAGGCATAAAAAAAGAATGAAATTTTGCCACCAGCAATGACGTGGATGGAGCTAGAGAGTATTATGCTAAATGAAAAGCAGTCTGAGAAAGACAAATACCATATGATTTCACTCATCTGTGGAATTTAAGAAACAAAACAAATGAGCAAAGGGGCAAAAAAGAGAGAAAGGGAAACCAAGAAACAGATTCTTAACTATAGAAACAAACACTGATGGCTACCAGAGGGGAATTGGGGGGTGGGGTAACGGGTGAAATAGGTGATTGGGGTTAAGGAGTGCACTTGTGATGAGCACAGAGTGATGTATGGAAGTGTTAAGTTACTATATTGTACGCCTGAAACGAATATATATATTGTATTATATTCATCTATACATATGAAACTAATATATATATTAGTAACATAATATATGTGTGTTACATAACTGGAATTAAAATAAACACTTAAGAAAAAAGAGTGTTTAGGTAGAATTAATAGAAGTTGGAAGGAACAATAGAAAAAGTAAGATAGAAATAAGAATTATTATGATATTATTGTGAAAATAAAGGGAAAAATAAAAAGTATAATTTAAAAAAGGAGACTCACTACCATGTTATACATGTTCTGCCTGATGTTCAACAGACATTTATTTATCTTACTTGTCTAGTATCAAGTCTTATTATTTATTCATGTGTTTGCCTCCCCGGACCCCACTCCCATCAAGCACACACTCTGAGCTCCTTTAGGGCAAGAAATCACGTCTTATTATCATCGTAGTTCTGCTGACAGCAAAGAATCCTCAATAAAACAACTTCTTGGTAAATGTTGAATTAAACTGAAGAGTTCCAAGACCTTCTAGAAGTTTGGTTCTCTGCTCTTTTTAGCAGAGCACGTTGCCTCAGTTTACCTGAGTCCAAAGTTGTCGCCTGTTAACTATACAAACCAGAATTTCTGTCCTCCTTGTCAAAGACTATTAAAGAGCAGAAATCTCACTTCAGCCTTAACTGATCTGTGACTTAATTTGGGAAGCCTCTCCTTGCTCAAGATTAGACATTATTGAACAAAGAATACAGAAGAATGAACTAAAAATAACTTTCTACTATAATGGAACAACAATTTAAAAATTTAAGCAAAACTCTCTGCCACAAACCTCAACCCTTTAAGAAGCTTCTAGCTGTTTCAGAATTTGAAGGGAATATTAATCGCCACATTTCAGCCAAGGACAACACCATGTGATTGAGCTAGGAATGAAATCATTTGGGTATGTATTTTCTGGAACCCTGCCCTAAATAGTTTTCTTCTTGACATATGTCCAGCTCTTTAAAACGGCTTAACATTAGTAAGGCTCATAGCTTTTGAGATAAAATCCTGTCTAGAATACAAAAGAAGCATAGAGAATGCCCCAAGTGAGGGAGAGAAAAGAAAGGAAGAAAGCATTTGTTGAGGGTGAGAGAGCATTCACCCTGATAGTGCATGATGAAGACTGCTTTGTTAACGAGAGCCTCACCAAAAGAGTCATCGTGGTGGCTGACGTGATATTTACTCCCAGAATTAGGACACTTTGGATTTAGCTAAGAATCATCTTCAAATTCATGCATTATTCACATAATCCACAAATTACTATGTATTATTTTTTCATTCCTAATAAGCAGGCAGAAAGTCGCGGTAACATCCACTGCAGCCATCATTCTGGCAGCTTCCTTTCCATTAATCTTCTTGCTCAACAGAATCCTGTCGGACCTTCGGAAAGAGTTTTGGATGCTCCTAGACCCCAGGTTCAAGGGTTCTTCCGCCAAATGATTAGTAAGTAATGTTTATAGTAATATCTACCCACCTAGGAACATTTCTGTCTCCGTTATTTTACCATGATCAGAGCCTGATCCTAAAAACCAAGTGGAAAACATTTTAAGAAAACAAAAGGGATGAAAACCCCTTTGTGAGGCCAGATCTGTGGAATTACAGAGACTTGGTAAAGGCTCTGCAGCAGCTGGGAACAGTCAGCCAGAGAGTGCTGCAGAATTCATAAACCAAGTTAAGAGTTTTGGTGCCCTGGAAAAAGCTCTAAAATGTTCCAATCATTAAATTACTCGACTGAAATCATTTTCAGATGAGCAAATTCAGGACAAACATTACCAACTTTTTAAACTACATCATATGTTCCAAAAGCAAAATGGAAAACAATAAAGCGGAATGGTCTGTTCTTACCCCACCTGTTTATACAGGTAATGTCAGATTTAATACAGAAGTGGTGGCAAAAGAAATCTCTGATATGTTTGTCCTCAGAGCCAATAATATGACTCCAGAAACTCGGGGTCACTGATTCAAAGGAATTTAATCGGTAAACGATTCTGCCAAGCAGAATGGTTAATGTCAGGACATCTAATACATGGTGGCTACTCAGAAAATGTTCATCTCAGTGATACATAAATCTAGGGGAAAGTGACACTTGATGAAGAGAATAAGGTGAAAACCTGAAGTTTGGCAGAGTAACGAGGGCCTGTGGCAGACGAGAAAAACAACAGCCAAATAAAGGTAAGGCAAACACTCGCAAACTGAGGTGTTGACAGAAAATTAGAGAAGACCATTGTAAAAAGGAGTGAGTGGCTGATAAGGTCCAATGTAGTCATATGCCTCGGAAACTGGACCGGTAAGTGTCAAGAACATTTAACAACGAGGTGGTGATCTGGATGATAATAGTTAACAATTTGCATCCGAGACTCATTCAGTAGGCAGCCTCTACAATTGCCCCCAACTCCTGGCATCACCTGCTTCTGTGCCCTGACCCTGAGGGTGGGCTGGAGTTAGTGCCACAATCCTGGTGAATGGAATCTGGCAGATGGGATGGATGTCACTTGTGATAATGGGTAACAGAGAGACTGTGGCTCTTCTCTCAGGCTGTCCTCTGACTTTCTTTCTCTCATTTGCTTGTTCTGGAGGAAGCCGCCTTGTGAGCCACCCTGAAGGGAGAGTCACCTGACAAAAAAAAAACCCTGATGTTTCTGGCCAACAGCCAGGGTAGACCTGAGGCCGGCCGCAGCCATGTGTATCCGAGGGCATTCCTGCAATCATTTACCATGTTAGGAATATGTATTACTAGACATAGATTTCTTCCATTTGTCTCGAGAAGTACCATGACATTATTGCTGAAGATCGCTTTGTAGCCATTCTCTCACCTACCAGCAACGAGTGGTGGCCCTAGGGACTTGAGGATGGACACAGAAGACATCTGCCCTAAATCACTGGCTGACATAGCTCTCTTTCTCAAAGCTTGGAGTCAGCTCACTATTCTAACTGGTTTCTTGTATAAAAAGAAGGACTCTGGCCTCATTCAGGTCCACCTCTTACCAGCTGGCTGTGTTAACATTGGGGAAATGAGTTAAACAAGCTTTGCCTCAGTTTCCTCACAAATAAAATAAAGATGATAATGGCCCCTCCTTAATAATAACAGTGAACATTTATTGGGAGCTTACTGCATACCAAACACTATTTAAGCACACTAAGTGTGTTAAACTCATTTAATCTTCTCAACTCTATGACATAGACTTTATTATTATTATTGCATTTTATGATAAAGAAACTGAAGAAAGGGTAAGAAGCTTTCCTGAGGTCACACAGCTGGTAAGGGGGCAGAGATTGGATAGAGGGTTACTGTCATGACAGACCGCCATAATGGTTGTATGTGAGGCCCAGCTTGGCACATAGTAGGTATGTGCCGTGACAAATGCTAGGTGTTATTTCTAGGTCACCTTCTGCCCATGATATTGCCTCAGAAACAATCACAGAAATCTGTCGGAGGCCACGAGCGAGGTAAGTAGCACAAGTTAAAGCACTGAGTCTTGTTATTAAAACCAAGTTAGTGGGATAGTGACATGCCAGAGAGGCAGTTGTGGGTTTTCTAGGAAGCCGTCAAGTAGAAGCAGCCAGCGGAAGCCAGGCACGGAGCCAGTGTGGATGGACAACTAGAGGCACGCTCCGGAGAGGAACGAATGCTGAGCTCTCACAATGGCTGGAAGAGGGCTAAGAATGGAAAAGGGGCGACTGTGCCACCGACCCCACTCCTTTCTAAGATAATCTCCAGTGGTCTAATCCTTCTGTTTTTCCGTTTCATAACTGCAGAGTCATTGGCTTTCTTTCTTCCCCACAGATAACCCCACTCTACTCATGTGGATTCTTAGAACATTTTTTCCATTCCCCAAGACGCACTTAGGCTAACCCTGCTCTTGATTCCATCTGCAGCCAAGCTGAATTTTATGGATCTTCACTTGTGTTGCCTCCAACCCTATTTAAAACTTGTCACTGAGTTCCTATTTTCTCAAGGATGTTTCCTGCAATCAAAAAGATTTATTATTTAATTGGACTTCCATGGAAATAATTTTAAGTGTTCCCCCCCCCTTCTTTACAACTCTCCAGCACAGATTTCTGTTCTGATGTTTTTCAGAAACAGGACTTCTGGGGACTGTGTTGTGATTTGTGATATCCTCTGAGCGACGACTCCTTCCTTTTACAGAGGCTTTCCTTCTCTGACCGAGGTTAACCCCCTACCTATGCCCTTGGTGCCATCTCCTTCTTCCTTCCTTGAATCTACACTTTGTCTCTGCCTCACCATCACCCATGTCTCCCTCTCCTATGCCCCCCCTCCCCAATTTCACTGGCTTCCTGTCTCTTCCAGTCTCGCTAATCCCTTAGCTCTCTTCCTCTTTCCTTCCTGCAGTGGTCAAGTCTCTCCAATAAGTGGTATCACTTATAATTTCATTTCCTTGGTCCTATTACCCTCTAAAAATACCCTTTCCTCCATGGCCGATGGCCTCCTGATTGTCAACGTCCATAACCATCCCTGATTTTGTCCTCTGTGATCGCTGGGTAGCACTTGGTGTTGTTGACCCACCTCACCCTTCCTAAATTTCATCTCTTCTGGCTTCTCTTTCTGGAAGTGGTGATTCCTCCCAGCAGCTATCTCTGATTTCCCAAAATAAGATGTGACTTCCTCCTCTCTGCAATTGTGTCTATGTCATATCTTCATATCTGCCCTTATAGCTTATAAATTCCTTGAGAACAGTGACCTTGTTTTTATAACTCTCTCCATGCACATGTATACACATTCCACCTGGAACTAATACAATGGCCTGCTCAAAGCAAGTTAACAAACATTAAGTACAGATACAAACATGGTCTCAAAATTCAGGATGCAGGCTGAATGTGGTCCAAAAATGAATTTAATTTGGCCCACTGAAGTGATTTAAAAAGATTTGAGTTAATGATCAGCATTTAAAAATGGGATATTTCCAAAAAAGTATTTAAAAAATAAGAATTGGGATTGTTCACTTAAAAAACTAGGATATCTTGCTCATTTGCTTTGGCAAGTCTGACTTAATCTGGTCTGGGTCCCCATTCCAACATGGCAACAGTTAGCAGGATCTGAGTATCCACTGTCACCTTGGGTGGGACACCTGTGTCCCAGGTTTTCACTTCACTCATTGACATTTTCTTTATGGTCCCTCTAGGCACTTTTGTATTATGAACTCTTGATAAATGAACCAAAACAATTGGATTAAGGAAAAACAGACTCTTCAGTTTGTCAGTTTTCCTATTCACTTTGTTATCTGGCTACCTATTAAGAATTTGGAGTGGATGGGAAGCTGGAAGTCTCTCTGAGCTCCATATAACTGGCTTGGATCTGGAGATAATGCTTCTTTCGTGAAGCCTTTCATGGTTACTCCTGCTGCTACAGAATCCTCAACATCAACACACAATACACACACACACACACACACACACACACGCACACACACACGTCTTTAGCTACATATATGGTTTAACTTCAGCTGCCTGTTGTCAGTGTTTCCCCTACACACACCTTCAATGCATCTTGAGGTCTATTTCCCTTTATGCACATGTTAGTGAGCTTTTGGTTGGTGAGCAATGGAGGAGGAAGAGCCTTGGTGGCGACAGAAAAAAGAGAAGGAGGAGTTTGGAAGGGATGTTCCCCTGGGCTGGCCCTATGGATGGAGTGTGCCCTTTGGTGAAGAGGGAGAATCCAAAACTAACACAAGCATCTGGAGGGGCTCTGGGTAGAGCTGCCCAGATGCACCAGGAGGCACAGAGTGGCTAGAATTGTAAAGGGGTCCCTTTTGGCCTTTGCAAAGAGCTTTTGGCCCTCTCTTCACCCGGAAGTCTGGAGGGTTTGGAAGTGGAAGGGATAGTACTCTTGGCCTTCTTGTGATGGGCTGTGAAGGCAAGAAGGCTCGCCACACTGAGGGCAATGTCGATGACAGGGAGCAGAAAGGGAAGAACAGAGCAAGTGTGCAAGTTAATAAACTGGTTGTAGGTCACTTGTGAAGCATCTTCTGGTAGCTCGCTGGAGTAAATGGAGGACATCTTGCTGGGGTCCTGCCATTACACAGATGGGGGCTACTGAGCTGTTCGACATTGGTTTACAGGGATTTGTGTGTTCATCTATATTCGTTGGAATATAAAGTCGGCCTCTTCAACAAAGAGACCTAAATAGTAGTGATTTAAATGAAAAGTTAACTTCTTCTGTGGGTCAAAGTTCAGGGAGATGGTCCAGGGGTGGTATGGCAGCTCCATAATCATCAGGGCCTTAGTTCCTCCTATGTTGCTGCTCTTCTGTCCTTACGATGTAGCTTCCACCTCATGGTTCTAGATGGTACCTCCCGCTCCTACCATCACGTCTGTATTTCAAGCAGCAGAAAGGAAAAGAAGGGGGAAAGGCGAGGTCTTTGCTTCTTTTTAAAGGTACAACAGGGAAGGTGCACAGAACATTTCTAAAGTCCCACTGACCAGAACTTTGTTACAGGGCTACCCCTAGCTGCAGGGGAGGCTGAGAAGTACAGTGTTTGGCTCGGTAATCATGCACCCACTTAAAAATTCTCTCTCTCCAGGAGAAGGGAAGAATGAATGTTGGATTTCAAATAGAAGTCTCGGCTACAACAGCTGTCTCTACTAGACTGGAAACTCACTAATGACCAGGTCTTTGGCAACATTGATTCCACCAAGCGCTAGCATAATATGTGTGCATAGTTGACGGCTCATTAACCAGATCCGCCATGAAATCTGCTCTTGCTACCTTTGTCCTACAGGCTAGTCATGGAGTTAGTGCCATACCATGGCTATGTCAGGGAGGGGCTCTACACAGAATCCCCCAATGCACACAGCTGCTAATGAAGACAACAGAAAAGTTCTGGGTAGGTGTGTGTTTGCTCGAAGAAACACTATTTATTTATTTATTTAAAATGTTTATTTTTGAGGCGCGGGGGAGGCAGGGGGAGAGGCAGAGAAAGAGGGAGACACAGAATCTGAAGCAGGCTCCAGGTTCCAAGCTGTCAGCACAGCTGACTATGTGGGGCTCAAACTCACGAACCGTGAGATGGTGACCTGAGCCGAAGTCAGGGGCTTAACTGACTGAGCCACCCAGGTGCCTCTGGGGAAACCCAATTTCTAATCATCTTTATAAAAACCAAAGAGAAACCTCAGCCGGTAAAATCAAGAGACAAACAGCTTGCGTTTCTCCACTGATTTATGACACAGGTTTCCTCAGCGTGGCTCCTTTGCCACTTACCAACAGATAGATACTGGGAATGTCTTCTTCCATGGCCTAAGGCTATTAGTGGAGAGCAAAGAGCTTTTCAACTAAAGATTGTGCACTGCAAAATTCCAAACCTACAGGAGATTTGGCTGAAAGGCTCATTGCTTGAGGGTTTCCAGCCTTCCTTGAGGGCCTTGTTTCTAGACAATAAGGATTCCTGGCCCCAGGGCTGAGGTGTGTTTGGGGACTTTAGGAGGGTGAGTGTACTGACCTCTCAGTCCTCGCTTTAACTGTGTAGCCCGCCATTCCCCGAGGTGTTGCCAAGAATTTTTTTCTGAAGTACATGGTTTCGAGCATATCTTCTATAAGAACAAGGGTCCTATTGACAAACGCAGCGACGTGGAAAGAGCATGGATTTAGAATAAGGCTTTGTTTTTTGTTTTTTAAGTTTATTTATTTGTTTATTTTGAGAGAGAGAGAGTGGGTGAGGGGCAGAGAGACTGGGAGAGAGAATCTCAAGCAGGCTCCACACTGTCAGTGCAGAGCCCAACACAGGGTTCAAAACCAGGAACCGTGAGCTGAGCTGAAGAGTCAGACCCTTAACTCACTGAGCCACCCAGGCACCCCAGATTCACTTTGTAGCAAGCCCCCGCTCGACCACATAGGTAGGGGACTTCGGGCAAGTCCTGTAACTTTATAGACCCTCAGTTTCCTCATCTATAAAGTTGGATGCATGCCTCAGCAGGATCGTTAAAAGAATGAGATCAGCTAAAACCATCTATCAGAAGAGCACCTTGTACATAGAAAAACTCTGTGATGATGTTATTTTTATGCTGCTTTGACTGATGAGGAGGCCGTGCCTCGGATCTCTCCCACTGTGTGGGAAGGAACATTTGAAGAAGAGTCGCATTAGCTCCCTTCTGATATTGCAGCCCCCACGTCTGGCTCATTGTTTCCGTGGCTCTCCTCCACAGCCACGAATGGCCCATTCTCAGGTTAGTCAGCAGATTAGAGCTTGGCATTCGAGTCAGAGAGACCTCGCTTTGAAGTCTGCTCTGCAGTTCTTGAGTGAGTTACTTAGCTGTCTGCGTCAAGACTTCCAAGTGGGAAAATACAGCAGTGTATCAGTTAGGATGGTTTTGGCTGCAAGTAGCAAAACGATACGACTCACATTGGCTTAAGCAGTCAGGACACTGATCATCTCACATAATAGGATGTCCCAAAGAATGCAGATTTCAGGGCTCTTTGACTCAGTGGCTCAACTGTGTTAGCTAGGAAGCCAGTCTTTACCTCTCCTGGCCCCTTCCGCCCTCATGCTGGCTCTGCCCGGTTAGCTATATGCTTGCAGCTGATCTAAGCATCAAATATTAAGGAAACTTTTCTAAGAAGTGCTCCAGGAGCATTCTCCTCCCAACTCACTTTCTAGATGAGAGGTACACATGGCTGTCGTGTCTTTCTTGACTGGATGGGGGCCCCAAAACATGATGATCTGTGGAATCCAGTGGCGTGTGGCAGGTGGTGAAAGAATCCACCTGAGGCAGAACAAAGACGATAGAAGGGTATTGAATACACCACAAGGGAGTGGCCGGCAGGACAGCAAAGAAGAGACTGTGTGCAATGAGGCAGTGGGTGGGGCTGTTTTTAAGAGGAAGGTCAGGGGGTATGGGGACATATGGAATTTTTCCTTTTTTGGTAACTGCCTGGTTGTAAGTAGCCCATTGGTCACCTAGGGCTTAGGGGTATTTTGAGGTGGGTTGCCCGATGGGTCTTGACAGTATTCAGCCAGGGAGTCACTGTGGATCCTTCTCCCTTACTCAGGTTTCCATTGCTCAAGCCTGTTGCCTAAAAGTGGCCTCTACAGTGGCCATTCCTGAACCAAGTACTGGGAAGGGGATAGGCTTACCCTGAGATAGATCAGGCCCATCATTGGAGCAGGGATGCATGTGGTTTTCTGCAGGCTGCACTTGGGGAAAACAAAACTGACAGTGATAAAAGAGAGGGGAAAATGGATGTGGAGTGGTCCCTCTGCCAGGATTCCATCAGCCCATCAGGGTTATAAGAAATACGGTAATGAAAAGGAAAACACTGGCTCCCTTTATTCACTACTCACTGAATACTTCTGTACTCCAAGTGTGTGGGGTGATTTTTTCCTTGATACCAAGCAATTCTCTGATTCTTAGTGGACACCAACTAGGTGTCCTACAAATTTAACTCAATTTCATTCTATTGGCACGATCTACCTGGAGACAGTATCAGATCTCACAGGTGAAGGGCACAGTCCCCCCCAGACTGTCCCCAGTTCCCATTTTGAATGCCAGTCACCAGAGCAGGTTACCACCTGTGCTTCTGGGCTATAAATCTGGGGTTCTCATGACCCCCCTCTTGGGTTTGATAAGTTGCTAGAGTGATTCATTGAACTCAGAAAGACAGTTTACTTACTAGATTATTGGCTTATTATAAAAGGATACAACTCAGGAACAGCCATATGGGAGAGATGCACAGGTAAGGTATGGGGAAAGGAGTGTGGTTCCATGCCCTCTCAGGGCTCACCACCCTCCCAGCACCTCCATTTTCAGCAAACCAGAGCTTTAGGGATTTTAACAGAGGCTTCATTACATAGGTATGATTGATGAAGTCATTGGCCATTGGTGATGAAACTCTGTCTCCAGCTCCTTTCCCCTCCTGGGAAGCGGAAGTAGTGTGGGTAGTGTGGGGCTAAAAGTTCCGACCCTCTAATCACATGGTTGGTTTCCTTGGCAACCAGCCCCCATCCTGTGGGCTTTCCAAAAATCACTTCATTAACATAAACTCAGATGTGGTTGAAAGGGGCTTGTGTGGAACAAAAGATTCCCTTCCAGCCTTTATAGCACTTATCACTTAGCAAATTACACGGGTTTGAAGAGCTCTGTGCCAGGAACCCAAGACCAAATATGTATTTGCTTTTGTATCACAATATCACAGGTAGTGAGTGCTTCATAAAGAGTACTCATTAGTACTATTGCTCTCTTGTTTCCCTCTGCCATCAGGCTCTTTATTCTGGATCTAGCTGCCTCAAGATCCAGATATGTGCTCATATGGACATTCCTAAAATGTGGCAGCTTCTGGTATCAAGCAGAACTATGGGCGCTTTTTTTCTTTAAGTTTGTTTATTTTGAGAGAGAGAGAGAGAGAGAGAGAGACACTCCCAAGCAGGCTCCACACGCTGTCAGTGCAGAGCCACGAACCA
Organism: Puma concolor; assembly: GCF_028749965.1. NCBI lineage: Eukaryota > Metazoa > Chordata > Mammalia > Carnivora > Felidae > Puma > Puma concolor. Next base: position 42,954,770 of record NC_141684.1, read on the forward strand.
TGAGATCATGACCTGAGCCGAAATCAAGAGTTAGATGCTCAACCAACTGAGCTACCCAGGCGCCCCAGAACTGTGGGGACTTTTAAACAGAGGGGACAAAACCCCTTCACGCATAACCATACAGAATTCTCCTTAGGACCTTTATGAGTCACACGTGTCCTTGAAGCAACCCCGTGGGCCTCTCGCTGTGCTTGCTGTGTTCGGGGAGCAGAGGGCCTGGCACAGTCCTCAGAGGTTGATCTATGGCTGCAAGAGCTTGGCCTAGCAGGTGACACGCTCTCGGCCTTTATCACTAACCCCAAGGCCCTCACTCCTCTTTCTTTGCTAAATCCAGCAAATGAAACCATGTGCTTATGATTCACAACATCCTTTTTGGCAGTTATCCTGAGCAAAACTGACTGTAATAGGAACAATATTATGAAAATATTAATCTGATATAGTTTTCATTTGCCTGTAGTTCTTGAGTCATAAGTCTGAGCATTAAGCTTATTACTCAGAGAAAGAGGGCGTTTGCGTCTAAAAATAGCAAAATGCTGTTTCTCATAGTCCATTCTTGGGTATGGGTTTCCACTTTAGAACATTCCAAAGCATAGAATGGGTTATTTTTTACAAGGCCATCTGGCTCAAATGCCTGCTCTTAAGACACGTTCCTCACATTTCCTAGTTGGAGGTAAAGGAAAACAGCATCCCATAATAACTCCTTGGTGAGGGTCCTCTTACCCCCTCCCCCCCAAAGTAGGTTCCTTCACTCTTTTCCCTGGTCTCCTCGCTTTCATTGTACTATTCCCTCCACCTGGCTTTGCTTTCTCCTTGCCTACCACTTTTTTCACCCTTCCTTCAAAACACAGCTGAAAGTTCATCTTGAGGAAAACTTTCTTGAACAGCCTTGAATTATGCAGGTCATTTTGTTGCCGGGTGGACTGCCGGGCCCTGAGACCTCTGCCCAGCCCACCCAGGGATGTCGCTGGAGGCTCCTGGTCGTCCTAAGAAAGAATTAGAGGACAGACCAGACACCAGGGGTGAATGGAGCAAGCGGGGACGTTTGCTAAAATGGAAGTACACCCTCGAGATGTGAGAGCGGGTGAGCTCAAGGGAGGTCTGAAAGATGTCTGGCGTGCAGTTGTTTACTTCTGCCATATGTATCTACTCCCAAGACAACGCTATAGTAATAGTACACGTGACGCGTAGAAAAAAATGGAGGCGCGACCAACCTTGTTAATTGGACGTTTCATTCTAATCACATAGATGGTATCCTAGTGAGGACAGAAGTGTCAGGTGACAGAGACAGAGGTGTTCAGAAATTTGTTGCTTCCTTTCGAAATGTAGTAAAACCTGCCAACCAACCAAGAGAAATTCCAGCCGTTGCTTCCAGAGGTTCTTTTGTGGCCTTTGAAGTTGATGACTAGGTGATACACAGCCTCATCAGTGTTCTGACCTTGTATAACACTAGCCAGGAGTACTGGTCATAGAGGCAAGAATCTGCTTTCTTATCTAGCTCTAGTGTTAAGAACAAGCCCTCACATGGGTAGGAAAACAAAGAAACTGTCTATTAGAGGCAAGGTAGCACCCAGAACTCATCTTACTTGGCCCCGGAAGTCCTTGTCACAGATTCATTAGCCTCCCTTTGGAGTGTCTCCTTAGATGTAGCTAATGAACATTTTTAACCCAATAAATATAATTATATATATATACACACACACACACACACGTACATATGTATGTATATTCCAATTATCCAATCTTTTCAACATGCTCAAAAATATACAGAGATTCCACAAAATTAAAACAAAACACCACCTATTTCTAAAGCAAACACTAAATATATATTGTGTTGGAACTGATTAATTCATAGGATTTACCAAATCCAAAGAGGCAGAGGGGCACGTTAGAACAGCTGAGATCATGAGATACTGAAGTTATAGGATAATAGACTTTTGATTGAGGTTCAATATGGCTTCCACTCCAGATATTAGTAATCAGACTAGCATTTTTGGACTGGGTCCTTTGTTTTAGACAGACTTCATTTATCCTGCCTACAGGATTGTCCAAACCTTCTCCCATCTGCTGGCACTTTCTATCTAATATTTTAAGTTTCCTTTTCTTTTAACCAAATGCTTTACAGGAATATGACCTTCTCAAGGTTTAGCATTTGAGTTTCTTGTTTTGTATGCCTTTTTATGAGGAGTTGTTTTTTTTAAATATCAGTTCTGTAATGTTTTTCACTTCTTTACCTAAGCATTTAATGTAATTAATAATCAATAACTGCCTATTAGGTAAGTCAGTGACTACTTCATCCCCTCAAAACCCTCTTGTAAGTAGTTAAGTCTTAAGATATTGTTCCATGAATAATTCAGTGAAAATCTGTCCTTTTGTTAAATGTAGATAGATGAGCATGTTTAATAAGAGAATAACATGGGGCACCTAGGTGGCTCAGTCGGTTGAGCATCCGACTTTGGCTCAGGTCATGATCTCGCATTTTGTGGGTTCGAGCCCCGCATCGGGTTCTGTGCTGACAGCTCAGAGCCTGGAGCCTGTTTCAGATTCTGTCTCCCTCTCTCTCTGCCTCTCCCCCACTCGTGCTCTGTCTCTGTCTCAAAAATAAATAAACATTAAAAATTTTTTTTAAAAAAAGAAAGAGAATAATGCACGTGGTTTCATCCAGTTCTCTCCAAAGGTCCACATAGCAGCTCTCAGCCAAGTGACCTTTCCCTTTTGTCTCACCTTGGCTCCAGAAAAGGAGATGTGCCAGTGACAAATGATATAAGATTCTGATTTGCAAGTTTCCTAAACTTTCTGGAATGAAATGCTGACTCACTGTTAGAAATGACCATTTTTTTTTAATGTTTATTTATTTTTGAGAGAGACAGAAACAGATCGTGAGTGGGGGAGAGGCAGAGAGAGAGGGAGACAGAATCTGAAACAGGCTCCAGGCTCTGAGCTGTCAGCCCAGAGCCCAATGCGGGGCTGGAACTCACGAATCCCGAGATCATGACCTGAGCCGAAGTAGGATGCTCAACCGACTGAGCCACCTAGGCGCCCCAAAATGACCTGTGTTTTTTGTTTGTTTGTTTTTGTTTTTTTTTAATGTATGAAATTTATTGTCAAATTGGTTTCCATACAACACCCAGTGCTCATCCCAACAGGTGCCCTCCTCAATACCCATCACCCACCCTCCCCTCCCTCCCACCCCCCCATCAGCCCTCAGTTTGTTCTCAGTTTTTAAGAGTCTCTTATGCTTTGGCTCTCTCCCACTCTAACCTCTTCTTTTTTTTTTTCCTTCCCCTCCCCCATGGGTTCCTGTTAAGTTTCTCAGGATCCACATAAGAGTGAACACATATGGTATCTGTCTTTCTCTGTATGGCTTATTTCACTTAGCATCACACTCTCCAGTTCCATCCACGTTGTTACAAAGGGCCACATTTCATTCTTTCTCATTGCCACGTAGTACTCCATTGTGTATATAAACCACAATTTCTTTATCCATTCATCAGTTGATGGACATTTAGGCTCTTTCCATAATTTGGCTATTGTTGAGAGTGCTGCTATAAACATTGGGGTACAAGTGCCCCTATGCATCAGTACTCCTGTATCCCTTGGGTAAATTCCCAGCAGTGCTACTGCTGGGTCCTAGGGTAGGTCTATCTGTAATTTTCTGAGGAACCTCCACACTGTTTTCCAGAGCAGCTGCACCAGTTTGCATTCCCACCAACAGTGCAAGAGGGTTCCTGTTTCTCCACATCCTCTCCAGCATCTATAGTCTCCTGATTTGTTCATTTTGGCCACTCTGACTGGCATGAGGTGATATCTGAGTGTGGTTTTGATTTGCATTTCCCTGATGAGGAGCAACGTTGAACATCTTTTCATGTGCCTGTTGGCCATCCGGATGTCTTCTTTAAAGAAGTGTCTATTCATGTTTTCTGCCCATTTCTTCACTGGATTATTTGTTTTTCGGGTGTGGAGTTTGGTGAGCTCTTTATAGATTTTGGATACTAGCCCTTTGTCCGATATGTCATTTGCAAATATCTTTTCCCATTCCGCTGGTTGCCTTTTAGTTTTGTTGATTGTTTCCTTTGCTGTGCAGAAGCTTTTTATCTTCATGATGACCATGTGTTTTGATCCAGGGTCCAATAAACAGGCAGGGATCAGTTGGATTTCAACAACTACCTAGTATGTCTGCAAATAACTGACACTATCTGAGATTGCAAGAGAGATCTGAGGCAGAAATAGTGGCATATGGAGTTCTTCGGAAAATAATTCCCCAATCCAAATTGTATTCTGTTAATCTGCCTCAAAGTACTCTATCTTTTTTTAATCATATATAGCATTTATAATAATTTTAATAACATGTTTGAGTCTTTAATTTGTTAATGGTCATCTCCCCTGCCCGTCACGAAGCTCCAAGAGAGCAGGAACTGTTATTGTTATTATTTTTGAGGTATCACTTACATATATAAAAATACACAAATCCTAAGTACGTAGGTTGATGGAAATTTTTATGTGCATATACACTCACATATCTACTACCCATGTTAAGATATAGACCATTTTCACCACTCCAAGAAGTTCTTTTTTTTAAATTTTTTTTAATGTTTATTTATTTTTGAGAGAGAGAGAGCACAAGCAGGGGAGGGGCAGAAAGAGAGGGAGACACAGGATCTGCAGAAGGCTCCAGGCTCTGAGCTGTAGGCACAGAGCCCAAGGTGGGGCTCGAACCCACGAACCGTGGGATCATGACCTGAGCTGAAGTCAGACTCTTAACCGACTGAGCCACCCAGGTGCCCCAGCCAAGAAGTTCTTTTATGTAAGCTCCCAGTCAATATTTCTATTTTGTATCACTGTAGGTTAATTTTGTCTGTTCATGAATTTCGTGTAAATGGAAACATATAGTATGTTTATTCTCTTTTATGTCTGGCTTTTAAAATTTTAATATAAATGGTTTAAGATTCATCCATATTTTTCTATGTCTTTAGCTTTATTTTTCCTATTAGCATATAATATTCCATTCCACTATATATCACAATTTACATACCATTCTCCTGTTGATAAACTTGGGAGTCATTTCTCACTTTAGCCACAATGAATAAAGCTGCTATGAAAAAGCCTTGGAGAAGTCTTTTTGTGATGTACACATTCATTTCTCTGAGGTATATGCCTCGGGGAGACATGCTGGGTCATAGGGTAAACACATGTTTAACTTTGTGCATACTGCTAAGGAGTCTTCCAAGATAGCTGTGTCATTACACGCCTCCCCAGTCACAACTGAGAGTTCTCATTGCCCCACATCCTTGTCAGCACTTGGTGTTGTCATTCTTTCGGTTTTAGCCGTTCTGTTTGGCGCACAGAGGTATCTCATTGGGGTTCCAATTTGTATTTCCCTAATGGGTAATTAGGTTGAATGAACATCTCTCTCAGGATTATACTTTCTTTCCCACAGTCCGTAAACACAACTATGTGTTGGTTGAGCAGCAACTACTTTGACTAAATATAAATGCAGGTATAATGGAGTTTATACTTCTTAGGTTCTGCTGGCCCAGTTTGTAAGAGCTGTCTACTCTAAAAGCACAGAATTTCTATTAGGAGTTTTACCTTTCGGGGTGCCTGGGTGGCTCAGTTGGTTGAGCATCCAACTTCAGGTCAGGTCATGATCTCACGGGTTCGTGGGTTCAAGCCCCGTGTCGGGCTCTGTGTTGACAGCTCAGAGCCTAGAGCCTGCTTTGGTTTCTGTGTCTCCCTCTCTGCCCCTCCCCTGCTTGTGCTCTGTCTCTGTCTCTCAAAAAGTAAATAAACATTAAAAAAAATATATATATATTATATAAAAAAAGAAGTTTTACCTTTAATTTCTGTGACGTGTGGAGAGATAATCTCCCCAGAAGGGATTTTCCTTGTGCCATTATATCTGAAAGTTTGGTTCCACAGAGAGGTTTTGTAGGATGGTACACTGGGTTGAAGTGTTTCCTCTTCAAGTTCATGCCCACCTGGAACCTCAGAATGTAATTTTCTTTGGAAATTGAATCTTTGAGGATATAATTAGTTAAGATGAGGTTATGCTGATTCAAGGATGGGCCTTAAATCGAGTGATGTTATGTATATAAGAAGGCCGTGTGAAGACAGAGAAGCACACACAGGGGAAAGAAGACCATGGAGCAAAGACTGGAGCGATGCATCAGCAGCCCAAGAAACACCAAGGATTCTGGAGCTGCCAGAAGCTAGGAAGAGGCTAGGAGGGATGCTTCTCCAGAGCCTTCAGAAGGAACATGGTTCTGCAGACATCTTGATTTCAGACTTGCAGCCTTCGGAACTGTGAGAGATTAAATTTCTGTTCTCTTGAGTCGCCTGGCTTGTGCTAATTTGGTATAGCAGGCCTAGAAAGCTAATACACATGGATTTATGGAGAATTTCATATTCAAGATGATGGAGCAGGTTCAGCTGGGAATTCTTAAAAGTACCACACTATGGTGCACTGATATAGAAGCTCTGCAATGGAAAGAGTAATGCTTCGGATGTGTATTTATTTTTTGGTTAAACCAAACAATATGATGGGTGCATCATGGAAAGTATATCAAGATTCACTGACTATCCAGGAATTCAGTCAAGCAATATTTCTGCATTCCGTGGGCTCTTAGAAGCTGACTCATGACTGTTGAAGACTTTCCATTTCATTTGCCTCAAAGTAGAATGAAATTTCCTCAAGATAGGGCACAGCACAATGCCTGGCACAAAGATAGATATCAATAAATATTACTCAATAGACTGTAGTAATTAGGTCTCTTTCAGTTGTAAAGCAGCAGAAACTAACTCAGACTTACTTTTATGGGCTCATATAACTATAAAGACTAGGACACAGGTTGTTTCTGTAGGGCTAGATCTGGGGGCTTATACGGTTCTCTTTCCATTTCTCACTTCTGTGTTAGCATCATTCTTAATTGCCTTTCCCCCACCACTCCTTGTAAAGGCAAAGAGAGCCACCAACCGTTCTAGGCTTACATAACTTTCACAGTTAAGGATCTTAATGAAAAAAGAAAGGAGTGCTTCTTTTGTTGCTAGTTCCAGAAAAAGTCCAGGGTGCTCTGATTTCTCCTGCTTGGGTTACAATGACTGTGACCAGGGGAGTGGAGAACTCTGGACAGGCCCAGGTCACTTGTGGCTGAACCACAAGGATTGAGAATGGGGAGGGTTGTTTCTCCCAAGAGACCTCTGTAAACAAAAAACATATCCATCACTTGCCTGAGCTGTCATTAGGAGTCATCTTTGGAATGGAATGCCACTGCTGGTAATTGCTCAGCCTTCTTATTTATAGACTTCCCTGGTGTCTCTAGAAGTTTCATTCCTGTATCACTCAGCAGGCAGGAGAAAGCAGACGATCTGCGACAGTCTTTTTCTGGAGCAAACTTTCCTGGGCCACCCCATCCAAAATCCAAGTAGGCTACAACAGCAGGATCTCAAAAGGTAGAAAGACGTGAATGGAAGTTGAAAGGAACAAAGCATTAACATTGAGCCTCATTCACTGCTAGCACACAAAGACCCACTTTAAGATTGGCAGAGCCAAAGTAGCCTTGCAAGGACTCTCCAAACTTCTGAGCCCTGGATGAAATCAGATAGGGCGATCAGTTTGAAACAGAAAGGAATTCATGCCTGAGGAATCAAATTAAGCATGACCGAGATGCTTAGCCTTCGTCTCTTTGATGATTGAGAATTTTCTTTCTCTGTCTCCATAGGACAAGAAGTAATGAAACTAACATTTTAACTCTTCAATATAAGTAGGATTTAGAATATAAGTAAGTTTATGTTGTATTTTTTAAGGAGAAACAACTGAGTTAGACATTATCAGCAGTGTTGAAATAAGTTTCTAAGCTCCAGATGGAGTCACTCCTGCCCCCGGGGTACCACATCAGCAAACCAAAACTTAGACAATTTCCATGTCCCTGTAAATGCTCTGCTTGACCAGAAACTCAGCATATACATCTGGTCAGCCAACCCCTAAATGCTAAGCCAGTTCTGAGCTGGCTTTATCCTCATTTCCTTGTTCCTTCATTTTCTATTTTTCTCTTTCTTGTTCCTTATTCTTTATTCTGTAAAAGCTTCTTGCTTTCTGCCCCATTTTGCAGTTCTCTGAACCCCTGGGAACTGAGACTGCTTCATGAGGTGTTAAATAAAGTTTGTTTGTAACCCCTAAAGGTCGTGATCCCGCGATTTCTAAGTTCAAGCCCCAGTGGGGCTCTGTGCTGACAGCTCAGAGCTTAGAGCCTGCTTTGGTTTCTGTGTCTCCCTCTCTATCTACCCCAACCCAGCTCGCACTCTCTCTCAAAAATAAATAAACACGAAAAAAGTTTAAAAAAAAATAATTTTCAACAGCAGCAAAAATAAACTCTAAAAGATTTTTTTTAAATAATTTTTAACAGCAGCTAGCATTTATAATATGATTTATATGTCAAGCGCTATGCTAATTTTAATAGTTAATATCCCCAACATTCCTGTAAGATAGTTACTCATACCATCTCCGAGATACTTCTAGGATTTTCCATGCAGCAGTTTACAAGGTATTTTTTTAATACATTACAATTTTAAAATTCTATCTCTAAGGTTCTTTGAGTATAGAATGGGGAAGGAAAAGCCAGGTGGCTCCACATGGATCACAAAAGGATGAAACCTAATTACACACATAAGGAGAGGAGCCTTGTCCAGGGCCCCACGTAGCACCTTGGCGCGACCCCCCAATTCCGTGTCCACTTTTGTCTCCACGTCCGGTCTACCGGTCTAGTGACAGACCCCTAAGAACAGTGCGGGTGAGCAGCCGCAGTGATTCAGGAACAGACCAAAAAGAAGATACTCTCTGAAAGGGCACTTCCTGGGAACCCTGTCACTGTGGGCTCCAGAGAGTGACAGGAAACAGGCAGTGCCGGTGGCTTCCGGGTGTCCTCCTGTGCCATCTTGTTGACATTTCTCAGAGGGCATGTGCCCTGTCTGACTTGTTTCAAAACATATGCTCTCTCTCAAATGCTTCTCAGGGATCCTTGAGCCTCTGGCTTATTACAAGAAGTGTTCCTGCTATTCCAGAAATAATTTTTTCAGATCTGAGTGCCTGCTAATAGTTGAGACTTGGCCTGTGAAGCCATGTTGGACTATGTCACGACTCTGGAAAATTCTGTCACAGCGGCCTTTTCCCTGACGCTATTATTGTTCTTAAAATGTTATTTTTTGTTAACTGAACCAAAGGATATATAGTCATTTTATAAAAATTAGAAGTCAACAAGTGAAAGGAAAAAAAAACAACAAGAAACACAGTGCCACCGGGGCACCTGGGTGGCGCAGTCGGTTAAGCGTCCGACTTCAACCAGGTCACGATCTCGCGGTCCGTGAGTTCGAGCCCCGCGTCGGGCTCTGGGCTGATGGCTCAGAGCCTGGAGCCTGTTTCCGATTCTGTGTCTCCCTCTCTCTCTGCCCCTCCCCCGTTCATGCTCTGTCTCTCTCTGTCCCAAAAATAATAAATAAACGTTAAAAAAAAAAAAAAAAAGAAACACAGTGCCACCTACTTAATTAATACACTAGCTCATGTCCTTGTAAATATTTTTGCCTTTCCCTGCAAAGGGTTCACACAATGCAAACTATTTTGTGATTTGCTTTTTGCATCTAATAACATTCAACTAAGTGTTTTCCCATGTCTGCAAATGCACTGCTGTAACTCATATAACAGCATAGTATTCCGCTCGCGGATACTGCTACTCTTAACATTTAAGCAAAACAAAGTGAACCCGGTAGGTGCCATATCTTCTGATAACTCCGTACCAAAGCAGACATTCAAACACTTGCTTGGAAAAACTAAGAAAATCATGTTTAATGGTTGTTTGATAACAGTACATCAAAGAATCGGTTTGGTTACTTTGTCCCCTGAGACCAGTGCCTTTTTTCTTACTGCATTAAACTTAATCGGTCAGGAGCTCCGAGGTTCTGCGTCTAGATCCTAAACGTCCCCGGAAAGCTAAACAAAAATGTGAGATAAACATTTGAGGTAGGTTTTCCTGACGACAGTCAGAGCTGTCTGCTTTGTACTCCCCTCGCAGTGCGGGTGCTGACAGGGACCCTTCGGCCTTGTTGACTGTTCCATCCCCCATGTGACGTCATTGGACGTGGGAGGGAGGCGTGGAGGGGCGCTTACAGCCTGCTGCTCTTCAGAGGGCTCGCTCCTTGAACACACTTTATCTTGTCGCCGAAATAAGCTTCTGTCATTTGTAAGGAGACTGCCTGGCAGTAATAGTTAGACGCAGTGCCTTCCTCGTTTTTCTTTCTTGTTTTACCGCGTCATGTGTAAGATGATGTTCCCTTGCTTGCCGCAGCATTAGGCTGTTGGGGAGGGTGGGAAAGAAAGACAGGAGACAGTTTGCTAGAGCTTTTGGCACAAGAATTATCGTCTTCCGTTTCAGGAGATGTAAATGGCCGTTGCTGCTGGAGGTGTGACAGGCAGCTTCACAACCCATCACCCTGCAGGGCAGCAACACATCTACACAAGGATGTCTTTTGTGAGCTTTCTCCCCAGCCTTCCAAGTGTGTGCTGTTGACCCCTGCGCCACCATCCTGGAGAGCTCAAACAGCAGGGCGACAGGTTCCCTGGAGGTCTCTCCTCTCATCTTGACCCCAAAGGCAGATCCCATGCTGCCGTCTGTGCCTGGCGCTGGCTGTCACAGAGGAGCCTCTGTCTGATGTGGGTACCTCTGTTTCAGATCTGCTTAAGAGCTTTGCCTCTCTGGTCTTTTTTTTTTTTTTAACGTTTATTTATTTTGAGAGAGAGAGAGAGAGAGATAGCAGGGGAGGGGCAGAGAGAGAGTGTGTGTGAGAGGGAGAAAGAAAGAACCCCAAGCAGGCTCCAGGCTCTGAGCTGTCAGTGCAGAGCCCGACGCAGGGCTCGAACCCACGAACTGTGAGATCAGGACCTGAGCCAAAGTCGGACGCGTAACGGACAGAACCACCCAGGCGCCCCTTGCCTCACTAGTCTTTAGACTCCTTGTGGTGAAGTAGATGAGTTGGCAGTGGGAACAGAGCTGACTGTCAGGGACAAAACTGATGGATAAATTCAGAGGCAGAGGCCATGCGAGGAATGGAACACGCCCTTACAGCAAGCTTTCCCCGACACCTTCCCCTGGGGCACACGGCCCATCATCAGGAATGGGAATTAGCTTGTCACTTCTGGTCTGGACCTCCCTCTGGCTGATGGCTCTCAACCTCTCCCTCTAGGTCTAAGCTCCATTCTGGCTTCTCTTAGCTCGGAGGCTTTTGCTCTGGACTCTAAAATTTCCCCCAAGTGATATTTCAGCAACTGCCCTGGACTCTTTCCTGTGTTTTGACTGTGTCATATTCGGCCTGTTTGTCATTGCCACCTTTTCTGACCTTGCCACCTTGGGCTGCAACTCCTTGCTCCCTAGGGAGGGTCCTCCACCTCCAGGCCACCGGCTAGACACCCGATTCTCTGCTGCTCTCTAGCTGTCCCAGAGGGAACTGCAGCGTCTGGGTGCAGAATTCCTGGTGGGCTGGACCCCCTTCTAAAGACCTACCAGGATCCAGGTTCTGTGCAGGCCCAAAGCCCACTAGGTTTGCTTAAAAGCAGCACCCTGGTCTGAGACAGCAGTGCCCGGGCCTAGGGCTTTTCTGCACACGTGTTGCATAAGCCCTGGATAAGTTCCGATTACTGGCAACCCTTTGCCACATGGGATTCTGTAGGACAGAAATAGAAGAGTAGAAAGGCAAATGAATAATCATGGGAGCATAATCTTCTCTCTGAATAACTGAAAACCACTGGATTATATCTGACCTCCTTTTCCTGTATCAGCTTTTGTCCTGAGGGAGACAATTACACAGAAGGGAGGGAAAGATCCTTTGTTTATTGCATTTACCATGTGGAATCAATTATTAAAAAGTGGTACATTTCTTGACGGTCACTAACGAGTAGCACTATAGTAATCCTCATCGCAAATGATTCAGAATTTTCCATGAGAAGAGCATGAGACTCTTTGAACCACCAAATTGGAATGAGGGTCCGTCTATAATCTCAGTGAGAACGAACAAGTCCCCAGTTCCACCGATAATATGGAAATTATCCACTTAATTATGTCAGCCAGAGAGAAGTGGCTTTTCCTTAGCCAAATTTGCATTTTATTTTGTGCTCTGATGACTGTGGCGAAGGTCATGGAATGCCTCAGAAGTGTTCTGTTCTCTGTGTGCGGATGTTGTGACGGAATCACTTTTAGTTATTCACAAAACGATCTTTATTTTTTTTTTTTTCAACGTTTTTTTTTTTTTTTTTTTTTATTTATTTTTGGGACAGAGAGAGACAGAGCATGAACAGGGGAAGGGGCAGAGAGAGAGGGAGACACAGAATGGGAAGCAGGATCCAGGCTCTGAGCCATCAGCCCAGAGCCCGACGCGGGGCTCGAACTCACGGACCACGAGATCGTGACCTGGCTGAAGTCGGACGCTTAACCGACTGCGCCACCCAGGCGCCCCATACAAAACGATCTTTAAAAGTAATAACATAAGACTGCCACCCTCATCCAAAAAATAGACAACGATGTAAATGGTCTTGTGTTCGGATTCTGGGTCAGACTGCACTGTTAACTGATGACTTGGGACGGCTATTACATCTTGTTAAGAATTAAAAGGAATAATGCAAGTAAAGTGAGCACAGAGAGACACGGTGGGCACAGCAAGCCCTCAATAAAGAATGAGTTGAGGCAAGTATATTAGCTTCCTATTGTTGCTGTAACCTTAGTGGCTTAAAACAACACAAATGTATTAGCTTATAGTTCTGGAGGCCAGAAGTCTTAAAATCAAGATGTTCTTCTAGGGGCGCCTGGGTGGTTCAATTGGTTAAACGTCCAACTCTTGAATTTGGCTCAGGATTCCAGGGTTGTGGGATCGAGCCCTGAGTTGGGCTCTGTGCTGAGTGTGGAGCCTGCTTAAGATTCTCTCTCTCTCTCTCTCTCTCTCTCTCTCTCTCTGCTCCCTACCTCCTGCTTGAGCATGAGTTCTCTCTCTCTCAAACAACAAAAATTCTTCTGGAGGTTCTGGGGGAAGACTTTATTTCCTTGCTCCTCGTAGCTTCCAGAGGCTGCCCGCATTCCTACCCCTGGACCTATGTCACTCTGACTGTGCTTCCACTCTCACATCTCCTCTGACTCTCCTGTCTCCTTTTTTCACTTAGAAGAACACTTTTGGGGCACCTGGGTGGCTCAGTCTGTTAAGCATCTGACTCTTGATTTGGGGTCAGGTCATGATCTCACAGTTCATGAGATCAAGCCCTGCATCAGGCTCTGTGCTGTCGGCGTGGAGTCTGCTTGGAATTCTCTTTCCCCCTTTCTCTCTACCCCTCCCCCGTTCTCATGAGTGTGCTCTCTCTTTCAAAATAAACAAACAAACAAACAATCTAAAAGTAATTTAAAAAAGAAGAACACTTGTGATTGCCTTGGGCCCATGCAGAGAATCCAGGATAATCTCCTATCTCAAAATCCTTGACTTAACCATACATGCGAAGTCTCTTTTGCATGTTAAGGTAACAAATTTACAGGTTCCGGGGACTGGGACAGGACATCTTTTGGGGCGGGAGTGAAGGCACTATTCTGCTCATCTAGCAACTTATTTCACTCTTAGGTCTTTGAGGATATTTTGACAGCACAGACAATGGCACAGCTTGGCTAAAACGTAGGTTGGAAATGTACAAATGCTCAAGGGTTTTTGAGTTTGGGAGCATAAATGAGAAGCTGTTACCGGCATGCAGGTTGACCACTTAATTCAAAAATGGTTATTTCCTAAACTCCAATTGCGAAAGAACAATGGGGGTGAGCAGATAGGTACAGAATAAAGCTTTTTTGATTTGTATCACAGTCACTGGATTGAAAATGCTGAAAAGTTAGTGGTTGGGCTTGACTTGTAAGTGTTACAGTCCTTGGCCAGGTTCAGCCCTCAAGCATATTCTTCCATGGCCAGTGGTGGCTGTAACAGTCCTGACTCCACTCCTGTGATGTCAACCTCTCAGGCACTCCTGTATTGTCAAGAGGCACCAGCCAGAGTGGAAGTCAATCAACAACATTAGCCTCCTATCTTTGTAATCGGCACCAAAAAGGAATAGTCATATTTGGAGAGCTGTCTCATTGGTTACTAAGACTATAATGAATGATCAGAATCCTGGGTGATGAGGCTGGGAGGAACCTTGGAAATACTCTGCTCCAAACACTGGTTTTCTAGGTATGAAAACAGGATTTGGAAAGGTCATGCAACCTGCCCAAGTCACTCAGGATTCTAGGAACCTAGGGTTTCCATTGAGGTGTTCCTTCCATTGCTACAAAGAGTTGCCAACCTCTCTTAATTTGCATAATTAATGTATTCTTCTCCTTTGCATTTTTTAGTATAGTACAAGCCCTATACCCTGGTCCAGTGTTTCTCAAACTTTAGTGGGTATCAAAATCTCTCAGAAGAATTGTAAAACTGGAGATTCCTGGGCTCTACCCCCAAAGATCTGATTCAGTAGGTCTGGGGTAAGGTCTGAAAATGTGCATTTCTACAAGCTTGCAGGTAATCCAGATGATGCTGGACATTGCTTATGGAAGCACTCCTCTAGTCCCTCCTCCATATCCTAGGAGAGAGGGTGGCAGAAATTAAACAGGGAGGAAGATCACGGTCAGTTTCCACCATGCAAAGTACAATTATGCAATAGGACAGCAGTCTTACAAGCCATGCTATTGTTCTGAGAAATAATTTTCAATAAATTTCAATATCTGGAAATCTCTTCTTTTAGCACATAAAAAACACTTAGCAGATATACCTGTCTATAGAGTAGAGGGAATTGCTCTCCCTACCATTATGACTTAGATGGAACACAGAGCAAGGAGGATATGATATAAGGAAGCCTTGTCTGTTTCCAGGCCCAGTCATTGCCAGAAGAAGATGGAAAATGAGAGCTAATTAATGAATGCCACCCAAGGGACTAACTTCTCCAGTCCTAGAACATCCTGGGCCTTTGCTAGCTTATGTGGTGTCTTTGCGCGTGTTAGAATAAGGTGTCTTTTGGATAAAGGGAAGACAACGGGTACCCCTCTGGGAAGATCAGTTGGAAAGAGGAGCCCCTTCTCCAAGCTGATGCAGCTCTAGCCAGGTCATGGCTTGGCGAGCAAGGCATGGGCTAGAATGAAACCCCTACTCCAACCACACCGAGGCACCTTGTTCAAGACACAAACAGACTAACCACAGCTGCTTACCTTGCCTCTTCTCTGCCACATCCCTCCCCTTGGGTACCGTCTTAGAATTAGGAAGCGTTGAGGCTATCTATGAGCATTATGATTCCAGAGAGACTCAATATACCTAAATGGACTATTTAAATGATGAGAATGCACTAAGCTTTAAGCTGAGATAGGCCTATGATTAAAATTTTTATTCCTCCTGCTTAAAGAATAGGAGCTTGGGGAAAAACCAGGCTGGCGATAGACTGAAATCTTTGGGAGATTGTTTGCAAAGATGGCCGCAAGGACTCCTTCCACCCCTGTATGGAGGCCCCTCTGCCTTGTGACTTAGCTTCTCCTCCCCTCTAGAGAAGGAGCCTATTTTCTACCCCTTGAATCCGGGGTTGGCCATCTGACTTTCTTTGGCCAAGTTAGCAAACATGAAGCAAGCAGAAGCTCAAAATGTACTCGAGCACTGGGGCTTACCTTCTCTTTCACCTGTGGACTTTGAACACCACGTGAACAAACCAGATGAGCCTGGTGGAGGATGAGATACTAGGTGCAGGGACCACTGAGAACTGCAAAAACTCTCCACACAACTGACTCAGTCCAAACCCCTGCCCGAGTTGACTCGACCAAATACTAGCATGGCTTCTAGCAGGATCCTGCTCCTCTTGAGTTTCTATCTAGAAAAGCTCAAGTCTGCCAAAAGAATCGATGCTTTGTTCCAGCCAACACCCAAAGATAGGTCCCTGACTTCCCTTTCTCAGAGCATTTATTTAAAAAAGCTGATGATTATGAATCCTTCCACTGTCCCTTGCAGATGTACAGACATCTGGCCAACTCTAGAGTATCTTTCTCAAGGATCTGAAAGTCATTCCTTTACATTAAAAACATTTCTTTTTAAAATGTTTATTTATTTTTGAGAGGGAAAGAGATGGAGCATGAGCAGGGGAGGGGCAGAGAGAAAGGAAGACACAGAAGCTGAGCTGTTAGCACACAGCCTGACCTGGGGCTCGAACCCACAAACCGTGAGATCATGACCTGAGCCGAAGTCAGACACTTAACTGACTGAGCCACTCAGGCGCCCCTAAATTTTTTTGGGGGGAGGTTGTTTATTTTGAAAGAGAGAGAGATAGAGAGCAAGTAAGGGAGGGGCAGAGGTCAGGAGAGAGGGAGAGAGTCCCAAGGAGGCTGGGTGCTGTCAGCCCAGAGCCCGACCTCAGGCTCGAACTCACAAACCGTGAGGTCATGAACTGAGCCGAAATCAAGTCAGACGCTTTACCAACTCAGCCACCCAGGTGCCCCTAAAAGTCATTCCTTTAAAATGTAATTATCAAGAAGAATAGGACCTCTGTCTCCCAGTCTGTGGAGGGTGGGAGGCTATCTTTGCTAAACCCAGTTAGCAGACACAGGACCTAACCGCCTTTGCACGAACCACCCTTCCTACCCACTTTTGGTAATTTTTTACTTCCCTGACTCTACCTTAGTCCCTGCTCGCTTCCCCTCCCAATTTCCTCATTTTCCCTTTTACATGCAAACCAGAATTGAAAGCTCTGCTCTTTTCCCTACTGCAGTAGTTATTTAAAAAAAAAAAAATGTTTTTACTGCTTTTAACCAATGCAGTTGTTTCTCTCTGATGGGCCCACGCTGTCCTGCAACCCTACCCTTCCCAGCTGAGATCCCAGACACGAGAAAAGCTATCTTAGACCATATAACTCCAAGGGATCCAGCCCAGATGAGAAGAACCACTCAACCAGTAATAAATATTCGAGAAACAATAAATATTTGCTCTTTGAATCTAAATTTTGGGGTGGTCTGTTGCATAAGAAGAGCTAACTGATACAATTTAAATATTTTTTTTTTTTTGGTGCAAACTCAAATTTTAGAGTAGGTTAAATTCATGACTTCATTCCACTTGTTATAATATCTTGTATGCCAATCCTAAGAACGCAACTAAAAGTATGCAAACTAAGTCCATTAGCGTGGTTGGATTGCATAACAAAATACAAGGCAGATGGATTTTTACAACCGTTAATTTAACCTATACTCTGAGTTAAAACAGGCAGACAAGTTCACTAGGGGAGATAAATATCCACCCTCCAGGCAGGTGAAATGGACTGGCAGCAGGCTGAGCGCTCCAGGTGCCTATCTATTCTATTCAATTACCTCAACATTTCTTGAAGATTCTTACAGAGATATGACACCTGAGTGGGTTGCCGTGGAGTGCAGGATGGATGGTAAGGAATTAATTACTATCAACTTGTTCTTAGTATATGCTAATATTGCCAATGGCTAACTTGCAAATTAGAGTGGTCCCCAGGTTCTCCCTCTAGAATGACTATTCTGACCCACTTGCAGAGTCAATGCTTTCAGGAGTGGGGAAAGAATGGGGCTGCCAAGATGGCAACAGGACCTGCATGCTATTTCATGTCACAATGAAAAAAAAAAAAGATTCAGAACTTTGGTCTGGTTGGACTGATAGCCATCTACAAATCTACTGATTTACCAACAGTGAGGCAGGAATCTCTGTCATGGTCTCCTTGACTCTGAGCTGATCCATGCCTGAGCCTGTCATTTTCTACAGGGCTGGTATAGTCTTATTCCTTTATTTTTTAAAAAATATTTTTAACATTTATTTACTTTTGAGAGACAGAGAGACAGAGCGTGAGTGGGGAAGGGGCGGAGAGTGAGGGAGACACAAAATCTGAAGCAGGCTCCAGGCTCTGAGCCATTAGCACAGAGCCTGACCAAACCCACGAACTGTGAGATGATAAACTGAGCTGAAGTCAGACGCCCGGCCGACTGAGCGACCCAGGCACCCCTAGTCTTATTCCTTTTAATGTATGCCTTTAACTGTTGGTGGGAGGACCTTAATGGTTTTTGGTTTTTTGTTTTGTTTGTTTGTTTGTTTTAGCAAAATTCACAAATGCTGTAAGTTAGATGTATCTTGTTCCATACAGATTCTTGGAATGTTCACTCATAAAACGGGTTCAGCTAAAAATGTTACGGGACCTGGTGACCATTTGGAGGGGAAGAGGTGACAGGGATGGGTAGTAACCAACTTGACGTGCTTAGTAGGTGCCGGTGAGGGAAACCCCTTTATTTATGACCCGGAAGACCAGTGCGCTAATTTATGAAGTTAACCAAATTTGGAAATATTTGTGACAAAGGTGAAATAATTCAAATGATATTGACAATGGAAGAATCCTGGAAAAAAAAAATAAAAATTATTTTCTACCTCAGGAAACATAGGAACCAATACCTGGAAGACACAGCAATCTAAAATGCTGACTCTGTAGATGGGAAAACACCCAGAAATTGGCAAGTACGGGAGAATATTAATAAATGTATACATTGGCATAAAATATGCAATTTGTAAGCCACTTGCTTTCTGCTTATGAAGATTCTTTACAGCGTTACTGGAATGTTCACTACATTGAAAATGGAAAATTATATCTGTAGAGTGTCATTTTTTGTTATTAGGCTGCTATGTATTGCAAAACCTATCAACCTAGCACACATTTATTAAGCACCTACTATTTTCCAGTTCCTGTGCTGAGGAAGCAACTGGAAACCGGCCATCGTCATGCAGCAAAATTAGTACTATAAGAAAGGTAAGTACTTATGTGAGAGGAAAAAAACACTTTCGCATTCATTCCATCCTTAATTCCTTATACACATGTGACCTGCCAAACAATTTTTGCAGCCAAGGAGGCGCAAAAAAAAGCTGGTTTTACATCACTATCGTCATTACCATTGTCACCTTTCCTACTCCTACTTCCTACTCCTGTGGCGTGTGGTCTCACCGGGTTCAGAGGCACCACTCCAAAATGGACGACGCTTTCCAGGTCTGACTGACCACAGCCCCTCCCCGCTGCTGGAAAGGAATGCTCCCTTCGTCCCTCATCCTTGGCTTCTTTTCCCTGGGCTGCCTGCAAGACGCCAGAGACTTAAGATAGGTTTTATTTATTCTTGTCTCCTTGAGGTTTTGCTTATGTGTACTTTCCAGTTTCTAAAGTGCTGAAAGATATATTGTCTTTTTTTTTTTTTTTTTTTTAAACCGGGCAGCTGATTGCCGAGCTACTCACCGAAGAGCACATCTTAAAAAGAGATTGTTGCACATGTAGCATCTGCTTCAGTTTAGGCTTGTCCTTGTTCTGCTGTTAGAGCAATCGATCTTGACCTCCAGGATTTGTCTCACCTAATGAAGGTTGCGGCAAATGTGATTTTCGCCTCAATTTTTACATTTTTAGAAGGAGGTCTAGGATTGCTTCAATACAGGTTAAATCCATTTAATTGAGCAAGCATTTTAAGGTCCACTGCATCAATAATGAAATCTCCCAGGTTGGAGGCCGAGGGGATAGCAAGGATGAATAAGGCAGTCTGTGCCCTCTGGGAGACTTTGATTTAATTGGAAGGTAGGTTGTTTCGTGTATGATTGAGAGCAGCGTTCGGCAACCTTTTTCTGAAAAGAGTCAGAAAGTAAACATTTTAGGCTTTGTGGGCCATAGGGTCTGTCACAACTACTCAGCCCTGCTTTTGTAGCATGAGAAGAGCCATAGACAATAGTTGAAAAAAAAAAAGGGTGTGGCTATGCTCAAATAATATTTATTTACAGGGGTACCTGGGTGGCTCAGTTGGTTGAGCGACCGACTCTTGATCTCAGCTCAGGTCTTGATTTCAGGGGGTCGTGAGTTCAAGACCTGAATTGGGCTCTCCATTGGGGGGTGAAGTCTACTTAAAAAAAAAAAAAAAAGTTTATTTACAAAAATGAGCAGCATGCCAGATCTGGCTAACCAGTCAGAGTTTGCTGGTTCCTAGCTTAGAGCAAGGTCTTTGCCATCAGAATGCTCATTTTATAGCCCTCTGCCTCTAACTGTGGGACGGTGGGCATTCCGCTTAACCCCCCCAAGTCTTGGATTTCATATCTATAAGTGGGGATGGGAATAAAAGCTGCCTCGTGGGATTGTTCTAAGGTTTAATGAGATAGGGCTCATTGGCTCCAGGTTGGTTCCCAGTAAGAACTCAATAAATGTTGACACTTACTGCTAAGCCAGGAGCCCAATCAGAAGCCTCTTTGGCAAGGACATGTAGCAGTGATGAGAGCTACAGGAGTAGAGAAGCGGACTCTAAGCCATTAAATGTTGTAAACAAATTCTCTTTGAAATGGGAGACTGATACAAGGCCCTCCCGGAGAGGGGTATGAGGACCAGACAGCCTTCTGAGATGGTCTCAGATCTTTCCAGGCAAATATGGCTGGCTTTTGCTCAGTTCTTATTATATTTTGTGCAGTCCTCCATTAGAGTCTTTGGAGGTACCCCTGAGGTCACCGACAGCCAATGTCTGTCCCCACTCCATTGGGAACCCCTCCTTCTGGGATCCCAGGACCGAGAACAGGGCCGGGCTCATGTTAGGTGATTAGTAAGTATCGCTCACATATATTTTTCAGTGTTTAGGATTCCATACAGGTATAGAAACAGCTCTGCTCTAACAACCCTGAGCTCTGCAAAGCTGGTCCAGTTTCCAGGGAGTTTTGGACGGACCCTCCAAAAATGCTGCTGTCATCCTTCTTTTCACTGCCGTTCCTAAGCTGGATCTTCACCATTCCAAGGAATGTCTGTTTCCTTTCTTTCTCAGGGTCAAGGACCGATCCCTGTAATGCTTACAGGATGTTCTTGAATAGCCAATTGTCCTCTGATTATTAAGTGAATAATCTTCTTTTCATTTCACAGAAATGAAAAACAAGTTAAAATGCCAAAGTCAAACAGTCTGAGCACGGCAATTTTCTACGGTGGATGGAGGCCATGCCACCGTGCAGAGACCCAGATAAACAAAGTGAGTGCAAGCCAGACAGCCAGCTTTCCATCATATATATATCCAGTAGGCATTCTCTAGCGCCTTCCTGGCACAGTCTGGAAGGAAAGTGCCAAATGGGGACACGGCTGACATCCACCTCAATTCTAACAGACACAGATCAATGGACCCTGGCACCTGGTTCATCTCTTATTTGAATTGCTTTTGAAAGCTCAGGCTAGGGAAAGCCAACAAAGTCTGTGACACAATGTGCTATTGGTCTTTGCCAAATGCACTTCAGCTGTCTGTCTCTCCGTTATGGTGAGTCATTCTAGACTGGGGTGGGGTGGGATGGGAGGGGGAGGAGAGGAGGCTTCTTTACAAAGAGTGCAGAGGAACTGGGGTCAAGACATCCCACTTCTTTGTGCAAGCTGGGCATTGTTGCACGCTTCTATCTAAGTCACAGAGTCAGGAATGGAGCAGAAGGGAAGAATAGGGGCCTGGGAGAGGAAGAACAAAACTAGCATATGTCAGCACTGGGGCAAGGTTAGTGCTTGATGCTGATACACACGATTGCAGTAAAGTCCCACAAAAAAGCCCAGGTTCTTCATACCAGAGCACTTCTCTACCCCAAATCCTAGATGTGAAGGCAATGACCAGGTTTTAACCAATCTGCACAAACTTCATTGCCTCATGCTGTCCCCAGTGTCAGTCAGCACTTGCTATGTTGGCTTTCCTCAGACTTGGCATTCTCTCTTTTGCCACAGGACCTTTGCACATGCTATTCTCATGATCTGGAACTCTCTTCTGACGTTCCAGCTTTTTTATCTAAGTAACTCAATATTTAAATTTTTTTAATGTTTATTCATTTTTGAGAGAGAGACAGACAGACAGACAAGAGTGTGATCAGGGGAGGGGCAGAGAGAGAGGGAGACACAGAATCTGAAGCAGGCCCCAGGCTCTGAGCTATCAGCACAGAACCTGACGTGGGGCTCAAACCCCTGAACCGAGATCATGGCCTGAGCCGAAGTCGGACGCCTAACCGATGGAGCCACCCAGGCGCCCCTAAGTAACTCGATATTTAGATCTCAGTTCCAGTTTTTCTTCACCAGGAAAGCCTTAGCTAACTCTGAGGTATAGGTCAAGTATCATGGTTTGGGGCTGCATTTCTTCTCTTCAAGCCACAGTTTGTGATCACATGTTTATTAGTGGTAACTAAGTAGTTAATGTAGTGTTTTATTCCTATCATTAACACAGTTCCTGGCTCCAGAGCTGAACTACTAGGATTTGCATCCTACCTCCAACACCTACCAGTTTTGTGACATGGGCAAATCACTGCGTCTCTGGATGCCTAGTTTCTGCATCTATAAAATGGGGGTTAGAGTGGTGTCAAGATCATAGAGTTGTTGGGACGATTGAGTAACACCTTCTTAGGTGTTCGTGCTGCTCTTCTCCTTGGTGTTGACCTTGCTTGGATTTCTGCATTCACAGACATAGCAGGACCTTGGCTTTAACTGCTCCCGACTCCCTGCTTTGACCAACTGGATTTGCTGTTACATTGGTTCATTTTGGCCTGGTCAGTCTATGATTTTTTCTCTTCTGCCCCTGAGCCCATCTCCAGCCCCAAAACTCAACTGAACTGGCGCTGGCTTGAGTCCAGATTGTGACCACTGCTCTGGAAGGAAGGGAGGGAGAGGGGATGGCCAAGCAGAACTGGACAGACTCAAGCTCTGACCTGCAGCTGCCTCCACCATGGGCTGCAGTCAGTGAGGGGCGGGGGAGCTGACAAGCAGACAGGACGCAGAGACTCTCCAAAACGCTGCCCTCGTGTCTTCTCTCACTCCCCTCCCTGACCTGGCAGTGTTCTGTCACTGCTCTTGGTGGATGGCCTGAGCCCTGTGGTCCTGAAAGCAGCACTGAGGGGAATTATGTTGGTGGTGGGTTTTCCACTATAATCACTCTTCTATTACCATGTTATGATTGCATGTTTACATGATGCAATTATTTCATTTCAAATTAGTTTGTAATAAATAATTTTTTTATTAAAAAAATTTTTTATGTTTATTCATTTTTGAAAGACAGAGAAAGAGCACAAGCAGGGGTGGGGTGGAGAGAGAGGGGGAGCTGTCAGCACAGAGCCTGACGCGGGGCTTGAACTCATGGACCGCGAGATCATGACCTGAGCCAAAGTCGGACGCTCAACCGACTGAGCCACCCAGGCGCCCCTGTAATAAATACATTTTAAAAATATTTTTAAAAAGGGGTGCCTAGGTGGCCTCAGTTGGTTAAGCATCTGACTCTTGATTTCATCTCAGGTCATGATCTCACAGTTCCTGGATTGAGCCCTGTGTTGGGGTCTACACAGCACCGAGCTTGCTTGGGATTCTTTCCCTCTTTCTGCCTCCCCTGCACTCACTTGTATGCTCTCTGTCTCTGTCTCTGTCTCTGTGTATCTGTCTCTCAAAATAAATAAACTTAAAAATTTTTTTAATTAAAAAAATTAGTTTTTAATTATAAAAGCAATAGAAATGTCCATGGTTTAAAAGTTCACAGTGATTAGATGCACAGAAAAGTTATTTAAAAAACTCTCCTCCAACTTACATGTAAGTGCATATCCCATTCCTCCTTGGGGGTGTCCACGGTATATTGTGTGTTCTTCTAAAAAAGTATTTGCTAAACATGCAATTTACGCAAAAATATGTATTAATACATCCCTTTCTACACAAATGATATACATATTGCCCTGCACAAGGTATAACTTTGGTTCATTTTATTTATTTTATTTGAGAGAGAGTGAGCATGCAAATGGGGGAGAGGGGCAGAGGGAGAGAGAGAGAGGAGAGAGAGAGAGAACAAAACCCAAGCAGGTTCCAGGTTCAGCACAGAGCCTGACACAGGGCTCAATCCCACAACCCCGAGGTCATGACCTGAGATGAGGTCAAGAGTTAGACGCTCAACCGACTGAACCACCCAGGTGCCCCAACTTTGTTTCATTTTAAAAGATGCATACAGGGGTGCCTGGGTGGCTCAGTCGGTTGAGCGTCCGACTTCGCTCAGGTCACGATCTCACGGTCCGTGAGTTTGAGCCCCGCATCAGGCTCTGGGCTGATGGCTCAGAGCCTGGAGCCTGCTTCAGATTCTGTCTCCCTCTCTCTCTGGCCCTCCCCCCGTTCATGCTCTGTCTCTCTCTGTCTCAAAAATAAATAAATGTTAAAAAAAAAAAATTAAAAAAAAAAGATGAATACAGATTGAAGAAAAAACAGACATTCAGAATACCACTTGTCAACCTGTGTTGATCCTTCACATATTATTGATATATGACACATTCTTTTCAAGGTAATAAAATTCTGTTCGGAAAATTCAGAAAAGTCGTCACTTTAAAACCAAAAGAAGTTTTGGCCTTAAATGGATATTAAATAGTACTTGTACAGGGTAGGGATTTACCAAATGTTAGATATCGTCGCTGCCACTACTGTTATCATCGTTAGTATAGTCTAGAAGGGAAGGCTGTGTGAGAGCAGCTGATTACTCCTTCCTACGTGTCACTACTAACCCTTGTATATATTCTGCAGTCACATCAGCAGTTCTAGATTTATAATTGTGTGTTTGTATTTATTCCTTTGGAGTCTTATTTCTCTTTCAAGCCCCAAGGGCTCAGTAGTGCCTGGGATATAATACACGATCAGTCTTTTCACTGTCAATCCCTTTGTAAACATTTGGCTTCCACTCTTAAATATAAATAGGCAGCCAAGCATCATCAGCTTGAAGAGAGCTAAGTCATGGGCTCCAGGAAACAGGGAACCCAACACAGGAAAGAGATGAAGAGGATAACCAGTATGATGGTGGAAGTTAGTTCTGCTGTTCTACAGCAGGCCTAGAACGAAACCAGGGGAGATAGAGCAAAAGAACAGAGGATTGTCTCCCAGGGAAAAAGTGTAATTAACAGGTCAAGATGAGCTTGACCATATTGAGGGGAATTTTACAGTGTTGTAAGTGAATCTGGCTATAAATTAATGGTAAGGACTTAAAAAAAAAACCCTAAGGGAATAAAAAATAGCACAAGACTGAACTCCAGGAAAAACAAG
Source organism: Puma concolor (assembly GCF_028749965.1). Taxonomy (NCBI): domain Eukaryota; kingdom Metazoa; phylum Chordata; class Mammalia; order Carnivora; family Felidae; genus Puma; species Puma concolor. The sequence goes on from NC_141684.1 coordinate 42,979,851, forward strand.
ATCTATAGGAAAACAAATTAAATAAACAACGCTTGCGGAGTAAAAAACATATAAACACACGGTAGTAATTTAACCAAAACTTGGGATATAAATATACTTGGAAGATAGTAAGAAGGGGAAATCGAGATGGGAGCGAATAAAGCTTTTTTTCCCCAGAGTGTGTAAAGTCAGTAGATAATGTCCATAAAATTGAAAGGAAAAAAAAGTAAGAAATATTTGTAAAAGCATATTACTTAGCATGAATTTTCCTCAAAAAATTAAAAATAGAATGAACATATGATCCAGCAACTCTACTTTTGGGTATAATCTCAAAAGAATTGAATGGATCTCAAAAAGATATTTGCACACCTATGTTCACTGCAGCATTATTCGCAATAACCAAGAAATGGAAACAAACCAAATGCCCATCAATGAATGAATGGATAAAGAAACTGTAGTATATACATACAATGGAATAATAGGTAGCCTTAACAGAAGAAGGAAATTCTGCCATTTACATCAATATGAATAAGTCTGGAGGACTTTATGCTAAGTGAAATAAACCAGTTACAAAAAGACAAATATTGTATGATTCTACTTATATAAGATATCTGGTCAAAGTCATAGAAAAAGTAGAATTATGGTTGCCAGGGGGCTGTCAGGGCACTGGGGCAGCAGGGCAGAAATGGAGAGTTGTTCAACAGGTATAAAGCTTTAGTTTTGCAAGGTGAAAAAGTTCTTACGTATCTGTTGCACAGCAATGTAAGTATAGTTAACACCACTGAACTGTACTTAAAAATGGTTAAGAGGATGAATTTTATGTTGTTTTTTTTTTTTTTACTCAATTAAAAAACCTCATTGACAGTTAAAATTTAACAGCACAGGTAAAATATGTACATTTTATTATGTGTAAATTATAGCTTTATTTACTTGAAAAAGCCAGAAAAAAAAATCTTGTTACTTAGAGAAAGCACTAGAAAAAACAGCTCTTTAAAGAAAGCTCTTAAAGAGGCATTCTCTGGTGATGGGTAGGGGTAGGGCAGGAACTACCTGTTCATATTACAATTAACTATGTTATGTTCATACATTACACCCCACCCCCAAATAATAAACATTAAATTTAAAAAAATCATTCAAGGAAATGAGTCAACACCAAGCTTTCAATGGAAAAATGGATCAAGGTTGAGTCAGGAAAGAAATACAAAAAACTAATGAAAATAAGGAAAAGTGTTCAAACTTATCAGTAACCGGAGAAACTCAGCAACATACTATTTTTCTATGAAAATAGCAGATATAATAAAAAAATTCACATAAAGGCATGGATGGCCTCTAATAGGACAACAGTTCCATACATTGTTGGTATAACCCTCAAGACAGCACGTTGAGAATGTGTAGTGAAATTGTTATGGAAATTGGTTTGGATCACAGAAAGAAGAACCAAGCGGTACTCAGAGACCTTGGGAGGAAGGAGGTTTTGGAAGGAAGGAGGTTTATTTTACACCGGTGGGCCCAGAGGAGATCATTCTCCAGAGATGTGAGCCCAGAGCATCTACGGAGGGGACAATTTATAGGCTGTTACTTCCGTATTCCTCATTAGTAATAATTTGGCACCTGAGGCAAGTAGGGTGGGAACAAGAACCTGGAAGGGAAGTTTTCAGGCAGGGACTGAAATTCCCTTATCAGTCCTGTCGGCCACCATATTACAGGTTATTCCCTAACAAAATCTTTAAAGATATTCATGACTTTTGACCCAGTGCCTCCTTTTTAAGAATTTGGTATAAACACAAAATTGAAGGGTTAGATCAGAGAAATGGACAAAAATATCACGTACGAAAGTGTTCGTCACAGCACTATTATTTACAATGTTTTATTATGAAAATTTCAAACCCAGAAAAGTTGAAAGAAAAGTACAATGACCTCTCATATACTATCTACCTGGATTCAACTATTGACAGCATTTTGTCCTGTTTGAAAGTAAGTTGCCAATATCCTGACACTTCATCCTCAGTATCTTATGCCAGTGATATTTATAATGGTAAAGTGTTAGAAAGAACCAAAAGTATAACGACAAAGGAATGCTATATAGGTTATAGGATATTATGCAGACATTAAAATGATTTTCATGATGCATTTGCGATTATCTTGAAAATACTCAGAGCTTGTGGCTACATAAGTAAAGCAGAAGTCAAATTGTATGACCCCAAATAGAAAACACCAATAGTGAACAGTGGGTATGTCTGGGTATTGGGATTGATGAGGGAACTTGGGGCCAGCTGAGGGCAAAGTACAGGCTAACAGCACCCCACCCCGAGGTGGGATATATGTGGTAATCCCCAGATACTCCTGGCTACCCAAGAAAAAAGGAATGGTGCTTGCCATGGTGATGTGGGAAACAAACGAAAAACTAAAGGCAAATGAAAAATTAAATTCCCTTACTGCCTACGGCCCATTGACAACCCCTTGAAACAGGAAGAGTGATCCTCTAGGAGCTCAGATGCCTCGATGATGACACTTTACTAGGCACAAAAGGGAATTGTGGCTTAACTTTATCCTGACCCCAGGATCCTGTAAGTCTACTTTAACATATAAAAATACCTTTGGAAACTTCCTTTATCTCAACTCCCCCAGGGTGTATGCTGGCAATCATACTCCAAGCTTATGGCCCCTTGATATACATCTGAAGGGTCTCGCGTCTGAGGTTTTACTAAACGGTAATAAATGACCTTTTCCTAATAGCAGCTAGCCTTTCAAGGTCCTGGAAACCTTGCTTCCAAAATTCCTTAGAGACTTACTGAGGGTATATAATCAGTTACCCGCCACAACACTACTGCAGCTCTTTCTGCCCACAGGTCCTGACCCCGTGTTCTAATAAAATCACCTTTTTGCACCAAAGACGTCTTTAAGAATTCTTTCTTGGCTGTCAGCTCCGGACCACCCCACCATCACCCCAAAACCCCATCAGGCATTATAGGCAATTTTTACTATATATATATATTTATTTATTTAGTGTTTTATATATATATATATATATATATTAATACTATATATATATATTTAGTGTTTTAGTGTTTAGACATTTTATTTTATTTTTGTTTTTAAATTAAATTTAATTAATTAAATTTACTTATTTTTAAATAAATTATTTAAATAAATTTAATTTAATTTAATTTAAAATTTAAAATTAAATTTTAAATAAATTATTAAATAAATTTACTTATTTTTAAATAAATTTAAATAAATATAAATATATGTATATATATTTAGTGTTTAGACATTTTATTTTATTTTTGTTTTTAAATTAAATTAAATTAATTAAATTTACTTATTTTTAAATAAATTCAAGTTAGTTAACACATAGTGTAGTCTTGGCTTCAGGAGTAGCACATAATGAGGGAGCATAAGGGGAGCTGACAGGCCACAAACAACCCCCCCCACCCCAGGTGGGATGTGTGTGATATTCCCCAGGCACTCCTGGCTGCCCAAAAACAAAGGGAAAGGGAAAAAACAAATGGAAAGGGAAAAAACAGAGATCACAGTCCTTCAGGACCTAAGTCTCCATATTCCCTCCATAGTGATATGGGAAACAAAGGCAGAAGGAAATGGCAGATAGAACTAAATTTCTTTTTAAAAAAAAATTTTTTTTTAATGTTTATTTATTTTGGGGACAGAGAGACAGAGCATGAATGGGGGAGGGGCAGAGAGAGAGGGAGACACAGAATCGGAAGCAGGCTCCAGGCTCTGAGCCATCAGCCCAGAGCCTGACTCGGGGCTCGAACTCACAGACCGCGAGATCGTGACCTGAGCTGACCTGAGCTGAAGTCGGACGCTTAACCAACTGAGCCACCCAGGCGCCCCAGAACTAAATTTCTTTATAACCTGCAGCCCATTGGCAAATACTTGAGGCTGGCAGAGTAAAATGCTTCTCCAGGAACTCCCTACTGTCTTATGTTAATGCTTTGCTAGAGGGAAAAACAACCTGAGCTTGACAATATTAGGCCTCCAGTATCCTGTGAGTCTTCTTTCGCATATGAAAATCTCACTGGAAACTTTCTCTGGACTTTACCTCCCCCCTCCCCCCCCAACCCCATAGTATACAACCAGTTTCTCCTCATGGTCCCAGGGTAGCTCTTCGTGCCCATGGGTCCTGTCCCTGTGCTTTAATAAAATCACCTGTTTGCACCAAAGATGTCTTCAAGAATTCTTTTTGGTTGTTGGCTCCGGACCCCATGAACCCCACGATCACCCCACAAAACCTCATCAGAACCCAGCGATTCATCTCTTATATATGCAAAAAAGAAATTCCAGAGAAGTGATTTGTCCATTCAATGAATATTACATAGAGAGTTCTTTCCTATGTGTCCTGCCATATGAAATGTGTCATGCTGTCCCCACGACAAATCCCATTTCTGGCATCAAAACACCAGGGGCTGTCTGCAGGGGCACCTGGGTGGCTCCATCGTTTAAGCGTCTGACTTCAGCTCAGATCATGATTTCATGGTGTGAGGGTTCGAGCCCCCGTGTGGGGCTCTATGCTGACAGCTCAGAACCTGGAGTCTCCTCAGATTCTGGGTCTCCCTCTCTCCCTGCTCCTCTCCCGCTCACACTCTTTCTTTGTCTTTCAAAAATAAATAAATGTTAAAAAAATAAAAATAAAAAACAAAATCCAAACAGTAGTCTGCAGAGGCCGTAGTGAAGTCTGCAGTGAGTTCTTCCAGCCTTTTGTTGACTGTTTGCCCTTTAGAGAAGTTTGTAGGCTGCACATCGTGTATCAGAAGATACGAGGAAGTTCCTATCTGGGTCAATCTGAGACTGTGTTTATTACTATTTTTCTAATTTCTGATGATCCTGGAAATTATCCTGAATTCCAACTGCTTGTGTCTCTCTATTGGTCTTCCATTTTTTTTTTTAATGTTTATTTATTGTTGAGAGAGAGAGACAGAGCTCAAGCAAGGGAGGGAGGGCAGAGAAAGAGAGGGAGACACAGAATCCAAAACAGGCTCCAGGCTCTGAGCTGTCAGCACAGAGCCCAATGTGGGGCTCCAACTGACAAACCATGAGATCATGACCAGAGCTGGAGTCAGACGCTTGACCGACTGAGCCACCCAGGCGCCTCCGCTGGTCTTGATAAGGGAGCGTAAGGCAAGCTGAGGGCAAAGTACACATACCCACGCCCCCTCACCCAAGTGGGACATGTGTGATATTCTCTGGACACTCCTGGCTGCCCAAGAACAAAGGAAAGGGAAGAAAAAAAGTGGTTAACTGATAGCGATCACAGTCTTGCAGGACAGGAGAATCCGTCAGTTTACAAATATCTTAGTAAATTACAAAAAAAAAAAGGACAATCTTATCAATAGCCTAATCTCCAGAAACCTATAGACTCAGTTTCCTGGAACCCCAACATCACCCTCCCTTCCATAGTGATGTGGGGAACAAAGGCGAGAAAGAAATGGCAGGTGAAATTAAATTTCCTCATAACCTGCAGCCCATTGGCAAATACTTGAGGCAAATACAGAGTACAATGTTCCTCCGGGAACCCCCTAGAGTCCTAATGTTAACGCCTCACTAGGGGAAAACAGCCTGAGCTGGACAACAGCAAGGCCTCAGGTATCTTAGGATCACATCTCTTCACATCAAAGTCCTCCTGGAGGCCGCCTCCCTTTTGACTTTACCTCCCCCAACTCCATAGTGTACAAGTGTCACTCTCCACAACGCCAGTGCAGCTCTTCCTGTCCACGGGTCCTGTCCCCGTGCTCTGATAAAATCACCTTTTTGCACCAAAGACGTCTTCAAGAATTATTTCTTGGCCGTCAGCTCTGAACCCCCACCATTCCAAAACCCCATCGAACTGAATCTCTCTCCCTTGCTCCTGCCTGTCTAGCTCACACAGGCCCCCTGGAAGGTCTTGCCTGAATCCTGAGCACCTGATACCCCTGGGGAATGGGAAAAGTGACTCTCTCACCTCAGGCCCCAAGTGCTGCATATGCTGTCCCAGTCTCCTTTCCTGCTTCCCACCCTGGACTCTTAGCTCTAAAGAACAGAGCCTGTCTGACCTCGGTGTCCCCAGGACCTAGAAGAGAGTGGGGCTCAGCCACCAGGAGTTTGAATGCCTACTCTGTCATTCTTTTTTTCCTGGAAAGTATTTACAATGACTCCAGAACATTCCCTAGCCCGTTAGGGTTCCTTAGCCTCACTGAGAGAAATTCTGGAAAAAGGGGTGTATTCCCATCTGACCAGTGAGCGAGAGCTCAGGATTTTGGTCCTGTCTCTGGTCACGGGCCTGGGTAGGGGCAGCATTTTGTCTGTCAGAGGGAGACAGTTTGGGACGACTCGGATGGTCTTCCGGGGGGAGGAACGCGGCAGGGGAGGCATCTGAAATGCAAGCTCCTTCCCACTAACGGTGAGCTGAGTCCACTATCAGCAGGTTCACCTCCTCCCTGGGCTTGCTTCTTCATCTGTGAAATGTTAAGTCTGGACTGGGTGACTCCCCAGGTCCCTTCAGTGTGAGTCAGAGCAGGCACCCCACACCTGAGCCCACATGGGAGCACAGAGGATGCCCTCGGCCCAAAAGCCTCGGGAGCTCCCAACAAACCCGGAGAAGTTCAGAGCGGGTCCCACCCTGGTCACGTCTCCTCCCACGTGGGGGGGGGGGGCTCCCTTCCAGAACATAGAAGGCCCCTCAGACTCCATCCCCCACCCCCCATTTGGTGGTGCGACCCTGGCTGGGGGTTTCAGCGTGCAAGCCTGCAGGCCAGTGTGGGCTCCCTGCCGCAGGGACGGCCAGGATCATTTGGGCGTTGTCTGCAGAGCCCGACGCACACAACTGCCTAAGGAGGAAGGTTCAGGCCCCAGGCCTCTGTTAGCTGGGACCTGCTCTCCGGCCTTTGCCCTAGCCCCCCACCGCAGCCCCCAGCCTGCCAGCCTGCTGGGTCCCTCGTGAGAGGACGACTTCACTTCAGTGGAGGCTGGTTTGGGGTTTGGTGCTTTTGAATCATTTTCAGAAACAGGAAATGGACATCGCTTCACCCTCCCCTCCCTCCCCTGGCACATCCTCTGCGTCTCAGCCCCCCGTCGCGAATGAGTAGATGTCAAATCGGGCAGGAAGATCGGGCATCATTTAGAAGAGAGCAGATTTACGTAAAGGTCCCTCCAAATGTAGCTATTTTGAAACACTTAGGCTGCTGCGGGGTTTGAGAGGATGTCGTGTTGGAACGAGCACTTCCTGTGACAAAATGGGAGAAATAATTACCCTGCGGTTCTCCGGCCGACAGCGCTATGGAAACCAGTGACCTGCTGCACATGGTCTGTGACTAATGCCGACTGAATTCTAAAAGGCATCATTTTGCAAAAAAAAAAAAAAAAAAAAAAAAAAAAAAGCAGGATAATAATAAAATTCAGAAGCTTTCTAATATGACGTTTATGACTTTTCTCCTCATATGCCGAAAATATTTTTCATTGCTGAAACCCAGGGCTCAGAGACTGAGGACCCCAACTATTAAATATCCCGAACTTTGAATATTACTGATTTGTGAAAGAAAAAAAACAAAACAAACAAACAAACAACAGAGGACTGGGGAGGGGAGAGAATAGAGTTCTAGCTTCATACTCTAGCGAAAAATAAAACCAAGAACATAATGCAGTGTCCTTACTAGTGGTTTTATGAAAACCCGCTCGCCTGGCTGGCACAGATGCACACTGGCCGACGCTTCCGGGGTGAAAGCCTGGGAGAGGAGCCAGCCCCGACCTGTGATATCAGTGTGTATCCCGTGTTGGTGCCCCTGCACTTTTTCACTGATTTCCTGCGACCCCTAGCGCCATTTGAAAACGGATGACGTTTTGCCGTGGAAAGTTCCGCTCTTGGAAATACGCCCAAACTTTTGACATGGGAAAATTTTTACATCTATTGCTTAACGATTCCCAGCAAACACCATAACCCCCTCACCAACACACACACGCACACACACACACACACACACACACACACACACTTAGGATACTTTAGTTCACCCTACCGAAAATAAATTAATTAATGAAAAACAACAAAGGGGCTTTATTTCCCACAGTAAAGTGAGAGGAGGAGAAACCAGCAGAGCCCTAGTTCCCTGAGGAGGAAAGAGGTCTTTGCTCAGCTCTTTCCCCATAGGGGAAGCCCTTCCATTCACTCCCCTCCTCCCTCGCTCCCTGGGAGTGGCTAATCTGGTTGTGCAGCTCTTAAGACACCAACGGACTGGGTCATGCTCACCGTTCACCAGGGACAAGGGTGCTGGGAATTAGCGGCTCTCTATTCTGTGTGTTGCTGAAGCAGTAAACAGATTCAGGGCAGGCCTGCTCATCCTCCCTTCTCAGTGGGGAGACTGCTGAGGTCTTGGGCAGCTCAGGGGGGAGCTTCGAGATCTCTCCTCATCTCATCCTCCAGGGGCCGCGTGGGGTGCTTCTCTCCTGTGCTGCCAGCGGGAGGGTGATGAATACCTGAGAGCTGGATTTGCACTTAGGAGGAAACTGAGGGGCTGCCCCTCAGGACCCAGGTCGTGGCCACTTTCTCCGATCCTTTTCATGGTCATTTTGCACAGAGTGATTGATGCTTCTCCAACTTTCACAGCATCAAGATCACTAGAGGGCCTGTTAAAACACGCGCTGCTGGGCCCGAGCCGGAGTATCTGGTTCAATAGGTCTGGAGCGGGACCTTAGAATCTGCATTTCTATTACGTTCCCAGGTGACGCCCATGCCACTGGGCCAGCAACCACATTTTGACAATCACAGAGTGTCACAGACACGAGCCTGGCTTATGATAGGTAGTATTTTTTAAGTTATTATTTTAGAGAGAGAGAGGGAGAGAGCACGCATGAGCAGGGGAGAGGGGCAGAGGGAGAGAGAATGTTAAGCAGGCTCCTTGCTCAGCGCGGAGCCCAACATGGGGCTCCATCCTACGATCCTAGGATCATGACCTGGGGCAAAATCAAGAGTCAGACACTCGGCTGACTGAGCCACCCACACACCCCTTGCTTTCTTTTACAAATTGTGTGTTCCTGGGTACCTAGCCGAATACCATCAAAACCTTCCTCTGACCACCTGAACCCTTTCCTCCACCAGCCATCACTTCTCTCCAGGACTCCGCTTAGACGTCAGGTCCTCCGGAAAGTCTGTTGGATCCTCGTCTAGTTCTGAACCTCTAGGGCTCTATGCCCCTCTTCTGCGTTCCTGTATCTGCCCCAGCAATCCTCCTTCACAGCACTCGTCATTCGTCTTATTTGCTTGAAGCCAGACACTGTCCTCATGCTGACTTGTCTCTAAGCCCGGATCATAACACAATGCTTCATAAGTATATGTTGAGTCCACTTACAACTCCAAGAATCAAATTGAACTTGGCATCTCTCTCATGATGCACCTCACAAACCAGGACTGAACAGAGTAGAGTCAGGTCAAGGCCAAAGTCATTCCACAAACATTTGTTGCGCGCCTGCTCTGAGACTGGGAATGAGTTAGGTACGGAAGAGCAAGCCGCACACGCAGCTAAGAATTCTCACCAACGGATGAGCCCTGATGGCCTTCTCCCTCCCGCAGGGAGTTCTTCCTCCTCCCAGGGCCTGGAGGTAATGCTTGTGAAAACCTAATGCCTGCATTGCACCCCAGCTCCCTCCTAGGTCTGTGTGGAGGACAGAAGGTGCACCGAGCAGCTGTCTTAAGAGAACACTCAGGTCTCTGCACTTCTCCCCACTGGTTCAGGTTTCGGCCTTGTCTCCTGAGAGGAGCATATGGGTTCCGTGTCCTGGCTCCATGCCTTTGAAGCATGTCAGGGCCTTTCATTCAGTTCCTCAATGATGGCATTAAATGCAAAGGAAAACCCCACCCAGCCATTCACAGATAAAGATGATGTCCTGACCCAGTTTAGATTTCTGTGGGGTGCCTGGGTGGCTCTGTCGGTTAAGTGTCTGACTTTGGCTCAGGTCACAATCTCACAGCTCGTGGGAGCCCCATGTGGGGCTCTATGCCGACAGCTCAGAGCCTGGAGCCTGCTTTGGATTCTGTGTCTCCCCCTCTCTCTGCCCCTCCCACACTTGCACACACACACACACACACACACTCTCTCTCTTAAAAAGTAAATAAACATTAAAACAAAATTAGACAGATGTATGTCTAAGTTCTTGTTTGTTTGTTTTTTGGGGTTTTTTTTTGCCCCTTAGTATTCCTCAGGCACAGAAGAAAAATGTATCTCAGTTCTGGCAGGAGATCCAAATCTGTGTCCCGACATATCTGGACTCCAAAAACAAAAAACAAAAAAAGGTCACATTATTTGTTTCCATTATTTGCATAATCTAAGAACTAGGCTTCCTTGGCTGGGAAAGAGCTCCTCAGAGGAAGACCCCCTCAGAAGGGGACCAAGGATGGGACATTGATCCTTCATAGGGGCAGCTTGGCTTCCAGCCAGGCTCCACGTGTAGGCACGTCAGGGACAAAGATCCGTTGTGTCATGCTTTCACCAGCCAGGGCATGACACACATACAAGGATGTAAACTGCAGCACAGTTGACCGTAATGGAAGACTGCACACAACTTAAATGTCCATTGTTATCAGGCCACTTAGATAAATGATGGTCTCCCCATACCATGGAGTGTCAGGCAGCCATTAAAAAGAATGTGCTAATGTGCAGTGATCTCTAAGGTATGTTGTCAGGAGAAAAGAGAAGAGACAGAACAGTGTTCGTAGCTTCAATCCGCATAAAAAAAGAGGACCGATCTACTTATCTTTCTACTCATGCATATACAGGAACATGTATGGTCTTAAATACTTACTGGCTTAAATGTTCTGGGCAGGGGAACTAGACATTCGAAGGTGAGGGGAAGGCTTAACCTTCATGATATGTATTTCAAGGCACAAGCCTCCACCCACCTCCAGTATTCATAAAGGCTCCCGGAAGGTAGTCCTTCACAGTGGAACACTTGATTGCATTGATACCCATAGGCGGGCAGCTCAGCAATGCTCCTCGTGCGGGCTTTGCCTTCTTCCCCCGCCTCTGTCCTCGGTCCCCTCACCCCTATTCCCTGCCATTTTATTCTCTGATAAAGTGGTAGCACATATGGCTTTGCCTCAGGCTCTGCCTTCTGCAGAACCCTGATGGAGACACCAAGAAATTCTTTCTTTTCTTTTGTTGTGATAAAGTGCTGTTTGAGGAAGACAAATTGTTCTGAGACAACATATAGTCAGTGCAGGTTGGGGTGGTTATAGAGGTTGACTTGCACGATGGATTTTTCGAAGGAGGCAAATTTAATACAGATTCAGTTGTAAGGCATCTAGGGATAATACAGATTTATTCATAAATCTAGGGATATGACTTCACAGTAGCAAGTACTAGATACCATTGAAAAAGGATTTTTTTTTTTAAGGATCATTTTAGAAAGCAATAGTGATGGGGTTAGTTTATAGATATCACAAATACACATTTAGAGGATGGGTGAAAAAAACAACTGTACTAAAATTTTTTTTTAATTTTATTTATGTATTTTGATTGAGAGAGAGAGAGAGAGAGAGAGAGCACATGTGCACAAGTTGGGGAGGGGCACAGAGAGGGAGAGAGAACCCCAAGCAGGCTCCACACTGTCAGCACAGAGCCCAATGCGGGGCTCAAACTCATGAACTGTGAGATCATGACTTGAACTGAAATCAAGAGTCAGATGCATAATCAGCGGAGCCACCCAGGTGCCCCTCAACTGTACTAAATCTTATGGAAATGGATATTTGGAGCTTAGAGTAAACTTTCATTAATGGCATACTGTATGGATTAAAAAGCAATGTATCTCAAAGCAATATAGCTGGCAATCGGATCCATGCGCTTTGGAAAAGTCTTAGATGGCTCAACGGTGACTGTACTTGGGATAAAGACCTTGATGTCAGTGGGAACACAAAGAGTTTATGAAAGATTGTTTCCCTGAATGTGAGATTGGGAATGTTTAAAAGCAGCGTTTCTGAATTACTAGAACTTTTATAATAAATGTGTCTGCATAATTAAATTAATAAATGTAACAGACATCTGTGTATTGCATTTGCATTTCTAAAAGAGTGTATTCTCATTTTGGTTAAAATCTTTTTAACGATCTTCAACCTTTCAAAAATGGAGACTCACCTCTCTTCCAGTTTGCTGTCTATTCAGACACTTGTGGCTTGTAAGGGTTCGGCAGGAAGGAGGGAGTTAACAAACCCCAGACCCTTTGCCTTTCTCCTCCCTAAGTAATAGCTCAGTTCTGCTTGCTCTTTGCTGCTCAGGTTCCACCAGGAGCTTGCTTGTTTTGCTTTGCTTTGTTTCCTCTAACAAGAGAGCCAGCCTTCGGTCTAGATCAGCGCCTGGCTCTTCTTACCCTGATATGTCCTGGCTGGTTTTCTGCCATACAGCTGATAGGGTGGGCGGATCTAGTTTCTGTTGATGAAAATCATCTCAGTTTGCCCAAGAAAGAGTGCCTTTCAGGTTGCCCTGCAGGGGCCAAACACCTGCCAAACACAAGTCAGAGCCACACAGAGAAAGGGCGCAGGGAAGTATTTTCTTGTGAATGTTTTCTCCCTGTCATGGAGGCAATGGTGCTCAGTGGTGGCTAAAACCAGGTTGATGCTAATGTGGCTGCTTTGGGTAAATGGATCACTTGTCTTCGCTCTAATGAAGAAGGGATCTTAATAGGACAATAGGTCGATTCACGATTATTATTATCAGTATTAGCACTCCCACTCCTGGTCTTCTCCTACACCCTGGCTCCTCCACAGCTTGTCATCACAGACAGGACCTAGACATTGGTGCTACCGTGTTTTTAGGGGCCACCAGGCAGAAATTTGCCATTTGGGTATCCTAACAACTGGAGAAGGAGAGCTGTTGATACGTGCGAGCACTGGGACCAAGCTCGCAAATGGTCTCTGGGTTCCTGATCACCCAACAGACAGGCCTAGGGCAAGGCTCTGAAGCCAGCTCCAAAAGGGAATCGAAAAATGGCTTCTTATTAGCCAATCAAGCGACGAGTGACAGCAGAGTGGTAAAGGGCTTGAGTGTGGGGAGTTAGACCAGATATGAATTTTAACTCCTCTATGTACTGGCTATGTAAACTTGGATATATTTATTAACCGTTTTCTTTCCATTCCTTTCATTCAAAATGGGATAATAATAAACCCTCTCCCTTTCCCCATAATGTTGGGAGGATTAAATAAGATAAATACGCAAAATGCTTGGCTTGTTGTCTGGCATCAAGTAGTCCAAAGATGTGTTATTATTAATGAGTATATTACAGCCATTCCCTTTAACTAGCGTTTGATCATGTACTACCAATATGTCATTCAGTCCTTCTCTGACCTATCCTTGTTCTCAGTGCACTAAACACAGCATGACTATCCCTGACAAGTTCTTAGAAACTCCTCCCCGAATCACTGCCCATGAACAACAAGAAAAAGAAACACTAAGTCAGAGCTAAACGTCGAATACTTCACATGGGCTTAGGGAATGAATTAATTGATTGAAATAGGCTGACAAGAGATTAGATAAGAAGCTCTTGAGAGAAAAACAAAGGATGTGGTAAAAATAGGCAGACTTGTTTATTATTGTGGGTTGTTTTATAGTGATCTTGGTGGTAAGGAAATAAGGAGGCAAGGAGAAAAGTAGGCCCAATTCTTGGACAAGTAGAACACTTGTCTTCATTACCCTCAGCAACACAGATATCATTCCGGAGACTGTAACAATAAAGTATTCTAGAATCTGAGTGAGGCACTGCAAAATGAAATACTACCCAAACAGGATAGCAAAAGCAAGTACTGTGTTACTCCCTTGGATTCTATTCCCCAGCCACCAATTCCTCTCCCTAGAAGCAACCAGAGTGAACCGATTTCTTTTTTTCTTTTAATTTCATTTTTTATTTTTAAAATGTACATCCAAGTTAGTTAGCATATAGTGCAACAGTGATTTCAGGAGTAGATTCCTTAGTGCCCCTTACCCATTTAGCCCACCCCCCCCCACAACCCCTCCAGTAACCCTCAGTTTGTTCTCCATATTTATGAGTCTCTTCTGTTTTGTCCCCCTCCCTGTTTTTATATTATTTTTGTTTCCCTTCCCTTATGTTCATCTGTTTTGTCTCTTAAAGTCCTCATATGAGTGAAGTCATATGATTTTTGTCTTTTACTGACTAATTTCACTTAGCATAATACCCTCCAGTTCCATGCACATAGTTGCAAATGGCAAGATTTCATTCTTTTTGATTGCCAAGCAATACTCTATTGTATATATGTACCATATCTTCTTTATCCATTCATCCGTCGATGGACATTTGGGCTCTTCCCATACTTTGGCTATTGTTGATAGTGCTGCTGTAAACATGGGGGTGAGAGTGAACCGATTTCTCATGAATCTTTTTGGTGACATTCTCTACATAATCAAGCAAAAGCTTTTACCTTTTTTTTTTTTTTAATCTTTATTTATTTTTGAGAGAAAGAGACAGAGTGCAGGTGGGGGAGGGGTGGAGAGAGACTGAGACACAGAATCCCAAGCAGGCTCCAGACTCTGAGCTGTCAACACAGAGCCCTATGCAGGGCTCAAACTCACTAACGGAACCCACGAACCGAACCATGAGATCATGACCTGAGCTGAAGTCGGATGCTTCACCAACTGAGCCACCCAGGTGCCCCTTACCTTTTTTAATTCAAATGGTAACAAAGCAGATGCATTGTTCTTCATTCTAGTATCCCATCTGACACTGTATTCTGATAATCACTGTAACGTGAATACACGAGAGCCTCCTCATTCCCTTCTCATTCCCGCAGTATTCCATCCCATGCATATGCCGTAATTTACTTAAGAAATGCCCTGTTGGTGGATATTTAGGTTGTTCCTGGTCTTTTGTTGTTACAAAGAGTGCTGCAATAAATAACTTTAGACCCATAGCATTTCTCACCTGTAGAGACAGCATTTTACAAAGCGTATCAGGGCACCTGGGTGGCTCAGTCGGTTAAGTGTCTGACTCTTGATTTCGGTTCAGGTCATGATCTCATGGTTCATGGGTTCAAGCCCTGTGTTGGGCTCTGTGCTGACAATACAGAGGCTGCTTGGGATTCTCTCCCCTTCTCTTCCTCCCAACACCCCACCCCCCCCCACACACACACACACTGGTTTCAGCGCGTGCACACATGCACTCTCTTTCTCTCTGTCTCGAAATAAATAAATAAAATGTAAAAAGAAGCCTATCAGTGTTTCTTCATCTTTTGCAAGCAGAGGTCACAGATACTGAGAGTCTTGTGGAAACGATGCTTCTATAAGTGATGTCCCTCTCAGATCCCTTTTACGAAGCCAGTTATAAGCCTCCAGCTACAGTGAATGTGGGCTGCTAATGGCGCACGGCTGCCCCTTTTTCCAGAGGTTTGGCATTCCTCTCACCCTCCGCAGCCCTGACTGACACAGGGGTACAAAACAAAGACCTACTCTATGATGCAGTTATCTGCCAGAGTGTCCCGCAAGGTCAGATGAAAGCTGGACATCAGCTGAGACTACATCTTCTCTTGGTTTTTTCCTGTGCTCTACCCTACTTTCCTTAATCCTTTTTCCCTGAGGTAATTCTCTCATGCTCTTGAATCCCTGTTTTAGGCTCTGCTTCAGAGGAACACTACTTAAGACAGCTTTTGTCCTCAGAAAAATGTACACACAGATAGCCAAGAAAACTTCACAGACAATTTCAGGGAGTTCAATTACTCTCTGAGTTCCAGATTGAAAAACTTTGGGCTCTACCTCTAAAATCCTAAAACACCCCTGGTCTCACAAATAGAAATAGCCCCTCGCATGTGGGTTTACATCATATCCAACCATTTCTTCTGTACTTTAATTTATCTATTTCCTTTTTGGTAGAAGATGTCAACTTGATTAATTTCCTTTAGAGCTTCAAATATCTTAATCAATAGTTGGACTGTTCACAATCTGTGGGTAAGAAGTGGAAATTTTTACTCCAAAATAGGCTCCAGTTTGCAAATGCACATCCAGGGTAAAGTGTTTTCACCTCTGGGAAATGGGGGAAATGAGAAATCTTTCCAAGTAGTTTGAATACCTGATATCCATTTGGGAGGAAATGTGGGGCCTATCTCCTCCATCTTTTTTTTTTTTTTTTAACCTTTATTCATTCTTGAGAGACAGAGAGAGACAGAGCATGAGCAGGGAAGGGGCAGAGAGAGGGAGACACAGAATCCAAAGCAGGCTCCAGGCTCCGAGCTGTCAGCATAGAGCCTGACGCGGGGCTCAAACTCAGGAGCCATGAGATCATGACCTAAGCCGAAGTCAGACGCTCAACCAACTAAGCCACCCAGGCGCCCCTATCTCCTCCATCTTTTGAACCTAGATCTCCAATTTTCTTAGAAGTTTATAGAGTTCTGGGGGACACGTTCTTCTGGAATTTACCAGTTTCTGTCATCCAGTTTTCGAAACCTCTAGGAAAACCTCTTCTTTAGTCATTGGTAAACTCAAATGCACAGATTCCTCCAGCTGAGCTTAGTGAATCAAATAGGTCACGAAGAATGACTTCAACAAAAATGGCATCTAAATCCAGCAGTCCAAGTCTCCACAGACAATTATCAGGACCTCATTTTTTTGGCACTGCTACCTATGGGGAGAAGTGACAGATAGGGGGCTGAGTAATAATAATAACAATAACAGCAGCCACATCATTCATAGCAGCTATTCTTCAATTCACCGAGCATCTGCTACTAGCACTATGCAAAGTGGGCATATTGTGCGAGCCAGCTTATATGCATCATCTGATTGAAATCTTCCCAACAACCCCATAAGACGTGGCTTACGTATGATGGGAATGAGGTACCAAAAGGTGTTCTTTTTCAACTTCAGCAATATTTATTTATATCAAATCAAGAATCTCTAAGAATTTCCTGATAAAAAGCAAACTGAAGCCTTATGATTGCCTACAGCAGGGGTGGGGTAGAACGGAAAAGAAATAAGAAGAGACAAAGTAGGGAGGACTGGCTGAAAATTAAAGTTGCCCACAAGTTTGCCACTAACCATGGAGAGGGCCTTGAGGTGGCTGGAGGTGGCTGACACAGGATCATCCTCGTCTGTTGAATGGGATTTCTGAGGTGTGAATTAATCACAGCCTTCTTTCTTCTGCTCTCCAGATTCTGAACTCATTAAGAAGTAGGAGTTGTGTAGGGAGCAAGGTATCCACTTATTGATGGCTAAGGTGATTGGAGAGATGATTTGGACCCTTGGACAAATTAGTGGTTAAATCTGGGGTGGGGGGCATGGGAGAGCAGCATGGAGGACCAGGCCTGGCCTCACAGCTTGTGCGTTTACGAGCTTGAGAGATAGGAGCAGAGAGAGAGAGGCCTCTAACTCATTAACCTTCACCAAAATAGAACACGAACATCCAGGGACCAGTGGATGTCAAACTCTAGTCATCTCAGCAACCAGATGAATCACTCTGCCCACAGGAGGAGCATTGACAGGTTAGGAGAGGAAACCAGAAACATTCTTCCAGAACTCTTTCCTCTGGGGGATAGAATGGATGTTCCCTCTCCTTTATAGAAATGTCAAGACAGGTTACTGAACCTCCTCTCTCAACCCTCCTGTTATCCCTATCCCCAGCATGAACCTCTGCCATAAAGCCCCATTTGCTAAATTTTAACTTGCTTTCCACTAAAGGATGCCACATATCATAGGAATATCAAGATCTAGACTTTAATAACAAATAGATAAAACAAGAACAGAAGCATAAAGAAACAAAATGCTTTAGGCAGATTCTTCACTACTGAAGAAAGAATAAACACACTTGGCATGATATGACACTACGATGGATTTCTCCTGCTCGCTTCACTTTTGCTCCCCCTTCTGGATTAAAAAAATTAAGCCCCTGAGGAGGAAGAGCATTTTCATAATGCTATGTCACATCTTGGGTCCCATGGGAAAAGGTCCAAATATCAAATAATAATAATAAAAAAAAAAAACCCAGGTAATGTCTGGAACACAATTGCTCTACTTATACTTGGTAAAAAACTCTCCATTCCTTTTTGAGATTTCCCCAGGCAGAAACTGAGAAGCAATGAGCATTGTCTTTTACATGCTTGTAAAACAAAACAAAACAAAACAAGACAAAAAACACATAAGACAAAGCATGGAAGTACATTACCTCCCCAAACTAAAATTTGACCCTTTGGGAGAAAAGAATCTGGAATCTGAATGTTGCTGCTCAAATACGTATGTATGAAAATGGTATGTAAACATGTACAGAACATATAGCCCTTTGCGGATGATAATGTTTTAAAGGAGAAAATCTAGATGACCTTGGGTATGGTGATGATTTTTTAGCTACAACACCGAAGGCACCATGCACGAAAGAAATAGCTGATAGGCTGAACTTCAGTGAGAAACACTGTTAAGAAAATGAAAAGATAAGCCATAGACTTGGAAAAAATATTTGCAAAAGACATAACTGATACAGGACTATTATTCAAAATATCCTAAGGACACTTAAAATTCAACAGTAAAAAAATAACCAACATGATCTTAAAAATGGGCAAAAGATTTGAACACATATCTCACTACAGAAGTCAGTAGTGTCTCTCAAAACAAAACAAAAAAAGCCAACAATGACAACAACAACATCTTTTAGGATGGCCAAAATCCAGGACACCGACAACACTAAATGCTGGTGAGGATGTGGAGCAACAGGAACGCTCATTCATCATCCGTGGGAATGCAAAATGGTACAGCCACTTTGGAAGACAGTTTGATGGTTTCTTAAAAGAACTAAACATACTCTTACCATACAATCAAACAATCATCCTCCTTGGTATTTGCCCAAAGGAGCCGAACATTTATGTCTACACAAAAATCTGCACATAGATATTTATAATAGCTTTATTCTTAATCGCCACAACTTGGAAGCAACCAAGATGTCCTTCAGTAAGTGAAAAGTGTGTAAATAAAAGAAAACCAACCTGTGTGATTGGTGATGGGTGCATATTTGGCATTTTCTGCCTGGTCCTAAATTGGAAGCAGGGACAAAAATTAGGGAAACTGTCATTGTAAGTCCTAGCCACTTTGGGAAGATTGTTACAGAAGTTATGGTTTCACTCTGTAGATGGTCTTTGAAGATAGCTTCCCCAAGTCTATCATAGCAGGCTGGCTTCCTAGGTTATTTAATGTAGATCTAGAGGTTGGCTTCTTGGGTAGGTTACAGTAGATTGTGGGCCAAAATTCTTTTTTTATATATGGTCTGGTCTGTTTTTATATATTTCCCATTTGTAGTCAGCCTCTTAATGGATTAACTGGTACATCTAAATAATGGGATGTTATTCAGCACTAAAAAGAAATGAGCTGTCAAGCTATGAAAAGACATGGAGGAAACTCACGTGCATATTACTCAGTGAAAACAACCAGTCTGAGAAGGCCACATACTGTAAGATGTCAACTGGATGACATTCTGAAAAGGGCAAATCTATGGAGGTAGTAAAAAATCATGGGGCGCCTGGGTAGCTCAGTTGGTTAAGCATCTGACTCTTGATTTCAGCTCAGGCCACGGTCTCACGGTTCATGAGTTCGAGGCCTATGTCAGGTTCTGTGCTGACAGCACCAAGATTGCTTGGGATTCTCTCTCCCTCTCTCTGTCGCTCCCACCCCTTCCCCCAAATAAATAAATAAACATTAAAAAAATCAGTGGTTGTTGGGAGTTAGGGGTGTTAATTAAACGAGGAGCCATTAGACTGAGGTGGCTGTAATGCCACGATGGCCTAAGTAAGCAAAACAAAATCTAAGCCTGTAAATGTCTTAAGTTTATGAAACCAAAGCTTAAGGACAACCAATCACAAATAGCCAGCTACAGCTTTAAGCCATAGCCAATCAAATACTTTCCTTTCTTTGTTTTACACCTTCTCTGTGTAAGTCTGTCCCCTGGCTCCTGATTACTTTGCAATTTGCCAAGAGCGAACCCTAATGCAAACCATGGACTCTGGGTGATAACGATGTGTCCACGTAGGTTCATGGGTTGAAGCAAATGTACCACTCTGGCAAGGGATGATGGTAGTTGGGGAGGTTGTGCATGTGTGGGGGCAGGGGGTATATGGGAATTCTGCAGTTTCTGCTCAATTTTGATGCAAACTTAAAATTGATCTAGAGGGGTGCCTGGGTGGCTTACTTGAGCATCTGACTCTTGATTTTGGCTCAGGTCATGATCTCACGGTTTGTGGGATCGAGCCCCCTGTCGGGCTGTGTGCTGAGCATGGATCCTGCTTGGGATTCTCTCTCTCCTTCTCTCTCTGCCCTTTCTCTGCTCATATTCACCCATGCGCATGCTCTCTCTCTCTCTCTCAAAATAAGGAAATAAACCTTAAAAAAACTACTCTTGGATATAAAGTCTATTTGAAATGAATAAAATGTCTTAGAACTAAACGGTAGTGATAGTTGCACAATGCTGTGAAGGTACTAAATGCTACTGAATCACATTCTTTAAAATGGCTGATTTTAGGGGCGCCTGGGTGGCGCAGTCGGTTAAGCGTCCGACTTCAGCCAGGTCACGATCTCGCGGTCGGGGAGTTCGAGCCCCGCGTCGGGCTCTGGGCTGATGGCTCGGAGCCTGGAGCCTGTTTCCGATTCTGTGTCTCCCTCTCTCTCTGCCCCTCCCCCGTTCATGCTCTGTCTCTCTCTGTCCCAAAAATAAATAAACGTTGAAAAAAAAATTAAAAAAAAAAAATAAAATAAAATGGCTGATTTTATATTCTGTGAATTCCGCCTTACTTTTTTTTTTTTTTTTTCTTAAAAAGGACATATACTAAAAGCAAAACCTATAGTGAACATCCTACTTTTGCTGAAGCTGTTTCACTGCTGGAATTCAGACATGTCCAGGCCTGCCTGTCTGGAGACTCTGACCTGGCCTGCTTGAGGGACTGAGGCCCCACTCGGAAAAGGATCTGCTCCTACAGGCAGAGAAAGAAGGCAAACTTTGGTAAGTTAGGGGAAGGGTGATTCAAAGGTTACATCTGTTTGTGAACTCTACCTTTCACCCATATAACCATGTGTTTCTTTGTCCTGGTGACCTACTGGATGGGTGGCCTTT
This sequence comes from Puma concolor, assembly GCF_028749965.1. Classification (NCBI taxonomy): domain Eukaryota; kingdom Metazoa; phylum Chordata; class Mammalia; order Carnivora; family Felidae; genus Puma; species Puma concolor. Next base: position 43,000,890 of record NC_141684.1, read on the forward strand.
CTTTGGGCATCATGCACCGACTCTGCCTTGACAGTGGGATGTCCTGTATACTACCTAATAGTGCTGGCAGTCCCAGGGGTTAGGGCCATTAACACATCCTGGTGGGGGTGCCTCTCACCACTTATACCAAAATTGTGCTCTGGTTTTTCTCTACACCACCTCCAGCGGGCCCACAGCCTCTCCATGCCATACCATTTCTTCCAAACATGTTCATAAAACTTTCTGAAGTCTTTGGTAATAATGGAATTACATTATTAAGTAAAGAACATGGTTGGACCTGAGGCATCATTTTCCCTAAAGCCCTAGGTCAAATCTGCCCAAGACAGTTTCCTGACAGAGGCCTTCCTCTGGCCCTAGCCCATCACCATGATGTTCCAGCCTGTTCTCTCAGAACAGGGGTCCATTGCCAATTTTCTCTCTCCCTAAAGTCTAGAAATATCCCCACCTTGCCCCCTTCCCTTTCCTCCCGGACTGGCTGGAGGAAACCAAAAGTCAGTGATCACCAAATACAGGAGAAGCTAGAAGTAAAAACATAATATTCTTCCCAGAGAAGGAAATACTAAAAAACAATAACAACAATCAAACTCCAAAAAGAGCTCACCTTATTAGCAATTGGAGAAATACCAACCACCACCTCCATTTCATACCTATCAGACTGGCAAACATAAGTCTCAAAATACCAGCTGTTGGCAAGTATATGGAAAAACAGGTGCTCTGTCATAGGCATGTTGGGAGAACTCAGTGAAATCATGGGGGTAATCACCCGGCACAAAGCAAACAGTGTTGCTGGCCTCAATCTCCCTCTACTCTTTTTACTTTACAAGGCAGAGCAGATTAGCCTCTCTTTGAAGCAACAGGAACAGGAAGGTCTGGCCTTCATATATTCTCTTTGACAAAGCAAAGTCTCCTTAGAATGGATCTGCCCCATCCCCTCGGGTAACCGGCATAAGATCAAGCCTGTAGCTCTTTCTGCCTCTGCTCTACCTTGTGGATCTTTGTGCTCCTATCCTGGATCAGAGTCACCAAGGTGGGTGAAGGATTTCCAGCCCCTTCTGCAGAGCTGCCGGAGGCTTTCCTGGGCCTTGCCAGCTCCAGGGCTGGCATTCTTCATGCTAGGGGTCAGCAGTAGCACCTCTGGCCTTGGGCACAGCAGGGTCACCGATGAAAACTGGAAGATTTAGAGATTCTCCAACATAAACTGTGCTTCAGTGTCAATGTTGGAGACAGATGGCCACCCATACCTTGACACCGTGCCTGTGATGGCCTTTAGGTGTCTCCCAGGGTTGTGTCCCTGCAGGGAGCAGAATAGGAAAAAGGACGTGCAGGCCTCAGGTAGATCAGATGGATCATCTCAGGTAGATGAGGACACCCTCTCCAGGACTCCTGGGAGCTCGAGGAAGGCTCTAGCACGGAGGGAAATAAATGCTAGAACCAGAGACCCTGATGGTGACGAAGATGATGATGGTCCCATGTTGATTCTCCTATTTTATCCCCCACTGGCATGGCTTGGGGGCCACCAACAAAATAGCAATAAATTAGGTAATCCTCTGTTTGGGGCCAATTCTGTAGAACTCACATAAAGCAGTGCTTCTCAAAAGGGGGTCTTCAAACCATCAGCATCAATATCAGTGGGAAATTTCTTTAAACGTGGAGGCTGAAGTCCTAACCTATGCCTCCTGAACCAGTATCTTTGAGGCAGGGACCCAAGAACCTGCATTTGAAGGAATTTCTCAGGTGACCGTGTTTCCCCACCCACGGAAAGGCAGGAACTTCTCTGTGAAGACAGCTGTGTCTCTGACAACAGAAGGCTCTGTGGTCTCGGCTCAGCCTTCTCACTGATGATCAGGGAGCCCCATGCACCAATGTGGCTCAAGAACTGTTTTCAGGCACATTCAGTCATCAAAACTCAAGCTCCTCGTGTCAAAATCCCTGTTAATGGGCTTTGCTTTGTAAAATGTCTTTGAACCGTCCCTCGGCGGGGGGGGGGGGGGGGGGGGGGGAGTGGGGGGGTGCGGGGTTCATATCCCTAAAGGGGCATCAACACCAATTTTTCCTTAACTGTGATTTTGTGAAACATGAGATTTGGGATGTATCTTAACACAATTTAGTCCATTTTATCCTGGAAGTCACTCTTGTTGACTTGTCCCCTTTGCATATGTATCATATAGAGGAAGGGAGAGACCAGGGTCCTGTGCAGAGTTTCTGGCTCCTTCCCCCCACCCCAACCTCCTCCTTACATGGGGCTCTCACGGAGGTGGGCCCCAGGTCAGCTTGGCTTTTATAGTGGTACCTGGCTTTTCCCCACGGGTATTCTCTGTAGCTTCTTCTCTCATGTTCCTCCCTCAGCTTTTACCAAAGTGTCTCAAAAGGTACTAATGCAAAAGATAGACCCAAACCAGGATTTGACACATTGGCTGGAATCTCTTGTTACCCATGGTTTAGAAAGGTTGCCTGGTTACCAGGAAAGTCTGGCTTGAGCTCCGAGAAAATCAGTTTGACACTAAAAACTTAAAAACACCAGGTGCGCTTAAATGTTTAGACGCGCTTGGCAGATGAAACGTTCCAGAACTGGAAAACGATACAAGCAGGAAACCCACCCCAAACACACAGACCTCTGCACTTACACTTTCCCTCAATTCTCCTCTTGCCTTCCCCCCAGCACTTCACTTGTCTGTGGGTGGGCAACCAATCTGCCTCCTGCCAAACCTTCCTTCACCTGTCATCAATGATGAAGCACGTCTCCTCAGTGCAAAAGAGGAAGGCGGAATCTAGATGGAGTCCCCCGTATTTCTATTTATAGAAAAGCATAGACAACGTGTGTGGCAGTTTGTAAATACATACGGTGTGCCTCCCCCGCTAAACATGTTTTCCACCACCGATGGAAGTTTGAGCCAGTCTGCCTGGGGTGGGGCCGGAGAATTTGCATTTTTAACAAGTTTCCGGTGGTGGTGCTGACGCTGCGGGACTGGGGACCGCACTTTGAGAACCACTGGTCAAAACGATGATTCTCTCCACTATGGCCGCACACTAGAAACCCCTGGCGTGCTTTGAAAAAATGCACAGGCCTACCTCAGAAGAACCAATGATTTCTAAGAGTCACATCAGCACTTTTTAATCAGTAGGTCTGTGGTTCTTAATCTTGGCTGCACATTTGATTACTTGGGGAGTTTAAAAAACCCTGGTGCCCAGGCTTCCCCCAACCTCAGACTTACGGCCAGGCATCAGTGGTTTTTCAACACTCTGCAGGTGGTTCCCACATGCACCCTAATTGCAGGACTTTTATCATGAAGCAGATGCCATAGCATTGGGAGGGGCTTGTGGGCCTCAGAGCAGACCCTAACAACCTCGGGAATGGTTTCTTTTTTTGTGTTTCTTCTCCTATTAAATGGGTTTTGAAATAGAGGCTCTAAATCTGCTTGCGTTAATGCTGGAGGGGTGTGGTGGCATTTTAATATTCACAAAAGCAAAGAGGATCACCATACTCTTTCAAGGTCAGGGAAGCCACCACGTTGAAGGAGAAAAGTCCATGTGGTCTTGACCTGGCTATACCCTCCTTTGGAGGTGGGAGTGGAGGTTGACACTTTAATCAGAGTAGACTGTATGGCCTCCTTGGGAAGGAGACATTTGAGGGACGCTAGATATGAGGGTACCTGTTGGTGGGAAATTAATCCAAGGTTTGAACCGGCCCCACCCCTGTGGCTACAAGCTGGGAGAGGGGGAACAGGATGCCCGGCACCAGCAGAAACGAAACTGGGAAGGTCTGGGGAGGCCCAGGTGGGTGCTCAGGACAACTGAGGCATGGGGATGGCCAGGGTGCTTCAGGACAAGTCAGAAGGGGACTCAACAGGGACTCAGGGAAGTTTGGAAAACACCATGTGGCTTAGGCCTAGTGCTGGATGTGCCTTTTTTGATGAGGGACCCAAAGGGCACACTTTACCTTCAAAGTAGGTGGTGTGGACTAAGCTACTTTCTGGAAGTATTCTTGACCACACATGGGCCCTTACACCCAAAAGGGACACTAAAGATCATCACAAAGGATTCACAAAGGATCTTTGAGGGGTCCCATAGGAGACCAGATGGGAGGCAAGAACCATGGGGAAACCATGTAGCAGCTTGAGAGGACCTTTGACCTCTCTAGACATAAAATCGCATTAGCGATGCACTTGCCATGCAGCCTCAAGACAATAAAAGACAATTTAATGCCCGCTCACTCCTGCCATGCGCTTTTGTAAGCACTTTACATTTGAACTCATTCATAGATACACTCATTCAATCCCAACCCCCACCCCCCATGATGTAGTTTTATCTCTCTCTCATTAGTGAGCAAAGAAGCCTAGAGAGGCCAGGGAAATTGTCTTAGGTCAGAGTCCTAAGTGACTGAGCCAAGACTTGCATTCTGGCATCCGGGCTCCAAAGTCCACGCTCCGCCACGGTGCTGTTTCTGCTCCTGACAGCCCTGCCTCCCGTAGGCCTCCGGGTTGCTGCCGGTAAGCCTTCTAGAGTCCTCTTGGCCACCCAAGCAAGGTGCAAGGCTTCCCCATCTATGGTTCAGCCAGAGTTCACTCCAGAGTGGCAAGACCCTCCTCTTCATCTCCAAGTATGTACTTCCCTCTTTGCTACTACGAATGAGTGGAGAGTCTGCTTGTGATTCCGTATGATGGGGCGGGCAGAGGGAGAGGTGCCCATGCAGCACTAGCTCCTTTTGACCCCCTCCCAGAGAACTGGTACATAACCCATACCTTCCCTGGGCAGCCTGCCTTACAGGCCTCCTCCAGACCGAACTGGCAAGACCACGGTGGAGGGATTCTTTACTAAAAGGCCAGGTAGGTATCAGGGCGGAGACAGGATAAAGACGACCCTCTCTCGAGCTCAGATGTTCTTTACTTTGCCAAAGACGGTCCTTCCAGTTCCATCCCTCTGCAAAGAGAGAGACCCCCCTGGGTGTCACCTCCCTCCCAACCTCACTTTCTCTGCAGAAGAGGACCGCTCCTTCCTTTACTCCTTCAAGTCCTTACTCTGGGCTTGCTGTCCCACTTAATTTACAAAAATAAATGAGGAGGATGAGGTTCCGATCTTGGGTTCTGTTAATTTGCCCTCAAATTGTCCATGGGCCCTCTAAGGTTCTCTGGGCTTTGCAGGTGGAGGCTGGGAGGTGAACTAGGACCCCTCCTCCAGATCAGCCTCCTATTAGAAAGAGCCATTCTGGGGGAGGGGAGTTGGGGAATGACCTTGCCAAGGAGAACACTAGTTAACCAGACAGCTTCAGATCAAAGGAGGTTATTGTTCCTCTTAGCAGACTGTATGCTTTGTAGAATAGCCTTTCCCCTCTAAGCTTGGCCGTGGGCTTTGCTACTTGGGGTACACAAGACCCTACAATTACAATACTCAGAAGTGTTTGTCTTTCCTGTTCCACCTGCAGCTGCTTACCTTGTATGTGAAGCCACACTCACTGTAAATGGTCCTTCATTTCAGGAGGAATGGTGCTGGACTCTGAACTTAAACCAAAGACCCTCCTTGGTTTGGTGCGAGCGGCACATGCCCTTCACACTGACATAAATTTACTGGAGCACCATGTAAATTGCAGTTTCAGAAACAGAGCCTGTGCTTAGGGGTAAACAAATATCCAAAACCAGATATTGAGTCTTTGCTCCTCGTTTTATATTTAAGAAAACTCACTCCAGGAACACCTGGGTAGCTCAGTTGGTTAAGCGTCCAACTCTTGATTTTGGCTCAAGTCATGATCTCACGGTCGTAAGATTGAGCCCTGGGTTAGACTGGGTTGACACGGTGGAGCTTACTTGGGGTTCTCTCTCCCCCATCTCTGCTCCCCTCTTACTCATGTTCACTGTCTCTCTTGTGTGCACTCTCTCTCTCCCTCTCTCTCTCTCTCAAAAGAAATAAATAAACTTATAAAAAGGAAAGGAAAGGAGAGGAGAGAAGAGGAGAGAAGAGAAAAGAAGAAAAGAAAAGAAAAGAAAAAAGGAAAAGAAAAAAAAAGAAAAGAAAAGAAAAGAAAAGAAAAGAAAACACAGTCCAAGAAGATGAGACTTCTCTGACAGGGTTTTTGAGCTCACCTTTACAGAAGAAGAATGAGCCTCATGTCTCCTGTGCAACAGTTTTTTCGGCTGTGATTCCTTCTGGAATAAAGTGCTGATCCCTCACCTATTTCTTGTCCCTGTTGAGGACCTCACTCCACTCAGATTTCTTTCCTTTCTTATGGGATAGGTGAGGTGGGAAGTGTGGCATTAGTAAGATTTAACGTTACTGTTTCAAGGCTATATATAAAGGCACAGCCCCTGGAGTTTCAATCATTCCCCCTGCTGGGCTATTTCAAGGCCCGTGCCATGGATGTCTATACTCTACAAGGCAAAATTGGATCCTCTGGAATGTAGCTGTCATTCTTTCTAGACTGCGGGGCAGTTTGTTTAAGATAGGGGGATGACAAATGGGCTGATGTGGAGTTGCTGGAGGCAAGACTGCGAGAGCAATTGCACAGCCTATACCTCTGCTGGCGCGGTGACATCATCCCTCCCTCTGTAAGCCCTGCTTACCACATTCCACAGAGAAATTTCCCTTCACTTGTTTTCTTTCCTCCTCTAGGTAATCCTATGCGGCTAATCCTTGCTCCAGGGAGCTGTGGGATTAGAGGGTGGGGTGGAGTGCGAGGCAGTAAAAGAAGAGAGGCTAAGAACTCAAACTGAGTCAAAGGCTACTCCAACCCTTAGTGACCTCATGATCCCAAGTCTCCATATTTGGATCTTTGAATGGGGTGAAAACAATGCCTCCTTCACATCATGATTATGACAGTTAAATAGGATAATGTTCTACAGTCCTGGGTCAACTTCTGGGTCCCATTATGTCGTCACTCCTCTTCAGCCAGTTTTCTGTCCACAAACTCTCTACAGGCAGCCTCTGCCTTTGTCTAGGTCACCAATGGTCTTCATGTAGCATAATCTAGGGGACGCTCATCCAGGACCATCTTCCTTGGCTCGTGTGCCATGCTCAACACAGCTGTCTCTGTCTCCTCCTTGAAACGTTCTTCTCTCTCAGTGTCCCTGACATTCCTTCCCCCCCTTCCTCCTCCTTGGCTTCTCCTCAGCAGACTTGGTCTGATCCTCCTGCTTCTCCCCTTTCCCCTTTCCCCTCTCTCCAGGTGATTCCTTGTCTAGTCTTAAGGGTTTAAGGCCATCTGGAAGCCAATAATGCCCAAATATTTATTACCAGCCTTGACCTCCTTGAGAAATCCCACACTTACATATCCAGCTTCCTACAGGACATCGCCACTTAGAGATGCCTAGTGGTCACTCCATACTCATATGGCCAAAACAAGACTCTTCAGTCATGCTCTCCCTTCCCCTAAAAAGGCCTGCTTCCTAGGCATGCCTTTAGGAGTTATGTTAGATTGTTCTTTTTTTCTGCAACCCCTTCCCGCCATCATCATTTAATCCATGGCCTGTCCCTTCAACTGCATCTCAAAACTTACCCCAAATCCACCCCCTCTCTCCATCTCCCCTCCTACCACCCTAACCCAAACCCCTTTATCTTGTTTTGGAACTGCCATCATCACCTTACTCTTCTCCCTGCTCTTACTCGCACCGCCCCCCCCCCCCCCGCCGCCATAATCACTCTCCTACCCTGGCAGGAGTGCCCCCTGGCCTACCTCTATAACCTCACCTTGTACCTTCTCTTCCCATCCATTCTGCTGAGGCCACACTGACATTATTTCTCACACATGCTAAATTAATCCTCCCTTTAGAGCATTTGCTGTAGAGATTTCCTCTGTCTGAATGCCCTTTGACAGGATAGTCTCAGCCCCTCCCAAAAAAGCACTCAATATTTGAAGGCAAAGGGAACAGACATCTTAAAATTATTTGCCACTTTAGACCATCTACAGCCTGACTGTGTTTCTCCACCTGGGATGATTGGCAGCTGGATATAATCTCTGTCGAGAGAGAAACAGAGACTGAGGCAGACACCTTTCCTGTTGATAAGGCGATGTGATTCCAATCTGAGGAATTCTATGAGGTTATGTGGTTCATGATTCACAGTGACTCACATCCCACCCTGAGTTTGGTACAAATCCCTTCCTGGTACCAGTGGGAAACTTCCGTGAGTAATTAAATCAGTTGGACCCTGTTACTATATTACTGTCACATTACCTCTTGCTAAGATTTATTTCCCCTCCCTCAAAATGAAAAAAAAAAATCTAAATACAGTCTCCTAAACTCTTAAATTGACAATGGACAATACCTCTAGAGCAGACATTGTAAGGAAAAATATGAGGGTCATCAAGGCTGAATCCAATTCTCTTTTCTAAAATAGGACACAGAGGAAATGGGACAAAGGAACGATATGACAGGCCCAGTTGTTCTTCTGAAAGGGGTCAGGGCACACACCATTTTACCAGAGGTGATGGGTGAAGCCAGAGGGGCCTGTAAATGCCTTGATCACCATTAGACATCTTTGTCATTTGTCAGTGACCTTGGAAGCTCCCTTTTCTTGGGCCCGAGTGTACATGGTTGCACTTCAGGTTGGGCTGTTGGCAGCTGGGAGCATGCCCACCACGTTGGGCGTTTTCAGAGAGCTGCACGTCTGCTCCCGGGAAGTAAGAGACACGGCATAGATCGCTCATCCGCTCTTCACAGATTCTGTGGCCACCACATTCCCCAGCCTGTAGGGAGCTCAGAGACCAAGAGAGAATAGGGAACACTTTGATAGAGGGCACATGTCCTCTTGATTAGCCAAGACATTCTGAGAAATTCCCCAGTGTTTGAGCCATGCCCTCCTGGCCACCCTATGTTATCTGTGCTCTACCTTATTGACCAAGGAGTCAACGGCTTTTGGTGCTTTGGGTGGTGAACAACACACTGCTCCCTGGCAGGATGCTCTGAGAATAAGCTAAAGTTCTAAAACAGCCACAGGAATGAACCAGAATTTAGCACAACACTAGACCGTGGTCAGCAGTGGTACAAACCCGGATTTGCAACTACTATGCGAAACCCTCAAATGCGTGTTTTTACCTTTTATTCTGAATTTTTCTGAAGAACAGAAGCAATATGGAAGAAACAGACAAGAGTAAAATGAGACTAATGCCCACAGGGTTTTCCATTTCAGCACCAGGCTGCCGATGACCCGTCACCTGATAGCAGCCGAGCTGGGCAATGGGGCTCGGAGAGGGCTCTGTTCAAGTCCAACTACCTCCCTCGTGTTGGCACCAGTCCTTGTCCTGCTCTTGCCTTTCTCAATGGGAAACTGACTGCCCCCCACTCCTGCCCCTGCCCCAGGAGAGCCCCTCTGCCAGCCCTGAACATTCCCTTCAGCCTCCTGAGGATGACCCTTGCCCATCAATTGTCAACAGCAACAGCTCCAGCTTATCTGCGCCTACTAGAGGTTTGGCACAACATGAACACGCTACCTACGTCCTCCTCTAGAGTCTAATGCTGAAGCCAGCCCACTCAAATAGGGGTCACTGCCCCCACTCAACTGATGCAAAACAGGCAAGAAAGGTGAAGTAATTCTCCCAACTCATCCAAGGTGGGGGTCTTCCTGACCCCTAGCTCTTTGCTCTGTGCACTGCTCCACACTCCTTCCTTCTCCAGGTTTATTCCCTTCCTCTCCTCCCCACCCTCCTCTTCACGTCGTGCAGATTCAAACATCTTCTGTCCCAGAAAAAGCAAAGAGGAAGCCACAGCCTTAGCCTGTTGGCTTCTTCTCTTCTAGCCACTGTCTTATCACTCTCCTTCCCGTCATTTACTTATTTGTCTTTAATGAGATAGACTTTACTATATGCACTCATTTTGTGCTGACTTTGTGCTCTGGAGCATGAGGCTTTCAATTTCTCTGTGTTGTCAGTAGGAAATGATTCTCAGATTAATCCATGAAACAGAATCCTATGGAGGAACTTGTGAAAATACATATTCATGGGGCACCTGGGTGGCTCAGTCGGTTAAGCATATGATTCTTGGTTTCAGCTCAGGCCATGATTTCATGGTTTGTGAGTTTGAGCCCCACATCGGGCTCCATGCTGACAGTGCAGAGCCTGCTTGGGAAACTCTCTCTCTGCCCCTCCTGTACTTGTGCTCTCTCTCTCTTTCAAAATAAATAAACTTAAAAAAATCAAAATACATATTCATATTTGTTACTCTAAACACAATTTTGTTTTTACCCTAACTCCTTCAAATCTTAAGAGCCATTTGTTAAGCTTTTCAGGCTTTGCTAATATCATAAAGATGAGAGAGTCAGCAAGCTTCTGAAAATCTAAGTATGAAGTAATAAGGGGAAATCCAGACTCTCAATCACAGGGCAAAAACACTTTGCAGATTCCAAATTTAAGCATTTTAAAGGCACTGAAAATGTTAAATCTCATACTGTTATAGGCCAGGCAGAATTTGACAATTCTTTTCATTTTCATCATATGTGTGTAAGGTTAAGAGAAATTGTGAGCCATTTTTGGAAAATGTCGGAAGTAACACAGAGACATTGGGATACAAGAGTGACAAGAGAGTCCTTGAGAACTGAGATGGAGTTACACCTCACCCCACCGTCTTCCAGCATTTCCTCAGGATCAGCGAGCTCTTTAGGTTCAGATGGGTAAGCAAGGATGATATCTGAGCTAAACCAGAGGCAGAAGGCCACAGAAGGCAAGGTCTGTGCTTCCTACTTCTGTCTCTGCTGTTAACCTCCTGCAGAACTCTGTGCATTATCTCATAGGAAAATAAAAATAAAGGTTCAGCTGAGCTAACTACAAAGTGGTTTTAAATAATAAAAATAGTTACGAAGGAAAGCTAACACACATAGGGAGAGATTTGAAACATATCATCTTAATGCTAAAAGAGACTTAGGTTGATCCTCTTGTTCAATCGACAAAGAAACAGGCACAGAAAAGGTCCAGTGACTTGCCCAAGGTCACACAGTAAATTAGCGCTGGATTGCAGATTACCACATAGGTCTCCTGATGCCATTCCAGGATACTTTGCTCCTTAGTACATGGCTTTCAACGTACATGGCACAGGTAAATCAATGGTCAAGTCTAAAAATGGAAAATAAATGGATATGGTTGGAGAATAATTACGCTTATAAGCTCTTCTTATGAAAAGTAAAGACTGATTTTTTTTCCTTTCCTTGATAAGGGTTGAACGGTCAGAAAATTAGTATAGATTTTAAGGCTTAAGTAATAGTACAAATAATAATAGACATTAAATAGCATGTTAATTAGTAAAAATAGTAGTATTTAACAAAATGCGCTAAATATCACATGCCAGGCCCTGTGATTGTTGCCTCACTTTATCTTCATGACATCTCTATGCCTATGAGATTGGAACTACTGTTAGTATCATTTTAGCGAAGAGAAACCTGAATTTTATAAAGATTTTGCAATGAAATGGCGTATACTGTGGGTGATCAGACACGCTTCATTTTGTAGCCTCACTTTTGTTGTTGTTGTTGTTATTTTAATTTTTTTTTTTTTTTTGAGAGAAAGAGAATGAGAGAGAAAGAGAGAGAGAGAGAATCTTAAGCTAAGCAGGTTCCATGCTCAGCACGGAGTCTGACATAGGGCTCGATCCCACAACCCAGGATCATGACCTGAGCCGAAAGCAAGAGTCAGATGCTCAACCAAGCCACCCAGGCGCCCCTATTTTGTAGCCTCACTTTAATGAACACTGATAGAAAGGAACTTAATCTGAGAAGCCAAAGGATTTAAAACCTGTCATAGCAGAGGGAGCTGAGGGACCCCTTTTTGAATGCTCCTTGCTAAGTTAAATACATATACAAACTCATTTAATCCTTCTCAGCAATCATAAAATCTAGTTACCAAGGCTTCATTGGGTCCATTTTACAGATGGGAAAACTGAGCAAAGAGAGATCAAGTAACCTGACGGGGTGCAGCCAGGATTCGATCCTACCTCTGCTCACTTCTGAGTCCATGTTGTTGACCCTGCTCTACTTCCTCCTGATCCTCAGTTCTTCCATCTGTAAAGTGGGCATTAACTCTAATCATAAGGTTTGGGAGAGGATTCCACCGCATGGTGCTGGGTGAATGAAGGAGGCTTGTCAACTATTAGGTGCTATGAGAACGCGATTATTTTGTGGAGATGAGAGGGAAAGAGAAACTTTGTTTGGAACAGTAGAATATAAATCTTGCTTTTCCTTGGAACATTTGCTATTTTTTTTTTTTTTTTGTAAATTCTGGGTGCTAAAGTTCTAGATGCCTCCTTGCAGTTTTCCTTCTGCATACATTACTAAAATATGCATGAAACCCCAAGATGCAAATTCAGCTTTCTTATGAGAGCCATCACCAGCTAAAACACGTTGTCAGGTTGACGAAGAGGAGAGTTAAAAATCAAAATAGCAAGCCAGCTCCCAAAGGGTTGTTCGCGTTGACCTTGGGATTCTGAAAGAATGTAATTAAAGCAGGCCCCGTGCAAGGTTCCCACCAGATTTATGGACAGAAACTTGAATACCTCAGCAGGTCTGCCTGTTTAATTGCTCCATTGTCAGTGACCTCCACGGTGGAAAACGTGAGTCAGATGGCGGGGGGGGGGGGGGGGGGGGGGCACTGTGAGTGTCCACAGAAGCTGCGGCGCCACCACCCAGGAAGTGAGACGCCTCTCTCGCCCAGCGGCACTTGGACACCTTTGTGCCCATGGAAGCAACAGCTTTGAGTTAAAAGGTCAATTGAGTTAAAAGGTCAGGCGTGAGGGAAGACCTGGCCGCCCACAGATATCTTTTTCATGCACTGGATGTCCCTGTGCGCATCGCTTTAAATGGATATTTCCTGTCTCAATTTTGACCACCGGTTCTTCCCCCACTAACGTATAGACGCAGGTACGTGCTAAACTTTCCAAACTAAAACAGTACCCAGACAGAACTCTGGGACATTTGTTGTTTAAAAAAACATCCATTTCTTAGAACGAGTACTGCTCAAAGCCAACAGTGACTTAATGTCTTAAAACTGCCCCAGTGAGAGGGTCCCAAGTTCAGCCTACACGGCATTCACGTGGTGCCAAACGGAAAGCCTTCGACTCCAACCCAGATTGTCTCAGTACAGGTGGTATGTTTTAATTCGGAGGCGTGACCCTCAGCTTGGTTATTACCAAACCCTATTTTTTCTGTTTTTCTAATTTTCAAGATTTGTTCCAAGTAATGCTTGCATGGTAACCAATATAAATAAATAGACACCCGGCTGAAAGACTTCCCACAGGGAAAACGAAAATAAGGGCTGGCTTGTCCCTGTGAAATGGTTTCGTATATGTACCTAAATGAGGCCCCAGGGCTCATACTTACATAGGTACACAGGTCTCGCCCACAACCAAATCCACCTAACCCATCTAAGTGAGTTCACAGTAAGGCTAAGACCCTCACTGTAAAGAAGAGGGGTGTAGGGGAACACTCAGGCCAGCCCCCTCCCATCTCCCTGGACGCCAGCTTCTTTAGCTTTGACCAAGCCCCATGTGTGCGGGTGGGTGTCCTAAATCCTTCCGTAGATCTTTGGTTAAAAGTGGTGATTGGTTTTCTCCTTCAGCCAATTGGCAGAGTCAGGGGGGCTCAAACGGGAGCATCGGAAAAAGAATCACACGTGGCGATGGATGAGCAGTAATTCCATTTCCAGGCATACTTGCGAAAGAATTGAATACAGGAGCTCAGACACGTGCTTGTACGCGAACGATCACAGCAGCACTCACCGCAACAGATGAAAGGCGGAAACACCCCGATGCCTATCAATCAGTGAACAGATACACACAATGTGATTATGTACGTATACATCCATATAATGGTACACTACACAGCCTTAAAGAGGGATGAAGTTTGATACACACTACATCATGGATGAACGTCAAAGACGTTATGCTTAGTGAAAGAAGTCAGAGACAAAAGGTGGCACGATGTTTGATTCTCTTTATAGGAAATATCCAGAATGGGTAGCTCCATAGTCAGAAAGCAGATTAGCAGTAGCCGGGGGCTTGGAAGAGTGTGTAACTGTTTAATGGGGACAGGATTTCCTTGAGAGGAGATGAAAATGTTTGGGAACCAGATAAAGGTTGATGGTTGCACAACATGTGAATTACTAAAAGCCACTGAACTGTACAGTGTTAACTTTATGTTATGCAAATTTTACCTCTTTTATTAAGAAGGAAAAAATGGCCAGGGAACAAGATACAGACCCCATCACAGAAGAAGACCCTTTGCTACTTACTCACTGTCCTTTCTCCAGCCCCTGGGTCTCTCTGCAAAGGGCCTCCCCTCACCGAAGATGTCCCTGAGTGGCTGGGGGTGTGAGAAATCTCCACCCCATAGGCTCATCCAGCCCATCAGCTGCCTTCCAGCAGCTTCCCTGCCCCTTCCCCCGCAGCCAGGCACTCATCCTTCAGGGCTGAGGACAGCTTCTGCCCTCAGCTGCTCTTCTCAGGGAGGATTTGCCGTTGCCCATCAGATGGCAGTTGCCGAAGCCCCTGGGGATGCTGCCTTTACACCCGGGCCACATGCTATCTGGTTTGCCTCAGCACCTGCCGAGGGGCCCCGAGAGTTAAAGGGCATATGGGGATTTTAACACGTCCTTCTTGTTGCCAGAAGTTTCTGACCTACATATCCAGGTGGTTTTCCTAAAACAAGAAAGCACTTTCAGAGTCAAGGTAATGAAAATTAGGTTGTTGTCTTTGCCTGGGTGTCCCAGAGAGCAGAGCCTGAGACAAATGCATGGGTGCAGTTAGTTTATTTGGTCCCAGGGAGGAGTGAAGAAGGGCAATGTGGACCGAGGAACAAGGACAGAAGGAGTGCCAACATAAGGGTGCATTATCAAGCTGGCTCCTGCTATAGGTGACTGCTGCTTGATCTCACCTGCTGCACTTTCTGAGGACCCTCATGCAAAGCATCGTCTCAGAACTACTGGTCCTGATTACAAAAGGGGGAAGCGCTTGTCCGTTGACTCCCCCACCCCGTTTTGATCAAGGGTGTTCCTGTACTGCTCACATTATTGAGTTGCCCATGCATGAGATGCCCAGAAGGTTCCTGAGGGCGTGTCACACGCTGGCATCAGCAAAGTCCCAGGCAGGAAAGAGAAGTGTGCTTGCAGCAGCCGTCTGCAGGGAACCGTGTCTGGAACCTGTCTGGGCAAACAGCAGCTGGAGCAGATGTGAGCCTAAGAGGACTCGCCTTGGCACAAGGCATAAGTGCCATCGGGTATTATGAGTGTCGGACTGAAAGAAACACACATCTGAAATGCTCACTACAGCTTCTGCGAATGGCTGAAGTATTCTGGCATGTGTTTCTGCGGTTCCCATTCACAATCACCAACGAGTAAGCCATCCCCAAATCAGCTCTGGCTTGAACTTCACTCAACCTTCAGTTCTTGATGGAGCACCCTCTTGTGACCCACAGGACTCTAGGAGCTGGGGCACTAGCTGTGACTAAGACCATAACATCCTTGCTCTTCAGAGGTTTATATTCCAGTGGACTGAGACATACAATATAAAGTTTAGAATAAATAAATAAGAAAACTTTCATATGGGGTAAGCACAGGAAATTGAAATGGGGTGATAGGATGGGGTTGAAGGACAACAGCTTATCTTGGTGCCTTTAAAGGTTAGGCAGGTGGGTGGTTTGGCTTCTGGTTCCTGTCTCCAATAGCTCTGTGGCTCGGTCGCATTTTCTTTAAAATCCATTTTGATTGCTTAGTCAGACACAATAGCACAATTTTAAGGTCTAATGTTTTAAACACAATTTCCTGATTCATAAGATTCTATGACACATACCAATATCAATGGTGTCTTCTTTGGAAACACGGGAGAGTCATTTTCTATTCACTGCTCTCCCTTGTATATCACACACACACACACACACACACACACACACACACACACACAACACATGTGTCATATGTCCCAGTCTATTTCCTGCTTTTTCTCACATCCACTCTCCCTTCCAGTCTTCTCCACCCCTACAGCACAAGCGGTCCAGGCTGCTCCACCTTTTGTCCAGGCTCTGTCAGCGACCTTCTGATGACTGTCCAAGCTTTGCTTTGCTTTGCAGCCTCATTTCCTGGTGTCTAGAAAACGTTTCCTCTTTGTAATTTTTACCCCCTGGTTCTGGTTATGCCTTTTAGAGACCCGGTTAATAAATGTAGGCGTTCGACCACACAACTCTCCTCCCGATGATTAAATAGGACAACACTCCCTCTTTGTCTTCTCTCCAGCCTGAACCTCCCCCATTCCTTACCTTTCTCATTGCATCCTGGCAACCCATAGTTTGATTTATTGTTTTTAAGATGTGTTCAAAACTGAACATAGTATTTCAAGTGTGATCTGAACAAAGCACAGTGGTTCTATTTCTTCCTTTGAACTAAAATTGTAAAAATAGATTTTTAAGACTGCAGTTCTGAGTTTTGACAAATCAATATACCTGTGTAGTCAGCCTGATCAAGATCTAGAACATTTCCATCACTCCAGAAAGTTTTCTCATACCCTTTCTCAGCCCAAACCTGCCACCAATAGCAACCCTTACTCTGATTTTTATTATCATAGATTCGTGTTGCTTATATCAGAATTTCATACACATAGCATCATGTAGAATGTACTCTTTTGTGATTGGTTGCTTTCAGTCAAAATAATGTTTTTGAGACTCATCCAGGAAGAGGAAGATGGCGGCGTAGGAGGACGCTGGGCTCACCGCGCGTCCTGCTGATCACTTAGATTCCACCTACACCTGCCTAAATAACCCAGAAAACCACCAGAGGATTACCAGAACGGAGTCGCCGGAGCCAAGCGCAGACGAGAGGCCCACGGAAGAGGGTAGGAAGGGCGGCGAGGCGGTGCGCGCTCCACGGACTGGCGGGAGGGAGCCGGGGCGGAGGGGCGGCTCGCCGGCCAAGCAGAGCCCCGAGTCTGGCTTGCAAAAAGCGGAGGGGCCTGACGGACTGTGTTCCGACAGCAAGCGCGACTTAGCGTCTGGGAGGTCATAAGTTAACAGCTCTGCTCAGAAAGCGGGAAGGCTGGAGGACAAAGGGAAGGAGAGCTGCTGAGCCCCCGGACGACAGAGCTCAGTTTGGTGGGGAACAAAGGCGCTCGCCAGCGCCATCTTCCCCGCCCATTCCCCAGCCAAAATCCCAAAGAGAACCAGTTCCTGCCAGGGAACTTGCTCGCTCCGCGCAAACACCCAACTCTGCGCTTCTGCAGAGCCAAACCTCCGGCAGCGGATCTGACTCCCTCCTGCTGCCACAGGGCCCCTCCTGAAGTGGATCACCTAAGGAGAAGCAAGCTAAGCCTGCCCCTCCTGCCCCTGTGCACCTTGCCTACCCACCCCAGCTAAGACGCCAGATCCCCAGCATCACAAGCCTGGCAGTGTGCAAGTAGCCCAGACAGACCACTCCACCCCACAGTGAATCCCGCCCCTAGGAGAGGGGAAGAGAAGGCACGCACCAGTCTGACTGTGGCCCCAGCGGTGGGCTGGGAGCAGACATCAGGTCTGACTGCGGCTCCGCCCACCAACTCCAGTTATACACCACAGCACAGGGGAAGTGCCCTGCAGGTCCTCACCACGCCAGGGACTATCCAAAATGACCAAGCGGAAGAATTCCCCTCAGAAGAATCTCCAGGAAATAACAACAGCTAATGAGCTGATCAAAAAGGACTTAAATAATATAACAGAAAGTGAATTTAGAATAATAGTCATAAAATTAATTGCTGGGCTTGAAAACAGTATAGCTGACAGCAGAGAATCTCTTGCTACAGAGATCAAGGGACTAAGGAACAGTCACGAGGAGCTGAAAAACGCTTTAAACGAAATGCATAACAAAATGGAAACCACCACGGCTCGGATTGAAGAGGCAGAGGAGAGAATAGGTGAACTAGAAGATAAAGTTATGGAAAAAGAGGAAGCTGAGAAAAAGAGGGATAAAAAAATCCAGGAATATGAGGGGAAAATTAGAGAACTAAGTGATACACTAAAAAGAAATAATATACGCATCATTGGTATCCCAGAGGAGGAAGAGAGAGGGAAAGGTGCTGAAGGGGTACTTGAAGAAATAATAGCTGAGAACTTCCCTGAACTAGGGAAGGAAAAAGGCATTGAAATCCAAGAGGCACAGAGAACTCCCTTCAGACGTAACTTGAATCGATCTTCTGCACGACATATCATAGTGAAACTGGCAAAATACAAGGATAAAGAGAAAATTCTGAAAGCAGCAAGGGGTAAACGTGCCCTCACATATAAAGGGAGACCTATAAGACTGGTGACTGATCTGTCTTTTGAAACTTGGCAGGCCAGAAAGAATTGGCACGAGATTTTCAGTGTGCTAGACAGAAAAAATATGCAGCCGAGAATCCTTTATCCAGCAAGTCTGTCATTTAGAATCGAAGGAGAGATAAAGGTCTTCCCAAACAAACAAAAACTGAAGGAATTTGTCACCACTAAACCAGCCCTCCAAGAGATCCTAAGGGGGACCCTGTGAGACAAAGTACCAGAGACATCACTACAAGCATAAAACATACAGACATCACAATGACTCTAAACCCATATCTTTCTATAATAACACTGAATGTAAATGGATTAAATGCGCCAACCAAAAGACATAGGGTATCAGAATGGATAAAAAAACAAGACCCATCTATTTGCTGTCTACAAGAGACTCATTTTAGACCTGAGGACACCTTTAGATTGAGAGTGAGGGGATGGAGAACTATTTATCATGCTACTGGAAGCCAAAAGAAAGCTGGAGTAGCCATACTTATATCAGACAAACTAGACTTTAAATTAAAGGCTGTAACAAGAGATGAAGAAGGACATTATATAATAGTGACAGGGTCTATCCATCAGGAAGAGCTAACAATTATAAATGTCTATGCGCCGAATACCGGAGCCCCCAAATATATAAAACAATTACTCATAAACACAAGCAACCTTATTGATAAGAATGTGGTAATTGCAGGGGACTTTAACACCCCACTTACAGAAATGGATAGATCATCTAGACACACGATCAATAAAGAAACAAGGGCCCTGAATGAGACATTGGATCAGATGGACTTGACAGATATATTTAGAACTCTGCATCCCAAAGCAACAGAATATACTTTCTTCTCGAGTGCACATGGAACATTCTCCAAGATAGATCATATACTGGGTCACAAAACAGCCCTTCATAAGTTTACAAGAATTGAAATCATACCATGCATACTTTCAGACCACAACGCTATGAAGCTTGAAATCAACCACAGAAAAAAGTCTGGAAAACCTCCAAAAGCATGGAGGTTAAAGAACACCCTACTCACGAATGAGTGGGTCAACCAGGCAATTAGAGAAGAAATTAAAAAATATATGGAAACAAACGAAAATGAAAATACAACAATCCAAACGCTTTGGGACGCAGCAAAGGCAGTCCTGAGAGGAAAATACATTGCAATCCAGGCCTATCTCCAGAAACAAGAAAAATCCCAAATACAAAATCTAACAGCACACCTAAAGGAAATAGAAGCAGAACAGCAAAGGCAGCCTAAACCCAGCAGAAGAAGAGAAATAATAAAGATCAGAGCAGAAATAAACAATATAGAATCTAAAAAAACTGTAGAGCAGATCAACGAAACCAAGAGTTGGTTTTTTGAAAAAATAAACAAAATTGACAAACCTCTAGCCAGGCTTCTCAAAAAGAAAAGGGAGATGACCCAAATAGATAAAATCATGAATGAAAATGGAAAAATTACAACCAATCCCTCAGAGATACAAACAATTATCAGGGAATACTATGAAAAATTATATGCCAACAAATTGGACAACCTGGAAGAAATGGACAAATTCCTGAACACCCACACTCTTCCAAAACTCAATCAGGAGGAAATAGAAAGCTTGAACAGACCCATAACCAGCGAAGAAATTGAATCGGTTATCAAAAATCTCCCAACAAATAAGAGTCCAGGACCAGATGGCTTCCCAGGGGAGTTCTACCAGACGTTTAAAGCAGAGATAATACCTATCCTTCTCAAGCTATTCCAAGAAATAGAAAGGGAAGGAAAACTTCCAGACTCATTCTATGAAGCCAGTATTACTTTGATTCCTAAACCAGACAGAGACCCAGTAAAAAAAGAGAACTACAGGCCAATATCCCTGATGAATATGGATGCAAAAATTCTCAATAAGATACTAGCAAATCGAATTCAACGGCATATAAAAGGAATTATTCACCATGATCAAGTGGGATTCATTCCTGGGATGCAGGGCTGGTTCAACATTCGCAAATCAATCAACGTGATACATCACATTAACAAAAAAAAAGAGAAGAACCATATGATCCTGTCAATCGATGCAGAAAAGGCCTTTGACAAAATCCAGCACCCTTTCTTAATAAAAACTCTTGAGAAAGTCGGGATAGAAGGAACATACTTAAAGATCATAAAAGCCATTTATGAAAAGCCCACAGCTAACATCATCCTCAACGGGGAAAAACTGAGAGCTTTTTCCCTGAGATCAGGAACACGACAGGGATGCCCACTCTCACCGTTGTTATTTAACATAGTGCTGGAAGTTCTAGCAACAGCAATCAGACAACAAAAGGAAATCAAAGGCGTCAAAATTGGCAAAGATGAAGTCAAGCTTTCGCTCTTTGCAGATGACATGATATTATACATGGAAAATCCGATAGACTCCACCAAAAGTCTGCTAGAACTGATACATGAATTCAGCAAAGTTGCAGGATACAAAATCAATGTACAGAAATCAGTTGCATTCTTATACACTAACAATGAAGCAACAGAAAGACAAATAAAGAAACTGATCCCATTCACAATTGCACCAAGAAGCATAAAATACCTAGGAATCAATCTAACCAAAGATGTAAAGGATCTGTATGCTGAAAACTATAGAAAGCTTATGAAGGTAATTGAAGAAGATTTAAAGAAATGGAAAGACATTCCCTGCTCATGGATTGGAAGAATAAATATTGTCAAAATGTCAATACTACCCAAAGCTATCTACACATTCAATGCAATCCCAATCAAAATTGCACCAGCATTCTTCTCGAAACTAGAACAAGCAATCCTAAAATTCATATGGAACCACAAAAGGCCCCGAATAGCCAAAGTAATTTTGAAGAAGAAGACCAAAGCAGGAGGCATCACAATCCCAGACTTTAGCCTCTACTACAAAGCTGTCATCATCAAGACAGCATGGTATTGGCACCAAAACAGACACATAGACCAATGGAATAGAATAGAAACCCCAGAACTAGACCCACAAACGTACGGCCAACTCATCTTTGACAAAGCAGGAAAGAACATCCAATGGAAAAAAGACAGTCTCTTTAACAAATGGTGCTGGGAGAACTGGACAGCAACATGCAGAAGGTTGAAACTAGACCACTTTCTCACACCATTCACAAAAATAAACTCAAAATGGATAAAGGACCTGAATGTGAGACAGGAAACCATCAAAACCTTAGAGGAGAAAGCAGGAAAAGACCTCTCTGACCTCAGCCGTAGCAATCTCTTACTCGACACATCCCCAAAGGCAAGGGAATTAAAAGCAAAAGTGAATTCCTGGGACCTTATGAAGATAAAAAGCTTCTGCACAGCAAAGGAAACAACCAACAAAACTAAAAGGCAACCAACGGAATGGGAAAAGATATTTGCAAATGACATATCAGACAAAGGGCTAGTATCCAAAATCTATAAAGAGCTCACCAAACTCCACACCCGAAAAGCAAATAACCCAGTGAAGAAATGGGCAGAAAACATGAATAGACACTTCTCTAAAGAAGACATCCGGATGGCCAACAGGCACATGAAAAGATGTTCAGCGTCGCTCCTTATCAGGGAAATACAAATCAAAACCACACTCAGATATCACCTCACGCCAGTCAGAGTGGCCAAAATGAACAAATCAGGAGACTATAGATGCTGGAGAGGATGTGGAGAAACGGGAACCCTCTTGCACTGTTGGTGGGAATGCAAATTGGTGCAGCCGCTCTGGAAAGCAGTGTGGAGGTTCCTCAGAAAATTAAAAATAGACCTACCCTATGACCCAGCAATAGCACTGCTAGGAATTTATCCAAGGGACACAGGAGTACTGATGCATAGGGGCACTTGTACCCCAATGTTCATAGCAGCACTCTCAACAATAGCCAAATTATGGAAAGAGCCTAAATGTCCATCAACTGATGAATGGATAAAGAAATTGTGGTTTATATACACAATGGAGTACTACGTGGCAATGAGAAAAAATGAAATATGGCCTTTTGTAGCAACGTGGATGGAACTGGAGAGTGTGATGCTAAGTGAAATAAGCCATACAGAGAAAGACAGATACCATATGGTTTCACTCTTATGTGGATCCTGAGAAACTTAAGAGAAACCCATGGGGGAGGGGAACAAAAAAAAAAAAAAAAAAAGAGGTTAGAGTGGGAGAGAGCCAAAGCATAAGAGACTGTTGAGAACTGAGAACAAACTAAGGTTTGATGGGGGGTGGGAGGGAGGAGAGGGTGGGTGATGGGTACTGAGGAGGGCACCTTTTGGGATGAGCACTGGGTGTTGTATGGAAACCAATTTGACAATAAATTTCATATATAAATAAAAAAAAAAATAAAAAAAAAAACAAAAAAAAAAAATAAAAAAAAAAAAAAAAAAAGAGACTCATCCATGTTATATGTGACAGCAGTCCTTTCTTTTCTATTGCTGAGTAGTATTCCATTGAATGGATGCACTGCAATTTGTTTACCTATTCTCTTACTGATGGACATTTGAATTGTTTTCAGTTTGGGCCTATAACGAATAAGCTTCCAGAAACAAGTAGTTTTATAGAGTTTTGTTTTCATTTGTCTGGGGTAAATACCCAAGAGTGGAATTTCTGGATCATAATGCAAGTATCTAAATTTATAAGAAACTGACAAATAATTTTCCAAAATGGCTGTGCCAGCAATGTATGAGTCTAGTTCTTTGCTCCACATTCTTGTCAACATTTAGTATTAGCAGTTTTGTTTTTTCATTTTAGCCATTCTCATGGATGTGAAATCATTGTGATTTTAGTTTGAATTAATTTAATGAACTTGATCGTATTTCCTGTACTTATTAGTCTTTTCCAAATCTTCCTCTGTGAAGTGCCTGGTCAAGTTTGTTGCCCATTTTTTTATTGGGTTGTTTATCTTTATATTTTCCTTACCTAATTATAGGAATTATTTATTTTTATTTTTTAATTTTTTAAAGTTTATTTATTTATTTTGAGGGAGAGAGTGAGAGGGAGAGAGTGTGTGAGTGAGGGAGGGGCAGAGAGAGAGAGGGAGAAAGAGAATCCCCGCTGTCAGCCCTATGTGGGGCTCGAACTCACGAAACTGTGAGATCATGACCTGAGCTGAAACCAAGAGTCAGATGCTTAACCAACTGAGCCACCCAGACACCCCACGATTATTTTTTCTTAAGTCCAATATAATTTCTTTTATAATTTAGT
The DNA here is from genome assembly GCF_028749965.1 of Puma concolor. NCBI lineage: Eukaryota > Metazoa > Chordata > Mammalia > Carnivora > Felidae > Puma > Puma concolor. The sequence goes on from NC_141684.1 coordinate 43,024,311, forward strand.
GCTTTTTTTTTTTTTTTTGTCTTGAGAAATCTTTACCTAACACACAGTGCAAAGATATTCTTTTAGGTTTCCTTCTAGAAGCCTTATATTTTCAGCTTTTATGTTCAGAGATATCTGTGATCACTGTTGGATTAATTGTGGCATATAGTTTGAGGTAGGGGTTAAGGTTTGCTTTTTTCCATACACTTATCTAGCTTTTGAGCACCAATTTGTCTTAGCAATTTTCTTTTTTCCTATTGAATTACCTTGCGTGTTGATCATTCCCTATTCCCTGCTAGACGAGGAGCTCCTCCGAACCCATGTCTCTCTCTCCACCACCATTTAAAAAATAAGTTTTGTACCCTTTGATTTATTTCACATGGCCTTTAACCTTTACTGAATGAACACTCCGTGTCAGGTACGAGATGAAAAGCTAGATCCAGAGAATTTTTGTCCTGGGGGAATTTCCTTCTGTTAGGAGGAGTTAACAGAGGTGAATGACTTCCATTTCACATGATTAGAGAGAAATTGCGAAGAGGTTTGTGGGAATTTTGAAGAAGGTACGTGCAGGGAGGCAACCTATCATAGTGATTAGAAACCATCAGTTTTGGGTTTAGCACATATGACTTAAAATCCAGGCTCCAACGTATCTTAGCTGCTAAGGTAGACCGTGAGCAGGCCACTCAACTTTCTGAGGGTTCTGTTTCCTCAGAGTTGTTGAAGTATTACATGATGCAAAGTGTAGAATGCTTATTCCATTTGTCTGGTACTCAGTTAAGTGCTAATTAATTGGTTGCTATTTTTATCCCATGGACTCAGGGAAGGCATCCTGGAGGAAGTGATTACTCAGCTGAGCCTTGAGGAATGTTGAAGGCTGTCCAGATGAAGAAATGCAGGAAAAGCATTGCAGGCTGAAGGTTTGGGAAGAACAAAGATATGGAGGCATAAATCAGCATGGTATAAATGGGGATATCATCAAAGCTTAAATTGTGAAGAAGAGCCTGGCTAAAAACATGGGGAGAAGTCAGGTCATGGAGAGAGTTATATGGCAGTATTTTTCAGTCAACACAAGTTGTGAGCGACTAGGGGAAGTGTCAGCTGCCTCCTGGTTCCCCCAAGCTCTAAGTCAATTCTCGAAAGTTGCATTCAGTCCCCACCTAAATGCTTGAACAGGAAACTCACCCTGAGAACTGGAGGGGTGGGTGGTGGGGATGCATCATGGAGACTCTGACAGGCCAACCAGCATAATACTCTCCCTTGCAAAGCCTCAGGCATCCTGTCACATAGTACAAGATACAGGTCTCTGAGAATTTCCGGATGAAGCCTGATATCCACATCCTAATTCTGTCCAACAGCATGGCCGCCTTGAGAACAGAGCCTGAGCCCGTGCCCCAATGGCTAGGCTGGGCTTGCTGGCTCTCACTAGTACCCATCGCAAAGAGAGAGCCTGTCCCTCTCATCTGTCCTCTTTTAGGCAGGGATTCTACTAGGAATGGATCCATCTCCCCAAACTCTGCTGTCTTCCAGCTACTTGTTTGCTTTGAGCTACCTTTTTAGGCACTTGCTACATATTAAGCCCATTGCTAAACTCTTGTCATGCATTCACTCCATTACTTTAAGCTTCTCAGCAACTCTCCAAATAGATTTTATTGTTTCAATTTGCAGATGAAGAAAATGAAGCTTAAAAACATGAAATAACCTGCTGATAGTCAAGAAATCCTGAATTTCAGGTCCAAGATGGGAGCCATCATCTCAGCACTTGCGCATTACTTCCTCCTGCTTCCCGAGTAGCCACTGAGGGAGGGGTCCCCCTACCCACTGCTCCAACAGCTTGATGGAACATCAGCCTGGGTCACCTCTGTGCCTTTTGGGCACAATTTAGGCTGCCCTTCCGGGACTGCCTTCTTAGCTGAGTCACTTTAGGGGGTGCTGGGTCTTGGCAGTGTGGCAGCTACACCTTGTCCTTGCTGACACGGTGGCAGTGCTCTCTGAGCCTACTGTCAACCTGAATCGAATGCTTTATTAGCCCCATTTCGCAAATTCAATAACTTAGGTTGAGAGAGGACAAGAACACATAACACCAAATCACAGCGTCAAGACTCAAAAACCTCCCAAACCAGCCACGTCCCACAGGCTGTATTGTCTTTCTCGATGGTCAGTCCCATGGCCAGGAAGCATTCTGTCAGAGGCATAAGGACTATCTGAGAGAAGAGCTGTACCAGCCCCTTCAAACTACCAGTTTACAATTCTGGTGGATGACTGGGAATGTAAGATAAACTGTAAAAAGAGAAAAAACAATGTAGAAAGGCCCTTCGTGCTAACATAACTCATAGCCCGTCTACTTCTTACTCTCTTCTTATCAAGGAAAGATAGAACAGTGGAGGGATGAGTGGCCAAGGTGTGGATTCAGCCTCAAATGATCCAAAACAAAGATAAATGTCCGGAAAATGTGGAGCCCTGATTCATATTCTTACAGGCAAGAATTATCATGCCAAGTCACCAGCTTTTCTCTTTACCTGGTCAGGATGAAAGCCCATTTGCAAGATGAGATCATCTTGGAAAAGAAATGGAGCCACGTGAAGCCGTGCAGATCCACAAGAGTCTGGTTTGCTGGGAGTGAACCAGATAGAATCTGACTATTGCTGCTGTGCCCAATTTGCTGAATTTATAAAGCAAAAAATCAAAATCTAGCCTTTCTTCCATGTCTAGCCATCTGTTTCTGTGAGTCTGCCCACATGCCCTGGACCTCTGGAGGGCAGAGTTCCAGGCCACTGTTCTGCTATTTTGACAGCTTTGCAGCTGTGACCCATGTACTGGAAAGAGCTGTGTGCAGTGCCTTGGACTTGGAACTTTACACATTTTTGACGTGATTAGGTATTTACAACTGGAAGTGCAGCCAGAGTCCAGTGTTTCCAGGGACGATGCATATAACCCAGAGGTTCTAATGTGGCTGCTCCTGGCTTTGGCTGGGATCACGTAAGTTCTTAGGAGTTCACCCACAGGTCATGAACACGAGACTATAAAACAGCCACACTGGGACCTTCATCCAGATGGATAAATTGTATAAAACTTTCTCCACCACAGTTTCAGAAGGTAGTTTTGTAGAAGGCATTCATAGACATTTTGCAAAAGTCATTAGCAGTGATGTGGTAGAACAGACACGTCCTTGGTATTTCCTACATTACACGTATTTGCATAACAGCAAAAAAAGGATGGAGGGGCACTTGGGTGGCTCAGTTAGTTGAGCGACTGAGGCTTAGGTCATGATCCGAGGGTCATGGGATTGAGCCCGGAGTCGGGCTCTGAGCTGAGTGTGGATCCTGCTTAAGATTCTCTTTCTCTCTCCTCTGCCCCTCTCCTTCACTTGCACACGTGCTCTCTCTCTCTCTCTCTCAAAAAAAAAAAAAAGATGTAAATTACCCAAGAATAAAAATACAGTTGATTAAATAAAAAGCCTTTCAAACCATAAGAGACTTTTAAATACAGAGAACAAACGGAGGGTGGATGGGGGGAGGTGGGAAGAGGGGAAATGGGTGATGGGCAGTGAGGAGGGCACTTGTTGGGATGAGCACTGGGTGTTGTATGTAAGCGATGAACCATGGGAATCTACCCCAAAAACCAAGAGCACACTTTACACACTGTATGTTAACCAATTTGCCAATAAATTATATTAAATAAATAAATAAAAAGCCTTTAACCTTTATTCATTTACTTCCCAATCATTTTTTCATCACCTGTTATGTGCCAGGAACTCTTGTTTGCTAAAGACAAAAAAAAAAAAAAATAATAATAATAATAATAAACACTCCCCCTCGTTTCAAGGGGGCTCATATTTGATGGGAGAAATTAACATATGTACAAATAATTATTCATGATTATGCAGAAGGTGATTTGGGAGCACAGAGGAAGAATGGATTAGCTGGGAGGCTAAGGGTGAGCATCACAATTGAGGAGGCGTTTGAACTGGGTCTGGAGAAAGGCACATAGGAGTTTCTCAGACAGAAGGGTTAAAGTGGGGTTCCAGGCAGAGGAATTCTGGTCAGAGGAATTCCTTGAGGAGAGGAACGGTAAGTTTGGGAAAATGGCAAGTCATATGATGTACTTTAGTACTGAATTTTGAGCAATTGCGGTGAGAAAAACTAAAAACTCTCTGCAAATTACATACATACACTCCAATGCTAAAATGATCATTCCGAAGCGAATCTAGATGAAACAGCACGGGTCATGGAAATAGGGTCCCAGATAGACTAGGAACAACTACAACAAAAAGGACGACCTGAACTCAAATAGTATGACACCTGGTTCCAGTGACTCCTGGTTTCCCCTAAATCCTGGTGGGAAATAAGTGGATATGAGCGTTAGAGTGGTATTATATACCATACAAGAAGACTGTTAGGGTGCATATATAATTCCAAAATGCAGGTTCAGCCATTCTCAGGAAATCCTTTTGTTATGCTTATAATTGCCTAAAGTAAATATGCCCTTCAGGTACTGATAAGGAGAAACACAAGAAATGGATGGGACTTACTGATATTTGCCCAGTGGAGAGAGTAGAGAGGTCCTTGTAGAATAGTGTCTGCAGAAGCTCTAGCACAGAGTAAGCACTCAATAAATGCTAGCTCAATGGTGACAAAAGATTATATAAAAATAACAAGTGAAGGGGCTAAGCGTCTGACTTTGGCTCAGGTCATGATCTCATGGTTCATGGGTTGTTCAAGCCCCATGCCAGACTCTGTGCTGACAGCTCGGAGCCTGGAGCCCGCTTCGGATTCTGTGTCTCCCTCTCTCTCTGCCCCTCCCCTGCTCGCTCTCTCTCTCTCTCTCTCAATAATAAATAAACATTAAAAAAATAATAACAGGTGGAAATTCACAAGGCATCCTAAGAAAGCTTTGAGCTTGTTATCTGGAGTTTCAAATTGGCAAAAGTCAATTAAGGAAAATTGAAAATTGAGGTCAGCATGCACACGCACATCATAACCCATGTATACTACGTGTGTGGCACCAGAATCCCAAACTGAGAAATTAAATGAAGAAGTGGTATAGAACACTGAAAACCCTAGGGCTTTAGAAGATGCAAATGTCAAATTGCTCTACAGAGATGATTCACAACCCCCAGGTCAGAGGGTCTCTCAGGAGAGGAAAACAAAACACACAACCTTTCTAGGGATGAGTTCATAATCAAGGATTGCAAACCACATGAAAAGACAAACTACCATAAAGGAGAATTAGGAGGCGTAAGAGTTGGAAATAACAGAATGCTCTAAAAATGATTTGAGGACAATTTGAGGACAAGTGTTTGAGGACGATGCAAACACTTCTAGAACTTCTCTCCATGTACTAAATTTAATTGAAAACTGTTACGAACAATAAAAGGTAACTCCATCTGCAAATTCTTAATGGCCTCTTTTATGCTTCAATCTTGATTTGTGGATTGACTCAGATATCAAAGTCAAAATGTAATTTGATCCCAATCTGGTCAAAACCTACACCAATCTGGTCAACACCAGTCTTTAAAAGGTTATCTTGGAAAAAAGCAGAGAGGTGGAAAATGCCAAAACAGTCAAGTTAAAACAGGCATCTCATTTCCCTGGCAATTAAGCCAATGCTGAAATGGTCATAAATAATTTTATCTATTCATATTTCAGCTACTGCTTCCATTTGGCTTAAGTGTAAATTTTTAGTCATTTATTTTGTTAATAAGCCTCAACAAAGACTCCAAAAACAAGGGGTTTTTTTGTATCTCACTGTTTCATTAGAACAACATTCCAAAAAAGCTTCTGGTTTCTTTTCACCTATAGAATTTTTAAATCTATAACTGCTAAATTTTAGTGGGTTGAAGGACCAGAAAATGGCACTGATGCAAGAACCCTAAATTCCTGTGTGTCCTTCCAGAACTCTCTTGGGGGAGTAGTCACTGAACTTAAGGTTCTTCTGCATGAACAAAATTTTTTTTTTTTTAATTTTTTTTTCAACGTTTATTTATTTTGGGGACAGAGAGAGACAGAGCATGAACGGGGGAGGGGCAGAGAGAGAGGGAGACACAGAATCGGAAACAGGCTCCAGGCTCCGAGCCATCAGCCCAGAGCCCGACGCGGGGCTCGAACTCACGGACCGCGAGATCGTGACCTGGCTGAAGTCGGACGCTTAACCGACTGCGCCACCCAGGCGCCCCATGAACAAAATTTCAGGGAGTAAAATGAATGAGATATTGAGGCAGTGACGTAGAATTGCCATCTTATGATTTGCTAGATAAGGACAGTCCACATAAATATCTACTACTGCCTTAATCTCATTTTTAAAAGACTATTTGATACCAAAATAAGGAAGAACATAATTTCAGAAAAAAAGAGGATGTTCCTCACATTTTCATGTAAATAGCTTTATTAAAAATAGATTACAGCATCCTTATTTTCCCCCATTTTGCCACAAATTAGCAAAATATTGGTCATGGTTTCAGAGTGTGAGATAATAGAAAATATATATACATTGGTCTCTGTCCCCAGTTACTGGCACAGAGCTCCTGAGCCCTTGTAATATCCTCAGTGATAAAAACACTAGGAGCATCTCTTGTTCTAATATTTGGTCTCTGCCTTTGGTTCCTGACATAGGGCTTCTTTTGTTCTGAGGTGACTCTGGCTGGCCTCCTGAATGGAGGCTGGTCACCAGAAAGACCAACCCATGATTAGAAGTCTGGAATGTTCGGCTCTGCATTGTCTTGAGAGGGAAGGGGGGCTGAAAATGGAGATAATGATTGATCATGCCTATGCCATGAAACCTCCATAAACATTCAAATAATCTGGAGTTTGGAGAGCTTCCAGGTTGGTGAACCACATACTGGAAGAGTGGCACACCCCAACTCTACAGGGACAGAAGTTTTTGTGCTCAGGACTCCCCCAGACATTGCTGTATGTATCTCTCCATCTGGCTGTTCATCTGTATCCTTTATCATATCCCTTAATCAACTAGTAAACATAAGTGTTTCTCTGAGTTCTGTGAGCTGCTCCAGCGAATTGATTGAACCCAAGGGGGGGGGGGTCATGGGAAACTCTAATTTATAGCCAATCAGTCAGAAGCACAGGTGACAATCTGGACTTGAGGTTGGCATCTGAACTGGGGTGGAGGCAATCTTGGGGGACTGAGCCCTTAAGCTGCAGGATCGGACAGTATCTCCGGGTATGTAGGGTCACAATTGAGTTAAATTGTAGGACATCCCGTTACTGTCCTGAAGAATTGCTTGGTGTGAGAAAAAAATCCCACCCATTTGGTGATCAGAAGTGTCAGAAATGAAGTGTAGGAAGTAAGGAGTAAAGGAGAAAGTAAAGGAGGAAGTGAGGAGTAAAGGAGAAAGACAGGAGGTAGCCTGAACTGTAGAACTCTCCAGGACACCGATTCAGTGGTCCCCAACTTTGGGGATGCAGGGCATGTGTCCTCTTCTGATTTCAAAGCAGGGGATTCAGAACTCTAGAATCCCTATCTATCAACTTAGATACACATTCAACATTCATAATAGGCAGATTTTATGCCTTTTGACCTACCATTATAACTAGTCTGACTATAAAATCATTGGAGTTTAGAGGGTCCTTTATGGTTTCCAAAGCATTTATATATGCATTCTCTCCTTCAGTCTAAGGAAGAAAGAAAGGACCCTAATGTAAGAAGTTTTATTTATTTATTTCTATCTTGCAGTTGAAGAAACTGGAAGTTGAAGCTGTCATTCATTTGCTCATTCATTTGCTCATATAGTCAATAAATATTTATGTGTCTCCAAGCCCTGTAGCACTATTCTAATCCCCAATGACATTAAGATGAATAAAAAGTCAACCAATTGCTTACGATTATATGGGTAGTTAGTGACAGAGCTCTACTGGAGCCCAGGTATTTTGGTTGCAAGTATTGTGCTCTCTCTAGCAAGCCATGATGCCCACGTCTCTCTCTCTCTTCATTGTGTTTAGTTCTCTTTTCCACAGACAACCCTCCTGCTTGCCCACATACCATCTGAGCTCCCTGGCTTTGGGCAGAGCTCCCTGACCTTGGCCGTGGCATTCCGGACAGGTTCTCATATTCACACCAATATCCTCTAGATGTTTGTTCAACATTTATTTAAGGTGGCTGAGCTCCGGAATGGGGTCGGATGGGTATGAAGAACAAAGAGGGCCATGCCCAATTAGCAAAATAAAGGCCCTGCAGCTAAATAGGAAGTTTAACAGAACATGAAGATAATCATTACATTGTTACTTGAACATAAACATGCGTATAATCTCTCCTCCCTACCCCAAGAAGCTTATCATAATATTTCTTCCAAACATACATAGTTCTTTCCCTGAGAGGAGATCCAATGAATACAGTTTTCTCCAGTTCTTTATATTCCAGTAATACCTTGTTTAACACCCTGGTCACCCACCCCCTCATCTTCCCTTGCACTCACTTCTTCATGAAACAGCCTCTGTTCAACACTTTGCCAAGACATATTCTCATTATGCACCACCCAATTCAAGGCCTGTTCTTTCCAAGAGTCTACTTTGATGCACCCAGAACATTTCACCTTCCCAACTTGATCTCCACACATTTCTCCATCTGGAGCCCATATAATCCAGGATTACAGCTAAGCCTGCATCCACCAGTATGTGATTGGTCTGACAGGTCTCCTGGTCACATGGGTGCAACACTTTTGAATATCGCCTCTACATATATTGCCACGTAGTCCTTTTCATTTGTAAAATCTTTGTAGGTACTCTTCTTTCATATATCGGCCAGGTTGAGATATGTTAGAGTTCAGAGGCTTTTTCTGAATAGATATAGAACTGATAAAGGACATTTTTAACTTTTTATGTTCCTGGCCCCTGCTCCTGAGCTCCCGGGGAAGCTATACTTTAACATTTACCAAGGTCAAAATGCCTTGGCAAAATCTCAAAGTGTGGGCTCTGTTTCTGCCCTGAGCACACATTGTACATCTGCTTCGTTGAAGAAAATTACCAAAAGGAATTACCAAAAGGAGCAGTCTGAACACAAAAGGTAAGAAAAAGTAAGAAACTTCCCTGGTTCCCATGAGATTAAAGTCATACAGCCTTGCATATACTCCGAATTTAAGATAAGGTCTGCAACTTTCTGAAATGTCTTTGTCAAATGTTCTATGTTCTTTGTAACTTTTATATAAATTATGTAAAAGCTGTAGATGACCAGATGTTCGTTTACAGGAGCGCTCTCTTCTTCGTGAAGACTGTATATCCCGGGTGGCTGTCCTAACTTGGGCTTGAATAAAATCTCCTTCTTGCCTTTAGAGATGCTGAAATTGTGTTCAATTTGTGTCAACAGATACATAGATATGCATATTTGTAATATGTCCAATGCAGTGCCGAGTGATGGATCATTATGCGTTTGCTCATGATGCTTTTGGAACTAAGAGGAAAAGAGAAATAGTAGCTTCGACTCTTCACTTCCAACTACCCCCCACACTCTCTCTAATGGGATGCTTAAATGCTGAATTTTTTTCTGAAAATAGAAAACATTTGATGCCAGTGGTGCCACTGCCTGAGTGGCTCAGTTGGTTAAACTTCTGACTCTTGGTTTCAGCTCAGGTCATGATCTCATGGTACATGAGTTCCAGGTCCGTGTGGGGCTCTGTGCTGCTGGTGCAGAGCCTGCTTGGGATTCTCTCTCTCTCTCTCTCTCTCTCTCTCTCCCTCTCTCTCAAAATAAATGAACCAACTTAAAAAAAAAAAAGAATATAATTGGTGCCATATCGGAATACATTTAAGGGAAGATATTTGGTATACTTTGAAAGGTGCCAGTTCATGGGGCTTGTAGATGGCTCAGTCGGTTGAGTGTCTGACCTCGGCCCAGGTCATGATCTTGCAGTTTGTGAGTTCGAGCCCCACGTCGGGCTCTGTGCTGACAGCTCAGAGCCTGGAGCCTGCTTCGGACTCTGTGTCTCCCTCTCTCTCTGTCCCTGCCCCACTCGTGCTCTGTCTGTCTGTCTGTCTCTCTCTCTCTGTCTCTCTCTCAAAAACAAGAATAAACATTTAAAAAATAAAAAAAAGAAAGGTGCCAGTTCAACAGAGAATATTTGAAAAATCTGTTGCTAACTTCATGCAAGATGGCCCTTCTATACATGAAAGTGCTCAGTTGCAAATACCTGGCAGGTGAAAGCCTGTCGAATGAACATGACTCCTCTTTCAATGGCAGTGCAAGCTTCTCTGTGAAGGAATCATACAGTCCTTTCACAATTTACTGCACCGTGGCCTTCTATAACTTTTATCAGAGGCACTAAGAGAAAGTATTTAGTGGTGACCCATCACAAGCCCAGAGAATGCCATTGTGAAGCCCTGCAGAATGCCAGACACATCAACTTGGCCATCAAGTACATGTGACTTGAGCTGATATGAGCTGTCATGTAAGTTCCTAGACTTCACTGTCACAGTGTATAGATAACACTCTCAAGATAGTCCTAGCTCTTGTGAAATCTGCAGGCTTTATCATCAAAACTACTTTGCACAAATTAGACAGCCAACGAATACCTGTTGAATAAAACTGAAGAATGGAATTGATTCTTTGTAGCCCAGGAAGCAGTTGCTACAAACCTCACATTTAAATGATAATGAAATTTAATGCTGAGAATTATACTTTCTAATCCTAACCCTGATCTTGGGGTAAGAGATTTTATGGCAAACACTCGGGTCCTCTGGGTTGTCCATAACCTATGCTTCTCATTGTCTTTCCACTTCGCTTATTTCAAGATAGAATTAAAGCCTATCAGTAGGTGAATTCCAGGAAGGAAGTTAATTTGGAGAAAAGCGTTCTCCAAAGCAGCCATTCTAAGAAACGTATTAACTGTTTCTTGCATGAAAGCCGTATTTGATTTCTTGTTCAGTCCCTCCATCCCGTTAGTTCCTTTCTCTTTTCCTACTTGAATAATAGCAAAAGTTAAGATATCAAAATCCCTTCTCCCCCGACCCCCACTCAAATAACAGGAATCCTGAATCATAGCACTCTAAGTTCCACGGGGAGAAGTGGGTGCTTCCTGCAGAAAGAGCAACCAGAAGAGGCACAGGATCCTGAGTGAAACACTGTATCTGTCTCCTAGGGAATCCTCAAGGGCCACTGAAATCATGCACAGATGCACGGAGACAGCCGGTGACCCACAGCTGTAGACAGCACCTTGGAACATACATTTTTGTGGCTTGGGGGAGCAGGAAACACCAGACATAGGAGAGGGTTGCAGAAGGGTGGGTGAAAGAGCATTAGAGCTGAACTTGATCCTCCTCCTTGCTCCAAAGAACGAGGAGACCCTAATGCTCCAGAGATTTGTTTGCACCGAGAAGATCTTATTTCGAATTGCAATTACCTGTGGGATGATTAAGACTACAGTACTGGAGATTGTGTTAAACTCAATTAAGTCCTCTGCAATCAGAGTCATTATTCTGGGGCAGGGATGGAAAAAAAAAGATGTATATTCTAGTTAAAAAGGGATGAAAAAGAAAATGATCTAGGGCAGTGTTTCCCAAGTCTGCTGCGTAAGAATCATAAGAGCTTGTTGAAAACACAGATTCTTTTCTCCTTCTCCCTACCTCATACCCATTCTGAATCAAGAAAGTCTGGGGTGGTGACCAGGAATCAATATTTTTAAAAGCTCCTTGGGCCATCTCATGTTGCCAGCCCAGGTATGAGCTCTGGGGAACAACAGGTCTTGGAGGCTCGTTTGTTGCCCTGATCTTTAGCTTGACTGACATTGAACTTGATGTTGCACTGGGCTGATTGGGACTGATCTGCTTACAAACCTCACAGGAAACTTATGGATAAACTGAAATGCCTGCTCATTAGTTACAAGGAGGGTAATCCTTCTCAGAGGTCAAAATGCCCACATCTGCCATGCAGAACACCTGCATGACACCTGGACACTTTTAATCAGATGGTCGCTTGCTATTGGTCTGTGAAATCAGATCAAAGAGATGCTCCCAATTGCATTTTCATGCGGGCCACAGGAAGTGCGGGAAATAACTCTTCTATGCCCCAGACTAGATCTCCTCAACCTTGACCAGAGCTGGAGAAACACTGCCAAATTCTCGCTCTCACACATTTTTTCTAGAGCCTATGAAGGCAATCATTCTCTTGTTTTTTGTTTTTTGTTTTATGTTTATTCTCCTTTCAAATGGGATACTATTTTACTAAATTTCCATTTTCTTCCTTGAAATTACATTCCATTTGTGTGTCTCTGGCCACCTATGCCACACTCCGTGTGTCCACATCACCATTATCTTGGTGACTGCTTACACGCGTAAGCTTATTTTCTGTCCCTGTGTACTGACCTGATGGTCAACCTCATGAACTTATATTCCAGCCGGAATAGATTTATAATAAATATATCTTAAGAACCGAAAAAAAATTAGATAGTGTGAGTGCTTTGAAGAAGCTGAACGACAGCAAGAAGTAGATGTGATTTGGGCTGGGAGTTGATTAAGGAAGTCTTCTCTGCAGATGTGACATTTATGTTGAGAGCTAGAACCTCATAATTGCACTCTCAAGCAATGTTTATTTCCAAGGTCACGCAGAGGCATGTCTCCATCGTAAATACTAGCATTGTTTTACTAAAAGAGCCAGTAGATGGTTTTGTAAAATTTGTTATGAGCAGCTAATGGGGAAAATACTCCTCTAGATAGTTGGAAAACTCTTCAACTGTTACACATGAGAAACCCTGGATAAAATATAATAAATATTTTTAAATACGCTATTTTTAAGTGAAATCCATTTCTAGTGAAGCAGTGAGCTCACAATAAAGTAAGAGAAATCACCAGATTTTGAGAAATCAAAAGTAATGAGGGAAATGAAACTCAGTGAGGTCAACAGGAGACCTGAAAGTTTAGCGGCTGCTGGGAAGGGGTTTGGATCCGAATCCCCGTGTAGGAACAGGAGATAAAGCCGTAAGCCCTAGAGACAGGAAGTTGGAACTGAAGCCACAACAGGATGCCAAGATGAAGGATTTTAAAAGAGGGATTTTTAAAATGGAAAGATAGATATCTCTGAGGACTTAGAGCCACGTCACTATCTGATGTTCAAATTCATGTCATGGGCAAGATGTAGGAAGCTCTAAGTTCAGATAACAGCATAAAAAGTAGTGCTTAGCTGTGGTGCTTTTGGAGTAACTTACAAAAGCAAATGCAAAACCTTTCTTGAAGAACATCCCATTAGCAAGGTCTCTGTAGGGATTCCCAGAGATTAAATTCCAGTGAAGGCAAGTTCATAATCTAAAACTGTAAAACATATGAGGAAACAATACTATGAAAAAGAGTCACCAAAAGTTATGTGTCTAGTACAAAAGGTAGAATTAGAACTTTAAATACTATAATTCTTGAACAGAAATGATTTTTAAAAAGAATTTAAAGGATTAAAGTTATAAAAGAAGGTCTCACATGGAAAAAGTACAAGTGTCACTGAAAAAAGATCAGGCAGACCTTGAAAACTGAAGCCAAATAGAACTTATGGCAATAGAAAAATATGGCAATAAAAGCTAAAACTTATTGGGGGTGAAAATATGTGCATATCACATATCTAATAAGGGACTTATATCTGTAATACATGAAGAACTCTCTAAATAAGCAATTGAGACACACAATTTGGATGGATCTTAAAGGCATTACACTGAATGAAAAAAAGCCAATCTCAAAGGGTTACAAATTGGAGAAAACTCTCAAAATGACAAAAGTATAGAGAGGGAGAACAGATCAGTGGTTATCCAGAGTTAAGACAAGGTGTAAGCAGCGTGACAGTAAAAAGGCAGTGGGAGAGTGTTCTACTGTGTTGATGGAAGAGTTCGGCACGTTAATTGCGGCACTGGTTGTATGAATCTACACTGGTGATAAAAGTCATAGAATAAAGACAAAGACTTCTATAATCGTAGTGTAGTTGAAAATATTGTACAAATCAATTTTTTGGCTTCCATAATGCACTGTAATTAGGTCACCATTGGGGCAAGGCAAAAGTGGGTATACATGAACTCTCTGTACTATTTTTGCAATTTATTATGATTCTATATTTAAAAACAAAACTTTTTTCAAAAATTTAAAACTGTGGGATACATATATTTTTAAAAACTGAATGGGCATGTGAAAAATAGATAAGTTGCTGACAAAAAGAGAATTAGTGAACTAGGAGACTGATCTGAGGAAATCATCCTAAGTCAGTCCAGAAAGATGAAGGGATGACAAATACAAAAACATTAAAAGACATGAAGGACAAAAGGAGATGTCCCACACAAATCCAATCGGAGTCACAGAAAGAAAACATTGAGAAAATGGAGGAAAGGGAATATTTGAATAGATAATGGTAGAGAATTTTAGAAAATTGATGAAAGATACAAATCTGTAGATTCAAGAAACACAACCATTTGCAAACACTATAAATAACATTAAACCCACCCTCGCACATTGTAGTGAAACTGTAGAATACCAAAGAAAGAAATTTTTTAAAGAACAACGGGCACGATTTTATCTGTTGCTAATCACAGTTTTCTTCTCATTGAAAAACCAATTGCCTGATGTTTCTCTTGTACTTACATTTGAAGTCTGCTATCTAAATACACGGGTAGCTAAGAATGTCTACAGCTTATTACTTCAGGGAAAACATTTAAAACACTCTGTACTGTGTAAACTTCAGTGCAATCTCAGGAATATGAGCTGAGTAAATATGACAGGCACATGATCCTGGCTGGCCAAGAACCCGTAAGTCTGCCTTAGTTTTGCTCAGCTTGTTTTTGCTCTGTAAACAGCGAATAAATCAAACCCACCCTTCCTCCCAGCCCGGTCTGTGGTAACGGTTCCTGCTTGACCTAATGACAGCTCAGTACAAACACCCTTCAGTTAATGTGTTGAGTGTTCAGGGGGTGCAAGTTTGGCCCCACACACCCCTTCTCCCTGAGCTACCAGTCTCTGGCTTTGAACTGGGAAAATTGAACCAAGACAGAGAATAAGGTAGTTCTTTTTTCTTCTTCTTTATCTCTTATGCCAAATAGGCATGGAGATTCTTCTCTGTGAATAAGGCAATTTCAGTCAAAATTTCAACTCTGGGGTTGATTTATAAAAGAGAGCAAAGGGCTGAGCATGGACATTCTGTGTCTAACTCTTCTGGAAATTTTAGCACTGTTTTTATCCATCTCCAAAATGGTGCAAAAAAACAAAACACTATCGTTCTGCTTATCTCAGAAGAAATGCAGTGTCACAGCTCTACACTCCACAGACATACATCTTGCCATTAGATTCTACTGCAACTTAAGCTGGAGGGGAAATGAAAACTACTTATTCATTCATTTATTTATCTGTAAACATTTTTTTTTTTTAATTTGTGAAGCCAGATAATAAAAAGACAATCATTGAGTACGAACTGGGACAGTGTGGAAGGATCTTCCATCATTTCCTGTTTGAATTCTTGGTAGATGAGTGAGGGGTGAGGGGACATTTTCTTTGGAGTTGTCCAATACTAGGGATGCATACCTGGGGCAGGTTCCTATAGAAAAGGAGTCATGAAACAAACCTACTTACAATTTCCTCATTTGGGGGATTTCTATGACTCTCCCCCACTGGACACCCGCTTTGTTCTTCACACTGTCTATGGCTCTGG
Organism: Puma concolor; assembly: GCF_028749965.1. Taxonomy (NCBI): domain Eukaryota; kingdom Metazoa; phylum Chordata; class Mammalia; order Carnivora; family Felidae; genus Puma; species Puma concolor. The sequence continues at coordinate 43,039,896 of NC_141684.1, forward strand.
TGGGCTCTGACAAATGTATTTCTACAAACAGCAGTTAGACAGGAGTAGATTATGAGCTTCCCAGTTCTAGGAGTATGAATAACTAGAATGAGCTGTGCGGGGGAAGGTGGTATCATCTCTTTCCACGTCAGGATCCTTGGGCACATGGATGGGAAAGGTTGCCACACCATCCTCTTGGATCTGGAATGGAGGTTCTGCTCTGTTCCCTGAGGACTCGCACAAGTAGGGCATGTAGATGTTATGCAAAGATGATTCAGTCTCCGGCCAGAGGCCATCTTGATGCCTTGCTGGGCAAGTTTTTAATACAGAGAGATTTCAGCCAAAACTCACTGTGGAGAGATAGATGCAAGATTTTTGCTTAACTTTTACACTTCTTGGCCTCAACTCTGTTTTCTCATCTCTTACCATTTGCCTACTCTCTTTGTCTCTCTTCTCTCTCCCCCTCTCTTGAGCTCTTTGTTCTTTCCTCATTTACTTGAAGTGCTGAAATCCTTTCAAAAATTGCCGTTAAATAAAAACAATGAAGAAATGGAAACTTGCTGCCATACTCAGGCTAGGAAATGACTGGAAATTCTGACCATATCAAATAAATATACATGTGTTTTACCATCACTGTGCATTATACCAGTAAACCACAGCTGGCTAACATCACACCTACTTTTGAAAAGTAAACATTGTGGCAATAAATGTTCCAAGATGAAATGGAAGTATTTTCGTCCCTTAAATTTCCCACTCAAGTGATACGTATAGAGTTGGTATTTCAGTTGTTCCAGATAGTAAATTATTTCACCAGGTTACATCCTTCACTTACACAAACCTCCAGCCTCTGTCTGCTTCCATACTCCCCACAGCTGTTACTTAATTTTTTGCTGCATAATTACTGTTTATTCAAAATCTCTCATTTGTTAGAGGAGTTACCACAGAGCTCTCACATTCAGCTCTCAAAATGTGATGACTCAGGTTTTGTTCTTTGTGCTAAATGTTGCAGGCAGCTTTTAGTCCTAACCAAAATATTTGCACAATGCTAATTACGTTTCTGTGGACCATCAAAATAAAGTCTGTAGAAGAAAAAGTGAAAAATGTGCATCAAACTTCGTAACTGCAATTTCACATCTTTCAGAAAAGGATCTTAAAATTGGATGAAGCACAAACATGGGCACCTTCTTGCTTATCAACAGTAATAGAAAAACCAGCTGAGAAGTACTGAATGTTCCCCTTGGGCCAGGCCTGTTCTGGGCACCTTCCATACTTAATCTTTAAGTATTATCTAATATTTAAGTGCCTATGAGATAGGTAGTATTATCAGCCCATTTTACAGATGAAAAAACCAAGGCACAGAGTTTAAATCACTTGCCCAAGGCCCCTCCGCTAGTAAGTAATAGGGTCTGCATTTAAATGCAGGCATTCTGATTCCAGAGTCCACGCTTGAACCACTACTCAACATTCTACTTATGAAAGCTATTTTTCCACATTAATATATATATTTTTTTCTAAATGTTCATTTATTTATTTTTTTTAATTTTTTTAACGTTTTATTTATTTTTGAGACAGGGAGAGACAGAACATGAACAAGGGAGGGTCAGAGAGAGAGGGAGACACAGAATCTGAAGCAGGCTCCAGGCTCTGAGCTGTCAGCACAGAGCCCGACGCGCGGCTCGAACTCACGGACCACGAGATCGTGACCTGAGCCGAAGTCGGCCGCCTAACCGACTGAGCCACCCAGGCGCCCCAATTTATTGTTTTTTTAATGTTTACTTATTTTTGAGAGAGGGAGACAGACAGACAGAGCATGAGAGGGGGAGGGGCAGAGAGAGAGAGAGAGAGAGAGGGACCCAGAATGTGAAGCAAGCTCCAGGCTCTGAGCTGTCAGCACAGAGCCTGATGTGGGGCTCGAACACACAGACCTCGAGATCATGACCAAGCTGAAGTCGGACGTTCAACTGACTGAGCCACCCAGGTGCTCCAATGTTTATTTATTTTTGAGGTAGAGAGAGACAGCATGGGCACTCAAAGTGGGGAGGGGCAGAGAACGGGAGACAGGTGATCTGAAGGGGGCTCCACGAGACAGCAGAGAGCCTGATGTGGGGCTTGAAGTCACAAACCGCGAGATCATGACCTGAGCCGAAGTCAGATGCCTAACCGACTGAGCCACCCAGGTGTCTCCCTCCCACATTAGTATATATTTTGAAGGAAGCTCCCGTGCCCTGTGCCTGGTCCCCCGTTCAACTCATCAACCCCTCATGCCCTCCCCACTCACACCCTTCACCTTCGCAGTTAACGGGAGAAGCCCTGTAGGGCATCCAGCTCCCGAATAGCTGCCTTCCTTATTAGAGTTTATTTCAAAGATCTGGTCTCTGTCTTCTAGAAGTTTATAATCCAAGTTAAACAATATGAAGAGGCATATAATTTATAATCCAAGAAAACTATATAAAGAGGAGTATAAAAAGAACATATAGGCAAGAGGGAGGGGCATGAAAACATAGAGTGTGTACCAAGTTTGACCAGTAAAGCAATGAGATTTGTGACATGTAATGGATAAACCCCTCTGAAGGCAATTCCAAGGCCGGATTCCAGCAGGGCTTCTGCCAAGTTGTGGTGCAGCAGTCAAATGACGGCCCACACTAACACCGTTTGCGTAAAAGTAGCTCGCTATTCTACACCTGCACCTTGGATACCAAATGGCTTTCACCCCTTTCCAGTCAATTTAGCTGGCTCTCCCAATATCTTCTTCTTTCATGTCCCCTCCTTCCTTCCTCCTCTTCCCAGGGAGTCGTTTAGCAGCTCCTTGTGGTGCGCTTGTCTTAGAAGACCCTGTTCCCGGCCCTCCAGGGGCTACCAGAAGCTGAAGGCAAGGTCCTCCTTCTCAAGGAGCTTACAGGCCACAAGATCGGCTTTTAAAAATACAAGCTTGATCCTCCCCACGTTAAAAACCATCCAATGGCTTTCCATTGCTCTTAGGATAAAGAACAAAACTGACCCGAGGGCCTCCCCAAAGCCCCGAGGGGACAGCTTTGCCTCCTCCCAGTCATGTCCCGCGCACTCCCTGCTCTGTTCACGTCTCTCCAACCTTTTATCAGCTCCTTGAATGTGCCAAACCAGGCTCTCAGTTTTAGGATCTGATGGTACCCTCTTTTGCCATTCAGAGCCCCCATCATGATTCATAGGTGCACTCCTGTGACGATCGAGTAGTGTTGACCTCCCTCACTGGACTGTAAATTACAGGAGTGTGGGGAGGAGGTTAGAGGTCCCCAAAGAAATAAGACAAATGTCAGCTGAAATCAGATTCTGAAGAGTTTCCAAGGTGCCAGACTGAGGCATTAGGACATTACTTTGTATGCTTTGGGGAGAGACTGATGGGTTTTGAGCAAGGAGGCAAAGTGATCAGCGGTGCGTTTTAGGAACCGAGGTGGGCCTGGTAGCAAGAAGTGAGAAGGGGCGGAGAGAGACAGAGCAGGGGCCCACGTAGAGGCTGTTGCTATAGTCTGCGTAAGAGGTATGAGCCTGCACAAGGGTGACGGGAGAGACAAGGACGGCAGATTCAGGAGACTTGGTCAAATCGACAGCATTTGATCGTTGCTTGAATGTGAAAACTGAGGGACAGGGAAGGCCCACAAGGATTCCCAGTTTTCCAGTTGGCATGGCTGGGAATGTAAGTGGCATCATGAATAGAAATAGAAAGGTGAGGTGAGGAGTCCCCTCTGAGAAGATGACAGAATCAATTCTGGAAATCGTTCAGCTGCAGGCCAGCTGGATGTCGGACCCATGGGACCGGAGCAAGAAGAAAGGTCAGGGCCGGTGAAGAGGATGTGGGTGACATGTGCACTGAAATGGTCCTCATGAGCAGGAAGAGGAGAAGGGCGAGGTGGGCACCGAGCTGGAATGCAGGAAGAACACTCAGAGAGAGCGGGCGGAACCAGGAAAGCCAGGACAGAGGGGCTCTTGCAGGAGGTCAAGATCACTGACATAAGTGCCTTGCCAAGAGCTGGGAGAGGATTTTGCGTGAAAAAGGCCAGCTGAGATCACCAGTTATGGGAGGCCCCCGAGAGAGCTGTTTCAGTGAGTAGAATTTTGAGGGTAAAACCCACATTCCAGGCATTTTCTCCAGACAGAGGTCATCAGGGATTCTACTGCCTCTGCTGCTGGCCTTGATTTAATGAAATTGGGCAAACACCAGTATTTACTTGACCACTGGGCAAGAATCAGGTGCTTTATGCTATTTAAATTATTTTTCACCACCGTCTTGTGAAGAAGATATCTTCACTCATTTCAGTATTTTAGTATCCATTATCATGCAATTTACCGTTTGAAGTGGAGCTCAGAGAAGTACTGTAACTTGCCTAAGGACACACAGCAAATAAAGCCACGAGACTGTAAGTTCTACAAGGGCGGGAACCGCAAGTTTAACTTACCATCATGTATGCCCCGATAGCAATAGTTGGCATATAAGGTAGAATGATTTTTTAGATGAATGAATGAATGAATGAATGAACTAGTGACATTTACCATCAAAATTAGGTCTAACTAGTGACATTTAGCATCAAAGCCCATAAGCCTTCCATATATACAAACACGATTAATCCAACAGAAGGAGTTCTCCTATTGTCAACTTCTTTAAAAAGTCTCTTGAGAAACAAAAGTGAGGAAGTTGACTTTGTGAGAGTTATTATTTCTGAGTAAAAGTATGTGATTATAACTTGACTTTGCAAATTACCCAGCTGATAATTCATTCAAATAATCAAGTCAATTAAAGCTAAATTCATCCCACATGTGTCAAAGCTTACAGCCAAGTATACATGTATGGAATTTAGGAAACATATTTTGGAAAGGAAGGGCCCCTCAACCATTCCAAGAGTCAATCATGGGCCCAACTGTTTCAAATTATAGAAGACAACTTTTCATATGTTTTTTAGAGAAAACTGTTCTCCTAAAGTGGCATTCCTTCATATGTATTTCAGAAGACAAATTCATGGGAAATAGTGGTCACATATTTGAAACTAATCATTAGAAGTTGAAAGGAAAGTGATTCAGGTTTAACCTCTATGGGATATAATTTTTTAGTTTTTTGGAAAACATTAGGAAGGAGCATTTCCTAATAAGGACGATTTGAACTACAATAATCTATTTGTTCCTGTTATGGGAAGTTGCTATCATACTGGTTTTTTCTTCTTCCACTTAGTCCAAACCCAGCTGGGAGGCTGGGTGGTCCATTGAAAAGCATTGTAGGCAGAAGCATATTTCAGGTCTGCCTCTAATTAAATGCAAGTCTGGATAATCCACTAGACTTTCTAAATATCAGTTTTCCCATCTGTATTGTGGGACTAGAAATACCTGGTCTACGTAATTTACAGAATTGTTTTAAAGATCAAAGCAGGCAATATAAATTCAAAATTGATAAGAAATGTCAAAACGCTACACAAACGCAGTGTTATCATCATTACCTCTTCCTTAAAAGATGTTTCCAATCCATTCCCCCTAAACAGAAGAACGATCTTCAAGTAATTGCGTTGCTGTTGGGTTTTCTCTGTGTCATCATCTTACTGAAACATGAAATCTAATGACTCTTTAGAAATTCTCCGGGCAAGGCTGCCTTTAAGCACTCTGGAAAGAAAATTGTCCTGGCTCATCTTACAAAGCTCTAGAGTTACAGATGTCTGCTTCTTGGAAGCTTCCAGATAGTCCTGAAGTTTTGATTTCCCTTGAAACTTCCCCTGCAGATCTGAAGTCACGATTGTCCAATCCTGAGGTGGAAATTCCCATTGGTATCTTTCCCAAAGGAAAATTCAAGAAAGCCAATGCCAGGATTAGCTTCAGGGAGAATCTTTCAAACCAGGAAGCCCTCTGAAACCTGGAGTTTGGTCTGTTGCATCTTTCAGAGGGATGAGCTTAGACTGCCGTGTTCTTTTTGTGGGCCTCGTATGGGCTATGGTTGGAAAGAGGCCTGACTCCCAGGAAGCAAGTTGCCTTCTTACTGACTGAGCACTGAGACTGCCTTTGTTTCTGTTGTCAGCTGGAATTTCAGCCTGAGCTAAAGTGGATAATGTTCTCTGATCACAACCTCCCCAGTCAGGACATCGCTTGAATAACTCTGAGAGCAAGCTCAGATGCTTAGAAGGTGAGTAGGAGAGAGAAGGCAGAACACAGACAGCTACTTCCTGGGAGAAGTCCATAGCATTGGGTCCCAACTTCACACCTGAGAATTACCTGGATTACCGGAACAGAGGGCAGTGGGGATGTTGGCCAACAAAAATAATAGTCACCATATATTTGTTCAACACGTTTTGTGAGCCAGGAACTTTAAATATATTATCACATTTGAGCTTCTTAACAGTTAATTCTCCTGGATAGATGTCTTGGTACCTCTTTTACAAACAAGAAAGCTGATGCAAAATGTCCCATTTACACAGAGTATTTATTGAGCATCTATTACTTTCCAGGCACTGAGAATATAGCAACGAATGTGGCACACTATTGTTGAAGTACTAGTGGCCAGAGGAGGTCAAATAACTTGCCCAGTACATTGTCACTGACAGGATTTAGGAGCCAGAATTTAAATATAGATCCATGAGGCTCAAAGTCTTCTTATCCTGCTTCCAAGGCCACAATGGCTTTAAGTCATTCATTTGTTCGTTCATCCAATGAACGGTAAAGTATTCAGCACCTACTGCGCGCCGGGCACTGTGCCCAGAATGGAGTGGACAAAATGATGAGTCAAACCAGGCAGAGCTGGTTCTCATTTTCTTGGAGCTTCAGCCCTGCCTCCTCATAAGGGAAGAGTGGCGGTTCCCCTCCCCAGGAGCTATAGCCCTACCACCAATTTTAGGCGGTCCTCCAAGGCCCTCGTTCACTCCAGTTATGTCAGGCACAGCAATGGGGATATTCCTAGCTGATTTTTATTTCCATTTATGGACAAAAAACATTTTCTTTGTTAGAGAAAGTGCCGATTCTGGACGGATGAGATCATTTATAAATAAGAGGCATATAAGTAAATAAATAAAATAGAAGGAAGAAATTTCCTGTGGGTTCCAAAGCCAGTACCTCTCGAGGTCCCGCCTCTGGTTCTCCGTGACCCAGATCCTCAAGGACTAGAGGTACAGAAAGGGCTGGCTTGGTCCTGGGGCTGCGTCAGAGCCTCCTCAGGACCTGCACGCTTCACTGTGCCGTCAGCGGCTCACGCGTTCCTCAGGCTGGAATCGTATTTCTCTGACCGCGATCCCAGGACTGCGTGTGGCGGGCGCGTATCTTTGATCAGCGTGCGCCTGAAGCACTGACTCCCGCCGCCAGCGGGAAGCCCAGCTCGCTGCGCAAACATCCCGCTGCCGCCCGCTGAAATCGGAGGGGTTCGCAGCCCCCCAGCTCCATCTGTTGACTATTTCAGGCAACTGCCCTCTCCTCTCCAAGAGCCCTCTTTGGTGTCCCAGAGGCTCCGATTCCTTTTGTTCCACTTCCCTGTAGCTTTTTGGCTTCAGGATTAATTTTAGGCCTGAATTATGTATGCCTAACCTTTGCATTGCACACAATGTAATTTCCTACTTGTCCTCAATGTTCAGAAAGGAAACTATCAATGCCATTATTTCTTATTCATATTAAAGAGGTTCAGGCTCCTGATAGGAAAACTGCAGCCACTTCTTCTGGATGCTTCTTGAATATAAGGTCTGGTGTCCTATCTCCTGGTTTTATCCACCTTTCTGGTGTCCCCACAAAGCTCATGGGCACATACCCTTCCACCCCCATTATGGCTAGATGTCTCAGTCTCGACGGTTTGCCTCTGGATGTCTCACCACCGCACCGAAATGTTCTCTTCCATTTACCTAGCTCTTTCTTAGAATTTTCTCAGTTCTTTGCACATCACATCTCAAGCCAGTTCAGTATTTTGATGCACAGATGAGTGGAATCTACCCACCTTTGGCACTGTTATTCTGCCACAAACAGGTATCACTGATGAAGATGAAATTTTTCTTAAACCGCTTTCAGGAAGAATTTCACCTTGATAGATTGGCTTGCCGGATTTAGGCTTGATAACATAAGGAAGGATTCTTAGCCTATTTCCTGGCAAAAATCCCCAAATTTAATAAAGGTTTATTTCCTTCCTTCCTTTCTTGGAAGAAGTCATTCAGTCTGTCTTAGAGGGTGTTTATTCTTAGATATGCGGGAGCCTGTACCTGAAATTAGAGGAATCAGAGCTCTACTCGGAGTCATCTGCACCTTTCCGAAGAACCGTTCTGAGAATCCAACATGGCAGAATTTGTGACATCATAGAATCCTGGAGCTAACGTGGCTCTTAGAGATAATCTCTACTGACACTGAAACAATCTGACAGGCCTTAAATAGATTAGTAAATTTAGAAAGAAAGCAGACAAAAAGATGGTGGTCATTACTGGGAGACGCCATCTTGGCTTCTTCGCAATCACTGTCTCCAGTATGTTGACTATAGTGGCTCATTGTGCTACGTCTCCCAAGAAATGATCTGCTTTCCTTGGGTTCACCTGCTTTAGTATGTGTTTGTTGCTTTAAAAACAGGGGCGCCTGGGTGGCGCAGTCGGTTAAGCGTCCGACTTCAGCCAGGTCACGATCTCGCGCTCCGTGAGTTCGAGCCCCGCGTCGCGCTCTGGGCTGATGGCTCGGAGCCTGGAGCCTGTTTCTGATTCTGTGTCTCCCTCTCTCTCTGCCCCTCCCCCGTTCATGCTCTGTCTCTCTCTGTCCCCAAAATAAATAAACATTGAAAAAAAAAATTAAAAACATAGCCACTGATTTAGGTGGATCCTTGAAGAGACACTGAAGATCTTTGTGAGACGCAATAGCTTTTCAATTAGGACAACTTCCTTCAGAAGTGACAGGGCGTCTAAACATGGGGGTCCGAAAAGCATATGGGCTGACCTGGGGCAAAGAGCACGGGCTTCCAATCAGGCACACCTGGGTTTGTGTTCAGAGTCTGGCATTTTCTGGTTGTGAGACATGGTGACAGGAAAGTCAGTAATGTCTCTGACATCTGCCTTCCTCATCTGCAAAATGGGGAAATTAGTACCTATCAGTGGAGATTGCTGGGGAAGTTAAATTACCGTATGTATGCAACGTGCCTGGCACATAAAAAGCAGCAGGTACTATTCGTTTATATTCGTTGTTGCACATTTGAACATCACTGTACCAAACAGGATCAAAAGATGTGTTATTGATTACCTATTACATCTCTGAGAGTGGGAAAGGATCAGCAGGAAGTTCTGCTAACAACATTTAAACTGCAAATTTTGGGGCGCCTGGGTGGCTCAGTCGGTTAAGAGGCTGACTTCAGCTCAGGTCACGATCTCGTGGTCCATGAGTTCGAGCCTGGCGTCGGGCTCTGTGCTGACAGCTCGGAGCCTGGAGCCTGTTTCAGATTCTGTGTCTCCCTCTCTCTCTGCCCCTCCCCCATTCATGCTCTGTCTCTGTCTCAAAAATAAATAAACGTTTAAAAAATAAATAAATAAACTGCAAATTTTTTTCACGGTAGTCCATATCCGTTGGCAGAAATGGATGTCCTAATAAATAAAATAAAGAAGGCAAAAGAATGGCAATTTTATATTGTCTTAAATGATTGAATCCTACTTCTGCTGTGTAACTAGATATGCCTTGCCTTGCTCTGTAGTGTATCTGTGCAATATTTTCTCTTTTAATTTTCTATCATTTTTGAGTACTTATCATGTACAGTAAAACCTTGGGTTACAAGTAACTTGTTCTGTGAGTGTTCCACAAGACTAGCAAACATTTCTACTAAATTTTAACTAGATAAACAGGTGATGTCTTGCAATGTAAGTAGCACGTGATGCTGAACGTCATATGATCACAACTGAGACAATGGTTTCTCTCTCTCTCTCTTTGTTGCGGGATTGGGGTGATCATCTCCCATGCTCAGATGCTCAGTCTCGGGCTGTGGTGTTTGGCAGAAATCAGTGATTTTTCAGAATGTTGGAAGGTGCCCACAGCTGGCACCAGTGTATTTTTTGTCACTTCAAAGCACCTATGGACAGTCCTTTGCTTTTCCACACAAGAGTAAGCCTAGGAAGGCTTTGCTTCATTCTAGGTCAAGCTGCTTGCAGACAGATATAGACCCTTTTGTCTGCTGCCTTATTGCCAGTTACATTAAATACAGTATACGATAAGAGTTTATGAATACTCGCTTGTAGTCAACATCCATGTGAGCATCTACAATGGCCTCCATGCAGAAAAAGGTTGAAAAGAAAGGTGGTAAAAAGAAGGAGATGATTATGGTGGAAGTTAAGGAAATCACCGAGAAGTACAACCGAGGTATTCGAGTCGCCAAAATTGCAAGATTTTATAACAAGTCTACGTCTGCATCTCATCTGCGGAGGAGGAGGAGAAAAGGGCGGAGGAATCCCTCACTTCAAATGAGATTAGGGAGACGTGTAAAATGTGGGGAACAGTGCAAAATTTTGTAGAAAAGCACCACCCAAATAAGTCTGTAGCAGTGTGAGCGACGAATCTAACGACAATGCAATGTCACATTTCCGCGAAATCCTCAAAAGGAGACAAAAGCAAGTGTCATGGGATGGGTTCCTTGTTAAAGTTGCATGAAAAGAAAAAGATTCAATTGAACCAATAGGTAGCAGTGATTCCGTTAGTGATAGTGAAAGTCGTCCTACACAATAACCCTCCTCTTTCTGTCTCCCTCACACCAGCCACGAAGGTTTTCAAAGATAAGTGCAGGTTAATTTGTTTATTTTTCTTTGTATTTTTATTTTTTATTATTTCATATTCTATTACAGTATTGTAATCATTTTTACATGAATACTTGTGGGTTGTGGAACGAATCATCTGCGTTTCCGTGATTTCTTATGGAAATTCTCTTTGATATACTAGTGCTTTACAAGCACGTTTCCAGAACTAATTAAGCTCACAAACCAAGGTTTTACTATATTTAATTAGATGCTTTTCCTATATTTTTCTCATTTAACACTCCCAATGATCCTGTAAAAGGACTGTCATTATTCCAATATGATAGGTGAAGCTTAGTGAAATTAAGTGACTTGCCTTTCACTTAGTGAAATTAAGTGATGACACGGGTTTGCCTGCCATTCAGCCCCCTCCAGATTTTGGAGCGTGTGTGTATGTACAGACCTCTGAAATGTGGCTTTTTATATGCAGGCATGCACTGTGAGTTCTTTTTCCCGTGATGAAGGTGACTGGTACTCAACAGATATTTTTTGGGTAAATGAATCTTTCTTTTCTCCTCAGACCTTACTTGTAATGAGCAATGTGTCTTTGTGTCTTTGCTGTCTTTGGAGCCAGCAAGGTCCATGGGATGGACTTTCCTCCTCTGGACAAAGATATTACTTTCATTTATGCTGAGCTAACCATATAGGACAAAGAGAAGCATCATGCATATTCTTTTGTAACTTACGCACGTTGTATGGTCTGGCCCTTGTCTACACCTCCAGCCTCAATGCTCAGTACCCTCCCCTCGGTTCCTTACATGCTGACCGGACAGGGTTTCTTCTGATTCTCGCCATGCTTCTCCCATTGGGGTCTTCGCATGCTGCTCCATCTGCCTCAAACACCATTCCCTTCCTGAAGAGTTGAATTGTACCCACTCTTCCAATCTTAGCTTAATCAGAACTTTCTCCAGAAAACTTCCTTGACCCTGTCTCAGTTATCTATTGCTGCATAACAAGCCTCTTCAAAGTGTAGTGACTTAGAACAACCATCCTTCATCTGTTCACAGATCTGTGACGGAGTTGGGCTTTGTAGGGAAGTTCATTTCTGTTCCACGTAGCAATGGCTGGACTAGTCTGCCTGAGGCTGGGGGATCCAAGATGACCTCACTCACATGTCTGGCACTTCAGCTGGGATGGCCACTCTCTCCCCACAAGATTTCTCCAGCTGGACTTCTTAACATGGTGTTTGGCTTCCAAGAGGGTGAGAAACGCTGCACGGCACCTTAAGGACTATGCTTGGAAGTCCCCTGGTGTCTTCCCCTTCTGCCACATTCTACTGATCAAAGCAAATCACAGGGCCAGATCAGGAAGAGGGAAAATAGACCCCATCTCTTGGAGTGGCAAGTGCTTAGAGGGTTAAGGGGAAAAGCTGGTGGCCATATTGCAGCGTCTCCACACACTCCTATACTCGATTAGCTCTATTATATAGAGCACCCCTAACTAAAAGCACTTGTAAGTACTTATTCAATGTCTGTCTACATTCTTCCATTACCTCCCACGCTATAAAATCTATTAGAACAGGAATCCTGTCTGTCATCTTCATTGCTAATTGTAAATATGGAGTGAATGAAGGAATGAATGAGTGAGTGAGCATGCTATAGTCCAGGCACACGGTACAAGATCACAGATCTTGGTGGTCATAAGCTTGACATTTAAAGTCATGTGGCACTTCCTCTCTCCTGGAAATATTGACAAGCATCTCATGAGGATTGAACTCCCACCATCATTAAAGGCACAGAAAAGCTTATGGTTCTGGAAAATTCTGACTTCTGTAGGAAGTAAAGGCAATGATGATGTTGTCAGCAATCTTTCTTAAAGTTATTGTAACATGACTTGTTTTTTGGTGCCTAGAAAGCTGTCACTGTGATGCTAGAATATCTTGTCTTGTTGATGTTTGTCTAGCAGTGGCTGTTTTGGAAACACATTGGAAAATCCCTTCTCCTTGTCCCCATCTGTCTTTCTTTTCTTTTCTTTTCTTTTTTTTTTCTTAATATTAACAAAAACCAGAAGGGGATTTCAAGAGAACAGCAAAACCAAACATGGCCATGCAGCATTCATGGGAATTTGCTTTAGAAACTCACATTTCAAATGCTAAATTAACTGCAGGCTTATGAGAGAGAAAAAGAGAATCTCCTTAGAACTAGGGGGGAGAAAACAGGGAAATCAATCAATGTGCATTTCTTTTGATGTTCCTTTGCATGAAAACAGAACAGGATGTGAGGCACAGGGAAATTGGGACTTTTTCAGCCAGAGCAGGCAAGGGCTTGAAAAATCTGGTTTTGACCTATGAGTCATTTGATGCACAGATGCCAAATCTGGAGCCTATGCTGGTTGCTGCCCATCTCCTTGGCCTTCATCTCCTGAGCAGCTGAGCTGGGCCAAGGCAGATGACAAGCAGAAATTGGTTTATCAGCCACCCCGAGGTTGGGTGTTGTGCTCCTCCCGAAACTAATTGTGCTTAGGAGCCGGGACTGTTTGCAAGCATTTCTAATTGTTGGCAGCAATTGTTTATGGTGATTTTTAAAAAACAGCTTATTAAGGAAGAACTCCAAGTTGCTTCAAATTCCTGTAAGATATGTGTATATATATATATGTTTGTGTGTGTATATACGTATGTGTGTGCATGAGTGCGTGTGTCTATAACTTTTCTTCTTCAACGGACTGAAAAGATAGAAATAGAAGCATGCAAGGCAAACGTGGTCGCTTAGCTTCATAGATCAATCATGCAGCATCTCAGCTCAGAGCTGAGAGTGGCATGGTTTTCATTTGGATTTCTAAGCCTGTGTTCAGCATTTATTTCTTTGTAAATACATATAAACAAAGTCTCTAGGCAACCATCATGAAATAAAGGCAAGTTGTTCTGAAAAGCAGAATAATTACTTTCATTCTAGTTTTCTTTTTTGCTACTTAGAAAATGTCTCCCACTCTATACCCACCAACTACCCCACACGTTCCTCCATAAAAACAAAAGGAGTTTATAGGTTTTTTTCAACACCAAAGAGGGGGAAATTTCTTGAGCCTCAACATATTCAGCACCAGAGGCAAATGGCTTTACAAAATTCTATCAGATGGCACCCTAAATTGGTGGATCTTTCCAACTAAAATATAAATCAAAGAATGCAGGAGTTTTCATTGGCCTCTGGCATCATCTGGCTCAGCCCAGGCTGCTTTCATTGTTGCATGGTTGCCTAGCAACCTGTCACCAGTCAGCCCCACTCCTGGGGCTCGGTTCCTTACACTGGTCCTCACAGGTTTTTCTTTTTTATATTTGTTGAGCCTGCCATAGCAGCATCTGAACAATGCAATGCCCGCAAGAACAGCTTAGAAGTTGTTCAGGACAGGGGGTGCCTGGCTGGCTCAGTTGGTAGAGCATGTGACTCTTGGTCTCTGGGTCATGAGTTCAAGCCCCATTGGGTGTGGAGCCTACTTTAAAAAAAAAAAGTTGTTCAGGATAATATTATGACAGTCCTTGAACCTCAAGGTGAGGAGTCTCTCCCTCATTTGGGGAGTGGTGGGGAGCCAATGTTATTTTGAAGTACAGCAGTGACAAGATCTGTACTGGCTCCTGCTTAGGAGGTTGTGAGATAACAGACCATAGTGATTAACATGGGAATGGAAAGCCATGGCCCAGGAAAGCCATTTGACTTCGGTCGAAGCAGGGTCAGGTGTCATAAGAACACACGTTAGGGCACAAGCTTTTGAACCTGAGTTTACCTAGACCGCAAAGCCGGTGTTTTTTTCTTTATACCATTTTGTCTCATGCCTAGTCCTGCAATGTGGCACTCAAGAGAAGAGGCAAAAAAACAAAAAACAAAAAACAAAAACCCAGACATGTTTGGATCTCTGCACATTGCCCGTAATCATCTAGTGAAGCCATCTGTGACATTTTTTAAAGCCCAATGCCATCGAAAACGGGAGGTACGCTCATTTTACAAATGTTCTCCATTCTTCTCCAGATGGCAGCTCTTCTGCCTGCTCCAGCTTTACAAGCAAAACATCTACTTGCAGCGTGGAAAGAATCATCGGACAGGCTCTTTGCAGCCTGCCACTTAAAGGGAGTGGTAGCGAACTTTGCACCTTGAGGCAGAAATCCTCACTGAGGATCAGGGGTGGCAATGGGGAGAGGGGCTCTGAAGGGCAGGCATCCACCCCCGAACTCTTAAAGGACAGCAGCTGACTCAGAAGTTGAAGCAGGTGTGTGGCTGGAGCTGTGATCATTGCAGAAGCTCGTGAAACCTTCTCTCTAGAACATTCTTACGAGCATGCCTTGGCTCCAGCAATAGCCTGTTGATTACACTTTCCAGATTCACAGAAGACAGATACTGCTTGGCATAGCACAGCTCAAGGGACAATCCCCAAGTGACCCACCCATGGAGGGCGCCAGGGTCACATAGGCCAGCTAGGACCATAGAAGAGGAGAGCGAGTAGTGGTGAGTCAAGCCATCAACCCAAGCCATGTCCGCTGTAGCTGATGGTCGGCCCTGGAGGTGGTGGCGAGATACCGCAGGCAGAGCCACAAGAGAACCAAGATCATGGCAGGTATTTGTGGGCAAACGTGCGACACAACCCTGGGACCCAGAGGGATGATGGATGGGAGAGCTAGTGCGGTGAAAATGAAGAGTAACAGTTACTGGCCACTCAGCCTGCCTGTGCGTAGCTCCGTCCTAAGCTCTTACTCCCTTAGGCTAACTCACCGAATCCTCACCAGTGCCTACACAGCACGCACCACTGCACTGCTCGAGCGAGGAAGCCAAAGGTGGAGAGACTGGGCAACTTCCCCAAGGGATGCGCAGGGGAGGGTGGCCTCTTGGCTTTCAACCCAGATGCTTCGACTCCAGGGGCCGTGTGCCTTACCAGTACTTTACTCAGCAAATGGGCCAATGAAATACGAGCTGTTTTTCTCACATGGGCCCCCTGTGCAGCCACAGATTACAGTCAGGCCTGTTGGGGCACTTTGTTTTGTGTTCTGTTGTTTCAGATCAGCCTTCTTCGCCATTTGACAAAATGCATCCAAGGGGTAGTTTAAGACTTAGGATTACTTAGAAATACTCCAGTCTTCAGGCTCCACATATATCCTTACATATGAATTTGTCCACACCCTGGTGGCTATGACGGCCTATTATAGCCCTATGATGGCAATAACAATTATGCCCCAAACATGCAGTCTGTTCCAAATATGAACACTAAACTGTGTGGTCCTGGTGTGGGACGAGTCCAAAGGGTGCCCAAGTCTGGACGTGTGTCTTTGCATAATCACTCTGTCCTTTCTAGAGGATGGCATGGTATACACCTGTTGGGGGTTTCACGTTTATTTAGAAGCTGCCACTATTGTCGCTTTGAGTTCTTCCTGTGGCACTCTTTTCCTTGAACTGCACCGTAAGCCATGCTCGTGTACATCCTCGAGGGGCGTTCCTGAGCCAACAACTATGGATTTTTCTACATGCATCCAGAATCCGGAACGGGGCCGGAGGGTGAAGCAGCCGCTTGTGCAGGTAGGTTTTTAAACAGACCAACCACCAGAGGGCGCGATGCAAGACCGTTTTCGGGGGAAGGGAGCAATTTCTGCCTTCACAGTCCCCAGGGGAGTCAAAAAAAACTAAGGTCTTCAGCCGGGAAGGAATATGGTCTGGGGCTACATTTCTGTCATGAAGAAGATTTGCCATGTACTTCCTGCCTGTTTGGCTAATTATATTTTCTCAGCTCCCCTTAATTATGCAGACCAGATGCTTTATGACTAGAAATAAACACAAAAAGAGAAAGAGCATCAAAGATAAATCGTCTATGACGAGGAGCCATAAATTGAAAGAAACTAACAAATTAAGTAGTCTAGTCACTGCCACACTTGGCTTGCCACAGTCCATCTTCTCAATTCAATTAGTTTTAGTACTGAGTGTAATGGTAAGCATTTTTAAAAATTGGGGCCAGAGTCTTTTACTTGTTTGCTTTTCTTTCCTTTTTTCTTTTTTGAATAGGCAGTAAAGTAAAACGTCAAATGCTAATTTCCAAATCCTGTAATGGAAAACTTCATCAACTAGGGAGTGTAGTACAGAAAATCCTCTGGTAGTGCTTTTTTTTTTTTTTTTCTTTTTGGTAGGGCTCATTTTTTAAGTTAATTTTTAGCTATACAAGTAATACATAAATACATTCTCCTTATGAAAACGAGACATGACAGGTACGGTTCGAGGCCCCTTGGAACATCACCACAGTTCTCTTAACCCCCTCCATCTTCTCAGAGATCATCATGATTTCCTATTAGTGTGTTTTCTTCCAGACTTTTCTTTAATTAATTAGGTAGGTGAGGGTATACTCTGTCTGAAGGGCACATTTCTATCATACTCGTCTGAACATCCAGGCCTAGGTCAGGCCTTATGAGACACTGTAAAGAGCGCTGGACTTAAATTTGATAGGCCGACATTTAAACCTCAGCTCTGTTCTGTTCTGTGTCTGACTCCCGGCGTGCCGCATAAGTGCTCTGCAAATGGGGCTAGCAAAACCTCCGTCAGATATTTGTTCATTCATTTATTCTGCAGTATTTACTGAATTCCTTCTAAGTTCCAGGCACCTGGGCAAAGCTCTAGGCTAAGGTGGCTTGCAAAGACATAAGCAGACAATTACAACACAGTACGATAAGGAACACGTCACGGAAGTGCCAGGTGCTCTGGGATCGTAGCACTCAGGGGTCAGGGACAGCTTCCTGCAGGAGGTAATGCGAAGCTGCAATCTGAGGGATTAGAAGGAATTGATGGGGGGGGGGCATCTGGGTGGCTCAGTTGGTGGAGCGTCGGACTCTTGGTTTTGGCTCAGGTCACGATCTCCCGGTTTCACGAGTTCAAGCCTCTTGTTGGGCTCCGTGGTGGAAGCTCAGAGCCTGCGTGGGATTCTCTGTTCCTCTCTCTCTGCCCCTCCCCCATTCGCACTGTCTCTGTCACTCTCAAAATAAATAAATAAACTTTAAAAAGGGGGGGGATTGATCGAGCAAATAGGGATTTGGGAGTAGGTCAATGTGTGGGGGTTTGAGGAAGTAGAAGTAGTTTTCAAGGCAGAGAAAATATTATATCCAAAGGTCCACTGGCTGAAATGAATAAAGTACATTTTTAAGTTCAATAAGCTAAAGTGTTGAGTAGAAAATTTGAAGGGGGTGTAACTAGAGATGAGGCGAGAGAGCTTGGCAGAAACCGTCATATACCATGTGAGGGAGTCGGGACTGGATCCCAAAGACAGTGGGGAGCCACTCAATTTAGCGGGGTCCATGCTGTGTTTAGATTTGCCCTGGACACGGTTAAGTGCTAATAATATTAGCTATGGTTCCCATAGTATATTTCTTTAGCCAATATAGCCTGCACCTTCATCAATAGTGATTGCTATCCAAGAGCCAATTTCCAAGAGAAGAAGAAAGAGAAGGCTGGCTGTGGGGGGCCATGTGACAGTTGCCAGCCGTCATTAAAATCAATGCTCCTTCACCCGAACTCTCCATCCCAGTCATTCCTGTGTAGTTCAACTGTGACTTTCATCTTTTTTCTTTCCTACCATCAGAGACCTGAGAAATGAGTTCAGGAGAAAAGACAGAGAAATCTACCCAGAAGCCCAGACTCCAGACACTCAGGTCATCACTGGTCCTGTCCTGTCACATGCATTTCTGCTGTTCAGGTAACCTGCCCCCACCCCCCCCCCCCCCCGGAAGTCACGCGAGCAGGAAGACCAGGCGAGAGAGGCCAGGCAAGTCAGAGGGGAAAAAGGACTCCAGTTTTTACTGTGTGTTCTTGATGAGGCCACTCCTAAGTTTCCCTCATTACATCTTCCTTTCCCCATCTTACATTTTACGTCTTCATTGTTGAAGTGGAGTGAGGATGAGAGAGAGTGAAGACGTCACCATTTTTTCTAGCTCAAACATTTAATGATCCCTGCATTTGGTGAACCAGCCCCAAAAGAACCCCAGAGGAGCCAATGTCTCTTCGATTCCCTCTGGGAAAATCACTGCCTCCATAGGGTGTTAGAGAGCACACTGCACCGGTCCCAGCCAGACGTCTACCTGGGGATGAAGCCACACAAGCAACCAGCAAGAAAGCAGAGATAAAGTGAAAGGGACCTTTTGAAATATTAATTGAGGCACTTTTTCCCCTCATTGTTAAAATCAGACCACACTTACCATGCTAGGGAAGGGAAGACGTAACTCTGTGAGAACAGTTCCATTCTTGAGTTTGCATTCCAAGTGTCTTGGCTTCAAATGCAAGAACAAAGCAATAGAGGTGGGAGTTGGGGTAGATTTCTTTGGATTCTAAAAGCCTCGCTTTAAATATCTGGTGCCAAACTCGAAGGATTCTTAGCCTAGAACAGGGGTCAGCAAACTTTCTCCAAAAGAGGCCAAATAGTCCTTGTCTCGACTACTCAACCCTGCTGTTGTAACAGGTAGCTCACAGACAGTATGTAAACAAATGGGTGTGGTCTTGTTCCAATACAACTTTATTTATAAAACAGGCTGTCGCCCAATTTGTCACACAAACCATAGTTTGCCAACTCTGCCTTAGAGTGTATTTGGGAAACCAGAGACCGAGGAAGAATAAGATCCTTTTGTGGTCTGGGAAGAAAGTCTTTGACAGGATTGGAAAAGGAAAGCAAGAAAATGTAAATTTTAGTGTCGTGTTCATCTCTTGGCTGTCATGTCTGTATTGAACTTGGGTGGAAGGGGGAGTTGGTAATAAATCCTGGATAGTCTTAAGATTTGGGAACAGAGGGTCTTGGTTGGAGCCAAGTGGATACTTGGTCAGCAGCGGAAACCCACCCAGTTCCCAAAGCAGTCCCCAAGACCGGCCTCTCCAAGAGAATGGACAAGGGACATCAATTTGGAGTGCCCAGGGAGAAGAGTCTGTGGAGGACCGATGCATCTTCCCTAACACCATCAGTGTGTTTAGCTTGTGCAGCTGTCATTGCTTCAAAGTGGGCATTGACATTGTGGGGACAGAGGTGGAGAAGTCCTGAGTGTATGGGCCTAGGGTTTCTAACATACTTCTTTTCATTGCTGCTTCTTATTCTCAGAGTAAGTGATCATCCAGCATCTGACACAGTGCTTGCGTGTAGTCCTTTGAATTAATTAATTAGTGAATGAATATCTCTACCATTTCCTCTTGGTTCAGTTACTTGCTCCTCTCGTCATTGTCCCATAATAATGACCATGCCGCATTGTAATTATGTGTTGAGCTGTTTGTCTCCCCTGATGAACTCATGAGAAAGGACTGTGTCTTCTTTGTTTTTATAGCTTCAAGTTTATGTAAATAGATAACACGTAAAATGAATTTCCAAGCTGGAGCACAGGGGGATGATGTGGTTTGCTCAGGGCTGAGCGAGTCACAGCAGGCAGGAGAGAGGGCTTGTCTTCTGCCCGCCGCCTGGTGCTGTGTTTTCCCGGCACTCTCTCACACCCCTTTTAGACACCTAGACCACAAACTGAACCCTTGAAGACATCTTCTTAGATGGAATATTATAGCACTTTAAGGTGTTTTTGTTTTCATTCCACCCCAGTTTATTTCCACAAAGAGACTCTCAAAGTGTGGGCTGGTGAATTAACGTGGAACTTTGCACAGAAAGGGCACGACGGACACGAATTGGTTGGAGACAAAGAATCTGCTCCATCACCGGGAGGAGGGAGCGACTCTTTCCTGCTCAGAGAAGACACTACAAACCCTGAAAAGGGCAGGGCAGTTTTCACATGACGGTGAGGTGCACACACCAAAAAGGCAGCAACAGCACAGGTAGTGTAGAAAACGTAGAAAAAGACGGAAACTCAACCTTCACCGAAAGTTACGACAGTTTCTGTTGAGAGTGTAGCACTCACCTACCTCCAGCATCTGAAGACAGTTTCCACCAACTATAATGGTGGTGAAACTAGATGGATGGCTTACCTGTATTAGTTTTCTAACGCTGCTGTAACAAGTTACCACACACTTAATGGCTTAAACCAACACAAACTTATTATCTTATTCAGAAGTCTTAAAGTCAACATGTTGGCAGGGTTGAGTTCCTTCTGGAGGCTCTAGGGGAGAATCCACTTCTGTGCCTTTTCCTGCTTCTAGAGGCTTCCTGCATTATCTCATGTCCCCTTCCTCAAATCACTAACTTCTGTTTCTGCCATCACATTTCTCTCTCTCTCTCTCTCTCTCACACACACACACTCTGACCTTCCCACCCCCCCCCCATAAGGACTTTTGTCACTACAATGGGACCACCTGAATGATCTAGAATAATCTCCCGATCTCAAGGTCATTAACTTAATCACAACAGCAAGTTCCTTTTGCCTTGGGTGGGGGGGTGGGGGGGGCATTCATTATTTAGTCCACAATACTATCCACGGAATGATGCCCAAAGCGGAGTGAGTCTGCCACAGGACAACTTCCCTTGATCTGCTTGACCCTGGATGAGAAACTCAAGGCCTGGACCAACCCCCCAAAATGGGCAGCTGGAGTGCTTTTCATTCTTTCCTCTCCCCTGGCCCCACCTTGTTCTACACTTGCTCAGAGACTGTCAGAACACAATTAGAAAAAAAGGGGGATTGGCACTGGGGGGCTGGCAGAGGCATACCCCATGCTGGGAAATGTGTTTCCTACAAGGGAAGTGCTATGGGCGGGGCTGGTAACAAGAGAGCCCTGGTAGAAGTGCGTTGAGGGAGGTGTAGACTGGCATATTCTGGTTCTGTCAGAGTAGCTGAGAGCCGCGTAGTGGAGATGCTGATGCTGCCTGCCTCTGGCAAGGAGAACCACTTGGGATTAATGACAGCTTGTCAGAGAACTCTGCACACCCCCTGCCATCCAAGGAGCTGGAAAGGGCTTTCGTCTCTCCTTCCTTGGTCTAGGAGTTCACATATACTGTGCAGAGGGATCTTTTCACATCTGAGCCACAACTGAGAACTAAATTCAAGTTCTATCCTTTGGCATTGTTAGGTCCAAGAAAAACAAGGAATAAGCATTACCACTTCTGGTATGGAAGCTAAGGTAATTAGACCACTCTACCCACTGAGGACAAGTCAAAGAGCTGGATAAGTTTGTTTGTTTGTTTGTTTGTTTTTAAGGCGTCAAAGAACAAACAGGGTGGGGAGTAGTTGCTGGGTTCAAATCTAGGAGAGGATAAGAACCCAGAGAGGTAAGCCCAGAACTCAAAGCTGCCTTTGTCCCAAGAGTATTTGCTGATCCAGAAGAAACAGCTGAAAACCAAGCTGATGGATTCCCGGTTCAAGAAGACAAAAGTCAAAACCTAGAACCCAGACAAAAATATGTCCTGTGTTAAAACATCCTTTCTTCAAGCTGGGATCCTAACAGGGCCATAGACTCAGACTAACGTGAACTGGAAGAAAACCTTTCAGTGACCCACAGCCTCGTTTTACCATGCCCAGGTGGTTGAGGAAAACTCAAGATTTAAATTTAGATGAAGGGAGCCCTGGACTTAGTAATACCCCTAGGCACCCAGCAAAAATAAATGAAAATTCTCCCAGGATGGATATGTCTTCATCCTGGGAGTCCTCATTATTACTACAGTTTTCCAAATACAATGATCAGCACGTAGTGAAAGATAACCAGACACCCTCAGAGCCTGGAAACTGTAAGTTAAAAAGAGAGGAAAGACCAGACAACATAAACAGGCACACAAAGACCTAACAATTGAATTATTATATGCAAACTATAAAACAACTCTTCTTATTACATATTTATAGAAATAAAACACAGGCAGAAAAAAATTTAGCAGGGACCTAGAAATTACATTTAAAAAGTGATGGGGCAGGGGGGCCTGGGTGGCTCAGTCAGTTAAGCGGCCGTCTTTGGCTCAGGTCATGATCTCGTGGTTCATGAGTTCGAGCCCCGCGTCCGGCTCTGTGCTGACAGAGCCTGGAGCCTGCTTCGGATTCTGTGTCTCCCTCTCTCTCTGCTCCTCCCCTGCTCACACGCTGTCTCTCTCTCAAAAATAAATAAAGATTTAAAAAAAAAAAGTGATGGGGCAGAATTGAAAAAGAACCAGATACAATTTCTAGAGTTAAAAACTGCGGTAAGCAACACGAACAGCTCAGTGGAAAGATTCAGTAGTAAGTTATACATGGCTGAAGAGAAAATCCACAGAGTGGAAGAAACTGTTGGAATGCAGCACAGAGAAACAAAGGTGGAAAACACAAAAGGGAATTAAGAGACTGAGGATCCAATGGAGGTCTAACAGGTTTGTTTTTTGTTTTGTTTTGTTGAAGTTCCACAGGAGGAGAGGGAAAAAAACAGAGCAGAGGCACTATTTGAAGAAATGATTGCCATAAGGCTGGCAGCAGGATCCCTGAACATACCATCAGCTAGGTTCCCAGCGCACTCCCAAGTTAGGGACCCGGTGAGCCCAGAGTGCAAGGACATCCTCTAGGGGGCGGTGTTGTCTAGTGTCAAACAGGTCTGAGCGGTTCAGACATGAAAAAGCCCAAATGCTCAACACTGGTGGGAGAATACGCAGTTATCTCCCTTGGCTGACAGGTAAAGACTGTTCCAACCTGAGAGAGTCGCATATGCAGAGACTGGAAGGTGAAGAGAAGGGAAGGGACGACGGGACTGAGGAGGGGCAGGAGGGGGATAGGAATGACTTCTAAAATTATGAATGAGTTCCTCTTCTGGGGTATAGAGGCACATGACCAGATGACAGAGAAGACCCCAAACGGATAGGTGGAATGGGAGGGAAGAGCCTTCTAAGAAGGGAAGTGGCCTGATCAGACTCGTGTTAGGAGAAGCATGCTAGGCAGAGTATGCAGAATTGACCAGAGCTGGGAGAGTGATGGCTGTCCTAAGTCATCCAGATGAGAGCTGAGGGTGACCTGCTTAGGTAATGACATTTAAGACGTGGCAATAGCTGGGGCACCCAGGTGGCTCAGTGGGTTAAGCATGGGACTCTTGATGTCAGCTCAGGTCATGCACATCCGGCTCTGTGCTGGGTGTGGAGCCTGCTTAGGATTCTCTCTGTCCCTTTCCCCCACTCATGTTCTAGCTCTCTCTCTCTCTCTCTCTCTTTCAAAAAAAAAAAGAAAGAAAAAGAAAAGAGAAGAAAAAAGAAAAAAGGTAGAAGACAACAATACCTGATATTGGTAAGGGTGCAGGAAACAGGCATTCTCAAATGCTACTGTTGAGATAGTTAATGGATGCAACTTTAGGGAATATAATTTAGGAATATGCAATAAAGGCTTAAAAATGAATGTAATGTTTGACCCAGTAATTCCACGTCTAGGGTTTATCCTAAATAATTTAAAATGTACAGTTTATTTCAATATTAATTATGAGGAAAACAACCTAAATGTCCAACATTGGGGATCAATCAAATATATGTACACAAATAATATTTATAGAATTAAAAATCATATTGTAAAAGATTCATTTTCCTCTTGACACTTTCATCTTTTAATTTTTTTCTATAATTAACATGGATCACTTTTGTAATGAAGAACAAATCAATGAAAAACGTTTAGAGTTTATGAAAACGTGACAAGAAATGTTTCTAAAGAACACAAGGAGTAAGTTCCAAAAATAGAAATTATGCAAGGCATATGCTTTGGCCTCTACATAATAAAAATTAAAAGTAGTATCATATGTATGAATGACTCCACCCAGGGGGAATGCAAGTAATACCACATTTTATTTATTTCTCAAATTATTCAGCACCAGTTTGAGTCCCTATCTTCCAGACTGGTGGAAAGTCATGGCCTTGGCCTTGTCCACCCTAGGTCCCCTGCAATCATCCAAGAAGTTCATTGTAGGCAGTTCAAAGCAGGATACTGGCAGGTGTTTATTCCCAAGCAGAGAAGAATCCTAGCATCTTTAAGTCTACTGCTGAGCTGTTCCTTGTTTCACAAAGCACTTTTGCCAGGCTGGGTCTTCCTCTGTCCCGCGCAGCTGGCCCCTATGTCCCAAGGTCAGGCTGCAACAGTCATGTCTTTCAAAGGGGAGCAGCCTTGTGGACAATCCCACTTCGATATCTGGGAGTCCAAAAGGGGAGGGCTTGTATGGCTTCCCAAATCAGATTGTCTCCAGGGGCAACAATTCAGTGTCATCCCAGGTTCCCAGTTATCAAGTCCACAGCCCCCAAGGTCACCTGGGTGAACGCGTCTCCTGCTCACAAGAATGGCAGTGTTCCTATCAAGGCTATCCCCAGAGCAGTGCAGTGTTCCACGGAGGAGAAGACAATAGCCTCCTCCCTAACTCTTGCCCTGAAATAGCTCAGACTGTACCAAAAGCCTCAAAAGATTCACTCAATTTCTCCATCTCTGGGCGTAACCCTTGTCCATGAGCCCACCAAGTGTCTCAAGAAATATAGTTAAGTTTCTGGCCTTAAACCCTGTGTGAGGAGCCAAAACAAAGCAAAACAAAACAAACCCAAATACACCGAACAAAAACCAAAACGAAAGAACTCCTGCTCAACCTTCACCTTCAACCCAAATTCCTCTTTCCACCACCAATTACACAAATAAAGCTACAGGTATGTGAGTGGGTGCACAAAGAGATTCTGGGCCCCGGGGATGGAGATGTTTGCCTTGTTCACGGTGTCTCAGTCCCAGCTCAGCAAGTCAAAAATGCCCAACACTTACCACAAGCACAAAGAGCAATTCTTGACTCAGAAAATGCACCAATAAATGATCCTTCCAGAGCATCTTCTATTACTGAGTTAGACCTCCAACAGTGCCAATAGCTTTCAGAGTCTGGTGGTTATGACAAGACGGAGCCTCTGGCTTCTCTCCTTGTTTTTTTCCTTCCTTTGCAATCTCCTCTGCTTTCTCCCTTCCTTGTCCATCTCCCTTCGTCTTTCTTTTTCTATTGATTTTTTGCCAAATTCTGTTATTAATTATAATAGCTTGAATTAATCCTCTTGAGTTTTGCAGATAGAAATGATATAATCTGAAAATGGTGATACACTTATCTCTGTTCCAATAACTCTTCCCTTCCTTTCTTATGGCACTGGCCTTTCCTTTCTTATTACGCTTAACCCTCAAGTTAATGTTATGTGAGAGGAGTGACAATGAATAGCTCCATTTTATTCTTCATTTCAAAGGCAATAATTCTATTATATACCTTTGTATACTGTATATATCTTCTATACCATATATACCTTCTATCTACCTTTCTATACCATATTTGGTAAATAGTCTTCTTTTTCTATCTTACTAAGACATTTTTGTGGGGGCACCTGGCTAGCTCAGAGGAGTATGTGACTTTTGATCTTTGGGTCGTGAGGTCAAGGTTGGATGCAGAGATTACTTAAATAAATACACTTTAAAAAAGACATTAAAAAAATTTTTTTTTAATTTTTTTTTCAACGTTTATTTATTTTTGGGACAGAGAGAGACAGAGCATGAACGGGGGAGGGGCAGAGAGAGAGGGAGACACAGAATCGGAAACAGGCTCCAGGCTCCGAGCCATCAGCCCAGAGCCTGACGCGGGGCTCGAACCCACGGACCGCGAGATCGTGACCTGGCTGAAGTCGGACGCTTAACCGACTGCGCCACCCAGGCGCCCCCCAAAAAATTTTTTTTAACGTTTTATTTATTTTTGAGACAGAGAGAGACAGAGCATGAACGGGGGAGGGGCAGAGAGAGAGGGAGACACAGAATCGGAAGCAGGCTCCAGGCTCTGAGCCATCAGCCCAGAGCCCGACGCGGGGCTCAAACTCACGGACCGCGAGATCGTGACCTGAGCTGAAGTCGGGCGCTTAACCGACTGAGCCACCCAGGCGCCCCTAAAAAAAGACATTTTTTTAAAGCCAGCATTAGGTTTCGAACATTATCAAATGCCATTTTGACATATATTGGTCTCTTTCTTATATGTACTAGAGTTTTCATAAACCATACTGTTCTTAAGATCTACAAAAGAAAATTTCCTAAATGTCCATCAATTAGGAACAGATAATTAAATGGCGGGGGATTCACACAATGGAATGCTATATGGCCATGAAAATGAGTGACTTATTCTGCTACTGCGCGGAACAATATGGGTGAATCTCATAAATATAATGTTGAATAGAAGGAACCGGGCAAAAATCAAATCTGCTATACGATCCCATTTATATGAAGTACAAATGCAGGTACATGTGTCATCGATGGTGTCAGAAGCGGTAGTCATGACTGAACAGGAACAGGAGGTGGACCCCTGGAGTGCTGCTATCTTCTGTTTCTTGATCTGTTTCTGATGCTGTTACGTGGATGGGTTCAGTTTGTTAGAATCTGACTGCATAATAGAGGGAAGTGAGGACCATTGTGGAGGGCAGGGGGTGAACTTCCATCGAAAGGTAAAAGGTAAAAGTTCCAACTAATTGCTGCAGCTCAGGAATATAATATGAAGAAGGCAGAAGTCTGGATTTTTACATGATATCTCCCCTTTAAATATTTCTTTTTAAAAATTAAAACCAAACACAAACAAAAAACACTGTATCAGCCAAACACAGTGTGTCTGAGGGCCAGACTTAGCTTATGGAGCCCAAACTTGCAGCCTCTGTTTAGAATTTAGCAGGGTCAGGCAAACCCCAGCTGATTAAAAGCTGATCAGCTCCTCTGGGGGATTTGCTTTTCTTCCTGCTGGAGATGCTGTTCAGATATGGCAGAAAAGGGTCACTTACTAAAGTGCCAAGCTTTCATTGTTACTTCCACATATGCCCCGCCCCCCCCCACCCCGTAAAATGTGGGAGAAAGGGGTGAAAGAGAAGTTTTGGGTCCCTCTAAAGACCACCACCATCCTGTAATGTTCTAATGTTCTATAATGTCCTCGCTCAGAAACTGCTGCTCATTCGTGGTTTGGTTTCTCAAGGAAGCAGGACAGAAAAAAAGAGACAGCACTTGAAATAGAATGGAATCTGCCACAGTGGGGCAGTATAATTCCATCCTGCCCACAATCCCTAACCACCTGGGCTTCCCAAATCCCAGCCCCAGATCCCTGAAGAGGAGTCTTATGCAATGCAGGCAGAGAGGGAGAGGTTATAGAAGGCAGAGAATACATTTGGGACACTATGATCTCTGGTTTAGGACATAAATTGAACTTGAAAATAGCTAGATCCATATTTTGAGAAAAGATCAAGAGGGAAGTTCAACAAAAGAGGAAAATGTATTATCAAGGATCTCATTGGTGTTTTTCCCTTGGGGATTTCAACATGGGTAGTTTTCCTTTATGAGTTAGCCAGGTAAACATCTGGTCACTGACGCTGCTGTGCTTTAGAAACAATCGAAGTTAAATCTGCTTTTATCAGCAACAAACATCCAGTGTCTTTTTTTCTATTCACGAGAGGGGAGAACCGAATCAATAGACTCGAGCCACAAAAGGATGATTCCAAAAGTGTGCTGTTGGGTGACTATTTTGGAAGTTAGGATGCATTTTTTTTTGCACAGAAACCAAGTGATATCTAAGGATTAAGTTTCCATAAACAGGTCAAGAGAAACTATTTGACCCAGAATGAAACCAAAATATTATTTTTACAATTAAGAAGAATAGAAAATAACACGTCCTGAGAAAGAATAACTAAGAACACAGCAAACAAGGTGAACCATTCAGCATCACTTATTAAATATTTGCTTTGTGCAAGATGCAGTTGATCTGAATTTGTTGTTTGGAAGATCAGCACTAGCAGGTTTAGTGGGGAGGGGGGACAAACCCCCATGAAAGTGGGTGAAGAGGAAAAGGAAGAGAGAAAGTAGAACCAAGTGAGTTTGTTCCTTCGAAGACCTTGATGGGGGAAAGGGAGAATGCTGTCGTGATAAGAGGGGAAGAATGCAGGACCAAGGAAGACAGAGGGAGAGGCAAAAATACAAGCCAAAGGGGGCAGAATTGATGGACTTTGCTATGTTCTTGTAGCAAGCATTATTAGTTGCTCTCTGCTAATCAATCTTTGCCTATCTTAGTAAGAGTACCTTGATTTTTTTTAATGTTTATTTATTGATTTTGACAGAGACAGAGAGAGAGAGAAGCGGGGAAGGGGCAGAGAAAGAGGGAAAGAGAATCCCAAGCAGACTCTGAGATGTCAGCGCAGAGCCCGATGCGCGACTCAAACTCACAAACCGTGAGATCATGACCTGAGCCAAAATCAAGAGTCAGCTACTTAACCCACTGAGCCACCCAGACGCCCCAAGAGCACCTCGATTTTAGTCAGGAAACCAATGCACTTAGCTAAAAGACTATTTTGCATCACCCCTTGCAGCCAGATGTGGCCTTATTGATAAGGTCTGGCCAATGAGACAGAAGTAGAAATTTCAGGTGGGACACTTAGGGAGATTGCTGATTCGGCCAGGAGAAAGCCCTCTTGTCCTTCCTACAGTTGAAACATATAAATGTGAAACACATACTTCTCACACATTATCTGAGCACGTGCCAAAGTGTAATTGATTCATTAATGAGGGGAGCCAGCAAGGTGACAAAGCTGGCTCAGTAGGGAAAAAAGAAATCCTGAAATAAGAACGCTAAGTTAGATAGAAAGTGGCAAATGTTCTTCAAGGTAATAAAACCATCTCTCCTGAGAAAACCTCGTTTGCATCTTGCCCATTTTTAACAAATTAACGTCTAATTTTAGACTCTGAACCCTAATCAGCAGCAATGAAAGAGTAAGCCATTCACCAAGTGAGAAGACCCTAGGGAGAACGTGACAATGCTCTAGGATGACAGCGACAGGACCCACAGTCACCCTTTTGCTTTATTTCCAAGTTCTGGACACTTTTCCTGGACACCACCTTCTTTCTGCCTACTGTCTGAAATGCGGGTGCAGTGGCTGGAGCTACAGCAGCCACGAGGAGGAAGCCAGGAAATACAATGGCAGGGCAGAAAGGGAAAAGGAGCCTGGGTCCCTGATGACTGTGCAGTCACCAAAACAACCCTGCACCACCTACTCCTGACTTCTTTTTGGGGGGGAGGGGTGATAAGCTTCTCTCTCATTTAAGCCATCGCTTCTCTTATTTGTGGCCAGGCTCTGTCTTCTAATGGGGCAAGAGGCAGACGTCTAGAGGCAGAAATAATTATTTAAATAATGCTGGCAATCCCGTGGACCACTGCACTCTGAGGCTGTCTACAGGCAGGAAGCCTCTTAGTAAAACGTACCAAAAAAGGTCTGGGTGATTTAGGGGGTTCCGGAGCGCACACAAATAATGAAATGTATTGTTCATCCCAGTGGGTAGTGATGGCTTTCCTACAACCTTGAAGAAGAAACTGAAGATCTAACTCGGGACTAGAGAGGCACTAATAAATTTATCCACAAAAACTTGGATGGTGACACCAAAGGAGAAGTCAGAATATTCACAAATGTGCTCAAATGTCCCAAAAAGCGTACTGCATTACTCAATACAACCCCCCTTTGGACTTTCATGCTTTATTACCATATACCTTGTGCAGTACACATGCCTTACACCTATATATTACTTTTGCTTGATACACTCATACTTCTATATTACCCTACAGAACTGCATTCCCACAGCCCTGACATACTGTGATGCGTGATTTGAGAAACCTACCAGGATAATTTTGACTCTGTGTGACGCTTGCCTGTGTGCTGTCGCAAGTATCTAAACTCCACCTTAAGATGTGATTCCACCCTAGAGAAGCTGAAAGGGGCTCTGATCAAGATTGGTGGAGAGACAAGCTTTAAAACTGGAGAGAAGGAGGGAAATGTAGACACAGATAAATTTGTTGTTTAGGAAGTGGGAAACGAAGCAAGCTCTTCTAGATGGGTCTGGGAATTGAGTGAGGACTTGTGAGACCATAAGCAAAGAGACGTGCCTAAACCTCACAGGGGACTTGGCTTCAGCTTGGCATTCTCTCCCTCTTCCTCTGTTTCCCCCACCCAGTCGGGGGGCTGGGGTAGGGTGGAGCGGGGGTGGGGGCGGTGGGGAGGAGACAGGGAGGAGAAAGATCGAGCAGTTATGCATTGAGCCTGGACTCAGAGTAAATACAGTCCAATCCATAAGTAAGATAACATTTAGCCAAGTTGTGCAATCTGATTACATTTGGCTAAGAGCCTAAAGCCTTAGTCACTTATTCTAAACTTATTTTAGATTAAATTCTAAAATTTAGAATTCTAAAATTTAGGTGCATAGTAGGCACTTAATACATGCTGAACGATCGGCCGAGTCCAAGGACTTGTTTTGTAACTTTCTGAATGCTGCAGAAGCTGCTGTCCAGAAGAAAAACCGGTCAAGAAAAGAGCCCCTTTAATGGCAAGGAGTTCACGTGTACCGCACTTGAGAAGCCCTCCAGAGGCTGCGTGTCCCTTGCTCCTGTTTCTTCTCTTCGGAGGGTATACCTTCCACTTTCTTAAATAACACCTCTTTCTGAGTCAGAAAGAACCAGGGAACGGTGTCCTGACAGAAAAGGATTGAGCATGAATGTTAGCATCTTACGTAACATGTATTTTTATACCACAACTTAAACCTAATACCATTTTCCTTTAGTGTCTATATTTATTTTTGAGAGCACCATATTTTTAAACTGCACGCTGTGCTGACTTGCTCTCCACTGTCCAGGCTACCCTGGGACTTTCTGATATCATCAGGGTGGTTGACCACGGTTGTGTGTTTGGTGTTCACAAATACTAATGAGGCAATGCGGCATCTTTTGTGGAGAGACAGTGGGAAGTACCCTTTGTCTCCCTCTGGGTTTTAGACAATGATCAAATACAAAAGAAGCAGGAGGTAGATTCTGGCAGCAGCCTCCCAGCCTTGGCTGCCTCTTCTCCTGAACAGGGAGCTCAATTTCTTGGTCGCTAAGGGAGGTTAAGCTCCGTTTGCCATGAGAGGAGGGAAATCATTTCTTTCAGCAGCAAGTAAGTTTCTTAGTACCTGAAGGAATTTAAGTGAGCCAAGACAGGGAAAGACTTCCTCTTTAGGACACGGACAGAGGTGACCCTAAATGGAGAACAGACTGGACTTAGGACAGCGATGTCAGACCCAGTGAACTTAGTTCGAACTGCCTTGTAAAGCGACCAAATATAAACTTTGTACCCAACTTTTGTGATGGTAGCCAGCCTGTCCCTATGTTACCCTCCCTGCTGTTGTAAGGGCTGCTCACACAGCAGACCCCAGATGAGTTACATATAGACCCAGATCATCTCTCCAGAGCTCCTACTGTGTGCCCGACCTAGAGGTCGGCAAGCGAAGAGAAGCACCGTCTTTCTGAGTTAATAACCTCCACTCAGGCTCAAGTCCTGGAGCAGCGGGAGCAAAGTCAGGAAGCAGCTGCCCCCCCGCACCCCCCCCAAGTGGGCATGGCTGCCTATGGTCCCCGGGGTCAGAGAGCTTGAAATGGGAGGTGGGGGGCAGTCCTCTTCCTCAGAAAGGGAAGCGATACAAATGAATGTGAAGGAGGAAAGGGTAATGCAACGGTGCACTGTCTCACATGCAAATGAGGAACCGAGCAAGGGAGCATTGGCAAGGAAAACCCAGCCACTGTCCATAGAAAGAAGATAATTTGTCAAAGGACAATAACATACTTTTTAAAGACTTTTTATAAGCCCTAATTAAACACACACACACACACACACACACACACACACACACTAAGATAAAACCCCAAACCTCAGAAGCTTGATGTGGCTGAAAGGCAACTGGACAAAGATTCCATTCTGTTAGCCTCTTCCTTTGCTTCCAGCTGCATAGCGGGGGCAAGACAGGGGAGAGAGGGTGTTGGATCAGACTCACTCAAGGAGAGGCAAAAGGGAGGGACCATGGTGAGCAGGGGAGGAGAGAGCAAGGTCCCTAGGATTTACTGGGTGTTAGACAAGAGTTGAGGGCAGAGGGTTTAAAGGTAAACCATGCGTTATTACCTTGATTATGTGAAATTTTTAGAGATGTGAGTCAGACAGAAATATCTCAGAAAATGAATCCACTCTGAGACTACACTGAGTGCCTTGTGACTACAAGTATACTCCAGACAAGGTAATGAGGCTCTCTTTAAGGTAATGCCCTTTTGTGAGCCGGTTAAATTGAGGAAAATGGACTCATTCTCTTCGACTGTTTCAAGTACTGTCTTTGCCACTCCAGACCAATCATGCACCAACTTCTTCATAATCAACAAATTATAGCAGAAGAATACATCCCACTTTTTTATTACTCAATTGAAATTAAGAATTTTTATGTGAGGCGGCTTTCCAAGACTATAATCACAGTGAATATAAAACTCTACTGTAAGAGATGAATTCCAAGAGTTTAAAAAGTGACAGTCAAAAGAGGTAGAAACTGCCTAGCAAATAAACCAGATGTGCATGTCTATACGATCTCTCGAAAATGCTGCTGTTGAAACGAAGATGTGAATAGCCTCAAATTCAATATGTAAAAAGTTTCAAACAACAAAACAAGATCATATCACCTGTCTGCCGGAAGCTGTTCTAATGTAGCATAGAGTTTGTTGAAAGGGCTTCATGGAAATAGATGATTTTCAAGTGTTCATATAGGGGAACACAAAGAAACTAATCAGCCTGTTGACCCTGTTATATCAGCAGCAAAGAGGAAAAGATACCATTCTCAAGGTGGGTAATGAGAGGAAGAAACCAGCCATGTAAAAGAAATGAATATTCCATTTTCTAAGTATTTCAGTATGTGCTTTTGACTCAAAGAAAACAGAACCTTCTGTTTGAAGGCAGAGATGGGGGGAGAAGGACACATTTTCACTTCTGTGCTTTTTCAATTTCAGAGTGTCTTTTAGCTATCCTCTTTCTAGAAGACTAGTACTTTTTTAATATAACACATTTATTAAGATATGATTCATAATACCATACAATTCACCCACTTAAAATATACAATTCAGTGTCTTGTAGTATATTCAGCACTGTGCAACCATCAATTTAAGACTATCTTCTTCACCCACACCACCCCCAAGTAACCCTTACCCATTAGCAGTCACACTTCGGTTCCCCCTAACCCTCTCCCCACACCTAGCCAATCATTAATCCACTGTCTCTATAGGTTTCCCTATTCTGGACACTTCATAGAAATAGAACCATACAATATATGGCCTTTTGTAACTGGCTTCTTTAACTTAGTGTAACGTTTTCAAGTTTCATACACACACACACACACACACACACACACACTTCATTCTTTTTTTTATTGTCAAATGATATCCTTTTTTTTTAATTGGTTTTTAATGTTTATTTATTTATTTTTGAGAGAGAGAGAGCGTGCACAAGTCGGGGAGAGGCAGACAGAGAAGGAGACACAGATTCTGAAGCAGGCTCCGGGCTCTGAGCTGTCAGCACAAAGCCCGACGCGGGGCTCGAACTCACAAGCCACAAGATCATGACCTGAGCCGAAGTTGGACACCTAACTGACTGAGCCACCCAGGCACCCTGTCAAATGATATTCTATTGTATGGGTATGCCACATTTAATTTATCCGTTCATCAGTTGATAGACATTTCTGTCATTTCTACTTTTTGGTTATTATAAATGCTGTGAACATTTATGTACAAGTTTTTGTGTGACATATATTTTCATTTATCTTGGGTATATACTTAGGCATGGGATTTTTTTTTTTTAACGTTTATTTTTGAGACAGGGAGAGACAGAGCATGAACAGGGGAGGGTTAGAGAGAGGGAGACACAGAATATGAAGCAGGCTCCAGGCTCTGAGCTGTCTGCACAGAGCCCAATGCGGGGCTAGAACTCACGGACCGCGAGATCATGACCTGAGCTGAAGTCGGCCGCCTAACCGACTGAGCCACCCAGGCGCCCCAGGCGTGGGATTCTTTATATACTCTGGATACAAGTCACTTATCAGATGTAGGCTTTGCAAATATTTTCTTACATTAAGATTTATGTTCCATGTTGAGTTAATTTGGGTGTACAGTGTGTAAGGAAGGCATCCAATTGCATTGCATTGCATGTGGCTCTACAGTTGTACAAGCACCATTTGTTGAAAAGACACCGAATTGTCTGGGAACCCTTGCTGAAAATCAGCGATGGCCAAGAGCCGTAGCTTCTGGTCTTCTAGAGACTTTGCCCTATTAGGAAGCTAGAGCAAGGGCAATGGGGGTCCAATATTGTTTTATTTTTTAATATTTTTAAATATTTTATTTTAGAGAGACAGCAAGTGCAAGCAGGGGAGAGAGGCAGAGGGAGGGGAGGGAGAGAAAGAAAGAGAGAGAGAGAGAGAGACAGGGAGAGAATCTTAAGCCGGCTCCACACTCAGCATAGAGCCGGACTGGGGCTCGATCCTACGCCCCCAGATCATGTCCTGAGCCTAAAGCAAGAGTCAGACATTCAGCCAACTGAGCCTCCCAGGTGTCCCGGGGCCCAATATTCTTGACCTGCCAAGTCTAGGGTAGAGCCTATGTCTCAGGAGTGAGGGCTGGGTGAAGGAAGGGAGCCCCCAATCCCTTGGCTGTACTCACCTGGAATTTAGCCCCTGCAACACAGAGCTGAGGAGGATAGGAAATGCAGACAGCCTGCACTCCAGGAGGGATACCACAGTCCTTGGCTGGTGGCCAGCACAATAGGAGGGAACCCCACGGTCTTGGCGACTCCGAACTGGAGTGGAGCACCTGTCACACTGAGCTGGGGGTAGGGAGAGGCAGGGAGCAGTTCATAGCTTAAGTGCCATAGAATCTCGCTGTTCTCAGTGAGATTTATTAGATTTTCTTAAGTAAATGATAAACGTTTTTCTTTTATCTGCCTTCAGGACAATCTCCAGAGACTTTTTTTTAAAGTTACAGTTGTTTCACTGGTCTGAGAAGCTCCTCCTGACACCATGCAGGAATTGCCCTTCTGGTACTTGCATTTGATATTTCAGCACAGAGGGAAAATATAGTTCAAGTTAGGGTGGGAGCCAGAGAAGTCGGAAGCCAAAAAGAATCAGTTGGTCATGGTCACTTACCTCCCGAGGATTTTGTGGTACAGCTAACTCTGGAGTTAGACCTCTTCTCAGCTGAACCAGTGCTGGCAAAGCTGTGGGCAGTGATGTATGACAGCCTAGAACCATTATGAAGCATGTGATGTGACGGCCAGCTTGCTCCTCTGACCAGAGACCAGAAAGGATGTGGGCTAGAGAGATAGGGTGAAAGTGGGGTGGGGTTGGGGCCTCAGTGGGCCAGGAAGCAGAGAAGTGGGAAGTGAACTAGCCAAGATCAGGGACGATCTCAAGCGGGTAGTTTTTGTTTGTAAAATATTTACCTATTTCAAGGACTCTGTAAAGCAGTATCACAGTCACATTCTACAAACTTCCACTAAGGAATGGAAATTCTCCCTGTTACAAAGTCAAAGGTGGAGTAAAAAGAACGAAAACTAGTCCAAGTCTAACCACTTAAATTACTATTCTTTTAAATATGGAAATTAGTGCAGTAAAAAAGAAACCAGACAACTAAATATTAGTCTGTTATTTGTGATAGAAAAAAAAAATAGAGGGGCACCTGGGTGGCTCAGTTGGTTAAGCGTCTGACTTCGGCTCAGGTCATGATCTCACGGTTGGTGAGTTTGAGCCCCGTGTTGGGCTCTGTGCTGACCGCTCAGAGCCTGGAGCCTGCTTCAGATTCTGTGTCTCCCTCTCTCTCTGCCCCTCCCCCACTCACACTCTCTCTCACAAATAAATAAACATTAAAAAGAAAAAGAAAAAAAACAAAAAAATTGAGACATCGGTTACATATATTTTGGCATGTCCAAAAGATAGATTACTATGTGACTATTTAAAAAAGATATTTGTCATATGTTAATTTTATTTTACTTTTATACCTAAGGTCTACAAAATAATGATTTGGTATATGCACACGTTGTGAAATGATCATCACAATCAAGCTAATTAACACATCCCTTACTTCACATAGTTAAGCTTTTTTTTTTGTAGTGAGAACACTTAAGATCTACTCTCAACACGTTTCAAGTATACAGTACAGTATTATTAACTATAGTCGCCATGCTCTATATTAGATTATCAGAATTTATTCATTCTGCAGAACTGAAACCTTGTGCCCTTTGGCCAACATCTCCCTATTTTCTCTACTCCTTAGACTTGGCAACCACAATTCTACTCTTTGCTCTTAGGAGTTTGAATTTTTTAGATTTCACATATGAAACTATTCAGTATTTGCCTTTCTGTATCTGGCTTATTTTATCTTCTTTTTTTTTTTTTTTTTCAACGTTTATTTATTTTCGGGACAGAGAGAGACAGAGCATGAACGGGCGAGGGGCAGAGAGAGAGGGAGACACAGAATCGGAAACAGGCTCCAGGCTCCGAGGCATCAGCCCAGAGCCTGACGCGGGGCTCGAACTCACGGACCGCGAGATCGTGACCTGGCTGAAGTTGGACACTCAACCGACTGCGCCACCCAGGCGCCCCCTGGCTTATTTTATCTAGCCTAACGTCCTCCAGGTTCTTCCATGTTACTGCAAATGGCAGAATTTCCTTTCGTGTGTGTGTGTGTGTGTGTGTGTGTGTGTGTGTGTGACATTTTCTTTCTCCATTTATCTGTCAATGGACACTTAAGTTGTTTCCATATCTTGGCTATTGTGAATAATGGTATGACAGTTATGGGAATGTAGATCTCTCTTTGGGATCCCGATTTTACTTCCTTTAGATATATACTTCCAAGTGGGATTGCTTGGATCGTATGGTAGTTCCATTTTTAATTCTTTGAGGAAACTCCATACTATTTTCCGTATTGGCCTCACCAATTTACATTCCCACCAACAGTATACAGAGTTCCCGTTTCTCTACATCCTTGCCAACAGTTGTCTTTTTGATAATATCCATTCTAACAGGTGTGAGATGATATCTTGCGGTTTTGGTTTGTATTTCCCTGATGACTAGTGATGTTGAGCACCTTTTCATATACTGTTGGCCTGTTATATGTTTTCTTTTGAGAAATGTCTATTTGGGTCCTTTGCCTATTTTTAACAAAGTTATTTGTTTTTTTCTATTGAGTTCCTTATAATTTTGGATATTACCCCTTATCAGACACATGGTTTGAAAGTACTGTCTCCAATTCTGTAGATTGTGTCTTCACCCTGATGATTGTTTCTTTCGCTGTGCAGAGCTTTTCAGTTTGATGCAATCCCATATGTCTGTTTTTGCTTCTGTTGCTTGTACTTTTGGCAACATATATCCAAAAAAAAATCATTGCTCAGACCGATGTCAAGAAAAGCTTTTCCCCATGTTTTCTTCTAGCACTTTCCTAGTTCCAGGTTTTCCGCTTAAGTTTTTCATCAATTTTTAGTGGATTTTTGCATATGTTGTGAGACAGGGTCCAATTTCATTTTCCACATGTAGATATCCGATTTTCCCATCACCATTTATCGAAGAGACTATCTTTTCTATATTGTGTGTTCTTGGCACCCTCGTTGAAGATCAGTTGGCTGTATATGCATGGATTTATTTCTGGCCTCTCTATTCTGTTTCATTAGCTCACGTTTTTAGTTCAGTACAGTACTGTTCTGCTTACTAGCTTTGTAATACATATTGAAATCAGGAAGCGTGATGCCTCCAGCTTTGTTCTCGCTCAAGACTGCTTTGGCTTTGTGGGTCTTTTGTGGTTCCATAACAATTTGGAGATAGTTCTTTTTCTACTTCTAGACAAAATGTCATTGGAATTTTGATAGGGATTACATTAATCTGTAGATTGCTTTGGGTGGTATGGCCATTTTAACAACATCAATCCTTCCAATTCACAAACATGGGATATCTAAAAAGATATGTCATATATTATTAAGTAGACAAACAGGCTACAAATCAATGTACAATCTGACTTTATTTTAAATGCACAGATGCATATCAAAAGATCAAAAGATAGTTGTCTATGATAGAAATGAAGCTTTAAATTTATTTTTAATTAGGCTTAAAATAATCAAACATAAATGGGATCATATTACAGAACTTGAATTTTTTCACTCATTATATCTCAGAAATCTTTTCATAAGACTGCATGTAGATATAGCTCCTTTTTTTGTATTTATGTATGTATGTATG
The DNA here is from genome assembly GCF_028749965.1 of Puma concolor. Classification (NCBI taxonomy): domain Eukaryota; kingdom Metazoa; phylum Chordata; class Mammalia; order Carnivora; family Felidae; genus Puma; species Puma concolor. Next base: position 43,078,509 of record NC_141684.1, read on the forward strand.
TATGTATGTATGTATTTGCCCAAGTGACTTTTAAACATATGACATCTTTGGTCATTGCACATCTTGTTTACCAGAAAATATCCAAGTTGGAGACATCGCCTTTTCAGGGAAAAGCTGAGTGAGCAGTGTCTGTGTGACTAAATGTATGATTCTCAAGAGTATAACAAATACTTCAAATCTTAGTGTCTGAAACAATGAACAGTTATTTCTTTTTTAAAAAATTTTTTTCAATGTTTATTTATTTTTGAGAGAGAGAGAGAGAGAGTGCGCATGAGTGGGGGAGGGGCAGAGAGAGAAAGAGACACAGAATCCTAAGCAGGCTCCGGGCTCCGAGCTGTCAATACAGAGACCCGGGGCTCGAACCCACAAGCCATGAGATCATGACCCGAGCCGAAGTCAGATGCTTAACCGACTGAGCCAACCAGGTGCCCCTGAACAGTTATTTCATGCAGTTTCTGAGGGTTTGGAATTTGAGAGCAGCAGTTCTAACCCAGGGTCTTTCGGGAGGTTGTAGTCGTGCTGTGAGCCAGGGTTGTAGCCTTTGGAGACTTGACTGCGGGCGGCAGAATCTGCTCTCAGGTTCACTCATATGACTGTTGGCAAGAGGCTTCAGTATCTTTCCACACAGCCCTCTCTCTACAAGGCTTTCTCATCATGGCTCCTTGCAGTGAGTGATCCAAAAGAAAGAGAGTGAGAATGACAAGACAGAAGCTTCAGTGCCTTTTATAACCTAATTTCAGGAGGGACATCACATTGCATCTGTGCTGTGTTCTGTTGGTCACACAAACCAATAGTTGGAGGCAGGGATCACTGGGAGCCATCGTAGAGGCAGGTTACCAAATATACCAAGTATCCTACACAAGGAAGAAAGGCAGTAAACATTTGCTAGATTGGACAGAACCAACGAGTGGCTGGCATTTCAATCCAGATATAATGGTCCAAGACTCTGAAGAGACACTGTTTAGGTCACCCACATTCAGTTGTCAAGTTGCCCCAAACCTGAGTAGAATTCAGTGACCCTGTCTGTACTATGTCAACCAAGAAATTGAGAGAAATAAAAGTAGAACGGTTTAAACTCAACGTAAAGTAAGTTTGCATACCAGGTTACGAAATGTCACTATAGACACTGAATGACTGACGGCAACATGGAAATGACACAGGTGTTCTCTTGCTTAACCACCCATCTTACCTGATTTAGAATTAGTCAAGTCACCCACCTACAAGTGGCTAGAAGCCAGATTTCAGCCTGGCATGGCTCTGCTGCCCTTGTCTTGTACTTCCTCTTACTGCTGCTGCCACCAACACTTGCAGCCCTTGGCCACTATCTGCCTTCCCAAGTAGTTCTGTCTTTAAACATACACTGGTTGAAAGGATGCTGCAGTCACTGTGTATCTACCGACAGCTTTTTTCCTGACACTCTTATCTTTCTGCTTCTTCTCCCGCCATGGTCCTCCCTCACACTGAATGTTCTAGTCATACCAACAGTCCTCAGAGATCTTCAGACAGATAGTATGATTTCATGTTTCTGTGCCTTGCCGCGTGCTCTTCTTCTTCCAGGAATGTCATTCCAGGTCCTTTTCTGCCTTAGCAAACTTCTTTTCACCCTTCAAATCTCTGCTCAAGCATCGTCCTTTCTAATGAAATTTCCCTGACTCTCCAGGGCCTGCCTTGTACCTGGGGCACACCAGGACAGGGTTAATTACTCTCTTTTCTGGATTGTTGTTGGAATTTTTACTTGTTTTACAGTTTTGGAACCATTCTTACTTCGGGGTAGTTATTGTTGTACACATGCATCTTCCCAAGCAAACTGTGAGCTAGCTCCTCGAAGGCAGATTCGACCTTTTACCCTCAATGCCTATCCTCAGTGCCTAGATTTCTGTAGTAGATTTCAGTGAATATTTCAACAAATAAACTGAGGAGCTAAGGAACTGCAACCTGGACGCTGCAATGCACTGTGAAGTGAGAGACACCTCTGGTTCTAACCTGTAAAACAATTTTGTTTATACCTTTGCTTGGCATACTCCGTCTGTCTGTGGGTGGCCCCATTCCTTATGTGCTAGACTAACTGCTGGGATACATCAGTCTTTGCTTTTTCTGAGGATCTTTGCCTCTGCTTCTCAAGGGGTCACTTGCTTATGGCCACTCAATAGTCCTCAGGTCTTCTCAATTCTGAAGAGATCATTCTGGTTTTACGGAGAGGCCAGGCGGCGTGACAGCTTAGAGGCTAAGAGGCCAAAGAGACTAGCCGGCACAAGAATTAAATAAGAAAATGTACATAGTGTGCTTTCCACATGACCTGACACATAGACACATAATAAGTGCTCAATTAACAGTAGTTTTGGTTACTGTTACTATTACAGCTGCAAGGTCAGTGAACTTTCTGGTTATACCTGATGTCCTCTTAGCCTAAGAAAGAGCCACAAGAATCTGACACAAGATCCCAAGCGGTGCTCTAAGAATGTGCTCTCTCTGGTCTGCTCGGTCTCACAGCTCTGTTTCTCCTGCCATCAGGACTCAATGATCCAGTCTTTTCATCAGGCTAAATTAGGCTGTTTAACCTGTGCCCAGGTTTAGAGCAAGGAATAATACCTCTAAACAAAGTTGTTTTGAGAAAACTGCCCATCTAGGCAGCACAGATCCCTTTGCATAAGGTCAGTTTCAAAGACTTTCCTTTTTCTGTCTTTTCCAATGAGCTGAGACAAAATGGCCATGCTAATGGCAACTGTTTTGCATTCCAACTGCTGCTGTCCTAGTATAAAAATTTCATAAAGCCTCAAAAATGTTTAAAATCTTTAGCTTACCTCTATTCAGCTCACTGCTGCCTTTCCTCTGTTTTGCTTTTGTCCCTGTCACTGGTCCAAGGTGTCAGAGGATCTGATGTTCCCTGCCCCCATTACCACCTCTAATCACTACTGAGATTGCTGACACCATTCTCTCCACCCCCCCCCCCACCCCCGCCTTTTTTTTTCCTTCCCTCTCAGGTGTCTTGTCAGGTTTCCCATTCTTCTCAGCTTTCTTTGAAGAAGGCTGGCCTCCTAGTCAACACTGCCAGCCAATTACAGTTCCTGTCCTTCAAGGAGACAAACTGAGTAATCCTCACAGGTGAGATAAAATCTCACTTCTCTGACTCTCCCTGGCTGCTTGCTTTTGCTCAGTGCCCAAGGTTTGAAGTTTCTGAAAGGCTGAATGTGCTCACTAAACTCCTTGCACTGGAGGAAAATTAGGTTGTACAGTTTGATCGAGTGTATGTAGCAGACAAGGCAGTGAATTGGGTATGATTTAGAAAAACAGGGAAGTGTGACCCTTAAACCTTCTCCTCCCACCACCCCATGGGGTAGTAAGGTGAACTAAGAAGAAATAATTGGTCCTTTTGGGGCTTGGTGCCCAATACTTTCAAATAGCAGCTACAGTTCTTGGTGGGCCCTCACAGGAACCCTTCTCCCATTCTGTGCCTATGGAGCAACAGGGGTCAAGCGTTGGATGGAGAACATGTAGCAAAGTAATGGGGGATCTGAATGAACTTTTTGGGTCCAACTGACTCACTTGACAAACTGAGACTTTGAGTTCTCTCCTAATGAATACAGAAGCCACCTCCCCTGGGGGACCAAACCTGTGAGGGGCCAATTTGTATTACTGGCACTTTCTTTCGTTCAGTTCTTTGCAAAAAGAAACTAGATTGAGTTTTAGAAATCATTGAATCTTAAGTATAAAATGAAACTATAACTACAGGAAAAAAATTATTTCTCTGTATCTGAGAAGTTAACTTCTGATGAATTGAAGAAGAGAACTTCAACTTAAAGTTTTGATTGTGTATCACCAATGTAAAGTGAATGCTGAACATCCACTTTATATTCATATTGTGTTGGGCTCAACGAGCCAACAAAACCAATGGGCCCTGCCCTTAAAAAACTGAAAATCTTAAAAGTTCAAAAATTATTAAAACAATTTAGAAACAAGTATGTGCACATTTTATGAACCTAAATATTGGTTAAATAATCGAGCTTAAATTGTGTGGCCCTTAAAATATGTGCATTGGATAACCATTATTAATGGTATATGAAATGCATGAATTTTATTATTCTTAATATATTTGCTTAGACTTGTAACTTGAGAGTTATTTAGAAAACAATGCTGTATATTGTTAGGATCCCATCTAAGGTATAAATTTTGTTGTAAGAACTGGGCAGAAAGGATTTAGTAGGATTAAGCTTGGCTCTCAAAGTAAATTCTGAAAACAACAAAGGAAAAGACCTGCCTGCTGTAACAAGTCAGTTTAGATGCTGTTAAGATGTCTTCATTTACCAGGCTTGTCCAGGACTCAGCTTTTGAGGTTATTATTTATGGAAAAGGTATGTTAACTACTGACCAAGGATAATAAATTTACCTCCACACTCTTGCTAGGTCCAAGGACAAAATGAATAACAATGCATATTCAGGCATGTGCTTTGACTGATAAACCAAGACCATCAAAAACCAGGACATAATTTGCCTTTTTCTTACAGTCATTAATTCAATCACTTAATGAACTTAAAATTAACTCAACAAAATTCTCAGTGGGAGAGGTACAGAGAGGTCAACAGCAAAGAACCACTCCTTAATCCCTTCACACTTTTCACCATGAAAAATTTTCATCTCTTGTTTATGGGACATTAAAAAAAATTTTTTTTTTAAGTTTATTTGAGAGAGAGACTGACAGAGTGAGCAGGGGAGGGGCAGAGAGAGGGAGAAAATTCCAAGCAGGCTCCGCACTGTTAAAGCCCATTGTGGGGCTAGAACTCACAAACTAGGAGATCACCACCTGAGCAGAAACCAAGAGTCAGACACTTAACTGACTGAGCCACCCAAGGCATTTTTAAAAATGTCCTGCCCAAGGTGCCCAAGGGCATTTTAAAAAAAAGTCCTGCCTTTGAGGTATAGAACATAAAACTCACCTGTAATTGTATTTGCAAAGTTACAGCTACACTTCACCATGAGTACTCCTGACAATTGCTAATCTGAAAGTCGGCTTTAGAAGGAGACAGGGAAGGGCTAATAATGTCCATTAACAATGGATAAATTGATATATTCATATGATGGAATGTTACTTGGTAATAAAGAGACTATCAACACATTGAACAACATAGAAGAATCTCAAAAAATTGAAAAGACAGACACAAAAGAGTATGTGTTATATGATTCCATTTATATGCATTTCTAGAATAGGCAACACTAACCTATGGTGGTGGAAGTCAGAACAACAGTTACATGGGGAAGGATTAACTGGAAAGGGGCTAGAGGGTATTTTCTGTAATAGAAAAGTTGTGTTTCTTTATTGGGGTTGTGGTCACCAAATCTCAAACTATACATTTAAAAACGGTGTAGTGTATTGAATGTAAACTATATGTTTTTTTTTTAAGTACTAATTATCTACTGGACTCTGAAGTTAAATATAATCTACTGTAGAAAGCATCTAAAAAATCTTACTATGATTAAAAGGCAACACAGGCATTCAGAAAGCAGATATGAAGCTTTAATTCACTGTGGGCATTTCTCTGACCAATATTATAAACTTTACACATCTTCATACAGATACATCTTTTATAAGACACAGGTTTTTTTACCAAGTACTGTGAAACATACCACCATTCCACTTAGTTAAGGGCGTATTATAAATATAATGAGCCACTGATTAAATATAAATACAGAGGTTGATATGTGTTAGAAAGTTTCCATAATAAAAAAAAAGTTTAAGAAAGGCTAAACTATGAAAGTTCACGTGTTTTTTTAAATATCACATCACAGTGACAGCCAATTACAATAAAATTACAACTGCTTTTAGATGATAGTACATTCGGGTATCTAACATCCACTTATTTTCATTTCCACACTGCATTTTCATTTCTAAAGAGTAGACCAACTTTTAGACTGCAGACCAAGTTTCTTGTGCAAGAAATAAGAATTACTATCTTGATTGTGACCACTGGAAACTAAATTTCTACATACTGTACTAAATAGAGACGAGACTATTAAGTATATATATGGAACTCTTCAGTAGAGGTGTTCAAGAGAAATTCAAATAGTAGCCTGAAAATGGTGTTTTTTTTCTTAATGTTTATTTTTGAGAGAGAGAGAGAGAGAGAGAGAGAGTGGGGGGGAGGGGCAGAGAGAGAGGGAGGCACAGAGTCCAAAGCAGGCTCCATCCACACTGTCAGCACAGGGCCCGATGTGGGACTCGAACCCATGAACTGAGAGATCATAACCTGAGCTGAAGCCAGACACTTAACCGACTGAGCCACCCAGGTGCCCCTGGAAATGGGTTTTCATTGCTACAGCAGTCTACATATATTTCATTAAAAAGATGACATCTCTGTCAAAACATTTAGAAATAAATATATGGTAGAGCCTTCCCTTTTCCAAGATGCTGCCTGGAAGAAAAGTTCCAAGCTGAATTAAGGGGGAAAGATGGGGGGAAAAAAAAACCCTCAGAAAATAAACATTATACGATGCTCTGAACTACAATCTTCCTGAGTCTGTTTTTCAACTGGAACAAGTTTTAGTCAGTTCTACATTGCTTTAGTGTCCACAATCCAGAGGGAGTCCTTGAACAACCAGTTCATATTCTACAGAAATCAGAAGGACTCCTAAACACCCCTCAACTGATTACACGAGGGAAAGCTGATCATGAGTTGTATTAAAATCTATGTGAATATCAAACATAGTCATAGCCATTCTTTTACCAGTGATGCTAGAATAAGTGATGAAAATATATGCGCAGCTGTACACAGATCACCATTAAATACAGGAACAAATGCCGTTGATGCATATTAAAAAGCTCCCCAAAAGCCAATCTGAATGTTTATTTTCATTTATTTTGATACAGCATTAGAAGGGACTGCATATAATTACAGGGACTGCTGCAAACAACACTTGATGCTACTAAGTGTTCTATTAAGCATCAGGCATGCACAACAGTTACCTTTGAAAATTTCTCACGTATATATCTTAAATTCCTATTTATAAGCTACAACATGTTTAAAGCATTTAGTGATTTTTAAACCAAATATTTTAACTGACCTATGTCTACATGGAGAAAAACAAAAACTCCCTCCCTGGTCTCAATAACCAAAAGTAATATTAAATCTTACTCCCCAATTTGATATTTAAACTTAATTCCAAAAAGTGCGGAACATTCTTATCACGACTAAACTGGAAGGATGATCTCCTGAACAGTCTACCCACCACACACAGCATGCTAAGCCTGTGGGGATTACGAGATAAGCATGATGTGCTTGGTGGCTACAGATGACAATAATTCAACAGTCTCTTCTTTTTATTCTGGATCTTTTTATTTCAAACTAAATGAAATCATTTCATCAATACAAACTAAAAAAATAATTCTTTTTTCTTCATTTAACATCAATCTAAGAGTGGACCAAACTAAAAACACTGTGTTCAAGCATGTGGCAAAACACAAAAAGTTTCAATTACATTAGGTAACCAGGGGTGGTGAAGGGAGTAGTTTGTTTTTCCATTTAAGAAGCATTCCAGTCAAATAATCACAAACACTTACAAATTCAGACTGCTTGGTTCTCAGTCATTTATGGCTTAAGTACTGGATTTGAAAACCACTTCAGGCTAAAATAAATTTATATGAATAATGCATAGATTGTATATCTAGGAAGTCATGCAATAAATAAACATTCTCATGTACATTGGAATCTTAGTGACGAGAAGGGTCTGCAGGTGTGAACAGAATGTTTCTTCCCTTTTACCAAGAGAATACGCCCAGCAAGATCCTGGCTTTTGGCCTATTCAAGATCCTACTTGCCAGGTCATCTTGATTTTCTCAGATCGATAAAAGAAGCCAATGTCATGAGACATTTGCAACAAGGAACGGACTCGCCTCAATCACAGGTGCCGTGAGGTCCGAGCTAGGCAGAATGAGACCCTCGTGATCCTGCCACCCTGCCGCAAAGTCAATTTGGAGGAGTTGACCAGCTAGAGTATCAATGGGTAAATGTTTAGTGACCTACTGGAAACCCTTATTATATTAGTATCTTTCACAAATCTATCTGCCCCTTAAATCTGTTTCATTTGAAAATTGCCAGGGTAAGACCCACCCACTATTCCTGGTTTTGATATGCCCCTACAACATGAGAATTGAACTGAACCACGATGATTGTTATGTCGTCTCTGTACATCCGAGCAAGCTCCTCAGGAAGACTGAGCATTTTGGAGAGGCGCTCGTGGTCTACAGCTCCAAACTCGTTGTTGCCCACCGCGTGACGAATGAGATGGGTTGCTGCATTCTGATCCTCGAATACCGAGGACATCTTGGCTCTCCTTTCTGTTAAAAGGCCATGCATCTGTCCTAGAGTCACCTTGTAGCCGCCAACAGCTATTGGCTGTTGGTGATGCATGCCCGTCAGGTACTCACCCACAATCCTAACCACATCCTGCCTATGCATCGTCTCCCACAACCCATCAGTAGCCAACACCAGAAACTTATCCTGTGGCCTTAATCGGTGATAAGTCACCTCTGGCTCAGCAGTGAGATAAGGAGGTGTATAATAATTAGGAGGGATAAACTTGGTATATTCATTGTCATTCAACTGGTCTGGGCCTGATTCTATCACTCTCTTTTGAAGGTCAATGCTCCATTTGAACTTTACGTCTCCAAAAGCCCTAAAAGGCATCAGCAAGCCAAGCAGCCGATCCTGTTTCACCACGCTCTTGGCCTCATTCTTTGGGTGCTCCAATTTCAGCCGTTCCAGTTCTCTTTCATTCTGAGCGTTGTGGTCATTTGAGAGAGTGACTGCCGACCAAGAGCCGTCCTCTTCCTGCACACCCAGCATGGCTCTGCTATCGCCGGTATTGGCCACGTGAAGGTCGACGCCATCTACATGGGCCACACAAGCGGTGGCCCCAGAAAATGCCACTCGAAGCACCAAGTAATTGAGAAAAGAATTGGGATCACCGACTTGAGCCTCCAAAGAGATGTCATTGTCAAGCCTCTTGAAAGCATTAATTAAAGCCTCCTTCACATCAATATCAGTAGACTCCCCAGTGTTGAGGTCTATAAGTTCTTGCCAGTAAGTCCTTAAGCTGTTGAAATACAATTTGGACGCCTCCTTACTGAAGTAATCATTGGGGTGCTTGTGCCACTGGAGAATGGGCAGCAGTGCCCGGCCACTCTCGACTGCATTTTCAATCTCTAGCAAAGTCTCATGGGGCAACAAGGAGACGGCAATGTAATAAAAGAGTCTCTCACTGACTGCCTGGGAACAAGCACAGCCGGCATGGCCGTCAAAAACCCCCAAGAGCATCCCTCTGGTCTGCAAGCAAGTAGCTGCACTTCTCCGGTCCTCGATGGGTGCATTTGCAGGCAGCTGATTGCTGTCAAATCCAAGGACGGAACTGACGTTTTTGCCATCGAATTCTGGCACTTTGAAGCTGTATTCGTTGGCTTTCAGGATGCTGTTGACCTGCGGGGGTGTGAGGTAAAATCTCTGCGGCGTGGAGGCGTATCTCCTTCCCTGGGTGTTGTACTGCCACCAGCTCTCCTTCGGCCTGCAAAAGGTGGCATAGGCTGGGTGGGGTGCGTATCGCAGGCGACTCTGAGGAACGTAAGGCGACGAACAGCAGAGGTGTTTGTGGTGGCAGTAACACGCGGTGCCATAGATTCTGCTCAGTTCACAGTTACGGATCAGAGGGAAAAACAGTTGAGTTGGTGCTGGCATGGCATCAGAGAACAGCGGCAGGCTGGCACTTCTGACGGGGATTCCTAGACAGCAATTATACAGACACACACAGAGAGAAGAGTTACATTTCAGATCACTTCATCCATCTCTGCTTTGAGAACAAATATTTAGCAGGTGAATCTACACGCTAAGCCCGGCGCTAGAAAGCACTGTATTTTATACACCTCTCCTGTACTACTTCCACAGGGTATATTCTGCTAAAGCCCAATTCTTAATCACTTATAGAGCCAAGACTAGAGTCTAGCTTTACTTCTCTCTTTTCCTCGCATTTCCTTCTGCAGCACAGACTGTGCAGAACATACAACAGATCTGGCTGGGAAAAAGCTGAGGAGACGAAGATTATATAACATTATGCAGTGGCAGTCTACCTGGCCAACCACTCTTCTCCCTCTCTATCCTTAAAAAGGCCCTGGATCTCCCATGACGAAAATCCCGTTTCCAGATTTGTGGTCAATGGTAACATTTGATTACACGTGATTACCACCAAAATGGTGTCAGAATACATCCCCGACATATGTATGCTCATGAATTCTTTGGTAAGTCATATGCACACACTACCAAATTAATATTATGTTCATATATAGTATGGACATATATATGCAGCAGATATAGGGGAAAAAATTACATGATGAATAAAAAGAGAAATGCCAGTGTTCCTTTCCTGTGCCCCAGTGGACGGTCTTGCAAACTACGCTTCTCTAGACCACTGCGCCAATTTGGTGAGCTCAGGGACATAGGTCTGCCACCAACTTGCCAAATAATCCTAGAAATGTGAGCTTACCTCTTTGGGCCTCACTTCCCTAGGTTGTAAGTGAACACACAGAAGCAGATGCTACCGAAGGCCTCTTCTGGGTCTCTATGCCTTTATAAGTGTTTGTTGCAGTGAGGCTTTGAAATCAAATGCAGGTTTCATTTATTCGTTGTTTAATCACTGTACGCTTTGTGATAAAAAGAAGTTTAAGTATGCTAGTAGCTCTAAGGCTTTGTTAGTAAAGTAAATGGTCTCAGTTCTGTAATTTAATTTACTTGCTAGCATTTTCCCCTGCTAATCAGCCAGAAGGGAAAGCTACAGAAACACTATTTTCATCCATTATGGATCGAGGTAGAATTCAATCCCTAGAAAAATATTTTCTCTTACATTTAAAATAAAAGTATGTATTTGCCTTAAGGAAGCAATAAAGAATAGTGAAATAATAGTCTAATAGTCTAAGGTTTGTATAGAAAAGGTACACATATGAATCCAAATAAAAATCACTGACACTATGTGACACTGAAAATATTTTGCTGGACATTTATCTAGAAAATTTATTGAATGTGCATCATTAATCCAGATAACTTATGCAAGGGAAAAAAACTTTCTTCCTTCTAACATTTATTTCCCCTGAATTGTTGAGGTATTGCTTCAAATAACTCATTTGGCCTATAAAGAAATAGACTTTAGAGTTAAAGAAGGAAACAAATGCAGTAAACAAAAAATAATACAGAAAACAAAACCATGTGGGTTTTAATGTCAGCAATTCCTTCTTAAGGTTGAACCCATTAAGGAAAAAAAATTTACAAGTATCAGAGATTGTTAGCTATATATTACATTATTTTCAGGTACCCTCTTTTGAAGAGTAATTGGAGAAGTGATAAGTGGGATGTGTGAGAGCAGAGAAAACCAAACACCGAATAATAACTTATTCTTGTTTGCTTCTGTAATGAGCACTGCATAAGCTGGGCATACAGAACCCCTTTTGCAAGTGATAGAAAGCACCATTATTTCAAATGCACTATTTCAGAGGGGATTTGTTTTAAAAACTGAAGATAAGATTATACAACAGAAGGCAATGATTAGAATTTTGGAAAGAAGATCAATAACTAAATAAGCATTCTGAAATGCCATAATGAAAAAAAGAAATTCCAGATGAACAGGAATCTATCAAGACTAACCATATAAATCTCTGCACTTTAAAGTAAATACCTGAAAGTCATCCAAAGGTTAAGGGTACATGATTGAGCCAGGAGATGTGCTCAAATGTTGTGCCACATGACTCTGGCTTCCAGACATAAACCGTACCTTGTTAGATTTGCATGCAGAAAGCACATTAACTCATTTCATGCTTTGTATAAAGATTTTCTATTATTAAAAATATAAACAGATGACCATTTTAAGAGAAATTTTCTCCATAATTTTATTATTTTTTTAAGATCTTATTTTTAAGTAATCTCTACACTCAGCCTGGGGCTTGAACTCACAACCCCGAGATCAAGAGTCACTTGCTCCACCGACTGAGCCAGCCAGGCACCCCTCTCCATAACTTTAGATAAGTTTGTATTTGTGCTTACTTTAAAACTTAAGACTTTTATAGGAAGAAGAAATGTTTGCTTCTGTATGGAATGCAGACCAAATCAAAGTACTACTTTGTGCGTGTGTGTGTGTATGTGTTTGCAAGGGGGGTTTGATAGATGAGCAGCAGGATTTCGTTGTATGTCTAACCAAGGAATAACAAGTCCAAGAAATCTGCACTTTCCTTAAATTCCTCCGTTTTGACAATTTTTCTGCTTTTGTAGTTGATTGCAAAATGAATGAAATATTGTGGCAAAAGAACTGATTCATGCAGCAGATGCTTTGAATAATATGTAAAATCAAACAGCAAACACTGCAATACTCAGATAACATATTACATTTTTCCTTCGAGGCGAAAGTTCTTGAGATTAAAAAAAAAAAAAAAAAGCAGAGTGGATTTTATCGATTGTACCTTTCAGTTTTTCAGGAGCTTAGCATATGGACTGAGAATGTATCCCAATACCCCAACTCCCAGCATACCTTCAAAAGACAAATTCTTAGAGAATATGGAATTCATGAAAACCCTGCTCTGTGATTCATGAGTGTTGTATCATCACCAGTACACATGACATAGTCTCTCCATCAGACCAGATATCCTCACAAGCCAAAGTGCTTGCAAATGCTTTTTCAAACCGTAAGTGAGCATTCAAAAACTCTGAGTATCTTTCTGAATATCCTGTGATTCAACAACAACAAAACCCCATGAGATCAAAACTTTTGCTGACAAACTCACTAAACTAATGAAGTAGAAAGCTCTTGATTAGGCAATTAAGAACAGCAACAAGGTACAGTGTTGGTAAACTGGAGGACTGTCACATTTTCAAGTGATTTCTGACCACAGTTTCACTGAAAAGTTCCTATCCCTGATCCACGTTATATGCAGTATCTTAGTCCTAGGCAAATTTGACCCATTTTGCCAATGACTAGTAAGAAAAGATGCACTGCAACCCGAAACAGGAGAGAGACCCATCCATTCTTACTGATGGGCTCGACAGAGCCTGTGCCAAGAAACGATTCTACTTCATTCAATAAACCCACGGACCATATTAATTAGAAAATGCTGTTATACTGCACCGACTCCGGAGCTCTTTAGCTTTCAAAGCTTTTGGTGTAAATGAAAAAAAAAAAAGCTATACTCGTCATTCAACGTGTCAGAACCTCAGTTTATGTAATCCAATTGCATTAAACACCCTGTATAAAGACTTCACAATTTTTCAGCATTTTCTGGAAATGCTAGCCATTTCACAGCTCCTGTTATCTCTACATGAATGAAGAAACCGGCTTCCCTCAGAAGACACGACGCCCCAAGCCAGCACTTGTTTGATTAGTTTCCTTTGTCCCTACCTGAAAGCTGCACTAAGGTATCAAAGCTATCCGGGTCCAGGATGCCTTTGTTCCCTTTTTCTATCTACCTCACCCCTAATTCCACAGCGACCCAGCTAAAACCATCCACACACAAAATCAGTCACCATCCTTTCTGGGTACCCAACGCAGGTAGTTAAGTGAATACCTACCAATTCGTCTGGGCCCGGGACACACACACATTCTCCTGTCATCACAACACGGAGCCGACAACATCCACAACCCGCGCGGACAGCAGCAGCGACAGCAGCACCGGCCCATTGAAAGCAAGGCAGAGATGCTCATTAGAGGAGGCGGCGGCGGGGGAGGCGGGCACGGAGGAGGGGCGAGCTCTCGCTCCAGCCCCGTGTGTGGGGCAGGGAGGGGGGAAAAGGATGGAGCAGGGAGAAAGGGGTGGGGAGAAAAAGGAAACCAAACAAACAAACCCACCCCACTGGAGAGGCAGGAACGGAGCCCGAGGCGGCGGGGACTCAGCCGCGAGCAGAGGCGCGCCCCGGGACCGGTCCCTCCATCCAGCCCGGGCGCTGAGCCCACCGGCCCCCGGCATCCTCCGCCCGCTGCCCACCCCGCCCGGCCCACGCAGCGCCGGCTTCGGTCCAGAAGCCTAAGGCAGGGGTCGGCCCGCGGCAGGCTGCCGGGGGATCACCCCAGACTCCGGGGTGCGTACGGGGGACCCTCAGGCAGAGACGCCATACAGCTGGCGCCGCACCTCCTCGGAGCTCGCACTCGCGTTAGGTTCTCCACGGCGTCCACGGCGCTGACAGCGGCAGCGGCCGGCCCGCCCCCCACCCAGAGCCCGCGGCGGCCCCTCGGCGCCGCCACGCCCGCCCGTAGCCCCGACGCCCCCGCGCGCACCTAGCGCTCCGGGGCTCGTCCCTCCTCCGCCCGGGCCACCGCTCGCCAACCCTCTGCAAGCCCGCGGCCGTCGCTCCCCACGCGTGCCGGGCAACCTCCTCACAACTTTGGGCGCGTAGAGGAGGATTCCGGACTGGGCGGCTCGGGCATGGGGCAGGGAAGGGAATACGAACCGGGCACACAGGGGAGGAGTCGCTTCTTCCCGACGAGGAAGCGGCCGCAGCAGTAGTGGCACCGCCAAGCGCTCCCTCCAAGCCGCCCAGCGTAACTCCCTGGAGTGCAGCCCCTGGCCCCCAGCTGGCCCACTCCCTGCCCCGCCGGGCCGCCACCCTGCCCCGCCCGAACGTCCGGGCCGAAGCACTTCCCGCCTCCCGATTGGCTGCGCCCGGGAGAGTGGGCGGGGAGGAGAAGTGAGGGCCAGGCCTGAGTCGAGGAGGGGGGGCGGAAGAGCCGCGCGCTCCCAGCCAGCTTTGTGACGTCATGGGGGTCAGACAATCCCTTCCATTCCGAGCTAGCGGCTCATTGGTTCCCCCGGCACGCCTCACGTGACCGCGCCCGGTAGCTGGGTGGAAGGTGGGGCTTCGTGGCGCAAGGGAGCTGCGACCGGCTGGGCGGGGCGGCTTTGAAGCGGCTGGAGACCCGCGGGGTTGGGAAGAAGCTCCTGGGCCCGCCCCTGCATCCCCACGCGCTAGGGTCCCCGGGGTTCGCTGCTCCTGGCCGGCCGGGCTTCCGCGAATCCCTGGCGCCTCGGCAGGTGACCCGCCTTGGCCTGGCAGCCTGGCGGTTCAGCCTTCCCCGCGCCTTGCTGGTGGGCCCAAGTTTCCTAGGATAGCCGGTGGGGCCGGCTCCCAGCCCAGCAGGGAACTGAATTCCCTGCATTTCGCCCCAGCCTAGAATATAAGGCATGACAATCTGTTGCCCTGTTCATTTGATACTTTGCAAATTTTAGGAACAGTAATTCGGATCATGTTTCCCACCGTTTTCTAGACATCTCTTGGGTCCTAGGGAGGAAAAGCGAGACTGAACAGCAGCAAGAAGTTGTGATCAAGGAATTCTTTTCCCTCTAGTGTAGGTGTGCTCTGAAGGTGTTTGATACCAGTGTTGTCTCGTTTTCCCGGGATGGTTACAAGGAGACCTGTAGGAGTGGAAGAGTACTGGACTTGGAGCTGATCAGAGCATCTTCATCCAAGTCATTTCTGCTCCATAAGACTCCGTGTCTGTTTCAGTGAGATGAGGTTACGCTTGGAGTGGCATTGGCATTTTGTGATTATACACAAGAGGTCCTGAAGGCTTCTTTTGCCTCCATCCACACATATCCCATCTTTATGGGAACTGAGTCATCTATAGTGGCCTCTAAATGCTTCCCTGGGGATGATATTAGGTAGGTCATTGCACTCAGCCTGCCTAGTGTGAAACTGTACTTTGATTTATTAAGCATATCTGCTTCCTAGCCAGTAAAGTTCACACAGTGATATAAAAACTGTCATGTTAATGGTATTGTGGGGTTTTGTTTTTATTAATCTTGCATTATTTTATTTTTACGTAATAAAGGAAAAACTTTATATACAAAAACTGCCAAGAACTGGTTCTTCATAATTCCTGGATTTTTTTCAGCTGCCTCTATTCTTTAAATTAGAGGAGAGCATTTTTGTCCAGCTCCAAGTGGCCCATGAAACTCTTGTGGCTCTCTAAGTGGCCTTGATCTCCCATTTAGTTCATCTGCCTCACTTCCCCCCTTTTTACCTCTCAAATTCTGTAAGTATTTTTCATCGTCCTTTTCCCAATTGGTATAGATTTATTTGTCTAGTTTTCTCTTGTTTCATAGAAGCAGTATAGGGTGACTTAGCATAGTGAGTAAGAGCATAGCTGGAGGCAGGCTGCCTGGGTTCCAATCCCAGCTCTGTAAATTACTATGTGGTCTTAAGCAACCTCTTTCTGGCTCAGGTCTCTCATATGTCAGGTAGGAATAAAAATAGTAATACCTCACAGGACTGTACTAAATAGGCCAATATAAATATATATTGTGCTAAGTAAGTACATAGCAGGGAGTAAGAGCTATGTAAGTATTCGCTATTATTGGGGCACCTGGCTGGCTTAGTCGGTAGAACATATGACTCTTGATCTTGGGGCTGTGAGTTTGAGCCCTACATTAAGTGTAGAGATTACTTAAAAATAAAATCTTAAAAAAAAATTAGCTATTATTAATATTATAGACACATGTCCAGGTAAGTATGCCTCTTTTAGATTTAAGACTCCTAAAGAGTAGTGGTTCCAGATCCCTAAGTGCAATATATTCTTAATTCTCTAGTTAGACACTAAGAAGTTATTGATAGGGGTGCCTGGGTGGCTCAGTTGGTTAAGTATCCGACTCGATTTTGGTTCAAGTCACTATAGTTTGGGAGATTCAGCCCTGCATCGGGCTCTGCACTGACAGCACATGGCCTGCTCCGGATTCTCTCTCCCCCTCTCTCTGCCCCTCCCTGAGTAGTGCTCCTCCTCCCCTCTCAAAATAAATAAGTAAACATTAAAAAAAAGTTCTTAACATACTGGAAAGTCTTAGAACTTTAGGATATCAGTTTAGTTTACGTGAGGAGTGTCACTGCCTCTTAGCCCCTACTTTGCAGACATGGTGACCAGTAAACTGAAGCTAAGAGTAGATTTTTATGAGTTTCTGCCTCATAAGGTTTCAGAACTGAAGTCTATACTAGGCTTGTCTGTTGTCTATAATATTTTCCCATTGATTCCGAAAGGTAGAGGGATAAGACTCAGGAATGTATATATCCATATGAATGACCTCTTCAAACTGTCACTTTGGGAATGTACACCTTTATTCCACACCAACATTGCCATTATGCAGAGCACTTTTTAAATTACCTTTGCAAATTGTTTTTGTCTGCACAGGAAACTCCAACTTGTTTTACTATAACTAGCACCTTGTTTTTTATACCTAAAATAGCATTGATTTCCCCCATCTTACTGTTCTTAGCCCTAAATGACCTGGCTATTTCTGAAAACCCATTCTCAAAAAGCTAGTATTTGCCACCACTAAATATAGTCAAAAGCATTTGTCATGAGTGTTGGAGGCAATGTCAAGGTGTTTCTAGAATCAGAATAAAGGCCCCCCAAAGTAATGTCTATGAAGTGAACTCATGTAGAGGTGCAAGTTTGTTTTCCAGCTGCAGAGTTGTAGGTTTCAGTGATGTGTGTATTACACATCGAGTCACAGTTTTGCAGAGGAACCAACCGCTTGTACCATTGAGAGAGATTCCTTAGTATCTCAACCTTATCTCCTCTCTGCCTTGGCTTTCTCCCTGTCTCTATTCACAGCTCTGTTTAGCCACTCAACAGGCTTGCTTATGAAGTGCTGTTTGTTACCACATGGTCATCTGGCCAGGCAAGGGCAAGTCCTCGGGTGTGCTGCGCTGACCCCACAGACTGCTTGAGCCACCGGAACACCTGTTGACATTTGGACATTGGAAGGTGTAGCAAAGAAGCTTCGGAACAACCTAGGATTGTTGGAAAGAAGGGCCAGCAAAGAGAGAGGAAAGGATTTCAAAAATAGTACAAAAATAGTACCAAAAAATGGTACAAAGGGGCTGTGCAAAAATACCTATTTTGTCTACTCACAGGCTTTCCGTGATACCAGTAATGCAAAGACAGCTCATGAATGAGACCCTTGACGGTCATTTTCTTACCCTAGAACAAAGCTAGAAATGAGCAAGTGCTGAACCAGATTGGCCTGTTGTTCTTATGGGTGGATGATGAAACCTCTGGGGGTATTGGAGGTTAGCTGTGACAGCATGAGATGGCCCAGCAGAGTCTTGGTACCATCCAAGAAGCTTAAAATAGACCAGCATGTGGGTCTGAGGTATTGGTCTGGTAGTTAGTGACTTCCCTTTGCCTTTGCCAAAATCAACAATTGGAAGAGAGGCTGGGTCTAACACACTCCTCTCTAAGTCCTACTTCCCTACAGGAAGGGGCAGGAAATCAGCAAGTATTTACTAAGTGTGTAAGCAATAGGTACCTCTGTTAGTTATTACCATCCCAGGGTTGAGAGTTGCTTTTTGGAAATTATTTGGAGTTAATGCAGTAAGATCAGCAAACCATCTATAAGAAACAGAATGTGTATTGTAGCTCATCTCTTGTGGACTTAGAGGCTGTTAAAGGTGTTTTCACATTTATTTAATATTTTTAAAGTATTCCATTGTCATAAGAATTTATGAAGCAATGGTATATTTGAGGGGAAAAATAAAGCTTCATTCTCTTGCAAAACTAGGGAGGAAAGTCTGCTGACTGGTAGGCAGGAAGTTTCTGTGCATTAATTTAACATGACAAAGAATATGACAGCTGTGTATCTGGGGTTGCTTAATTAGGGTGCTTTGGTAAGAAGACTGCAGGTCTGTGGACCTGACTGCCACATATTTCAACAATCCCTGTTAATGGGGGTGTCTTAGAATACTAAGGATAGCATGCATGGGGGGGATTGGTATTGTCTAGTCATCAGACAATCTGGCAAATTAATTTCCCACTCAGTGTAATTCTATAGATGGATTCCCCAGAATAAAATACAGAGGGAAAAGGTAAAGGAAGGGCTTCAGGGAAACAGAGCCATTGGGGCGAGTCTAGAGCACTTTGTACAACAGGTGCTGACTTATGGTGCCTTTGAAGCAGGTCAGGCCAATGTGCAGACTTCAGCAGAAGCCTCCAGTCTATACACCCAAAAATAGTCGCTGCTGATTTGCATACTTCTTAAAAGCTATAATTCTTCACTTATCTGTACACCTTAACTACTAGAATGTAAGCCTCTTAAGGGCAGGGATCATGTCTCTTTTATGAACCGATACAAACCCACGGCTTGGCATATAGTGAGAACTAACAGGTAGTGAGTGCTTAACTTTATATTATTCTCTGTTCTAACTGCATTGTCTCAGTACATTCTCATAACACTCATAGGAGGTAGGTGCTATCAGTATATCTATTTCACAGGAGAGGAAACTGAGTCTCAACAAGGGTAATTTGCTCGGGGTTACATAAGTAGGAAATAGTAGAACCATCTACTTCAGAGCTTGTACTCTAAGGCACTATGCTATAAGGTCCCCTACATATAATAGGTGCTCAATGGGGCACCTGGGTGGCTCAGTTGGTTACGTATCTGACTCCTGGTTTCAGCTCAAGCCATGATCTCACGGTTTCTTGAGTATGAGCACCACGTCAGGCTCCTTGCTGACAGAGGGGAGCCTGCTTGGGATTCTCTGTCTCCCTCTCTCTCTGCTCCTCCCCCACTCATGCTGTCTCTGTCTCTCTCAAAATAAATAAGCTTTTAAAAAAAATAGATGCTCGATAATGAATGGACTCCTTTCAAATGAAAAAGGCGGCGCGTTGCAATAGATGAATGCATTGTGATGAAGTCCTAAAGAAACTTTCCCATTTTCATTCGGATTTGAGGGCAAACTATATATTTGCAGAATTTTCACCCATGCTTATTGTGTCTGTGGCCAGCAATAACGTACAGCTAGAGGACACTGACAGTCCTCTATTGTCAGAGTGCTGCGGGGTTTGGCTAGTTTTTCAAGAGAACCAGCTGTGGCTATAAAAGCATATTTTCCTTGGAAACCCGATATTAATATTTGTAGATGATACCTAATGTATTCAATTCATATCCTAGATATGATATCAGCAGTTTAATCTGTTGAAAGCTATAAATTATGTTCATCTGAAAGCGTTACTTTTATTTTGAAGCAGTATCAGCTGGAGAGAGAAAAGTTCAAGGCGAGAAAGAAGACTGAGAAAGTGGAATGTTAGCTATTGAATGTATATGTATAGCTATTGAATTAGGTATCCAGTTTCTGCCATGAACAATGGGTTCTGGAATGCTCATCAGAATATTTAGATATTACCTAGTACAACGTCTGGGTTCTTAAGGCGTCATGGCTTTGTGAAATGAGTATAGACTGGAGTCAGAGAGTCCTGAATTCAAATCCTAGCTTTGCTTCTGAACAACTGGGTATTTTTTCAAAATTTGCCCAACGGCTTCAATTTTAAAAATCTCTAAGGTGTGCTGTAAAGATTAATGATGATGTCAGTGAAAGTTCCAAATGATGGCCGGCAAGTACTACCAAGAGGTTGTACCCAAATGAGTTCTCTATTGCTGCTGTAAGAGATGACCACAAATTTAGTGGGAACAGCGCACATATCTTACACTTGGGGAGATCAGAAGTCCGAAATGGGTCTCCGTGGGCTGACATCAAGGTGTCTGCAGATCTGCATCCCCTTCTGGAGTCTTTAGCCGAGAAGCTGTTTTCTTACCTTACCCAGCATTGAGAAGCTACCTGCATTCCCAGGCTAATGGCCCCTTTGTCCATCTTCAAGGCAAGCAGAGATCTTACCATCACTAACTCTGATCTCCTCCACTGCCTTCCTTCCTAATGGACACTTGCAATTACATCAGGCCCAACATGATAATGACAATCTCTTTATTTTAAAATCAGCTGATTAGCAATCATAATTCCATCTGCAACCTCGTTTCCTCTTGCAATGTAAAGCAGCATATTCACAAGTTCTGGGGATTATGATGTGGACATAGGGAGGGGTATTATTCTGCACACCACAGCGCCTTTCTTCCTTAATATTTGTTCATTCATTTATGCACTTATTAAAGGAAAATATGAATAATAAAAGTACCTTTTGGGGTGCCTGGGTGGCTCAGTTGGTTACGCATCCAACTCTTGGTTTCCACTCAGGTCATCATCTCAAGGTTCGTGAGTTCGAGTCCCACACCGGGCTCTGTGCTGCCAGTGCAGAGCCTGCTTGGAATTCTCTGTTTCTGCCCCTCCCCTGCTTGCTCTCTCTCTCTCTCAAAATCAAAAAATAAACTTAAAGAAAGTGTCTTTTAGGGAAATACAAATCAAAACCACAATGAGATACCACCTTACATCTGTCAGAATGGCTAACATTAACAACTCAGGCAACAACAGATGTTGGTGAGGATGCGGAGAAAGAGGATCTCTTTTGTGTTATTGGTGGCAATGCAAGCTGGTGCAGCCACTCTGGAAAACAGTATGGAGGTTCCTCAAAAAACTAAAAACGGAACTACCCTATGACCCAGCAATTGCACTACTAGGCATTTATCCAAGGGGTACAGGTATGCTGTTTTGAAGGGACACATGCACTCCAATGTTTACAGCAGCACTATCAACAATAGCCAAAGTATGGAAAGAGCCCAAATGTCCATCGACGGATGAATGGACAAAGAAGGTGTGGTACACACACACACACACACACACACACACACACACACACACAAACACAATAGAATATTACTCAGCAATCAAAAAGAATGAAATCTTGCCATTTGCAACTACGTGGATGGAACTGGAGGGTATTATGCTAAGTGAAATTAGTCAGAGAAAGACAAAAATCATACGACTTCACTCATCTGAGGACTTTAACAGACAAAACAGATGAACATAAGGGAAGGGAAACAAAAATAATATAAAAACAGGGAGGGGGACAAAACAGAAGAGACTCATAAATAGGGAGAACAAACTGAGGGTTGCTGGAGGGGTTGTGGGAGGGGAGATGGGCTAAATGGATAAGGGCCATTAAGGAATCTACTCCTGAAATCATTGTTTCACTATATGCTAACTAATTTGGATGTAAATTTTATTTTTTTTTAATCTTTTTTTTAACGTTTATTTATTTTTTTGGGACAGAGAGAGACAGAGCATGAACGGGGGAGGGGCAGAGAGAGAGGGAGACACAGAATCGGAAACAGGGTCCAAGCTCTGAGTCATCAGCCCAGAGCCCAACGCGGGGCTCGAACTCACGGACCGCGAGATCGTGACCTGGCTGAAGTCGGATGCTTAACCGACTGCGCCACCCAGGTGCCCCAAGGATGTAAATTTTAAAAAATAAAAAATAAAATAAAAAAAAGTATCTTTTACCCTCCAGAGAGATCTGTTTAGTTGGAGAGCTTAGATTTAAAAAAATTAAAAAATGTACTGACAATTATATACAACTGACACTTTATTAAAAATCTCAGGGGCGCCTGGGTGGCTCAGTCGGTTGAGCGCCGACTTCGGCTCAGGTCACGATCTCGCGGTCCGTGAGTTCGAGCCCCGCATCGGGCGCCTGTGCTGACAGCTCAGAGCCCGGAGCCTGTTTCAGATTCTGTGTCTCCCTCTCTCTGACCCTCCCCCGTTTATGCTCTGTCTCTCTCTGTCTCAAAATAAATAAACGTTAAAAAAAAAAATTAAAAATCTCATTAAAAAATTAACTGACCAGACAATATGCAACAGGCCCTGATATGAGCCACTCAAGGTTGGGCTACAGACTTTTGGAGGAAAGAGTCAGTTTGGTGTATGAGAGGGAAAAAAAGAATCGCTGGAAATTTTGATTGTCTTCAAGAAGTAATGAAATAAGGGTGTCCCCTTCCCTCCCCAAAAGAGATCTTAGTTTGCATTGTTTAAAATGTGATCTTAGTTTGCATTAAGGTAAGAACAAAGGAGGTGATAGCCTCCTTCCATTCTGCCTTGGTGACTCTCCACCAAACTTTGAGGGGTATAAAAAATCTTTAGTGGAACCAGAGGAAGGCAACCAGCAGGGTGAAGAGCCTAGAATCAGAACATAGGACAAGTTTAGGGATATTGATGGTGTGATCGTCAAATACTTAAATGACAGTCGTATGAAAAGAAAGCAAGATTTATCTTTGAAAGTTCTGGAGTTTGAAAACACTAGAATAAATGTGTATACGTTAGATTTAAACTCGGTATTATCACTTTGTGTGTTATGGTTTTCTGAAAATGGAATGAGCTACCCCTTAAAGTAATGAGTTTTCTGTTACTGAAGGTATTCGAATAAAACCCAGACAATAGTGTCAAAGAATGTGCTCCCAAAGCATTTTGTTCATGTCTCAAACATTGTACTTACATTGTAATCATTTACATTCCAGTCTCCCTGCATTAATTGTTGTTACCTTTTTCTAGGGTGAACCTATCATACTCATTTTTACTTGGTTTAGAAGATACCCAAAGAATGTTGGATGGGGGAATGGATATTGCATGGATGAGGTTGAGATTACACAGAGTGACCTTTGGAGTCTCTCCTACGCTGAGACTGTTAGTTCTCTGAGCTAGGGTATGAACTAAATTTAAAGAGCAGGACTGGAATCCAGAAAGGAGGTCGTGGTAGTACATTCTAGATTTCACAGTATGGAAAGGCCCAGAGAGGGGATGGAACAAATCTGAGTGGAGGTGCTGTGTTGGGTGAAGAACAGGAGTTAGAGTTGGCACAGAACACTAGGTCTAGATTTCCTGCAGTGTGGACCCAGGCTGACACTGGACTACATTGTTCTGAAAGGAAAGTACTCAGACAATCATATGCATCATGGCTGGATGGGGATGACTAGGAGCTTGTTATGGACTTAATTATGTCCCTCCCTAATTTATATGTTGAAGCTCCAAACCCCAATGTGGTAGTATTGGGAGGTGGGGTCTTTGGGAAGTGACTAGGTTTAGAGGAGGTCATGAGGACCCTTATGATGGGTGGGATTAGTGCTCTTTTATTTTTTATTTTTTTTATTTTTTATTTTTTATTTTTTTTAAATTTTTTTTCAATTTTTTTTTATTTTTGGGACAGAGAGAGACAGAGCATGAACGGGGGAGGGGCAGAGAGAGAGGGAGACACAGAATCGGAAACAGGCTCCAGGCTCTGAGCCATCAGCCCAGGGCCTGACGCGGGGCTCGAACTCCCGGACCGCGAGATCGTGACCTGAGCTGAAGTCGGACGCTCAACCGACTGCGCCACCCAGGCGCCCCAAGTGCTCTTTTAAGAAGAGGCAGCAGAGGGATGCCTGGATGGCTCAGTTGGTTGAGTCAGTTGGTTGGTCTGACTTCAGCTCAGGTCATGATCTCATGGCTTGTGAGTTTGAGACCCACTCTGGGCTCTGTGCTGATAGCTCAGAGCCTGGGGCCTATTTTGGATTCTGTGTCTCCCTCTCTCTCTGCTTCTCCCCTGCTCACACTCTTGTCTCTCCCTCTCCCTCTCTCTCTCTCTGTCTCAAAACTAAACATTAAAAATTTTTTTTTAAATTAAAAAAAAAAGAAGAGGCAGCAGGAAGTTTGCTTTCCCCGCTGTCCCTCCCATGGGAGTACATGTAGAGAAGCGTGCCATCTGGAAGCCAGGAAAAGCACCCTCACCAGAGAAAAAAATCCAGTCTAAGACAGGCTATTGCCTAAATATGAGAGTAAAGAGTTAAAACCCTGGGCTACATAATGGCAGCAAAAATATAAGGGAGGGAAAAAATGGGATGTTTTTACTAAAAACATCAGGACCTGATGGCAAGGTAAATTAGAAAGGGAGGAAAGGAAATGGTATCAGAGGCCCAAAGCTTTGTGTCTGGGTGACCAAGAGGTTGGACGTTTATGCCCACTGAGTTTCTTTCTTATTCAGATGGAAGGAATGTGGGAAGATATTCAGAATATTCAGGATTTCCCACAGCTGTTTCTGTGAAGTTCTGGCTGAAAATGGGCTGGTTTTTTTTGTTGTTGTTTTTTTTTTTTTTTTTAATATTTGTGAGGATGAAAAAGTCAAGAATGTTAGTCTGTGAAGGGCCAAAGTTTCATAGGTGAGGCACAGTATGAGGTAAGACTGCCCTGAATGGCCATAATAATAGCAAGCACTGCTGGAGGGGAGACTGCCCTGGGCCCGTGCAACAGCAGGCACTCCATATGCATCACCTCATGTCATCGAACGGCCAGTGAATAGAAGGCCTCAGCTGGTCCTGCCCAGTGTCTGTGTTAGGGCAGCGGCCAGGGAGAATTCTCAGTCATGTTAGTACTAGGGATACTGACATGTTTCTTAAGTAACTGGATTTTCTTTTTTGTTTTAATTTTTGGACTCTAAATTGAATAAATACCTGCCTGTGTCTGTGTGTATGTGACAGGGCGAGGGAGCAGGATGGAGGAGGTATTCAGTGGTTCAGAGCCAGAACTGTGGCCCGGTTATAGCATATGTGTCATATATTATTTTTCTAGCCTCCTTTCCATTTCTTTTTATATCCCCACCCTTGTTTTTCTATCCTCTCTCTTTTAATTTTGCTGTCTTATATTTTATGCATCCTTGAAAGTAGTCCTAAATTCCTTCTAGAACAAGGGAGAATAAGTATAAATATACTTCTACGGGGGCGCCTGGGTGGCTCAGTTGGTTAAGCATCTGACTCTTGATCTCAGCTCAGGTCATGATCTTGATTCGTGAGACTGAGCCCCGAGTTGGGCTCTGTGCTGACAGCTCAGAGCCTGCTTGGGATTCTCTCTCCCCATGCCCCTCCCCTGCTCATGTGCATATGGACACACTCTCTCTCTCTTTTTCAAAAAATAAATAAACTTAAATATATACATACGTATATATATATATATATATATATATATATATATATATATATACATACACACACACACACACACACACACACACACATATACACACACATATATATATTTCTATGTACATTAGTCCCCAATTTATTCACAAGAAAGCAGAGGCTCAATTAATTTATCTAACTTACCCAAGACTACAGTGGGTATATTAGTTGTCTGTTGCTAGGTAACAAATCACCTTCGAAATGAGCAACTAAAACAGAACGAACACTGAGTTTCTCACTTGATTTCTGAGGGTCAGGAATCTGGGAGCAGCGTAGCTGAGTGGTTCTAGCTCAGAGTCTGATGAGGTTGCAGCCAAGCCTCGGGTGTTAGTAGTCACCTGAAGGCTTGACAGGGGCTGAAAGATCTGCTTCCAGCTCACTCCCATGGCTGTTGGCAGAACGTTTCCGTTTCTTGCCTCTGTGAGGCTGTTCACAACACAGGGGCTGGCTTTCCCGAGAGCCAGTAATCTGAGGGAGACACCGAGATGAAGCTGCGATATGTTTTGTAATTAACCTCAGAAACGATAGACGGTCACTTCCTTATATTCTGTTGGTCACACAAACAAACCCTGGTGCCATTGGGGAGGGAACTCTACAAGGGGATGAATTCCAGGGCTGCGGATCACTGGGGGCCATCGTGCCAACGACACTGAGTAAATAATGTAGCTGAGCCCACATGATGCTGCTTTTACAAAACCACTGGATTTACGCTCAGGTTTGGCCCCCAAAGCTGTTTCCATTCCTCGCATCTTGAACATTAGGCGAATGAGCACCAACAAGCAGTGCTGTTCTGTGTTCCCAGTTTTCTTCCTCTGACCCTGCTTACGATCGTCAGCGCTGCCACAATTTCATCCGTAAAGCTTTGTGTAGCCTCGTAACTCTATTTAATCACTGCTAAAGATGAATCCAGATCTGATCCTTCTCCTTAAGATAACCCTCACTGATTTAATTTTGGGATGCTCAGGAGCTAAAATAACACTATATACACTTATATGCTGTGCATTTGGTTATGCAAGAAACGATTATGATTTTAATTCCTTTCACTTTTTACGTTCTTTGCTTCACGGGAGGTATACGTGTGTAGAAGATAAAAGGCTTTAGTGATCCCGCCCCTCATAAGATGACTCCACCCCTCATTTGTCAGTGTAATGAGAAAATCCATGAAGATAGTTTTATGGAATGTATTTTTACTGCATTGTTGAACTGTAGCCAAATTTTATCAGAGAAAGAAATGAGGACATGTTGTGCTCCTGGAACCAGGGCACTGCTGGCTCAGTGTTCAGTATTCAGACCACAGATCCATGAGTTACCAATAAACCAACAAACAACCCGGATAAATGAACACAGAGGATTTCATTTGTTGCTGGCTATTACCCTCCGTTTTGATGTTCCTTCCTCTATTCTGCATCTGGAAATTCCATTTTCACTTGAAGTATGTACAAATTGATGTCACTATCAGTGTGTAAACACAACCCCAGACCAATTTCTTAGCCAAGATTATTTTTTCAGAACAATGGTGTTGATTAATTATTTCAACTTTAAATTATTCCAATTTAAATTTGTAAGCCATTGCTATGTGCTAGGGGTATTTCGGTGTTCTTATAACTTTCTTTACCTCTGGGATCTACCTTCCAGACCTGGTGTGATATGCTAGTTTACGAGTTAGATAATCAGTTTTGTCTAGGGGGAGAACTTTCTCTTTACATTTGACTTATGTACAAATTATTTTGATACATTCTCTTAGAATACTTACAGGGTTCTAAGCTTTGTGGTGTTCTATAAATGGATAAAAAGGTAAGACACAATCTTTGTCCCTTTAAGAACTTGTAGTCTAGCTGCTAGGTGAACATTAACAGGAATAATCATGAGACCATGTGTTATAGCAGAAGTATTCACAAAATGCTTAAAGAGAAGGGGGAAGGAGTTTAGTTCTGCCTGGTAGAGGAAGGAGTTATCAGGAAAGACTCTTCTTAGATTGGTGGCCCCCAAAATTTGGTCACAGGACCAGTGCTAGTCTCTAACAGAATTTTTACTGATTCGTGGCAGAGTGACAAAAAAAAAAAAAAAAAAAAGAATGAGGCCATGATTTAATGTAAATAAACTAAATTATATAAGTTAACTTTATGATTTTTAAAAATTCTTCAGCCTAAAATGAAGGATTTACGTTTCTTTTCTGTTATATTATCCTTAATGAAGTCATGATGATAGTACCTATTATTTGTTTTCTTTAACTGCAAAATGAAACTTGGCAGCCTCACATCAATCTGCATTTTCATGCATTTAGTCATTTATTGGTCCGTGAAATCCAAAAGGATAGGAGCCCTTAATATGGATGGTTACATCTGAGCTGGAGTTGGAAAGGAGGTACACTCCTGTGTAAAGGAAATTTCTGCTGTTTGCCTGCAAGTGGTTTAACTACCTCTGCATTAAGGGTAAATAAATTTATGGGAAATAAAAATATATATATTGCTTTTTTAAGACTGGTTTTTAATGTTTTTCTTGAATGTGTCTGGGGGAGTGTGGGGGGAAGATAGAGAGAAAACCTGTGCCCATAGGGGTATAGAATTTGAAAAACTGCTGCTACCAACATGAATACTGGTTTTAGAAGGATTTCCCCCTCCCCCCATAAAGTCTTCTGAAGTTTAGCTAAAATTAGGTTTGATGATTGTAAACCTTCTACTTCTTTCTGGGTATTAGGTTAAAAAAATAAGAACTTTTGTATATATGGGCCTTCCCCCCTGCCCCCAACTTGTTTGCAACAAGACCAGAAAGAGTGAGCCATTGGCTCTGTCTGAGCAGGTCAGCAGTAACAGAAGCTTCACCGCAGCCAGGCTGAAGACCCGCTTTGCCCAAAGCCTCTGGCTCATCTCACCTTTGGTAGCAAAAGCTTTCCATCTCTTTGCACATAGATGCTTGGCAGGAATTGAGCTTAGCCATAATTTTAAGGAATGTGTCATCTTTGAAGAGGGATTCAAGGAGAATGACAAAGATGATAAAAGGACTGAATAATATCAAAAGATGTTTAAGAAAAGTATAGGGATTCCCCTGTCTGAACTCTGGGGCAGGTCTTGTAAGAGTTTATCTACCCTGAGTGACTCCCAGCAAAAGTGCTTTAAGACATGATCAAAGATTTCCTTGAAAACTTGCCAGACAACACTTGTACATAACAGGCTGTCATTGTACTATCCCTGTAAAGTAAGAGCGCTCTGAGGTCAGACATGCTCCTCGTTTCATCCTCCTGGTACTGCGAGGTCGTAACATTGCCAAACCCCAGTTTCCTCCTCTCTACGACGGGAATAATAGTTCTTACTGCA
The DNA here is from genome assembly GCF_028749965.1 of Puma concolor. NCBI lineage: Eukaryota > Metazoa > Chordata > Mammalia > Carnivora > Felidae > Puma > Puma concolor. The sequence goes on from NC_141684.1 coordinate 43,107,528, forward strand.
TAAGGTTGTTGTGCACAGAAGTAATAGCATGCAATAAGCACAAATTACCACTGTTCTTATTTTTATTATTGCTGTTTCCTTCTGAGGGGGGGACCGTCTCTCCTGCACCCCCTCCTTCTCTATTGTGCACTGTCTTCCATCTTTGAATCTGGAGGGTCCTGATTCAAGTGCGCATGCATACTAGTTGATTCTTTCAGCTTCCTTGAGTCTAGAACACCTGCGCATGAACCAAAAAGCTACTCTCATGCTGATTGGACAGATCATTTATTTTGGTGAACTGTCATATACTTAAGCAAACGAATCAAAAATTTCTATCACAATATTTCTAAACAAAATCATGTAGAGAAAAAAATGCTAAACATGTAAGCAGATTATATTTTCTTTTTTTTTAAGTTTATTTATTTATTTAGAGAGGTTACACGGGTGGAGGAGGAGCAGAGAGAGAGGGAGAGAGTGAATCCCAAGCAGGCTCTGTGCTGTCATTGCGGAACCCGAGGCAGTGCTCAATCTCACAGATGGTGAGATCATGACCTTAGCCAAAACTGAGAGTCAGCCACATAAGCAACTGAACCACCCAAGTGCCCCTAAGCAAATTATATTTTCTATTAACAAGCCTCAGACATTTCTCTCTCCACGACCTTTACCAACCCAGCAATGGGAATATTGGAAGGAGATAAACATACCAGTGATGATGGGATAATGGAATATTACATGTCCTTCCTGGTTCCTGCTTTGAAAAAGAGACAGAGAGAGAGAGAAATATAGAGATTCTATCTCTGGTCTTGAGGGGGTTGAATCATGACCTGATCTGATGCACAGAGGAGCTCCTGGAAGCCTGTCTGCCCTGAAATGACTGGCTAAGCTGTTGGGGGTTGAGATAGAGAAGCTAAGAAGCCCCTCTCACACACTCCCAAGAAACAGATTTTGTAATTAAATTAAAAGGGGGTGGAGGGATCATGAGGTTATATCTCTTGCCTAGAAATGTTGAATTGACCTAAACTTAAAAAGTGCTATTTTGAGTCATTGGTTCATTCAATCAATAGTTAATGTCACCCGATGTGTGTCAGACACTGTTCTGGATGCTGGAGATCAAACAGGACCAAGTCCCTGTTCTCATGGAACCTGAAGTCTAGTGGGGAAAACAATTCAGAAAGAACACAGGAATTCCACAGAATGCACCCTCCTGTGGCATAGGAGTGTCTCGAGTGTGGGCCTGGTGGCTTAAGTACCGTGATGTCCATGTTCAATATTCACTCAGAAACTTAGGTATGTGTTTTCATGTTGTTATACTAATTATCAAAGCACTCACTTCCAATTAAAGCAGTGAGTATTTTTGACCTCTCAAAAATCACTGACATGGCTTTGCAGATAGATCTATTTTTGTTCTGCTTTCTCAAGTTCATGCTCTTTGTGGGATCCAACAAGGAAAATGCCACCCAGCCACAAGTGTAATAGAATAAGCTCTATGTTACCCGTGATATTGACATGTTGAGAAGCAAACCTTTGATTTTCTCAAATGCAATTTTGTGCTTTAAGTATCGGGCTTCCCTACCTAGGGTTTTACTCTTTGATATATTTAACTTTTTGTATATATTTTCTTAAGTTTCAATGTAAATTTTAATAAGAGTCAGAAATCTTGGCTGAGGCCAAAGGCTGGATCATATTATATGCGCTGGTAAAGCCATGAGAATGACCTTCAGATTTCTGTAGGCTAGTGGTTTGTAAAGGAGGACAGTTTGTTCTAACCTTAACCCCGTTACAACCCTAGCAAAAAACATGTGGTAAATCAAGCAGCACATGGTAGATGTTATATTTCAGCTATGAAGTGATACCTAATACCAAGTCAGTATTTATTTTTAACTTTGGAGGTACTGTATTAAGTAGTCAAGAACGAGTCTCTCAAATATCCCCCACAGATTATTCATTAATTACCATGGGGACGTGGTGCCTTTATAATGGGGAGATCTGTCAAATACTACCCTCATCAATGAATCTAACGTCATCAATGATTGTGATTATGGGCTAACACGTTCTCCCTGATGAGATGCATCACCTAGCTAGTAAGTATTCTCACCAAACAATGTGAAACTTGACCATGAGGAAACAAGCAGACAAATCTAGACTGTGGGGCATTCTGCAAGGCACCTGGCTTGGATGCTTCAAACACGCTGTGCCAGTACAACGACAACAACAGCAAAGTGAAGGAATGCTCCAAATTAAAAGACACTAAGTAGACATGACGGCTGAGTGATAGGGTGCTGGATCCAAAAACAGAGAGCAGAGGAGAGGGGATGGGAGTAGAGGGAAGGAGGAAAATATCTGTAAAGGTTATTTGGGACAAAATTGGAGAAAGTGGAATATCGTCTTTCTATTATGCAATTCTTTTGTATTGGTGTTAAATTGCTTGACTCTGATTGTTACGAAGGGGAATGTCTTCACTCTTTGGAGATACATGCTGGAAACTTTTAGTGTGAAATGTCGTAAGATCTGCAACTTTCAAATGATTTAAGACAAAAATAAGAGAGAAACAAACATGGCAAAATGGTCATTGGTGGATCTAGGTGAAGGGAATATGTGTGTTCATTGTATTTTTCTTTTGACTTACCTGTAGGTTTTGAATTTTGTTAAATAAAAAGGAGAGTGGGGAGATAAGGAAAGTCTATTTGAGAGAAATTATTATAGAAATCTGGAATAAAACCAGAAGATGTATGAAAGCGCACATGCATACAGCTTCGGCATGAAGCCCAGGACAATGGGCGGAACTCTGCGGTGGGAAGCACAGGGCTCATGCCCTGTGTGTCCTCTGCCATCGCCAGCCGTGTGATTGGAGGCAGTTTGCCTAAACTCTCTGTATTCATTTCCTAGGGCTGCCGTAACCAAGTACCTCAAACTATGCGCCTTAAAACAACAGAAGTGTATTGTCTCGCAGTTCTGGAGGCCAGAAATCTGGAATCAAGGAGTCAGCAAGGCCATGAACCCTCTGAAACCTACAGGGGAGGATCCTCCCTTGCCTCTTCCTCACTTCTGGTGGCTTGCCAGTAATCCTTGGCACTCCTTGCCTGGCAGCCACCACACATTCATCTCTTCCTGTGCAGTACGTGGTGTTCTCCCCTCGTGTGTCTGTCCCAGTAACTCCTCTCCTAAGGACAGCCGTTATATTGAATTAGGGCTCTAATGACACTAATGACCTCATCTTAAGCTTTATTACATCTGCAAAGACCCTACACCCAAATAAGGTTGCATTCCCAGGTACTGGGGGTTACGGCTTTGACACAGCTTGTGGGGGGTGAGGTGGGGGAGACGCAAATAACCTCCAAGACTCTCCATTCTTATTTCTTCAACCCCCGAACAGGCATGGGAAGGTGGGGGGACCGGTGAACCAAAATGACGTCTGAGGTCCCTTCTGATCCCAGAGCGTGAGGCTCTGTGTGTCCACCTGTCCTAAGTGGTGACATTAGTCGGCGCTGGGCAACAAAGGAGCCCAAGAGAGACTTGGTGAGGAGGAGGCTCCAGGTCATTACCGAACAGAGAAGAAACGCGGCCTTTGGAAAATACGATTCTTGCACATTCTTGGCATAGCAGGCCGCTTTAGTTTGCTGTCACGGGCATCCTCTTTGTCTTCATTTTTATTTGTCTCAGTGGTTGTTGGCCCAAAGTTTTCCAAGTCGAATTCTCCTCTTGTTACCCATAAAATTACATAAAATGAGATGCTATTGTTAAAAAATATATAAATAATTGTCACATTGCAAGTGATTTCAGATGTTGGCTAGGCCACCGAATGGAGCAGATTAATGAGGAAAATCGAGACTCCTCTCTCTGTCTTTGTCCTTCAGGCTGAAAAAAGGCAAGATAAGAAGAGAGGACATTCTGTAATGAGTAAGGGCAACTTCACCTCCACATGGCCTCAGCCCCTCCCGCTGGGCCAGCTCTAGGCATCTAGAGGAGGAGACCCTTTGAGGCCCTTGGCTCTCCCTTTGCAAGCAGAGGAGGCAGGGGGCAGCATAAATGGAGATGAGAACTGTCCAGGCCCTTTCCTGATGTCCCCGTGCTTCAAAGAGAAAAGTGTGTCAAAGCCGGGGAGGGGAAAGCACTGAACACCGAGTTGAAAGAGGACATGTTCCCAGAACTCCAGGCTCACAGTTCTCAGTGTGACACGTTGTGTACAAAGATGCAACGGCATGCGTCCTCTATCTTCCTCCATGTGACCTGGTGTGGACACCAGGTGACTGTAAACCAGGACAGGGCGGTGTCCCATCTGAGCAATCTCCAACTTGGGGCGGGAAGCAAAAACCTTAGGGAAATGAGATCTTATCCAAGATTGAATAGCGTTCATTTTTCCTGATTTCAGAAATCATTTAGGTAAACACTTGGTAATTTAATTATAATGTTGTTGTTAGGAAAGCCTATTGTGTCATTTGCAGCCAATGCTAGGTAAAAACATTGGAGATTCACACCTTGTGGTTATTATTCTGGTCTTTCCCTGCCATTTCTTCAGCACTGGGAGTTATGGGTTTGTCAGCATTTCCATTATTACTTCTTATTTTTAAGGCTCTGTCTTAGTTGCTGAAAAGTGCATGTATTGGATGGGAGCCTAGAGATAATTTCCTTTAGTGTTATAGCAGCTGCATTCTGTCACGGATGTGTGTGACTTTGCAAGTGATTTCAATTTCTTTTTATTAAAAAATTAATTCCTACATAAATCTCAACTCCTTTTTTATATGCATATTGCTCTTATTCAAGATCATGGTGTAAATCGTGTGAGATAAACATTTACGAACAGTACACAATTCAAGAAGTGTATTGTCCTGGCAGCGACATAACAAGGTATGGTCAAGAAGTAAGGAGATGGATGTGGTGGTAATCGGTCACACATTGTGGATCTCTAGGATTTGTAATATAAAACAGGAGAAAAGAACATAGGGCCTTAAATTATAAGTTTAAGTTACAAGTATTATACTTGCTATGGACATTGGGATCTTCCTACCAAATCATAGAATTTCAGTATCTGCAGAAGACCTTAGATTTTATCTCACTCACCAATTATGGATACTTATTCCATCAATTCCACATTCCTTCTTCCTCTTTTCCAACAACGTATCAGTTATCTATTGCTGTGTAACAAACAACTCTCAAACTTAGTGACTTAAAAAACAATCACTGAGTGACTCACAATTTTGGGTATTGGCAATTTGAACTGAGCTCAGCTAGGTGGTTCTTCTGCTCATCCCAACTAGGCTCACCCATGTGGCCACACAAACACTTTTCAAGGTTCTGTTTGTGTTACATTTGTGAATGCGTCATTGGCCAAAGCAAATCACGACCTTGGCCGTGTGATTTGCTTTGGCCAATGACACATTCACAAATGTAACACAAACAGAACCTTAAAAAGACTATCTCTTGGTGGATAAGACTCTATCTCCCACAGTTATGGGCCTCTGAGGGAAGTGAGAATTCATAATAAGAGAGAGAGGAGAGTGACCTGATTGTCCAAGGACATTGAGTCAGTGATAGAGGTGGAGACACTTCAGCACAGTCCCTGTCTCTCCCTCAGATGGCCCCAGCCCTATGCCCATGATCTATACCCAAGACCTGGGGAGAAGTGGCTGCAACAAAAAGAACAAAACAGGGTTTCAGTGAAAACTCTAGGGAAGACATGGGGATTTAGAGGGTGAAGGGAGTATGTGGTTTGGGATGGACAGGAATTGGGTTGCTGAACCCAGCCTGCTTCTGGAACAGAATTGAGATGGGAAAATAAATCACGTGGGGGAGGCATCCAGGCTTCAGTGGAATGTCCAGGAAGAACCACAGCCTCAGCAGGTCAGGGTAGGAGGGAGGACTCCTTCTCAAACACAGATGACACACCCTCTTAGGACTCCCAGACAAACTGGAAGACATTGAGGGAACTGAGTGTCCTATGGAGCAAGCAAGGCTGGAGTCAGAGACACCTTTTTTGGTGACCCTTTATCTTGACACTATTTCTGGCATCTGGCTATTGTGGCCTGAGGAACAGGAATGAGAGCTGTCCCCTACTGATGAGCCCTGCTCTTTCAGCATGGCCCAGACAAAACTACATTGTCCTTTGTTCTTGATATGTCTTAACCTCCCGTGCAGAGTCTCTTTCTCCTTTCTTGTCCTCAACTCCTCTATAGTTTATTCACCATAACAAAGAAGCTTTCTGTTATTTGACAAGTAATTTTCCCCAGACTTAAATTACTTCCCCAGCCTGGAGATCTTTACATCTTCATAGGAGATTTCTGATGACCCCAGACTCTGGATCTAAAGGAAGAATTTTGTTTTTAAAGAATGAAAACTGGTGTTATTCTAATATATTTTCACATAGAAATTCCAAAGGAATCTGCAAAAAGATTATTAGCTCTAATAAGTACATTTATCAAGATCTAAAGGAAAAAATTCTTTAATAAAAAATTCAATTGTGGGTGGGGGGGGAGATGTTGAGCAAAGAAGGCTTCCTGGAGCCTCTCAAATCACATCACATGGGTAGCTTTAGTTCCAAGGCTGTGTCTGTGCCTCCAGGGACTCTGAGGACCAAAGGAAACATGAAAAGGACAATGTACTGATTTTGGAAGATGAGAGAAGCTAAAGAGCTTTTAGTCAACATTGTATTATGCAAATTTTCAAACATACAGAAAATTTGGAGGAATTTGTACTCAACATCCATGTACTCACTGCCCAGATTTTATCATAATGTTAAAATACTTACTTTATCACACCTGCACCCATCTGTCCATCCCTATCCTTTAATCCATCAATTTTTTGGATACGTTTCAAAGTCGCAGTCACCACTTTCCCCTAAATGCTGCAGCATGCATTTCATTATCTCGAGTTTCATTTTGTTTATAGCTTTTTTTCAGGTATGCACAACGATCTAGGTACATTTCAAGCGAACATTCTCTGAGTTTTCACAAATGTGCACAATTGTTTAATGGAGACCCCTATCAAAATAACATTACTATTACCCCAAAATGCCTCATGCTCCACCCCCAGAGACAACCACTGCTCTGATTTTTTCCACCACAGGTTAGTGGAATTATACAGTGCATACTCCATTATCTGAGGCTCCTTTCATGCAGCACGTTTTAGAGATTCATCCATGTTGTTGCTTGAATCACTAGTTTGTTCCTTTTTGTTGTTGAGCAGCATTCCACTTGTTAAATTTACCATGGTTTGTGTATCCATTGTCCAAGATGAATACCTAGAATAAAGCTGCCATGAACACTCTTGAAAATGTGTTTTCATTTTTCTTGGGTAAATACCTAGGAGTCAAATTGCTGGATCATAAGGTAGATATATGTTCAGTTTTATAAAAAAAAAAACTGACTTTTTTCCAAAGTCATTTTACAACCCTATCAAGAATTGGTTGCTCTATATCCTCATCAACATTTTATATTGTCATTCTTGCTTAATTTTAGCCATTCTGGTCAGGAAGTAATGAAAGAAATTAATGAATACTTTAAAAAGTGAGGTTAAGGGGCGCCTGGGTGGCGCAGTTGGTTAAGCGTCCGACTTCAGCCAGGTCATGATCTCGCGGTCCGTGAGTTCGAGCCCCGCGTCAGGCTCTGGGCTGATGGCTCAGAGCCTGGAGCCTGTTTCCGATTCTGTGTCTCCCTCTCTCTCTGCCCCTCCCCCATTCATGCTCTGTCTCTCTCTGTCCCAAAAATAAATAAATGTTGAAAAAAAAAAAAAGTGAGGTTAAAAAACCTGATAGGGCAATGAAATAAACGATTATGATTTTTATAGTTTTCTATTTAATCTCAGGGTATATTCTGGATATTGTAAAAGTTAAAAATATTGGAGGTAGAGTAGCTAATTGAAACTTTTAGCCAATGAAAAAGTATGTGAAGGTTTTCATTTTTTCATATAACATTGTCGTGAAGACAAGAGAAGTAACATAATTATTGGCAGCTGTTGTTTCCAAAAGACAAACCAAGAATGCATTTAGAATAGTTAGTTGGAAACTTATATTTCTGGAAAGATAAGCTATTGGGTTCTAAAGCATAAAAAAACCAAAAAATATCGCTTCTAGAAATGTATTTGTTCTTCTTTCTTTAACTGTTATTTAACATCAAAGCCAATCAATTCTTATTGTTTTAGGTGGCCGAATATACTCAAATATCAGTCACAGTTCCAATTCTTAAGCTACTATGTAAACATGTATGTATTACTCCATGATGGTATGTAAGTAATACCCGATATATAAGCAACAAGTGCTAGGGAAGGGGATCTGGGAGCCCACAACTGTGGCGGGACTTCAGGGAAGGGATAGGACTGAAGGTGAATCAGCAAATATGGGAGGATCAAGTGAGGGTTAAGATGGAGAATATTCCAAAGAGTAATCAAAAAAATACTCATGAGTGTTGATTAATACTTTCCTGAGAAATATTCTTCTCTATTAAAAGATACTTTGTCTTTGATCACTGTGGTAGAGACATGAAAGAAATTGTAGGATCCGAGGAATTAAGGAGGAAGAATGCTCCGATATGCCCCTAGACTCTCAATATTCAGAATCAATACAGAAAGTAAGTTTCTTTGGCAATGTCATTGGTGAACTATTGCCAGAGAGTAAATGAGTGGTGTGTGTGTGTGTGTGTTTGTGTGTGTGTGTATCTAAAATGGAAGCAAGAGGAAGCAGAAAGAATATGCAAGTCTTAGATAAAACAATAAATGATGTATAACACATTTATTCTTCTGTATTTATTTATACACACTCTATTTTGTTGCAGAAGAAAGCTAGGATAACTTGAATGGATGCATATAACTTGAAGGCATAAATTTAAAATAAGGGTGAAATAATTTTTGCATGAGTTTTTTTTCCTGCATCACTGTATTAATAGCTTTGTACTTGTGGGGACAACTGAATGGCACTTGTATCCTTCAACCTACCTTCAAAAAGCAGTCTCACTGTTGTGCAAGTTGGATCCCTTCTGGGTCACCACCTGTTGTGAGTCAGGTTTGGAATGAATTCTACAATCATACCCAGTTTAGGTTAAGGAATATGCTTTATTGAGGAAAGGGAAAACCTCTAAGATCACACAGAAAGAGAAGATATGGATTCACTGCCTCCCATGGGCCCACAGGCGAGGGTCCCCTACAAGACATGTGGTCAGGGTTGATGTTCCAAGAGAAGAACAATCCCCCCCCCCACCACCACTCCATTTTTCCTAGAAAGCAGGTATAAGAAAGCTGCTTTGTCACTGGGGGGAGCACTCAGGTACCTGGTCCAGGCAGTCTGGATTTGGGGGCCCAGGTGGTTTACAGCAGTTGCTGGGAAAGCCAGCTGCCTAGCACCTGAGGAATTTGGGGTTCATGGGATGTTGCAGTCTTCCTGCAGGGGAGAGGATGCTAGCTGTCCCTTGGGAAGTTGAGCTTAAACGCAGCCCTTCTGCCATAACAAAGAGTCTCAGGTCCCCTGCTAGCTCATTGTCCTGGTCACCAGAATGAGTTTCCAGGGTCATCCTCGGACTATTTTGCTCATCACACCATACTTAATGGGAAGTCTGCAGCCAGGAAGCCTAAAACTTGTATGGTGACCTTGTGAAAGTTCCTTTACCTCTCTGACCCTAATTAGAAGCTCTGGTACTTACCTTGCTCTGTGGGTTGTTAGGGAATCAAATAAGAGTGACCAAATAACTAAAATGAGAGGAACTGGAAGGAGGTGGTCAGAAGGTATGAACTTCCAGTTAAAGGTAAGTACCAGGGACAGAACAGGTAGCGAGGTGACTAGAGCTCATGATGCTGTATGGGAAATAGGGAAGCTGTTAAGAGAGTAATCTTAAGAGCTCCCATCACAAGGACACTTTTTTTCTCTCCTTTGTATTGTATTTGTATGAGAAGATGGATATTAACTAAACCTTACTGTCATAATCACTTCAGAATATATGGAAACCAAACCATCATGTTGAATGCCTTAAGCTTAACACAGTGACGTATGTCAATTATCTCTCAATAAAACTGGGAGGAAAAGTTTCTTTTTTAATTCTTAATGATTATTTACTTCTGAGAAGGAGAGAGACAGAGCGTGAACAGGGGAGAGAGGAAGACACAGAATCCGCAGCAGGGTCCGGGCTCGGAGCGGTCAGCACAGAGCCCAATGCTGGGATCACAACCTGAGCCAAGATCTTAACCTGAGCTGAGATCATGACCTGAGCCAAGATCATGACCTGAGCCAAAGTTGGATGCCCATCTGACTGAGCCACCAAGGCGCCCCTGGGGGAAAAAAAGGCGCCCCCCCTTTTTTTTTTTAAAAAAGGTATGAGTGGGGCACCTGGGTGGTTCAGTCGTTGAGCCTCAGACTTTGGCTCAGTTCGTGATCTCATGGTTGGCTGGCGAGTTAGAGCCCCACATTGGGCTCTCTGTTGTCAGTGCAGAACCCGCTTAGGATCCTCTGTCCCCCCTCTCTCTCTGCCCCTCCCCTTCTCTCTCTCTCAAAAATAAATAAACTTTTTTTTTTTTTTTAAGGGAATGAGCAACAGCAAGAGCTGAGAGGTTTGATACAGTTGAGTCCCTGCTTAGAAATCTTGGAAAAGGAGAATGTGGAAACAGTGGAGGCCCCAGCCAGATTGAAAAGAAAGCCAAAGGCAGAGGGGGCTTCTGCCTCACTTCCAGTTTGGAATTCTGAGGGGAGTCCACCTCACCAGGGGAGGCCACAGACAAGCAGAAATGGCGATGAGGCATGGTCAGGCAGTGAGAGGGCCTGCACATGGCAGCCGGGTGATTCAATCTCCTGTGTGTCCCACTAGGGGAAGACGGAGGTTTGAGTGGGCCAAAGGGACCCGGGTTTGGAATGAGGAGGCGGTGCAGGACATAGGCAGATGACGTTGGCACACACTCCAAAGCTGGACGGACCAGTTGTATCCCCACCAAAGCCACATGGGATGTTACTGTAAATGGGATTGTTGTCCTAACATCTTTTTCAGAGAGTTCATTATTAGTGGGTAGAAACGTAACTGATTTTTGTATGTCGATTTTGCATCCTCTAGTTTTTTCTTTTGTTGCTTGCTTTTGTTAACAAGAAACCGTCACCTAATTTGAGATCATGAAAATTCACACGCCCACTTCCTCCTAAGCGGTTTACACTTTCACCTCTTACATTTAGGTCTATGACCTCTTTCGAGTTCATTGTTGTATTTGGTGTGACGTAGAAGTCCAATAGAAAAGATATCTTCATAGTTAATTTCACTTAACCTTTTTTGCTTTTTAAAATGTGGCTACCAGAAAGTTTAAAGTTACTTTTAAAAGTGACGTGACTTACATTACTTTTCTATTGGACAACACTGAAGTATGCCAGTAGCAATACTGGGATCATAGCTATAAGTGCTACAAAAATGTATTGAGCACATACGATGTGCCAGGTGCTATTCTAGGCACTAGGGATACTGAGACAACGAGGCACTAAGGACAGGCTCTCCTCTCAAAGAGTTACAAATATTTTGTGGGAAACAGACAAGCAGACAAATCCATCATGGTGGAGAATTTGGTTCTCAGCTTCATATATCTAGAAACAATCTTATCAGTTCCATAGGAAAAGGCATGCTGGAACACTGGCTCAGAGTTACCATCCTCACATAAATCACAGAACCATCATTTATCAGTTTTTAAGGAGATCTGGAATATAACAGTCATGACTTCTTGAGTACCTATCTATACAGGCATTGTTCTAGAACTCTACATGCAGTATGTCATTTTGCCCTTACAGTGATCCTATGAGATAGTACCATGATCATCTCCAGTTTACAGGTACGGAAATTGAGATGTAGAGCTTTGAAGTAGTTAGCCCAAAGTCACACAGCTGGGAAGTTTTAAATTCAGGAACCAAGCTCTTGAACCAGTACACTCCATTGCCTGTTGCCAAATGTCCCGGACGTTCGTGTTGGCCCCTCAGTGGTTTGTCCCTCTGTAGGAGGATTTATATGCAAAGCAGAATTATGACCAGGGGTTGTCTGGGTGAGTATCGAGTCAGAGCAAGAGAGTTGGTGACAAATTGAAAGGCTAATGGCATCAAGACCCACCGTAGGGTCAAAAGATACCCAGTACAGCGATGGAGAATTAAATATGGGGGGTCATGGAATCCCTTCCTCTGAATACTTGCCAACTTCTGCCTCTCTGTGCTTGTGGGTTTTTTTTTTTTCTTTTTAATTGTTTCTAGAATGGCAGTTCCTCTTTCCTTAACTCGGTCCTGCTTTTGACAGCATAATACCTAGAGTTATGTTCTTTCTCTTCCTGTTTTGAGTCTAGGAAATACTTGGTGTTGAAGTTGACTGATTTACTGCCCTCCTTTGCTGAGTGTTGGCTTGATTGGTCAAAGCAACAGAGCTCTAACTGACACTCCGCCTTCCTTTCTCAGTTCTAATCTGAGTCCTGATATTTTTATGTCACCGCCACCATCTCTATCATAGTAACCGAGACAAACCTGTTTAAAATGATAGACCTTCTTGATCTTCCTGCCTAGAACTTGCCTCTCTCCCGTCCAGCCTCTACACACACGCTGTCGCCCAGAATAGCTGTGGTGTTGACCCACCGCTTAGGTGACTCCCTTTTGATTTTAAAATAAGCTCCTCAGCTGGACGCTTTCGGCTCCTCATGATCTAGCCTCACTCTTATCATTCCCCCACCATGAATCCTCTGTCCTTCAGGTCCCTGTCTTCGTTCATTCCTTCCTCTGAAACCTGGCTCTAATAAAACTACCTACTGTTACAAGATCTACTTACTTATATCGTACAGTATATACTGGGCTTTAGCATATACTCGGCTCCGTTGCTCCCTTTCTCCCAGGTCAGAATTCTCTTTCTCTCTTCCAGGACACAGTCTGGCTTATGTTATATTTAGCTCTGAGGTAATGGGAAAACCAGGGGCTCGGTAGCCCTGCCACCGGGGTAAGGAACATGTCAAGTAATTATGACAACATTAATAAGAACTAGAACTTTTTCAACAGCTGTCACAAACTGAGTGTTTCATAGCATTATCTCCCAACTCTTGGAGGAAGGGACCACTGTACCCATCACACAGATAACAAAACCGAGACTCAGGAAGTAAAGCAGTAGCCAGATGGTGGGGCTGGGATTCAGAGCATGTTGTAGAGGCTAAGCATTGGCATTTTGGTGCCCATCTCAGGGGTGAGATGGTAGCTGGCTCCCGGGAGGCATCACACAGAAGACCTAGTCTCGGCTGCCCTCTGTGAACTTCTGTTCTTAACAACTTGGAAGAGAGGAGGCACAGAGGTACTGCACAGGCCAGCGGAGGAAACCAAAGCAGATGTCCAAAGGAGCTGGTGCAGAGCAGGAGGGAGGAACTGGGATTCGGTCTGGGGAAGTGCACATCAAACCAGCCACAGGGAGCCAATCCAGCACGCCAGGCTGGGACGGTCTGCAGAGAAAGGAGAGCGGGGAAGGTGGAAAATGCCGGGAGGGCTGATGGACAGTCACGGAGGTGCTGCTCTGTAATGGGATGAGGCAACAGCTGGGCCAGCGCTATTCTGGGCGGCACTCTGCGGAGGTGTCAAAGTACAGAGAGGCCTACTCTTGTCTTCGTGTTTACAGGGGCGAGTCCGTGTCACAGACTCAGTGTGCGTGTGCATGCGCGTGTGTGCATGTGTGTGCACTCACACACATCCACGCATGCACACACTGATACTGAGCCCCATTATACACACACCACACACTGAGCCTTATCTCTCTCTCTCTCACACACACACACACACACACGGATACTGAGCCCCATCATACCCTGTGAATTTTTTCAACTTTCTTCCATTCCGGGTTTTGCCTGTATATTTCCTAATGCTTCTGAGAGAAGTCGTGGGGCTATTGCATCGATAGGACACTGGGTACAGTTCAGGGTGGATAGGGAGGCAGCGAGTAAGTAGCTGAAAGAAATAGTCCTCAGCCACGATGATGAGTTCGTGCCAGGTTCTGGAAGATCTGTTTTTAGCTGAAATCTCTGCTCTTTTTAGACCATCCGGAGGCAACGTTGCTTCGTGTTAAAGGCAGGAGCCTGAGTTTACATTTGGCTCCACCTTTTACTACATACACTTAATTATTCCACCATTTGTGAGTCTATTTTCTCATCTGTGAAGTGCAAGTAGTAATAACACCTACCTCATGGGGCTGCAGGGAAGGTTAAATGCAAAGGAACTGCCCTTGTGTTGGCGGTCCTTGGTAAGTGGACATCAATGTTCTCTTGAAATACCCCCAGAGGTTAACAGTGTAATGCATTCACAATTCGTCTGTCGTCTTTATTCAGATGACTTCGGATTTTGATATGCCAGGCTTTGCAAAGATTAACAGATTGAAACCCACAGCGAAAAACAGAACAAAACAAAAAAGCCAGTTTGAGGACTTTCTTCTAGAGCTGGAATAAAGCGATCCCTATCTTTGGAAAGTTGGCTAAATGGGCTCAGGCATATACTAGGCTTTAGAGCCATATTTGTGTGCACCTCTGGGACCCGTCTTGGCCTGGCACCATCAGGAGGGTGCTCACACCTGGGGACCTTGGGAGACGAAGCTCTGTAGTGATTCTGTCATTCCCAAACCTCACTACTGGCCATGCCTTCTAAGGCTTGAGAGCACAATTCCAACCCAACGTGGCCTACATGTCGGGGCTGTGGACCTGCCCATCACAAGGTGAGGACGAGACAGAGGGAGGCCCTCTGAGAGTTTCATTTTCCTCCTCCTTTATTTGGGGGACTTTTTCAGTGCCTGTCATTTCTAGGCACTCTCAGCTGGCTGATTCCCAGGAAGGGGAAAGGGACATCTCTGGCCTTCCAGCTGGAAGAGCCCTCTGGGGTTTATTTGGTGGAGCCTCTCAAAGGCTCGAGAGCCAACAATGCTTGTCTGTAATCCCCTGTCAGAGTCGGTGATAAGCAAACCCACCCGACACCCTGAGGACCTCTCAGCGAGGGCTACTCCCATACGAAGTCCTAGGTAAACAGGGTGTGTCCAGGGAGAAGCCATAAGAGGATTCTTTCTCTTTCAAACCAAAGCAAGGAAAATCAGAGAGAGGCAAGTCGTCTGTCATTGTCTTCCATCTGCAGAACTGACTAAGCAAAATTATGAACAGGCCAAGACTGTTCTATCTCCTGATTCATGAGCCTGAATTTGTTTTTGTATTTGATTGATTCAGTTAATAAAGTGCTTACATGCTCTGCTTTTCCTCAATTGTAAGCAGCAAAATTTCTCCATAAAATGTCCCAAATGACTGTGCTTTTCAACTGAGTATGACCCTCTGTGGGTGATTTTTGTGCATCTTGGAATATGAGTAGTTTGACAGCTTTTAAAAAAATTTTTTTTAATTTATTTTTTTTTAATGTTTACTTATTCTTGAGACAGAGACAGAGCGTGAACAGGGGAGGGGCAGAGAGAGAGGGAGACACAGAATCTGAAACAGGCTCCAGGCTCTGAGCTGTCAGCCCGGAGCCCGACGTGGGGCTCGAACCCACAAACCGTGAGATCATGACCTGAGCCGAAGTCGGACGCCTAACTGACTGAGCCACCCAGGCGCCCCTAGTTTGACAGCTTTTAAAAAAATGTTTATTAATAAGGATTATAAGGGTATCTCTCAATGGAGAATGAGGGCAGCGCCTCCCCTTACATTACCCCATACATGTATCCAGCAGGCCTGCTTGGGAAGCTGACCTGGTAGATCCTTCTTTGAAAACTTTTCTTTGCTTAGTTGTATCTGACAGAGATGCTGGATTTTTTGTCAGTTTCCAAGGAAACCAGTGGGGAAGACAGAGTAGCTGCTGCATGGACGTGGTGTAAGAAAGTGTCTAGATGCCTCACGTAGCCAGCAAGCCATGGCTCTCTGGAGTAACACATGCCTTATAAACTGTAATTGCAGGCGGGCCAGCTTCCTTTCCGCAGTGGGAATACACACTGCTGCCCCTACCTGCCTTGCGTGGTTGTGTGGGTTGTCATGACATGCTATATGACAAAAAGCTTTGTAGCGGCAACAGGGGTAATTGTTGTACTCTCATGGCTGCCTGCCCTTCACTGTAGTCAGCCTGGAGAAAAACTTTATTTCCTCAGGTGATACCTTCTTTGTTTCTGAGTTAAAACGGTTAAATTCCACCAAGGACTATGGGACAAAGGCATCAGTCTTCTGCCCTTGCTGGATGATGGAACAGTATCTCTTGGAGACAGGTCTGAATGTGGTTTGTGTACCCACTCGTATTAAGGCACGTTTCTAGACATTATGTCCTTGTCTGTAAAAATTGTTACCCTAGAGGGTCTTTTCCTCTGAAATTCTTCAGAGCCAGCCAGCACCTGCACACAGAACCGGTCAGTGTGGAGTCAGACATAAGAGCTCCATGGAACGCTGGACACGAGTCTTGCTTGTGGTTGAAGACTATGTCAGGTAACACGCAGGGACACCGGGTGATGGAGATGAAGAACTTCAGAATACTGACCAATGCACTCGTAGAGTCCTAAGTACTAACGTGGGTAAGTTATCTGGGCCAAAGTGTTTATTTTAAGACGAGAAGATTATGGCTCAAAAGTGGTTAAGAAAGCAAAATAGACTTTGTAATACATTAAATAGCTATTTTTTGCAAACTTAGTTTTTCTTAAAAAATGTCTTTAATGTTTGTTTATTTTTGAGAGAAAGGGAGGGGAGGCGGGGAATGGGGGAAGGGCAGAGAGAGAGGGAGACAGAGAATCCAAAGCAGGCTCCATGCAAAGCCTGACGTGGGGCTTGAACTCATGAACCGTGAGATCATGACCTGAGCCAAAGTCCAACACTTAACTGACTGAACCACCCAGGTGCCCCAATACTTAGTTTTTCTGATTCCAGGCCAATGTTCTTTCTATTAAATCACTAATAATATGGACAGAATCAACAGTCATAATAGCAGCTACTGTTTATTGAACAATGAGTATGTGTTAGACGTTGTGATAAGCTATTTACATATATTCACTCATTTAACTCCTGCAACAAACCAGGAAGGCAATATTTTTCCCAATTTACAAATGAAGAAAATGAAGCTCAGAAATATTATTTCCCAAGATCAGGGTGTTGATATTTATACCAATTCACAGTATAGAGAGCAAGAAGGAGCATAGTGTTTTGGTTGTTTTTGTTGTTTACATACAATATTGTGTCTACATTCTTAAAAAAATTAAAGAGGAGGGGCACCTGGGTGGCTCAGTCAGTTAAAGCGTTGGACTTCAGCTCAGGCTGTGATCTTGTGGTTTGTGAGTTTGAGCCCCATGTCGGGCTCTGTGCTGACAGCTCGGAGGCTGGAACCTGCTTTGGATTCTGTGTCTCCCTCCCTTTCTGCTCCTCCCCTGCTGACGCTCTGTCTCTCAAAACTAAATAAGCATTAAAAACAATAAAAAAATTTTTAGAGATGAAAAATCACCTCTTACCCCAAATATCAAGGACCCTAGAAAATACACCCTGAGGGGAACTGTCACACACAACTCATCCCAAAGCACAGCCTGACTTTATATAGACAGGGATTAACTGGAAATGGGAGTGTGGAGCCCGCGCTTCTTCCGCAAACCAAGCTTTTAGAACTCAGACACAAGATGAGTCATAAGAAAAATGTGCAGGCTTTTGGCCACAGTGGAAATACTCATTTCCCCAATTGCTCAGCACATCAAAACATTGAGGCCAACGATTTTTATGTGCTAGGAATGTTAAAAACAGCTTTTAGCCTTAGAGCTGCTTTTACAATAATTGAACCAACCTGTCTTTGCCCCTGCTGTAGTTCCATTCTAAAGATCTGACACTCTGGCTTTTTCTCCTCTTGCTTTGTGGGAGTTATGAGAAACTCTCCAGGCTGACCATCGTCACTTGCCACAATACGTTTGCCTGCCGCTTAATCTCGGCATCATCTGCTTCCAACGGTTGTTAAAAAGCATAAATCCTCTATGAAGTCTTTCCATGCTCTGGCACAATTTACGCAGCTTGACCTTTAAAACTCTGAACATGTGTTTAATTGTAACTCAAAAATCAAAAAGCATTTTTTAAGAAATCCTGTCTTCCCTAAAAAGTTAACTTTCCGTTAAACAATGCCATGAACAAATGTCCTAAAAGCACCAAAATTAGTTCCTGAAATTTCTCCATTATAAAACAAAAACATAGTAAGAGAGAGAGAACAGCAGTCTCTGAAATCAGCCCAGGCTCTTTCAGCCCAAGTAGAAACAGGATGAAACTTGACAAGAATAAGAGGAAAAAAATCTTCTGGAAACAATCCAGTATTTGATTATTGGCTGGTAATGGAATGTGGTGTGTAACGTTGATGGGAAAGAGGATTGTGATGTTCATTTAATGCGTTGTTTAAAGAGGAGAAATGCTGGGCATGGACAGATTTATGAATGCATGCATAAATGGATGAAAGAGACAAAAAAGAAAGGTAAGGGTGATAGAGCCCACTTATCAAGCTCATTCTCTTTTTAAAAATGTTTAATGTTTATTTAGTTTTGAGAGACAGAGGACAAGCAGGGGAAGGGCGGAGAGGGAGGGAGACACAGAATCTGAAGCAGGATCCAGGCTCTGAGCTGTCAGCACAGAGCCTGACACAGGGCTCAAACCCATGAAGTGTAAGATCATGACCTGGGCCCAAGTCAGGCACTAAACCAACTGAGCCACTCAGGCACCCCAAGCTCATTCTCCTCTTTAAATCCCTCACCTTACATCCCAGCCACACTACCTAGATTTCTCCAGAAGGGCTGTGTCCCCTCTCCTGGTTTTCACTGGCAGTGCCCTGTACCTAAAACATCCTTTTACATGCCCCTATTTGAGTCTTGTCCCATCATAATGTGAGCAACAGAAACTGCTCACTAGTAATGAAGAGCCACAACCTGTAAGGTTCTGGACTAAATGCTGCATATGTTGACCTTGTATAATACTTACTCCAACCTTTGACAGCAGGTGCTATGACGAACGGCATTATGTTAAGAGAACTAAAGCTCAAAGAGGTAGAGTAACTTGCCCAAGGCCGCAGCTAGTAAGTAGGAGATACAATTCCAAACCAGGCAGTTGACCTCCTAAACCCGTGCTCTTAATCACTGTGCTTTACCACTTGAGTTTCTTTGCCCTAACCCATGTGCATTTAAGGATAGAAACATTCCATAAGGGAAGGGAAGCAAAAATAATACAAAAACAGGGAGGAGGACAAAACATAAGAGACTCTTAAATATGGAGAACAAACAGAGGGTTGCTGGAGGGGTTGTGGGAGGGGGGATGGGCTAAATGGGGAAGGGGAATTGAGGAATCTACTCCTGAAATCATTGTTGCACTATAGGCTAACTAATTTGGATGTAAATTTAAAAACTAAAAGAAAAAAAAGGATAGAAACATTCCTTATCTTTGTATCCATAGCATCTAGAACAATGCCTGGCATATAAGAAAAAGAAAAGTTTGTTGAATGAATGCAAATGAATGAATGGTGGAGACAAGGAGAAAGGAGGTGAGAAATTGGGCAGCGTGATTGAGAGTATTCCTTCGTGAATTATGGTTAAGTAGGAACAAGAGAGAAAAAGACCCAGTAGAGTGGTAGTGAAAGTTACAGGGACGCATGAAATGAGGGAAATGTGTGTGTGTGTGTGTGTGTGTGTGTGTGTGTGTGTGTGTGTGTGTGTAGATGAAGGGACTTAATGACTTCTAGGCTGAAGAAAAGGTGCCAGTGAAAATGGAAAGACTGAAGACACAGAAGAGAAAGCGATCTGGTGGTAAAGCATGTTTCCGAGCTCACACAAGGAGATGAAATCAAGCAAAAGCTTGGGTAATGTGAGTCAGCTCCTGGGAGTCATTCATTCACGCACATTCTCAATTCCAATTTTTCTCTTATAATATTTCTCTATTTAGAAAATGTTTTAAAAGTATTTGTGTGATCACATAAATGAATGAAATACAATCATCTTAGCTAATATAGTTGGTATTTAATTAAGTAGTCAATCTAATTAACCCATTTCAAACACGTCTGCAGGTGCTCTAAAGCAGTTAGGAGAGTGGATCTTGAAAGTCTAATCAGAAGCAAAATTTTTTGTAATTGTATGGCGAGGGTTGTTAACCGGATTTGCAACGGGGATCATTTTGCAATTTATACAAATAGTGAATCATTACATTCTATACCTGAAAATAATAGGTGTAATGTGATGCCAGTTACACCTCAAAAATAAAAGAATTTAAAAAAAAAGAGAAGAAGAAACACCTGAAATTGCTCTGGACACTGCATCTTTCTAAGCTGGAATATGTCCTTTGTAAAGGAACTTTGTTATTCAGGAGGTAAAACGTGAAACATATCTTCCACTAAAATGAAAGTAATTGGAGTTATATTACCAGCGATTTTCTTGTTGTTGTTAGACCAGCTGGCGTTTGCCCAGCATTTCAGGTTAAAACAGGGGGACAGCACAGAATTGACTCAAAAGCCAGTGACCTCAGGTTGGGTGGGAGTTATAAATCCCCTCCCCAACATCTGTTTTTCTCCTATAAATGGGAAGAATAATACCTTTCTTCCAAAGATTTTATGAGCATTAAATGTGGAAAAAAATGTGAAAGGGCTTTCAATTTTTGACGAACATCACTGTTATAAGACTTTTAGGCAGTGAGCAGATATCAAACCATTTGATGTCAAAGATAAAATTAAACACAGTAGCAGTTGTGTTAGAGCTAACAGAAAGGGAGCCTTAAAAATACAAGAGCCATAGGGCACCTGGGTGGCTCAGTCAGTTAAGTGTCCAACTCTTGATCTTGGCTCAGGTCATGATCTCACCGTTCGTGAGTTCCAGCCCTGAGTTGGACTGTGTGCTGACAGTGTGGGGCCTGCTTGGGATTCTGCCTCTCCCTTTCTCTGCCCCTCCCCTGCTCTCTCTCTCTCTCTCTCTGTGTCTCAAAATAAGTAAATAAACTTAAAAAAATAAAACATTCCAAAAAAAATAAATAGAAGGGCCTCTCACATATTGCTTGAATCTCAGGGTTGGACAACCTTCACAGAGCAGACATGTTTCCTACATGCCAGGCCACAAGGCAGGGTTTCTAGGAGTTCTACGCCACTCCAGCTCCCCTGAGAGATTATCTGTGTGCGTCTCCCACCCTGGAGGGAAGAGAAGAGAAAGGAGAGCCAATAGGGGGTAGGCTGGCCAGCCTCTCGCTGAGTGGCCTGGAGCTGGGTTTGGACCGTGGAAGCTGAGACTGGGACTGGAAAGTTCCTGCCCCTGGCTAATAGGTCCTGCCACAGAATCCTGGAGAAAGCCTCAGCCCCAAATCAGGACCTATGCCAAGCTTAGAGGGGCCAACAGTGGGGACAACTGAAGGGGTTACCCACCTACAGCTGGGAATTGAAGAGGAACAAAATGAAAGCAAAAGGACGTGGAGAATAACAACCCAGGAAGATACTTGGAGGAGGCTAGTTCTGAGGAACCTCCTGGAACAGCCAGAGGGCCCACAGAGGAATAACGTGGCTTAAAACCTATCTGGCCAATGCAAGAAAACCTCAGAATAAAAGCTGACCTACCCTGGAAGCCCTCCCTTTCCCATAATTCTATTACTGAAACAGGACTTGCTGTTATGTGAAGCAACCTCTTTTTTCTAGATTCTAGTCTGTGTGCCTGGATGCAGTTTGTATGGTTCACGTACTGCACAAATGCATCCCGGAGGTGGAAAGGGGAGCTGAACTCCAGCCACGCCTGGCTCACCGGGCCATGCCCATCTGCCCTGAGGAAAGAAAAGGCCCATTCTCTGCTCAAAGGCAATTCTATGGGCTGAATTGTGTACCCCCTTCCCCACCCCCACAAATTCATATGTCGAAGCCCCAACCCCCCACTGTGATGGTATATGGTGATGGGGTCTTCGGGAGGTAATTAGGTTTAGATGAGGTCGTGAAGGTGGGCCCTCATGGGGGGGTTGGTGCCCTGATGAGAAGAGACACCACAGAACTTGCTTCCCTCACCCCTGTCTCTACCCGAACGGTCCTGGGAAAAGTCATGTGAAGGCACAAGAAGGCAGGGATGCAAGGAAGCCGCTCTCACCAGGCACCAGTCCCCATGTCACCCTGATCTCAGACTTCCGGCCTCCGGAATGGTGAGAAATCAATTTCTGCTTAGGCCCCCCAGGCCGTGGTACCTTGTTATGGCAGGTGAGTCAACTGCGACAGGCTCCTGCGGGGATTCTTCCATCACAGAGCCACATTATGCCACGGTGGCAGTCCTCACCCTGCCTTTGGAGGCTGCAGGCTCCGAAAAATGATGATTCAGTTTCATTTATAAAACATTGGAATTGGGGGTGCCTGGGTAGCTCAGCCGGTTAAGCGTTCAACTCTTGATTTAGGCTCAGGTCATGACCTCACAGTTCGTGGGTTCGAGCCCTACGATGAACTCTGTGCTGATAGCGCGGAGCCTGCTTGGGATTTTCTCTCTCCCTTTCTCTCTGCCTCTCCCTCGCTCTCACTCGTGTCATCTCTCTCACAAAATAAATAAATAAACTTAAAAAAAAAAAACCATTAAGGGGCGCCTGGGTGGCTCAGTTGGTTAAGTGTCTGACTTCGGCCCAGGTCGTGATCTCACGGTTTGCGGGTTGGAGACCCGCCTCGGGCTCTGTGCTGACAGCTTGGAGCCTGAAGCCTGCTTCGGATTCTGTCTCTCTCTCTGCCCCTCCCTGCTCGTGCTCTGTTTCTCTCTTTCTAATATACAACAAGACATAAAAACAATTTTTTTTAATTAAAACATAGAAATTAAAAAGTACATTCCCCAAATGCACTCAAGAGTGTTATATATTATTTTCATGGGGTTTTTATTTATTTGAAGACCATCGAACCAGGTTATCTTGTTTGGGGACAAAAATTTTAGAATATAGTTTCTTGCACATATCTGAATTCCTTGTCAAGGTGTCATATTGACAGTGATATCACTTCACTGGAATTGTAATAAAGTTAAATTGTAACAAATGTCCCCCCTTTCAAGGATGCCAGTCACATTGGATTAGGGCCCATGCTAATGTCCTCATCTTAGCTTGATCACCTCTGGGAAGATCCTATCTTCAAGTAAGTTCACATTCTGAGGTAGTGGGGGCTAACCTCTAACATCTTCTTGGGTGAACGCAATTCAAACCATAATACTCACCAAAGAGTTTTCTAGAGATCAGTTGGTCCCTGCAGATTCTCATATATTGAGAGAATATGGGGAGTGGGTGGCTGGAGCACTTCTCATTGTCAGGGAATGACTTGTGTTGGGGACATAAATCAAAGCCTTCCCCAGCCCATGAAACCTCTCCCCAAAAAGTAGAGGAGTAAGGGGACATTTTTATTATTGGATAAGCATTGGACACGAATGTGACCCACATCCCAGGCAATCTGCTAAGAGATGGCAAAGATGGAAAGGAATCTTGCCCTTTCATGTGGTCGAGCAGATACAGCTCATTACATACATGTTCTCAAGGTAAACAATAGTCCTCAAGTAGGAAAACCAAGCAGCACCGTTAGTCACACATGTAGTTCATCATAAATGCACCTGGGAATTGAGGTGGTCATCTGTGTTACCTAATTGGTTTTATCCAAAGGAAAAATAGAATTTCCTTATGACAAGAGGGAGGTTTGCAAGCTGGAGCCAGCTGGCTCACTGAAGTTAGGCTCCTACCCTCCCACAGAAACTGGGAGCCCGGGGCCGCTTTCTCCTCCTTGAGGATTACATTTCAGAGATGATTCCCACATCCTTGAGAAAAGTATTCTTGGGTCTTAAAGCTGGCAAGAGGCTGGTTTAGCTTTGAAAATGGTTCACATACATCTAGAGGGACAGAGAAGGAATTTACAGTGACAGGTTTTCTAAAGTAAATGCTGGACGGAAAGGGGGAGGGGGTGTGAGTCTCCCTTTTTGTATCAGGGAAATGGCTTTTAAAATTTTGTATTTACCCTTTATACTTGGCACTCAGATTTATATACTAATCCTGTTTTAGTTTTGTTAACGCCGGTCAGAATACCCAAGCCTAAGCCACCATGACAGCACAGGACAAACTGAGCCTCTGGAAGTAAAAACCTGAGGGGAAGACACTGAAGGGTAATGATTTATCTGTGAGAGCCTGTCTGAGAGGCCAGTTGGCTTTCCTAGATGACCTTCCATCCAATCGCTCTCCGACTCCAGTGGTTGTTAGACATTCTAGAAATTTGTTTTTTTCACATAACAAATCCAAAACCAAGCCCAAACTTGATTTTGTTCATGGGACTTGGCTCAAACGTCACCCTCTCCAAGATGCCTACATGGACCCATGTGTCATCCATTCATGTGCGATTGATTGTCTTACAACTTACTTGAAATCCCAAAGAATAAGCCCTTCCTGGTACTTCATCCCTCTGCCTCCCACAACAGCTAGATCCTCAAGGCTTTTCAACTTTGTTGAAAAAAAATCATCCTTTATTCCCCTTCTGAGTCCATTTCTAATTCTATGGTTTCTTTTTTAGCTTTTCCTGATCTGCACTGTCTTTGCTGGGCTTCCAGGATGTCAGCATCTTTTATTCTCTGTCCAAACTTCCTAACAACTAGACTGTGGAGGGTGAGGGAAGGATGGAATGGTTTGCCTTGGGAAGTTTTGAGCTTCCCAGGTGGAAAATATTCTAGAGAAGCTGAACGCCTCTTGGAAAAGAGTGGGGCAGGAATCCTCATCATGACTGGGGTTTGGATTATATGACCTGCAATATTCTTTTCAAAACCAAGATATTGTTTCTCGTAGGCTTATACATGCACCCACAGACTCCAAGCTGCAAAACTGTTCTGCAGAAGAGAGGACAGTCTAGGTTAGAAAAACTCCATATCATCTTGTCACATCAGCTTATTGGTGTTGACCCGGCCACTTCTAATTTCTAATTTTATTCAGTCAGATAGATGTGTTTTCGATGCACCTGAAGAGCCTAATGCCTAAAAAAGAAAACAAAAAGAATGGAATGGAATGTGCATGTATGTGAGTGGATACACATAGAAAAATCTGGAAGGGCAACCATTAAAACGTTTCAGTGTTTATCACTGAGATGTGAAATGATGGGTGATTTCAGTATTTAATTTTTGTTATTCTCCATGTTTCAGATTTTTTTTTACAAGGTAAAAGGATTTATGTTTCCTATCAAATGTCTCCCTGTTTTTCTATCTATATAGATTTTTTCCTCCTGACAGGCTGGAATACAGGTGGAATCAGGAATTATTGGTAGGAGGTAGGGCTAGGGATCCTGAGGCGCAATACATATTTAGCAGAAAGAGATGCCGAAAGACAGAGAGGGCCGCAAGCATTAGGCTGACACCCAGGGCTGGGCCCACGAGGAGCTGTTTGGGGAAGTAGGTTAAGGCAGCAAGAATCCATGACCGTGGACTTCATGTGGGAGAGCAAGCAGACTGGCTCTGTAGCATACAATTTGGTTCTAACTCAATGGAGGGAAGAACTTGGTCACCTTCAGAGCTTGCCAAAAACCAAAGAGGGATCACTGTAAACATGTCCAAATGGAGTGAGAGGCACATGATGACCCGTAGGAGAACAGAATGCAAATACATCTCGCGTGCCTGCCACGCTTGAAGTATCCCGAGGAAAGAGCAGGGGTTACATAAAATGGGTGGTTGACCAAGGCAGGCCTCACTCCTTGGCCGGCTTTCGGTTATCGTGATGTGTAGCATGTTAGATGTACCCAGTGAGAATATTATCTTGATGTAACTAAAGTAATCCCAGCAAAATAGATAAGTGGCTTAACATGATTCCTGCAAACAAGAGGACATCGAAGAAATGGCACAGCTGGCATTTCTCCAACACTGAGAACAGGACTTTTGTCAGCCACATTAAGAAGTAAAAGCATAATCAAATCTGGCTAGAAGTCGGTCAGACACAGCTGAAATCATCAAAAAACTATCTGAAGTATGAGTTTACAACCATTATTATCCCTAATAAATCAAGCAGTAGGGAATAGTATGCCTTGTGACATTAGCCCGTGATTGTAGGGAGCCATCATGGTTATCAGGATATAACCATTTAAAAACTAAGCATTCAGAATATTATTAATACTAGTATGGTTAAAACGAGAGTAAAGGGGGTAGATAAAATTAATGAGATAATATGCGAGATCACTTCAGAAGTATTCTATATTTCCTCTTTATCTCATCATTTTTATTTCTGCTTTGTACCTGTTTTACCTGTGTTAATAGTACACGGATAGCTGTGTACACATATATGGAATTATACCTGAGTGGAAACATATGACATTACAGACAGGTGTGCCCAATGCAATGCAGGAGAGGACAGTGGATTGCACCCCAGGAATCACCCCAGGGATCAGACATGGGATCTCACATGTATGCATTGACAGGAGGGCAAAAAACCAACCAAACAAACCAGTTAACTAGGTTTAAAACTGGGAGTCTGGGAGATAATAAGTTCCTATCCCTGGAGCTCTTCAAACATAGGTTAGATGGCTGGGTATTTGACTATATTGTAAAGGGGATTCCAGCAGCCTTTGCAGAAATAGACCATATGGTTTTAAAGACCTTTCAACCCTGAATTCTATATTCCCGTCATTCTTCTGTTTCCAAATGTATTTTTGTTCAACTTTTCCCACAGATTTGATCTGATTCTGCCTTTTCTTATGTTGATTTATGTACATTTTATCTCTTCTAGAAGATTAAATTCTCTGAGGGCAGAGGTTACTTTGTATTCCTCTTTGATCCATGTTTTTGTACATTGGAGGCATTCAAGAAATGCTTGTTAGTTGAAATGGTAAGATGTTATTATGTTAATGAAGTAAAAAGTATTGTCTGACTGGGGAATAAAATAAATCAAATACCAAAGAAAGCAGTGGAAGTTATTCAGAGGCCTCAGATCTTTTTTGATTTTGAATGAGATGATTTTCAGGATTGAACGCACCGCCTCTTCTTAAAAGGATGTCCTTGTGTAACGAGGATAGAACTGCCTCATCACAAACAGGACGTGGAACGGCCTGGGGCTTTTCTGTCACAGCGATTACCAATCTGTATTTATTGAGTCAGGAGCTGTGTTGTACAATATGAAGATTATGAATAAATACTAATACGGTTTCTGTGATCAAAGAGCCCAGAATTCAATTCAGGAGACAAAGGAGAAGGCACGCTCAGGAAGCAGACAATGTTGAAATAGCACATATTACAACATTATCAGCTGGTCCCAACTGAAGGCTCTGGGGCTCCAGGGACCAGAAGGTCCCCATGGGCTGCAGTGACCGGCCAAGGCTTCTTGGAGGAGCCTGGCTTGAGCTGCTTTGAGTTCAAGGCATCAGCTGCTTTGTACCTGATAAAGGTGTCCTACGTCAGGGATCAGCCCTCTCTTTGTGATCCATCCGACCTTTGCTGCTAGGATTCTGGATAAGACTGGGACCACAAATCAGAGAACTTCTTTGTCATCAGAATCAATAACAATAGCCTTTGTCTGCTGCCATGAGAAAGCCCCCAAGTTGCTGTTTTTACCTATAAATGAGGTGAAATGTGGTTAACCTGATGTCAAAAAATTCTTCCAGTTATTAAAAAAAAATCTGTAATTTTATGAGAAAAGGTCATTTCCTGAAAGAAAACAGATCCAGGGAACTTGGCCTTTCCAGATGGTCTATCTAAGTAGAGCCTGAAGAAACAGACAAAGCCTGTAGATGAGAACAAAGCGGAGGGAAGACTGAAGCTCTACCCTCACCATCTGAACCGCCACCGTCTGAATGCCGGGAACCTGAAAGGCCCTGCAGCCCTGGTGGCACCGTGGGTGTGTCCGGCATGGGTGGCCCTGCCAGAGCTGCTTAGCAGTTTGTCCTTGTTAATGTTGAGCCTGGTTGTCACCAGGCTCCTCAGCAGCTATAGCGCTGTGGTCACAAAGAGAACCGATGTGGTTTCCTATTTCAGTCGAATCCATCTCAGCTGCTAAGCACCAGAGCTAGGCTCTTCTGGCAGAGACTCTCAGATGACAGTTTCTGGAGCGAAGCGTTGTCATTAATGAT
Source organism: Puma concolor (assembly GCF_028749965.1). Classification (NCBI taxonomy): domain Eukaryota; kingdom Metazoa; phylum Chordata; class Mammalia; order Carnivora; family Felidae; genus Puma; species Puma concolor. The sequence continues at coordinate 43,135,459 of NC_141684.1, forward strand.
CAAGGGAGCAGATGACCGTGAGCACAAGAGACATAGGACAAGTAGAAGTCAGGCGAGTGTCACTGTGCTTTTTATCGTTATCAGGGATGAGGATCTCTACGTAGGAAACCACCTATCAGAGACGTTTCTGTTTTGGTTTTTGACCTTTCATTTAACAAGTACTAACTGATCTGAATTGGCTTTTTATCTGGAATGCTGGGACACGAGGCATTTTTCCTGCTCGGGACCACGTGGCATACGGATGCGAGAGCTGGAAGTGAGGTAAGACGTTTTAGCTCTCGTGGGGAAAATCAGTCCGAAGAGAAACTGGATGATGGCCGAGGTTAGAGGAATGAGACTGGCAGAAATCCAGAGCCACAGCCCTGATGACAGAGATGACATATGAGCCCGGATCCACTCTGAAGTGGTCTCGCCTACATTCTTGAAGCATTACCTGCTAACGGGTTGGAAGTGCAATTTCTCAGTTATCACCCTGGACCTGCTGAATCAGACACTACGCGGTGGGGTCCAGCAGTCTGTGTTTTAACAAGCCCTGCAAGTGATTCTGATGCTTATTAAAGTTTGAGAAACAATGACCTAGAGCAGTTACCTAAGCAGTAAATCCGCTTCCTACTTTAAGTCAGTTCAAGTTGGATTTGCTGTTACTTGTGTCACCTGCACTTCGAACCAGTAGGACTCTGATGGTGTAAAGACAAATGGACTTCATTTATGGCCTTCACTGCCTTGGACACCTGCTCAGGTGTGGGCAGTCTACTCACCACCTGGGGAAAATAACTTTTCCATCCCTTTTTCCCCCTATATTTTGTGTATTGTGGTAAAATAGGCATAACCTAAAGTGTGCCATTTCAATGATTTAAAAATTTTTTAATGTTTATTTTTGAGAGAGAGAGAGAAAGAAAGAGTGAGTGAGCAGGGAAGGAGCAGAGAGAGAGGGAGACGGGATGTGATGCAGGTTCTGTGCTGACAGCAGAGAGCCCAATGTGGGGTTCAAACTCACGAACCATGAGATCATGGTCTGAGCCGAAATCAAACGCTTAACTGACTGAGCCACCCAGGTGCCCCAACATTTTAACAATTTTTGTGTGTACAGCTCTGGGGCATTAAGTACATTCACATGGTTATGCAACCATCACCACCATGTATCTTTAGAACTTTAAAATATTCCCATACTGAAACCACATACTCCTTAAACACCAACTGCCCATTCTTCCTACCCTCCACCCCTGGCAACCTCCATTTTACTTCTGTCTCTGAATTTGACCACTCTCAGAACCTCATGTAAATGGAAACATACAACATTTGCTCTCTTATGATCGGCTTATTTCCCTTAGCATAACGTCTTAAAGTTTCACCCATGTTGTAGTATGTGGTAGAATTTTAACTTCCTTTATAAGGTTGAATGATATTCCGTTGTATGTATAGAACACATTTTGTTTGGCGGTTCATCAGTCAGCAGACACTTGGGTTCCTTCCACCTTTTGACTGTTGTGAATAATGCCACTAAGAACACAGGGGTACAAATGTCTGTCGGGGTCTCTGCTTTCCCTTTAGAGAAATTTGTATCACAAATCCACCTCACACATCCTCTCTTACTCTCTACTCTCTCCCTTTGGAATGAGGGGGTTTTAGTGTCCTGAAATTGGTTTTAGATAGTTGGATCTTGTATCTCAAAGTCTCAGTTAAAATGTACAACTCAACCTTTCATTACATGATAGCTGAAGACACATGGGTTGTTGCTGATCGCTTGCAAAGTTCTTTAAATATGAGTCATAGCCCACCTCCCAAAGAGAAGAGAAAACTCACAAGTGTTTAGGGACCACAGAGTGGTGGGCCTCAGATAGGGCTTGACATTTTTTTGGTGTTGTTTAATTTGTGTAACAACCCTGCTGAATGACAGTTCTTATCTTCTTTTCACATGAGGAAGCTCAGCTTCAGAGAAGACGGTTAGCATGCCCGTGTCCCACAGCCAAAAAACGGAATCCAAACACAGATCTGTTGGTCTGCTAGGCACTTCCATAACCTTTGTATTCTCTGCTTGCACACTTAATGGAGACACAAAACTGTGAATGAGTAAATTATAGAGCACAGATCCTATGTTAAATCTCAGGAAAGGGAAATAACAGTTTGGGCTGTCTTGATTTCAGAGTAGTCCATGTTGAAGATTGAACACGACCAGGACCTTGAAGAATGATTAACATGTAGACAAACAGAAGTTAGGAGGGGGGAGGGCATTCCTGGGGTGAGGACTATATTAGGCAAAGGTGGGAAGGGGGCATCAGTATGGAATATGTAAAGGACAGAGATGAGACCTTCCTAATTGAGTAGAGGGGGGCCTGTCACAGAGCAGTAGGAGATAAAGTTAGATCTGAAGGGTCTGTGCACATTAGAACAGAACTGGAAATCCACGTGAGTTTTTTAAAAGCGACATGGAATAACACACAGAGCATGGAGTTAAACTTGGACTTGAATCTCTGCTTTGTCCTAATGTATAAAATCTTGGGCCATTTTGTAACTCATTAAAACCCATGGATCCTCAGTCTTCATACTTGTACGATGGGACTGATAACATGTACTCGGTTCAGCTCTTGTAAGAATTAGTGATACTGTACGTACAGGGTTTGCCCCAGGCCCCAAACAGAATAAGTGCTCAGTACGTGTAGAGGTCATGGCTGCCACCATCACCACGGTTACCCTCAGCAGTGCATTGGACGGTGGACAGGTACTGGGAATTCCTAAACACAGGAGTGGCCGTGGTGCTATTTTAGACGCTAATTTAGGAAGACCTGTCCAGCAACAGCATGCAGTCTGGATGGCTGAGGGTAACAACGCTGGAGGCCAAGGGACTCTAAGAGCTCCCTCTGGTTCCTGGCATGTGAAACCAGGAGGTAGAGCAGGGTGCGAGGGACTGGAACGGAGAGGGAAGAGAAACCACGAGGCCCTTCGACGGAAGAGATGGCAGAGCTTGCAGACGCTTCGGAGTGAAGCAGCAGCACTGAGCTGCCTAGGAAGCAAGGAGGAGGAGGATGGGAACACTGGTGCTGTGGACTAAAAATAAGAAAGGGGAGCTGATGGGGAATGGAAATGCCATAGGGAAGCTGCTTACGTCAACGGTGGTATGTGGAGTTTGAGGTGATGCTAGACACTAAAGTAAGAATAAACTATTAGGTTTCCATACATGGACTGAGTGGGAACCGATACCAGAGAAAGTGGGAAAAACCCAGAGTGCCTGAGAGAGAGAGTGAAGCAAGATAGATTTGGGTTGAATGAACTGGCAACAGCACGCGTCATACAGAAAACTCTTGTTGCCTGGAGTCAGTAACAGAAAACAGTGTTCTTGTTTTACTATGGAGGCCGCCGCAAAAACCTAGGAACCACGAGACCCCGTGTGGCGGTTCTTTGCTTTCCCAGCTTATGGCTACCACGGTGCTGGGCAAGTGCCAAGTGGTTGGCCTTTATGGTGGAAGGAGGGAAGACGGTGTCATGGAAAGTGGCACACGGCCACCGCGGCAGAACGCTGATCCACGGTCCACATGCACCTCATGTGTCAGCTAATGCAACATAAATGTAATGCAACAGCACTGATTCTGATGCTGGCATCGTGACGTTCGACATACAGTCTATTGGAAATTCCCCTTACACTTCTGGGTTGCTAGGTTATGATTTAGAATCCCTCTAGGATATATTTCTTTCTCTCTTTCTCTTTTTTTAAAGTTTATTTACTTATTTTTGAGAGAGAGCCAGTGTGAGCAGGGGAGAGGCAGAGAGAGGGAGAGAGAGAATCCCAGGCAGGTTCCATGCTGTCAGCACAGAGCCCAATGCAGGGCTCAAACTCACGAAACCGTGAGATCACGACCTGAGCAGAAACAAAGAGTCAGATGCTTAACTGACTGAGCCACCAGGCATCTCTACTATATATTTCTTAAAAGTGTTAACGGGGTCCCCCAATACTTTAACTGTGGCCCATTATTTTTAGGAACTAAAATGGAATTAATGGGATTTAGCAATGGTTACAAGGTTTTATTCTTCTTAGCTTTTTTTTTAAATCTTATTTTGGCAAAGATTACCTAAACTAAGAGTTATTCTTAGAGTGAAGGGTGTCTTTTTATTTCAAATTATGTCTGATTTTTTCTGTGTAAATCAATGTTGATCATGTCTCCAAGGAACAAGAGTGTCAGAATGTAGGCACATTTATTATTTGAATGAAATGGTGTGTATCATTATTTGAATCCTTGATATGAGTTCCACCTTATTGCTACTCTGAGTTCAAGCAGATTACAAAGGAAAATCTTTAAATCTTACACAAGCAATCCAAAGCGCCTTCCGGGTGGGAAGGAGAGTGGAAGGAGATTTTTTTTCTTGCTTTTGTTGCTGGGCAATTCAGATGTGCAATGCCAACCTGAGAGTTTCCATGTGCGAAACAGACAGCAAATGCCAAACCTGAAATTTTCCCACCACTAGCTTTTCTGTTTGGCACACGTTGCCTCAGCATGAGCCAGTAGCCCAGGTAAAACAGAACACCAGCCATACAGAGGAATGTTTTAATTTTTACTTACAGAATTTAAATAATAAAATTTAAGATTTACTGACCATGCCCTTCTTAATGTGCGCCCAGTTTTCTCCAGCATCCTCTAACATAGAAACACTGTGGTGTGTTCATTGAGCTCCTCTTCCATTAAATTGTCAGTTCCATGAGGAAGAGACCACATCTGCCTCATTCGTCATCGTATCCCCAGTATAGTTCCTGTCTCAAATTGTAATATGCATGCAGGGCATATTTGAATATGTAAATCCACAGATGACGGTGATAACCTGGTTCATTCAGCTATTTATATGAAATGCTGATATCTTTCTAGATTATCTTAATACAATGTTTCACATGGCCTATCGTTGTATCTTAGAATCAGAAACTTAGTGTTACAAAGACCTTATAAGTCATTTAGTGAGGGAGTTTTCAACTTAAATGCACAGGAGAATCATCTGGGAGCTTTGCAAAATACTCAGGCTTAGGTCCCACTCCACAGAGTCTGACATAATTGGTCTGGGGTTGTGACCCAAGCACTGGGAGTCTTAAAATCTCCTCAGGTGATTCTATTGTGCAGACAAAATTGAGAAGCACTGATATATTGCAGTCTTTTACAGATAAGAAAATTGAGGCCTATAGAAGTTAACTGACTTGCCATAGGTCATAGCTAGTTAGTGGCAAAGGATAGGAACTCAGGTGTTCTGGATCTCAGACCAGTGTTCTTCTCTAACGGTGTTTTTCATTCTTGATTCATTCACATACCACTGACTCTGTCATCCAGTATTTTCCGTTAAGGTGACTCCCTTTTTAGCATTTAAATAATATTTACTTATTTATTTATTTATTTATTTATTTACTTACTTACTTAACTTACTTATTTTGAGAGAGAGAGAGCACAAGAGCAGAGGAAGGGGCACAAAGAGATAGGGAGAGAGAGAATCCCAAGCAGGCTCTGTGCTGTCAGTGCAGAGCCCAATGGGGGGGCTCAAACTCACCAATGGGGGAGATCATGACCTGAGCCAAAATCGAGAATCAGATGCTTAACTGACTGAGCCACCCAGGCACCCTTATTTATTTTGAAAGAAAATTTTCTATTAGTTGATAACTGGAAAATGTTTCACTTGATATCCATAAATGAAAACTAAGACTAAAAATACTGAGAAAAAAATATTACTAAGTTTTAGCTAGATAAAATTGCCTGCTGAAGATTCTCAGCCTTAAATTTTTTTTTTCTCCTTAACAAGAACAGAAAGTGATAAAGAGGAATGAACATGTAATTATCATTAAGTTGAGACTTTCTCCTTAAGAGGATTGAAAAATAATTGAAATGGAGAGACTGTTTCACTTCTGAGTCAAATAATACATTCTGGAGATATTAATAGTTTTTTTTATTAATTCATAAATTCTCTGTTCACACAGCACCTCTAATTGCCTTGAGTGCCAGAGTGGTCCACACCACATATTCTAAGGTGCCGTGTTCCATGCATAATTGGATTCACTACTTTCTTTGCAATGGCATCTAATCAGAACGGTTAAAGATCAAAATACATTAAGGGTAGAATTCTGGCATAAAAAGAACTGCACATAATGGGAAAGAGAAGAAAAACACAGAACCTTCTGTTGATATACATAAAAGAAAAGCCAAGAACTTCCTTTATGGAGTTTAAAGCTCTTTACAAACTATTGAGTTACAAAGTTCTGATGCTGACGATAACCCGATGCACTTTTACTGAGTGCTCTCTCCAGGCAGAAAAACGCTCAAACACTGGGTGGGATGAAAATGGAAGATAAGGAGGGGATGGAAGTCCCTGCTGGAACTTTCGGCTAAGTCAAATTTGATCAGACCACCTTTCATGGTACAAATTTTTATTTTGTGAGGCAAAAGTTGTCAGTCATACCGCAGTGGCCTGGACTAATGGTATAGGACAAATGAGGAGGGACACAAGCCTGTTCCAGCACTGCTCCAGAACGAGAAAACATTTGCCGGAACAATCCTTATACTTTCCATAACGTGCAGACTCATTGGCACGCACTCATTGTCTTTTTTGGAGGCTGACAACGTCTTTGTCTACTCTGTGCTTTTTCAAAGTTGTCTCATCGATGTTGGCCTAATGCTCGTGTCCTTCCTGCAGAAAAGCCAGCTGGGGTCTTTGGTTCTGTCAGGGGGCAAGTTATAATATAGCCACTTTCCTTTCATCACATTGACTAGGAAATCTCCCCTGCCAGGAACTAAAAGGCTTTAATTTTATGAATCATCAAAGCTTCTTTCTATACATGATGTAGAATAACCTTTTCTTTTCAGAAAGTCTAATCCAAGAGCCTCCCAGACCTCAGGATGTCACCAAATGGGCATGTGCGTGGTGAGCAAGAAGAAAAGTATTCAAAGCTGAGCTGTGTATTGCATAACACCCTGTATTAGAAAATCTCGACCCATAAAATGCTTACCTACTTTGGAGTTTAAATAAAGCAGGATGGTGTTCCTTTTTAAAGAACTGCTTTACAGTTATATTCCTGTCAGAATTCCAATTATTCTATGACTCAGTGGTATATGTCTAGCTTTTTCAAAATTCTTTTTTCGGGTAAGAATGTGAAGAAGTTTTTGTGAGAAGTTTGTGAAGGAAAGGTTTATGTAATTATGCTGAACTGCATCAAATACAAATACATTTTATTTCATTATTTGATAAACAGTGTTTTGAAAATAATGTTTTCAGAATCGAGCCTTACCTGTAAAAGCGATACATACTTTCTTTGGTGACTTTGAAGATGTGGCAATTAACTTCTGCTTAGGAATTAATTGATATTTCTGGCAGGGTTGAGGCTATTCAATATGCACCCCTGTCAGTCTTTTGGATTAAGACTTCCATAACAGAAGAAGAAACAGACTGAACTTTTCAATGCAAAGGATTAATTTTTCCTAATTTTCACAAAACCTGAGCATTGGCACTTTCTATTTCTTTTTTTTTTTTTTAATGTTTATTTATTTTTGAGAGACAGGGTGCGAGCGGGAGAGGGGCAGAGAGAGGGAGACACAGAATCTGAAGCAGGCTCCTAGCACAGGGCCCGATGCGGGGCTCGAACTCAGAACTCAGAATGAACTCAGAACTCGACACTTAACCGACTGAGCCACCCAAGAGCCCCATTCCTATTTCATCACTAGCAGAGACTGGCTCGCTGCTTCTGCCTCCCCCAGAGCACAGCTAGACAATAGGTCACGCAGACACTAGTGCTGGCCAATGAAATGCATATAGAAGTGCCTGGCCCAGAGAAAGTCTCAGGTCCCTGCTCCTATCACTGAATGGCAAGGGATCCAGGCGAGGATGTTGAGGCCAAATCACAAGATGAACGGCCACTCGCCGCTCATAAACACCCACCACATTGACTTTTGAATAAGCGAGAAATAAATTCTCATCGCATTAAATCACTGAGATTTTAGAGTGCTTTCATTTCTTGTTGTTGCTGTTTTTAACAGTAACCACTAAATAATACATCACCCGCTGTCCTTTCTTCTCTCTTTCTGTCTCCTGCTCTCCTCATTTCCTTCCTTTTACTGTCTTTGTTTATCGTGTGGTTAGGTCTTCCTGATTTAATCACCAAAACAAACTGCTTTTATCGGATATGGGACTAAGGCCTTAAAAGTGTTGAAATAATAAGCAGGCCCAATTAATTTAATTAGGAGGAAAAGTTCAATCAATTCAACTTTTTAAAAAGCTAGGATAATTTTTATTAAACAACTATTTGAAGAAAGGATCACACTTATCTAGTTTAGAGATCACAGAAGAGTCTCACGATAACTGTGACAAATGTGATTATCTCAGTGCTAGAGACCCCGCGGATGTACACAACAACCATCGTCTGATGAGGGAAACCAATGTGCATGGGCCTGAAAACAGTACTAGCCTAAGCTCCCAGCCAACTATCTACTCAAATGGGACTGTGGCCTCCAGTATGCAAGCATGTTCATTGCACAATAAGAGCAGGCCAGAAAAAAAATATGAGTACTGGGTATACGACTGGGTGAGGCTTCCAAAAGAATTAAGGGTTTCAAAGCGGCTTTTTTAGAAACACAAAACGAAAATCTGATTTTTGTAAGCTGCTTTCTTTCAGACTCAATATGGCAATTAACCCTCTTCCTTCTTGCTCCAAGTTGGTGGTTCTCAAGCTGGGCTCAGTAAAGCCCATTCAGAGGCCGTCTTAGGAAGTGGGCTCCAGGCAACTCACCCCAGATTTGTCAAGAAAAAGCTTTATTTTGATACATTTTGCCATTTGGGCTTCTGCATCAGCACTTTTTTTTTTTTTTTGAGAAGTTTCCCTTGCTTTATGGGGTTACAAGCCATAGCTTTATAATGCTCTGCCTGGACATCACACCTACTCTCATAGTTTTAGGAACACAAATACCCAGTGAGGTCTAAATCTGAATCTATAGCACATCTCTTTTCTGGGCATCCCCCCCACACTCATGGTCCCACTCATACTTCACCACCTCCACTTGCTGGATGTCTCATAGCCACCTCTTCACAATATTTCTGAAATAGAATGCATTATTCTGCCTACCCTTCTTCCTTCGTGGATGACATCACCATCCACCTGATGATTCAGAGAAAACTCTGAATCATCCTGACCCCCTTTCTCTTCCATCCCCATATCCAATCAGTCATTCAGTCTAGTTTGTACACTGTCCTAATTACCCATTAAATATGCCCTTCCTCTCCATCCTCATTGCCACTGCTTTAGCCTACGCCCTTGTCACCCTCCTTCACCCGGACCATTACAATAGTCCCCAGTGGTTCTCCTACCACTCTATCCCTGGCTGCCTTGCTTTTGCTGAAATACAGTAGAAATACTAAAAGTTAATGTTTATTTTTACCTTGTCAGTTAACAAATTGCTTTAATGTACATTTTCATATTTAAGTATCATAGCATTCCCGCAAGAAGACACTGTTATTCTTCATTTAGAATAGGAATTGGAGGCCCGAGAAAGTATCTTGATCAAGGATCCTCAAAAAGCCAAAGAGCTGTTGTTCAAACCTGAGGACTGTGAAGTTTATGTTGATGATGTTAAACCATACTACCAAACACATGTCAGTCCTTGGTTCTAACACCTTCAGTTCCTCACCACTGTCTACAAGAAAGTCCAGACCTTTTAGCACATCTAAAAGGCTCACTGTAATTGTGCCCCAGGGAGCTTTAGTAGTTATTGGTAACAGTTAAACAGTCCAGCTCTGGAATTAAGACCCACATTCTAGTTAAACCCTTGCTTAAGTTACATAACCCCTATGAACTTCAGTTTCCTAATGGGCACTCTAAGGCTAATAATAGAGTTTACCCCACAAGGTTGTTGTGGGGCTTAAATAAGATGGCGCATATGATGTGTTAAGTGAATGTCAGCTATGAGTACTGATTTACCAGCCTCATCCTACGGCATTGGTTTTCCATCTTCCACCCTTTGAGCAGCTCACACTTCTGTGACCTTGTCTGTGAAATCTTAAAGATCCCAGCTGGCGATTTCCCCACCACTTTGTACACACCTCTATAATTAGATACTTGGTTGGGTGGTACCACCCTTAAGACCAGCAGTGGAATGTTCCCTGGGAGTGGTCAGTAGGTCTTGGAGAAAGTCCCCACTACAGAATGCTCTTCCCCAATCTCTCCTAGGTCTATTACCTTAGATCTCTTGTTCCTTTGCCCTGCCTCTTCCTCAACTCCTGCCATTTCTGATGTCACATTTGTCCTCCAGGCTTGCCCTTGCTCTAACTTGCCCAGCCTTGCTGATGGCATCTGACCTCAGCTCCATGACAGTGCTGTGTTCCACTTATGTGTGAAGCTTTGGCAACTTGTCTGTTCTCTCTCTGGCATCTGACCTCAGTCTGTTTCCTGTTTCTAGCTTTTCTGAAGCTGACAAGTCCCAGGGACTGACCAAAAATGGGTTCGATAGGATGATCACAGATCTTACCACCCTATTTTTTGTTGTCTTTCTTATCCATCAAGCTGAACTCTTTTAAGACAGAGACAACTTGTCTTTGATCTCAGTAGATCTTCTGTAGCATCTGGTTTAGAATAAACCCTTAATAATTGCTTGTTGATTGAATAGACTATTGTTCCCCCAAACAAGTGGCTGTGAGTCTTGGGGTCTCCTGCTGTATAAGTTTGCAGATCACACAGAGGCATCTGAGTGCACTCAATCTTCTAAAACTCCACTCATATAATCAGCTTCCAATAAATGAAAAGTACACATAACTATGATCATATGTGGTATTTTTTTCCCATAAAAATATAAAACCATTTCACCTATAAAGTATTTTTTCTTATTTTCTTCCATTACATGCTGACAGAATTCTATAAGTTTGACTATGTCATCAACAACCTATTTAGCTTCATTCTATGCATTTTCAAGGTTAACTGCTTTTACCCTGCACTTTGTTGATGTTAATCCCTTATGATTGTATGTAAATTTCTTTTTTTTATTGTACATAAATTTCTTGAAAGAAATCTTTATGTATTTTTTTATGGTACTTTATTGAACAGCCTTATGTGAAGTGCATACTACAAAATATTGCTTACATTGAAATATATTGCAGTCTCCTAAGTTTTGCTGCTGAAAAATAATCTCATTTTGTGTTAACTCAACTATATGGCTTTCATTGGACACATTTTTCTTTAGCCACAGAAATTTAATTTTGTTTTTATCTGTAAAACAACAAGATTGCCCAGATGATCACTGTTTCTTTTCATCTCCAACCATATGTATAGTTCTGAAATACAATTTAAAAACCCCGGTGTCTCCTTGTCTCAAATGATCCTAGAATTAATAGAAAAAATCCTAAAAATCTATTGATTTACTAAAATGAAAAATACCCTTTGAAATTATTAAAATTTTCAAACACATACTTTAGGGAAATGCAAATTAATGCAACAATGAGATACCACAAATTGATTATCCTAATGCTGGGGGCATAATTGGACACCACTGGTAGAAACATACATTTGGTATAACCTTTATACCAAAAGGGCAATTAGACAATATGTTTCACCATAAATATGCATGCTTAAAACCATTTGGACCAGAAATTATTCTTCTAGAAGGTTCTCCTAAAGAAATAATCAAGGATAGATGCAAAGCTTTAGCTAAATGATGGTTCTCATCATTTAGATTGGAAAAGACAAGAAACTCATTAAATGTTTGTGGACGGAAGGAAGTGTCAGTTGGTAAACAAGTTGCACAGTGCCTTAAGGCTACTACTCTGTAAAAATAGGGGACTGGGCACACAATAGGGAAGAAACGTCTAATCACTTCTTTCTGGGGCTCAAGTCCTGCGGCTATATCATTCGGGGATTAGGCCAGGCAGGGCTACCTTCTTTTATTCTCTCTCTGGCTTCATTACAGGACAAAGCAGGGGGAATTGAGCATCTCAAAATCTGAACCCGAGGTGTGAGGAAGAAAGCTGGATGGGGCAAAAGAGCAAACAAGAGGTAGGTCAAAATCAAGAATGGAGGAGATGAGAGGAGGCCGGACGGACCTCTGCAGTGAGGGCAGAGTGGGGTCTGGAACACAAGGTGACCACGAAGGATGAATGAGGAAAGTGCTCTCTTGCGTCACCTTCTGGTATCCAGGTGTATGTGGACCAGATAGACCTGCTCATAAACTCTGCTTGTTGCTCTTCTAAAGGGTTTACAATAGATAATAACCAAAAGGTCTAACAATAGCAGATGGGTTGAAAAAATGTTTACAAAAGATTATTGTAGGGGAGGAAAAATAATTTTCCCTCTCCCTTCTGAGTTCTTAGCTAATACACCTGAGATAAAAGACAGATCAACAAGAGAAAAACAGAATTTGATTAACATGTATACCTCATGTATACATGGTAGATACCCAGGAAAAAAATAAATAACTCCCAAAGGTGGCTTAGGATTCAGGCTTAAAAATCAATTTTTGAAGAACATTTAATCACATAGGAATATGTTTATTCTGTGTAGCTTTTTTTTTTTTTTTTTAAAGCAGGCTACAAAACAATGCAATACACCTCCCAATATGGAGAAAAAGTGCAAGTATGATATATATCATCTAGGATGCAAAGAAAAATGTCTGGGGGAATAAGTGAAGGCTAAAGTAATCTGTGGTTATCACTAGTGCTAGGATTACAAGCAGCATTTACTTTCTTTTCTTCATGCTATTCCGTACTGTCCAAAATTTCTACAAGGAATATATATGATTTTTATGATCAGAAAAAAGGTTTAAATATGTAAGAAGTGTGCGTTAGAGACAGAGAACAGTGTCCTAAGGGTCAGAGGTCACCATGAATTCCAGGGATGTGAAAGAGGTATGAGCAGCTATTTGGTGGGCAAAAACCCAGATTCAGCACTGAGGCCTGGATGAGACTCAAGCGTCCATGAGATTTTACTGTTATTTTTCTATAGCAATTTAAACTGTAATCTGCATAGCAGTAAAGGCAGCTCTGTTTATCTTTTGATAATACAACATGAATTTCCCTATTGGCAGATAAGTTTCTCCTGTATAGCTAATATATATGCACATATTTTTGCATGTCTAACCATGTCATTTGCATATAATTTAAACCCATAAGTGATGTTTATAAGAATTCTGAGCCATACACTTCCCACTCAGCAAGCTAAGTGAACAAATTAAATCCTGTCTCTATTAAACTATTATCAGAGCAGCAGTGGCTGTCCTAATGAGGTTGTAATCCCAGCTGACCATTGAGGATTTACCAGTAACCTTGGGCCTACCACAGAACTGCTTAGGGCCTCAGTTTTGTGATCCACGAATGAGGGTGGTAAGCTACTATTTCTAAGGACCAGTGAAGTCTATGATTTGGGGATTTCTTTTTCCCCATGGTAAGACTTGACAATATCTAAAAACATAATGAAGACTGAACACTCTTTGAATACTGATCATTTTTATTCCATATGTTCCAGTGAAAAGGAACGATGCTATTTTAAAAAGAAATGTCTGAAGCTGCTTATGCATTCTGGAAGACGGAAGAGACTAGGCTGATCTTTTGTTTGTGAAATACCTGGAGGGGGCTTTTGGTTATAAAAGGTGATTTCTGCAAGGCATTTTTCAGCAATATGTATTTTGACAGAGAACTGAATTGTTCTGTAGGTAGAGAGACTGTGGGTTTGCCGTGGTAAAAGGAAGGGGTGATTATATCAGTGGAAGTGTCTTTTCCTTCCTTCTACCCTCCATTAGACCCCCAACCCACTTCAAGTAACACACAATCTAAGTAGAAGCAGCGTGCTTCTAAACAAAATAATGAAATAATACCTTTAACCCTAACTTCCAATCAGATTGTTCTCCCCAAACCCCTTTGTCTGTATAACAAGTTTGAGAGCCACTCCTGGCCGAAGGAGACCGTTTGGAAATACTGAGGACTTGACGAAGAGGGTAAAGGAGAGAAGGGTCCGAGCAGAGAGGAGAGCAGGAAAGACTTGGCTGAAGGGCTCCGAGAACAAGGGCTGGTATTCCGCTTGGAGTTGTTTTCTATCTGTGTGATGCTGTAGCCCATCCCGTTATTCCAGACCTTCAGCAAAAGCTTACAACATATACTTGTCCAGTGTTAATAGTTCTGTGGGGGGAATTAAGGGGTCCTTATAGGGTCAAACTGGTAGGAGCAAGAACTATGGCTGCAGGAGGGAAGAGGAGAAACAGGAATTTGGCAGAAGCATTCCGAGTGAGAGGCGACTTGAAGATCATAAGCCAACCTACCTCCCACACACTCTGGTCCTCAGCTGTGACACATAACACATGCACGTGAGCACATGCACATACATGCTCGTGTGCAAACATACACAAGCACATGCACACACTTGTGCACCCCCTACTGGGAAGCTTAAAAAATACTGGAAAGAGGCAGGACTTATCATAATATACAGGTTGGGCTGGAAGCTAATCATTCCATCTGTGTATTATAGGACAGGGTATTCTGAGAAGGTTGGAACACTGGTGAATGGCTTTCATTTGAATGTGTAATTCTTGACAGAGAACACATTCTTGTTACATTAGTAAAATTTAGCCTCAGTTGGCTCAATTTTTTTCTTTCTTTCTTCTTCTTATTTTTATCTGAGAGAGAGAGAGAGAGTGCGCATGAGCAGAGGAGAGGGGCAGAGGGAGAGAGAATCTTAAGCAGGCTCCATGCTCAGCACAGAGCCCAAACACAGGGCTTAATCCCATGACCCTGGGATCATGACCTGAGACGAAATCAAAAGTCGGACAGTCAGTCAGTCAACTGAACCACCCCAGCACCCAATTTTTTTCTTTAAAAGAGAGTAGTGGGGCACCTGGGTGGCTCAGTTGGTTGAGCGGCCAACCTTGGCTCAGGTCATGATCTTGCGGTTCGTGAGCTTGAGCCCCGCATCAGTACAGAGCTTGCTTCGGATCCTCTGTCCCCCCCTCTCTTTGCCCCTCCCCTGCTCATACTCTCTCTCTCAAAAATAAATAAAACATTAAAAATAAATAAATAAATAAATAGAGTAGCAACCTTCATTGTAGTAGAAATCACTCCAATTGTTGGCAAAATTTTCAAAGTTTGATTTCTATTTTAACCCCTTGCTTAGTCAGCTGAGCTCATTCACATCTTGAACTCACAGAGATTCCTTAATCTGGCCATTCCTTCAGCCCCAAGGACCTTTGTCTCTCCTGGGTCCTTCTCAACATCCTTTCACTTGAAGGGGGCCCAAACAAATGCCTGATCCACCCGTATGGGCCATCTCCTCTTGTCATTGGGTTTTTTTTTTCATTTAAATGATTGAATTTCAGTATCAGATGGTGTGGATGCTCCCCCATTTGGAGTGTGTAAAACTAGGAACACTTAACATGTGACTGTGACAGAAGCAAATATACCAGATGTGGCTTGGGTTTCAAGGATCTGTTTTTATCCTGATTTACTGTTAGTTTCCATGACCACCACAAGTTGAAGAAAGGTCCAAACCTTTGTGTTCTTACTACATTATCACATGTAAAAACAAAGTTTAAAGTACAAGGTCATGAAATGATTCTTTGGGCCAGCACTTTCTCTGGTTATTCATGAAGATATGCAAGCAAATGCTTTTTGGGTGTGGTGATTATAAGTGTGTTAACAAGATGGGGGGGGGGAATATTCTGTTAGCAACTGGTACAAGAATTCCCCCCCCCCCCCCCCCGCCCCGGGAGAGCTTGCTTCATTAAGAAACGCCGTTCCTGCCTGAGATAAAAGGTGGGTCTACAGAGGCTGGAGTTTGGCTTCTCACACCACAAGGAGCTCCTGGGTGAATCTGGGAAGAAGGGGGAGAGAAGAAAGAGAGAAGGAAACAGATAAAATGAGAGAGGAGATGTTGGGGGCTGGGTCTTCAGAAAGTTAAAAAGAATCAGAGAATGTTTGGGGTGATTGCATTTCTTATGGAAACTTGAAGAAGTTCAGAGGAGCCAACCAGCTAGCTTCTGTATAGTCATAGGGAGAGGGTGGCCCGGGCTGCACTGGAGGGACGTGACCGGCCTGCTCAAAGGGAGACTGAGGAATAGCCTAGTGAGCAGAGGCTGTGGTGTTAGTGCAAGCCTGAGTACTTAGAAGTGAACTGAGACAGTCAGTGAATGATATAGATGGAGAGCGAACAGATAAATGGGATCTTAGCGGTTTTGATGGCAGACTTGAGTGACAGAGTTCCAAGAAGAGAGCTTGTTTTCTCCAGCAGGGACATAAGAGACAAATCCTGGTAGGAAAAAGAAAAAAACATGTCTATTGTCTATTCTTCAGTGGAGTGCAGGCATTCCTGGAAACCACATCATTAAGTGGACTGCTACAGAATAGAACCTATTGTCACCCTAGGAAAAGGATTATAACAGAATAGCATCCTGACCAAGAACTCAGCATTGCAGAAACCATAAATACAACCAACCACATGTCATAAAAGCAAAGATAGGTATACATTCATATAACCACTTAAAACTGTAAAATTATTCTTGAGTTCTACAAAACAAGCATAAATGTAATATACTCAGTTTCATAAAAGACTCCAATATCCTATAAAGCGAATAGTTGTAAAAACTAGTATAATAAATTTAACATGGAATATGTTAGTTGTAACAATTAATTGAACACTTAAGATTTTCTTTGCCTTCTTAGTACTTAAATGAAGTTTTATGGCATAAGTATAATGTTTAATGGGGTTATCCAAGAAAGTTCGAGTTAATGCTTTCTTTTCTCTTGCAAAATGTGTCTGAATTAAGCAATGCTGCTGGAAGTCAGTCAATTAATCAAAAGTTCCTTAAGGAACATGGCTGATGCTCCCCACCTATTATTGTTGCTACTGTTGAGGGTATTGATGATAATTCTGGCACTAAATAGCATATTTATAAGAAAGATACAAGAGTAGGTGTCTATACTGTGTCATTGGATATTGAATTGTAGATGGTTACATATACCTCTTAGGACATTCTGGAGGGTACCAAGTGGAATTCACCCTTTGGTGTAATTAATTTGGGCTGACTGGGAAGTATTTGTTTAGGAGTATTTTATTAGTCAGGATTGCATTAGGCTGCATGTAATAGATACCTGTCTACAAATAGGGATTTCTCGTTCCCAGTAGCAAGAAGTAGAAGCAGCCCTGGGCTGATACACCTGCTCAAGATAGTCATCAAGGACCCAGTCTTCCATAGTTTCCCGCTCTGCATCCTCAGGACTGAGCTCAAGATGACTTTTGCACCTCCAGGTGTCATGACCACATTTCCAGCAGGAAGAGGGGAAGGACAAAAAGTATGTGCCAGCTAGGTTTTTATGAGGAACTCAGCAGTCTTTTCAGAAGCCCCATCTAGTGCACTTCTGCTTGTCTCTCGCTGACTACCATGAAACATGGCCACCTACACAGTGGAAGTTGAACACATTCCATTCCAAATGAAGCCAGCATTCTGAAGAAAAGAGGTGGAGAATGGATATTCTATAGGCAGCTAGTGATATTCTTCTGCAAGCTGATTTATTTTAGGATAGCAATTCATAGTCTTATGATGGCATACTCTATATCACAGGTCGTGTTCAAATGTCAAGGTCAGTAACATTTTTCTCACATAGACTTAGTTTAAACTGCTGTACTTTAAAAAATTTTTAAAAATGTTTATTTTTGAAAGAGAGAGAGAGTGTGAGGGGGAGCAGAGAGAGAGACACACACAGAATCTGAAGCAGGCTTCAGGCTCTGAGCTGTCAGCACAGAGCCTGATGCAGGGCTCAAACTCACGAGCCATGAGATCGTTATCTGAGCAGAAGTTGGACACTTAACTGACTGAGCTACTCAGGCACCCCAAACTGCTGTACTTCTTATAACTCTTGCCCACCTGCCCTTCCAAGGTTATTATCTATCATTTAAAAATATGAAAAACCATATTTTAGGTGAAATGACTTGTCTGAGGACAAGTGGACTCAATACGAACATTGTCTTCATCTAGCATTTCCCATGTAGAGAGTTATCAACTGTGGATCCTGGAATTAGAGAGAGAAGATGGCTTAGAGATCTTTGAGACTGCACATGATGGCACGAAGTCCAGAAAGCATAACTGGTTTAGTCAAAGTCTCCGTACTGACAGAGATAGGACTAAAGTATGCTAGACTGGAAGGCAAAAGGTATTCCTGCCTAGTATACTTTCTGCCTATTTCTAGTAAACATATGCCTATTAAATATGTATCTCAACTTTGAACTCATTTCTTTCATGAGGAAGAAGAAACAAGTCACAAAGATTTCACTTGTTCTCCATCCGCTTCAGATTCTTTCCTAAACCACTTCTTATTTACAGGACCCCTTAGGACAAACCTAATAACAAGGTTTGTCACTTTATGGACATAAACACGTACGTCATGGAATAAATGATATTTGCCCAAATGGTAGAACTATATAACTAAAAGCCTGGTATGGTCCAGTTAGTCTGGAATACTTGAGTTTGTGCTGTGTGCAAGGCAATTTGCTTTAGGTGTTTTCAATATTTCAGTTCTTGAGGCTTACCATCTGGAGGCAAACAGACACCCTTCTTTGGTGTTGTGATTTTTGCCTGGGAAGGTTTTATGTGCACGCCCAAGTGGCAGACTGGGAAAGGACCATGGAGGCCGTGTGGTCTATCCCTTCCCCCAAGGCAGCTGACTCCTCTCCATACCCCAGACTTATTGCCATAAGTCATCTATAGAAAGATCTGAATGACAAGTAGCCACTATTATTTAGGCAGCTCTAAATTACCATAAAGTTCTTCCCTCTCTTAAGCTGAAATCTATTGTTTTTTAGCTTCCATTTACTGATCCTAATTTGTACTTAGGAGTCATATGGATGTTAACTCCATCTTCCATGAGACAAATATTTGAAGAGAGGTATCGTGGTCCTGGTTAAACTTCTCCCCAGTTCCTTCTATTTTTCTTCCCTGGGACAGCTCTAGATCCTTCAGCATCATCACCCTCCAAACAGCCCAATTCATCAGGCCCCTGAGAACCAGGTACATTGAGAACTAGACACAATACCATGGGTTAGATGTGGGCAGCACATAAGAGGACCGTTTCTTCCTTTATTTTGGGATTGTGGGTACTCAACTAATGTGGCCATAAATTGTATTAACAACCTCATCCCAATGTTGTTCCATATTGTGCTTGTTGGCCTGTTGAAACCATTACTCTTTTTTTCTGGAACACTGTGGTCGGGTCAGTTCTCCTCCTCTGGATTTGCGTATCTACACTTGCCTTGGGTGTACTACAGAAGCATTCAAATAAGCAAAACATGCCACATTAATTCGTTTTGTGGTTGTCACAATAATAATTCAATCACAATGTTGTGCTACACTCATTGTGCACTTAACCTCTCCCAGGTAACTAACCAGGATTATCTCCTTCAATCCTTACAATGGCTCTCTTGAGAGAGGTATTACCCAGTTTTACAGATGAAGAAGAGGCTCATAGAGGTTGAAGCTTGGGCTTACAGTCACACACAAAGAAAATGGAGGATTCAGATATAGATCCCTCAGAATTCAAAGCTTTTGCTCGGAGCTACAATTCTGCTCTGCCTCTTTATCTCAGTATACAAAAAACCCAAAAATGTGGCTAAATGAGGGCTCTTCCCACAGATGTATAGTACTTGAGGAGAGAAGACAGAATTGGAGAAATTGGTTTGGGATTCTGTTTGGGTTAGGGTCTAAGGTAGATACTCTGCAGCATAAAATCTCATAACCCTTTACCTCCTGAGGGTCAGAGGGAAAATGACCTAGTAATGTACAAAGTAACATTGAAAATGTCCATTTCATGAGTCTCCCTGGCAGCTGGGCTCCTACGACAGAGGCAGCTGAAGAGGACACATTTATTAAAACATTGGGAATCAAAGTGCCATGCAAAC
Organism: Puma concolor; assembly: GCF_028749965.1. Classification (NCBI taxonomy): domain Eukaryota; kingdom Metazoa; phylum Chordata; class Mammalia; order Carnivora; family Felidae; genus Puma; species Puma concolor. Next base: position 43,155,323 of record NC_141684.1, read on the forward strand.
ACTAGGCTACAATTATTGCTGTCAGAGCAGACTTGAGAAGAAGTTCAAAAATGACATAAGGGGGAAAAGAGCTCTATGATTTGTTTTTAAACTATTTTTTTAATGCTCTGGTAGACTAAACAGCTGTTTTTTTCCCTGCTGCATCAGTTCTGTCCCTCAGCAACTCACAGCAAGAGTGGCTGCAAAAGAAAATGGCCAATGTGAAAGCATGATCAGAATAATGGCCAACCCCCAGCAAGGAACAGACCTTTCCCAAATAGGATGAGGGCTTTGGCTTTGGCTTTGGGTTCTGAGCTTGGTGTCTCCTCCCCCTACTATGTAAACAGTCCTTTGAAACAGTATGACACGATGGTTCTGAGAGAGACTCCAGAAAATGAGAAATGTTCATTGCATGGAACCACATTTAGCTAGCTAAAACTAAAACAAAATGAAATCTTACTCTGGTTGCTGCAATGAGGAAGGCCAAAGCCAGGAATTAGATGGAAGCAAGCTTTTTTCTTGCTTTGTATTTTTTACTCTAAACAATCCTTTCTTTACTGTTGGTCAGTTCTGATGGCTGATCCAGGACCTCTGTAAATGAGGTTGCTCCTGCCACAGGGCCTTTGCACATATCTTTCCTTCTATCTGGACATCTTCACCATCATTCCTACCTCATCATCCTGGCTGACTTATGCTAATCTTTCATGTCTTGGCTGAAATGTCCTTTCCACGTTTTGTGTTCTTGTACCTTGTAGATTTTCTTTTTAGTGCTTGTGACAGGCAGAATAATGGCCCCCCAAAGATGTCTACATCCTCATTCCCAGAACTCGTAAATATATTACCTTACATGCTAAGAGGGACTTTGCAGATATGATTAAGGATTTTGAGTTGGGCATTATTGGGTGGGCCCAGTGTAATCACAGGAGTCTCTATATATTTAAATATAAATATTTAAATATATGCAAATACATGTATTTAAATATATGTAAAGTATATATGGCTGTATATGTAAATATATATTTAAATATAAATATTCTCTCTCTCTCTCTCTCTCTCTCTCTCTATATATATATATATATATATATATATATTAAATAAGTAGTTTCCACACCCAACATGGGGCTTGAACTCACAACCCCAGGATCAAGAGTCACATGCTCCACATCAAGAGTTCTTGTGCTTCACCAACTGAGCCAGCCAGTGACCCCTCACAGGAGCCAGGCGCCTCTTATAAATAAGAGAAAGGCAGGAAAATGTCCCAACGAGTCTCCATTTGGGGAGATTTGTAAAGGAGGCATTACATACTCTGGATAATGGTTTGATTTTTTTAACGGATTTAAATGAAAATGTGTATTTCATTAAAATGAGGGGAGAGAGATTCCATAATAATTAGGTAATTCGTTTTTTGTTTCCCCCTTAGACATGACCTGTTTTATGACCCTCTATCTAGGAGATCAATGAAAGTGTATTTCTATTTTTAGCATTCAGTTCCCAAACCTGAGCTGAAAACCTCAGCACTACATATAGAGTAGTACACGTTATCATCTGAGCACGCGCAGTCCCCAGCTGGGACAGTGGAAACGAGGAGGGGTGCAGAGGTAGTGAAGAGAGGGGAGAAGAAGCACGACATTCTCTGGGCTCGGCAGCCCCCAGCCTGCACGCTCATTGAAAACCGGGGAAGGGTTTAGTGTGCGCTCTACTGCCATCTGCTGCCAGCCGTGGCTTCAAACACTGAGTAAAGACTCCTGGTTTCAAATACAAAGAAATCCAGTGGAAAGTTACAGATAAAGACTGATCCCCTCTACTTTCTATCAGACACATAGCATGAAAGTTCATTTGCTCCATATCGTTAGGGACACTCGGTGTTTTAATTTTTGTAATTTTAGACATTTTTGTGATTCTGCCATGATATCTCACTGATTTCATTTTGCATTCTCAGGATGACTAAGGTTGAGCCCTTTAAAAAAATATTTTTATTAAATACAAGAACTAATGCCCCTCTTAGCCTGTTCGGGGATCAAAGCCGCAACGTCAGTGCTGTTAGTGCCACACTCTACCCAACTGAGATAACCATCCACCTAACTGAACATTTTTCATCTGTGCTTATGATCCTTCAGAAATCCTCTTTTGAGAGATGCATACTGCAGTCTTTTGCCCATTTTCCTTTTGGGTTTGTTAGTCTTTTCCTTATTGAGTTGATGAGTTCTTTATTCTGGATGGAAGTGCCTTGTCAGATAATATGTTTCGAAATTTTTTTCATATGGAGGCTTGCCTTTTCGTTCTTACAATTGTACCTTTTGATGAACAGAGTTCCTAATTTCAATGTAAATTGCAAATTTACATTTACATTTAATGGAAATATATGTAAGTGCAAATTTAATGTAAGTTGTAAAGTCCAACTTACCAATGTTTTCCTTTAAGGTTAATCTTTTCTGGGTCTAAAGAAATCTTGGCCTACAGCAAAGTTATGAATATATTGTCCTGTGTTACCATCTAGAGGCTTTAGCATTTAACCTTTCACATTTAGATCTACGATCTACCTGAAATTGATTTTTGTGTAGGTGTGACATAGGGTAAGGATTCTAGGTTTTTTTTTTCTGTTGTGATATTCAATAGACCATTGAAAAAACACCCTGTCCTCACTGCACTGCATGCCATAGATCAAGTGACTGTGGGTCTGTGGATCTGTTTCTATATTTCATTCCAGTGGTCATTTGTTTATCCTGGGAAGATCCACAGCCATGTCTTTTTTTTTTTTTTTGGTAACAATAATGATAATAAATGCGAAGTTATTTTTAAAGCCCACAGACTGCTCTGTGTTGGGCAGTTTGTCCACCACTACTTCTAGCACTCTCCACAATGTCACAGTGTCCTAAGGCCGGCCCCAGAGAGACTAACCCGGGTCTTTCTTTCAGAATTAAATATGAATAGGACTTACTACTGCTACTTCTACTACTACATGGTAACACTGGCATAGTATTAGCTATGTGCCAGGCAGTCTCCTAAGCACTGTATACTCAGTAACTCATTCAATCTTCCCCGAAACTCTAGAGGTAGGTACTATTATTCCCTCTTAAGGAGCAGGAAATTTAGTCACAGGGAGGTAAGTAACTTGCTCCGAATCATTCAGCTAGTAAGAGCCAGAAGTTGAGTACAGTGAGTTTGGCTCCAGATTCTGTTGTCAACCACTACCCTTTGCCGCTGGTCTTATAGGCAATGCTTTTTTTTTTTTTTTTTTTTTTTTTTAATGAAACATGATATGCCAGGCAACAGACAGCAGAACCACCAGTCTCCTAGCCCATGGACCACCAAGTACTCCACGGCAATTTGACTGTGGAAGACGATCCTTTCATGCAGCCTCTGTCCATTCACTCACTCTTTGGGGTAAAGTATTCAGCCGGTAAGCTTAGCTTGGTTGAACTTTTTATACACTGTGGCGTGATGTAAAAATCTTTCATGATACAGCTCCTATTTTCCTTTCCAACCTCATCTCCTTCTAAAACCCCCAAATGTACTGTTCTGTGTTCTTTTACGTGATGGTCAGGTGGGGTCACAAGAAGAGACACAGGAGAGGCTCAGGAAAACAGAAGTTCTTATACTCACGGTCTTACAAACAAGAGCGTGCCATACCGTGCAGGCACCCACGTCACACGGAGCCACATGGGGAAGCACCAGTGCTGGTCAGGAGGCAGAACTAGAGCAAGGGGAGAGCCTAGGCCCCAGCCTTTATCCGTCTCTGTATTTCTGCAGGAAAGGCAAGGCAGGCCAGGGTAAACAGGATTGGCTAGCTGAAATAATTACTGTGGGCTCTAAGCTGTGGGGTGCTCTTTAGTTGCCTGGTACTTGGTCCTGAGATGATTAAGGCAGGATATTGCTTCCTGGGCATGTATGAGCCAGACAGGGGTATGGATCTGGATTGGTTAGTCTATATGTCAAAGCAGGCAACTTGATATGCCCTTTGCTGAAATTCAAATCCCAGAAAAAATAGCCAGAAAAAAAATTTAAGATGTCAAAACATCATAACATACAGAAAAATTTAAACATATAAAGAATACACATATTCTGTATTCCAACTACCTGTAGTGCCCAAATGCTATGTTTCTTCATCTCAGAGTATACACTGTTTCTTGCTTTGATTGCCCTTGTCTTGTTAATCTTTAAATTTTAGATTAAATACCACTTTTCTCAGGTAAAAGTTCTAATGACAGCAGATGCACAGTTAAGAGTTTTCCCATCACACCCTGGTGGCTATAGCATTTTTCAGTTCCCTGCAATTATTGGTTAACACACCTATTTCCTCTACCAGTTCTAAGACCCTCCTGAGAGGCTGTGGAGTGGGAAGAGTAGAAATACTATTTGAATGAATAAATGAATAAATTAAATTCCTGCTTCCAAATATTCCACTCTCTTCCTTCCTTCCTTTCTTTTTCTTTCTTCTTTCTTTCTTTCTCTTTCTCTTTCTTTCTTTCTTTCTTTCTTTCTTTCTTTCTTTCTTTCTTTCTTTCTTTCTTTCTTTGCTTATTTATTTATTTTGAGAGAGAGAGAGAGAAAAGAGAAAGAGAGAATGTGCAGGGAAGAGGCAGAGAGAATCCCATGCAGGCTCCATGCTCAGTGCAGAGCTTGATGCGAGGCTCGATCCCATGACCGTGAGATCATGACCTGAGCCGAAACCAAGAGTTGGATGCTCACCCGACTGAGCCATCCAGGTGCCCCTCTTCCCTCTTTTCTAATCTGTACCATGAATCGTATCTAAACATGGTGTGATGACACTTCCTTCTTGCCTTTCACTGATGGCTCTACCAGGGAGGGCCTCTTCCTGGTGAAGCTGGGGTCAGTTCCTGGTTAGTTACTGAGATCAGTAATCTGGGTTTTAATATTATGGAAATAATTTATTAGCAAGATAGAAAATATATTTGGAGGCAGATGTTTTAAACTAAAAATTATAAAAATTCTAGTGTACATAGTTTCCTGTTATGTTTATCATTAAGATAAGGAATTAATCCTCACAACAAGTGGAAAACAAAGGGTATTATTTCCATTGTAGAGAGGCAGACTAAAGCTCAATGATGTCAAATGACCTGGTTTAAGGTCCCAAAGCCAGTAAGTGACAGAGGCACTCAAATTCTCATTTGAATCCGGGGCTTCTGTTACTAAATCTGGAGCATTCTCCATTAAGTCATACTGTTCCTTGACTTATATTTATTTCCCCTCAGCTTTTATTTGTCAATATTTATAGGCAACAAAAAAAGATACATATTTTGTATCTGCAAGCACTGAGTTAGTGGTCATTTTGAATGCCTCTCAATCTAGTAACCAGTAGAGCCTTCTCAAAAGGGTTTGTTAGGACAGCAGTGCCAGAGAAATGAGCAAATATAAACATCTCATAACAGAGACTGGTCTGCAGAACTGTCAGGGACCCATGCATTTTCTAAGTAGGATACTAAGCACACAGCAGCTTGTAAAGAACCTCCAGGTGAACCTAGAGTTTGCTTCAGTATGAAATGATGAGGAGACTTATCAAATGTTTCTAGGTAATCAGTAAAACTGGGGATGTAACATGACAAGTACTGTAAATTGGTGCCACAGAAACGGACATAAGATTATAGAGCTAATGGAAAATTAGGCACCTGATCATAAAATTTAAATTGTGGCAATGTAGACAAAGGAATCAACAGCATATGAAAATCTGAACACATTTTTATGTATCTAACCGAAGTAAAAAGCAACAGTGTATAAAACTAGTATAGAAAAATGATGTTTTAAAATGTTTTTTCTCTGTTTTAATTTATTAGGTGAGCCGACTCACCTATTGTCTGAAATTCCCATTTTCAAACATTCACATAAATATTAACTTCTCATGTGTGCAATGAGAGTTAAATTTCTTTCATATGCTTCTGAGCAAGGGGTTTTAAAAATCCAGGCTATTACATTTGTTTCTCTTTACAGGTTTTATAAAGGCATTCCTGTACTTTGACCCTTCAAAAACTAGTTTCAAATACTTGAAATACTTCAAATACTTCTTAGCCCTACTTCTTTCTCCTCAGTCATTCTTAAAACTCAAAGAAATGTAAAAGATTCAACTTTGGCAAAGGCTGGGGACCCCTGTCGCAATAGTATTGTATATTCCTAAATGTTATTTCATGAAATACACATTAATCAAACAGGAAACAGAGACACCAAATGTTTTATTCCATATGTTCAATTAAAAAATAGAAACAATATTTACATAACATTATATTTACGTATTTACACAGCATCAACATAGAAGGCAGTAAGAAATGATGGTTTGTGGGTTAATGATCATTATACTTGAAACATAAGATGACTTTCAAGTATACAGTATACAATGAAAAGGATTATTGAAGAGTATTTTAAAGAAAAAAAATTATGTCATGGGAAATTATTACTACATGGTTCAGAATTTACATTAAGTATATTTTGGATCCTAATTTTTTTTCCTTATTTAAAAAAAATACAAGTGTACTGATTTATGAAGCCTAAGTTTGCTTTCAATAAATCATCTTGTCAATACAGCATGATAAATTTACAGTTCATTATTTATAATCTTTAAATATAATGGAAGAGCAAAACTTGGGAGTGCTCTTAAAATGTAATTTTTAAAATGTATGAAAAACTATATTGGGGAAAATGTCACACATTATAGCTTTGTTTTAAATGTAAGTGATAGTTAAGATATATACACGCTTTACGGGAAAGATTTCCTGACCTAACAATACAGGTATACAAAGGAATGAATATATACCATCTCATGAGATGCCTATTAATCCAAGAGTGAATTAGTCCATTGCCAAACAGGGTGAGAAATTAAAATGAGGCAAATTGAGTCAGCAATATACAATTTCAAATTTCTAAGTACTTGAAAATAGTTTTCAACATTTATTTACCATAACGTTCAGTAAAAACCAGAAACTCTTAAACTGAAAACTAGCCCTGAACTTGGAACTAAGTAATTTTGTCAATGTGAGAAAATGTAGGCAAATCCCAGTTTACAAAATTATCTACAGAGACAAATGATGGGGACTGCTATGCTGACAGCAACATGTAGATTTCCTTTGCCCTGCTGTCAGTTTATCTACTTTATGAACTGGTGAATTAAATACCACCACAAATGGGAAAACAACATTCTTCATTATATCACACTACATATTCACAAAGAAGTTATGTATCCACAAATTATAAAAATAAATCTTTCTTTAGATTAGAAAACAAATAAAAATAGAATAATTTGCATTAAAAGTTTTAAAAACTTTGGCAAACTAACCTGATGATCATGACTGTTTTTGCCACAGCTATGTTGTCTTTGAAGTTATTCACAAAATTAAATCAGAAATCTTTGATCCACCAATGTTTTGGATGCCAAATTCTTCTGTCCTACTGTATTACGTATAAATCTAAAAATCTGGAAAAAAATTAAAACAATTTTTATTAATGAAATTTTATATACAGAAAGAATGAAAACTATATACAGAAAGAAAATGAAATATGTATAACCAACTAAAATATCTAAATTAAACTAGCTAATTCTCTCAACTATTTATTTTCATGTATCGGGCATCTGAGACATGGTGATATACAAAATTATTTCAAGACTATTATCTTTCATAATATCAAAGAAGTGTATATTCCTATTTAGACTATGTTTTAATAAATTAATAATACAAATTTTCTCATGTTCATAGAAATTCACTGTCAAATATGTTGCAAGGCATCTTACCTCTAGCTCTAAAAGCTACGGAAACATCAACAGAACTGTTAGTGATAGAATTTGTAATTTTAGATCTCTGTCAAAGACTAATAAATTATGTATTACTAACTCATATACTTCCTTGGATATAATGGGGGAATATTTGAGTGACATTAATAACATTTCCGGAACAAATCTGTCATTTCTTAAAATCTCCATTTCAGGCTCCAAAGCCATCTAGCAGTTGTTTTTTTATTCACACAGGTGGAAAATACATGAGAGTTACCATAAGGGGGTTGTTCTGGGGCTGAGTCCTGAGCTAGATCACCCTAGCTTGCCTTTTTGTTATGTTAACATCTGGTGCTGAGGATGAATGGAACTCTAATTACCTCTACTTTTTTTTTTTTTTTAATTTCAAGTTTTTATTTAAATTCCGGTTAGTTAACATATATGGTACAATTGGTTTCAGATTCTAATTACTGCCGCTTCTGGCATCTAGATGATCAGCAATTTGAATATCTTCCTACTGGATTCCTTTTACATTTGCTCAAACAACTTATGCCCTCCACAAGACCCCAGTATTTCATTGATCCTGAAGGAGAGGGCTGAAATGTTTCTTCTGTTTTTTTTTTTTTTTTTGGTAGGAATAATCATATTCTAAACCTTTATAAATTCCTTGTGAAAGTAGATACTGTTAGTCTCTGCTATAAAATATCTACTTCCAATGTATTTTTTAAAAGATTATTTTAAAAAAATATTTGTTTTAAAGTTTATTTATTTATTTGGCGGGGGGGGGGGGGGGCGGGGGGAGTGGTGGTACAGAGCCCGATGTAGGGCTTGAACTCACAAGCTGTGAGATCATGACCTGAGCCGAGATCAAGAGTCAGACGCTTAATGGACTGAGCCACCAGGGGCCCCATCCAATATAGTTCTTTTAAAAGAAATCCAGTAAAAAAACTTTACAGTTACCTCTTGTTGTAGGTATGTAAGGAAGGCTGCTAGAACAAAATTTTGGCAAGCCAAATCCACAACACAGAAGAACAGCACATCAAAAATAAGAAGAGTGGCTTCATTTCCATAATACAGGACACTGCTGAAAGAATATCCTTCATCTATTTAAAAAAAAAAAAAAAAAGCAATTTATAAGATATAAATTAGAAACTGCAAAATGGAATAAATTTCTGGTGATAAAGTTTGGATATTTAAAAACAGCACAATAGAAACTAGCTACTACTTGTAATACTTCATTGCTTTAAAAAAATAAACAAACGGTATTAAAATTAAAAATTGCTAATCTCAAAGATTAGTCAAGGAATTCTGCTCATAAAAAGCAATTTTAACATTTGTACCAAGGGTTGGTCATTGCTTGTAATATAAGTGTATCGTCAATACCTCTCAAAGACCAGGTAATTAATATCCCTTATTTGTTTATATAACTAAAGCCCAAAGAATCTTAGATTCTTCAAGATAGAGGGAGTTAAAAAAAAAACCAAACCAAACCAGCAAGGACTGAATAGTGCATAGTGAGCTATAATTTGCGTCTTTTTTTTTTTTTTTCAACGTTTATTCATTTTTGGGACAGAGAGAGACAGAGCATGAACGGGCGAGGGGCAGAGAGAGAGGGAGACACAGAATCGGAAACAGGCTCCAGGCTCTGAGCCATCAGCCCAGAGCCCGACGCGGGGCTCGAACTCACGGACCGCGAGATCGTGACCTGGCTGAAGTCGGACGCTTAACCGACTGCGCCACCCAGGCGCCCCTAATTTGCGTCTTAAATAGGTTGCGTCTTAAATAGAGCAGAACTCTAAGGTTCTGCTCTAAGACCTCTCTCTCTTTTTTTTTTCTTCCCCTCACTCCACAAGGAAGGGTTTGTTCTTTTTGGGACGTAAACACCCTTTTAAGATTCTGATGAAAGCTACAGACCCTTTCACCAGAGTGGGAAGAAAGTACATATATACAAATCTGGCACATAATTTCAGGGAGGTCCGGGGAACCAGCAAAGCTGTTCATGGATATCCAGTTAGGAACTCTGTTTGATACAAGGGGATGCCTGGCTTGCTGGTAATGTTCTTTTTTGATCAGGGTGCTAGTTAAGGGATATATTCAGTTTGTGAAAATTCACTCCCCTTTATTCTATATCCTTACAAAATATGGACTTCTGTATACATATTATACTTGCATATATATTTAAACAAATAAACAAGCCTGCTCTGTATGCTCTTCCCGGGTGTTCTTTCACTGACATCGCTCCAGCAATGCCCTCCTTTGATGAGACTCCCGGCTATTGTGTGCCTTTCCTTTCTCCTGAGATCCAGTTCATTACATTTAATACCTCACTGGACATTTCCTCTTAGTTGTCCAGAAAGTACCTCAAGATACAACATATTCAAAACTAAATTTAGGGGCACCTGGGTGGCTCAGTCAATTAAGCGTCTGACTTCGGCTCAGGTCATGATCTCACAGTTCGTGAGTTCAAGCCCTGCGTCGGGCTCTGTGCTGACAGCTTGGAGTCTGGAGCCTGCTTCGGATTCCATGTCTCCCTCTCTCTCTGCCCTCCCCCACTTGCACTCTCTTTCTCAAAAATAAACATTAAAAAAAATTTAAAAGAAAACCTAAATTCATCTTCTTTCCCTCCATCTGCATTCTTTTAGTGAAAAGCATCACCACCAACCACTTAGTCATACAAGCTGGAAATCTGGATAATTTTTTACTACTCTCTCTCCTCTACCTGTTTTTTTCCTCTTAATATCTCTGACAATCCTTTCTTCTTCTTTATCCCCATCATTACTGCTGTAGCTCATATTCTCATCATCTCCCAGTGAAGATGAAGATGAAGATGACTGTATTGTTATTACAAATAGTAACATGACTACACTGGGAGCCATCCCATACCAGGCACTGATGCCTACCAGGCTTTTCACACATGATAACACAGGTATAAATACAACCTTAACACACTTTACTATTGCCAGAGTAGTAGAAATCTACCATCAGATTTGCTTAACACTTTTTGATGGCGCCCATGTTCCTTAGCAGTGGTTTCCAAATTGTTTTAATCATGGATCCCTATCAGAACAAAGTGTTAAGCATGCATTCCACAATAGGTATATTTTATTAAATACTACTATATATTATAAATTCTTTAAAATACAAATTAAAAATGACTGAATCGCAAATATACAAATGGACATTTTAATGTTTTTTATCATACCTTCACGAATCAACCACATCTCTTGTGAGACAAACATTGAAAAGATGTATATATATATATTTTGGAAACAACTGCTCTATAGGATAAAGTAAAACTCAGGATGTCAGACAAGGATTTTGGGATTTGATCATCACCCTCTTTATCTTTCATGTACTCCTACGATGTCCCACTTCATACCAGGCTTCACCAATAAAATTCGTAAGTACTGAATGCCCTTTCCCCCTTCTGTACAAATGTCTTTGCCTCTCTTCCCCTGACATTCCTGTTTGACAATAGTAACTTTTTTTGTTTAAGATGCAATTCAAACTTTTCCATGTTGCTTCTTCTGGCTCAACTCCATGTCTGGTTAGATATTCCACTATCCTTTCTGTACTTGGTATATCCTGTGCCTGCAGAGCCTTCCATCCCAGCATCGCCCCACTCATACATTTGAGATGCCCACTAGTCTGTGTATCTGTGTATCCTGGGACTGGCACAACACATAATGCCCAATACTGCCTGAATAAGTGACATCTAGGCCAGGACACAGGTTACATCATTTCCATTCTAATGAACCCATATAAGAGGTTATCAGCCACATTAAAAGTGACATATATACCACATTTTTAAGATAAGAAACCAGGTTTAGGCACCATTCCTGTCACAGATAGCTGTGATTTTTAAGAATTTGGATAAAATAAAAAATTAAAACTAATCACGAATGTTATTCTTTAAGTGTTTCATTAGTTTTCCACTAACTGCAGATTCTCATAAAATCTGAATTTTATGTTCACTCTTGCCACTTTTATTCAACATAGCACTGGAAGTGCTAGAGTAATCAGGCAAGAAAAAGAAATAAAGGGCATCTAAACTGGGTAAGGAAGAAATTAAACGGTCACTATTTGCAGATGACATGATACAACACCCTAAAGCCTCCAATCAAAAACTCTCATAAGTAATAAATGGATTCAGTAAAGTTGTAGGATACAAAATTAATGCCTAGGGGCGCCTGGGTGGCGCAGTCGGTTAAGCGTCCGACTTCAGCCAGGTCACGATCTCGCGGTCTGTGAGTTCGAGCCCCGCGTCAGGCTCTGGGCTGATGGCTCGGAGCCTGGAGCCTGTTTCCGATTCTGTGTCTCCCTCTCTCTCTGCCCCTCCCCCGTTCATGCTCTGTCTCTCTCTGTCCCCAAAATAAATAAACGTTGAAAAAAAAAATTAAAAAAAAAAAAAATTAATGCCTAGAAATCCTCTATACACTAATAATGAAGTAGCAGAAAGGGAAATTAAGAAAACAATCCCATTTACAATTGCACCCAAAATAATAAAATACCTAGGAATAAATAACCAAGGAGGTTATCTGTACTCTGAAAACTATAAAACACTGATGAAAGAAATTAAAGACACCACACACAAATGGAAAGATATTTCATGTTCATGGGTTGGAAGAATTAATATGGTTAAAATGTTCACACTACCCAAAGCAACCTAAAGGTTCAATGCAATTCCTAACAAATTACTAACAGCATTTTCACAGATCTGGAACAAATAATACTAAAATTTATATGGAAACACAAATAGCCAAAGCAATCCTGAGAAAGAAAAAAACAAAGCTGGAGGTAGCACAGTTCCAGATTTCAAGATATATTACAAAGCTGTTGTAACCAAAACAGTATGGTACTGGCACAAAAACAAGACACATAGATCAACATAACAGAATAGAGAGCCCAGAAATAAACCCATGCCTATATGGTCAATTGTTCTATGACAGAGAAGGCAAGAATATACAATGAGGAAAAGACAATCTCTCCAATAAATGGCGCTGGGAAAACTGGACAGCTACATGCAAAGAAAGAATAGAACTGGACCACTTTCTTACACCATACACAAAAATAAAAACTCAAATGTATCAAAGACCTAAATGTGAGACATGAAACCACAGAACTCCTAGACATAGACAGTGATTTCTTTGACATTGACCATGGCAAATTAAAAAAATTTTTTAAATGTTTTATTTATTTTTGAGACAGAGAGAAACAGAGCATGAGCAAGGGAGGGGCAGAGAGAGAGGGAGACAGAATCTGAAGCAGGCTCCAGGCTCTGAGCTGTCAGCACAGAGCCCGACGCGGGGCTCGAACTCACAAACCATGAGACCATGACCTGAACCAAAGTTGGATGCTTAACCAACTGAGCCACCCAGGCACCCCTGACCATGGCAAAATTTTTAAGGAGACATATATATGTCTCCTCAGGTAAGAGAAATAAAGGCAAACATAAACTATTGGGACTACATCAAAATAAAAAAGCTTTACACAGTGAAGGAAACAATCAACAACATAAAAAAACAACCTACTGAATGGGAGAAGATATTTGCAAATGACATACCTGAAAAGAGGTTAATACCCAAAATACATAAAAACTTAACTCAATACTTAAAAAAAAAAAAAAAAATCCCATTTAAAAATGGGAAGAGGACCTGAAAGACATTTTCCCAAAAAAGACATACAGATGGCCAACAGACACATGAAACGAAGCCCAACGTCACTAATCATCAGGAAAATGCAAATCAAAACCACAACGAAAACCTTACACCTGTCTGAATGGCTAAAATTAAAAAGACAAGAAATAAGAAGTGTTGATGAGGATGTGGAGAAAAGGGAACTCTTGCGCATTGTTGGTGGGAATGTAAATTGGTACAGCTACTGTGGAAAACAGCATGGAGGTTCCTCAAAATATTAAAAATAGAAATGTCATATGATGCAATAATTCCACTACTGGTCATTTACCCAAAGAAAACAGAAACACTAATTTGGAAATATAGATGTACCCCTATGTTTATTGCAGCATTATTTACGATGACCAAGATATCAAAGCAGCCCAAGCATCCATTCACAGATGAATGGATAAAGAATACATAAATAAATATATATATTCACACACACAGTGGAATATTAGCCATAAAAAATGGAATGAGATCTTGCCATTTGCAACATGGATGGATGTAGAGAGAGTTATGCTAAGTGAAGTAAGCCAGACAGAAAAAGATAAATACCACATGATTTCATTTATATGTGTAATCTAAAAAACAAAACAAATGAACAAAAAGCAGAATCTGATGGTCGGCAGGGGTAAGGTGGAGGGGAGGACACATGGGTGGAGGAGGTGGGAGACACAGGCTTCTAGTTATAGAATGAATAAGTCACAGGAATAAAAGATACAGCATAAGGAATATAGTCAATGGTATTATAACAGCATTGCATAGTGACAGATGGTAGCTACACTTGTGAGCATAACACAACATACAGATTTGTTGAATCACTATGTTGTATACCTGAAACTAATGTAACATCATGTCAGTTATACTCAAATTTAAAAAACCTGAATTTTATGTGTTTTACTATCTCTTTCATGTCTACCACTGATTTTGAAATTCAGTTTTTTTACTTTCTTACAGAATAATGGTCTTTTTTTGTATCACACACACACACACACACACACACACACACACACACACACACACACACACACACACGTGTGTGTGTGTGTGTGTGTGTATTTAAGTAGGCTTCACATCCAGCACAGAGCCCAGTGCAGGGCTTGAACTCACGACCCTGAGATCAAGACCTGAGCTGAGATGAAGAGTTGGACACTCAACTGACTGAGCCACCCAGGCGCCCCTTTTATACTTTTGTTTCCTGCTATATGACATAATAAAATGGAACCTAGCAAACTACTATAATACTGTTAAGTTAATTAAGTTCATTACCTTTCCTTTGTTTTTATATAAAATTATAAAAGCAAAACAAGTAACTACAAGTACTTTTTTTTCAAACTTTGAAAATAGTAATCAAGTTTAGCAAAGGCATTTGAAGGATACCATTGTAAAAGATGCTTTTTTCCATTGGTTCCATGAATTCCATTCCAAGAATTCTTTCAAGAAGCAATTTATCTTTTATAAAGTAGTCCATTTCCTTATGAACCTAATATAAAAAGACAAAGTTATTTCAAAAACAGCAGTGAAATGTTTCCAAATTAATGTAAAATCAGGAAGAGAGAAAATGAAAAATGAATAGTAAGGAAAATATGTTCTTTAAAAAGATGGATTTTACTACACTGGGCTTTGTAACAAAGTTTTTCTTTAGAAATGTTAAAAATTTTAAATGTCGTTAGTAGTATTTAGGGCTAGATATACTTAAAATCAACTTATAACAAGCTTTTCAGGAATACAACCACAGCATATCTCTGTAATAAATAATATAGTAATACTTCAGTAACTAGCTGACACAATTGCAGTGTAGACATACTTCAAGGGAATTATCATTATGCTAGTAGAGATATAAAATGTCATTTTATTTTTATATAACGTAACTCTGTCTTTAAGCCACAGTATTAATTTTGACAGGCAAAAAAAGAAGGGTTCTAAATCCACTGACTTAGTTAACTAAAGAAATCACTGACATTCCTGGTTAACTTCTTAAGAATTGTATTTTGCTTCTAGTTTAAATATAAATGCTGACATACATACATGATCGATGAAAGAGCCAAGAAATTTATTCATAGTATGATATGCTTTTATACTCTGCTCAAATGTACTTGCCGATGAACTCAGTAGTCTGGCAGGGCCATTTTTCTAATGTGAAAGAGACAAAAATAAATGCAACACGTCTTACGTTCCTGGTTTTTAAGTAACATGAAATATTGGCAAAATATACCTGAATTGTAATTTATACAAACCCTTGTTAGTGTCTCATGAATTCTGTCATAGTGTTGTCTCATCTGGCTGGAAATTGCAATCTGAAAAGTCTGACCGTCTGTGTTTGGTACCAAACCTCTCTGGCTACACAAGTTTTCCTGAAAAGTTAAAAGATTTAAATAAAGATCATAAAAATTTTGCCTTATCTCAAAAAGAAAATACACAAATTTTTTTTTAAAAAAAGTTTATTTATTTTTGAGAGACAGAGTGTGAGCTGGGGGAGGACCAGAGAGAGAGGGAGACAGAATCTGAAGCAGGCTCCAGGCTTTAGGCTCCGAGCTGCCAGCACAGAGCCTGACACAGAGCTCAAACTCACGAACCGCAAGATCATGACCTGAGCCAAAGGTGGACACTTAACTGACTGAGGCACCCCTAAAACTTTTCTTTTTGTTGGTATCACACATTACAAGATTTGGAAGCCAACTGAAATTTTACTGAAACTATATTTGAGACAAAAGGGATTCTGACATTATCCGAGGTTCCCACTCCCCTCCGGGTTTTACTAATTTCTTTGTTGTCATGCCTTTCAGCTCTCTGTATCATCTCCTTTACACTACTTTAAAAAAAATCCATACTAAATTCATTATATATTGATATTTGCTTTATGATTAATTTTATTGCTCTTTAAATGCATGCCAAAATGTCTAGTCTTAGATTAACTACTTTCATAATTAAAATCTTTTTTGTTTCCTAAAAACTTTTAAAACACTTCCTTAATTAAATGCAATAAAAAGGTAGTGATACATGATTGAACGGTTAATGCCATGGACCAGATATCCATTTCAGGTCTCCTTGACACAGCCTGAATCCTGACAACCATAAACATGTGAAATTTTGCCCTACCCCACCCCTAGCTACTTCCCATCGATGCTTCAAGGTCACCTCAAGTCCTTCTGCTTCCCTTCTCTTGCTTTATTTGCCTATTCCAGAGTTTAATAATCTTCTTGTCTAAATTTAATCTTCAAACATAACACTTGTTTTTCAGACTGAAAGGAAGTCTACATGTAGTGAATTTCTCTATTAAAAAACATTTCTTTTTTCCTGATTAAAAAAGCACATGCTATTGCAGAGAATTTATAAAATATGGAGTAGTATAAAAAAGAAAGAAAAGAAAAAAAATCACCTATGATCTCAACATTCAGAGATAGAAGTTTTGAAGGTATTTCATTTCCAGTCCTTTGTCCAGGGATATATATATAGATGGCATAAAATTGGGATCACACTGATTTCTTTTTATCTATGTCATTAAATATTCTATAAAACAAGATTTTTAATGTCTACCTAAGATTTCACTGTGTAGGAAGACCAATTGATTTAATATATTCTTATTTTTATGTATGCTTTTGGCCTTATAAATAGTCCCTGTGATAAAGACCCTCAACCTAATTAGCTATTCACATTGCTAATTATTTCCTTGAATTAGATTTACAGAATCAGTGAGTAAAAGATAATCAACTCTTAAAAAAAACTCTTGGTATATTTATTTCCAAATGCTTTCCAGAAGATTTGTAAAAATTTATTCTTAGACCAGGAGTTTTACGGGTGCCCATTTCATCATGTCCTTGGTACTATTAAGTATTAGCTTTTTAAAAAGAGTTTGCTAATTTGAAGAGGGCAAAAATATTAGTTTTTTACATTTATTTATGAGCTATACATTTTTAAGAGGTTTATTAGTCTCCTGTTCATTTATGTATTTAAAAATTGTCATTTTTCCATTGAGGTTTTAACTGTTCGCCTATTGATCTTTATGACTTTCAATATTGCTATCAATATCTTTGTAATATTTGCTATGAGAATTTTATCCTTATTTGCTATGTCTTTTATTTATATGATCGTTGGCTAGGTAAATATTCTCCATTAATTAATAAAGTAAAATCAATGAATATTCCGTTTATGATGCTTTCTAATTATTTTTTTTTTAATGTTTACTTTCTAGTGTAAACAGGGGAGGGGCAGAGAGAGAGAGGGCACAGAGGATCTCAAGCAGGCTCTGTGCTGACAGCAGAGAGCCTGACGTGGGGCTGGAGACGAGGGGCTGTGAGATGATGACCTGAGCTGAAGTCTGACACTCAACGGACTAAGCCACTCAGGTGCCCCTGATGTTTTCTATTCTTTTTGCTTAGAATGTCATCTCCCAATCTCAGATATTCTTTTTTTTTACATTTAACTTTTCAATCAGGTGTTAATTTCTAATAGTTAACCAACCAGTTCATGTACTAAATAAATTGTTCTCTGAGACGTGCTATAATCATGTACTAGATTCGTACAAGTCACAGGTCCTTTAGTCAAAAAATCCTTTTAATTTTTCTTCTTAAGTATTTATTTTTCTTTTTAATTTTATTAAGGAAGTGGTCTAATGTACACAGTACAGAGAACAAACAGTAAACCATCCATCACCCAACCCCAAATCTGTAAATACTTCTGTATGTATCTATAACTAATAAGGTCTTAAAAAACAAACCACCATGCCATTTGCACATGTAATAAAATGAATCATTCCTTAATATAATTTAATATTTAGTCCTTAAATCTCCTAATTTTTCCCAAGGACTTTTTTTTTTATAGTTGGTTTGTTTGGATCAGGATCCAAAGTCTATACACTGTACTTGATTATTTTGTTTCTAAATCTCTTCCTATGTAACAGTTCTCACACCGTCCACCCCACTTCTTTACATGCTCTTGATTTGCTGGAGACACTGGGTCATCTACCTTGTGAGCTATCCTGCATTCTACATATGGCTAATTCCTTCCTATGGTATTATTTAATTTATCCCTCTAGCTCCTCTAATTCCTGTAAACTGGCGGTTAGATCTAGAGGCTTGATTGTATTTAGACTTGATTTTCTTAAGCAAGGATATTTTATGAGTGATACTATGTACTTCCTACTGCATCATAACAGGAAGTGCATAATGTTCGTTTTCCTAATTTTTACTTGTAGTAAGATTGAGCCAGTGTGCTCAGATTGTGTCGACCTGATTCCTTGTTTTAAAGCTCCCTGTCAATTTACCCTTAACTGTTTTAGCATCCACTGATGATTGTAACCTATATGCATTAATCCATCAGTCATTATAAAATGGTGATTTTCTAAGGTAGAATTTCTTTTAGTTTCTTTTTATAAGGAAGAACTTTCCCTCATGAATTCTTCGGTTACTCTGAAATACAGTTCATATAAGGAACTGTAAGATGAAATTTGATTCTTTCCCTTTATTAATGTTCAGGGTAATGAATCAGTGCCCCAGCAACTTTCAAAAGTAATCAATGAGGAATTTTTAAAAATATTATTACAAATCCTAGATTAAGAAAAGAGAACCCATGTCTCAAATTAAAAAGATGTTAAAGGGGCGCCTGGGTGGCTCAGTCGGTTAAGCGGCCGACTTCGGCTCCGGTCGTGATCTCGCGGTCTGTGAGTTCGAGCCCCGCGTCGGGCTCTGTGCGGGCTCTGTGCTAACAGCTCAGAGCCTGGAGCCTGTTTCGGATTCTGTGTCTCCCTCCCTCTGGCCCTCCCCCTCTCATGCTCTGTCTCTCTCTGTCTCAAAAATAAATAAATGTTACAAAAAATTAAAAAAAAAAAAAAAGATGTTAAATACTTTCATACCGCTTCTCTTTTAAGATTCATATTCATTTCTTCCATATTAGTATCTGCATGCCCATGTACTGATCTACCATGAATGTAATATCCAAAACATTTGTGGGATAACAGAAACACTGATATCTATAAAAAAAGAAGAGAGGAACTATTAGCAGCTCATCGAGAAAACAATGAAAAGTAAGTTTTTCTTAAAACTGCTTTCTTTCTCTCAAAATAAAGAGGGTTGAATTCTTGGAAAATATACAAACAGGACAATAAAGTAATAAAGGATAATTAAGTAATTTTTTTTAAAGAACACAGAAATGAGATTGAAGATATTTTCCAAGAAAGGAAGAAATAGGATTGATATATGAAAACTTTTCAGGGACTCTGCTGAGTGAATTATTTGGTAGCATAAGGAATTCATAATTAAGAAACTGCACATGAAGAAGAAGAAACTAAGGCAGTAAACATTAGCTTGTAGCTCATTATAACTATCTCCGGAATTAACAATCAGTGGGAAATTGGACTAAAAAATCCAATCATACCAAATCACTTTTAAAGCCTCTCTTAATGTACTCATGACCTTTAAAAAGGGAAAAATAACAGTCGCAAGATAAAGTTAGAAAGTACTTACATTGCTCATACAGCATAAATCCACAAACTGTCGAATTTTATCTTCTATAAATCTCTCATAAAAGACAGCAAAGAACATGATCTGAAACATTAAGCCAAGTTCATACTTATTAGGTTTTAAAATTTAATTTTCTTTTATAGCCACAGTATAGTATCTTAAGAAAAAAGAAGGTCCACCCAAGAACACAGTGGCCTCTGAATGGTTCCTGTGGGATACAATCCTACTTATCATTTCTGATTCTTCTGTCAAAGAAAGTAGGTTTTGGAATTGTATTAAGATTCATTGAGGGAGCCTATTTTGCATTTTAAAAACTTTTCTGTATCATTAAAACAAGACAGGACAAACATGGGAGGAAAAAGAAGGGCTTTAAAAAATTTAGCATAAACCAATGTATTAGTGGCCAGATTTATGTTTGGTTCTGCAATCCTGCTCATCTCCTAAGTTCCAAAGCCATTAGAAAACATGCTGCTTTTCAAATTAATCTTCCCTGACAGAGTAGCACATAAAAAACATATATCAAGTATTCTATTTCAACTGCAGATACTGCATTAAATATTCAAATGGAATGGTTTCAACTGTTTTCTTAGCTTTAATAACAATACTGGAAAAGGAAATTATTTTATAAATCAAAAGAGAAAAGTTTATGTCGTAGACCTACTTAGATATATGTCAGAGAAAGAGAACATTTCCTAACCACCCAGTTGAAAGCTGCCCTCGTTCCTAACTTCCACCCACCTCTCCTCCACTTACTCCCTATCTCATCTCCTGATGCCCTTCACAGCATTTGCCACAATCTGTAGCTTGTTCTTGTTAAGCATATCCTTGAGCCCAGCACAGAGCCTAGTACAGAAATGTACTCAGATATGTGAATGAATAAATAAATGAATCTACAGCAGCTGATTACTGAACATACTTCCCTAACATTCTATATACGTCTTGTTTTAACTCCCTTTAAAGGACTTGAAAAACAGCAACTTTCAAAGTTTAAAAACTAAAGGATACCACTTAAAAGTTGAAGAAGCTGGGTTTAGGGAAATACAAGGAGTAAATAATAAGCTTAACGTTATGAGAATCAAAAACACTTTTTATGAACAAATTTGTGGAACAGTAACAGGTTTTTAAAGGGACTCTTAACAATACTTGAGGAATAAACACTGATAACCCACGGAGAGAAACACTCCTACCAAAATGAAAGCAGAGTGAGAAACAAAGAATGAGATGAGATGGTGGTGCCTGAGATGACTAGTTTCTGCCCCACCAATCCTTTCTGCTTTCTCCTTAGTGACAGAACCCTCTTTGGAGCGGGCACACTGCTGCCCAGCTGAAAGACACCAGTGCAGGAAGGTGTGGCCATCTGCCTAAGTTCTGGCCAAGGAAATGCTGAACAGCACTTCTGGAAAGTCTCTTAGAGAAGAGAGGGTGAGCTGTTCCCCCTCACTCCTTCCACAAGGTGACCTTAGAGAGGGAAGTTCTGAGTGGCAGAGCTTCTGGGTCCGGGCGGCAGCATGGAGCCGCCCTGCATTGCACATCTCCATTCTTCTTTCTCATGATACAGGTCACTTTTACTTCAGCCATTGCTATTTTGGTTTTTTGTTGTTGTTGTACTTAACCAAATATGAAAAGGTTCAGATGGTATTCCTTTAAATTCTTTACATCCAGATGAATCCAATCTACTCAGAAAAATGTATACTTATATATCTTTAAAATGACTTTTCTCCCTATTATATTGATGATAAATATCAAACCCCATTCTCTTTTGATCCTACCTCATTTCAAATTCTAATGTGTTTGGTTTTCTTTTCTTGTTTTTAGTGTTTATTTATATTTTGAGAGAGAGGGAACAGAGCATGAGTTGGGGAGGGGCAGAGAGAGAGGGAAACAGAATTGGAAGCAGGCTTCAGGCTTTGAGCTGTCAGCACAGAGCCTGATGTGGGGCTTGAACCCACAAACTATGAGGTCAGGACCTGAGCCAAAATTGGATGTCCAACCGACTGAGCCACCCAGGCGCCCCTGACTTTCTTTTCTGATTATTAAGCCATCTCTCACTGGATCTATCCCTGTAGCTTCTAGTTTAAACAAGTCTCACCAATTTAAGATAAATGTAAATTTTCAGAGTCTATTCTCAGGTTACAGAATGCCACTTGGATCCAATTCTATAGGAATTTTTGGATTTTAATCCCAAACCATGATTTAAAAATAGCCTGTTTTGCCAGGCTGGAGAAAGTTTAACGCGGTGTGTCTAAAGGTCCCATGTTCATTTGCTGACTTAAAGAAATTTTTAATCAAACAGAAAGGTTCTTTTCATTCATGGGAGTGTCTAGAAGCAAGAGAAAGAAGTGCAGATATTGGAGTCAGGTGCTTTAGTTCATGCTGCTTTCTCTTCTTCCTTTCATCTTTTTTTTTTTTTTTTTTTTTTTTTTTAAGGTCTAAGAAGATAAGGGAAGTGAGCATAGAAAAGATCCTCTGCTAGAGCCACAGGACCTGAGGCCAAGAAGATTTATTTTTAGTTTCAGTTTTCTCAATAAATATTTCAACAAAAATTTCACAAGGGGTACTGGCAATCTGAATGAGATTTAATGATATATAAATAAATGTAAACACTCAGTTGTATTTAAAAAAAAAAAAAAAAAGGAAATATTAAAAGCAGCTTAACAGGGCCCCTGGGTGGCTCAGTTGGTTCAGCGTCCGACTTCGGCTCAGGTCATGGTCTCGTGGTCTGTGAGTCCGAGCCCCGCATCGGGCTCTGTGCTGACAGCTCAGAGCCTGGAGCCTGCTTCGGATTCTGTGTCTCCCTCTCTCTGCCCCTCCCCCACTCATGCTCTGTCTCTCTTTCTCTGTCAAAAATAAGTGAACCTTAAAAAAAATAATAAATAAAAGTAGCTTAGCTATCCCTATAGTTTATATAAACTAAACACAAAGTCCGTCCTCTGACTAGAAAGCTGCAGGTCTGAAAGACCTTTTGGAGCCCACTGGGTTGGCTCTGACATCAGAGGTTCAAATTCCAGTTCTGTCGATCTCTAACTGCATGACTTTAGCAAACTATTTAGCCTTTCTGCGCCCCAGTGTCCTCATCTATAAAATGAGGATACTAATAGAAACTATCTCTGAGGGCTACTATAAAGATTAAGTTAATATTTACAATGCAATTAATTACCACAGGGCCTGGATCATAACACAATGTGAGCTATTTGCTATTGTTGTTTCCACTGTTACCTTATTTCTGCTGTAGAAACCAAGATTGTGGTCAATATTTGAAGATAATTAGTATGTAAACAGAGTTATAAATATGGAAAGGCAATGTTACTAAAAAGTATGATCTGTTGTTACCTGTAAACTTCCAATGACTAGCCAAAGAGCAGTAGACACTGCGTATCTTAAAATGCGGCTATAGGGAGCTATATAGCTAGTTGGGCTTCTGGAAAGACTAGAGGATGAGTCCATTAATGCTAAGTTCTTGAATCCTACAACCTGAAGTAAAAAAAAGAAAAATTTAAATAGACATGGATAAAGAAAACGGCTCTGCTATGAAAATGAGACACTCTTCCCTACCCTTACTTTAAAAAACTAAAATATTTATAAAAGTTTGTACAAACATTAGAAAATCTATATTAAAAATAATTATCCAGGAGTTTTCATTACAAAACAAAATATTTAGTTAGTTCATTTGGAAATCTCTTCAATATGACTAAGGGCCAGATATAACCTTATTATCACACACTGACAAAATTAAAAAATTTCTGTCAAGAAGAATGAAACTTTACTCAGTAAACAGCAATGAACAACTAGCATTTCACACATTTTTAACATATGCCAGGCACTATGCAAAATACTTCTTATACTTTTCAACAGTGGTTTTTGCAAATGTTTTTCGCAAAATGTCTTTTGAAGGAGGTACCTTCTGTGATAAAAGGAAGCCATAGCTGAGTAAGTATAGTCTGTACATTATACTCCTGTCCATGCCTTCCACTCTCATTGAATAAAGGTTCTGGTAAGTTTTTTTTTTTTTTAATTTTTTTTAAACGTTTATTTATTATCGAGACAGAGAGACACAGAGTGTGAGCAGAGGAGGGGTAGAGAGAGGGGGAGACACAGAATCCGAAGAAGGCTCCAGGCTCCAAGTTGTCAGCACAGAGCCCGACGTGGGGCTCGAACTCACAAACTGTGAGATCATGACCTGAGCTGAAGTCAGTCGCCCAACCAACTGAGCCACCCAGGTGCTCCAGTTCTGGTAAGTTTTACAGTAAAGAAATCTCCATGACTTTATTGAATCCAATGCTTTCCAAATGTGCTCATCTAAAAAAATTCTTTTTCATATAACACCTTTTAAAGCTCTATAGAACACTGTTAACAAACAAAACTATACATGAATTTTTGAAAAATCATTCATATGCCTTAGAAATACATATATTTTCCCAGCTTAAAAAAGGAAAGAAAGGGAAAGGAAGAAAAGAAGGAAAAAGGAAGGCAGACAGACATGAGTTAGTAATTCATATCTAACTTTATTTAAGCAGCTAATTCCTGAGAAAATCTATTACCCACATAAATGGTTTTCATAGTTCAGTCTCCTATTCAGTACTGAATACTTCCTTTAATAATTCCAACCAGATCCATGAAATAGCTGCAAAGGCATCATAAGCATCACCCATTCTCTGTGCATAGTGCAGCTCTCAGCACTGAACGTAGCCCACAGCAAGCATTCAATGATAATTGGTTGAAAAACTTCACCTGTGATAGTGGTTCTGATGCAGAATTGTAATTCTAGTAAGAATGTGACTGAGAAAGAAAAGTTTTTTGTTTTGTTTTGTTTTTTTTTCAAAACACAGATAACTAGACCTCAGAGCTACTGAGTCAAACATAATCTCTAGGGGTGAGACCAGGAACAGATATTTTGCAAAAGCTTCCCAGGGGATTTTGATACAAACCAGTAGTTTAAAAACGGCTCCTGGGGCACCTGGGTGGCTCAGTCAGTTAAGCGTCTGACTTCGGCTCAGGTCATGATCTCGCAGTTCGTGAGTTTGAGTCCCATGTCAGGCTCTGTGCTGACAGCTCAGATTCCAGAGCTTGCTTCGAATTCTGTGTCCCTCTCCCTCTCTCTCTGCCCCTCCCCTGCTCATGCTCTTTCTCTCTCAAAAATAAACAAAACAAAACAAACTGCTCCTTACCTAGAGTAATCAAACTGAAAGAGACAGAGTAGAATGGCAATCGTCAGGGGCTGGGGAAGGGGTATGGGAAGTTGTTGTTTAATGAGTACAGAATTTCAGTTGTGCAAGATGAAAAGAGTCTTAGGGGCTGGTGGCACAACAAGATGAATGTACCTAATGAGACTGAACTACACACTGAAAAATGGTTAAGATGGTAAATTTCATGTTATGTGTATTTTTTTTTTTTAATTTTTATTTTAGAGAGACAGAGAGATAGTGAGCAGAGGAGAGGGGCAGAGGGAGGAGGAACCTTAAGCAGGCTCCATGCGCCGCACAGAACCCGAAGCAGGGCTCGATCCCACAACCCTGGGATCATGACCTGAGCTAAAATCAAGAGTCAGACACTCAACAGACTGAGCCACCCAGGCGATTTTTTGGTTTGTTTTACATGTTATGTGTATTTTAACAAAGTTTTTAAAAGCCACTCTTTGTAATGGCTTGATAACTTTAGAAAACTTTAGAAGACTTCCACTGATGTGAAAATGTAGCTGGAAAAAAAATGTAGCTGGAATTACATGAAATTAATATATATGAGGCACACAGAAGTCACACACAATTACAAAAGTTCATACCTCCAAAAAAAAGAGGACAGTAAGTATTTGGAAGAGTGGATTAATTTTTCTCACAGTTTGAATTTCATTCCATTCATTTGCTACAAAATATGTTCTCCATATGCTCACAGGAACCATGGCACTGCGAACACCGCCCTCACCTGGTCAGAGAGAGAAAATAAGCAAGAGGGTTTCATCTTTGTTCTGAAAAAGCAGCAAAAGCATTTTGGTACAATGGTTATTTCAGTTACCTTCAACAGCTTTCAGAACCTTTCCTTTAGGTCGCTCCCAGTCAATAAAGAATATATCTATGGTAATCTGGGACATAAGCTTATGCAAAAATTGCAGAGCCTGAAAATGACAAACAAAACATTTGAAATGTATCCATGCTTATGGAGGGGCACCTGGTGGCTCAGTTGGTTAAGCGGCTGACTTCAGCTCAGATCACAATTTCATGGTTTGTGAGTTTGAGCCCCATGTTGCAATCTATGGTAACAGCTCAGAGCCTGGAGTCGGCTTCAGATTCTGTGTCTCCCTTTCTCTCTGTTCCCTGCCCCCCACACTGTCTCTCTTTCTCTCTCTCAAAAATAATATGTAACATTTAAAAAAACCTGCCTATGAAAATAATGATGATTTTTTTTTAAGAAACAAATATACTTAATCACAAGAATATACAATACACAATGACAAAGTTATAATATCATTATGGGATCACTAGAAGCTCATCAAGTAACATGGAATCAACAAATTCACAAAATTTTTATACACATTAATTTGCCCTCCTTTCTTCTTTCTTTAAAATAGGGATGTGAAAAAAGTAGACATACTACCTTCTCATACAGAAGCCATGCATAATTGACTCTCTTTCCCTAGGTTTCCAAAAGCACACTTTATTTTCTAGATCATCTGATTTCTTTATGAGTAAAGGTATTTTTCAACTGTAATTTGCTGTCTTAATTAAAGTTTTAAGATGCCTTTACTGTCTATTTCTGGTATTGAGATTGCTAATTTTTAAAAATGTGTTGTTGAAACACATCTTTTTCATTTTAACATAAGTAATATGTTTAATTTGGGGCGTTCTTCCTAGTAGAAGCATTATTTATCAAAGAATACAAGTGTTAAGTATGACATGATTCCTTCCTTCAAGAAGCTCACAGATCAGTGGGAAAAGCAGACACTAATAATCATAGTACAACGGGATGAGATCTACCAGAACCATGTTAGACAGCTTCCCGTACATTGATAGAACAATGAAATAGGGAGAGGAGACGCCATGAGAAGAGGAGGAAAGAAATATGGAGACAGAGAAAAGAAATTCTAGATTTCAGCACTTTATCCAAAGTGGTACCTTTTATTGTCCACTAAAGAGATAAAATTCATGCCTAAAGGTATTGTGAATGCACCATCAGACTTCAAAAAGAAAAGTCATATAATTAAATATCACTTTATCAAATTAACTTGTATTAATTCAAAAATATGTATGGCTTCTTATGAAAATTATTTAAGTCAGTTTTTCAGAATGAACTACCTATTATAAATAAAAGTAGACTTTCTTGGTAAAATAAAATAATTCGTGCTTTTTTTTCTTTTAATGTTTATTTATCTTTAAGAGACAGAAAGAGAGAGCACACAATACACGAGGGAGAGATAGAGGGAGAGGAGAGAGAGAATCCCAAGCAGACTCCACACTGCCAGCTTGGAGCCTGACACAGTGCTTGATCCCACAAACCACGAGAGCTGATCTGAAGCTAAGAGTTGAACGTTTAAGCAACTGAACCACCCAGGAGCTCCTTAAGTATTTTAAATAAGACTGATTAGAGGGGCAGCTGGGTGGCTTAGTTGGTTAAATGTCTGACTCTTGGTTTCGCCTCAGGTCATGATCTCACAGTTCATGGGATCAAGCCCTGCATCAGGCTCCAAGCGCTGATGGAAAGAAGCATGCTTGGGATTCTCTCTCTCCCTCTCTCTCTTTGCCACTCCCTGACTCTTTCTCTCAAATTAAAAAAAAAAAAAAAAAAAAAAAGAATAAATAAATAATAAATTAAAAATAAAATCAAACTAAATTTGGGGCACCTGGCTGGCTCAGTGGGAAGAGCAGGCAACTCTTGATCTCAGGGTTGTGAGGTCGAGCTCCATGTTGGGTGTAGAGATTACTTAAATAAATAAAACTTTAAAAAATAAAAATAAACAAAAAAAGTAAAATCACACTAAATTTTACACCAAAGATTTTGAAAGCATTTTAAAGACTTATGAGTTTATTAGCAGGTTTTTTAAATTCAGGAACCTGTCCTTTAAAACTTACCTTCAGAGCAAAAGCACATCCCACATAAGTAACAAGACGTTCTTCCTGAGCTGGCACTGGTAGCAAAACAGAGATAGATTTCTGTGCCTACGATATAAATTACACTGTTAAATATGACCATACAGGGTTTTTAAGAAGCACAATTTATAAACCAAAGAAAGCATAAAAGAGGTAGGTGGTGAGACTCAGTAAATACCATATTCAAGGAATCGGGAGTTCATCACTTGCCTCACTCAATTCTCTTGATCAGAAATATCCCCAAATAAAGATAGTTCCTCTATAAAGACAGCCTCACTTATTCAGGTATGAACATTTAGGTTAAATTGAGAAACTCACGTACTTTGAAGAAAATAAGCCAATATAGACCTGTTCCCACAGTGATGATGAAAAAAACATTGGCCAGATCACCAGCATAGTACACCAAGAATTTCATAACTGTCTGCAATTTAAAAAGAGAATTATAGCGGTTATAGACTCAATCTATTTATACTATCACTTTTAGTAACCTATTTTCTACCCAGTTTCTCAAGTTTAAAGCCTGTGTCATATATCTATAGATTATTCAGTTATAAAGCCCAACTGTGGACACCTCCTGGTTCCTTTGAATCTGTACCTTTCAGTCCATTACCAACATTGTCTTACTCAACCCGGCTTATCTTTTCACTATCTAAGAAAGTTACATTGCTTCCTAATTCTCTCCTAGTTTGGAGCCCTTTACCCCAATCAGTCCTTCATACTACCACCAGAGTTAGCTTTCTAAAATCTAAATTGGAAAAATTAAATGTAAATTGGATTGTGTCACTCCTTTTCCTAAAAATGTACAATGACTCTTCACTAGGGTATAAATTCCAGACCCATAAGGTCCTTCACAACCTAGACCAAAATGGACTTTTTAAACTTCATATGCCAGTTCCAACCACTCCATGATTAACTTGCATTTGAATTATTTTGTGGAATGAAATGGGCATTGCTTATTGTTCCATCAAATATTCTTTCTTCTCTGTGGCAAACTCTCATGAGGTCTGAAAGTAGAGACCCAATCTGTCTTTGCTCACTATCACATCCCAGCACCTGGTAGTGTTCTTGGCAATCAGAAAGCAGGTCCTCAGTGACTATCTGTGGAATGCTCAGATAACCCAACCCACCCTAAAGTTCATTTCTCTGGAAAGCCTTTCGTAACTATTCCAAACAGTAAACCAAGCGCCTCTCCTCTGATTCCTTGGCACACTGGCTTTGGTGTGGGGAAGATGTATCAGTACAAACAAGTTACTATGTTGCCTTTCTCAGGTAACTCATCAGCAAAATGGAAATAAATACCACCTATTACTGAGTTGTAAAAAATTAAATGAGTAGAAAGTTTATTTCACTTCTGCCACAATTTCATTCTGTGTAAAATGGGAATGATAATAATAGTATCTAATCTCATAGAGCTATTGTGAGGATTAAATAAATTATATAAATAAAGCTTTAAAAAAGTGCCTAGTTGGGGCGCCTGGGTGGCGCAGTCGGTTAAGTGTCCGACTTCAGCCAGGTCACGATCTCGCGGTCCGTGAGTTCGAGCCCCGCATCGGGCTCTGGGCTGATGGCTCGGAGCCTGGAGCCTGTTTCAGATTCTGTGTCTTCCTCTCTCTCTCTGCCCCTCCCCCGTTCATGCTCTGTCTCTCTCTGTCCCAAAAATAAATAAACGTTGAAAAAAAAAATTAAAAAAAAAAAAAAAAGTGCCTAGCATACATTCAATAAATGTTAGATAAAAATAAAAACAAAGGTAAATTAAAAACGACTATATGAGATGTAAAACTATAAAGTTAATAGAATAAAACCTGGGAGGATATCTTTGTGATCTTGAGACTGGGAAGGTTTTCCTAAAAAAATATTCCAGAGGCACATGAAAAACTAATCAATGTGACAATATCAAAATTAAGAGTCTCTGTTAAACAAAGTAACACATAGATAAAGATAACAGATGGGTCATATTTGGAGGACATATTTCAACATCAAAAACCAAAAGGGGATTCATATTTAGAAAATACAAAAAACTACTTTAAATCAACGAGAAAAACTGGAAACCAAATAGAAAAATTGGCAAGGGATATAAACAGGCAGTTTACAAAAAGGGAAACCAAAATGATTAATAAAGGCTATGAAAAGCAGAGAAATGAAAATGAAATCAACAGTGACGTACTACTTGCACTGCCAGATTGGCAATAAATGGAAACGCTGGAAAATACCAAGCGTTGGTGAGGATGTGTGGAAATAAGAACAGCACTGCGGGTGGGAGTGTGGACCGGCACACAGCGATGTGGGAGGAAAATGCGGTGTGCACACACCTCTTCTGGTTATATACCCCAGGGAAAGAAGGGAGTGTTTTACTCATTCTCCAGCTGTATCTTAAAAGAAAGACACAAAATAGTCAAAAACTCCTGAGATCATACCTGTAAATCAATCATGGGACTCCCAATGCGCCTCTTCCATCCTGCTGTCTTCAAAAGAGATGATAAAACAGCCAGCCCACCCAAAACGCCTAAAGCAATCTAAAAAAACACAACATTTTGGAATATATGTAATTTCCCTCATCAATGTTCAAATATGCAAATAGAGTAAAGAAATGCTAAAAAAAAAAAATGGTGGATAGAGGCCAAGTTGAAGGAACTCTTAATGGCCAAATCTAGGACAATTTGACCAAGAAGATAGATAGTAATGAATTATAATCATTAGAATAAAATAAATATACAGTAATCTATACTGATTTAAAGAAATCACTGAATAGGGGCACCTGGGTGGCTCAGTCAGTTAAGCGTCCGACTTTGGCTCAGGTCATGATCTCATGGTTTCTGAGTTTGAGTCCCGCGTCAGGCTCTGTGCTGACAGCTCAGAGCCTGGAGCCAGCTTCAGATTCTGTGTCTCCCTCTCTCTCTCTCTCTCTGCCCCTCCCCTGTTCATGCTCTATCTCTGTCTCCAAAATAAATAAAACATTAAAAAAAAAATTTTTTTAAAGAAATCATTGAATAAATAAATCCATGTGGGCAAAGGGACAACTTCTTCTAGAATTCCATTTAACAAACATAGAAGAAATGAAAAATAGAAAAAAAAATTAAAAAAAGAGAAAAATCACCATCAGGCAGATGTCACGGTAATACTTTTTATAGATAAGAATCATCACTAGATACTAAAATCAGAGACCAAAAGGATAATAAGAAGCAGGATATTTGCATCCTCTCAAACTCTCTCTCCACAGGATACTTATTAATTACAAACAAGAAAATACTATTTGGAGAACTCTGCATATAGCACCTTAGACATGATCCAAGTTAACATCATTAGTAATAAGACATCCTGACATCATGTACCTTCTGATATGATGCACTGAGAAGGGCACAACATCATATCTGTAGTATCTGTATCAAAACTTGATTTAATTATGAGAAAATATCAGACAACCCCAACTGAAGGTCAAAATAAATAACCAGTACTCTTCAAAAGTGTTGGGATGGGGTCATGAAAGACAAAGAAAAATTGAGGAACTGTCACAGATTAAAGGAGACTAAGGAGACATGATCACCAAAAGCAAAAGCAATTTGGGTCCTAAACCAAAAAAAGGATAGTGAGAGGCAGGCGCCTGAGTGCCTCCGTTGGTTAAGTGTCCGACTTCAGCTCAGGTCATGATCTCACGGTTCACGAGTTCGAGCCCCGTGTAAGACTCTGTGCTGACAGCTCAGAGACTGGAGCCTGATTCAGATTCTGTGTCTCCCTCTCTTTGCCCCTCCCTCGTTCACACTCTGTCTCTCCTCTCTCTCAAAAATAAATAAACATTAAAAAAAATTTTAAAAAAAGGATAGTGAAAAAACTTATGAAATTCAAAGGATATGCAGATCAGTTAATAGGATTACATCAATGTTAATGCCCTTATTATGATCACTGTACTATGGTTATGTAACAGGTGAACATTAGGGGAGGCTGGTTGAAGGATCTATCGCAGAACTATTTTGACAACTCCCTTGTGTACTTAAACATTTTTTAATTAAGAAATATACTGTAAATATTTTAACAAGTTAAAACAAACTCACATCTGTCTGGACTTGTGCTTCTCCTTGATTCATTTCATATTTGACTGAGAAAGAAACCTGAAATTTAAAACAAAGTAAATTAGCCATACTGAAATTATGTAACACAAACCTACTTTTACTATAAAGATATATTTGTTGGAGAAATGCCTATTTTTAATCTATCAGTATTTTTAGAGTTGACCTTTTTTTATATATAAGTGGAAATACTCTGAGGAATTGTTCATGCTGCTTTAAATATACCTTTTAAACACACATTGAAGAAAGAGGGGTTCATTAGGAGCTCATTTAGGTTCATTAACAGCAGTCAAACCAAACTAATGATATTTCATTTTCTGATAGGTGTCTGTAACTGAGGAATGTGACAAATCTTGTGTAGCAAGAATTTAGCAACTAGCTAAACAATCACACCTTAGAAGGCATTAATCAAAGGGCTGAACGAGAATCTTAGGGATACCACTCTATTAAGAGACAAGAAGAGAAAG
This sequence comes from Puma concolor, assembly GCF_028749965.1. Lineage (NCBI taxonomy): Eukaryota > Metazoa > Chordata > Mammalia > Carnivora > Felidae > Puma > Puma concolor. The sequence goes on from NC_141684.1 coordinate 43,187,752, forward strand.
AGAAACCAGTAAAGGGTAGAGAAACAGGACTGTGAGAGGCAGAAGAGGCGAGATACCGAAGTCTTATCAAGATAACAGAATAGAGGTTCAAGAATATGTCTGGAAATACAATGTCAAATATTGTATGTCAGGTTAAAGAAATAAAGCCAGCGTACGTGGAATTCGTTGCTGACCTTTAAGCAAGAGGTTTTCAAAGACACAAAATGGCAAGAGCTAGACTGCAAATGATGAAAGAGTAAATGGCTGGAAAATCAAGGAAAGATATACGATAGCAAGCTAAAAAACTGGCAGAACTGAGGAAAGATTTTATTGTTTGGTTGTTTTACTGTATTTAAGACAGGAGGACTTGATAGTTGTTACAGGCAAAGGAAAGGGGCCAGCAGAGAAGCTGGGTGAATAAGGGAAGAGCGGTGAAACAGGATGCTGGAGAAAGTACTACACACAAGCACAGGTAGAAAATTAAGTAAGGAGGAAGGGCACTCTGTTCGTAAAAATCGGAGCAAGAGACAGGAAGGATAATGAAACAGAGATGCTGAAGTATTACAGAGGAAAACTGAGGGCATTCAACTGAGGGCATTCATCTGAGGGCAAATCTGAGGGATGCTCTTGATCTGCTCAGAAAATGTGAGGGAAAGTTATTTGCTGTTGGTGAGAGAGCCAAGACGTAGCTGAATGCTTCACTAATGTAGAATTTTTGCAACACCTCTCATGAAAAATTAAGAAATGATGAAAGAACTGTACATTCTATACTTAGAAGGAATCTGAGGTGGACTTCATCAGTATAGTTACATGATTCTCGCAATTCTTTTTGTATCTATTATTTTCCAATTTATCAAGACTTACTTTGGAATATTTTAAGCAAATAAAAAGATTGTTAAAGAAAAGACCCGGAAGTGTTTTATCTTAAAATAAATATACTCTTGGTTACCCAGGAAATTTTATTATTTTTTTTAATTTTTAAAATTTATTTATTTTGAGAGAGAGAGACAGACACAGAGAGACAGACAGAGAATCTCAAGCAGGCTCCACGCTGTCAGCACAGAGCCTGACGCAGGGCTCCACTTGGGGCTCAACACAGAGCTTATCCGACTGAGCCACCCAGGTGGTGTCCCTAACCAGGAAATTTTAAACCAGGCAGCCTTGTTGTTACTAAGTGAGTTTCTGGATTTTCCTCTCCTCTTGTTATGGTGCATATGAGCTCAGGCAATGGAAACTAATTTTAACGTCCAATTCGGTCATACAAATGAGGAGGTAAAATCTTTCAGAGAAGAGTTATGTTATGTGCCTACTTTTTCTTTAATGGCAGCCTGAATCTAGTAGCAGCTGAGTACAAATACAATACAGAAGCCAAAAGTAGCCAAAATTCAGAAAAGTAAAATAGTAGAAATTAAAAGCTATTAGTGAGGTTTGGAGGTAGGGAATGCTTAAATACCTCTCATGTTTCCAGACAGGGAAGGGAATGGCCACTTAATCTCTCTGAGGAAAAAGTATAGAAGGATTACCTCTGGTTTTGGTCTCTATATCTCTGTCATGCACCACTCCTCAAAGCAGAGATGCTTTATCTGACTACTCGTGAGGTTGGGAGGAGGAACTGAGCCTTCTCCAGGCTCATTCTCTGGCGTAGCCTGTCTTCAGAGTGTACGAGGTCTCTACTCCATTCACAGGCCCTTCCAGGCAAAGGAGGCCTTTAGTTCTGCAGTTAACTTTGAGTTGGGGAAATAGTAGGAAGCCAACCTGGCTGCAGGTCCAAACTATTCTCTACTTCCCTTCAGCACTACTAGTTATAAACTACTGATGATTTGAATCTTTCTACCTGTCAAAGTGCATTTTCATCAAGTGGGCAAACCTGATGAGAAGAGGAACACATATGTCTGCTGAAAAGTTCGAGTTTCTGCTTTTATTAGCCAGGGAAACAAAATCTTAGTGCAAGCAAGTTGGCAAAAAGGACAGAGACAGACACTGCATATTTCAGGGTACCCCCGGGATCCTGAACAGGGATGCCCAATTGTATCCCTGGTGATGGTGTCTAGATAAAAACTCAATTCTTGCTTTTTTACTTGAACGATCTGTAAAGAACTCACCTTTACCGTTAGTAGTAAAAAGTAATTAAGACTTGACTATATTTAGTGCAGTATTTTTTTTTAAACTTAAAAAAGAACTAATAACCTTTGACCATAATGTAAACTGCATCAGTATTACGTTAACACATACAGAGCCACTGAATAGCATGGCACTCACCTTCACAGACTGGCTGTTGGGATCTTTGATATCAATGTCGCTGTAGGCAATGGTAATTAAGGGAGGGTAAATGTTTCCATTTTTTGTGTTGGGCACAAGGTAGATGCTGTTTATAATAAAATACATTTTTAGTTATAAATATATCTAAGTCCTTAAACATACAGCTGACTTACTGTTGTTGTTGTTGTTTTAATGTAATATGGATAGTCTTGGTGATCTCAGAATCAACCAGTTAATAAGGACTAGGGTCAAACAAACTAATGGTAACAACATAAGCTATCTTAAGTAGTCAAAACTTTAATATTAAAATATGCCGTCTGAGACAAATTAGAAGCTGTTCGCGATCTAGGTCCTATGAAGTTTACAAGGGAAATCACTGAAGTACTATGAACCATCTTTGAGGAACAGTCAAAAGTGAAGTGTTAAACGAAGCCTAGGAAAAGACAGATAACACCATAATTTTCAAAGGAGAAAGATGAATTCTTAACAAAATAATGCATGTCATATCTAGTGCTGTTTATAGTACATAATGGAACATATTTTGCTGAATTCAATGCATGAATATAGTTTGTAAATTCAAAATGCCAAATGCTAGGGGCCAGTGTGGTTTTACCACAATCAGGTTAGGCCTGACTAGGTCCAATTTCATTTTTATCAGTGATACTACATTAGTAGATTGAGGGGATGCTAAAAAACACAGTATATTTGGACTTCAGCAAGATACATGATAAAGCTTCTATACTGCCTGTACCTCATAAGATTGCTATGAAAAGCAGAATGAAATAACAATGAAAAAATGTATATGGATATTGAAGTGCTTCAAAGTGCCAGACTCATGTAAAATGGCGGTGTTGATTCTTGCCAGTGTAGTCAACGTACACATCAAAAAATATTAGAGTGGGTGAGGCGCCTGGGTGGCTCAGTCAGTTAAGTGTCCGTCCGACTTCAGCTCAGGTCATGATCACGCAGTTCATGAGTTCAAGCCCCACATTGGATTCTGTGCTGACTGTGCAGAGCCTGGAGCCTGCTTCGAATTCTGTGTCTCCCTCTCTCTCTGTCCCTGCCTGGTCCGTGCTCTCTCTCCCTCTCTCTCTCAAAAATAAATAAACGTTAAAAAATACATATATCAGAGTGGGGAAAGTCAGTTATAATCTAGAGGTAGGAATCTCACACTTAAAAACAGAGAAATAAGGGCTACAAGGCACTATTCTAAGGTAGGATCATCATTAAGATTTCCTAGGAAGAGGGAGGTGTTGATAGTTAATCTGGGCCAAGGCAGTAGCTATGAAAGGAAATGAAAACCCAGGGGCCTACCCATTAAACCACTGGGCAGGCTCCTTCTCACATTCCCATTTCAGCCCACTGCTATTCAGTTCCCCTCCGCCTCCCAACCCATTCTAATTCAGCAGGGCTAGAGTGTGCATTCTGACAAAACTCCTCAGGTTCTTCAACAGAATTCTCCCCCTGGAGCTCCTCACTTCTACTGGTGTATATACCAGTCTACACAGATATCTAAAAATCTCTATGTATTGCTGCAATTCAGTTGTCCTTATTGTTTTCATCTGATGATTACCAGTAAACACTTTCATTATCACATTTTCCCATACACTCCAACCTTAATTTAGTACAACAAATGTTTGCTTACCTCAGTGATATTTGGGTAGCAATTCGAGTTAATCTTGGCTGACTTCCTAAGTCATTTTCCCGTCCACTTAGTGCATCCACTAAGAAAATGCGCCGAGTCAGAAGCCACTTGCCGGGGCTACTGTCTTTTATCATAAAAAGAAAAGAAAAAGATGGCATTAAAAAATACCTTGGTTCTCAGGGGCGCCTGGGTGGCGCAGTCGGTTAAGCATCCGACTTCAGCCAGGTCACGATCTTGCGGTCCGGGAGTTCGAGCCCCGCGTCAGGCTCTGGGCTCATGGCTCGGAGCCTGGAGCCTGTTTCCGATTCTGTGTCTCCCTCTCTCTCTGCCCCTCCCCCGTTCGTGCTCTGTCTCTCTCTGTCCCAAAAATAAATAAACGTTGAAAAAAAAAAAATTAAAAAAAAAAAATACCTTGGTTCTCAAGGAGAAGTTACAGAATAAATTTAAAACACAGAATTATACATTGTGTTTTAGATAAAATGATTGCACAAACAGCTATTGCTGCAAGAAATTCTTGGTAATAGCTTTCCTGACCTCACTTGAATGTCTTCTGATTGTTTGGACTTTCATCAGTTTGGAAGGATTTTCCCTGCAAATTACCTGAATAAGAATTTTATAATATGAGGACAAAATAAATGAACTTGTCTGAAAAGCAGCTTGAGAACAGCTTGAAGAAGCCCCAATTTATAGTTCTACTACTTTTTCTCAATTTACATGTTAGCAATAATATTTAATTTCTTAACAGTAAGCCTCATATGTTTGGCAGAAATTTCTAAATATATCAGCAGTCTTATTGTTTTACTTCTTGGCAGACTATCTAAAACCATATAATAAGAGAAAACCCATGACCTTTTTTATAACCCATGGTTTATTAAATTATCATGAAGGTTGACTTATTGGTTTTCAGCTCAGAGAGAGAATGGTATATATGGATATCTTACCTCGGTTTACAAATATTTTATTGTGCTGAAGATTTAGGTTTAACACAGGCACAGCCCAAACATACTGGTGTTGATTTTCATCAGTATATTCAAGGTACACATCATAAAATATAGGAGAGGGAAAGTCGGTTAAGATCTTAGAAATAGGAATCTCACACTGGAAAATAAAAAATAAAAGCAATGAAAATTAGAAAGCATATTTAATCTTTCAAAGTGTTTTTTGGGGGCGCCTGGGTGGCTCAGTCGGTTGAGTGTCCAACTTCGGCTCAGGTCATGGTCTCACGGTTCATGGGTTTGAGCCCCGCGTCAAGCTCCGTGCTGACAGCTCAGAGCCTGGAGGCTGCTTCGTATTCTGTGTCTCCCTCTCTCTGCCCCTCACTACTCATACTCTTTCAAAAATAAAAATAAACGTAAAAGTGTTTTTTAAGCTTTTAAAATATCTTTAAACTATCTTTTTAATATGCATTCCCATGAACCTTCCAAAACATGAATACTTCAATATGATTCTTCTTAAGGATCAAAAGAACTAAAAGTAAAGAACTGCTTGGTTCTTATTCTACAACACAGCTGGAGAAGGTATGCCTTTGTTCTCAACAGTAAGTGTACATCAGTGAAAAAGTTTAAAAACTACTGTCCTATAGAATGAGGTCTTAATTCTTTCTCCTGATGTACAGTGTAGTCTAAGATTTGGCTTCCCTTAACAGAACCAGGCTTATCTCCCACTGCTCCCTACCAGTCTATGGTCCATTCATACCAACCTAATGCAGTTCCTAAATATGCTATGCTATTCTATGTCTCTCTGACATCACAAATGTTGCTGCCTGATATTCCCTTCCCCACTGTGTTTCCTGGCAAACTCATATTCATTCTACAAGACTAAATATCACTCATTCTGAGAAGCCTTCCAGTACCTCCCCAGGAACTGCTGATGACTCCTCTTTTGTGTCAATATGGTACTTTGTACACACTGCATTCTACATTCTTTGCGATTCTTTGTCTATACAGTATTTTCTCTATTAGGCTGTGAGCTACTTCAGAGGCAGCCCGGTTCAATGGAAAAAACATGGTTTTTAAGTTTAACAGAACACCAGTTCCGCAATTTACCTGCTACAAGACCTTAAGTCAATTACTTAATCTCACTGAGCACCATTTCCTCATCTATGAATGATATGTATAATAATGATACGTATCTCACATAGTTATTTCATGGATCAAATGAGATCACAATGACAAAATGCTGAGCATCCAGCAGCAGGCATTTAACTAGTGTTGATTCTCCTGGTTCATAGTAGACACATAATAACATTCCTTTTTTTTTGATAACATAAGTCATTTATAATAAAAGTAAATTCACGTTCATGATAGAGGTTTGGAAACTATTACTATTTTGTTTATTTTTGAGAGAGAGAGAGACAGACAGACAGAGCATGAGCAGGGGAAGAACAGAGACAGAGGGAGACACAGAATCCAAAGCAGGCTCCAGGCTCTGAGCTGTCAGCACAGAGCCTGACACGGGGCTTGAACTCACGAACCGTGAGATCATGGCCTGAGTCAAAGTCAGATGCTTAATCGACTGAGCCACCCAGGTGCCCCTGAGGTTTGGAAAATAATAAAGTAAATAAATAAATAAATCACCTGCAATCCCACCATCCAGAGATAACCACTATTAAAAATGTTTATTGTCTTCCAATCTGTTTTCCATGATAGTTTTCATTGTAGTTTTGACAAAAGTGGAATCACAGTTTTGTTCTATGGTGTATGTATATGCATTTTATCAAGAAGTATTTCTGTAGACAAGTGAATGTCTGTCTTTCAGAAGTTTAATGGCTCATAACATTCCTTTATACCATACTGTAAATACTGTAATTTCAAAATGGGTTACCAAAGGAAGGAACTGTCAGGGAGGGTAGAAGGGAGAAAAGTATGGAAGGAAAGAAAGAGGCATTTTGATTTATTAACTGGGGGGTAGAGAGAGGAGGGAGTAACATTTTTATTAGTCACTAAATATAATATTTTCACTTTATTTTAAAATGCTCAGAAGAAAATATCATTTTATATGCCTAAAAGTAAATAAATAATAATTATGAAAATCTAATATATGATTTTAAATGCTATAGATGACAAGGTAAGACTTTCCACACCCAAATAATAAAAAACTATATCAGTCAGTGAAATTATTCACTACTATTGAAAACATTTTGAAATTCAAAGATCATCCCAATATTGCTGATGTGAAATCAAGTTAAAATATAGACTAGTCCAAACTTACATTTTGGTGATAGGTTGTTCCAAAAGAATAAGCAGCATTCAGTCTTGTCTCTGTGTCTGGACAAAGCTAGAGCAAAACAATACAAATGCTAAATATCTCAGAATAATGTTTTATTTGCTTATAGTCAAGAATTCTTAAACCCCTATACAACATGTTTTATGTAATACTTCTTAAAGTAGTTTTAAGAAATTCCCATTTAAAACACAATAAAAAAATCAACGTAGCCATGCAAGTTAATCTAGTAAACATCTAGTCTTTTCCTTATCTTTGCTGAGGCAAAAATAAGGCACATTAGGTAGGAATTCTTTAGCTAGAAGTATGCTCACCTGTAAAACACCTCCTTCTAATGTCTGCCACTTGAGAAAATTCCCTCTTACATCATAGGAAGCAGCAATAAACTTCAGTTTTCTATTCTGATTAAATAAAAACAAGAATAAAATGTTACATACTCTAGAAGCAATGCAGTATTCTATTGAGAAACGTTCATTACTGACTGATCCTTTCTTTTTCCAGAGATCAAATATCAAATTCAACTGTCTTTACTTTGAAGCAAAATTAATCTAAGTATCTTTATAATTAAATGCACCTAAAATAAATGAACTGGTTTTTTTTGCATTAAAACTATTATCCCAGAATTGAGAGGCAATGCCAGTGACAAGTAACTTCCTTCAAAACTGTTAAGTATGTGTGTGTGTGTTTGTGTACAAGAGTGGGGGGTGAGCAGGCACAAGAATATTCCATCATTCTAGAAGGTTAAAAAGCTGAAGGTAAAAATTTTGACCTTAGCACAAAAATTTATGCTAAGGAAATGGCATAGATTCCAGTCAGTCTTTGGAAGCAGTTCTTAAAAATGTAGAGACAGAGAAGGACAGAGTTTGTTTGGCATTTGGTGATGAAAACTACTTTCCCAGTCCTACACGTACTACTTACTGCCACAACCACATAATCCAGAGGTATCCATACACTCAGTAAGGCTGCTAAACTCTATATTGTTTAATTTCTATGAACAGCTGATATTTTGGTTTAGTTTAGTAATTAAATTTTTAGAAAAAAACCTAAGGAAGCAAGAATTATGACTAATTATAAATTTTAAATTATAAATCAAAATACAGTTGTTCTCTAATAATCTAATAACTTATACCTGGTTTTCCCCTTTAAAACTGAAATTTGTAGGAAGAGGTATGGTACTGAGTACTTGAGGTGCTAATCCTAGCTGGTCTCCATAGAAGAGCCATGGAAGATTCCGTCTCCTACAAATAATTACAATTGTTTTAGTAACACGGTACCAATATATCTTATTACTAATATTTGTGAAAGTAACTGCATTGAATTTGGTCAAAATGACAGTTCATCAATCAGGGTATCTTTACCAAAATGAAATAGAATGAACAGTGCGCAGTCCAGTATTTTCAAAGATAAACTGAAACAGTCGGCATGCATCAAAAGTGACAGAGTCATAAGAATTCATGTTCATCACACACATATTTCCGAGAGCTTGGCAAGATGTTAGATTGGCATACACCTACGAGAGAACCATGTAAAGGTAACCAGGCAAAGAAATGTAACATGGACTTTAATACTTTAAGCAAAAGCTGATATAAAAATTATGTTTGTACCTAGTCTACAAATTCTTTTTGGCGGTATTCTTTTGCTCTTTAATATCCTTCCTCTATTTTAAGTAGAAAAGAACTTTCCACTTGAATAATGTGTACATTTTAATTGTAAATTACAGGTGAACATATGAAGATGAGCAGTTGAAAAAAGAACTAACTAAAAACATAGCAGGACATTTAAAAAATTATGAGGTAAAATAATTATATTTGAAAGAATACTATTTGTTGAGTTTGCCACTCAAACTTCTCAGTTTCCCTATCAGGAAGAGGCAGCTCTATTTTTTACAGTTGATTCAAGGCAAACATTTCAGTGATCTTCTTTCTCTCCCTTCCCATACCCATACCCAGCTCATCAGTAAATCCTATTGCCTCAATCTTCACAGTGTATCTAGAAGCTGAACTTCTCTCAGACCTAGGCTACCACTCTTGTTCATGGGTCCGCCATCTCCCACTTGGGTTATTGTAATACTCTCCCGACTGGTCTCCCTGCTTCTGTCTTGCTTCAGCAAAATCTATTCTCCATGCTAGTGATCCTTTCAAAATCTGAAGTTCAGTCATTATCTTCCTTTGCACAACATCCTTCTAATCCCCCTTGCAATAAACTCTAGGTCCTTACTGTAGCCACTCCCTTCATCTCCAAATTCACCTCTCCACTTGCCCTTACTTACTTACCCTGCTCTAGCCACTCTAGCCTCCTTCCTGTTTCTTAAACATGAACACATCAGAGAACTGCTTTAGAATCTCTGTACTTGCTGTGGTCTCTACTTAGAACACTCTTTCCCTGGATATTTACACTCTCACTTCCTTCAGGACTTTGTTCAAATATCACTCACAGAGATATGTATCCCAACCACCCTGTATAAAATAGTACCCCTTCCATTCTCTATGCTCTTTATCCTGATTTATTTGTCTTATAGCACTTAGCACCACCTGCATTTACTTAGAATATAATTCCATGGGGGGATTTTTTTCCTGTCTTTTTCTGAAATACATAACCTGATTTGAGAACAGGGCCTGGCACACAGTAGGTCAATAATTAATATTTAAGAAATGACAGTATGAATCACTTTCCTCTAACACTCCATTCTAGCTGAACAAGCTTGAAGACATTCAATTTGTGTATAATGAAATGTGAAATGAAAAACATTTTCTTTGTGTATTTTCTTTCCACTAGAAATGGCTTATTTTTCTTATAGAATATGACCAAGGAGATATATCTAGAAGATATATCTTAGAAGATTTTTATTATCTGGGGAAAAAATGGTGGTAGGACAATTTTGTAAAATGAAATAAAATTATTTAAAAACAACTTAAACTTACCCAACAAGCAGCTGCTGATGACTGCAAATACTTTGCAAACCATTCTGAAGTGAAAGACATGCCCTGCTCACAAAAAGATAAGTTTTAGTTTTAAGTTCAAATGAAGATTCCTTATGTACACTGCTAAGAAAATATTAACATGCATATTTTCCAATGGGAAATGACTACTAGCACTTTCTCAATGTTATTAGAAAATAGTTTTAATGAGGATATAAGAGTTAATTATAACCAAACTCAGTTATCACAAAGAGGGACTGCATTACAAAATCATGTCACTTAGGCAAAAGATAAAAGGAAACAGTGTGTCTATAATCCAAAAAAAACTATTACACTCATTTTACTAATACAAGAAACAAAGAACAAGATGGCAAAAAAAAAAAAATAAAAGAAAAACTAGGTATTGATTTAGCATTTCACTGCCAACACATGCTGATTTAGGATTATTATACTGTATTAAATTTGCAAGTAATAAAAAAGAAACATTTATGAATGATTTCTAAGCAACAGGAAATTGGGGATATACAGCAGGTAACTGACATATAAAATCTCTAGAGTGGCGATTCTCAAATAATGATGGGCATCAGAGTCACCTGTGGAATTTCCAAAGAACAGAAAATGCCTGACTGCATTCCAAATCAATCTCCAGGAGACCAAGGCATGCATGTGCTCTGAAAGCTGCAGATATAAATCTCTGGCTAAGAACCATTGCTTTAGAGCTTATCTGCACATCTTGCTAAAAAATGACACACTAAGAAACACCATTCAGAGGCATGGACAGAGAGGAGATAAAACCAAATTATATGGAACATGGCATCATAGCTATCAAAAAAATCTGAAGTAAAATTCTAAGTCACTATTTTCATCTCGTCAAGTAGCAATTCTCCCTTTTAAAGAAAAACATCACCTCTGCATACAGGATTGAAGAACACATTAAAAAAAAAAAAACAACTAGTAAAAATGGAAAGCAAAGACAACAGTGTTTTGAAATTCATGTAAAATAAACCCACAGACAATTCCAGTGACAATGTTAAACCTACATGATCCTTTCATAAAATACTATCCACACATTTTAACCCAGGAATTTAGAAACACTTGGGACATTTATCATAAGGAAATAATCTCTCTAAAAGGAAAAACATATCTGTGCATAAAATGATTGATAGCAATATTATTAATAACAGAAAACCTAAATATTCAAAGGGGAGTGTTAGGTAATGAGAGTGTTAGGTAACTATTAAAAATTATATTGGTTGAGCCTGGAACATGGTATAGAGAAACCAAGAAGGTGCAAAAAGACTGATGGAGACACGTCAAAATAACATAGGAACTGTCTTAAAGTGAAGCCCGAAGACAATTTTAACTTTGGAAAAAAAAAAAAAAAACAGTAAAAAATTATAGCACATTGAATAAAGATTTCATGAGTTCAAAGTGAAAGAAAAAGTATAGAGAGAAAGGAAAGCACTCTTTACAGAAGACTGCTAGCTACTAAATGTAAAGGAAATAATAGAATTGTGAAATTATCTTGAAATGACCGATTTAAAACTTGATTCAGGCAAGGTTGGTTCATCAGTGGCCACTAAAATGGATATTTACAAAGTCGCAAAGTAAAATCTCCGACTGACTTATTAATCACAGTACCTTTACAATGAAGAGAAGTGGCAGATCCCACCGTGACCAGATAATCAAATTTAGCACATCCAGGAACTAGACAACCTAACATGTGCTCTTTGTTATGATGCAATGGATATACACAATACCTACATCATATTCTTGTGAAAAGATGTTTCACTGAATCTAATCATGAGAAAACAATCAGAAAAATCCAGATTGTGGGACACTCTACAAGAGACCTGGCCTGGATTCTGCATTTCAATTCTATAAAAGTCAAAAAAGCAAAAAAACCCGCAAACCCACAAAAGCAAAATTCAGCAGGGTCTAGACTAAAGAAAACTAAAAGACTAATTACATTGTGAGATCCTTAAATGAATCCTTGGATTCTTGCCTCCTCTCTCCCTGCACCCACAAAAAGGGAGGCATAAAGGACATTATTGGAACACAGGGTAAATTTAGATATGAACAGTATATCAGATAATTTTATTATCTTAGTTTCTTTGCTGTGAAGCCAGGAAAATCCCCTTGTTCTTAGGGGCTATATAATATGATATTTAGGAGTGAAGTGTCACAAGTCTACAACTTATTTTCAAGTGACTCTGAAAAAAAATGTGTGTGTGTATGCATGCATTTTACATACATACAGAATTATAAAGCAAATGCAGCAAAACATTAGTAATTGGTTAACCTAAGTGAAAGATGTATGTATAGTCCTGGTCTTGTACTTTTTTTTAAGTTTATTTATTTTGAGAGAGAGTGCACAAGTGAGCAGGGAAGGGCAGAGAGAGGAAGACAGAGAATCCCAATCAGGCTCCATGCTGACAGCACAGAGCCCAGTGTGGGGTTTGAACCCACGAACTGTGAGAACATGACCTGAGCTGAAATCAAGAGTTGGATGCTCAAAACTGACTGGGCCACCCAGGCACATTCCTGGACTTATATTTTTAACTTTTCTGTAATTTTGAAATTTTCAAAAAAAAAGTTGAGAAAAACACAAAGCCAAGATGCTAGATCACTATTACTATCTTTGGGGACAGACAATGGGAACACACTGACCCGTATATATGGAAACTCTTTACTGATTGGCAGGTACATTCCTAGAGTAGGATTAAATGCTCTCATAAAATTATACAAAATTAATTATGTTCCAATTCTGTATTACCCAAGAGAACACCTGATTTGTAATGTTCTAAGCACACTTTTCCAATTAGGAAGCGTGTACATTATCAAGTCAATGTAAGTATTTTAGTCTAGCTGGCAATTAATATATATAAACTAATAAACATGCATTTTGCTTTATCCACCATCTAGTCTCTTATGGGTTTAATTATTTTGTACTGGTCCCCTAGGTCCTGACTGACTACAAGTGCACTGCTAAAACTGAGTTCTTATGTCAGCCAGGCTGAGGACTGGGCCAAAATAGTCATATAATCTTAACTATATTTGTTTACAGGCCTCATAACTTAAGCTACACAGAACCTGTCTCAACATTAGTTATAAAATGACTTAAAAATCAAGGTTTCCAAACTTGTCCTTAGGAAAGCATCAGTGTTCAAGATTGATAATGTTTAAATGAAATGTATTAACTGAATCAAATTAACTTTAAGAATGGAATTGATTTTCCCTGTCCATCTTTTCTTAACAGAGTCTGCAACAGATCTATTGCAAAGTGGTGTGAAGAAGGATGGGGAGATGGTATGGAAGAGAGCAGTATGGTTGGAAGACTATTACACTGAGCAAATGAGTAAACTGAAGATGAGACCCAGATTTCGCACTGCTGGAGACGGTACTTAAAATCTGTCAAAAGGAGAGTTAGAAGGAATGCTGAGGTACTGCTTTGGAATTGAAAGTATCAGTGGGAACTCATTTACTTCAATACATATACAAAATAAATAGTTACAGATGTGTGTATGTATATAGGTATCTGCCTCCTAAAAGGGCATGCTCCATGTGGTAATCTTGGTTTCTAATTATTATCTTCCAGAAATTCTAAAGAAATGGCTGATCCCAGGGCTGAGGTAGGAAAAGTACAAGATAAGCCTGGAAATCTTTTGTTCCAGAAAGGAAGGAAATGCTCAAAGAATGATGGAGATATATCAAAAAGACACAGGAAACAAACTGAAGAAGCTTCTACTAGCTAAATCTAGGACAATTTGAGGATCAAAACAAATAATGCATGTACTGGATTATAACCAACTGAATAAAACAGGAACCCACTAATCTATACCTATGTTAATAAACAAATATATAAATGAAAATAAGGAAAAATTCTTTCTTATAGTAGAATGTCAATTAATAAATGAAGAAGGAATGATGGAAATATTTGGCAACCATACTAGTAGTGGTTGATAAAGGCAAACATCACTTTATTGTTGTTTAACTTACTGTTAGGGTTGGCGAAGACAAAGTGCAATCTTGGAAATTCTCTTTACAAAATACTAACCTATTATAAAGGGAAAAATGGTACCCTTATAGTAGACATGGTGACTTTATGGCGTGTGATCAAAGTTAAAATCACCAGTAGTGGGACAAATGGACACTGTGTGCCCTCTGTTATAATACGTTGACATCTTTTTTGTGGTTTCCGGCCAAGCATGTCCTGATTATGAGGAAAAACTGGCTGGATCCAGGTTGAGGGTCATCCTATAGACTGTAAAGCCTGTAACCTTCAAAGCTGTTGAGTTCATGAAAGACAGCGAAAGACTAAGGACCTATTTCAGATCAGAGGAGACTAAAAGAGGCATGACTTCTAAATGACTGGTGATCTGACACCAAAGAGAAAAAAGAGGCGTTGTTGGTACTTTTGGCAAAATTATTTTAAAAAGGCAAAAAGAAAACAAATGGAAAAATGAAAATTAAAGGCCTGCAAGTTTGACAATGGTATACAGAAGGTCACTATAACCTGAGACTGGGAACACTCCAGAAGACACACCTCTTATTCCAAATGAGGCAATTTGGGGTGATCTCAGAGCTCCGTATTTGTACCCCAATATTAGCATTTATTTTGTTGGCTTGCAAATGCATGGTACTTGCCTATCACTCCCACAAGACCATATTGGAGAACAGGGATTTTTGCTTTATTCCTTAAGAGCCCAGATACCACCTTCATCATGGCTGTTCTCCTGTCCCTTCTAACGACTCTCATTCATCTAAGGATAATTTGAGCAACCGGGTCCTCACCTGCCTGCCACAAGCTCTGCTGCCATACTGGGTATTTTATTTTCAGTGCTCATTATTCAGTGCTATTATTATTATGTCCAATGTACAGACAGTAAAACTGAAGCTTAGAAATATCAAGTAAGTCCAAGGATATAAAACTAATGACTGGCAACCTAGGGTTCAAGTCTAGAGTCTCTGGTGCTCTTAACAAATAATGCTTCATTCCTTACAGGATCTATATAGGACCTTTCCAGCTTAAACATTCGGAGATTCACTGAAAAAGTTTGAGCTAAGGTAGAGAAGAGAGTAACTGTTTCTAATTTATTTGTGTTTTGTTTTGTTTTTTAAATTTTTTTTTCAACGTTTTTATTTATTTTTGGGACAGAGAGAGACAGAGCATGAACGGGGGAGGGGCAGAGAGAGAGGGAGACACAGAATCGGAAACAGGCTCCAGGCTCCGAGCCATCAGCCCGGAGCCGGATGCGGGGCTCGAACTCACGGACCGCGAGATCGTGACCTGGCTGAAGCAGGACTTAACCGACTGCGCCACCCAGGCGCCCCAATTTATTTGTGTTTTGAAGTGACTTACACAGAAATATTTCTCATTTTAGCCCCAGACTGATGACCAAAGGAAGTAATGCAACAAGAATGGAACAAAAAAACTGAAACATACTCACAAGTTCTCCATAACGGGCAGATGAAATTACACGTGAAGGAAAATTCACTGTGCTGCTGAAACATAATCCCCCGGTCTTCATAAATAAATAAAAATTAAAAAAAAAAACAGTTTATGGAAAGGTATAACTTAATTTTAAAATATACACTTCATTAATGTGCTTAGCCTTACTAAAATGTTCGGTTCCGAACACACACAGGACCTGTTGGTATTGACGAATGTTGGCTCACATCGAACACATCTGTCAATATAACAAAAACATTTTAAAATGTTAATGAATTATGCTAGATCTAATTTCATTAAAATCTGTCTTCTTAAATGCTGGATTAGAATAGATTCATTCAACTAAGTAATTACTTATAATAAACTAAACAAATTAAAAAAATTAACACTGATTTGATTATTTTTATACCACTCCTTGTATTACAAAGCAAGGTATAAATAAATAATATTAGCCAATAATAGGAGAATATTCTTTTGAAACTACATGGCGTGTACAGAATAAACAATATTGAATAAAAAAGATGGTTAAGTCACTCAATTAAGAGCCTAACAAACTCACATAAGTAAAACCCAATCTGTTTTCATAGGTAGTTATATCAAATCTACATTCCTTATTTTGCCTCTCACAAAGCAAAAAGGAAACATATACTGAAAAAATGTGTCTATCCCCTGATCAAAGCTGTGACAAACACTTTTAAAGTCTATTTATTATCTTTATTTATTTTAGAAAAATACTTTGTATTTTTCATTAATGTATGATATCCAGGGAGGGAGAGCATCCACCGTACTAGCGGGGACAGTGATGGGTCTGTAGTATTCATTACTCGTAAGATAGAGCAGGTAGGAGGCACTGGGGCATGGCATAGAAGTGGGCTTAAGGCGGTACTGGAGGGGAAGACCTGGGGATCAGCCCAATAGTCAATATTTGGATACTACAATCCATATCAGCATAAGGGAAGAGGTGATCCAATACTAAATACCCCCAGGAGAAGCTACTCAATTATTTTCTCTTAAACTTGGGAAAAGTCATCATGTAGCTCTCTATAAAAATGTGAAGAATTTGAAATAGGGATACTGTGTTTGAGTTAGAGAGACAGGGCTGTGTGTTTATGTGGTGCACACATATGCACGCATAAAGGGGAAACAGGAAGTGATAAAGAACAGGGCTATTAATCAGGGTTTCTGGGTCACTATAATTACCATTTATCTATTAACATGCTTTTTTACGTAATATTATTTAAAATTTTTTTTTAATGTTTATTTATTTTTGAGAGAGACAGAAACAGAATGTGAATGGGTTAGGGGCAGAGAGAGAGGGAAACACAAAATCCAAAGCAGGTTCCAGGCTCCAAGCTGTCAGCACAGAGCCTGACGCAGGGCTCAAACCCACGAACCGTGAGATTATGACCTGAGCTGAAGTCGGATGTTCAACCGACTGAGCCACCCAGGTGCCCTTATGTAACATTATTTTAAAGCACAGTTCCTGGCACACAGTAAGGATGCTGCAAATAGAAGTTAATATTTATATACTATATATATATTATAGATTATGTACAAATTTCATAATAACAAACAAAAAAAGCACCTTTTACTGAGCACTTACTCTGAAGCACTATGCTAAGAATTCACATACTGATTTCTGAGCTGTGATAACAGCCTAGGAAGTAGGTGGTATATTTCCATTCTAAGGACAAAAAGACTGACTTACTGAGCTAGCCAAGGTCAAACAACTGATAAGAGACTGAACCAAGCTTTGAACCCTAATCAGTCTCATTCTCTGATCTTCAGCTTCTTTATATGTTAACATCTACTTTTATCTTCTTTGGGCTATTATGAGGAACAAGTGATATCATAGGAAGTATTTTTAAAAGGTATAGATTCCATATAAATGTACGATGATATTTAAAGTCAGCACCCAGCACACCACTTACCTGTTTCCTAAAGCATTTGCTACTGTAAAAGAGTTTTCATTTTCGTCACAGAGCTTACAAGTTGCTTGAGACAACAATGTTCCGTTAACATCTCTTTCCACTAAACAATTTAGAAACAAAATTAAGATGTAACTCAAAGTCAACATATAACCTTCTATAAACTTAGTACAGTCCCCTTGTAATTATTATAAATAATCAGGTATATTTAAGATACCTGATTTGTATAAGAGGAATGTCAAATACCACCATAACAAAGTGTAGAAAAGTGAAGCCTTCCTCATTCCCACATAAAAAAATTACAAAAATTAACCTTCCAAATCATAATAATAAATTATTTTTTTCTTTATTTTTCTTTTTTGTTACTTCTTACCTGTACGTTCCTGCTACAGCAGGTATGCAGAAACAAGCAATTTCATAGACAGTTGACATGTTTCTACAACTTAAGAGGGTTTTTTGTAGCACCTATTAAAATGTTAAATTCACATATCCTACAACACTACAATTTCATTTTTAGATACCTAACCTACAGAAACACTTGTACATGTGTATAAGGATATTTACTGAGGTAGTTACTTGTTAGAAAACAACCTACATATTTAAAATAGCAAGATGATGGTATATTCATCCTACGAAATACTATGGAGTGGACTAAAAAGAATTACGTAATCTAACAGATCATACTGGTAACTGAAAAAAGTTCGCTCTAGAACAATATTTTTGGTATGAAACATTTATATAATGTGGTTGTAATGTTTATTTTAAAACAGAAAAGAAAAGGTTCTAGAAGGAAACACACACGCAAACGTGTATGTGCACGCACATCAAAATGTTAACAATTACTTTTGGGGCTAAGGGAATTAACAGAGAACCAGCACTGAGAAAAATGGTCAAAGGGCATTACTCCTAATCATAATGTTATCAGTAATGCTTTGTCCATAATGTTTTAAGTTTTTGCAAGATAGTAAAAATGAGTTTAACCAAAGTAAAGGTGAATGACTTGTTTCTCCTACAGTCATCCCTATCCCCGTCTCAGTAAATGGCAATGCCACTGGACCATTTACTCAGGCCCTAGTCCTTAGAGTTTCCTCATTTCTTTTCATACTGTATATTAAAAACAATAAAATTAAAGTTAACAAAATAAATCTGCAAATCTTGTTAGCTCCTCCTTTAAAATATATCCAGAAACTGAATTATTCTCTCTACCTCCGCAACTCTACCCCAGGCCAAGGGACATCAATCTATCACCTGGACTTTTATGACAGCTTCCTAACTGGAGTCCTGGTTCTATTCTCTAGGCAGAAGCTAGAGCAAGACTTTTCAAAACTAAGTGTGATGATTTCACTCCCCTGAAAACTTTCTTTTTTTTTTTAATTTTTTTTTTTTTTTCAACGTTTATTTATTTTTGGGACAGAGAGAGACAGAGCATGAACGGGGGAGGGGCAGAGAGAGAGGGAGACACAGAATCGGAAACACGCTCCAGGCTCTGAGCCATCAGCCCAGAGCCTGACGCGGGGCTCGAACTCACGGATCTGGACCGTGAGATCGTGACCTGGCTGAAGTCGGACGCTTAACCGACTGCGCCACCCAGGCGCCCCTCCCCTGAAAACTTTCTAATGGCCTTCCATCTCACTTGGGGTACTTTCTAAGGTCACTACTGCAGCCAAAAGGCCTTACATGATCTGCACACAATCACCCCAACTTTCCAGACCCATCTACTTCTGCTTTCCTCCTCATTTACTTTACCCACATTAGCATATTTGCTGCTCCTTGAAAATGCCAAATATTCTCCCATCTCAGGATCTTTGTACTTGCTATTCCCTCTGTCTAGAACGAGTCCCCTAGTGATCTACATGGCTCTGTCCCGCACTTCCTTCAAATCTTTGCTCAGATGTCACTTTTCCAAAGAGATCTTCCATGATCATCCATGTAATATAACACTTGGCGCGCTCTCTCTCTCTCGCTCTCTCTCTCTCTCTCTCTCTCCCCCCTCCCTCCCTTGTCTTCACAGCACTTACCATGCCCTGGCATATACTATTAATTTGCTTAGAACCTAAGTTGGATTCACCACTGTCTGCCAGCACCTGGCAGGTAGTGCTCAATAAACTCTTTTTTGAATTTGGGAAATTTTAATTTGGAAGGTTTCACATAAAAATTGTGTATTTTTAGCATTTTTTTAAAAATAGGAAAATCTGATTTCATGGGACCCATGTTCCTACATGATGATAACCATTTTCTGGTACTGAACAGGGTACTGCTCAGTAAAAGGTACTGCTTTTTAGCTTCACTGCCGTTCTGTTAAATCAAGTTTTATAATTTTATGTTAAATTTTAATTTTTGTGAACAAATATTTATGATGAAATAAGTATGACAACATATAAATATTTCCAAGGATGTACAGAAACATATAAATACATAAAGCATTCTTGGAAGAACACAAAAGAAACTTAATAGTGGTTACATTAGAGAACTAAGAATAAGAGTGAGGGTGGAAGGGCAAGGACCCTTGGTTTTTATATTTTTCTATACTATTTACATTTCAAACCATATACATGTATTACTTTAATTTTAAAAAGTAAAAATTTTAAGTTGAAAATATGGATATATCTTTTTATTTTTATTTTTTTTTAATTTTTTTTTCAACGTTTATTTATTTTTGGGACAGAGAGAGACAGAGCATGAACGGGGGAGGGGCAGAGAGAGAGGGAGACACAGAATCGGAAACAGGCTCCAGGCTCTGAGCCATCAGCCCAGAGCCAGACGCAGGGCTCGAACTCACGGACCGCGAGATCGTGACCTGGCTGAAGTCGGACGCTTAGCCGACTGCGCCACCCAGGCGCCCCTGGATATATCTTTTTAAGTAGTAAATCTACATGTGCTCTTATGGCACTCTCTCCAAAATACACTGCAAATAGACATTCCAAAATATTTGCAATACATTAAAAACTTGGAAAGATAGAGAAAAAATAATTACTTTAGGTTAATTTCTGGGAAATAAAATAGATGGGGAGTGTAGACTTTTATTTCTCATTCTATAGCCTCAAGAATTTTGATATTTTTAATGATAATTATTTTAAAATTATTTTTAAAAAATTATTTACCTGATTATCTGATCATTTTCTTTTTATGTCAGAAACGGGAAGAGTTGAGAGAAGCGGTGCAATAAGTAAGATGTACCCTCTTTCTGTATTCTTCCATTCCTCTCCAACCCCTCTTGCAAATCCACAGAACAAATCAACAGCAAAAGTTCAAGGTGGCTCTAAGGAGCTCATGCCATGGAGAATTTTAAGTACGTAACAGTAGTGTCTAAGATAGTGAAATACTGTTTTCACAGCTGTCACTCAACCTTAAGGGGTCTCTAGGTGTCAGAGCCACCATCTGGCCCCCCGGGCATCTAGCCTCCATTCTCAGCAACCTACTAAAACTGCCACTTCTGTACCAGTGATCTCTGTCAAAAGTTGTTTCAGAAATTCAGTCCATAATGACTTCCTCACAGCATGAATCTATGAACCATCATCACCTTCATCCCCACTTAGAAATCCCAAAGATATTTTGACTTTTCCTTTTTCCTCATCCCTATATTCCTTCACTCATCTAGGTCTACTGTCATCCTTTTAATGTTTCTGGCATCTACTCTTTTGGGTATAATTCCCTCTAGCTCTGGTTCAGGTCCAGTAGCCACATGTCTACAGCACCAGAGCAGCCTCTTCACAGCTCTCCCTACTTCTGCTCTTCCACTCCTTAAATGTGAACTTCATGAAAGCAGGGACTTCGTGCCTGTTCACTGTATCCTCTTCACTGCTTTATGCTTTGCGCCCTTGCACAATGGCCAGCGCATAGTAGGAGCTCAATAAATATTTGTTGAATGAACAAATGCAACAGATTGTTGCCAGATTAATCATCATTCTCCTGTTCAAAGCTTTGAACAAAATGCCTATGCCTACAGAACATCCTACCATTCAAGGCCTTCCGCCATCTGTACCAAAGCACCTTTAAACTCAACAAACTGTTATCCTCCCAATTCCTTTATTTTCAATCTAGATGTTTATGTTTATAATAATACTCTTGCTCACACTGCTCCTTCTGCCTAGATGTTCTCTTTCTTACCTTTTGAAGTCCCATTAATCCTTTATGGCCCCACGATTACACTGCCTCCTCATGACAACCTTCCTAAACAACCCTGGTTGAAGTGACTTCCTCTTTACAGAGCATTTATTGTTTATAAATGCTCATTTGATGATTTAATATATGTGCCCCTGTGAAAATATTTTGTTGCTATTTTGCTCTGCAAATTACTTTTCCATAGGCATATCCTGCCTTCTAGCTAGATTTTAAATAAATTGATGGCAGAGATTTGTATTTCTTTAAAAAAATAATTTGGGGGAGGGGAGGCTCAGAGGGAGAGAGAGAATCTCAAGCAGGCTCCATGCTCAGTGTGGAGCCTGATGCAGGGCTCGATCCCATGAACTGTGGGATCATGACCTGAGTAGAAACCAAGAGTCGGACACTTAACTGAGCCACCCAGGTACCCCTATAAAATTAATTTTGAATAGATAATATATAAATAGAATAAAAAAGGCACAAAAAAATTTTAAGTGAAAATTAAGTCTCTTCCATCCTTTTCCCCCCAGATACCGAATTCTCCTCCCTGGAAGCAATACTGTTATCAGTTCCTTGTAAATTCTTCCAGAAATAGGCTGTGCATAAACACATATGCATGTATAATCTTTTTTAGAAAACATAAATGGTAGTTCACCAAACACAGAAAACAGAACTGATAAATAGCAGGTACCAAATAAATATTTGTGGATGAATGAATATAAACTTTATATACCTTGTTTTTTTACTTAATGGATCTTGGATTTGTTTCCACAGCAATAAAGAACTGCATTATTTTTCTATATAATAATCTATATTTTTCTGCATTCTATACCATTGTATGGATGTACCAGAGTTTATTTGACTAATCTCCTCTTAACAAACTTTTACATTGCTTACAATATTTTGTCTTAGGATTAATGTTTCAATAAGAAGCCATGCATACACTTCTTCAGACATATATTTCCCTGCACTGGAATAGGAAATTCCCAGATAAGGGCTAGCTGGGCAATGATCTGCATTTGATAAATACTGTCAAGTTGCTTTCTACAGACGCTGCACAAATTTATAATCCTCCAGTAATATATGAATGACTATTTCCCTGTATCCTTACTTAACCAACTGAGCCACCTGGGCACCCTGAAATTCGTTTTTCTTTAGATTCATATTTAATATTTAGATATTTGACCTGAAATTTATTTTTCCTTAAGCAATAAGTTAGAAACCCGACTTAGTATTTTCCAAGTTTCCCCAACACCATTTACTAATCAGTCTTTTCTCCACTGACATGAAATACTACTTTTATCCCATATCACATTCTGATACAGATTAGATCTATTTTGATTCTCTATCTTAAGTCCCATCCATCAGTATGTGTAACCCATAGACCAGCCATTCATATTATTACAGTAGCTTTAAAATGTACATAGTATCTGATGGGGTTATTTTCTCTTTCCTTTTTCATAATTGTCTTGGCTTTTCATATTTTCCAGATAAACTTTGGAATTAGTCTCTAAAACAGACAAACAATATTCTAGTAGAATTTATTAAGGTTCTGTTAAATGTATAGACGGGTACTGTGAGAGCTAACATCTTTTTTTTTTTTTTAATGGTTTGTTTATGTATGTATTTATTTATTTTTATTGTTTTAAATATTTATTTTTGAGAGACAGAGGGAGAGAGTGTGAGTAGGAGAGGGGCAGAGAGATAGGAAGACGCAGAATCTGAAGCAGTCTCCAGGCTCTGAGCTCTCAGCAGAGCCCAACATGGGGCTCAAACTCACAAACCGTGAGATCATGACCCGAGCCCAAATCGGACGCTTAACTGACTGAGCCATCCAGGCGCCCCTAATGTCTTGTTTATTTTTGTGAGAGAGAGAGACAGAGAGAGAGAGAGAGGGAGAGAAGGAGAGAGAGAAGGAGTGGGGGACAGGCAGAGAGAAAGGGAGACAGAGAACCCAAAGCAGGCTCCGCATTGTCAGTGCAAAGCACAACATGGGGCTCAAAACCATGAACCGTGAGATCACAACCTCAGCTGAAATCAAGAGCAGGATGCTCAACCGAGCCACCCAGGGGCCCTCTAATATCTTTATAATATTTAATCTTCCCCTCCAAGAACAAGGTATGTATTCCATTTATTAAAGCCAACTTTTGTGTTCTGCAGAAGCATTCTAAGGTTCTTCAATTGATTTATCTTATATATTTCTTCTGAAGTTTATACAGGTGTTTTTTCTTTTTGTTGCTACTGTAGACAAGATCTTTTCTTCATATATTCTAAAGGATTGTTGTTTAGATAGACAAAGTCTACTAATTTTTGGATATTAATTTTTTACCCCAAAACCTTTATTGTTTATGATAATTTTTAGTAATTCTCTTGGGTTTTCTAAACATATAATTAAATCATTAAAAATTAGTTTTTATTTTTTTTTTTTATTTTTTATTTTTTAAAATTTTCTTTTTTCAACGTTTATTTATTTTTGGGACAGAGAGAGACAGAGCATGAACGGGGGAGGGGCAGAGAGAGAGGGAGACACAGAATTGGAAACAGGCTCCAGGCTCTGAGCCATCAGCCCAGAGCCTGACGCGGGGCTCGAACTCACGGACCGCGAGATCGTGACCTGGCTGAAGTCGGACGCTTAACCGACTGCGCCACCCAGGCGCCCCTAAAAATTAGTTTTTAATGATTTTTACTTCCTTTTTAATTACTCTACCACCTGTTTCTTTCACTTACCTAAGTGCATCTTTATCTGTTTCCTGACAATAGAAATGCTTATACTTTCTCCCTATTAGGCACCATGTTGACTTTTGAGTTGAAACATATATACTTTATCATATTAAGGAAGTATCCATCTTACCATCTAATTGTACATTGTTAAGACTTTTTTTTTTTAAATCAGGTAGGACTTTTTATTCTCTTCTCAATGCCTGCTGTTGACTTAAACATCATTAAATTCTGGGCAATAAAAAATACTGTTCACCAAGGTATTTCCATTAATGTCCTTATCAAAAATAACATAAGTGGGGGTGCCTGGGTGGCTTAGCCAAAGTGTCCAATTCTTGATTTCGGCTCAGGTCACAATCTTGCAGTTTTTGAGATCAAGCCCTGCATCAGCCTTTGCACTGAGTGTGGAGCCTCCTTGAGGTTCTCTTCCTCTCTCTCTCTCTGCCCCACCCCTGCTCGCATTCTCTCTCTCAAAATAAATAAATATATATTTGTTAAGTAGCGAAAGTGAAGATTCTACTACTTTTTCATAAAGAATCTACTTCTTACCTAAAACATGGCCAGTAGGACAGTGGCATTTTCCTTCTGCAGTTAAACCACCAGGGCAAGAAATGCAATTCCAGCCATCTTCAGTAACACCTTTCTAAATTAAAATAAATCAATAAGTAAATTCTCCTTCTTAATTGATGCTGTGAATTCAAGAAGCCACAGTAGTGTACAATTTGTAGTCAAGATTCAAATAAATCATGCATGTATGAGCTACATAAATATTTCTTGGAGAGTTAAACTGTGCTCACTTTCCGAAATTAAGCTATACATTATTACTATGTACAGACTACTGTTAACTCTGGGCAACCGTTGTTTCTTCTTCATGATTTTCAGTTCAAATGAGTCATTTCTTTCAAAGTAATATTGCCATTCAGTTTTTCCATTTACAAAGAAAAAACAACAAAATTCAACAGCATTTAATCAACAGACAGTCAATTAATAGTTTGGTTTTTACCTGTTCTAAAATATTCTAATTTTTACTTATTTAAAAAAAAATTTAATGTTTATTATTTTTTAGAGAGAGAGACAAATTATGAGCAGGGGAGAGGCAGAGAGAGGGAGACATAGAATCTGAAGCAGGCTCCAGGCTCCAAGCTATCCACACAGAGCCCGATGTGGGGCTCAAACTCATGAACTACGAGATCATGACCAGAGCCAAAGTCAGATGCTCAACTGACGGAGCCAACCAGGCGCCCCTCTAATTTTTATAATCCAAATATATTAGCTTTTAAAAATTAAGTTATGATTTAAAATGGGTGAATTTTATAGTGTATGAATAATATGTAAATAAAGTTGTTAAAGTTATAAGGATATTTGTTTCAATCCAGAATTGTTTGTATTAATGAAAGTTTTGTTTTTCTTTTTAAGTTTATTTATTTATTTTGAGTGGTGGAGGGGCAGTGAGAGAGGAAGACAGAGAATTCCATGCAGGCTCCGCACTGTCAGCACAGAGCTGATGCAGGGCCTGAACCCATGAACCATGAAATCATGAAATCCGAGCTGAAATCAAGAGCCAGATGCTTAACTGATTGAGCCACCCAAGTGCCTCAATGAAGGTTTTTTATAAAATATGACATTCAAAATTAGGCATATTATATTATATGATTTTTCCTAAACCTGGGGCAAAAATATAATATCAAAAACATGAATGTAACCAAAATGAATAGAGAACAAATGGTAATAACAAAACAATGCCACAAATTATTTTTAATTTTAGTTGAAAAGACTGGATTTATCATGAAATGCTCCTATATTTGTCAGCACATTATATAGGGCTATTTAAAAATTATGATTGTTGGGGTGCCTGGGTGGCTCAGTCGGTTAAGCGTCCAACTCTTGATTTTGGCCCAGGTCATGACCTCAGGGTTCATTAGATCGATTCTGCAGTGTGCTCTGCCCTGACAGTACCAGTCTGTTTGGGATTCTTTCTCTCCTTCTATCTCTCTCTCTCTCTCTCTCTCTCGCTCTCGCTCTCTGCCCCTCCCCCACTCGTGTGCACACATGTGCGCACATGCTCTCCCTCTCTCAATATAAATAAATAAACATTGGAAAAATAAAAATTATGCTTGTTTAGTAATCTCACTGAAAAATAAATTTGCTTTGTAGCCATTTCATATTAGCTTTTCATCATTGATAATTCATCTATGGTCAATATTTACAAAAATATAAAATATGTATTAAGGTGAAAATCAAACTTAAAAGTTAAATCAAGTTAGCCATAAATTAGGACAACTGGTAAATTAAACTAGTAACTTAATAATAATTAACTTGATAGTATTTTAGACCATTAAATTCCCAGATTCAATTATTTTATTCAGATAATGAGAAGAAACATCGCTATAAAAGAACTGGCTCACAAAGACTTCCAATTATCCAAAATGACTGGAAAATGTATTTCTGTTAATTAAGAATCATTACATATAGTAACCATTAATTTACTAATTTTCCTAAAATTATGATATGACTAACAAAACAGCAATAGATATTATTTAACCTCTTTAGTGATGCAATTGGCATTTCATGAACTTATCACACCTCAGTTATCATTATAAACATGAATTGTTATATAAGACTGTTAACACAATAGGTGTAAGGCACAGAACTCAATCTGTACCAGTCAAAAAACTCACACATCCCAACTTGTTCTCTATATATACCATTCATCTATTTTTTTTAAGTCACTGAGTTACTCTATGAGAAAATATAAAGACACAAATATTCACAGCTTTGTGGTTTTTTAAATCTCAGACTTTAAAAACTAAGGCAATACATTTGTTTTTTTCCAAGTCTGCATAAAATTTCACTCATTTCCCAAAATTTACTCGAGAAAAACAAAGTTAATTTAATAATTTTGAGTTTTGGGACCATATTATAGTACAGCATTAAAATGTAGTTTCAAAAAATAAAGATATGTTAATTTACTACTTTTTACAGTAAAATGATTTTAAAATAAATACTTGATACCATGTTTTCCGGGCACTTTTTACAAATAATATCAGGTCCTCCATTATTAGAGATCATCTGAAATCCTGGTAAACACACACATGAAGTTCCTAAAATAAAAACAGTCAATTTTGACCTTGGTAAATAAAAATAAAGCTCCAAGATAGGGAAAATTTTAATATTCTTAAAATCTTGAGAAGAAGTATAGCTGTTAATAGCAAGACTCTGGAATCAGCACTGCATGGGTTCTAATCTTAATTCTGCTATTCAGCTGTGTGACCTTTAGCAAGTTACTAAACTCTATGGCTTGGTCTCCACTTTGGCAAAATGGGGGCAATAACAGTACTTACCTCATAGGGTTGATATGGGTGTTAAATTAGTTATTATACGCAAAGATCTTCGAATGTGTATGGCACGCAGTAGGTACCATACGTGCTACCACCTTAAGTGCAAGCATAACTGAACTATTAAAGTACTGAACTTTAATTTTAATAATCAAACTATGCATTAACTGCTATGGGAAATTTTACTGTTCTATTTCATCCAACCATACACATATATTCAATGAATTCAAATTTACTTTGTCAAAACAAAACCTTATTAGCAAAGTTACCTTGATTCAAATAAACCATTGTTTTCCTCTGGACAGACAGTAGGCCTTATAAGATAATCACCATTCAACTTGCTGGACAGGTAAGGACAACATTCTCTAAGGAGGCATCAAGTGGAAACAGCACCCATAGCAATCTATGTAGTAGGATGCATCCAATATCTGGGTCCGTAACTATGAAGCAACACCTTACAGTTTAAGAGCCGGTGAAATGCTTCCTCATGCATACATCCTCACCGGAGGAGCCGGCCCAGTCTTAAATGACAACTTTAATGAGGATATATCAAAGTTGAAGATGGGAGAAAGTTAACACCATGGGTGACCAAATCAAGAGTGAAAACATTTCGGACCTTAGAATATGGAAAAAGTCTTATTCTGAGCAGTTTCAGTGAGGGGAACTGGGACCAAATGACCTACGTTTGAAGGGAAAAAAAACAACAACAACAAGTTTAATACAAAGAGACTTTAAGGGCAATTAGTAATATTCAATAATAAAAGGGACGAGTCCTAAGGAAATCTATATTAAGAACACACTGTATAGTGGAAATACATGGCTTGAGACTGAGGGCAGAGAGACACCAGTTCTTCCAATCCACAATTCAGGTAACAAAGAAGATGTAACAACATCATCGAGGCTTGAATTTCCTTATCTGTAAAATGAGAAGACTGGACCTAATCATGGTTAAGGTCCCTTCTAGCTCTAGGTTTCTGGGATTTGAAGAGCAAGATAAAGAGATAACAAAATTTATAAGCGCTAATTTGCATTCCCTCCGCAACCCATCCTGTGACCTACTTCTCTACACCTCGTTCCTTCTCTATTTTTTTTCTATCTTCGGTGGGCGACTTTCCAGGTGCCTCCCGAAAGACCCCTCGGATGAGAAGTGAGGGACTGGCGCCGAGAAATTAATTATCGGCCATGGCTCAGGGGGTAGTTTACTCGGGTTCCCCAACCTCATTTGTGTGCAAGCTGCAATCCTCCAAGGAAACCCACCCCTCAGGAGTTGGCAGTTAACTTTCCTGAAACATTTCTTCCCGCCGACGAAAATGTGTTTCAGAGACAGGGGGAGGGGGCAGCGGGCAACAAGAAGCGTGGAGGGTTAAAACTCTGGCTAGGGCCCACCCTGAACGGTCTCACCTCGGGCATCCTGCCTCTGGTTGGCTCCACACGGCACACAGGACAGCGCGGAGATATCGAAGTACTGGTTGTGGCCGCACGACTCCGGCTGCAGGAATGGAAATGAGAAGGTCTGGGCGTGTGAGACTCGCTGGAGGGCCAAGAGGAGGAATACGTTCACAGCCGCGGCGAAGGTGGACCAAGCCGCCATGGCTACCCTGGCCCCACCGCCGCTCGTCACCATGGTGCAGACGCCGGCGGCAGCGCAGTCTCCGCGCCCCATCAGCCGCTGCGGCGAACCTGCAGAGCCGATTGGACGACTCCGCCTGGGGTTCCGGAAGTGTCTGCCGTCGCCGCCTGGTTGCTAGGTGAGCAAAGCCTCGGGAAGCTGGCTGGTCTGGGATAGGAAGGGGTAGAGATACAGTAACCCTGGAGGCTGGCAGGCCAACCCGCTCTTTAAAATGTGTTTCAGACTCTGGGACGCGACCCGTTACCGGGCTTGTTATCAGTTTAGGAGGTCGGTAAATAGAATTTCACAGCAAAGACTATATGCGATAGTATGACAGAATTATATTGTTTCATTAAGCTGTTGAATGATGTTTACATCAGAATTCATCCAAATCAGGCCATTTTCGCGTTAAAGGAGACATTCCAACAGAGTATTTGCAAAATACATTTGTCAAAAAAGTAGAAAAAATCCACTGATTTGAAATATGCAATGCTGGAAGATTGGCTTAAGCACTAAAAAAAGATCTTTCCTGCCAGACTTTTTCTTTGTGTTTCTACTTTATTTGTTTCGGGTAAAGGAAATCATGTATATAAAATTAGATCATCTTTGCTCATTTGTGAATAAAGAAGGAAACTAATTTTTAACCAAATTTAAACATACACGAATCCTGCCTTTCAAAGCAGGCATCCTTGAAGGCTATTAGCACCAAAACATTTTAGAATTACCTTTAGAGCCACTTTACAGATCATAAAATTTTATTTCTCAATATTTAAATCTCACTTGTTTCTGTTGTATTTTATTTTATTTTATTTTATTTTGTTCCCACACTCCAATAAAATCACCTGGCATAATTTTCAGCCACCTTATCAATCAGTAGTAGCTAGAAACAACTTTTGGCTCTCTCAAAAAAAAGATAGATAACTTTAACCAGTATCCACCATCAGTCCTAGTATTTTTCATGTGGCCTTCCCCAAAAGACCAGCATTCACTCAGTCACTAATATCTATGATACAGGACACAGTAATATGTTCTGAAAGCTCTCTCTTAAAAAGGAATCTCAAAAATGTTTTTGAGTAATTATGCATTGCTGGGGTGTTTAACTGGTAGTGGAAATCACTTATCTGATTAAGATTTTTTTTAAAAGACATGTGACTATACAAATGTCAATGACTCAGAAAGGGTATGGTCAGAATAGTTGAGATTAATCTGCAAAAGCTTCGTATGGGTGAATTTTAATTCTAATCTTCCTTGATGAAGTGCATACTGTTATATGCTCTGTGGAGGGGATTGGGGCAATAACATTTACTCATTGCCTTCTATGTAATTAAGACAACAAAAGAGCTCCCATTCTTGGTTTTTCTTGTGTTCCACACTGTGTACTATACTAGGCTCTTGACAGCATTAATCTGAACTCTTTATAATAACCCTCTGAGGTAATACTATCCCTTTCTGTATCCCTTTCTGAAGATCAAGAAAGTAACATTTTAGAAAGTGGTGGAACTAGAATTTATTTTCATCTGGCCAACTCCACAACCTGTTACCTTTCCAGTTTACTAAGTGGCTTCTTCGTGGAATAGAGGAAAAATTTGGCATATTCTATATATAGGATGAAACGATTGCCTTTAGTTAACAAGATGGTACCTCCATTGTACACCACAGACAGGGGAACGATGATTGCCTAAGACTTTTGGGCACTGTACCTGACAAAACTGCTCCAAAAAGCTAAATAAAGTAGTGAAATGATTCAAAATAGAAACAGGTTTGACATAACTGTAGATACTATGGGTTCATCTGTATAAACTGCTTACAAGGATAGCGGAAAAAATGTTAGCTAAAACTGTTAAGTATAAATTGGGAGTGTATCATTAGGGACATTTCTGCTGCAAATAATAGATCAAGTAGTTTAAGCCAGTTCCCAATGGCTTAAACAAAAACAAACAGGAGAAGTCTGGACATAGGTGGTCACTGGTGTTCATTCAATGATGTCAGATAGTCACCTCTGCAGTTTTCTTGGCTTTTCCCTCTTAGTTGCAGGGTGCTTGCCCTATACCAGATTTAAGACAGGAAGAAGAAAATAAGCTGAACCAGAGATATTTCCACTGTCTCTTAAAAGAAAAAAAAAAGTAAATGCTTTCTCTATGTCATGTCTTATGCTAAACTTCTTACCTGCTCATTTCAATATTAACAGCCCTATAAATAGACAGTGCATTTATCAGCTTAAAGACATCCCAGTATCACCCAGCTAAAATGTGGAAGAATTATCCATAGAAGTGGACGAGACTAGCAGAACATGGTTTAATGTCAGCTTATGAAGAAGTCTACCAAAAAACATGAGAGGATGGCTTCAAAGAGGACAGCAAATGCTTATTGAACACCTAGAATGAGATGGGTACTGTACCATGCCTCACCTACAATAACAAAATTAGGGCTATGGAAGAAGGGAGAGGCAGGGAAGGATGAATGAAAGAGCTGTTTAGGAGGAAGAATCGTGAGAATGTTATGACTTGGACAGTGGAAGTAAAGAAGCAAAAACAAGGATCACTCCCGGTTTCTGATTTGGGTAGCTAGGTGGATTGTGACATTATAGGAAAACAGGAAATATCTGGGGACAGATAAAAGCTTCTTTCTGAATAAAAAAAATTAATGGTAAAAATTAAAGTTATAGAATTATCCATTCATGGGGAGTTGGGACCATGGATAATTTAAATAACTGATATTAATATTTTGTTTTCAGTGTGTCAGTCACTGCAATATCTCATTTGACAAAATTGGGACCATTATAATCACTTTACTTTACAGATGAGAAAACCAAGACTTAGAAAGCATATATGACTTCCTAAGGTCATACTCAGATCATGATTCTAACTCTGGTAATTTGATACCAGAGCCCACATTCTTTCTTTAAAAAAAAAAAATTAATGTTTAAGAGAGAAACAGAGTGCGAGCAGGGGGATGGGCAGAGAGGGAGGGAGACACAGAGTCCAAAGCAGGCTCCAGGCTCCCAACTGTCATCACAGAGCCTGACACAGGGCTCGAACCCACAAGATCATGACCTAAGCCAAAGTTGGATGCTTAACTGACTGAGCTACCCAGGCACCCCTGGAGCACCCCTGGAGCTCAACTTCCTTTATCTAACTAAATATGGATAGTCCCTGAGGGCTCAGTCCTAGACTTTTGTCTCTTCTCATACTTTAGTTTCCCTCTGGATGTCAACCATGTCCTTGACTTCACTGACCACTTTTTGCAGATGACTCACATATTTATATATATCCAGGCCAAATTTCTTTTTCTGAGCTCTGAACCAGTATTTCCACTGCTTGCTTGGAAGTTCCATTTGGGTGGAATGAAGCATCTTTAATTCAAGGTGTCCCGAAACAACCCATGATCTCCATCCCTTCCTCCACCCCCAACCTTGTCTTCTTCCAGTGTCTTCTATCTCAGTTAATGGTAACATCATCCCACCTGTAATACAGACCAAAACTCTAGGAGTCACTTTTGATGCTTTCCATTCTTTCATCCTCCCATTTCAGTCTAGCTAGACTTCTTAATTTTTTTAACTTTATTTATTTTGAGAGAGAGCAAGGGAGTGAAAGAGAGCAAGGGAGGGAGTGAGAGAGAGCGAGGGAGGGGCAGAAAGTGAGGGAGAGAGAGAATCCCGAGAAGGCTCCATGCTGCCAGTGCAGAGTTCAATGAGGGGCACTATCCCACAAACCACGAGATCATGACCTGAGCCAAAATCAAGAGTTAGATGCTTAACTGACTGAGCCACCCAGGCACCCTAGACCTCTTGATTTTTTACCTTCTAAATATATCTTGAATTAATCACCCAAATATCCCTTGAATTCTTTTACTTTTCTTAACCTCTATCATCCTAAAATGTCTTCTCTCATATGAATTACTGCAATGACCTACTTTAAACCTTAATTTTCAGTTTTAGGAATTATCAGTTATTCTATTTTATTTTTTTATTGAGGTATAATTGACATATAATTTTTATATTGGTTTCAGGTTTACACCATGATTCAATATTTGTATATATTGATAAATGATCACCACAGTAAGTCTAGTTAACATCTATCACCATATATAGTTACAAATTTTTTTCTTGTAATGAGAACTTTTAAGATCTACTCTTAGCAACTTTCAAATATGCAATGAAGTATTATTAACTATAGTTGCTATGCTGTATATTACATCCCCATGACTTATTTATTTTACAGCTGGAAGTTTATACCTCTGGGCCCTCTTCACCCATTTCACCTACTCTCTACCCTCACTTCTGACAACTACCAGTCTGTTCTCTTGTATCTATGAGTTTGGGGATTTTTTGTTATTTTTTAAAATAGATTCCTCATGTAAATGAGATCATAAGGTATTTGTCTTTCTCTGTCAGACTTATTTCACTTAGTGTAATGCCTCAAGGTCCACCCATGTTGCAAATGGCAAGGTCGCATTCTTTTTTTAAATTTTTTTTTAACATTTATTTATTTTTGAGAGACAGAGAGAGGCAGAACACAAGTGGGGGAGGGGCAGAGAGAGAATGAGACACAGAATCCGAAACAGGCTCCAGGCTCTGAGCTGTCAGCCCAAAGCACGACACGGGGCTCAAACTCACAAACCGCAAGATCATTACCTGAGCCGAAGTCAGACGCTTAACCGACTGAGCCACTCAGGTGCCCATGGTCGTATTCTTTTTTATGACTGAATAACATTCCTACATATATGTGTATAATCACATTTTTTCCCTTCTTTCTTTTTCTTTCTCTTTCTTTCCTTCTTCCTTCCTTTCTTCTTTCTTTCATTTGTTGTTTCCATTGTTTCCATATCTTGGTTATTGAAAATAATGTTACAATGAATGTGAGGGTGCATATATCTTTTTGAGTTAGGGTTTCATTTTCTTCAGATAGACACCCAGAAGTAGAATTGCTAGATCATATGATAGTTCTATTTTTAATTTTTAAAAGAACCTCCATAATGGTTGCACCAATTTAAATTCTCACTAACAGTGCACAAGGTTTCCCTTTTTTCCACATCCTCACCAACACTTGTTCTTTTCTTTTTGATAATAACCATCCCAACAAGTGTGAGATAATATCTCACAGTTGTTTTTGATTTGCATTTCCCTGATGATTAGTGATGTTGAGTACCATTTCATATACCTGTTGGCCATCTGTATGTATTCATTGGAAAAATATCTATCCAGACCTTCTGCCCATTTTTTGATCAGATTGTTTCTCTGTGATTGAATTGTATTAGTTGTTTATATATTTTGGGTATTAATCCCTTATGAGATACATGATTTGCATGTTATTTTCTCCCATTCAGTAGGTTGCTTTTTCATTTTGTTGGTGGTTTCCTTTGCTGTGCACAATCTTTTTAGTTTGATGCAGTCCCGCTTGTTTATTTTTGCTTCAGTTGCCTCAGGGATCTATGTTCTTAAGCACTGTTACGAGGTCTCTCCTCCAGGACAGAAACCCAGAATGAAGAGACTATGCAATCTATCAAACTGGAAGGGTAAAGTGGAGCAATGTTAAAGAGAGATCTCAGGTTAAGTGTATTGCATGTTCTCTCCTTTCTTGGTTTACTGCTTTCTTTGGGTAGAGTTTCCTGAGAAAAGATGCATAAGATGTAAATTTTTGAGACCTTGTGTATCTGAAAATATCTTTATTCTTCCCTCACAGTTACTTAACAGTTTATTTGGGTATGAAGTTCTACTTTGGAAAATCCCCTCAGAATTTTGAAGGTACTGCTTCTCTTTCTTTTGGTTTCTCATATTGCTCTTGAAAAATCTGCCATTTTGATTCTTAATCTTTTGGGTTTAAATTTGCTTTTTACCTTCTGGAAGTCTTTTTAAAAATTTTTTTTTTCAACGTTTATTTATTTTTGGGACAGAGAGAGACAGAGCATGAACGGGGGAGGGGCAGAGAGAGGGAGACACAGAATCGGAAACAGGCTCCAGGCTCCGAGCCATCAGCCCAGAGCCTGACGCGGGGCTCGAACTCACGGAGCGCGAGATCATGACCTGGCTGAAGTCGGACGCTTAACCGACTGCGCCACCCAGGTGCCCCATACCTTCTGGAAGTCTTGAGGATGTCCCTCTGTCCTCATTTTTTTAAATTTTATAGTGATGTGTCTTGGAGTATTTCATTGTCTTCTTTTGTGTTGAGCACTTGTTGGATCTTAATTGTTCCTGTGAAGATCACTCATTTATTTCTCTTCTCCCTTTTTGGAAGCCCTGTTTCAGATACTGGACCCCATGGACTTTTCTTTAATTTTCTTATGTTATCTTTTCCATTTCATTTTGTTTTGTTCTACTTTCTGGAAAAGTTTCCAAGCATTCTCTTTCAAACATTACCTTGAGTTTTTCATTTCCACTATTATTAATTCAACTTCTAAAAGCACTTTTTAATTTTCTGACTATATCTAATGTGTAACATCATGGTATTCTTTCATGGATGTGATATTTTATCTCTTTGAAGATATTACTTATTAATAGTGTTTTAAGTTTCCTTTTAAGGTTTTTTTTTTTTTGAGAAATTTTATTTATTTTTTAATGTTCATTCACTTTTGAGAGACAGAGACAGAGACAGAACACAAGCAGGGGAGAGGCAGAGAGAGAGGGGGACACAGGATCCGAAGCAGGTTCCAGGCTCTGAGCTGTCAGCACAGAGGGCTTGAATTTATGAACTGTAAGATCATGACCTGAGCGGAAGTCAGACACTCAATGGACTGAGCCACCCACGCGCCCCTCCTTTTACGTTTAAAGTTTCCTTCTGCCTGCACAATCTCTGTTTTTTCAAAGTTATGTTTTGTATGAGAGGATTTACTTATAAATCTGGTGACCCTTTGCTATTTATGTATCTGTGTTTTATATCTATGTATATTTATCTACTAAATGTATGCATATTAGAGTGGGGCACACTGAAAAGCTAATAGGAAGCTCTAAAAGGACATGTGGGGCTTCTTGACTGGTCTACAATGTGTAGGGTGATTTGCCTGGGCTGTTTCTTTTTCTTTTTTAGAAAAAAATTTTAAGTTTTTATTTATTTTTGAGAGAGAGAGAGGGAGAGACTGAGTGTGAGCAGGGGAGGGGCAGAGAGAGAGACACAGAATCTGAAGCAGGCTACAGGCTCTGAGCTGTCAGCACAGAACCCGACACAGGGCTTGAATCCACAAACTGTGAGATCATGACCTGAGCCAAAGTTGGAAGCTTAACTGACTGAGCCACCCAGGCACCCCATGCCTGGGCTGTTTCTTAGGGCATCTCCCATGTTAGTGTTTTTTCTTTCTTCTGTCTTGTTGTGCTGATCAGGTTCCCCAGGAAGAAACTTCTCTCTGGAGAATTCAAGCCTGGCTGCCAGGGAAGGAGGGTGTGAGTTTCATCATTCAGTTTCATCATTTACACGTTGTCATTCTTTCATATAATAGAACCCCTGATCTCATTTGTACCCGTTGTCCCATAGTCATATTCTCTCAAGAGAATAAACTTTCCATCTTCTGGGGGGAGATCTATGTTTCTTGGCTCTGGAAAGGAGTCTTAAGTGCATGTTTTTAGTGCTTTATAAATTAATGTTCAACCAAATGTTTTCATCTCCTTCCCCAACAGAAGACACTGAGGGCTTCTAAGACTTTGAGGACTTATTTGGTGTATATCAGGTTGCCTTTTGCTTTTCCCACTGTCAATTTAGGATTTAGCCCTCTTGGATTCACAAAAGAATTTATCACCTATCTATCTCTTTCCTGCTCACAAAATTTTATTGCCGTTGCCTCCTACTCTATTATCTTCATTCGTGTCAGTTTTTGCTTCTTCCAAAAGTTCCTTTTCTGTTATATTATTAGGATTTCTGAAAGGAGAGGAAGTAAATACCTGTGTTCAAACTGTCACCTTAAACTGGAAGTCAAAAACCCTGTTAACCTGTCCTCATATACATACTCTTGCCGCCCCCTAATCCATTCTCCATACCTCAGCTGGAGTAACCTTTGAAATGCAAGTCTATCACCTCTCTGCTTAAAATAATTTTTTTTTTTTTCCAGTGGGAAGCTCAACCTCTTGAGCATGAACCACAACTCCCAGCAGGGTCTGACTTGTTCCCACATCCTTTCATTGTCCCGTGCACTCCTGTGCACTCTGCCTACATTGGTCTTCTTTCAATTCTCTGAATGCTAAGCCTGTGCACCTCTCTGCCTGGACTATTGCTCTTTCCCTGCCCTCCCTGGAAATTTCCATTTACTTTGTTAACTCTACCTTTCCTTCCAGCTCATCTGTCACTTCTTTTTTTTTTTTTTTTAAAGTTTATTTATTTATTTTGAGTGGGTGGGGGAGGGCAGACAGAAAGAAAAACAGAGAAGAATCCCAAGCAGACTCCATGCTGTCAGTGCAGAGCCCCAAGTGGGGCTCAATCCTATGAACTCGTGAGACCAAGACCTGAGCTGAAATCAAGAGTCAGATGCTTAGCCAACTGAGCCACCCAAGCATCTCTCATCTGTCATTTAAGGAACTCCTCCTGCCTTTTGTGATCAGGCCAGGCCTGTGATTCTCACAGCATCATGTATTTCCCTTTTATAGCTCTTGTCCCTATTGTAAATTTACATTTAGTTGAGTAATTCTTCTACTAGGTTTCCTGCCCTCTCCTAGACTACAAGAATTATGAAAGCAAGGACCATGTCCATTTTTGTTCACCCTGTCTCCTTAGTACCTGGAGTTGTGCATAACACATTGTCATTTAATACACATTTGTTGCAATGGAAAAGATTAAAACTTGCTTCACTCCCTCATTCTCTAGTTTATTGTCATCTTCCAAACTCTAAGGGGATCTCAATGCTGTGTCCTCTCATTTCATCCCTGAGAAGGGGGCAGAGGACCAACATAGGTTGAGCCTGGAGTAGGCTCTAGCCATAGTCTAAGAGACAGATTTTTTAGTGTCCACAAAATCTTCTTTCTACTTTGCTTGATGTTGATCAATCAAAGTACCATGTACCAATAACCAGTCTCAGGGGAGGACTCCAAAAATTTCTGCCCATTGCATCTTCGTTTTAGAGTCATTGGGGAAATACAATGCAGTCAAACATTGGACAGACAATAGTTTATTTACATAGAGAAGAGACAGAGCAGGATCAGCTTCAATAGTGGTGTCAGTCCCCCATGGCCAGTGGGTCTCTCTTGGCCACTGACACAAGGCAACTGGTCTTTGTGCCACACCCCTCTCATGATGCAGTGGAAACAACCTGGCCTCTCTCTAGGACAGGATAACAGTGGGTTGACCAAGTGATGTTTAATGTACATACTTTAAACAGAGCAAGAGTACTTAGCCCAAAACAAGGCCTATCCCACATAAGGTGATAGGTCAGGTTTAGTCTGTGTGGGCTCTTTAACTCTTGGCAAGGAGGTGTTGCAGACTCAAGGCCCATTCTTATGCAGCTGAGTGGGGTCTGAAAGACTGCATGAAGGAGACTCCCTCTTCCAACACAAAGTCTTATAGACTCTTTCCTTCTTCCTCCGTTCACCCTTTTCTTCTTTCACTTTCTCCTTATATTCTGTGTTTGGAAGTTCTCTTTAGTTTATTAGGTCTTCTTGCTTCTTTCTTTTATGTACCCAGTACTAAATGGAACCAAGAGAAATGAAGCCTAAGCAGGAGAGGTCATGTTTCATGTGTGGTTCTACCTGTTCACTAGAAGTGGGTTCTATACTGAGATTTGGGGGCCAAAGCTTCAGCAGTAAAACAGATTTTGTCCACCACCTTTCCTGCATGACTCCTTTGTTAACCTATAACATAAATAACATTCAGGATCTCAGTCTCCTCCATCTTTCTACCATGGCGATAAGACTCCCATTTACTCCGTCACACACAGTTGAGCAAGCTCCTTTATTTAATCAGTAGTGTCCAAACAGGGCTCCAATAATCCCTAGGGGTTTTGTAGGTGTGCCTCTGAGGACCACCTCAGGGGAAAATTGGAAAAGAGCATTCAGGTCACCAACAGGTAAGCAACAGGTAAGATTTCATGTTATATGCTTTTCTTGGTGCTTTACTATGTATTATATATAATATACAATGCATGTGTGTGCATGCATGTTTATGCACATGCATGTGTGTTTTACATACACAACACTCCTACTGTCACCTTCACTTGATAGGTGAAGAAATTAAGGCAGAGTGATTCAGTGACTAATGTGATACAGCTAGCAAGTGGCAGAGTTAGGTTTGGAACTATGGTATTCTGATTTCTGAGCCAGCCTTCTTGATTTCCAAGTCATATTGGAGTTTGTTGTGTGTTAGGGACTGTGGTAAGTGCTTTACAAGCACTATATCATTTAGTCCTCAAAAATGGCCCTGAATGGTGAATACTGTTATCTTCACTCTACAAATGGAGAAACCTAAGGATAAGAAATTTGTTCACAGTCATCAAGTGGCAGAGTTGGGATTTAAACTTGGATCTGCCTGATTCAAAAGCCCACAGTCTTAATCCCCATGTTCAACCTGTGCTTCTGGTGTAATGGCATGTGCAGTGTCTATTCTGCTACAGTATAAGCTTCCTGAGGAAAGAGGGCTGAGTTGTTCACCCTCGTCTTTCAGGGGCCTTGGCAAGGTTCTTGGCCCACAGTTTGTGCTCAATAAATGCCAGTTAAATTGAATGGAAGTCAAGGTGTGCAAGATGGATAAAGGACTTTGCAGTTGAGAAGATCAAGGAACTCTTGAGATCAAGTGAGAAAAGACTGTTCTTGTGGGTGTTGAAGAGCTAGGAAGGGCAGCTGAAAGCTATCTGATACCAAAATCATTCTGGAGGGTAGGGAGTGATGTAGATATAGTAAAAAGCTGGGAGAGGTTGAGTAATTGCCCAGGCAGAGCCACAGAATGCTCATGGCTTGGTGTGGTTACCATATTTTATGATATAGTCTTGTTCCAGAAACTTACTTTTCTTTCTGTACTCTGAAATGATTAGACATCCATGTTGACATACTAAAGGCTCAAGAAACTATTCTATAACCAGGATACCATGTAATTAAAACTAATTACCTCAACTGGCATTTTCTGGTTTTGACTGTAATTGGTATTGTTATCTGAGTGAGGCAGGAGGCAGACTAGGAAAGACAGGCATACGGTATAGTGTCTTATTTGTGGAGAAAATCTGTGCAAGTAGAAGGGGATGGCTATCCCCAAACAGTAAATGAGGCTGACAATACCTGTTTAAGCCTGTTCAAAAGAGGGAGTTTGATCTAAGCATACTTGTTCAGATTAGCCTTATAGAAAATGCTCATTAAATGACAGCTATTATTTTTGTTAACATAGATGAGAATGCTTCCTAGGTACCCTTTAACTGAGAACCACTTTTTGAGATTAGGTACCTTCTCATGTTCTATTTCCACATGTAGCGAACAACTCTTTGAGTATTTGACTTCATATAGAGAGCATATACAGGCCAGGAAAAGTGCTGGTCAGCCAGAGGTGACCTCAGGTTCACTCTACTAGTGTTTCCTCTTGTGACTTAATATTGGCAATATTGACATTCTGGAGTGTTGGTTCTGTGTTTGTTTAAAGGGAGCCTGCCTCACAGGCCAGAATCCTCTTCCTGTGGCCTCTGGGAGCAAATGAGCAGGATTCAATTCCTGGATTGAATTCCTGGATTGGATTCAATTCCTTCACTATCTCTGTAGTTTTGAGCAAGCTATGCAATCCTTTATGCATTAGTTTCCCTTATCTGTAATATAGGAAACATAATAGTACCTACTTCTAAAAATAGTTGTAAAAATATAATGAGATAATGCACAGGGCTTGTCACGTGGTAAGTAAGCCCTCAATATATTTTAGCTTTTGAGGCCAGGTTCCCCTAGGACCAAACCCAGGACTGTAGGGAATAATCAAGGTAAATGCTATCTACTCAATAAGCCTAGCTTCCCAAAGTGCCCTCTTTCGGCATGGATGGCCTGGGTAACCCTGACATTTGAAACAAGTCACTAATACTTACCTAGTCTAAGGTTTTATATATATTAACTCATTTAGTATTTATGGCAACCCCATGGGGTAGATATTATTTTATCCCCATTTTACAGATGAGGAAACTGAGGCATAGAGAGGCTAAATAACTTGCCCGAGTAAATGGTGGCTCTCATTCCAGGAACCACCTTTTATTCACTTGATAGACTACCTCTTATAATCATATCAGAAGGATTGAAAACTCATTTTTTCATCTCCATTTTAAAGATGTAGTATCTGCTTTCTTAGCTTTGACTCCAACCATAAATGCATCATGTAGTTATAAAACTGGTGGGCTGCTTT
The DNA here is from genome assembly GCF_028749965.1 of Puma concolor. Lineage (NCBI taxonomy): Eukaryota > Metazoa > Chordata > Mammalia > Carnivora > Felidae > Puma > Puma concolor. Next base: position 43,229,190 of record NC_141684.1, read on the forward strand.
GTTATTTGTAAATAATAAAATAAAATCAAACACAAGGCTGTTCACCAGATATTACATAGCTGGCATCACAGAACATGCCTGTAATTGTGCTTTTCACTTACCATTTTCAAGTTCAAGATTGGTCTATCTGTTCTCATGTTTCAAAAAACTAGGAAGTAGGAACAACAAACGTAAAAAGGCACTTCAAAAAGTTATTAATGCCTATAAAATTGAATAGGCATGCATTTATTAAACCCACTGGGTGTTGGTCATCTAAGGCAGTAAAACTAACATTTCTGTGCCTTTTTAAAGCTTATGAAAGAGCCTTATAGAAGATGCTTACAACACACGATAACTGCAGCGGTGAAAAGACAAATCGCCAACTGGTCTCTGCTTTTGCATCTCCTTAATTCCTGTAAACCACAGACGTTTCCCCAACGTACCTCAGCAGTTATTATTGAAGCTTCTCCTTACTGCAATGATACGGCCTCGAACTTTGTCTAGGAATCTCTCCCTTCTCTGGTGGAGGCGCCCGGATTGGCTGGAATCTGAACATGCGCAGAAGCTCAGCAAACCCTAGGCGGGCCGTTGTGCTCGCGGGCACCGCCTCCCTTCCCCTGACAAGGGGAAGCGGGTGAGCACAAGACGCGTGCGCAAACGTGGCCGGGGCGCCGGGGTGGTGGGTTACGCCTGGAGAGCGCATGGGCAGACAAACTGTACGTCCGTTTGTCCGGAGCGGAGGGGAGAGTGGGCGCCATCTTCTTCTAGGCTCACTGAGGGCTTCACCTGTGCCGGGCAGGCTGCTGCGACGAGGAGTGCCCCCCGCCCCCGGTCTTGTGTGTCCGACTCGGCAGCAGTGGTGTGTGTTTACTGCCAAGTGCGAAGCAGTTACCCTTGGGGCGTCGGGGGTGGGGAGGGGTTGGCGACGGGGACGGAAGAACGGGGAAAGGCGGGGCCGGCGGCCGCGCCAGGAGCTAGCGTAGCTTCTGCCGTTAGGGCACCCTCCTTCCTTGCTAAACACCGACTCTCCCGTCAGCCTCCATGTGGTGTTGTGTGTGCGCTTCCCAGTTTTCCTGAGAGTGAAGATCTCGAAGGATTTCATAGGTATTTTTTTTCTTTGCTATGTCATCGTAGTCAGTGGTGGCAGAAAAGCGCTGAAGGCCTGGCTCGTTAGGCGTGAGAGTGGCCAAAGTGTTTGAGTTAGGTATGGGGCAGTTCACCCTGTGGCGAGTTAGGGTGGAATGTTTGCCCTTGGGACGGCGTAACGGAAAGGCACGGAGGTTGGGCGGTCCAGGTTAATTTGAAGGCTGATTTTGGCTGAAGGTCTGGCGACAGCATCGGATCCCACGTAGCAACTTTGGCCTGGCGCAAAAGAAGGAAGCTCTAACCCTTGGGAGTCTGGACAAAGGCTTTGGGCTATAGAAGCGATTCCTTCGGATGATCCCCATTTGAGGATGATGGATGTTATGGGAAATCCTGTGCCCTGTGGATTCGTCTTCATTTACAGTTCCTATTAACGACTATGGCTCTGTCGTCATGCCTTTGGTTTTTATTTTAACCATCTACATTATAAAAGGATAAAAGGCAGATCTTCATAAAGAATAATTGTGGACCGGGCTAGATTATTTTCTGCAAGGGAAACTCATGCATTTAGAATTTCATCATAACTTTGGGTTTTAAGGAATAGGCATTTCCCCCCACCGTATCTGGAGAATGACTTGTTACTCTCTAGTTAAAATCAGATGGATCTGAGATAATACCTATTTAAATTTAGTCTCGTTTCCCTATCAGGCTTGATTAGAAGATGCACATTTCGTATTGTTTAGTAATGGTGATCAAGTGTGATGAATCCTGGATAAAATCAAAATTACTTAAAATGAACTTCTTAATTTCAAGCTTTTCAGGACTCACTTCATCTTTTCATAGGTTAGAAGTTCTAACATCACTGTCTTTAAATCAACACAGTCGCAAAAATACTTCTGTTACATTCATAAGTAGAAACAATTCTAAGTGCAGTGTACTTTAGGGTATTTTGTGTGTTTCTATTTTTGTGTTATGTTCTAAGAGTAGAATTTCTGGTGAATTTGCTTAAGGAAATGACCTATGGGAACCATAGGAAAAGTGCTCATTTTGAGAACTGGTCTCTTACAGATGGCCTCCTAGGTGTGTCATTGTTGAGGGATAAAATGGTACGTTACCCTACCAGCTAAAAGGGAAAAAAGTTAATTGTTAGTTATATGTGGCAAATTAGACAAAATATTTTATCTTGTCTGCTTGGATTGGAATTCATGAGATTTGTACTCCTGGAACTATTTAGTTCAAATATTGTTTTTAAGCTGAGGATAAACTAGAAATTTTTTGAATTTGACATGTTATTCCTTGAAACGTCCCTACTTAGCTTGTAGATATATTTATGTTCTCAGGGCATATCCCTTTTTAAGTTTTTTAAAAAGTTGAGGATAGACAAAATGGCATGTATCTTACTTGCTTTGGAGCTAAGTTAATTTGTATAGGAAGGAATCTTGGAACTTTAATGTGGACAACTAGTACAGAAGCCATTTATATAGTTTTTTAAACGTTGGTGTGGATATTGGTTTGTTGAAGGAACCAGGTTTGTACTCATTTTTATTTTTGGTACTGTGGATTTTTCATAAACGATTTTTTTAGGGCAGTTTTTTTAGGTTTACAGCAATATTGAGCAGAAGATGCAGAGATTTCCTATATACCCCCTGCCCGCGCCCATGTACTTTGTAAATATTTTAATAGTATTAATAGTCAATATTTTAAGTATCAATTTGGCATTGATAATTCAGATGTAGAATATGGCCAGTAATTTCTTTTTTTTTTTTTTTTTTAATTTTTTTTTTTTCAACGTTTATTTATTTTTGGGACAGAGAGAGACAGAGCATGAACGGGGGAGGGGCAGAGAGAGAGGGAGACACAGAATCGGAAACAGGCTCCAGGCTCTGAGCCATCAGCCCAGAGCCCGACGCGGGGCTCGAACTCACGGACCGCGAGATCGTGACCTGGCTGAAGTCGGACGCTTAACCGACTGCGCCACCCAGGCGCCCCATGGCCAGTAATTTCTTGATACCTTGTTAGTTGAGCTTGTAGTTTAAAAAGTAATCAGTGGACCCTTTCCAAAGGAAAATAAGCCTTGCAGACCTCAAAGAATATGTCTTCCAACCACACTTGGTGGAACAGTGGTACTTAAGTGTAAGTACTGAATTAAAGCAACATTTCTTTGCACATTAAAAACATAAATGTATAATTATTAATTTAGCAACTCTTATTTGATAAGAATACATTAAATGTTGTAACTTTGAGTATCTCTGAAAATATTAGATATAAATTGCCTTAAGGAAATAAGATTTCTCAGCAGTTAATACTGATAATCCCTAAACATTCTAAATAAATGTGTTTTTATTTTCTTTATTGTCATTTGGGTTTTCTCAGTGCAGGACAGCTTAAAATGGAATAAACTTGTTAGCATAATAAGATTCTTATTTGAACATTTTCTGTTTGGCTTAGGATGAATTTAGTAGTAATTGTTTTAGGAGTTTAAGATAAGGATTAGTAGCAGAGATTTTTTATTTTATGGGTATTTTAGTGTTTGCCTTAATTATATTAGAATCAGGAAATTTAATTCCATGTTTGGAAGTGTGAGCTATATGTGTATAACTTAAAATGTGTATTCAAATGGGTAGCCATTGGTTTGAATTTATTACTTAAAAAATTGGTTTTTGAATTCAAAACATTAGTATTTTGTTCATTTATTGTATCATTTTGAATGGTTGCCTTATTAGTTTGATTTGGTCTTATATTTTAAAAGGGAGGAAAACTGCAAGACAGTTGGGCATAAGGAGCTAGGTGTTTGGTTTTCTCATGAGTGGAAGTGACAGAAGTTTTTTTGGGAACTTTTGATGTGTTTAAATTGACCTTTTACTTGTAGAACACTTGTCTTTTTTTTTTTTTTTTTTTTTAAGTGGATGTAAAATTTATATACAGTGAAATGCACGGACTTTAAGGATAGTATTCATTTGATAAGTTTATACTCCCATGTAACCAACACTCTAATCAAAATGTATAACACTTTCATCACCCCTTTGCTCTTGCCACTTCCAATCAAGGAGCTATTTAATTTCCAGAAGATTTTTGTTTTTAAATAATTTGCACATGTCTGCTTGGAATTTGTACTTCGTTTTTGTTGAAGGATGATTAATTTCCCCTTGGAACAAAGAAGACCATTTTGTAATGTCCATAGTTGTGGTTCCGTATATTGCTTCACTTTTAATAGGTAATTCTGAAGGGAATATCCTAATCTGGCGTGTTTAAGATCAATTACAGGGTCCAAGGATTAATTATATTTCATTTTCTTTCCACAGTTAAGTTGCTTTTACAGAATTAACAGGTCTCCAAGAAATTTTAAAAAGGTAAGATATCCAGAGCTTAAGGCTATTCACAGAAGCTTGACAAAAAAATGTAAAGTAGAATAGTACATGTAGGCACACATGGTTTCTGTACTTTACCTTTGGTCAGTGATGCACTAGTGGCAGACAGTTTATTATTATGAGCAGAAATTATATTCTGACCATAGATGGCTTTTCTCATATGTAAAACTTATCATGGTTGGTAACATTCTTTAATCCACAAAGCTCTCTCACATGTTTCAGCAGAAGATCTGTTTCTAAGTGAGTCTGAAAATAGTTTTTGGTCTTGTTGTGAAGCAGTGCTTGGCAGATTTACAAAGCAGATTTGATATTTTTGATGTTCATACTATATAGGATAGGTGATATGAAATATTTCTCCGAAGTAGTTGGTTTATTTTTATGTTTAGATGGGAGAAGGTTTATTCTTTTTCTAAGAAATTAGATACTGTCAATATTTTTTGTGAACTCATACCCTGTTTTCATTTATAAATGCTGAAGAAGGTAGGAACTAAGTAATTATTAAGTTTAGTTTGGGATAAGGTACTTCACAAATAAGACTTGCTATTATGTGTACCTTTTTGTCTGCAGGTCATTATTGCTGTGGTTTGAGCTCAGCATGGCTGTAGTCATCCGTTTACTGGGGCTTCCTTTTATTGCGGGGCCTGTGGATATTCGTCACTTCTTCACGGGATTGACTATTCCTGATGGAGGAGTGCATATAATTGGAGGGGAAGTTGGGGAGGCTTTTATTATTTTTGCAACAGATGAAGATGCAAGACGTGCCATAAGTCGTTCAGGAGGGTTTATCAAGGATTCATCTGTAGAGCTCTTTCTTAGTAGTAAGGCAGAAATGCAGAAGACTATAGAAATGAAAAGAACTGATCGCATAGGAAGAGAGCGACCGGGATCTGGGGCATCAGGGGCTGGCAGCTTATCTAACTTTGTTGAGGCTATTAAAGAAGAAGCAAGTAATTCTGGATATGGCTCTCCAATTAATCAAGATGCTGGGTTTCATACTAATGGTACAGGACATGGTGATTTAAGGCCAAGAAAGACAAGGCCATTGAAGGCAGAGAATCCTTACTTGTTTCTGCGAGGTTTGCCTTACTTAGTAAATGAAGATGATGTACGTGTCTTTTTTTCTGGTTTGTGTGTGGATGGCGTAATTTTCTTAAAACATCACGATGGCCGAAATAATGGTGATGCCATAGTAAAATTTGCTTCATGTATTGATGCTTCAGGAGGTCTTAAATGTCATAGAAGTTTTATGGGTTCAAGATTTATAGAAGTAATGCAAGGCTCAGAACAACAGTGGATTGAGTTTGGTGGTAATGCAATTAAGGAGGTTGACATTCCTATGAGAATTGAAGAACATTCTCCACCAAGAGGAATTAATGATAGACATTTTCGAAAACGATCTCATTCAAAATCTCCCAGAAGAACACGTTCTCGTTCTCCTCTCGGGTTTTATGTTCACTTAAAAAATCTGTCCCTAAGTATTAACAAAAGAGATTTAAGAAATTTCTTTAGAGATACTGATCTGACTAACGAACAGATTAGGTTTTTATATAAAGATGAAAGAAGAACAAGATATGCCTTTGTAATGTTCAAAACTCTGAAAGACTATAACACTGCTCTGGGTTTACATAAGACTGTTTTACAGTATCGTCCTGTTCATATTGATCCTGTTTCTAGAAAACAAATGCTGAAGTTCATTGAATGTTATGAAAAGAAAAGACCAGTGTCCATAGAAAAAGAGAGGCTTGGACATATTTCACAAAAATACTCTCAAGAAGGCTACCCTGGCCAGAAACTGTGTATATATATAAGAAATTTTCCTTTTGATGTTACAAAAGTTGAAGTGCAAAAGTTCTTTGCAGACTTTTCTCTTGCAGAGGATGACATTTACTTACTTTATGATGACAAAGGAGTTGGTCTGGGAGAAGCATTGGTGAAATTCAAATCAGAAGAACAAGCCATGAAAGCCGAACGTTTAAACCGACGGAGATTCTTGGGGACAGAGGTATTGTTAAGACTTATATCTGAGGCACAAATGCAGGAGTTTGATGTAAATTTTTCCTTGATGTCCAGTGAGAGAGTGCAAGACCATTCACAGTCACGTGATAGAGATGACCATTCCCATTCTTTTGACTCCAGCGATCCACCAATGTACTCAGTTGGTCCTTCTGAAAACTTCAGGCATCAGCAGGAGGACTTGAGGCAACTGGACAATTTCAAGCAAACCCAGGGGGATTTCCGACAGCTTGATAGGAGCCTCCCAGAAGATTTTAGGCGCTCCCCAGAGGACTTCAGGCGCTCCCCAGAAGACTTCAGGCGCCCTCGGGAGGAACACTTCAGGCGGCCTCTGGAGGATTTCAGGCGGCCTCTTGAGGAGGATTTCAGGCGTCCTTGGGAGGAGGACTTCAGATACCCTCGGGAGGAGGACTTCAGGTACCCCAGAGAGGAGGAGTGGAGGCGGGCACCGGAGGAGGATTTCAGGCGGCCTTCCAAGGAGGATTTCAGGCGACCCCTCGAGGAGGACTGGAGGCGGCTCCCGGAGGAGGATTGGAGGAGGCCCCCGGAGGGAGACTTCAGGCGGCCTCTTGAGGAGGATTGGAGGCGGCCTCCTGAGGATGACTTTAGACGGCTTCCCCAAGGGGAGTGGAGACGACCACCTGAGGAGGACTTCAGGCGACTTCCCGAGGAGGACTTCAGGCGACCTCCGGAGGAGGATTTCAGGCGTTCTCCCGAGGAGGATTTCAGGCGTTCTCCCGAAGAAGATTTCAGGCGGCCGCCCCAGGAACACTTCAGGCGGCCGGCCCCGGAGCATCTCAGGCGTCCGGCCCCGGAGCACTTCAGGCGGCCGCCCCCGGAGCATTTCAGGCGACCGCCTCAGGAGCACTTCCGCCGGCCACCCCAGGAGCACTTCCGCCGCCCACCCCAGGAGCACTTCCGCCGGCCACCCCAGGAACATTTAAGGCGCCCCCGAGAGGAGGATTTCAGGCACCCACCGGATGAAGATTTCAGAGGCCCTCCCGATGAAGACTTGAGGCATCCTCCTGATGAGGACTTCAGGAGCCCCCAGGAGGAAGATTTTAGATGCCCTTCTGATGAGGACTTCAGGCGGCTCCCGGAGGAAGACCTCAGGAAACCTCCAGAGGAGGACCCTAGACTTCCTGACAGTTTTAGACCTCCTGGTGAGGAGTTTAGGAGTCCACCCGATGACTTTAGAAGTCATCGTCCTTTTGTGAATTTTGGTCGCCCAGAAGGTGGCAAGTTTGATTTTGGAAAGCGCAGTATGGGAAGTTTTCCTGAGGGGAGATTTATGCCTGACCCAAAATTAAATTGTAGTTCAGGTAGACTAACACCTATTAAGATAATGAATCTTCCATTTAAAGCTAATGTTAACGAAATTCTAGACTTTTTCCATGGTTATAGAATCATACCTGATTCAGTTTCAATACAGTATAATGAGCAAGGGTTACCTACAGGGGAAGCCATTGTTGCTATGATAAACTATAATGAAGCTATGGCTGCTATTAAAGACCTAAGTGATAGGCCGGTTGGCCCACGCAAAGTTAAATTAATGTTGCTCTAGAGAGCATTCCTAAATTCAGAATTACCTCCCCACAGTATTGATGCAGTAAAATGCATTTGTTTTTTTTAAGTGTTTATTTTTAATTATCTAATGAAAAGAAACATTTTGACTTGTGAATAGAACAAATGTAAATATTAGAATGTGAATCTGGTTTTCTTTTGCTTGCAAATTACCATTCACTTTTTCTAATTTAAAATTATATATGCCCCCTTTTTTGGACAGTTGGGGAGAAAATTCCCTGAGTGCATTAGTTTTTGTTGATGTCATGGGTAAACCTCAAGATTTGTATAAAGTAGACCTGTATTTGGGGAAGATAAGTTTTATATTCACTTTTGTTTCTGGTCTGTAGTCTACATCTTTTACACTGTATAAGGAAATGGTCAGTGACTATTGTTCAGGTTTAGCATTTGCATTGCTAACTGCCTACAGAATTAATGCCCTCTTCTTTGTCTGAGATATTACTGTGTTAAGCCTCCCATTAATTATAAATAGTTCAAAATGGACAGACTGTGAACTTGAAGTTTACTTGTGTAAAAAGCTTAGGGGATTCTTGAAGTTTCCATGTTCATAATAACTTTGCAAAGTTTTATAAAAATAAAAAAATTTGCAACTGAATAGACCAGCTAATTAACTTTACTTGTATTTGTATAAAAAGAAAAAAGGATTACAGCTTCTTCTGTGAAGTTTTCAACAGCTATCTTAGACCATATTTATGATAGGATGGACCAAATAGCCTATAATAGCATAGAGTGCTGTGTACCTTTATGGTGTTTTCCATATCTCATCAACCAAACTGGTAAGATTAACTTCAAATACTTAAAAGAAAAAAGTAATTATAGGTACAAGGGGACATTTAGGCTTATGCTGGGAAGAATCTGATAAATGGATGTAGTTTGTTCTGGGAAGAATTTAGTGATGATTCATTGAACTTTTTTTTTTTCTTTTTTTTTTTTTTTACTAGGTTCTCATTTTTAAATTATAAGACTTTGTATCCAAAGACTCAATAACTAAATATAATCAGATTTTTGTGAGATTGCATTTTTACTACTTTGATATTTAGTGTAGATGTTTTACAAACACTGCATTTGATTTTATTACACCCATAATAGTGGCTAACATTTATTGGGCACCTACTGTGTGCTAGGCAGTGAAAGTGCTTTACATGCATAATCTCAATCTCAATTTAAATATTACCTTAAGAAGTATGGTGTATTACTTATGTCTATTTCACAAGTGAGATAATGAAGTTTAGAGGTTAAGTAACTTGCCTAAAGTCATAGCTAGTAAATCATGGAGCCAGGTTCAACCCAGACAGACCTTGGACTCCAGTTCATGCTCTTAACACTTTTGCCTACTAACTTTTGTTAAATGGTACTTTTCATTTTGGTAAGATTGTGCTAAAAATACTTTAGAGTAAATGATATTTTCTTTCTCTCCATTGTTGCTTTAAAGTGGCATTAAAAAACCAAAATTACTATGCTCATTGTTCATAAAAGACAAAATAACTTTAAAAGTTTTTATATATCTATCCAGGGCTTTTCTTGGATAATGATATTATAAATTGACTTCTAATTTAAAATTGTTCATTTTATCAAATAGGATTTGATTTTGGTTGGCCTTTTATATAGTTTACATGAAGCCAGGTTAATTTTCCTCAATTCTGTGATTCACAGGTTTCCCATATTGAGCAAATAAGAATATAATTTGAATTTATATATGGTAGCTTAGTAATTTAATAATGGGATTTTGCAGAAGTAGAATACTTTGTCAGTATTTAGCCATTTGCCACTATTTTGGATTAATCTTCAGTGATTTAAGAAACTTGAGAGGCCAACTGAAGTTTCTGTGTTTTTAATTATTGTGAATATCTTACTTGCTAGTAGAATGAATAAACTGGTAAATTTGGTTTGAAAAAGCACATCAATATGGCTCTTTAAACTAGTAAGCTTACAAATAGCCAGGTGAATGATAAATGTGCAAACTAAACACAATGAACAAAAAACAAAATAAGAAATGACTATTTTTAAATGCTCAGAGATTATATAGATGGTTCATTTGATCAGTCTTCTTGAGGAATGTATAGAAGACTTTAAAACACTTCCTAAATACATATCAGTAAGAGCCAAGATGAAGCCTAAAAGTGAAATATCATGTAATGTGGAACTGCTTCTCAAATGGGCAGGGGTGTGAGGTGATAGTAGACAAGAGGTCAACAATAGTAAACAGAAGCTTTGTATTATGATTGTAAAATTAATGAATTGATATAATTTACTCATAACCATTTAGTTTAATAAATTTTTTAACTTTTAAAAATAAAAAAGTAGAGAAAATTGGCTCCTACTGGTTGGGAACCATTTTTGCACATTTTCCCAGCTCTGCTGTCGGCGGTTATGTTAAATTGGCCATGGTAGTATTTTTGCAATGGAAATTGGCAAATGTAACAAATCAGGGCATTTTCCATGATGGACCGTCAAACAGCACACCAATTTCAAAAACATAAAAGAGAATACTGCACTCAATTCTCATAGACCCATCAATGTGGTTGACTTTGAACAAACCAGGGTTTGAACTGCAAGTGTGCACTTATAGGTAGGATTGTTTTGATAGATACAGTATAACACTAAATATTTTTATGGTTTTGTTGATACTTTTTCTCTAGCTGACTTTATTGTAAGAATACAGTGTATAATACAGATACAGAATGTGTTGATCAACTGTTATTGGTAAGGCTTCTGATCAACAGGAGGTTACTGATAAGCAAGAGGCTGCTAAGTTTTAAGGGAATCAAAAGTTAATGGATTTAAACTGTGCAGGGATCAGCACTCTTGACCCTGGTATAGTTCGGGGGTCAGCTGTTTCAGCCACTTCTTTCTCCTGTTCCCAGACATACCAGGTACACTAGGAGCATACTGGCTCTCTAGTTTAATACCTAGCAACATGTTAACTATCTTAAAACCAAACATTTTTTGTCAGAAGGTATCTGAAAAATATAGTTACCATCTAGAAAGTAAACTTGATCCCATAAACCAGGAGATAGTTAAGAATCATTAAGAGTTTATTTTTTATCAGTTACTAAGGATATTCTCAAGAGCAGTAGCTCTTGGTCCATAGATCACCTATTAAGCAGTGACCCCATCACCTCCATCTTTTTGTATTAAGTGTTAGCTATTACTTAAGGAATTGTACTAGGTACTATATATTTGGCTTATAATTATGAATTAACTATGTGATTTATTTTCCATAACCCTAAAAAACTTAAACTGTTTTGGAGATATATGGAGGCTTATAGGCTAAGTAACTGGTCCAGTTACCTATTTTTTTTTTTTTTTTAATTAGGAAGCTGAAAGGTTTTTACATTTTTAAAGGTGGTTTAAATGATTATAGAACTATCTATGTAATAGCCTTAGTTTTGTTTCTCAGCCCACAGATTATAAAGTATTTACTGCATAGCCCTTTAAGAAATAGTTTGCCAACCTAAGTCTGGTCTAAAAGAAACTTAATTTTACATTGCTGAAAGTACTATGTATAGTAATCCTTTTGTCTTTAGAAGATTTCTTTAAAGTAGGCAGAGCATACATTTTATATCAGAACTATTTGCTGATTGCTTTGTATATCAGGCACTGTTTTAATTTTATAGATAGGCAACTAATGCTAAGAGAAGTGAGCTGCTATAGTAAACAAGAGAAATACTATAACCCTGGTTTTTCCTCCCAACTATAACACCACGTTTAAATATTGAGAAAATAAAATGCAATGTAATGATACCTTTAGTGTCTTAATTTATTTAGGGTTTTAGAACATTTTGAATATTTTGTACTGAAGTAATTTTATCATTTAGGGCTATTCTCAGGAAGCAATGTTTTGTTAACAGAACCATGAATAACAAAGTCAAAAAAGCTTTCTAGAAAGTCTTTATTTTTGTTGTGAATAGTTGCCTTTTGTAGTTATCCCAAATGATTTTATAAATTTCAAAATTTTTATATGCCTGACTGGTATCCATGAAATAACAAAAGTACAATCCCCATCCAAAGAAACAAAAGTATTGGACATACTGAAAGGCTCTGATTAAATTGATTATTTTCAGGAATAAAAGTAACTATACTCTTTCATTAATTAGATGGTGGTTTGGTAAAATTTTTATAGACTTTTAAATGATTATCATTTTCCATGATGTTTCTTAGGCAACACTCCACCAAATTACAGCTTTCTAAAAGCTATAGTACCATGTATAATGCTTCAGTATGACAGCATTTTCATTTTAAAACCAGAATCAGGCTGAATGTGGCTTTCTCTTTGAATCTAAAATTTCTGCTTTATGTAGTTTTAAGACACTGATATCCTAGTGTCCCATTACATTTAATAAAAAGTAATGACACTTATTGAAAAGTAAATTATGTATCAAATAATGAAACTTCAGGTTGTAGTAAAAGTGAAAAAAAAGTAAAGGAAAAAAACCTTTGTCCTTTTGATTAAGGCTTTATGGAATAGAATTTGTATTTAATCAGAATGAGTAAAGACCCTTTTTTTGGCAATGAAAGCAAAGAAAGCAAGTGGAATTGTTAGATCTCTTGTGTTTTGTCATGTATTTCTATTGCAACCTCAACTAGGTATAGTGCATTATATGGAATGCATTTGAAATACATTTTTTTTTTTTTTTTTTTAATGGAACCTATACAAAAATCACATACTGCTAGATAGGATGTTGAAATGACTGGTGTGTAATATTTTTCAAAACCTTCATTTTTGGTCAGCATAAATTTACTTTAATTTTCATTTTCAGGAGGATTTCATTTTGAGGTTTAACGAGTATGAAGCCAGTATAAAGTTTTACAGTGTAGTAATTCTGGACGCCAAGTCATTCAAGATGAAAATTGAAATATGAAGTTTTCTTAAGAAAATTAATTTTCTTCTTCTGTAACATCTAAGTCTTCATCCTCTTCATCATCATCTGCTTGTTGATCCTTTCTTAGTCGACAGGTAGACACCTGTTAAAAGTTAACACATTTTAAAAAATATTAACTTAAAATATTTTTACATACTTGGTATCTTTTTAATATGCCCTTATAGAGAAGGTCACATAGAACATATGTTTCAGGAAGATAATAATTTTTTAGTAATGAAAATTCCCTATGAATTCTTATATTTTAAGGTTGAAAACAGTTACAGAGCTTTTTCATTCATATATCAGATTGTTTTTGAACAAAAATATGAAATTAACCAATTCCAGTTCGGTACTAGTATTTGAATAACTAAATACTTCAGAGAAAAGTACATACTCAGTATACTATGGATATCGAAAATATTTTGTTAAGTAATTCTTAGGTCACAAAAATGGGCATTTGAATATGAGAATCATCAAAGGGACAGCAAATAATATGCCAAGACTATTTCAACTAGGCAGCTGAAATATTAAAATTTAATACTGTGATTTAAATGGAGTGAGTCTGAATTCACTACTTGCTTTTAAGTCCTGACCATTGCCACTTGGCAAGTCATCTTGCTTCAGACCTTTCTGAGGCCCATTTGGCAATGTCTGGAGACAATGTTGTTACATCTGGGGGTTTGTGTTTGTGTGTGTTACTGGCATCTTGTGGGTAGAGGCTAGTGATGCTGAACATCTTTAGAATGCACAGGACAGTACTCCCTGTTCCCTTGCCAAATTATCTGACTCAAAGTCAATGGTGTGGAGGTCAAGAAACCCTAGGATAATGTAATTCTAAAGTAGACACAGATGTTAGCCAATTTTGGTAACATTATTAGCTCTCAATAGAAACAAACTTTGTACTATAATACTAGATAATATGGAATTTACATGCAAGGCACTTTATGCTGATAAATAATAAAAATGTGAGTTGTTTGGGGGAGAGAGACGTATACATATAAAGCAGTAAATAAATGCTTAGAAGAGAACCAAATGAAAATACAAGTCATTGGGTCACATTTACCTACAAGTTGTATTTTGAAAATATGTTGCTTAATCTTATTTATTAATTTTTTTGAGAGAGATCAAAGGGGGTGGGGAAGGACAGAGAGGGAGACAGAGCGTCTGAAGTAGGCTCTGTGCTGACAGCAGCGAGCCCGATGTGGGACTTGAACTCACAAACTGAGATCATGACCTGAGCTGAAGTTGGATGCTTAACTGACTGAGCCACCCAAGTGCCCCTATTTTGCTCAATTTTAAATTCTGAAGGCTAGATATGAAAAAAAGTATTGATCTCTGGATCAGAAGTTGGCAAGCTATACTCCATTTTGCCTCCTGTTTTTGTAAATAAAGTTTTATTATAACACTGCCATAAAGAATTGTTAATGTATTATTTATGGCTGCCCTTATTTGGGACATAGACCTTCGGCCCATTTTCTGTATGGCCTCTTAAAAGAAAAAGGCTGTACACCCCTCCCAGTTGTAGACATCTAGTAACTCAGGCTTTCTGGATATTGAAGAAACGAGAAAATGGACTTTTTACCTAAAGATACGTGCTTCCAGATCTAAGATCATGTTCAGCAAAAAGACTTTTTTTAGGTATAATTTTCACTGAGTCATGATAGTGGTATTTAAACCATAAGCAGTTTGACTTCAGAATCTATGCTCTTCAGGGGCGCCTGGGTGGCGCAGTCGGTTAGGCGTCCGACTTCAGCCAGGTCACGATCTCGCGGTCCGTGAGTTCGAGCCCCGCATCCAGCTCTGGGCTGATGGCTCGGAGCCTGGAGCCTGTTTCCGATTCTGTGTCTCCCTCTCACTCTGCCCCTCCCCCGTTCATGCTCTGTCTCTCTCTGTCCCAAAAATAAATAAAAAACGTTGAAAAAAAAAAAAAAAAAAAAAAGAATCTATGCTCTTCATATTACATCTGAAAACAAATCTAGATTAGCATTCTCCTGTCCTTTCCACCTCTGCTCTCAAGTGTTCTGTAGAGAGTATTATGTACTACAGTATACAAAATAAGAACAGAGCTGCACTTAATGCAATCTTCCAATCATCTTCTGTAAGAGGGTAAGTTATATGAAGTCAGGACATAAGGGAAACTAAAAATGTATTGAACAATACCAAAGGCAGCTGCTCATATTCCTTTAAATTACGGTTTTTAGCTTACCTGACCTGTTCCAGATACACACTTAGCTGACAGTGATCTTTGAAGAGGGGACTTTGAATTTGCTCTTACGATATCTAAACGGGATGAATAATCTGGTGGATACAGAGAATTTCGGAAAACCTGTTGCAATGATAAAGCAACATTATAAAATAAATACCAAACGATGGGAATCTAGGAAGCCATGTTAAGTTCTTCTTAGTTAAGATTTTTTTTTTAAAGCAACCACATCCACCTGCTCACCTTCACCTCCCAGGAACAAATTTCTATTATTGTAAATTTAAAAAAAAAAAAAAAAACCACTACAAAAAATAAAGTTTTAAAGATGAAAGCTATAAAGTTTATTTGAACCAGGTTAAGATGCTGATGGGTTCTGAAACCATCACTTGAGAGCTTTTGCTGAGGAGTTCCTTCCCTTAAAGTGGATGCTCCCAAGGAGAGAGGCTGCAAGTCATACCTTTGATTCTTTGTCTTCTCCCCGTCTCAACTCTTATCAATTTAACTTCATCGCAGTAGTCTGACAGTACATCATTTCAGAGTAAGTTGGAGCCACTGTGATTTATGGATTATAATCTCACTAGACTCTGAAACACCTTTTGTCAGTTTTTTTATCCTTAAGGCAACAGTTCCAAATACCACTCTCTTAAGCCTATGTATATTTTTTGTCTTCCCCCATTTCTCTAATATATAAACTGGTAGGTAATGTTGTCAGATGTGAATTTCTTCAACTTCACTCCCTTTTTCCTCAACTCTTTACCCCACCCCTTTTATTTAATGTCATCTGAGTCTTTCCAAGGTGCATATTTCCTATATCTAAGACTTCAAAAAAGAAAAGCCTTCTTTCTCCACAGGTTCCTTCCCCTCAGCAAATAAGCTCAAGATCAATTTTTTTTTTTTTAATTCAAGATATAACTTTACTCCTTAACTTCTCAAATATTCTCCTTCATCTCCATTTGTCAAAAAAACTACAAGTGGGCTTTCACTTTCCACTGAAATTGCTTTTGCCCCAAACCACCAAAGTCATCTTTGATCCTCCCTGGCCTTGTTATGAAACTTCTTTTCCAGGTATGCCATCTCTAAACTCTTCATGTGCTAGCTGCCCTATTTCTTCACATCTCTTTTTTTACTGCTTATACCTTAAATATTTTTAAAGGATTTCCCTTAGGCCACTTTTTTTTTTTTTTACCCTTTTCTCTGAAGATCTTATCTATATAGTGTTTAATGGCTACCTTTCAGCCAATTTTCTATAGGCTCTCTTCTGATAGCCATACTTAACATGCCTAACTACTTCTGTTCTAGACCAACCATCTAGTAGAACTCTGAGATGATTGAAATGCTTGCTGTCTAAACAGGCTACGTGTGGCTACTACCCCTTGAAATGTGGTTCATGTGAATGAGGAACTGAATTTTTAACTTTAGCCACATATGCCTAGGGGCTACTGTGTTAGACAGCGTAGTTCTATATTCACCTTTACAATGATAGATGTTACGATACATTGAGTAGACCAAACTATAATCCTAGGCATTCTCCCTAAATTTCTCATCTGAGGCACTTCTATTTTAATTTATTGACTCTGCACATCTTTCTTTGTAGTTTACTTAGAATTATCTTACTGAAGACCAAAGCATGATTATTAAAACACTTTGTGGCTCCTCCCTACCTAGAGTCCAAATACTGACACCCAAGGCTTAACATTACTCAAACCTACTCATCACTCTTCACCTCTAGCCTATTTACCTATATGCAGAATATGTTATACTCTGCCTTTGCAATGCTGAGTCCTCAGCCTAGAATTCCAGCACACTCATCAAGAGCCAAGTCAAATGCCATCTTCTGCTTTCTCCTATTCTCTAGTCAGTAGCGCTTACTGTTTATACCTCAATACAGCTATCATTTCATTGTTCCGTAATTATGCATCTACAACACTAGTGCAAGGAGCCCCGTTTTATCTTTGCAACTCCTCCCAGCTTAAGATTGTAACATAAAGGAATGTTAACGACGTGTTTTGGGGAAAAGAAACTCAAAACTAAGGGATTTCTCTATGCATTTCTTTAAACCTTAGAGAAGTACAAGACACAAAAGGAGCGAAGAGGTGAAATTTAAACTCGAGGTGAGACATGTTTTAGGACAATTCAGTCATGCTAATTAGGTTATTTAACATGTTACTGAGGATACAATTATGTTTTCATGCCAGTTAAGGAAAACATATCCTGGTATGATATAAGGAACACATATCCTGGTATAAGAACCATTAATCAAATGGTATTTGGAAGGGATGTATTTTTGTTAGAACAACCTTCCTTTTTTAACTGTTCTAGAAAAGATGAAGTTAAAAGTGGGAAATGGAAGACAGTATACACCCATGAGATAAAAGTCTAAACCAGCTACGTGTTAAAATTAATCTCTTAATGCAAAACAACAGATTTACAGGAATGTTTATTGGCAATAATGCATTTCCCAATATGGTCCAAGATCTCTTCTAGGAGTGAGTCTCAAGATGCTCTGAAGTGACTGCACAGAGGTGATCTTTTGAAGGGGAAAATGAGCCTGACAATGCTTTTTTATGTGAAGAACAAATAAGGTAAGATGGTTTGTGATATAACTAGATGCCTAACCACAAAAAAAATGAGCTGTTGCCAGAATAAGTCTCAGCAGTCCTTGTAAAGCATGAAGTATTTAAGAAGAATAGCAAGTTATTTCTCTGTCCCTGTCTACATATTTTCTCTACTTGTTCCGAAGAAATCCTGTATGTAAAGGTTCTTTTTCTTCTTGGTACCAGTTTCATAGAATTTTACTTTCCCTGGTCCCACAACTCTCCCTAGTCTGCTTCCTTCTCTCCACAATTGCTGTGTGGCAGAACACTAACGGCTTCTGCCTATAGTTCGTTACGCCTCAGGATATCTGTGTATCTGTGTCCTTTGCCCTACAGGTGTTGCCAGGCATCCTACACGTCCCTCAGACTTCTAATTAAGAAATCATTCTTTGATTCGCTAGACTATTTAGAATCCTCACAGCACACTATATTTTTTCTTTACAGGACTGGTCACATTATAAAACTTAAACAGTTACACAGTACAGGCATACTTCATTTTATTGCACTTCATTGTGCTTCACAGAGACTCTTTTACAACTTAAGGGTTTTGTGGCAATGCTGCTTCAAGCAAGTCTGTCAGTGCCATTTTTCCAACAGCATTTGCTCACTTCGTGTCTGTGTCACATTTTGGTAATTATTAACAATATTTTAAACTTTTTCATTATTATTACCTGTCTTAAGGTGACCTGTGATCAGTGATTATGACTCACTGGAAGCTCGGGTGATGGTTAGCATTTTTTTAGCAATAATATATTTTCTTTATGTACACCTTTTTGCTTTTTGGATCTAAAGCTGTTGCACACTTAACGGACTATAGTATATAACACTGTATGTTAACTGTGCTGGGATTAAAATAAAAGACTTAAAAAAGTAGACTACAGTATAGCGTAAACATAACTTTTATGTGCACTGGCAAACCTAAAAATTCATTTGACTTGCTTTATTGTGATGTTCCTTTTGTTGCACAGGTCTGGAATGCTATAATATCTCTGAGGTATGCCTGTATATTTTTTAAATGTCTGAACTCTATGGTAGATTTTTAAATCTTTGCTTTGACAACTCAGACCTTTTCTAACTTACAATACTAAATCTTCAGAGTGATGCCTGGCATATAACAGGTGCTCAATAAACAGTTGTTGAATGAACATTTTATGAGGTAAATACTAGATCTCCATTTGAGAGATAAGGAAGCTGAAGAATGAAAAACTTGCTCAATATTACCCCATTAGAAAGTAGGAACGTTGATACTCAAAAACGTATCTACCACACAGCTCTGAGATCCTGGGTGTTTTATGAATCTCTCCTCCCGCGAGCTATTTAGCTAACTGATTAAGAATACTGGTAAGGGAAGTGGTGTGACAGAATAAACTAGCTAGGACCTCTGGAATGAGAAAGAAAATCTTGGGGTTCAAAGAGATTGAAGGAACTTTAGTAAGAGTTAACAAATGGCATGTCAGAGGCATTAGAAAAAGGAGAATGAAGATAACTTCTAAACAGGACTCCAGTCTTCTAGGAAAAGTAAGGGATCAGTTTTGAACCTACCACTCAGTACAGTGTTTTTCTTGTAGGGAATGGTGCCTATCACACTCATCAAGAACCACACTAATCACAGTATAGAGAGGATAAAAACAGTGTCTGTAGTCAGGACTTTTGGGTTTGGCTTCCAGCATTATTAGTTATGGGACCCTTTGGGAAGTTTCTTAATCTACTTCTGCCTCAGTTTCCTCTTCCATAGAAAGGAGGACAATAAATACTTTTGTCAAAGTTGATGGGAGGATTAAAATATAATTAAAATGCATAGATCAGTAGCTGTCCAAAGTAATCGCTATATATAAACATTTGCTATTTTATTATTTTACAAATGACAGATAAAAGCTTGATCTGTTTTTTAAAAGATAGGACATGAAAGGAGTGAAAATTAAGAAACCTTAGCTATAGTACTTGGAAGGAAGGGAAACTTAGGAAGCCATCTATTGATAGACAATAAATAGAAATATCATGTGTGCATAACTGATATAAAACTAAGATGAGATTTTGACATTGGAAAACATATGTACACATATTAAAACATGTATCCTTCTTCATTTTAGTCAATCTGTTATCTGATTTTATGAATTAGATTTCCTGGAACCAGTGGAGTAGTGGGAAAAGAAGGCCCAGGTGAACTCTTTATGGATAGTTAATAAATAAACAACTGGGGGAATCTTCAAAATTGTCAACTGGCAGATTCTCCCAAATTCTATCACTCATTAATAGAGAATTCTGGTTATATCTTGAGATTATCTGGTCTTTTTCACTTCTACTATAGAGATAATATGGACAAAGTCTGTGTGTAATATTTTATCTATTTCAGCAAAAATACTTTTGTGCCTTTATTCCTCCCTTTAAAAGGTAAGAGGGTTGGACAGTTACTCTTCAGATGTGCTTGTTGAAGCCAGGCTGTGATATTTAAATGCTCTAACATTAGTTGGCTACTTGCATTTGCATCTAACTATCAGTACAAAGCAAGCCTTATTATAAACCTACACTTATTTCATAGCATACTGATTAAATCACACAAAACTGGTGAGAATCCTGATTCTGCTGTTTACTAGCTAAGTGGGTGTGGTCAAGTTAAGTTACTTAAAGCCTCTAAACCTGTTTCTGTAGTTATAAGATGCGAATAACCACAGCACCTACTTCATAGGATTCTGAGCAGTGAATGAGAAAATGCATGTGAAGCTTTGGGTATTCTGCACAGCATAAGCAATCAAATGTTAGCACTAATTAATGTGATGGTTAGCACACTTAAGTGACTTACATCACCAGTCAAAATGATACAGTATTTCACGTAATGGCCTTATTAACTAGCTGTTAATAAATTAATTCTTGGAACTTTACCATGGTGAATTTGTTAAGTTAAAAATACATAATGAGAAAAACATAAACGTTGAGCTATTTGGGACTGCACACAGTAACACGAGCCATTGTAGTATTCAAACTGAAGATATTTTTACCCATACAGATTAATGCTTTCTTTTAAATATTTCCATCTTAAGAGAAGAACTTAACTTAGATAGATATAGTCCTACCTCCAAATCTTCTTCTTCATCAATCTTTTGTATGTTTTGGTAGGCAGCAGTATAGACCTCTAAAGCTTTGCCATGAAATAACATTTCAATAGTGATAAATTCTGAAAATATAGTCTAAAAAAAAAAAAACCACAAAGATTTGAATTTAAACAATCATATGAATTTGTGAATTTAGTAAATTTATTCCCTATTATTGTTTTTGCATTTTATGAAATACAGAGATACCTCTTTTTCCACAGGGCACATCAAGTATAAAAGATAATGGGAATAAAAATAGTTGAAAAGACTGTAGCACAACGTTGAAATTATATAAAATATTTCTTATCCCACCATTTAATTTCCTCCTATTTTTTAATAAGTCAGTTCTTTGTATACCTTGTAATTGATATTTGTGATAAAAAAAAGATCTGACTAAAATGTATACCATATGTACTCTGTTACCATATGTCTCTAAATATTAGATAAAGCAGGTCAGTTCTAAACCTGATATTTTAGTAACTCCAACTGATGTTGAAACAATAGTATGTCTTTTTAGACAGGAATTCTATCCCATCATATTTCTATGTGTTACTTGTATTCTCTAGCCACAAAGGACTTACTTGGTAATTATATTGCTACTACTGATAATAGCACCATGCATTTGTGTAGAGCTTTTCCAGTTTACGAATACGTGACTTGCCTCCTGTTGCTCATAGCTAGAATGTTGTGACTTGGGTCTGATTCTTCAAAGGTTATAGCTCTTGCTTATTGTACTGTGCTCTTCTTGCTGGAATCCATCATTTCCTTCACAAATAAACTATGCATGTAAACTCTATGGAGCATGATGACAGCTTACAACAAGGAAGATAATGAGTTAAGAGAATGAATGGAGATGTGCATGTTGATTTAAGCAGGGGTGAGATAATCGGTAGGTAAGGAAAGGATACAAACCAGAAAAGTTTTCAATAAAATAGGATCTTATCCTTTTGTTAATTATTTTGTCTCTTATCAAAATAAAAAAATCAGAGCATTAATATAGAGAGGAGTGGACAGAATAAGAATAAGGTAGAAAGTACCAAAGCATTGTCCTTAAGGGGCAAGAGAAAAGAGATGGGCTACAACAGACACGAGTCAAATACCCATTTCTCTTTGTTGCTGCTCTCCTGTGTTAGTCATCAAATAGGAGTGGCCCTGCACTTTGGAAGACAGTGTTATAGGTATCCCTTAGTGTCCTGTGATTTTTTTTTTTTCTCCTTCATGTCCATTCTTTCTTCCTTAAGAATATTTAAGGGAGTACTGATAGGCTTCTGATTACTACTCAATGGAAACAGATTAGTAGTTGAAAGTATCCCTTCTGGCCTAAAAAGACTGGGCTCTGGGACAAGACACAAGTATGACTAACAGTGACCCTTACTGTCACTTCATATAGGTCACAGAGGGTTCTGGTATACTGGAATGGCAACTGACTAATAAGCAGTATTATGACCAAGAATCTCTAGATACCCAAGAATGAAGTCGCTTTTGATTAAGACTGGCACTTATTCACTTAGTTGTCCGTCTTCCTAAGATAGCAGTCTAGCTAGAAAGGAGTCAAGTGCCCTTAGGAGTGTGAAAACTCCAAGAGGGAAAACAGCAGAACCAGAAGTCAATGATATGCCAAAACACTTAAGATTCCTACTTGGTTCTTGGTCTGCAGCTCATTTTAGGCAATGGGAATAATCAAGCAGAGGTTTACAACTTTCCTTTTGAATCTTAAATTTAGAGATTTTCTACATTTTCTAAATAAAGAACTATGTAAAAAATATAGACATAGCTTGACTTTCTTTTTATTCAAGGCTGTTACAGAAATTTGTTTTCATTTATTTAGGTTTAATGTTTCAGCTAAGTACAGTAGAGAATCAACATTTTACAATGT
The DNA here is from genome assembly GCF_028749965.1 of Puma concolor. Lineage (NCBI taxonomy): Eukaryota > Metazoa > Chordata > Mammalia > Carnivora > Felidae > Puma > Puma concolor. Next base: position 43,251,841 of record NC_141684.1, read on the forward strand.
TACACAGTGCACTCTCTTTTTTAGTTTTTCTTTTTTGGGTATTTATAAATCATCTGTTTACTTACGTGGATCTATTATGTGGAGAGAGAAGATAAGGTATTTGCTTTATGCTATAAAAGTACTTGAGAAATAAAGTAGCCTCAAATAAGGGAATTAAGCTTAATCAGTCAAGTGAGTTAGGTATTACCCGTATTTTTAAATATTTCTACAAGTGGACATTCTAAATCTTTATAATAGACTGTCACACTATTTCATAACTAGTGAAATCCAAATACTTACAACCTTATTACACCTAAATCAGTAGATTAGGCTTAATTCAAATCTATTCCACTGTGGTAACTTTGTGGAATATGCAAACATTTCAAAATAATTTAAAACATTTTTCAAGTATTTGAATATAGTTATTAAATTTCTGATGGTCAGAATCTCTGAATGTGTCCTCTCTGAACTAACAATTTTTTAATCCTAGCATTTTATAGGATTTACATTACCCTTAGCTCATAAGTGAGCCCTGAAAAATATGTAGATACGTCTGTCACTGAAGAAAGCTACATTATTTTTGTTTATTCATGTCCTCTGATAAGAGAATCTACTGCATTCTCATTTTAAAAAACACTGATCAACTTTGAGTCTGTTACCACTTTCCAGTCTCAATTTAGTTTCAATTAATGATAAGTACTTTACAAATTCTCTTTAATCTATAAATGGCTATTATTTACTATGTGGAAGGTGGGGGGGAGGGAATCACTCTCAGGTTTTGTGATACTTTGGTTTAATCCTTTATGGTTTGAATTTTTATTTCTTGACAAAACCTATATTGTAACACCTAAATAAGACGAGACTGGCCCTACTGATTTTTTATACTGTTTATTTTTCTGTCAAAAACCATAATGGGAAATCAGAAGTACTGGTAATCTAGTATCCCAGACTTGGAATTTTTGACCTAAGAGTTATGAAGCCTAAAGATTATCACAGAGAGTTATATCCCTGAGTATAGCGAGGAGGGAATACTGCCAATTAATTATACTTTTTTTTTCTAGTTAGAATTTCACAAAACATCTGAAGATAGGCAGAAGGAAGGAGAATAATATAGCAAGGAACAGAAAAGTTAGGTGACACCTAGTATAAGAAGAACATAAAAAGCATGTTTTTGAAATTAAATAGTTTCAGTGAATCACCATAAGGGTGGTGGAACTTTTTAGGACCCAATCATACTTAGAAATAATTTTCCCCAAATAAATTTAGCCTAACTTTCAGTGATCTCATGTAATCTTATCTGCAGTGGGTGAGTATCATCAGGGACAGACGCATTAATGAGTTATTTTTTTTTTCCCCTTTTCAATTTTATTTTGTATGACTAGAGGGCAATTTGGGCATGTACTTAATTTTTACTGGTAGAAGATGGGGGAGCTAATCTGAAATTCTCTATTGACAAGTATTCTGTAAAGCAGGATAGTATATAGGAGTTAAGATTATGGGCTCTGGATTAAGATAAATGTGGGTTCCAATCATGACCGAACATAACAGTTATATAATATAAGCAGTTTATCTGTACTTTTCCTTAATTTTTCTCATCTGTACAATGGGGGATAAGAACAGTATCAAACTCATAAGTTTGGGGGTGAAGGATTAAATGAGAGAATCCAAGAAAAGGTATAGTATGGTGACTGACTTAGAGTAAGTGCTCAACACAAGTTAGCTATTTTTATCACTCAAGAAGTAAACTTGCTAAGTTAGAAAATGTTCCTTATGTTAATATTAAAGCCTCTACCTGGTTTAATTAGCAAGCAACACTTTTAACAAAAAAGTCATGAAAGGTCTGACTAATAACATTTTGGCAAATAAAGGGGAAATAATGACTCCAGAGTAGAGGCTATTCAATAAGTGATGCTAGGAGAACTTTTACCTACTTGAAAAGAATAAAGCTAGATATCTACCTCATACCATATGCAAAACACAACTGCCAGATAAAATGTTTAAATATTTAAAATATTTTTAAAACTTACAAATACTACAAGAAAATATAAGCAAGTATTTGCAATCTTGAGGATGAAAACAACCTTTCAAACATGACACCAAGTATGAAACCAAAAAAGAGACCAACAGATCTGGCAACAAACATAAAACTTTATGGCACAAACACACCATAAACAACAAAATGGGAAAATAAATTTGCGACATTTCTCTTCAATATAAAAGGTCAATTCTCTCAATATAAGGATTTTTTTACAAATTAATAAGCAAACTGCCAACACAATAAAAATACAGGCTAAGGACAAGTGTGGGTAATTTACTAAAGAAGAAATAAATGTATTATTAAATATATGAAAAAATATTGTCTTAATAGTAGTAAGTGCAAATTAAGATTACACCGATTTTTTTCACCTATCAGACTAATTATTAAAAAGACTACTACTCATCATTGGTATACTGGGTCGCTCATGCAGGTTTTATAGAAATGTAAACCAGTTAAAACTTTGTGGGCAGGAGTTTAAAGCTTTGTGGACAGAAGGTATCAAAATTTAAAGGGTGTATGCTCTTTGAATCAGAAATACCACTTTGGTAATTTATCCCAAAAGAACAACTGGATCAGCAAAAAGCCGAATGTTTAATGATGCAATGAGATCTATACCTGCAAAAATAATGTTGGTATCACCAATAATGACTGGTTAGATAAAGTAATATATATCCATAGCAAAAAATGTGAGGATACCAAAAGGATCTGTTTCTTAGCAAATGTCTGTGATATATTAAATTTTAAAAAGAGATGCTACATATAGTGTGGTCCACTTAAATATAACTGTATAGGGGTAATGATATTACCTCCCTCATAAAGATGTTGTGAGGAGTAAGTGAGTGTATCCACATAAAATGCATAGACTATGTGACATAGTCAACGCCTAAGAAATATTTATTATCCTATCTCTTGTGTATATGTACATAGAAAAAAGTTGTAATGACATAAACCAAAATGCTAATTTATTATTTCTTAGTAGTAGGATTATTATACTTTCTTAATAGTTTCATGCAGAAAATTTATGGTTATTTTATATTTAGTTATAAGAAAAATAAAGCTATTAAATTTAGAAGATGTTTCTTGTTCATGTCAGCTACTTTGCCACATACTGAATTCCTGTTCCTCTCTGTTCCAGGAGTGACCCCCTGTTTAAGATCCTTTCTGTAGGCCTGAAATTCCCTTGACATTCACCATGTAACTGATGATTTTTCCTATTATATGGGAAACAAATGGGATTGTGATTTTTCATCCACATTCTGTACTCAAGTTCCATACCAACTTTTCTCAAGCCAATTTTTTGCAAGGTTCCTGTGAAGTCTTTATCTAAAAATTGTGCTACCTTGCTGATTAATTAATTGTGCTACTTTTGCTGCTACCAAAATTCAGATGGACTTGTCAGTTAAACCTACCTCCCACACAGTTGTACAGTAATCAGCAGTGCTCACTCATTTCTGCCCCCAGAGAGGTTAGAGGAGCCAGAAGTTCTGCCCCCATCTGAACCAGTAGCCTGATAAAAGGTAAGAATAAGAATGTTCTAGGTTTGTTTCTCCCAAAATTATGAGTGGCAGCAACGATTTTTACTTTTCCAAGAATTTCTATCATAAACAGAAATGTAAGACATGCTAAAATCAACATAGGGGGGCAGTAGTGTCACTCTTTTTGACTTGTGTTTGAAACTTCTGGGATTTGTGCATCCCTCTTTATCATAAAAGATCTCAAATGAGGCCTGACTTGGAAAAGAAACAATTTGATAGTGATGAGGAAAGATGTATAAAATGGAGATTCAGAACCCTAACAGAGTTTAATTTTGACCTTTGGAACTCATTTCTGGAAGTTTGGTAGATCGTGGGGGGGTCTGTATTTAAAGTGTAGGTTGTCACAGATGATATATATCTTGTACGTAGAAAATCTTAAGGAATCTACTAAACTATCAGCACTAATAAATGAATTCTGTAAGGTTGCAGAATACAGGATCAGTCTGCAAAAACTGATTATATTTGTGTGCATTTGCAATGAATAATCCAAAAATGAAATTAAGTAAACAATTCCATTTACAATAGCATGAAGGATTATAAAATACTTAGGAAAAAGTTTGAGAAAAGAAACACAAAAATGTATCCTCTGAACACTATAAAATGGTTAAAATAAACTAAGGAATACTTAAATAAATGGAAAAATATCCCTATGTTTATGGCCTGAAAAAATTAATTGTAAGATGGCAATACTCCCCAAATTGATTTATTGATGCAATTCCTACCAGAATCCCACCTGACTTCTTTATAGAAACTGAGAAGCTGATTCTAAAATTCATACAGAATTACAACAAATCTAGAATAGCCAAAACAATCTTTGAAAAGAAGAAAGTAGAAGAACTTATACACCCTGATTTTAAAATTCATTATAAAGCAATGCTAATCAATGTAGTGTGGTACTGGCAAAGGACAGACCTATAGATCAATGAAAGGCAAAGTTCAGAAACAAAACCATGTCAACTGATTTTTACCAAGGGTTCCAAGGCTATTCAATGGAAAAGAATAGCTTCTTCAACAAATGGTGCTTGGGCAACTGGACAGTCACATGCAAAAAGATGGAAGTTTAACCTTCAGCTCACACCATACATCAAAATTAATTCAAATGGATCAAAGACTTAAAAGAACTATGAAAACTATACAACTGTTAGAAGAAAACAGGGATAAATCTTCATGATCTCAGATTCGGCAATGGATTGTTAGATATGACACTAAAAACACAAGCAACAAAAGAAACAAATATACTGACTTCAAGCATAAAAACTTTTCTGCTTCAAGGAACACCATGAAGATAGTGAAAAGAACCCTAAGGATGAGAGAAAAAAATAATTGCAAACCACAGATCTGAAAAGGGACTTGTATCCAGAATAGATAAAGAACTTTTACCACTCAATAATAAAAAGACAACCCAATGAAAATATGGGCAAAGGGTCTGAATAGACATTTCTTCAAGGAAGATGTACCAATGGCCAATAAGCATTAGCAGGGAAATGCAACTCAAAACCACAATGACCTACCATTTCACACCCACTCGGATGGTTGTGATGAAAAAGTCTGATGAACAGCAAGTATTGGTGAGGATGCAAAAAAATTTGAACCTAATCTTGAAGCCCCTTCGGAAAACAGTCTGGAAGTTTCTCAGATGATTACAGATAAGGTTATACCATATGATGCAGCAATTCAATTAGATGTATACCTAATAAAAATGACAATTTATGTCCATACAAAAACTTGTATATGAATGTATCGTTAATCACAATAGCCAAAAGGTAGAAACCACCCAAGGGTCCGTTAATGGATGAACCGATAAACAAAATGTGGCAATACTCATATAATAGAATATTTGGCCATAAAAAGGAATGGATTATACTCATAGGATACATGTTATGACATGAGAGCATGTATATAGTATATACATATATGTATATAAGTATAGTTAATAATGAAAACATACGCTAAGTGAAAGAAGCCAGTTATAAAAACCATGTCATGATTCCAGTCACATGAACTGTCCAGAGTAGCCAAATCCATAGAGACGTGAGATAAGTAAGTGATGGTTGCTTAGGGCTGGGGTGGGCTGGGGTGGGGTGGGGTGGGGTGGGAGGAGCAGTGAAGTACTAGGTCTTACTTTGAGGTGATAACAATGTTCTAAAATTGAGTGGTGATGATTACATATATCACAACACATTAAAAACTACTGAGTTGTACATTTTAAGTGGGTAAATTGTGTGGTGTATGAATTATATCTCAATTTTCTAAAAAGTAGGTTTCTTCCTGTCTAACACTTTTGTGACCACCAAGAGCCTTCCAAGGGCATGATACAGTAGGTAAAGAGAAAGCTTGGAAGCCCTTCTCTGTGCACCCTCCACTGTGCAGTCTCTTTCTATGTCATAATGCTTCAGAAAATCCCAGGTACTTGGAATTGCAGTTGGGAATTCTGCATTCACTGTCTCTGCCTGTTCTGTAACTGGTGGTCACTCAGGGAATTAAAAACACATGTAGAGGTAGTCTGCCCCTGAAGTGAGCCCAAAGATCAGAGACACAGATTGCCATGTGTACAAGGAAATTTTGCAGGCATGAGGATCAGCGGGAGAGAGGAATCAGACTGCCATCACTGAAGAAGCCCTTAAGTGGCAATGGAATCAAGCATACCTCACCAGTCTTCATTCTCATTGTTCAGGTTAAAGCTATTTATTTTAATAATCTTCTTTCCTTTCTCCCTCAATTTATGAGATGATGTCAGTGACTGTAAAATGTTATATCCTGCCCACACTCTCCCACCTCAGTAAATGGAGTTCGTCTCCTCTATTAAATGAGATGGTCTTCATGAGCAGTAATCTACCATTACAAAGCAGAGTGCAAAGTGAATTGAGAGGCTTTAAAAAAGGGTTTTGGTCTTCAGGACCAAACCAGAGACTTTTGAGCATGGTTATCAGAAAAAATCAAAGTTCTGAAATCCTTTAAAACTGTAACGGGGAGAAAAAGGTACAAATGAATGTTGTTTCGTGGACTGTAAAGAGGAATGATATAATTAAATGGCAGATAATTTTACTGATAAGAACGTAACTTTTGAAAGCAAGATGTTTTCTTTGTTAGTAGTTGTAAAATGACAAAAGTATTTTTCTTTAAAGCCTTTTTCTCAGAAAATTTGCAGCAAGCCAAAACACATCCTAGATTACTTGTTTTAAAGGACATAATATGGTCATAAGCAATCCTCCAAATCTTTCCAAATGCATATGAAAAAGTCACTGAAGACTTCTGAAGTCTATGATCTGAAAGATGTCATATCTACTGGTATGTTGCAATAAGATAAGGCAATTCTTATGACACTGTATCATGGTGGATGCAAATTTATGTGGTTGGCTACTCTTGCTATTTTTTTATGTGATAATATCTAGTTACTAGAGAGGATTTAATGAGTGTATTATAATGGAAAGCACAGATTTTTAAAATACATAATTGGTTTATAGTTTCAGATTTTTGGCTATGATACTTTGGGTAAATTACTTTCTATCTTTGCTTAAATTTTATATAATGTATGGATAACACCACCTCATTCTTATGAAGTTGCTATAAAGAGAATTCATATAAAGTGCCTGTAACAGCACTGGATGCACAAAAACGTTAAGAAATGTTAGTTTCCTTTGATTAAATAGAAATGGAATAAGTTGAATATCTGAGGAAATAGGAAAATATCATCTGATATATTTTTATTTATAGTACCTTTTCCATATAGACTATGGGCTAAAAAAATCAGCATTAAAATTTTTCATACATTTAAATAAACAAAAAATAACATTAGAAAACATGTTGCAGACTTTAACAGTTACTTTATTACCTTTATATCCTTTATTTTCTGCTTTTCGAAATTGTCAATGGTTTCCTCCAGATGACGAGTTGTTCGGGTAGCATCCATTGTAGCTCTCTGCAATTCAGTTTCTGCCTACAAAAAGTATTCCCCAACCAAAGATATAAAACAGTTCAAGTTAGAATCCATTCAACTGAGTCTATTTCTAAATGTTACAATTGCCCTATTGGCTTTTTGGCGTAATACTGTAAACTGTTCAAGAATATATTTTACCACATAAAATGATCTATATAATAAGCATGTGCAGAATAAAGAACTTTAAATCTATTAAATGACATGATTCCTGACCTCAAACAAAAGAAAATGTAACTCCTTCCCCTTTTTTCCTACAAAATCATTTTTTTCCCCTATATCACCCTTGGGCTGTTTACTGTAAAACAATTTTCTGTATTTTCTACTCCTTTCATCTGTCTTACCATCTGTGCCATTTATCATTCTGTACTTTTCTCATTCTTTCCCCTTTAGCCCTTTATTTTCCAAAAAAGGATGGACTTGTGACTTAAGTATTTTAAATTTTCTAATTCTCCAAATGCATTAAATGTTTCTAATCCTGTAATATCCTAATCAGATATAGAAGAATGTACACTACAGATCTTTATTTCAGCATGGGGTGTATTTATACATTCTTCTTAAAAGCTAATCATATTATACTGTTAACATTTAGTTAATGCTTATTACAAAAAATATATACCAGTAAGTAATAAATTAGATGGCAACTTTAACGCTTTACTTCATATACTGTAATGACAAGTACTCATACAATCTAGATCTGTAGTGTATAATCAATATGGTGGCCAGTAGCCACATGTGGCTACTGTAAGATTTAATGATTAAGAAACTACTTCCTCATTTGGTTTAATTGCATTTCAAGAGCTCAACAGCCATATATTGCTAGTGGCTACAGTACTGTAAAGTGCAGAACATTTCTAATCTACTCATGTATTTCACTTAAAAAAGCATTTCTTACTTTAGAACTGTAGTTGCCCAAAAGTATTTAAAAGATTTTATTACTAAGCAGTAGAGGTTTTAAAAAACATAGCTGAATTTTTGATTAAATTCTAATACAGTTTTGTTTCCTGTACTAGTAGTATATTTACTCAAAAGTATCACATATCATCATTTAATAATCCATGGAAAAATGTGCATTTGTCATCAAAGTTTAGTGACACGTACTATTTTGACATTTAGCCCTTGCTTTTTCAAGAAAATGTATAAATTGAAGTAAGTAAAAGAGTTTACTATAGGGATCCATCTCGACACACCACTTTATTACCCACCTGTGACTGAAATTTTTCATAAAGGAAAAAATACATTTCAAAGAGAACAATTTTTTTTAGTAAATTAGAATCATATGCTCATTGAGTTATATAAACTTGCAATCAGATTATACATTAATTATAATTTTATATTGATTATGTACTCTTACATTTAGAATAACTCATGGGGCACCTGGGTGGCTCAGTCGGTTAAGTGTCTGACTCTTGATTTCAGCTCAGGTCATGGCCTCACAGGTTTGTGGCTTCGAGCCCTGCACCAGGCTCTGCGTCGACAGTGCAGAGTCTGCTTGGGATTCTCTCTCTCTTCTCTCTCTGCCCCTCCCCCACTTGCAGTGTCTCTCTCTCTCTCTCTCAAAAATAAGTAAACAAACTTAAAAAAAGAAGAATTTAGAATAATTCAAGTACATGATTTTAAGATGCTAAGAATTAAAAAATATAGTCATTATACGTATGTGTACATTTGCCATAAGGGAGTAAAGTTTTTTAAAAGCATACAAACTTCTGTTTTTTTTAAGTTTACTTATTTATTTTGAAAGAGAGTGCAGACACATGTGCAGGAGAGGCAGAGAGAGAATCCCAAGCAGGCTCTGTGCTCACAGCAGTGAGCCCAATGCAGGGCTCAATCTCACAAACTGCAAGATCATGACCCTCCGCTGAAATCAAGAGCCCGAGGCTTAACCAACCGAGCCACCCAGGTGCCCTGGGCTTGCAATTTTTAAAAATATAACTGTATCACAGGAAATTCAAAAGTAAAATAGAGTTCCTTTGTAGATTAGTATGAAAAAATTTCTAACAGTTATTTGATGCATGTTAACCTTCTAATGAGAATATTCAAGAAAACTAATTTCTTAATAGTATTACATGCGACTCATGCAATTCTTGTGACTACTTCCTTCTGATTATGTCTTTGCCCTCTCCAGTTACTGATAGTTTCAAATTAAAAAAATTTTTTTTTGATTTGGACAGGTAGGTGGAATTGGCTAAACCAGGAAAAGAGTGGGGAAGCAGAGGCTACAGCTGGGACACCTGTGTTTTAATCTTCCCCCACCCTCCACCAACTAATATTCATTTCTGAAAGTCTCAGATCTTTTCACTCAGGCACAGCAACTCACACAAAGTTAACACAGCTATTTTTAACAAAAAAGACATAGGTTTCTATTTCTTGTTTTTGTTTTGTTTTGTTTTTTCGGAAAATTCTTCAAAATCCTATAATGTATCAATTTGAGTAGGAAATGCTTTTTATTAAAACACTATGAGGGCGCCTGGGTGTCTCAGTCAGTTGAGCATCCAACTTCAGTTCAGGTCATGATTTCACAGCCTGTGAGTTCAAGCCCCCCGTTGGCCTCACTGCTGTCAGCACAGAGCAGGCTTCAGGTCTTCTGTCCCCTTTCTCTCTGTTCCTCCCCCTGCTCATGCTCTCTCAAACATAAACATTACAAAAATAAAATAAAAAAATAAAATACTATGACACAACTCTGTGAGTTAGAGGTATCAGTATATTTAATGAAACTAGCCATTAGTGCAAAATGGCTTATAAAATGGTGAGCCAGACTGGTGTTTTTCAAACTGTGTCATAGGAAACTTTTTCCAAAGCCACCCAGGGCCTTGCAGGATGAGCAAGCAGACAGAGCCCTGAGATTCTTCTTTATCCCATCCTCTTATATCAGAGCCACTCCATGTTTTTTACATATTGAACTTTAACATGCTTGCTGCTTTTGAATTATCAGATGAATTTTAAGGGTCCATCCTAGTAAATATTCTATTATACTATGATTGAATATTTTTATATTTATATTGAATACATTTGTATATAGATTGTCCTTTATTTTCTAGTCTTAGGTTGTCAAAATCCACTCACTTTTCCAGTGAGCCTATCAATTCACCTATAGCAGTAATCTATTCCATTGTTGCATTTATTTCCCCCAATGTGAACCTAGCGACCAGTTTCATCTACAGTATAAGACTGCCTCCTCCACAGCAGTGTTTAAAACAGACCATCTAAGTCAGAAACATCTTTGTCTTAGAAATGTTCATTTCTGTGTTGAATCTCCACACTAATACCCCTGATTCAATCGTACCAACTACTCGGGATTCCAGATGTGACATTTTTCTGCCTTTATGTATTCTCCTCCAAACAAAACAAAACAAAATTTTGATCTCTCGCTTCTTAAAATCTGGATAACCTGGTCTCTCTGCCTTAGTCCCTAGTTGGCAGTCATAAATTTTCCACCATTCTCTGGTTTTTCTGGCTTGCTTAAAATCCAGATTCTATAATCTAGTTGGTAAATCTTAATCCTCAACTAGATGTTTCTGTCCCAGCCCTATGGCTGCCCATTTTTGTGTATTACAAGGTTGGGCTTATGTACCTTTGGTCCAGAGGAAGGAGGACCGCGCAACTGGTGTAGCCCCAAATTATTGCTCCAGGGGTTCCCCTCAGGGATGGAGGTGTTATGGAACCTCAAATGCCCCCAATAGGGGCACTCCTAATTGGCTGAGCTAGGGCAGTAAAAACCTTCAGGAAGCAGGAAGGAGACACAAGGAATGGGAAAAAGAGGCAGGGGGATAAATTAGTACTTTCTATACAATTGCACCTATTCCAATGGTTGGCAATTAGCCAGGCACTATTTTCTATTGCTTTTATTTAGTCATGAACAAGGTACATTCTACCTTAAGTAACAGTCATTCTTAACAGAAGATCCTTGTCACAGTTGATAATCCTATCTAGATCCTTTTGTGTCCAGCTAAGGACCTCAATTGTATTCTAGAACCTCCTGAGGGTCTTTGGCTGGTAGTCATAATTGTGGTTTCACACTGTTGTTGTTTTTAAAGGTGAAGGGGATTATACTGGGGAAAAATGACTTTTCCTTCCTTTTCAAAAGCAGGGCAGTTGATTTCTATAATGAGAACTTGTAAATGCATAGGTTTCTTTACAACCTTTATATTCAAATTTTCTGCACATTTAAGAGTAGAAATGCATAATTTCCATATATATTTACTTTTGTACGGCATACCTTACAAAACATTTTTTTAAAGATCAAAAGTCAAAGGATACAATAACATGTCGATCAGATGGGTTTCGCTGTCGTGTTCTTTCTAACTGAGTTAACTGTTTAGCTTCTCGATTCCTTGCTGTTAATGTTGCTTTGAGGTCATCCTGAAAAGAGGCATTTATGATTAATACAAATCTCTGATTTAAGAAGTAATATATACACACTCTGTTTTAAGAATGGGAAAACACTCCTTGTTTGGTCCAGGTATCATTACCACAGGAATTATTACTACTGCAGAATCAGTGTGTGTGAGTGTGCCTATGTATGTGTGCATTTCTTTAATATCCTCTAAAAATAATGATACAGGCAAGACAATTTTAATACGAACCTATAACCATTATATAAAATGTTATATATAGAGAGAATTTTGACTGTGGTAGTAGTTACATGTGTATACACATTTGTCAAAACTCAATGAACACTTAAAACAGAATTTTACTGCCTGTAAATTATACCTCAAAGTTGATTTAAAAAACAGAACTTGGGATGTAACATGCGGTATGGAGACTATAGTTATTAACCCTGTATTGCGTATTTTATTTTTTTTATTTTTTTTTTTAAATTTTTTTTTTTCAACGTTTTTTATTTATTTTTGGGACAGAGAGAGACAGAGCATGAACGGGGGAGGGGCAGAGACAGAGGGAGACACAGAATCGGAAACAGGCTCCAGGCTCGGAGCCATCAGCCCAGAGCCTGACGCGGGGCTCGAACTCACAGACCGCGAGATCGTGACCTGGCTGAAGTCGGACGCTTAACCGACTGCGCCACCCAGGCGCCCCTGTATTGCGTATTTTAAAGTTGCTTAAGAGTACATCTTAAAAAGCCTCATCGCAAGAAAAAAAGATTTCTAACTATGTATGATGATGGATGTTAACTAGACTTTTGTGATCATTTCACAATGTACACATACTGAATCACTGAAACTAATATGTCTCAATAAAAAAATAGAGCTTTGTCTTAGTCACTTTTAGTCTACCTGTTATTGCCTACTTTAAAATAAAAAAATATAAACTTAATATATACTTATATTCATTTAGTAAAATAAGTTCTGTCCATATATTCTTCATGACTATAAATATTAAATATTTTAAACTTTCTATAATAATGTTTTATGTTGCTATAGTTTACTTAGTAAACTCACTAAAAATATCTCACTATTCTCAAAGTTCTAAGAAATGATGCTTCATAAAATGTGTGAAAAGAACTGTGTAACTATTACGTTATACTTTTTATTAAGAGGACAATTGTTGGAAATCTCATCCTCATTGCCACAATACCTAATAAATAGTAGGAAAAAATGAATTTACTTACTCGTTTCATTTTTACAATGGTTCCATAAGCTTTCAAAGGTTCAACTACTTTGGCTTCAAGTCTTTCAACCTATTGAAAATTATTATAAAATATAACTGAAAAGAAACACAGACATATCAAAATTTAAATTCGGAAATAAAACCTGTGCTATTTAACCTAAACATAATTACTATACAGAGTAATGTTTTAAGATGTCACAGTTTATCTTTATAAAAAAGCATCACCAGAAATTGATAAAACTCAGAATCGAAACTCAAATACAATAAAAACTATTAAGTTGCAGAGAACAATAAAAGCAGAAAAGTACCTCGTATACAATATGGCAAGAAGGTGTCTCAGGTTTCTAAGAAGCTTATCTCCGCCACACAATCATCTATTACTTTTCTACCTCACAGTTGCTTTTGGGTAAGTCTCAAGACCTCTCAAATTTTAGTACTGCTACCATTATCAGTGTGTTTAGCACAGTGTTGGATATTCTACATATATTATCTCCAAAAGTAATAGTCCAACTTTCCAGATAAGAAAATATATTATCTCCAAAGTAATAGTCCAACTTTCCAGATAAGAAAATTGAAGCTGAAAGCTACAGCATATTGGAAAAATTTTAAATGACACAAATCCTCAAAAGCAGAAAAAGCTTACAGACCACTGCATTAGCTGCAATTCTTTTCTGGGAAGCTTTTTGTAAACTACTAAAGCTTGAAGAACAAGATAAATGGTCTCAGTGTTGCTGAACTGTCAAACTGCATGGTTGATTTTTTATTTAGAATTAAACTGTTTTTCTTGGGGCGCCTGGGTGGCTCAGTCAGTTGAGCAGCTGACTTTTTTTTTTTGGAGCGGCTGACTCTTGATTTCATCTCAGGTCATGATCCCAGGATCGTGGGATCTAGCCTCATGTTAGGCTCATTACTGAGCATCTGAAGCCTACTTAGGATTCTCTCTCTCTCTCTCTCTCTCTCTGTCTCTCTCTCCCCCCCTCTGCCACCTCCCTTGCTTGCAATCTCCCTAAAATTTAAAAAAAAAAATTGAACTGTTTTTCTTAAACATTACAGTTTTTATCTCATTTTGAGTAATTACTTTCTTTAATTAATAGTGCTAGTGGAAGGCACTGAAAAAGGTTTTATAAAGACATATATAGGGGTGCCTGGGTGGCTTAGTTGGTTAAACATCCAACTCTTGATCCCTGCTCAGGTCATGATCTCATGGTTCATGAGACTGAGCCCCAAGTCAGGCTCTGCGCTGACAGGGAGGAGCCTGCTTGGGATTCTATCTTTCCCTCTCTCTCTCTGCCCCCCCCCACCCCCCCCACCGGTGCTTGTACATGCACACACACTTTCTCTCTCTGTCAAAATAAAATTAAAAAAAATCCAAAACTTTAAAGGCAAATATATATGTATAGTGTAAGAAAAATAACATTTGGACAATAACATTTTCTTTATCAGGACAAGCAATACAAGATGACATTATTGTTCAAAATGAACATTATTTTTGGAGGAGGAAGAAGCCTTTTTTAAAAATGTTTATTTATTTATTTTGAGAGAGAGAGAGAGAGAGCACATAAGGAGGGGAGGGACAGAGAAAGAGGGAGACAGAATCAATCCCAAGCATGCTCTGTGCTGTCAGCGCAGAGTCCAATGCAGGGCTCGATCTCACGAACTGTGAAATCATGACCTGAGCCGAAATCAAGAGTCAGAACTCTTGAAACTGACTGAGCCACCCAGGCGCCCCAGGAAGAAGGCTTTTTTTTGATGATGTATGTTTATATAGTCAGTACTTTACATTTCATATTGGTTTTTCTATAAACAAAATGTATATGAATGCTTCACTTTAAAAGATTTTAGGAAAATGAAACAAACCAAGTTCTCATTGAGTAAATATTAGGAATCCTAAAATCAAAACCATGAATACTCTGAATAGTTTAGTCTATACCATTTTGAATAATCCATACACTGATTATGCAGTGCAAGGATTACCTTAAGTCTTTTTTCTGTTCTCCTTTTTGTTGCCTACCTTTTGTTCATGGTTCATTAGCACCTCCACCATTTGGGAAGCAGGGGAAATAAAAAAGGAGAACAAATGTAAATCAATTCACTTTGCTATTTGATAAATAGCATAGAGGTTTTCTAGAAAGGGGCACTGAAATTACTGTCTTAACATGGGAATTCAGGGTTATCAGTGAGTGTAAATAAATAATTTTTGAACACTAAGTCCCCAGTTATGTTTAACTGAGAGTTGGGGGTTTATTATAGAAGACTATCCTATGACAAGAACTCAACTTTTCCCAAAAAGTACCCCCAAATCTAATTACTACTCAAATTTCCGTTTGGATCGCAAATGTAGGTTCAAAGATCGTTATCTTTGTTTTTGTGAGTTTTTTTGATAATTGAAATTACTGGATTAGGCTTTTAAAAAGTACCAAAAGCACTGATGAGAAGAGTCCAAGAGAAGCAATGTGGCTCCTAACTTGGCAATTTTCTGACAGTAAACCTGTATCTTGAAACCGAAGATAAATGTAAGTGAAAGTGCTTATGAGGTTTTAAAGGTAAAAATGGACTTTCATGAAGAAAACAATTACAACACCATCTTCTTCCCTCCTTTCCAAAGCAAAAGCAAAAAAACCAAAGCCACTCCACAAAGTCTCACTACTAGTTTATATCTATGATATAAATCAGCAAATCACTGCTGCTTTTTTTTTTTTTAATCAATGAAATACCGGTCCACTTTGCAGAGCACTGAAGCAGCAAAGATCTCTTGTCCAATTATTACTTATTCACTCGTATTACCACTCTCAACATCTTCCATCTCCAGACATACTTTAAAATATACTTACGTGCACACAAGACACAAGTCATGCTCCTTTTCTTTCCCATGGGTACTATGTTTACTACCCCCTGTAAAGAGCCACCCCTTGGCCAAATGAAGTGGGGAAATTCAGGACTTCAGAACACCCTAAAGTTTAGTTTGAAAACGGTAAAATCACAAATCACAGGAAGCTTCCCTTTAACAGACTCACACAATGTTACATGAAATGTACGTTTATCATCAAGTGTGTGGTCGCCACTGCAGTTAGGTGGATTACAAGTGGAAGTCTTCACGGTTCCTTCATCCACTACTTCGGGGCTCATTCATAACAATGACGCTGTGACCTCACTCCATACCTCTGCTTGTCGATAATCCTGAAGTTTGGCAAACTCCTCGGCAAAGTTTTTCAGGCCCTGCTTTAAATTTGGGGTCTCTGTGGAGGCATACACGTTGATTTCATTCACCAGTAGGTCTGCTTTGTCTCGCAGTCTGGCAGTTTTCCGCACATAAGCAGCAAAGATTTGGCACAGCTCTCCGAAATGCTTCTCCACATTCGTGACAGCATCTTGCAGTTGTCTGGTTTGAGCGTCCCTAGAGAAAAAGATGACACAAAACGCAAATCATTCTCATCAGAGATGAAAAGGCTTCATCTCCGCGTTAATTTGATATGCAAACATTCCCGGGGCGTTTTGCGGCTTCGAAGGAGCAAACCATCAACGATCCCACCACCTCCCGAGGCGGGTTCCCCTCCTCTAGGTCCCCATGTCGGGGCCTGGCCTCAACACCCCGACAGTGCGGGCGCACGGAGAGGCCAGGCTGTGGCCTGGCCGCGCCGCCGCGGGGAGGTGGCTGCTAGGGCTGCCGCTCGGCGCGGCGCGGCCTGGGCGCCCGGCTGCCTCCCTGGCGTCTGCACCGCCCGGGCAATACCGGGCCCGGGGAGCGTGGTCCCAAGATCCACCCCCGGCCTCCGGGGCTCGCCGCAGCCCTGGGAAGTAGGCCCCAGATCGCAGCAGGGACGGGCCAGACCCTGGCCCAGGGTCGAGATTCGGCACGGAGGCCCCGGAGAGAGAGGCTCCGCTTCCCCCACCCGAGCCCTCGCGTGTGGAGGGGCCCTGGCCAGCCGAGGCCCCGGGGCTGTTACCGGTTTTCCAAGCTGCGCCTCAACATCTTGCCTTGCGCACGGCGGGGGACCCCGGGCTGGGCCCAACGACCTGGGCTCGGAGGCGCCCGAGCGTGCGCCGGGGCGCGAGCCGCCGCCTCCCGGAGCCTGAGAACCCGCCCCGCGCGCCGCCGCGCCGGCCCCGGCGTTTCTACGGCAACGCGGCGCGTCCCCGCGCTCGGGGCCTGAGTCGGCGGGAGCGCGGCCAGGGAAAGCCGGGGGGCCCCGGCGCCCGCCCCGAGACCCGCCCGCGCCCTCGGCCCGCGCGTTCCCTCCCGCCGCGTGCGGTTGGCACAGCGCCTAGGCCGGTGCCCGCTGCTGGGCCTTTCATCTTCGTCGAGAGCCGCGCTCGCCAAACCGCCTCCGGTCCCTCCAGCCGGGACTGTGGGCAAAGGAGCGCAAAGCCAATCAGCCAGTAACTGGGAGGGAAACGTAAAAGGAAAGGCCAATGGGGTCCAGTTTCTGCTGACGCGCCATTTAGCTTCAGAGCATATGCTCAGCGTGTCCGCGTCCCTGTGTTGAATCTGAAAACGTGGGCTCTTGGAAGCTGCCTTTGGTAGGAGTGCTGCTTACCGTCTCATCCCTAACTTTTCACTTATTCAGCAAATATTTGTTGAGTTCCTATTTTCTGGAAAAGATTGGGTTAGACACTGGAACTAATACAAACAAAGGTAAGAAGAAAGGACCCCCATCCTGACGGACCTTAGCATTCAATGAGGTGGCAGCCACTTAAACTGTTGAACAATATACTCTGAGATAAATAACAAACGGGAGGCTTTTCTTTTGCCTTTGAACAACCCATGTTCTTTGGGTTTTCTGACCTTACCTTGTGCTGCTCTTCCAAGTTAACACTGTTAGGACGAAATTCAAGCTTTCTCTCTCTCTCTCTCTCTCTCTCTCTCTCTCTCTCTCTCTCTCCCTCACACACACACACACACACGCATGCACGCACGCACACGCGCGCCTCACACTTCTGTCTTCCCAACAGCACGTTAGGGCCCTCTTCCTTGGTAGTGTATTTTCTGGATTTTGTGCTGTCTCCCCCAGTCTAGACTGAGCTCTTGGGGGTAGAGGAAATGCAATTTTGGTCTTGTATTGTCAGTGCCTTAGGCTGATGAAAGTTTGTTTTGGACAAATGGATATCCCCAGTCCTTTGTTACCTCTCTTAGGGAGCTCCCCTTCTTCTCGTATGTTACCTGTATTCCTCTCTTCTCCCCCTTGTATTCATTCGCAAGTTATCTACCCAGGACCTGTTGTATTCCAGATAGTGTGCTGGACTCTGAGCGTGGAGTAGTAAACTAAAATCAGAATAGTCTTTGCTCTTGTAGAGTGCACAGTCTCCTCAGAGTGATAGACACTAATCAAACAAATACTTGTAAAATTGCAGTTGAGGTATGTGCTACTGTATCTATTTTTTGCTGTATAACAAATCATGGCAGAACCTTGTGGCTTATGATAGTCCTTTAGCTAACTCAGGATTCTATGAATGGGCTGGGTGGTTCTTTTACTTTAGTCTACTCAAATGGGTTCTTTTATATCTTTCTGGCCAGCTCTGGGTTTGCTGGTGACTGGATGAGCCAAGGTGACCTCGCTCACAAGTCTGGGGTTGGGAAGGCTATCAGCAGGGGCAACAGAGGCAACATGTTAGTGACCCCTTTTGCATTATAACACAGGTACTAAGGGAAAGTGCATGGTGCACGATGACATATACTTAATACAGAAGTTTGGTTTGAACTGGATGGGGAAAGTAGTTCATTGAGAAAGTGACATTTGAACTGAGATTCAGAGATTGAGAAGGGGTTAACTAGGTGAAGAAGGAGGGAAAACTAGTCCAAAGAGAAGGACAGGATAGGCAGATTCCCTCCCTCCCAACCCAAACCCCAATCCCATTCCCATCTATCCTAACTGCCCTCCAGCTGATTATTCAAGTCAAAAACTTTGGAGCCATCCTTTCTTTTCCCCAGGCACACTGACAATTTCCATCTGTTCCACTGCCAAAACATATCCTGAATCACTCCTTTTTCATTTCTGCATCACCATAATCCAAGCTACTATCATCATTCACCTTTACTGCAGACCCTCCTTATTGGTCTCTGCACGTCCACAGTTACACATTGCAATGCAAAATAAAACAAATGTAGATCAGATCATGCCAACCTTTCAAAGCCTCTGCTGAATCATCTGAGTGCTTATGTCTCCCCCAAATTCATATGTTGAAATCCTAATTTCTGGGGTGATGGTTTTAGGAGATGGGGCCTTAGGGGAAGGCTTTATTAGTGCTCTTTTTTTTTTTTTTTAAGTTTATTTATTTCTTGGAGAGAGAGAGAGAGAGAGAGAGGATCCCAAGCAGGTTCTACACTGTCAGCACAGAGCCCAATGTGGGGCTCGAACTCATGAATCATGAGGTCATGCTGAGCCAAAATCAAGAGTGTGGCACTTAACCCATTGGGCCACCCAGATGTCCCAACCCTGTTGGTGCTCTTAATAAAAGAGATTTCAGAGAGCTCCATAGCTCCTTCTGCCTTGTTACACTGAGAAGATGGCCATCAATGAGGGAGAGAACTGTGAGAAGTAAATTTCTGTTGTTTTATTAGCTACACAGCTTATGTTTTTGTTTCTGCTATAGCAGCTTAAATGGACTAAGACAGACTCAGTACGCTTAAAATCAAGATTTAAATCCTCACTCTGGCTATGAAGGCTGTATCTCATTCTTGCCTTCCCATCTACTTCCACTGCCCCCACTCTGCTCTAGCTACGGTATCTTTCTTTCTGTTCCCAGCATGTATCAACCTCGTTTTAGAATCAGTTTTGTGTTTGCTGTTTTTTTCCGCCTGGAACACTCTTCCCTCAGGTCTTCGCGTGGCTGGCCCCTTCTTATCACATAGAATTCTGCTTTAAAGGTGCCTACAGAATGAGGTTTTCTCTGAACACCTAATCATTACCATATCACTCTGTTTTGTTTCCTTTGAAGCACATGGCACTCTCTGAAATTAACCTATTTGTTTATATGCTATTTCTGTCTCCCATGATTAGAATATAATCTGCATGGACGTAGGCACAGTTCACGTTATATTCTCTGCACCACCAAAGTCCTTGATTCATAGTAGGAACTAATGGAATTAGTAATTAATGGAATTTACCAATGAAAAATGAATGAGTGAAAACCCCACGACAGAAAGAGCACGGTGTGTTTGAGGAGATGGAAGAAAATCAAAGAGGCTGGAGTAGAGGAGGTGGGCATCATGATAGGTGATGTAGTTGGAGTGGTTGGGAGGGGGTCTGGTCACATAGGCAGTTCAGTCATGGTGAAAAAATTTGTTCCTTACATTGGAGTTCTTCAGAGAAACAGAACCAATAGTATATGCGTATATGTACTAAATATAGTGTATATATATGTTTTTATTATCCATCCATCCATCCATCCAACCATATGGTTTATTTTAAAGAACTGGCTCATGTGAAAATGGGAGCTGAGTCCCAGGACATGCTGTTAGCAAGCTGGAGACCCGGGAGAGCTGATGGTATGAATTCTAGTCCAAAAGCTGGCAGACTCAAGACTCAAGAAGAGCTGATATTTCTGGCTGAGTCTGAAGGTTGGAAAAAAAGCAACATTCCAGTTTAAGCAGTCAGGTAGGAAGCTTTCCTTCTCCCTCAGATTTTTTGTCCTAGTCAGGTAGTTTTTTTTTTTTAATTTAAATTTTAGTTAGTTAACATTATAGTGCAATATTGGTTTCAGGAGTAGAATTCAGTGATTCATCACTTACATACAACACCCAGTGCTTATCACAACAAGTGTCGTCCTCAATGCCCATCACCCATCTGACTCACCTCTTTCTAGTCAGGTCTTAAATTGATTGGATGAGGCATACCTACATTAGGAAGGACAATCTGCTTTACTCAGTCTACCAATTCAAATGTTAATCTCATTCCAAAACATCCTCACAAACACACCCAGAAAAATGTTTGGTCAAAAGTTTGGGCATCCTGTGGCCCAGTCAAGTTGATACAAATAAAGGATCACAGTCCTTATCTTAGTATTTATATGTTACAGCCACAACTATCGTATTCGTCATGTAACTTTTAAATCTTTTAGCAAATGCCTCATGTACAATTTTTGAACAAAAGTATACTGAATTGTACTCTTTCAGCCTCCACCTAACATATGGAATGAATATGTTCTAGGAACCCATCTCCTGAGTTCTGGGCTCTTCTTTGGTTTTACTCTTTTGTTAACAGACATTTCAGAACATTGAAATTAAATCCCTTGTCTTCTCTTTCCAGTGTGCTTGCCACTGTTGTAGACTCTCTCTCTCTCACACACACACACCACGTACATTGTGATTTTTTTTGCAATGTTCCTAAACAAATGTAAACATTAAATAAATTAATTTAAGTAGTCAATGAATGCCATTTCATATTTGAAATAAGGAGAGTGTATGTCAGTGATCAGCCAATCATGGTTGTAGCATTCCAAAATCTCTGGGAATTACTCTTCCAGGATACCAGCTGTATAACTTGACTTTTTTCAGTGATTTCTTAAATTACTACTAACTTTTCACTGACTTCTCTTAAGTTACTACATGATATTTATTTATTGTGAAAACAGCACAATTTTATTTTGCATAACATTGAATGAATTCTAATTTACTTAGGTTGGTTTAAGAAAGGTCCAGTGGAGGCAAAGAATTACATTAACTTCATTCACCATTTATTCAGCATTATTTACTGAGAACTTGTCATATACCAGGTGCTGGATTTACCATTCTTTTTTTTTGTTTTTATGTTTATTCATTTTTGAGAGACAGAGACAGAGCACAAGCAGGGGGAGGGGTAGAGAGAGGGGGAGACACAGAATCCGAAACAGGCTCCAGACTCTGAGCTGTCAGCACAGAGCCTGACGTGGGGCTCGAACTCATGACCTGAGCTGAAGTCAGATGCTTAACCGACTGAGCCACCCAGGCGCCCCTGGATTTACCATTTTTTAAACCAAGTGCCCTGCATGAGGTGGAAGGAGGTACCTATACATATAGCTGGAGCAGTTTTTGAGCTTTTTTCCAGTCGTATTTCTTTGAAACTTTAGAGGTGATGATGTAGTTTAAATTAGATTATTTTATTTAAATCATATGTTATTATTTTCTTAATCTTAGCTTTCTCCTCCCCTCCCCCTTGTCCCATTTTAGAAAGGAAAATATTAAGTAAGCAACCATGATATATTGTATTTTTTTTGCCGTTGTTTATGCCTATACAACATGGCTTCGGATGTAGCTGTTACATGTTAGATAGCTTAAGAAAATTGTTTTAATGTTGATACACAGATACAAAACCTCTCCCTAGCAAATAGTTTTGTTTATTATTTGTTTAATTTTTTTTTTTTAATGTTTATTTTTATTTTTGAGACAGAGAGAGACAGAGCATGAACGGGGGAGGGGCAGAGAGCGAGGGAGACACAGAATTGGAAGTAGGCTCCAGGCTCTGAGCTGTCAGCACAGAACCCGACGCCGGGCTCGAACTCACAGACCATGAGATCATGACCTGAGCCGAAGTCGGACGCTTAACCAACTGAGCCACCCAGGCGCCCCTAATTTTGTTTTTTTACTCTTTGAAGATTCAGTATTTGAGGGGATATAAGGACTCCCTCTAGTGGTAAATTTAGTACTTAAAATGACTTGGTCAAGAACTAGAACCAAGGGATTAGGATGAAACTGCCCCAGACTGCCATCTCTTTTATGATCAGTTTTCAAGTAGAACTTACCTATCACTGGCTTTCTTAGTGTATTAAGGAGTGAGTGTCATAAAGTGATGAAGCACATGGGCTTTGGAGGGCTCTGAGTTCTCACACCCAGATTTAAAGCCCGGCTTTATCACTCTCTTGAGGGTTGGTGTGCATCAGAGTCACCTGGAGGGCACGTTAAGACACAGCTTTCTAGACCCCAGCCCAAGTTTCTGACTCAGGGATCTGGAGTGAGTGCCAAGAATATACATTTATAACAAATTCTCAGATGACACTGATGCTGCTGATCCAGGGACTGTAGCCGGGGCCCAAGGGTACAAGAGCACCTGGCCCCAGGAGTCCCAAACAGACCAGGTTCAGCCACTTATTGCTGACATCATCCAGAGGCAGAGAGACAAGAGGTAGTGAGGCAAGAAAGGAATTTATTTCAGTGAGAACACTGGGAAGACAGCAGACTAATATCCCAAAGACTGACTCCAAAGTGCTGAAGATAGTGCTAGGTTTATATAAGGAAAATGTGGGACAAAGGTTGGTGGGTACATGTAGGTGGGCAATACAGGTCAGGTCAAGCCTTGTCCTGGGGTCAATCGTGGGGGGTCTTGCTGGCATCAGGGCAATTATTATTATTTGAAGGGGTAGTTTCGGTTCCCATCATGGGATGCTTTAGCCGCCAGCTCTTTTGCTTGAGTTAAAAGTTAAGTTGGAAAACTTCATCAGGTAGAAAGTACAGACTAAGGTAAAAATGGAGGTAAAGTTCTCTTTCAGAACCACACTTTGAGAAATAGGATCCTTGACTCCTAGAGTGATGTCACTAAGTAAGCCTTCTGTTCCTCAGGGTTGAGCTGCAGGGTTGTTGTGAGAATTAAATGGAGTAGTTGATGTTAATTAAGTGCTTAGCATGATTCCTGACATAGTGCTCCATAAAGGTTAGCTTGTGTTAATATCACAGATATGCAGTGTTTTCTAATTTGGAAAATTCAAAAAATAAGGCAAAACTGTTTAATAATATTGTTGAGCTAAAATAGTCAGCTAAGTTATATCAGTAATTTTACTTATGGTTGAGGTCTTTGTGCTTGACACTGTACTAAGCATTGTTAACAAATCTATAGAATCTCCCTCATTATTAATATATTAATCTTTTTCATTGCTTTGAAAAACTGATAACAAAACAAAACAGAAACTACACACTGAAGGGGAGTGTCAAATAAACACAGGGGCCAATTGAAATAGCTCCCAATGGCCAAAGCTGGAAAAATTTGAGCAATAAAATATAGTAGTAATGGATTATAACCCAAGGTGAAAAACAGATATCCCTGAGTCCATGCTGAGATCAATGATTAAATGAATGAAAGAATGAATAAATAAGTAAATGGAGAAGAGACAAATCTTCCATGCAGAAGAGTACCAAATAATTTATGTAGATTCTCTGCCCTCAAAGCGGAAGCCTAACTCAGTCCTTAAGTGTAGACAACACATAGTGACTTCTTCCTTCCTTCCTTTTCTTTCTTCCTTTTCTTTCTTTCTCTTTCTCTTTTCTTTTCTCCTTTCCTTTTCTTTCTTTCTTTCTTTCTTTCTTTCTTTCTTTCTTTCTTCTCTTTCTTTCTTTTGTTTTTTTTAAAGTATTTTTTTTTAATTTTTTTTTTCAACGTTTATTTATTTTTGGGACAGAGAGAGACAGAGCATGAACGGGGGAGGGGCAGAGAGAGAGGGAGACACAGAATCGGAAACAGGCTCCAGGCTCCAAGCCATCAGCCCAGAGCCTGACGCGGGGCTCGAACTCACGGAGCGCGAGATCGTGACCTGGCTGAAGTCGGACGCTTAACCGACTGCGCCACCCAGGCGCCCCTCTTTCTTTTGTTTTTATTTACATAGTAACTTCTTTCTAAAGAAGGGGGAAAAAAGTAACTTTAAAGTGGAGAAACATGACAAACATCAGCTCAGCCAGGTGATTAAGGTCAATGTCAACAGTGGTAAGTTATGTTACAAGTATGTACCTTTTATGTGATGTCATGGAAATGGTATCTTATATTTCTGGTCTTTCTCCTCAAAACCCATAACCCCCGAGTAATCATGAGAAACACATCAGATAAATCCAAGTATAGTGGCATTTTATAAAATATCTTACCAGGATGCCTCAAAACTGTCAAGGTCATCAAAAATAAGAGAGTCTGGGGGTGCCTGGGTGGCTCAGTTGGTTAAGCATCCATTGGACTTTGGCTCAGGTCATGATCTCATGAGTTCAAACCCTGCATCAGGCTCTCTGCTGTCAGCATGGAGCCCGCTTCAGATCCTCTGTCCCCCAATCTCTCTGCCCCTCTCCCACTTGCGTTCTTGCTCTTTCTCTCAAAAATAAATTTAAAAATGGGGCACCTGGGTGGCTCAGTTGGTTGAGCTACTGATTTCGACTCAGGTCATGATCTCACGGTTTGTGAGTTCGAGTCCCGCGTTGGGCTCTGTGCTGACAGCTCAGAGCCTGGAGCCTGCTTCTGATTCTGTGTCTCCCTCTCTCTCTGCTCTTCCCCCACTCATGCTCTGTCTCTGTGTCTCAGAAATAAATAAACATTAAAAAAATAATAAAATAAATTAAAAAAAATTAGGAAGTCTGAAAAACCGTCACAGGCAGGAGGAGCTTAAGGTGGCATGACAACTAAATGTAATGTGGTATCCTGGATGGGGTCCTGGAACAGGACGTGGACATTAGGTAAACGGTAAGAACTAAGGAAATCTAAATAAAATACAGAAAAAAATAAAGCAAAGTTATTTGACTTTTAGAAAAATATGAATACGTATTCATTATTAGAATGATAAAAGTTGAGAAGTATAATAAAGAAAAGTTGAGGAGTGCCTGGGTGGCTCAGTCGGTTAAGCATCCGACTTCAGCTCAGGTCATGATCTCGTGGTTCATGAGTTCAAGCCCTGCATCAGGCTCTGTGCTGATAGCTAGGAGCCTGGAGCCTGCTTTGGATTCTGAGTCTCCCTCTCTGTCTGCCCCTCCTCTGCTCTGTCTCTGTCTCTCAAAAATAAATAAACATTAAAAAAAATTAAAAAAAAGAGAAAAGTTGAAAAGTTTAATAAAGAAAAGAATGCCAATACCAGAGGTAAAATGTTATGTTAATATTAGGTAAACATTTTTGTAGATCTGTTTTTCTAGATTTATCTATCTGATAGGTAGAGGTAGAGCATATATATGCATATGTAAATATACAAATATATAGTAGGCCTGAAGACAAATAATCTTACAAAAATATGATTTTTGTGTGTGTTTTAAATTTTTATTTTAGGCATTATTTAATTTTCTTTACATTATGAAATATAGCAAACATACAGAAAGTAATTAGCTGGCCTCTGTGTATTCGTTGGGCAGATTTTACCATATTTGCTTCATTTTTTTTTTAATAAGCAAAAATTCCAGATAAGTTAAAATCCTACCCTTTCATCTTGTTCCCGCTCTCCCTTTTTTGTCGTGATAATCACTGTCTTCAAGCATATTCTTTCCATGCCTGTTTATATACTTCTACTTTATATGTATGTATTCATTAATGATGTAGTATTTTTTGTGTTTTTAAGCATTATGTGATTGGTATAATATTTACGTACCTTTTTGAAATTTGCTTTTTAACACAACATTGTTATGTTTTAGAGGTTTATCCATATTGTTACATTGGGTGCTGTGTAAACTACAGTGTTTGTATTCTTCTGGTGAATATTGGTTGTTTCCAATTTTTTGTCTTACAAAATATGCTGCAATGTATATGTACTTTATTTTCTCTAGAGTATCTATATAGAGATGGCTTGTCTTTTTGTGTTGTTTGTAATAACTTTTACATTACAAAAGTTCTTAATATTAGGCCTTTAATCTAGTTGGTATCTATTTTTGTATATACTAGGAAGTAAGGATCTAATTTTATTTTTTAACATACAGATAACCACTTGTACCAAATTAATTTATTGAATTATCCCCCCCATCCCAACTAATTGTTATTACTACTTCTGTCACATGCCAAGTTCCCATACATAGTTTGACCTTTTATACGCATTCTGTTCATTGGCCTATTTGTTTAGCCATTGCTTCTCAAACCCGCCAGCCCCAGGCAATCAGTAATCTGTTTTCTGTCTCTATGGACTTGCCTGTTCTCGGTGTGTCAAATAAATGGAATCATACAATACGTAGTCTTTTGTGATTGAACTTTCACTTAGCATAATGTTTTCAAGGTTCATTCATGTTATAAACTGTAGTAGTATTTTATTCTTTTTATTGCTGAGTAATAGTCCTTTGTATGGATATACCAATTTGATTTACCCATTCATCAATTGATAGATGTTTGAGTTAGTTCCACTTTTTGCTTGTTATGAATAATGCTGCTGTAAACATTTCTGTGCAAGTTTTTGTGTAGGCATGCGTTTGCATTTCCCTTGAGTATATATACTTAGGAGTTGAATTGCTGGATCATAAGCTAACAGTATGTTTAACTTTTTGATGAATTTCCAGACTGTTTTGCAAAGTGGCTGCACCAGATTCCCACTAACAGTGTATGATGGCTCTAATTACTCCACATCCTTTGCAACATTTGTTATTTTCTGACTTTATTCATTTTAGCCATACTAGTGGGAAAAAAATGATATGACATAGTGATTTTGATTTCCATTTGCCTGATGGCTAATAATAAGCATTTTTTTGTGATCTTATTGGCCATTTATCTTTTTTTTTGTATTTTTAAATTGAAGTATAATTAACGTAAAGTGTTATTCATTTCCAATGTACAGTATAATGATTCAACAAATCTATACATTACTCAGTGCTCTTCACAAGAAATGTACTCTTAATTTCTGTGGGGAAATAGGTTCTACTTACATAAATGGGTTAAAAAAAAACTTAGGTTGGAAAACTGCCACCACGGGGTGAAAATACCCAAGGTTAGCTAGAGAGATACTGTAATGGAATCACGAGTTATAAGTTATATCACCTGCAGGAAATTACTTTCCATTTGGCGCCGATGTACCTTTATCACAAACTCTGCTTGCCCCCCAGATCCTTTGCTTCTTACACATACAAGTTAATGATTACTGTCTGATTGCTTTCTCCATGTTCACGTGTGTAAGATTTTTTTTTTCCTCATGTTCACCACGTGGGTAGTATCTTGTGAACTCAATAAATAGGGAGACAAAATCCCTGTTTGGGGCTCTTGTCTCCTCCCAGGCATTAGCCTCTCTTGCACTCAATTCTGCATCTGCTCTCTTGCTGGACAAGAGAGAACTCCAGACTCGTAGTCTGCTACAAATTTCCTTTATCTACCTCACCCATCTGCCCACCCACCTCCTCCTGGCAACCACCAGTTTGTTCTCTGTATTTGAGTCGTTTCTTTCTTTGTCCCTTTCTTTGTTCATTTTTTTTTTTTTTCCTAAATTCCATGTATAAGTGAAATCATATGGTATTTGTCTTTGTCTGTCTGATTTATTTCACTTAGCATTATACCCTTTAGGTCCATCCATGTTGTTAGAAATGGCAAGATCCCAATTCTTTTTTTATGGCTGAGTAATATTCCATTATATATATATATATATATATATATGTATACGTATATACATATGTGTATGTATATACATATACATATATATGTATATATGTATTTTTAAATTGGTATATATATGTACACACATATATATGTGTGTGTGTGTGTGTATATATATATATATATATATATATATAAATCTCACATATATTCCATTATATGTATATATATGTATCCATATATATGTATATCACATCTTTATCCATTTATTTATGGATGGACACTTGGATTGCTTCCATATATTGACTGTTGTAAATATGCTTCAATTAAACATAGAGGTGTGTATATCTTTTTGAATTAATGATTTCATTTAGGGGGATAGATACGCAGCAGTGGAATTACTGGATCATATGGCAATTTTAATTTTGGGGGAAATGTCCATACTGTTTTCCACAGTGTGGCTGCACTTTGCATTTCCACTAATCGTGCACGAGGGTGCCTTTTTCTTCACATCCTCACCAACACTTGTTATTTCTTGTATTTTTGATACTAACCATTCTGGCAGGTGTAAGGTGATATCTCATTGTGGTTTTGATTTGCATTTCTCTGATGATTAGTGACGTTGAACATTTTTCATGTGTCTGTTGGCCATTTGTATGTCTTCTTTGGAACAATGTCTACTCAGGTCCTCTGCCCATTTTTAAAAAAAATTTTTTAAAGAGAGAGAGGGAGCTCATAAGTGGGGCAGAGTGAAGGAGGGGTGGGGGAGAGACACACAGAGAGAGAGAGAGAGAGAGAGAGAGAGAGAGAGAGAGAGGAAAAACTTAAGCAGACTCTATGCTCAGCATAGAGCCTGATGTGAGGCTTGATCCCATGACCCTGGGATCATGTCCTGAGCTGAAACCAAGAGTCAACTAACTGACTGAACCACTCAGGCAACCCCCCCCCGCCCATTTTTAATTGGGTTATCTGTTTTGTTGTTGTTTTGTTTTGTTTTCTTGGCATTGAGTTGTATAAATTCTTTATATATTTTGGATATTAACCCCTTATTGGATATCTTATTGGCCATTTGTATATCTTCTTTGGAGAAATATCTATGTAGATCCTTTGCCTATTTTTTAAATTGGTAATTTGTTCTTATATTATTTGGTTATGAAAGTTCTTTATGTATTCTAGATACAAGTCCCTTATCAGATACATGATTTGCAAATATTTTTCTCCCATTATATGGATTGTCTTTTCACTTTCTTGATGGTATCTTTTGAAGTACAAAAGGTTTTAATTATGATGAAGCCCAATTTATGTAAGTTTTCCTTTGTTGTCTGTGCTTTTTAAACAAAGAGGGCTTGGTTAACCTAAGGTCATAAAGAATCACGCCTATATTTTCTTCTAAGAGTTTTATAGTTTTGGCACTTAAATTTATGTCTATGGTCAATTTTGAATTAATTTTTAAAAAATCTTTATTTATTTATTTATTTAATTATTTATTTTTAAAGTTTATTTATTTCTTTTGAGAGATACACAGACAGCATGAGTAAAGGAGGGCAGAGAGAAGGAGAGAGAATACCAAGCAGGTTGCGTACCTTCAGCGCAGAGCCTGATGCAGGGATTGAACCCACAAAACTGCAAGATCATGACCTGAACCAAAACCAAGAGTCAGATGCTTAACCAACTGAGCCATCCCGGAGCCTCTATTTATTTTTGAGAGAGACAGAGAGAGCATTAGTGGTGAGGGGCAGAGAGAGAGGGAGAGAGAGAATCCAAAGCAGGCTCCATGCTCTCAGCACAGAGCCTGACATGGGGGTGGAACCCATCAGTGAGATCATGACTTGAACAGAAGTCAGATGTTCAACCAACTGAGCCACCCAGGCCGCCTAAGAATTGAAGATTTTATATTTTGTAAACATGTAGTTCAATTTCAAATTTTATGGTAAACTCTCTGCTATGAAAAATAAAGTAATTACCATCTTTATACCTTCCATCACTTCCCTTTTCCTCACATTTTGTTTTTATTAATAATACTATTATTTTATATTATCAATGTCCCTAACAATATGTTTGAAGCTATAACCCATATAGTGGTTTAGTCTTGGTTGTACATTTACATTGACTCATTGACTCATTGCTCCCTATCAGTCCACTTGATCTAAGTTGGTGACTTTATAAACTCAGAGTTGTATGTCATATTCTGTTATCAGTATTTTAATGTCTGTGGGACGAGTAATGATGTTCCTTCTTTCATTTCTTTCATTTATGTGATTTATAATTTGTGCCTTCTCTCTCTCTCTCTCTCTTTTTTTTTTTTTTTTCTTGATTAGTCTGGCTAGAGACTTATCAATTTTAATGATCTTTTCAAAGAACTAGCTTTTGGTCCCATTTTTTTTCCTTCCCTCTCCTTTTCCTTCTTTTTTTTTTTTTTTTCTGCCTCCTACTTGTTATAGGGTTAATTTGCTATTCTTTTTTTTAAAAAAATGTTTATTTATTTATTTTGATGGAGAGAGTGTGTGTGCTTGAGCAGGGAGGGGCAGAGAGAGAGGGAGAGAGAATTCCTAGCAGCTTCCATGCTGTCAGTGCAGAGCCTGACACGGGGCTCCATGTCATGAGAGATGAACGTGAGATCATGAACTGAGCCGAAATCAAGAGTCAGACGCTTAGCTGACTCAGCCACCCAGGCGTCCTTCCTCTTCTTTTCTTTCTTTCTTTTTTTTTTTTCAAGATTTTATTTTTAAGTAATCTCTACATCCAACTCACAATCCCGATATCAGGAGTCACATGCTCTACCAACTGAGCCAGCCAGGCACCCCGTTTCCCCCCTAGTTTCTTAAGATAGAAGCTTGGATCATGGTATTTACACCTTTCTTCTTTCCTGATATATGAATTTAATGCTATGTAAATACTATGCACTTTTCTCTAAGCACTGCTTTTGCCGCATCCGTAAATTTTAGTATGTTGTGTTTTTCTTTTCATTCGACTAAAAATACTTTCTAATTTCCCTTATAGATCCCTCTTTGACTCATGGGTCATTTGGAGGTGTGTTGCTTAATTTTCATATTTTCAAATTTTACAGATCTATTTCTGTTACTGATTTTTAGTTTAATTCTGTTATGATCAGAGAATATATGTCTTATGATTTTGGTTCTTTCAAATTGGTTGAAAGATTTTTTTTTTAAAGTAATCTCTATGCCCAACATGGGGCTCAAACTCATGACTCCAAGATTAAGAGTCACAATGTCTACCGACTGAGCCAACCAAGCACCCCCTGGAGGATTTTTTAATGGCTCAGAATATTGTCTATTTTGGTGAATGTTTCATATGCTTCATTTTTTTTTTTTTCAACGTTTATTTATTTTGGGGACAGAGAGAGACAGAGCATGAACGGGGGAGGGGCAGAGAGAGAGGGAGACACAGAATCAGAAACAGGCTCCAGGCTCTGAGCCATCAGCCCAGAGCCTGACGCGGGGCTCGAACTCACGGACCGCGAGATCGTGACCTGGCTGAAGTCGGACGCTTAACCGACTGCGCCACCCAGGCGCCCCATCATATGCTTCATTTTTATTATACTTCATTTTTCAAGTTTTTATTTAAATTCTACTTTGTTAACATATAGTGTAATATTGTTTTCAGGAGTATAATTTAGTGATTCATCACTTACATATGATGCCTTGTTTCATATGCTTTTGAAAAGAATTTGTATC
This sequence comes from Puma concolor, assembly GCF_028749965.1. Classification (NCBI taxonomy): domain Eukaryota; kingdom Metazoa; phylum Chordata; class Mammalia; order Carnivora; family Felidae; genus Puma; species Puma concolor. The sequence goes on from NC_141684.1 coordinate 43,283,790, forward strand.
CTACTGTTGGGTAGAAAATTCTACCAATGTTAATTAGGTCAAGTGTTGATAGCATTGTATTATAGGTTTTCTATAACCTTACTGAATTTCTTTCTATTTGCTCTGAAATAAGAATGTTGAAGTCTCCAACTGTAATTATAGATTTGCCTGTTTCTCCTTTCAGTTCCATCAGCTTTTGTCCATTTTGAATATGTGTTGTTAGGTTCATATATGTTTAGATTATGTACCATATTGATATATCTTCTTAATGACCCTTTAATGATTGTATAATACTGCTTTTTATCCCTAAGAAGTGTGGTACATGTGTGTGTATACACACACACACACACACACACACACACACACACACACACACAATACATACAATGGAATATTACTTGGTGATCAAAAAGAATGAAATCTTGCCATTTGCAACAACATGGATAGAACTAGAGTGTATTATGCTAAGCAAAATAAGTCACTCAGAGAAAGACAATTATCATATGATTTTACTCATATGTGGAATTTAAGAAAGAAAACAGATGAACATAGGGGAACAGAAGCAAAAATAAGATAAAAATAGAGAAGGAGACAAACCATAAAAAACTCTTAAATACAGAAATAAAACTGAGGTTTGCTGGTATGGTGTTGGGTGGGGGGATGGGCTAAATGGGTGTCGGGCATTAAGGAGAGCACTTGGGATTAACACTGGGTATTATATGAAAGTGATGAACCACTAAATTTTACACCTGAAACTAATATTACACTGTATGTTAACTAACTGGAATTTTAATAAAAATAGAAAATAATGCCAAGGTTTGTTATATATATATATATTTTTTTTCCACAATTTGAAAATATTAAAAAGGTAATATACCAAAAACCATTGGACTTACATACTTTAGATGGGTGAATTGTATCATATGTGAATTATATCTCAGCAAAACTGTTAAAAATTATTCAAAGCATTTAGGATTTTTGCTTTAAAACAGTTGGCATTTGGTGCTAAACATTGCAACCTTTTGGGAGCTGAGAAATTGTTCCTCCTGTCTAATGGACAACTAGTCATTTCCTTTCGCAGCACATTAGATGGTATATTAGGGACAATAGAAACACAAACGTCCCTAGGTTTGATATACATCAGAGGTTCATCATTGAAAAGAAATGGAAGGGAACAGGGGTGCCTGGCTGGCTAGCTCAGTCGGTACAGCATGCAGCTTTTGTTCTTGGGGTTGTGAGTTTGAGCCTCATATTGGATGTGGAGATTACTTAAAAATAAAATCTTTAAAAAAAAAAAAAGAAATAGAAGGGAACAAATAAGTAGGACCTGGCAGAGACAGACTCTCACCTAGAGATTGGCAGCACTGCCAGAGGAAAGTTATGAATTACCTAGTGAACTGAAAACTAGGCTTGGCTGTTACGGGCTTTTTATTTTAATCTATGAGAAGCTACTGACTACTGATTCCTGAAATCATTGTTACACTATATGTTAACTAACTTGGATTTAAATTAAAAAAAAATACTGCTCTTTATTCCTGGTACTATTCCTTAATCTGAAGACTATTTTTCCTGATACTAATGTACTTTTTATTAGTGTTAGGATGGTATAATCTTTCCCTTCCTTTTGCTTTTAACTTATCTGTATCTTTATATTTAAAATGGGTTTCTTATATAGTTAGGTTTTGATTTATCCACCTGATAGTCTCTGACTTTAATTAATTTGTTTAGGCCATTTACATTTAATGTAATAATTGATATAGTAATATTAAAATCTACCATTTGGTAGCTTTTTAAATATATTCCGTATTTCCTTTGTTGGAAGACCTGGGTCCTATTATTTTTTGATGTCTTTGTTAATATCCTGTGTCAGGGCTAACTCCATGTAATTGCAGTATATCCTGCACCTATGGTGGGGGATATCTGCTGACTCCAATTCAGCATGTGGCCATGGGATGCAGTTACTTCAAGAGATTCCTCCAGTGTAGTGGAGCTTAATGCTGGATGCACATTAGAAATACCTAAGAAGCTTTAAAAAATACCAATGCCTGTGTCCTACCAATAAAAATTATAATTTGATTTATCTGGAATGCAGCCTGGCAATTGATAATCTTAAATTAGGCTTCCCAGGTGATTCTAATGTGACTTAGGTTGCAGACCCTGGGAAGATCTTGAATGAAAATAGAAAATTCTACTTTCATTGATTTTCCTTAATGCTTCTCTGAGCTCCCTACCTACTCTTTTTTCACTTCTTTAAAAATTTGGGGATAAAATGGAGAATTCCCAGGATTTAGTTGAACTCAATATTTTCCCTTATCCTTATTCCTTGGAAGAAGGTATGGGATTATGATCTAGTCATGGCTGAAACTTTTCAAAATTTATGACATGATTTAGTATACTTTATTGTGTTTTACTTTTGCTTGTCATTTTTTGGCTAGTTTTTGCAACCTTTATTTATTTGTTTATTTTGTCAGATATGGAGGGAAAGGATTCTGTGATCCAACTTTATTCTATCATCTTTACCTGGAAGTCCTTGTATTTTTTGCTATATTATACTATTTTCTTTAATCTTCACAATGATCTTGTGAAGCTACTACTATTACTACTGTAGTTGTAGATTTCCTTGTTTTTACAGATGCTTAGACAATAATTCTATTAACTTTTTAAAAGGATAAAATTAGATATGAATTAACATTTTTTTTCCTGACAGAAATGTAAAAATTTTTAAGCTACTATATTGTGGGCATACGTTGTAACTTTTTTTTTTGTCCTTTAGATTGGAAGATTATCATTCTCAACCAGAAAAGCCTCTGTTAGGGGCACCTGGGTGGCTCAGTTGGTTGACATCTGACTTCAGCTCAAGTCATGATCTCTATGTAAATTCGAGCCACGCATCAGTCTCTGTGCTCAGAGCCTGGAGCCTACTTCGAATTCTGTGTCTCCCCCTCTCTCTGCCCCTCCCCTGCTCATGTTCTGTCTCTCTCTGTCTCTCAATAATAAATAAATGTTAAAAAAATTTTTTTAAAAAGAAAAGCCTGTGTTAGCAACCATTTGTATTTCACATATTAGCTTCATGTTCTGTCCATATGAATTTTTTCTTTATTGTTTTTCAGTGTTGATACCAGTTTTTCTGAGTCTTCACAGTTCTTTTTAGTGAGCAGTTAGATTTTACTTAGTCAGTGTATTACAGGTGATTGCAGCCATTATTCTTTCTGATGTTCCCATTACTCAGGAGCTGGCCAGTGGGATCCATTCCAGCTGGTGCTGTGTTTGACAAGTTCCTGTTTTTCATAAATGTGTCCTGGGTTCTGGCCCAAGACGTCCCAGACTCACCTTGTGTCTATTCTTCTCAAGACTTGGAATCAGCCAATCTGCAAGGAACAGCTAGACGTCACTTTAAACTGAAAACTCTGAATTCCTTATTAAAGCATTTTCTTGAGAGAGTTTTGGGAATAGCAAGCCTGCTGAGTAAAGAGTTGAAAGCATCTATTTTGACTGTTAGCTGTAATGGTCACTGAAAACAATATGTTTATCTTTTTAACAAAGACTATCACAGTCAAAATCTGCGTTAAATCATAGCTTGTTGTGCTCCTATTCTTTCAACCTAAATAAACAAAAATTTAAAATAGTGTGTTTGAGATTGTACTTGTATTAGAGACAGTTTTATGCAGTTTAACATACTCATAGGCTTAGCCTACTGGGAAGAAAGAGTAATGTTTCTTCAGATCACCAGTTTTCGGAAATACTTCTCATTTTTTTTTTTTTTTGATGGTTATGATACGCTGGCTTTTTATTTTATTTTATTTTATTTTATTTATTTATTTATTTATTTTTTATTTATATATGAAATTTATTGTCAAATTGGTTTCCATACAACACCCAGTGCTCATCCCAAAAGGTGCCCTCCTCAATACCCATCACCCACCCTCTCCTCCCTCCCACCCCCCATCAACCCTTAGTTTGTTCTCAGTTCTCAACAGTCTCTTATGCTTTGGCTCTCTCCCACTCTAACCTCTTTTTTTTTTTTTTTCCTTCCCCTCCCCCATGGGTTCCTGTTAAGTTTCTCAGGATCCACATAAGAGTGAAACCATATGGTATCTGACTTTCTCTGTATGGCTTATTTCACTTAGCATCACACTCTCCAGTTCCATCCACGTTGCTACAAAAGGCCATATTTCACTTTTTCTCATTGCCACGTAGTATTCCATTGTGTATATAAACCACAATTTCTTTATCCATTCATCAGTTGATGGACATTTAGGCTCTTTCCATAATTTGGCTGTTGTTGAGAGTGCTGCTATGAACATTGGGGTACAAGTGCCCCTATGCATCAGTACTCCTGTGTCCCTTGGATAAATTCCTAGCAGTGCTACTGCTGGGTCATAGGGTAGGTCTATTTTTAATTTTCTGAGGAACCTCCACACTGCTTTCCAGAGCGGCTGCACCAATTTGCATTCCCACCAACAGTGCAAGAGGGTTCCCGTTTCTCCACATCCTCTCCAGCATCTATAGTCTCCTGATTTGTTCATTTTGGCCACTCTGACTGGCGTGAGGTGATATCTGAGTGTGGTTTTGATTTGTATTTCCCTGATAAGGAGCGACGCTGAACATCTTTTCATGTGCCTGTTGGCCATCCGGATGTCTTCTTTAGAGAAGTGTCTATTCATGTTTTCTGCCCATTTCTTCACTGGGTTATTTGCTTTTCGGGTGTGGAGTTTGGTGAGCTCTTTATAGATTTTGGATACTAGCCCTTTGTCCGATATGTCGTTTGCAAATATCTTTTCCCATTCCGTTGGTTGCCTTTTAGTTTTGTTGGTTGTTTCCTTTGCTGTGCAGAAGCTTTTTATCTTCATAAGGTCCCAGTAATTCACTTTTGCTTTTAATTCCCTTGCCTTTGGGGATGTGTCGAGTAAGAGATTGCTACGGCTGAGGTCAGAGAGGTCTTTTCCTGCTTTCTCCTCTAAGGTTTTGATGGTTTCCTGTCTCACATTCAGGTCCTTTATCCATTTTGAGTTTATTTTTGTGAATGGTGTGAGAAAGTGGTCTAGTTTCAACCTTCTGCATGTTGCTGTCCAGTTCTCCCAGCACCATTTGTTAAAGAGACTGTCTTTTTTCCATTGGATGTTCTTTCCTGCTTTGTCAAAGATGAGTTGGCCATACGTTTGTGGGTCTAGTTCTGGGGTTTCTATTCTATTCCATTGGTCTATGTGTCTGTTTTTGTGCCAATACCATGCTGTCTTGATGATGACAGCTTTGTAGTAGAGGCTAAAGTCTGGGATTGTGATGCCTCCTGCTTTGGTCTTCTTCAAAATTACTTTGGCTATTCGGGGCCTTTTGTGGTTCCATATGAATTTTAGGATTGCTTGTTCTAGTTTCGAGAAGAATGCTGGTGCAATTTTGATTGGGATTGCATTGAATGTGTAGATAGCTTTGGGTAGTATTGACATTTTGACAATATTTATTCTTCCAATCCATGAGCAGGGAATGTCTTTCCATTTCTTTAAATCTTCTTCAATTACCTTCATAAGCTTTCTATAGTTTTCAGCATACAGCTCCTTTACATCTTTGGTTAGATTTATTCCTAGGTATTTTATGCTTCTTGGTGCAATTGTGAATGGGATCAGTTTCTTTATTTGTCTTTCTGTTGCTTCATTGTTAGTGTATAAGAATGCAACTGATATCTGTACATTGATTTTGTATCCTGCAACTTTGCTGAATTCATGTATCAGTTCTAGCAGACTTTTGGTGGAGTCTATCGGATTTTCCATGTATAATATCATGTCATCTGCAAAAAGCGAAAGCTTGACTTCATCTTTGCCAATTTTGACGCCTTTGATTTCCTTTTGTTGTCTGATTGCTGATGCTAGAACTTCCAGCACTATGTTAAACAACAGCGGTGAGAGTGGGCATCCCTGTCGTGTTCCTGATCTCAGGGAAAAAGCTCTCAGTTTTTCCCCGTTGAGGATGATGTTAGCTGTGGGCTTTTCATAAATGGCTTTTATGATCTTTAAGTATGTTCCTTCTATCCCGACTTTCTCAAGGGTTTTTATTAAGAAAGGGTGCTGGATTTTGTCAAAGGCCTTTTCTGCATCGATTGACAGGATCATATGGTTTTTCTCTTTTTTTTTGTTAATGTGATGTATCACGTTGATTGATTTGCGAATGTTGAACCAGCCCTGCATCCCAGGAATGAATCCCGCTTGATCATGGTGAATAATTCTTTTTATATGCCGTTGAATTCGATTTGCTAGTATCTTATTGAGAATTTTTGCATCCATATTCATCAGGGATATTGGCCTGTAGTTCTCTTTTTTTACTGGGTCTCTGTCTGGTTTAGGAATCAAAGTAATACTGGCTTCATAGAATGAGTCTGGAAGTTTTCCTTCCCTTTCTATTTCTTGGAATAGCTTGAGAAGGATAGGTATTATCTCTGCTTTAAACGTCTGGTAGAACTCCCCTGGGAAGCCATCTGGTCCTGGACTCTTATTTGTTGGGAGATTTTTGATAACCGATTCAATTTCTTTGCTGGCTATGGGTCTGTTCAAGCTTTCTGTTTCCTCCTGATTGAGTTTTGGAAGAGTGTGGGTGTTCAGGAATTTGTCCATTTCTTCCAGGTTGTCCAATTTGTTGGCATATAATTTTTCATAGTATTCCCTGATAATTGTTTGTATCTCTGAGGGATTGGTTGTAATAATTCCATTTTCATTCATGATTTTATCTATTTGGGTCATCTCCCTTTTCTTTTTGAGAAGCCTGGCTAGAGGTTTGTCAATTTTGTTTATTTTTTCAAAAAACCAACTCTTGGTTTCGTTGATCTGCTCTACAGTTTTTTTAGATTCTATATTGTTTATTTCTGCTCTGATCTTTATTATTTCTCTTCTTCTGCTGGGTTTAGGCTGCCTTTGCTGTTCTGCTTCTATTTCCTTTAGGTGTGCTGTTAGATTTTGTATTTGGGATTTTTCTTGTTTCTTGAGATAGGCCTGGATTGCAATGTATTTTCCTCTCAGGACTGCCTTCGCTGCGTCCCAAAGCGTTTGGATTGTTGTATTTTCATTTTCGTTTGTTTCCATATATTTTTTCATTTCTTCTCTAATTGCCTGGTTGACCCACTCATTCGTTAGTAGGGTGTTCTTTAACCTCCATGCTTTTGGAGGTTTTCCAGACTTTTTTCTGTGGTTGATTTCAAGCTTCATAGCATTGTGGTCTGAAAGTATGCATGGTATGATTTCAATTCTTGTAAACTTATGAAGGGCTGTTTTGTGACCCAGTATATGATCTATCTTGGAGAATGTTCCATGTGCACTCAAGAAGAAAGTATATTCTGTTGCTTTGGGATGCAGAGTTCTAAATATATCTGTCAAGTCCATCTGATCCAATGTGTCATTCAGGGCCCTTGTTTCTTTATTGACCGTGTGTCTAGATGATCTATCCATTTCTGTAAGTGGGGTGTTAAAGTCCCCTGCAATGACCACATTCTTCTCAATAAGGTTGCTTATGTTTATGAGTAATTGTTTTATATATTTGGGGGCTCTGGTATTCGGCGCATAGACATTTATAATTGTTAGCTCTTCCTGATGGATAGACCCTGTCACTATTATATAATGTCCTTCTTCATCTCTTGTTACAGCCTTTAATTTAAAGTCTAGTTTGTCTGATATAAGGATGGCTACTCCAGCTTTCTTTTGGCTTCCAGTAGCATGATAAATAGTTCTCCATCCCCTCACTCTCAATCTAAAGGTGTCCTCAGGTCTAAAATGAGTCTCTTGTAGACAGCAAATAGATGGGTCTTGTTTTTTTATCCATTCTGATACCCTATGTCTTTTGGTTGGCGCATTTAATCCATTTACATTCAGTGTTATTATAGAAAGATATGGGTTTAGAGTCATTGTGATGTCTGTATGTTTTATGCTGGTAGTGATGTCTCTGGTACTTTGTCTCACAGGGTCCCCCTTAGGATCTCTTGTAGGGCTGGTTTAGTGGTGACAAATTCCTTCAGTTTTTGTTTGTTTGGGAAGACCTTTATCTCTCCTTCTATTCTAAATGACAGACTTGCTGGATAAAGGATTCTCGGCTGCATATTTTTTCTGTCTAGCACACTGAAAATCTCGTGCCAATTCTTTCTGGCCTGCCAAGTTTCAAAAGAGAGATCAGTCACGAGTCTTATAGGTCTCCCTTTATATGTGAGGGCACGTTTACCCCTTGCTGCTTTCAGAATTTTCTCTTTATCCTTGTATTTTGCCAGTTTCACTATGATATGTCGTGCCGAAGATCGATTCAAGTTCCGTCTGAAGGGAGTTCTCTGTGCCTCTTGGATTTCAATGCCTTTTTCCTTCCCCAGTTCAGGGAAGTTCTCAGCTATTATTTCTTCAAGTACCCCTTCAGCACCTTTCCCTCTCTCTTCCTCCTCTGGGATACCAATGATGCGTATATTATTTCTTTTTAGTGTATCACTTAGTTCTCTAATTTTCCCCTCATACTCCTGGATTTTTTTATCTCTCTTTTTCTCAGCTTCCTCTTTTTCCATAACTGTATCTTCTAGTTCACCTATTCTCTCCTCTGCCTCTTCAATCCGAGCCGTGGTGGTTTCCATTTTGTTATGCATTTCGTTTAAAGCGTTTTTCAGCTCCTCGTGACTGTTCCTTAGTCCCTTGATCTCTGTAGCAAGAGATTCTCTGCTGTCAGCTATACTGTTTTCAAGCCCAGCGATTAATTTTATGACTATTATTCTAAATTCACTTTCTGTTATATTATTTAAATCCTTTTTGATCAGCTCATTAGCTGTTGTTATTTCCTGGAGATTCTTCTGAGGGGAATTCTTCCGCTTGGTCATTTTGGATAGTCCCTGGCGTGGTGAGGACCTGCAGGGCACTTCCCCTGTGCTGTGGTGAATAACTGGAGTTGGTGGGCGGAGCCGCAGTCAGACCTGATGTCTGCCCCCAGCCCACCGCTGTGTCCACAGTCAGACTGGTGTGTGCCTTCTCTTCCCCTCTCCTAGGGGCGGGATTCACTGTGGGGTGGGGTGGCCTGTCTGGGCTACTTGCACACTGCCAGGCTTGTGAAGCTGGGGATCTGGCGTCTTCGCTGGGGTGGGTAGGCAAGGTGCACAGGGGCAGGAGGGGCAGGCTTAGCTTGCTTCTCCTTAGGTGATCCACTTCAGGAGGGGCCCTGTGGCAGCAGGAGGGAGTCAGATCCGCTGCCGGAGGTTTGGCTCCGCAGAAGCGCAGAATTGGGTGTTTGCGTAGAGCGAGCAAGTTCCCTGGCAGGAACTGGTTCTTTTTGGGATTTTGGCTGGGGGATGGGCGGGGGAGATGGCGCTGGCGAGCGCCTTTGTTCCCCACCAAACTGAGCTCTGTCGTCAGGGGGCTCAGCAGCTCTCCTTCCCTTTGTCCTCCAGCCTTCCTGCTTTCTGAGCAGAGCTGTTAACTTATGACCTCCCAGACGCTAAGTCGCGCTTGCTGTCGGAACACAGTCCGTCAGGCCCCTCCGCTTTTTGCAAGCCAGACTTGGGGGCTCTGCTTGGCCGGCGAGCCGCCCCTCCGCCCCGGCTCCCTCCCGCCAGTCCGTGGAGCGCGCACCGCCTCGCCGCCCTTCCTACCCTCTTCCGTGGGCCTCTCGTCTGCGCTTGGCTCCGGCGACTCCGTTCTGCTAATCCTCTGGCGGTTTTCTGGGTTATTTAGGCAGGTGTAGGTGGAATCTAAGTGATCAGCAGGACGCGCGGTGAGCCCAGCGTCCTCCTACGCCGCCATCTTCCCTCCGTTCCGAAATACTTCTCATTTTGATAGCAGAATCTAGTAAATATGGGGTTTCTATGACAAATACCATGGAGTGAAAAGTTCAGTCATTTATTAGAGTATGTCCAGATCTTTATTTGGGATTAACTGAAGCATTGGAATAATTTTCAGAAACATTTCCTTTTTATCTAGATAATATTGTGTTATAGAAAAATGGGTATTTTATTAAAAGAGTGTACCTAAAACTTTTATTTTCTTTAAAAATTCTCACATATTTATTGCTTTGTTACTATTATAAAAGTTATAATACTTTTTTTAAGATAGCTTGCAAGATGCAGAACCACTGTTAATCACTTTTGTTTTTTTTAAGTTTATTTATTTATTTTGAGAGAGAGAGAGAGAGAACACGAGCAGGGGAGGGGCAGAGAGAGATGGAGAGAGAGAGAATCCTAAGCAGCCTCCATGCTGAGCTTGACGTGCTGAGCTTGACATGGGGCTCGATCTCAGGACTCTGAGATCATGACCTGAGCTGAAATCAAGAGTCAGATGCTTAACTGACCGAGCCACCCAGGCACCCCTGGGTGCTATTGATAGCTCATACTTCTCTATGTGATATCTCATACTACTCTGCAGCACCGATCACAATTATAAGTAAATATCTGATTGGGTAATGAGTACTATTTGTGTCTGTCTGTCCTCATATAGACCGCATTACTCATATGTCTGACCTCATATAGACAGCATGCTACATCATTCATTACCGCACACCTAGAAGCTAGAATACTGTCTTAAGTGTAACAGTCAATATATTTTTGTTGAACAAATTATATCTAAAAATAGTAAATATTTTACTTTAATATTTTAGTCCCCAAATTTGTAACTTGCCTCTTAAGCTTATGCTTTAAAACGAACAGATAAAATCCATTTTAGCAGTCTTTGTCATTGTAATTTGCTTTTATATTTTGAAAGCCCTTCCCAATTTGAGATCAATTAAATATTCACCTTCCCCCACCAAGCTTTTATAAGGTTTCATTTTATGTAATTAACATTTTAATCCTTTAAAAATTTATTTCATTCTAAGTTGTGAGGAAACCGTGTTAAATGGCCAGTATGACCAATATGTCTAATTAGCTATTTTCCCCAGTGCCATTGATTTAATAATATAAATACCTTCTCTGATAATTTGCGGCTCTGTATATTTCTTTTCCTCTTATTGGTCTCCAAGAAGCTTCTTTAAAGTATGTGCCTAGGAATGGAACCATAATTCAAAATCACAGAAGTGCTCTTGACCCAACCCTGCTTTTCACTTTTGCACATTTTGCTCCAGAAATGTTGAATTTTCCCAGAATAGTGGGAAAAGTCATTGTGCTTTTGGCCATATGTGAACTTCCAGGTGGCTCTGTGTTGCCAAGTCTGCCCTAAGAAAACAGTTTTAATTAAGAAAAAAAAAATTGGCAATTTGCTTTGGGAATTGCATTAAGCAGAAGACACAGGGAGTCAGGGGGGCTTACACAAGATAGAAATTAATTTTTCTTTCACATAAAAGAAGTGCCATGGTAGGCAGTCAATAGCTTGTCTGGAGGATATATAAAGTTATCTGGAATGCAGACTTCTTTCTTTGCAACAAGACAGCAGCACAGTCATTATATACAGATTTTTGGCTTCAGACAACTTTTGGGAAGGCTGAAGGGCAAAAAAGCCTTTCCCTAAAAGTTTGTTCCCCTTTTAAGGAGATTTTTAAAAGTCCCAAGTATCTATCTATCTCTCTATCTCTGTCTCTGTCTCTGTCTCTATCTCTCTCTATAGAAATCTGTATGTATGTATCTATTTGCCGCTGTGGTAATTGTCCCATCTAAAACTCTAGCCAACGGAAAAGAAATACATATAGATTTTCTAGTAGTATAAAAACATACAATGACATGTTTATTATTTAAAGTGTGTGAGACAGTATTGTTTTTTTTTTACATCTTGACTTTTAATGATTCCTTAAAATTTTTGCCAATAGTGAATAATGCTTTCTCATTGTTTTAATTTGCATTCCTTTGACTTGTAGTTAAGTTGAGCATCTTTTTAAATATATGTGTTCTTGTTTGTCTTTTTAAAAATGTTTCATTTGGAAATAATTTCAAAGCTGGAAATACAAAATCCGTACAAGGAACATATATATATACTCTCTACTCAGCTCAGGTTCATCTATTGCTAACATTTAACTCCATTTGCTTTGTCATTTTCTCTCTTTGTGTATGTTTGCATGTATGTGTGTGTGTGTCTATGCATAATTTTTTACTGAAGTATTTGAAGTTACATATATGGAGTCCTTTACTCTTAAATATTTCCACATATATTTCCTAAGAATAGGAACACTTTTCCACAGAACCACATGAATTTATCAAATTCATAAATTAATATTGAGGGGCATGTGGGTGGCTGAGTTGGTTAAGCCTCTGACTTTGGCTCAGGTCATGATCTTGCAGTTCATGAGTTTGAGCCCCACATTGGGCTTCCTGCTGTCAGCCTGTCAGTGCAAAGCCCACTTCGGATCCTCTGTCCCTTTCTCTTTGCCCCCCCCCCCCACTTGGACTCTCCCCAAAATAAAAACATTAATATTGATGTAATACTTTATCATTCATATTCCAGTTTTGTTCATTGATCTAATATTTTCCTTGATAGCATTTTTTTCCAGTCCAATAAAAGATCCAGTCTAGGATAAGGTATTGCATTTAATTGCCATGTCTCTTCAGCCTTCTTTAATATGGAACATTTTCACAGCCTCACTTTGTCTTTTATGACATTGACATTTTGTGAGAATGTAATGCCCCCATGTCCCACGTTCTTAGTAAAAGTTCATTATTTTGTGCTTGTCTGATGTTTCCTCATAAAAGACTGAGGTTATGCATTCTTGGCAAAAATACTGCGTTGTAGATGGTGTGTTCTTCTCATAGTATCACATCTGGGGCACATGTTCATCTCTTCCTTATTGGTTATAGTAATGGTCATCTGCCAAGTCTTCAATGTGCATCTCTTATAAGTTAAGTACTGGGTTCAAAGATGAATAATATAATTCCTCTGCCAAGGAGATTACAGTCTAGGAAGGAAATGGAAATGTAAACAGAAAAAGGACAGTAACATGAGTTGTGTGCTGTAATAGGGGCATGAACAGTGGAGTAATTAAATCTACCTTCAGGCATAACTCTGGCCAGGGAAGTTGGGAAAGCTTCACAGAGATAAGTTATTCAGGAACAGGGACTATGCTTATGGATGTTTGTTACCCTTATAGGATCTTGCCTTATACTCATTAAAAAGAAATAAATGAATTAAAAAAATCTATGTACTTCAAAATAAAACTGTCAAAATATAATACAAAATATATTTGATTTTATCTCTTTTTAGTTCACCATTGATTATATAATTGACTGTTTTAGACACTAAGGAAATATATTTACTTGCTGAGAGAAAATGCTCATAGTAAATTATGTGTAAAAATGTGGTTTATAAATTTATGAGATAAGCTTTTATTACACCCAGTTAGAGACCTTGATTAAAAAATTGAAATATGTACAGAATCATAGATCTTGATGCAGAAAAGGATTTCAAGAGTTCATCCATTCCAGTGTCTTCTCTTCAGGTGAGGCCAGTTTTGCAGATGAAGACATGGGGCTCAGAGTAGTTTAATGACTTGACAAGGTGAAAGTTATATGGTTATTAAGAAGTCTGTAGCCTTGAACTAATTCCAGTCATGTTCCTAGTAATAACTGGTGTTTAATCCATATTTGCAGAATGAATGATGTTCTTTTTTCCTAGTGCATTGTGCTTTCCAGTATTCATACTGAACTCTTAGGAATCCCTATGATCACAAGTTCTATTTGTGGTCTCCAAGAGTCATAGCTAACCTTCAAATTATATCCTAAAGTTATAAGTTCTCTTGGCATGAACTAATACCACTATTTAATAGAAATACAACATGACCCATTTTTTTAACTGGTTTGTAACTTGTAATCGGTACATTAAAAAAGTACAGAGGAAGAGTGAAGTCAATTTTCATAATATATTTTATTCAATGAATATATCTAAAGTTTTAGCATTTTGGGAATTATCTCTTAATCTCCTTCATCTATTTCACCCATTCCCCCAATCCCTTCCCCTTTGGGAACCACCAGTTTGTTCTCTGTATGTGTGTATTTATTTAATGTTTATTTATTTTTGAGAGAGCGAGAGACAGAGACAGAGAGTGAGTGGGGAAGGGGCAGAGAGAGGGAGACAGAGAATCCAAAACAGGCTCCAGGCTCTGAGCTGTCAGCACAGAGCTCGATGTGGCGCTCAAACTTGTGAACTGGGAGATCATGACCTGAGCCAAAGTCGGACACTTAACCGACTGAGCCACCCAGGCACCCCTTGTTCTCTGTATTTAAAAGTATGTTTATTTTGTTTGTTTGTTTTGTTTTTAAGATTCCACATAAAAGTGAAATAATATTTGTCTTCCTTCCTCTTATTTCACTTAGCATAATACCTTCTAGGTGTGTTTATACTGTTACAAATGGCAAGATTTTCTTTTTAATGGCTGAGTAGTATTCCATTTTGTGTGTTTCATATGTAAATGTGATTTCAATAAGCATTTCAATATGTAAATAATGTAAAATTATTGAAATATTTCAATTCCTTTTTTGATAATTTCTTACAAATCCAGTTTATATTTTGCAGCCTATCCCATTTTGCACTATCTACATTTCAAGTTCTCAATAGTCACATGTGGTTGGTGGTTACTATATGGTTCAATACTCACAATAGAGTGTGTGTGTGTGTTGGACAGTACAGATCTAGAATGACCCTTGGTAATCTATCTTTATGTTTTGCATTACTTAATACTAGCTGCCAAAGGACAATGTCCCAAAGAAGGGTTTCTTCTCCCACCAGACTGGATTTTGATATAATCTCAGGGTTGTGAGTGCAGATCCTTATATAAATCTTTCAAAGAATTGCAGAATTTTGGAGAGGGATAAGACAATATGGTAGTACTTCAATAAAAACATACACACAACCACTTATTTCTCATGCTTATGGTATTAACAACTAGTTGTGATGCTTTTAGAATTAGATCATGGATAATGTGATTATCTAAATTGATCTCCATGTTCCTTTTATAGATCGATACATCACAGCATCAAGATAAAATTCTTTACTTTTAGATTTATGGGGAGAAAGAGAAGGCAGCTTTGATGAAAATGACATTCATACTTAAAAATTTTTATTTCATATGTTGATAGGAAACGTTTTTCTTGGCTGCTATTCGTGGCAGAAACCTTTAATAAGATAATATTTCAAATTAGTGGGTAAAGATAATGTAGTTCATAAATCATCTTGGGACAACTGGGCACACATTTGTAGCATTATAATATAATAAAGTTTGATCCCAACTTACTTCTATATGAGGATAATGCCACGTGAAATTAGGATATTCTGTCTCATATATTGTTGGTGGAGTGCAGAGTTGGAGGCCAATTTGGCAATCTCGAATTATATGTTTCCACCTCTAGGAATTTATCTAACATATATATTCACATGCCTACAAAGAAGTATGTAATATGTAATTCACTCTAGCAGTTATTTATAATAGCAAAAAAACAACCAAAAAACTATTAATGTAGGATTGGCTAAATACATTATGATACATCCATAGAGTAGCTTATTATATATTCTTTTAAAAAATGAGATCTCTTTAATGTCCTGGTACAGAATTCACTCTAAGATATATTATAAAGAGAGAAAAACAAGATACAGAACTGTATACAGATCAGGGGTCAGCAAACAATCCAATTTGCTGCCTGTTTTGGTAAATAAAGTTTTACTGGAATGCAGCCTCTCCCGTCTGTTTACATATTGTCTCTGGCTGCTTTTGTGCTCAATGGCAGAGTTGAATAATTGCTACAGACACCATATGGGCTGAAAAGCAGAAAATATTTATTATCCACCCTTTAAAAAAAATCTTGCTGAGCCCTGTGTACTCCTATCTATGTTATATAACTTTTACTAATTAACAAAGAATACAGAAATCTCCCTATTTGTGGCTTCATTTTTCATGATTTCAATTACCAGCGGTCAACTGTGCTCAGCCCCAGTTTGGAAGCAGATGATCCTTTTCCTGATCAATCAATGAAGGCCAATGGTTGGCTAATGCTACATCATAGTATTTACATCCTTCACCTCACTTCATGTCATCATGTAGACATTTTATCATCTCACATCATCACGAGAAGAAGGGTGAATACAGTACAATAAGATATTTCGAGAGAGACGATGTTCACATAACTTTTATTACAGTATATTGTTATAATTGTTCTATTTTATTATTAGTTATTGTTCTTACTCTCTTACTGTGCCTAATTTTCAGATTAAGCTTTATCATACACACACACACACACATATGTGAACACATATACATATATATTTACATCAGAAAAAACATGGTATATATAGGGTTTGGTATTATGACTGGGTGTCTTGGAACATATCCCCTGCAAATAAGGGCATACTCCCTTATAAAATAATTGGAAATATTCTTACCTCCAACATTTCACAATTGTAAACCTGAAAATATCGTCAATGTCATGTTTGTCGAATTCCCTGCGTTTAAGGAGGTTGCATAAAAAAAATCAAAAATACGTTTTTAAGTGATTTCTGATATGATCAATCCATAGAAAGAAATTCCATTTCTTTATGATGGGATCTATACTGTGCCAAGAAGAGCGATTAAAAGGTGGAAAAATCCAATCAATCAGTTCATCATTTTGTGTACAGAGTAAGTGGTTTGAAGGTTTTTTGTTTTTGTTTTTTTCCCCTGAACTCACTGTAACAACTCACCTGGAGGCAAGTTGGCAGAGTTATCAGGTAGCTGTGTAACTGACATCAAAGGTTCTGTGGCCCACGGATGAATTCTTTTGCCATCCCAGTTCTGGCCAGCCACCCTCCAGAGCTGGTGTTGGTTGTTTGGACCCCCTGATGCATACACAGAATAGAGCCATGGTTGTCTCCTTGACATCTTTCCATGGCTTCCTCCGACTCTCATTTTTTTGTTTTTCATGGTTCCTTGCTTGCTCTGATCTTGGACTGTCTACCTCTAACAACCTGGATTATCTGCCTATAACAACCTGGCCTCAGCTAGCCTGGTCTCCACCCTGCATTGGTACCCTCCCTCTCAGTTTGTAGCAAACCAAACCCAAAACTCTGTTAACACCCATAATCACAACACGGCCCTTGTGCACCTCAGAGCATGTCAGCCAATAATTACAGTAATAAATCTCACCCCATCCCAAGCTATGTTTGCTCCTCTCTGCCCCCAGATACACAGTGCTCTTTCATGGTTCTGTTCCAAGCTGCTCCCGTGCTGGAACATAGCCTGTGCTCTCTGCCTGGATAGCACCTCTCATCCGAGCTCAGTTGTTTCTGACTCCCGTGGAGAGATTTATATTCTCTTGTTTTCAATTTTCAACATTTTATTCTTTATTACAGTGTTGAGATTGTATTGAAATTATTCGTTTTTGTGCTTGTGTTTGCTCCTTCATTGCACATTGTGCAGTCCTCTTGGATGCCACGCCCCTTTAACAACATCAGCCACAGAGGAAGTCTGTCACAAAAGGCTGATGAATGAAGGTACTGTTCTTGAAAACTTGCGACCTCAAGAGTCTAAGGTTCTCTGAATATTGACAAAAGTATGGCAGAAAATTTATTCAACAGCAGATATTTATGAAGTACCTACTACTATGTGCTGGACTATGATATGGTGCTTGGCACGAGTCAGAGAACAAAGCAAAGATGCCCTTGGAGTTTACTTCATGGTGAGGTGCAGGCATCATCCAATTTGATAGAATGTTAGAATGTGGTAAGTGGTATAACAAAAGGAAAACAGAGCAGGGTCCGAGCGATTAGCAGTGTTGCTGTCACATGGATGGTTTCAGTTCCTCGTTTTTTTTAAAGCATGGCATCTGCTAATACCTAACAGTTGAGCCAGACAGTTGAAGCACTATATGACCTCACTGAATTCTCATACTAGCTAAATGTGGTAGGTATTATTTTTCTTATCATCTTCATTAATACTGATGAGGAAATGAAGAGAGAGGTTCAGTAACTTGAGACTAAGTTCACACCGCTAGTACATGGCAGACTGGGATTCGAATCCAATCAGTCTGATCTGATTTAAAAGTTCAGGTTATTAATCACTATTAATTAGTACCCTGATATCTGTGGGAAGTGATACATTTCCTAAATTCTCCACTACGCTTTTTCACTTTATAGTAATTTTTTTTAAGACAGTAGTTTTATTGAAAGATAAAGATTTTTTTTTACAGCCAGGGGGCAGCAAATGATTGCTCTTAAACTATGTACAAAGCAGATGACAAATGCAGATAGCTTTTTGAACTGTTTAAATGTAGTTAATAAGCCTCAAGATGAGAAAATGGAAGTCTTCCCTGTGCTTTTCTTTAATCTTTTAGAATAAAATTACTTTCATGTTAAAAGTAATATTTACAAATATTTCTTTAAAATAATAAATTTACAGAAAGGCTATCACCTTGATCTGAATCTTGATCTAAGTATCAGTATCCCTAATATATTTCCAGTTTGGCTTTATAATATTTTTAGATGCCTGAATATGTGTATTCTTTACAAATAACTTAATTGCTATTTTCACAACTAAAGAATGGAGTAAATGGGTATTTATGCTTAGTTATACTTCATTAGAAATTGAATTTCTTTTTTTTCTTCATTGGAAATTGAATTTGAAATTCATGCATATAAAATCTTTTTTAAAGCTTCACAAAGGAAGAAGTGTTGTGGAAAAATGTCTACCAACTTAAATAATTAGGTTTTCTGAGTTGTACGGGGTATACTGTTGACCTTTGAACAGCACAGGGGTTAGGCACCAACCCTGTGCAATAAAAAAATCTACCTATAACTTTTGAATTTCTCCGAACTACTAATAGTCCACTGTTGACTGGCTAATAATAGCAGCAGTCAATTAACAGGTATTTTGTGTATCATATACTGTATTCTTATAATATATGAGGCCAGAGAAAAGAAAATATTAAAATCATAAGGAAGAGAAAATATATTTACAGTATGTACTGTATTTATAAAAACAAATCCATCATGTAAAAGTGGATCACCACAGTTCAAACCCATGCTGTTCAAGGATCAAATGTAGTTGTACAAACTGTAGACGAAGATTTGGGGGTACTCAGAGCTTTTTATTTTTTAAAAAAAAATTTTTTTTAACGTTTATTTATTTTTTTTGAGACAGAGAGAGACAGAGCATGAATGGGGGAGGGTCAGAGAGGGGAGACACAGAATCTGAAACAGGCTCCAGGCTCTGAGCTGTCAGCACAGAGCCCGACGCGGGGCTCGAGCTCATGGACCGTGAGATCATGACCTGAGCTGAAGTTGGCCGCCCAACCGACTGAGCCACCCCGGCGCCCCTCTCAGAGCTTTTTAAAGGGCTAACTCGTAGAATAGCAGAATAGGGGATTTGGTCGTTAGGGAATGTCTAATAAAGAGAAACTCAATAAAGATCTTAGATGATCTCAGGGGAACACTGAGACTCAGAGCTTATTTTCCCAAATCGAATGGAAGCTTTGGCGTGGGACACAGGATCCCTAACATTCTGACGGACACGAGTTTTGAAGCAGAGGGAATTCATAATTCTTCATTCAACACGAGGTTGACACCAATCCCAAGTGAAGAACCCAAGCATTGCCCTAGGAGAAGGGCAGGGCTGTCTGCCGGGTGAAAGGTCAGGGGGCAGCCCCGCTCCAGGGCCAGGTGAACTTTCCACCCCAAGCAGTGCGGCTGGGGCCGGAAGGAGGGGGAGGAGGAAGGGGACCCGGCGTCCCAGCCGCGCGAGCTCCTCCTCCCTCTTCCAGCGGCCTCAGCTAGTCCGCCTCTGGCTGCCGCCGGGCTGCAGGGACTGCGCTCCGAAGCGCCTCCCCACGGGCCACCACCCAAGGTCGGTTTCTCACACTTAGAACAAGCTCTTTAAAAACAGCCCTTGCGCTCGAAGGACGTGTCATTGTTAACACTTTGGGGCAACTGATGTCCTTGGCCGATTTTCTGCAGAGTAGGGGAGGGAGTTTAACTCACTGCCCTTGCTCAGCCTCCCGGGGTCCTGGTTGTCCCCACCTCCTCGAGAAGGGGTGTGTGTGGGGGTCCCCTGCCTCCTCTTGGTCGTCGGCCCCTGCCACAGCCCGCCGGGTGTCGCCACTGTAGCTCTTGTCAGGTCCTTTCCTAACCGCTGTTGGCTGGTCTCCCCCACCGCGTCGTGTGGGTGTTTAGGTTCCTGGGGACTTCACAGCCCAGTCGGGTCCGGCGACGCGACGGAAGGAACGGGAGCCCGGGGGGGGGGGGGGGGAGATGCGGTGGTGCAGAGGACAGACAGGCTGGGGGCAAGGGCCCTGCTGAGACTGGGGACGTGAGAAGGGCGACTGTGGTCAAGGCAGAGGCCTACAGTTGGGCATGGGGGGCCGGGAAGAAAAGCAAGCTTCAGGATATTGCTAACTGGGTGTCTTTTGCCAAGGCGAGAGAAAACAATTACCGGGACTCTCCTAGGTTCTAAATCAACAGCTGGATGCCATTTCCTATCCCTCCCGCCACCTCCGTTTGTAAGGCTTTATATTTGACAAAGAATTTACTTCTTTTTCTCAAATGAATGTAAGAAGACACCCATTTCAAATACACATATGAGGGACCCAGGAAAGTTCTGTGAATAGGGAAATATGATATATTTACTATAAGTCCAAACATATTTTATATGTAATATACTGCTGACTTAACAGACACACATATATTTATGTGTCTGCGTGGTATTTAGTATTTCTATTTCCTCCCTGTTTTGGTCCTAAGTCTAGTTAACCCCAGGGGTGCTGCTTCATTGCTCTACATGCTTTCCGTAAACTCCTCTCAGATTTGAACTCCTTTGTGGACCCCAGCGTAACCACACCTCGCCCTGCACGCCGAACCTTCCCAACTATATTATTATTGCCGTGAAACCCCAAGTGCTATGGAATCGCGTTTGTAACTCACTAACAATTCTTAAAGCAGTCTACTTGATATTAGTTTTAGTACATTTGTATTCCAAGCTTCTTTATTAGATTTTGAGCTCTTTGAGCGTATTCGTCTTTGTATCCTCTGCAGTGCTCAGCACTGTAGGTAGCAGTGTTCCTACCTCTAGGCCTCAGACTTGCTCTTCTCTTTCAGGAGGGTTCTTCCCCCAGACAGCTGCATGGCTAGCTCTTTCATTTCCTTGAGGTCTTGAGTCAAAAATCACGTTATCACTGCCTAAAATCCTCCTGCCCCTCAGCATTTTGTAGTTCCCTTTCTTGCTTTATTTTTTCTCCCTAGTACATAATACATTTAGCATTTTATGTATCTTACTCATTTATCTGTTTCATTTTCTATCTAAATTACAAGTTCCATGAGGACAGAGAGTTTTGTCTATTTTGTTCAGAACTGTATCCCTAGGGGTGCCTGGGTGGTTCAGTCGGTTGAGCATCCGACTTCAGCTCAGGTCATGATCTCACGGTTCGTGGGTTCGAGCCCCGCATCAGGCTCTGTGCTGACAGCTCAGAACCTGGAGCCTGCTTTGGATTCTGTATCTCCCTCTCTGATCCTCCCCCATTCATGCTCTGTCTCTCAAAAATAAATAAACGTTAAAAAAAAAAGAACTGTATCCCTAGTGTTTATCACACAGTAGGTGTCCAGTAAATATTAACAAATAAAGGAATAAATAGAAGCATTAAATAAATACAGTAGAAATGAATCAGAGTATATAGGCATTGGATCTGAGCCTAGAACTGATGTCAAGGGAAATGAATGCTTCTTTCCAACATGTGTAGAAGGGCACTAGCTAAATTAATTCACATTTACCTGGGTCTGTTAAGTTTATGAGAAACCAACTAATTGTTTCATTAATGTTTCAAAATACATATTTTTAAAATAAAGAGTGAGCATATAAATATTTCCAACCTGTTTTCATAGATCAAAGGGAAACATAGGTCTTTGTTTCCTGGATTGTCAGAGAAATGATTATGCTTCTAAGACATCTGTTCAGCTCATCATTTTCATTTCCTCCTGTGGTTTATACAGTTGAGCCCATTGGTACATATTTGTTTATATAATATGGCATATGGTATCGGTCAGTTCTGACCATAGAAATGTCCTGAAGATTTGTGGTAGCACTAGGCCTTACAATGTGTGGTTTTGTCATGGAAAAATTAGATTTCCATTTTGGTAGACAATTGAGTACTGATCATATTAACAAGAATCTTGAATAAACATATTTAGATTTCTCACCTCACTGCAAAATGGTGAGTTGCAAGATTTAGTGAGCTAATACTAAATGAATCGTTCTTTTTCTCCTTGAAAGGTAAGCTTGGATCTGGGCAAGTTTGAGGAACTTGGTGTGCCAGGATTAAATTTAGGAAATACTGGGACTTTTACTAGGATTTGTTAAAACAAACAACCCCCACACCCCTCCACAAAACAAAAACAAAGCTAATTTCACTATTCATTTGAATGCAAATATTTTCCAGAAAGCATTGCCCCTGGAAAGTTTTGAAATTTTATCTTGGGATTAAAGAAAAAAATATGAGAAATATGAATATCCTTATGAACCTCATATGATTTTGCTTCTAGAGCAGGAAGACTTTATAATCCTGATCTGTTTTAGTCAACTTCCCTCAGCCTTAGAGTTCTCGGTTTTGTCAAATAAAAAGCAAATCTGGACTTAGTAAGGAGAGACTTTATTTGAAAGGATTATTGCAAGAGGTGGGCAGAGACCATTACAATGTCATGAGGGGGCTCTTTCCATAGGGAGAACACTGTAACCATGTGATTGGCAAGTGTCTGAAGAGTTAGGCAAAAAGGGCTTCTTTTACAGGAGGTGTGAACAAGGCTAGCAAGAACTGGGCTGGAGAAGTGGGATGAGAGCACAGCATATAGGACAGTAGGTCAGAGAATGCCTTACTCAGACCCCACCCTGCTTTCCAGGTGGGACCCATAAATAGGTATTGTATGCTGTCTCAGGCTGCAAGTGGGCTCAATCAAGTTCAGGGACCCAAAGCAAGAAGAGAAGCCTAACCAAAGTTTGGTGAACAAGTGCTTTGTTTTAGTAAATCAGTGGGGACCAGGAGGTTCAGCTAATCATTTGTAAGGCAAAGGCTGGTCTTGTCATAGGGTGAACAAGTGGGAAACCTGTGAATTTTATCTAAGTAGTATGGGAAGGGTGGTTCTTTGCAGTAAGCCATTTTCCAGAACACAAAAGCAGAGGGAGAATTCCTTTAATTTTTGTTGTTTTCCAGGAGCACAGGACTCAGGTAAAATTCAACATTGTCAGTTTCTCTACCTAGAATGAATTTGGAAAAATACTCTGACCTTATTCTGCCTGCTTTATAAAAGGATTACAGTGAAAACAATCTGATGGTTGCTAATATTTGAAATTTGAAATTTTTCCTCCCAGAAAAAGAAAAGGTGAATATATAAAATATCTTTGGAGCTTTATTCTTGCAAATAAAATACATCTTAAAGGATGTGATTTTCTGGTTTATATAGTAGCTGACTTGCAGAGGCATTCCATATTTAATGGTTGTAAATGAGAATTGTAGGAGAAAATAAATCTTTAAAACATGGATTAATCAAAGTCAGTATTTAGAACTTTACCAAAAAGGTAAACACCCAGGTTTACTCTAAAGTACTTGCTTTATGAAAAAATTAAAGACTATTTCCTGACCCCCTAGGAAGTTTCATTCTACAGTGAATGACTTTGTTATGGCAGAAAGTTCCATAAAGATAGAGTGAATTAAAGATAAAAAGCTCCGTGTTTTATTTTGTTGTGTTGTGTTTAAAAGGACCATAAAACCACAAAATGTAGATTTAAATCAGTTTATTCTTTTCAGAAACATATGTATTGGATACATCAACTTAGAGATAACTGCCCATTTTACTTTCTCATGTAGCTATGTACTTATATTAAATTCTGATTTTCCTCAAAGTAGCTCAGAGAAAGTGAGGAAAGTATGAGGAAAGTATAGAATTTTATTAAGCCTCTGAAATTCCAAACATATGCAAAACAAATAAAAACAGACTGGAGGTGGGGAAACTTTTGAGGAACATTTTGTATGTGTGGCCTACTTGCGGAAAAATTTATTCTTCCACGGCCCAATCTGTGGTCTGTCGCTCACCAGCTGGGTGACCCCAGGGTCACCTACATTTTTCTAGCTTCGGTTTCCTCTACTGTTAAATGCAGACTAAGATGGTCTATAAGGGATCAGCCTAGTTTTAGAAGTTTACGTATTGTCTTAAAGCCAGTAATTCCTTAATTTATGAAGCAATTTGAAAACCTTGGATCATCAACAGATTTCCAGCTGTAAATGATTTACAGACGGTGTAGTTAAGATGGGGGAATGGGGAAAAAAGGATATACAAAGTCAACAACACAGGAGAGGGATTTTCTCTGAAGACAGCTAAGTGCTCAGGGTAAATGTGATTCCTGCTGGTAACACTCCCCAGGATCCTGCATTCTTCCTTACCTCTCACAGAGGCTCATCCTGGCTGGGTATCTTTACCTGGTCACCACTTAAGCCAAAGCAACTCCCCTCTTTCTGTTTTTCTTCTCTCCCGCACTTCGGTCTCCTTTGAATACTCAACCCTCAATAGCTCTCACCAGCCAAGGCCCATCCTGGTTTCCAGAATTAGCTACACCTGTGACAGCCTCACCGCTTTCTCCCAGAGCCCGCCACATGCTGGGTAGGAAATGGCATTCGTTTGCTATTTCCATTTTCAGACAGTAGATGTCCCTGGTTTACCATTAAAAAGGGCTTCCTGGTTGTCATCCTGGTTCCCAGGCCTCCTATTTCAAGTTCTGTGTTGAACCACCTTAGAGTCAGAAATGTTTGATTTTTGCTTGTTTATAATCATATCTTCTAGGCAGTAGTTTCACAAATGTATGTAAACTACTCAAACAGTGCTTCCCCGTTTTAGATATTTCTGTAGAAGAGTTATTTTCTGATTGCGATGCCAGTGTGTGTGTGGGGGGGGGGGGGGCGGAAACTAGCTCCCTGCCTTAGAGATCTTCATTAAATCATGCCATCTTCCATGAGGTATTGAGATGCTGCCTTTTGGAAAAGGGATTTCAAAAAACTTGTATAATTGACAATATCTTCCAGCTAAACCTTTGAAGTTCTAGTTCTAATATCTTAAAGAAACTTTTCAAATGGTGTAACCCATTTGATTTTTATTCCTTTGTATATTTCCCTTTCTCTTTAAGCCGCAAGACATCCTTTAGTCTTAAAGGATGAAACTGAGAATCAGTTTTCTGGAAACAGTTTGCCATTTTCTCCCTAATGCTGTGCCAATAAGCCAAAGGGAGCATTATAGAGCAGACGTATACATCTCCACGATAGAAAAACAAAATACACAGCCACCAGAAAGACCAGCCTACTGTTGTAAATATCTCAAAGATGCCTTCATGGGAGGTGTCTTAAGAATTTTCATGGAAGACAAAATTAGGGAGAATCTGAAGAAAATATCTTATCATTAATAAAATTATAATTTTTTTAACTCTAGTGACTGATTTTCCCAGTATGTGATTTCGTTTAGTTCACTGAATGTACATTTTAAAATAGAATTTCTTTCTTCCTATTTTCCCCCTTGTCATGCAACAAAATATGACTTCAAACCAAAAACCTAAATGCATAAATTAAGGAAGGTTTTAACTTTCATTAAAAAGATCTTTAAAATTCATAGTTTTCCACAAAACCCTGAATCATACCGCTTTTTTTTGGAAAATGTCTATTTGATTTTAAGAAATTAATCACTTCTTGGTGCTGCTATTTAAGACAGTAATCTAAATATGTTTTATGAGATAAGTTACACTTTTGATGGGCTCTGTGATTAGAATTTGAAACACTTAAAGATCTCCCATATACTCTCAAATCTGGTGATTTTAAACAGAATGTAATCTAAAAACGATCTCCCAGATCTCGCCCAGCAGTGAGGTCCTATCATTTCACTGTTGCCCTCCTGTTCTCCAATTACCCAGATGTCTACACACTGAGCATGGTGCCTCCCTGACTTGGTGATGGATTTGTGTAGCTGTCGATTCTAGATTTATTGCTTAGTTTGGGAATGGGCTGTTTCAATAGCACATGCCCTGCAGATCTCTCAGAACTAGCAAAAACTCTCATCAGAAGCAAAATATTAGCCTGCACCTCATATGCTTGTAGTCCTGAGATTATGTAGTTTTTTTTTTTTTTCCTGAATAAAGTTAGAAATCCAAAATGACAACACAAATTTCTTAACTTCATCCTAACTCTGTGATATTGCTGTCTGGCAACAGCTATAGCCAAACCTACGATTTAAATTTCAAACTTAGTAAGTGAGAAATCATCTATAAGAGCCAGAATACACAAAGCAGCAGTTGCAACAATATCCTTCTACAACATGTTAGAAAGAACATCGCAAACACATTGCCAAAATTATTAATTTTCTAGAAGAAAAACACACAAAGCAAATGTTCTTGAGGAACTAATACATATATGCCTTGGAAATGGCTTTAACTAGCAGTAATGTATAATTGTTGAGTTCTGTGTTCAAGGCATTGGAATTCTTGTTAATTCGTATTTTTTTCATAACTAAATGTACTGGAGGAAACCAAATAAATATCTCAAAAGCTGAAGTTCTGAGTACTCAGAATGTTTTCTGGGACATAGCCCAGTTTTTTGTACCTAAGAGTTAGACGGGAGAAGTAAGGATGCAGGCACTGTGTTGATCTTTCTCTCTCTCCTTCATGTTTCTCATAATCAGTCATGATATGATGGGACTATTTCACTTAGGTGTTCTGTCTTCAAGTTAAGTATCTTAGACATAAGCCAACCTTTCTCTCTTCCAAACTATAGTATTTAAAAAAAATTTTTTTTTAATGTTTATGTATTTTTGAGAGAGAGAGCGAGAGAGTGCACAAGCATAGGAGGGGCAGAGAGAGAGAGGGACACACAGAATCTGAAGCAGGCTCCAGGCTCTACGTTGTCAGCACAGAGCCCAACTAGGGGCTTGAACTCATGAACCATGAGATCATGACCTGAACTGAAATCTGACGCTTGACTGACTGAGCCACCCAGGTGTCCCTAAACTTTAGTATTTTTTAATTCTTTTAGCTCTTCCTTCAGGTTTAAAAGCTTGTGGCCATTTGGAATCTTTTCTCTTTTGTTGCTCCTCTAAACCCTTGTGGTCGCCAAGTTCCTCCTCTGAAATGCTTCCTCTTTTTGAGCATGAAAACAAACATCTTTGCTGTCTTTCACATCTGGTTTGACAGGTTAAAATTCAAATTAGTTTTATGTACAACCTTGTTTTCTATGCTGTTTTCTTCATCTTCCCCAGAACTTACAGTTTAGACTCTACTGCTGGTAAGAGCAAACAGAGGCTTTGCTGGTAGATTTTTCAAAAACCTTACCTAACTCGGGTGATCCTTACTAACTTCCACAAATTTGACAGGACCTTTTCTCAGACCCCTCCTCACCCACTCTCCACCCCTTTTCATGATCATTCTACTTCTTGGCCTTTGTTCATGCTGTCTCTGCCCCAGCTTCGTTTTGCCTATTCAAATTCATCATATTCTTCATTGAGGTCACAGAGCAGGTCCCAGATGCTGCATTGTTTCCCCAAAGAGCATGTACACAGCCCTGTCCCAACTGAAAGTTCTTTGCTGGCACCTCTAATGTATATTCTGTGACTGTCCTTGTGTTCTTTCTGCGGCTTCATGTGACCATGGCTATGTCTCCAAGAATATTTCAGACTCTTAGGGCTGAGAATGTTGATGATCTTTTCAAATTACCCACCCTGTTTTGTTGCTGGTGGTGGTGATGACATTTGTTGTCTCCTTCAGGATCTTGCTGACTACTTCTCCAAGTGATCTTTACGTAGGTGACCATGTTCATTTGGAAATACTTGTCTTCTTCAGAGAGAGAGGATCGGTGTGTGATTTCAAATGCTTCTTCTTTTGGTTTTTTAAAACAGCTTTATTGAGATATAATTTACATACTATAAAGAGCACCCATTTTAAGTGTACAAATCAATGAATTTTAGTATATCCACAGAGTTGTGTAACCTCCCTACAATCTAATTTTAGTATATTTTCATCGCCTCCAAAAGAAACCTTGAACCCATTTTCAGTCATCCCTCTATTGGTTGGCATTTAGCACACCAATATTTTAAAATACTGAATGCAAAAAAAAAAAAAAAAAAAAACAACAAAAAAACAGTGAATGCGTTAGAACATCTCCATTCAATAGCATGGCTATTTTTGAGGGAAAGCTATTAACCAAATGTTAATGGATTTTTAAATCTATTATAAATTTTCCCATCAATCAGTAATGCTTAAAGTACCTGATCAGGCATTCTAGTTTTAAAATTTTGTTTGTTTTTTGGTGCATCAAACCCCAATGCCTAAGAACATTTGGCTCTTGCTCAATGGCAGATCATTTTTGTTTTCTAACAAGAAGCTGTGTCAACAGGACAACTAATTCAGCCATGTTGATTGAATTGATGAGTCAATTTAGTGTTTACAGCTCTGTTAAAAATGATTATTTGATCAAGAACATTTGCCATTTTATTCAAGATTGTCAAATAATTTGAGTGTGTGGACATAGCCTTCTATCTGCATTAATTAATTCAAAACTTGGAGCAAAGAAATGGGACCTGATACAAAAAGAATTCCAGGAAATATCTCTTGGGAATCTAGCTCGTGTGTAGCTCCAAAGCTCCATGTACTTCTTGAAAATTGACAGTAGTGATTTAAAACATTTCATTAAACAAATGGACCTGGTTTAGTGAGTAAAAACATAGGTTTGTAGATGGCAAATCGGGAGCTGCAGTGAATGTAGGCACTCACGTACTTGTGACTACTTCCAATATTTAGGAACCATTAGTCCAAGGGTAACATTTTGATATTCATGTACTTCTTCATGGTTTTATGTGTAACCTGTTGATTTTACCCTCTACGTGTTTCTTGAATCTGTCCTCTTACAGCATCTCCCAGCTCAGGCCCTCGTGCTCACCCTTGGGCTTGCGCAGCTCAAGCCTGACTTGTATTCCTGCCTCCACTCTCATGCGCCTTGCCTCAAACCCTGTCACCAGGCTGCCTTCCACACACCAGCCAGAGTGACGGCTCAAGACCAAATCCATTTGGGGTAGTTCCCTTCCATGTGCTTCCACCACGGGGAGAATGAAGGGCAGGCCCCTTGGCACAGACGATAAGGCTTCTGTGTCCCACGCTCTGCTTGGACCTCCTTTGCCGCCATTCCCCTGCCCATTTAGTGTTCTATAATAACACTTTACTGCTGGACGCTTCACTGTACCCACCTGAATGTTTCACGCTTCTCTTCAAGCAGTTCCTTATGCCTGCAGTGGTTGCCCATACATCTTTCTTCACATAGATAATTCGGATTCATTTTTAAAAAATTTTTTTTTTTTTATTTGAGAGAGAGAGTGTGAGCGTGCGTGCAGGTGGGGGAGGGGCAGAGGGAGAAAGAATCCCAAGCAGGCTCCATGTTCAGTGAGGAGCCCACCGCAGGGCTCGAGCCCATGACCCTGGGATCATGACCTGAACTGAAATCAAGAGTCGGATGCTCAACCGATTGAGCCACCCTGGTGCCTCCTCCTGGATTCATTTATAAGGCAGTTCAGGTGTCATCTTTATGGGAAAACCTTTCCTTGACAGCAGCTTAGGGGAAGGGTCCTTCACTGGTGTGCCAGCGCCTTGATATAAGGGAGGATGTTTTAATCATCTCTGTTTTCTCAGTGTCTGGCAGGAGGCACCTTGTAAAGGTTTGCTGACTTGAAGTTAATTTTGTTGAATAAGTAACTAAGTTTCTTAGTTCATGGATCACTTCTGCCTTTGCTATGCCTTCTTTCTGAATGTTTGTTCATCTCATTGTGATTTATAACCAGTGTGAGTGCGTGTGTGTGTGTGTTTTCAGAACTTTATGGGGTATAGGAGCACCCAGGTGGCTCAGTTGGTTGGGCATCTGACTCTGGATTTCGGCTCAGGTCATGATCCCAGGGTCATGAGATTGAGCTCAGCACAGAGCCTGCTTAGGATTCCCTCTCTCCCTTTGCCCCTCCCCCCAGTCATAGGCTCGCTCGCTCTCAAAATAATTAAATAAACTTTAAAACTTTATGGGTACAAAAACACTTTTTTCATGATATCTAGGGGAGTGGATCAAGCCTGATTTAGGATGAAAAATGAAAGATAAAGGTCTGTGTGGTATTTCTTGAACTGTAAGTAACCCTAGGCCAGAGATGCTCTAGTGTCAAGTTGATATTAACTCTTTATGTGTTTACATTTATTTGTTGATCATTTTCCAAACTGAAAGTTAGATTAAAAATTACTATTGTAGCTACCATTTCCTTATTTATTGAGTACTTACTATATACCAGCCCCTGTTAAAACTCCTTCATGTTAATTATATGTATATATATATACACACACACATATATATATAAGCTTATTTATTTATTTTAAGAGAGAATAGAGTGCGTACAAACATGTATGAGCATGAGTGGGGGAGGGGTAGAGTGAGAGAATCCCAAACAGGCTACATGCTGTCATCACAGAGACCAGTGAGGGGCTTGAACCCATGAACCATGTAATCATGACTTGAGCCAAAGTCAAGAGTTGGACTTTGACCAACTGAGCCATCTAGGTGCCCCATGTTTATTATATTTAAACCTCCTATCAACAAATGCAGAAGAAATTATTATTCCCATTTACATCCAGGGAGACTGGTTAAGTAACTTGCTAAAAGTCATACAGCTATGGACTGCATCACTAGGATTCAAACTCTGAGGTCTTGAGCTCCAAAGCCCATGTTCTTTCCACTTAGTTTTGATGCCTCCACAAAAGGGTATTTCTGTAAGAATGAGCCACAAAGTAGGTAAACTGTGATAATGAGGTAGAGAGCAGGCAACAATCAGATACTACTTGGAAGGGTAAGCATTGAAGTAATAGGTCATGATCAAGGATAGGATGGCAGAGTGGGTGTCCCTGGTGGGAGAAAGGCAGGCCTCTTACAGCTATAAAAAAGTTACCGGAAGGGGATGAGGGTGTGCCAAAGACAGTGTGCCCAAAGCCCAATTTTGCAAGTAACTGGCTCTGATGGGAAATATTTTGGTGCTTGCTGCTCTCATCACATGAACTAGGAAAAACTAAGAAAAAACCTTCCTCTGCCCCCAATTTTTTTTCTTAGAAAGCAATAAAAAAGAGAAAAAGAGAGAAATTAAAGGGGAAAATAAGTATGTATAGATTGGTAAAGAAAATAAAGAGAAAAAGGGTTTGAAATAATTATGATAGAGGGCGCCTGGCTCAGTCGGTTAAGCACCCAACTGCGTCTCAGGTCATGATGTCACCGTTGGTGAGTTCGAGCCCTGTGTCGGGCTTTCTGCTGTCAGTGCAGAGCCTGCTTCAGATTCTCTGTCCCGCCCTTCTCTCTGCTGATCTCTCTTTCTCAAAAATAAATAAACTTAAAAAAATAAAGAAAGAATTATAACAGAGCCAGAATGGGTCACCAAGCAGTTTTCATATGCAAACCTCAGATCTTTGGAGAAATTATTTCTTTCCAAAATATTTTGGAAGCAGAAATTATATTTGCCAGAAATTATTTTGCAAGAGAATCTATTTGGCTTGATTTAACCTTAGTATTTAAAAGACCTCTAATCATCATTCTTTTTTTACACTTTATGATTTTTTGAAGTTCTGTTTTCTCAAGATTTGACCAAATTATTTAAAACGGGAATAGAAAAACATGGCTTTCTTCCAGATGGTGTGTGAGCATTGCTTTATAATTTTGTTAGCATGTGGGGGGGGGGGGGTGGGTGGGTAGAATGTTATTTCATTTTGTTTGTAAACTCTGGGTGTGGATGTTCAGTTTTAAAATGAACATCATTTGTTAATGCTGTTACACTACTTGCTTCTAGAATTTTTACAATAAATTCTTCTGTCTTCCTGGTGCTGAATTAAAACTTTCTTGCATGTGAGCTTCTTTCCAGTATGAAGGCAGATTTAAATTAATAATCTTTTTGAAATTAAAAAAAAGGTAAGTATATTGATAAATTGTGTGATAAGTGGTTGCATAGAAACCATTGACAGACATTGCATGGTGAATTACAATTTAAAATAAGGCTTAATTTTCATATATATATATGTATTCATTCTTGTAAGTTAGACTCAATCACATGCCTTTGCTTTTAGCTACATATCTATGTAAAATAGTACATTTGAAAGTCGTTTATTTTAAAATGAGACAAAATTTAAAAATCTGACTCAGAGGAAAATTGAACAATAGGGAGAATGAACTTCCCTTGACCTGGGATAAATGAAAAAGTGACTTCAACCAAAAATAACATTTCTCCCTGCAGAGCAGGAACGTAATATATGGAGATACCTTTGCAGCATCCAGACGTGTGATTTCAGAATGCTGCCAGATGTTATATGTGCTCCAGGAGACCTCACAGAATTGGGTAGAAAGTGTGGACTATGCTGCCTGAGCCACACACGAGGAGGACTGTGGACCGATAAGAAAAGCTGGCTACAGAAATCAAGGTGCTGTAAGAGGAGGCTCACAAGTGTCCAGGGGTTGCCTCAGTTTACCTCCATCAAACAGGAGGCAAGGCTGGATGAAGTGGGGAGAATCAGATCCCAAATATACTCATAATCTCTTTCGTTACCTGCTTCCCCCTAGGATGTGGGACAAAAGGGCATGTAAAGAGGTAGTTCAGATTATGCAGAATTCACTTCAGTTTAAATTTCAGGCCACAATAATATGACTACAATGGTTAGGCTTGCCAATTACGTATATTCCCCTTTTATATGTAAGCCAATTTGTTCATTTATTTCTTCATTTCTTCCTTCTTTCCTCCCTTCCTCTCTTCCTCCCTTCTTTCCTTCCTTCCTTCCTTCCTTCCTTCCTTCCTTCCTTCCTTCCTTCCATTATTAAGAATTAGTTGCCTTATCATTTTGCTAGGAGCTGATATCGAGATAACACAGGGACACAGCCTGCAAGGAACCTCTATATGGATGTTAAAATTCACTGCTCTTGGACTTAGTCTAGTTGGGGATATAGTCAGTAAATTTGTACACTGAACAAATAACTTGATTATTGCACATAGTGCTGGCTGCTGTGAAAGAAATGAACAAGATATAATGTTAGAAAGCAATGCTTGACAGCCTTTTTGAGGAGGGGACCTGGAGGCTCTCACTGAAAGTAAAGAGGAGAGCCAGCCCTGCAAAGAAGGGGGGAGAACATTCCAAGCAGAGGGAATAGCATATGCAAAGGCCTTGAGGTTTGCCCTCCTTGAGGTGTGAAAGAGCTTGCTATTTTTAAGGCACAGACATACAACGACCATTTTCTTCCACAGCTGGAGCCGTAAGGAAGAGATTAGCACAAACCAGGAGGATGGGGAGGGGAGGGGTGAATGCCAGCTTATGCAGGGTCTTTTAAGGCTGGGCAAGGAGCTTGGGTTTTCTTTGAAATGAGATGTGAATTCATTGAAAGTACCTAGTCAGGGGTGAAATATGAACTAGTTCATGTTTTGAGAAGAATGCCAGGCCTGCTGTGTGAAGAACGGATGGAGTGGGCAGGAGAGGAAGGAGAGTCATACAGAGGTTCCTGAGTGGTCTGGGCA
This sequence comes from Puma concolor, assembly GCF_028749965.1. Taxonomy (NCBI): domain Eukaryota; kingdom Metazoa; phylum Chordata; class Mammalia; order Carnivora; family Felidae; genus Puma; species Puma concolor. The sequence continues at coordinate 43,317,212 of NC_141684.1, forward strand.
AAGAGGCCATGGCTGGTATCCAGTGGGGAGGCTGCAGGTAGCCTGTGCAGGGCTGAATGTGGGAGGTGTTCCCTGCTCATCCTAAGGCCCACCTCTGTGGAGCCCTGGGGCTCTGGGAACAGAGTTTGAAAATCACGAACCCATGTATGTGTAGAAATGAGTTTGACTGACGTTTTCAGACACGTAACCACTACTTGACTGAACTGACCAGATTAGCTAGGGGTGGGGTGTGTAGTTCTTCTGAAGCTCAGATCCTGGTTTGTTGTATTGGAAGGTTACAAGATAATTTTAGATGATGGAAGTATGTTATGTTTACTGAGGTATATAAAAACTGTTGACCACACGTGTTCTATTTAAAGTATTCTTTGGAGGAAATAACTTCCAAATCCTTGGCTTTCAGTCTTACACTGAAATCTCATTATTGGAGGTCAAGATCAAGGGGACAACATAAACAAGGGTAAGAAAGAGCGAAGATGAACCCAATCAATGATTTACTGGCGCACACACCGCAAAATCAAACTGAGTCACGTTGCTGGGCTTGATCTCAATTTTTAAATGCTACCCCTTTCTTTCAATGAACAATGTTTGGGAGATTAAGACAATGATGTTGTGCTTTTCAGGCTCTAGGCAGGTTGTGCTTCTGTATTTAATTTTGCTGTAGTAACACATGTCCTGATGGAGCACGGGCTTGATTATTGTAATTCTCTTTTAGTAGGACTTCCAGCAGGGCTTTTCTGTCACTTGCTGCTCATGCAGAATGCAGCGGCACATCTGTTGGCTGATTTGAGAATGGGCAATCATATTACCCCATCCTGTATAATTTGATATGTGTGGGTCACTGAGGACTCTGGCGACGTTTCTTTGTTTCTCTCTGTCTCTCCTTCTCTCTCTTTTTAAAAAGGATGAAAATTATATTTCCTCTGTATCCAAGCCTATCTATTTTTCACAAGCATTTATCTTTTCTTAGAATTGTGAGGCATTTTACCTACTCTCAAGTCACCTGTCACTTTAGGTTAAAGGTGTATCCATGCTGTTTGTTACGTGGATGATGGGGGGAAAATGAGACTATGTGGTAAGATTATGAGGCACTGCTTTAATAGATTTTATTCCTGCTTGGTGAAAGAGGATGAAGAGTTTCCATTCCATTCCATTCCATTCCATTCCATTCCATTCCATTCCATTCCATTCCATTCCATGCCATTTCATGCCATTTCTTCCTTCCACTCAGGGATTCTTAAGTTAGCCAACAGCCTGGAAGAGAGAGACAGCTGCTGTGATACCGCAGCTTTGCCTGTGGCTGGTAATATAGCTTTTGACCCACATGGTTAGTGAATGTTGGAAAAGCTGTGGATGGAGAGGGCAAGTCAGGAGTCATGACACTGTGGACTTCTCTGGACTGCCAGTTGCCTCTGTTCCTTGTTCCATGAGCATCCTAGTTTAAGGTTGTTCAGAATGGTGGGAAATTGGATTGGAAGAAAGATCAGCAATTTGTATGCACAATTACCCAGAGGAGAAAGTAAGACAAGGCACACAGGTAGGGCGCCATCCTGCCTTCAAGGCCAGATGGTCATTGGGCCTCTGGTTTCCTTCACTGGCAAGTTTACTGATGTTAAATTGAGTGTGGGGAGGATGAAAAGATTGGAAAGGGTGGCAGGCACTTTAGGTGCCCCCACAGGTAGAGGCAGGCTGACTCTAGGTAGTATCTCAAGGGGCATCAATCATAACTAACCATTTCCAAGTTGTCCAGTGTCTTCTGGGTAAGGGAATCAATCTTTCTCTATGGTCTTTTATAACATTTACTCCATTTATTCTTTTGATTCGTTTAGTCACTATGGCTGGTGCTCATTTAACTTTTCAAAAGACAAGAACAAATTTTGGGAAGGAAATAAAGCTCGTGTGGCAACTATAATTTTCATATATTAGGGGCTAGTGGAATTTACCCGAGGTGTTGACTACCTGGGTGGAGGCTGGGGTAAAAACCCTCATCCTGAATCACAACTCCAGTGTTTCTGTAAGTGGGTTCCTTTACATCACTGCTCCTCAGTTTCTTTGTGTGTAAAATGTGGATAATCATATCAGCCTCTCAGTGTTGCTGTGAGGGGTAAATGAGATAATGATTGGGAAGCTCCTGCAGCACCCTTTCCTGCCTCCTTTAAAGTTTATCTTGGTTCTATCCAGGAAAAGAGTTAATTTTTTTCTGTTAAGTATAATTTCTCTCTTTTGTGATGAATTTTCATCTTGAGAAATAGCTTTATTCAAGCAAGTTTTTCCCTCCCTCCCCCCATCCTTCTTTCCTCCCTCTCCTCCTTTCTCCATTCCTCCCTTCCTTCCTTTTCTCCCCCCCTTTCTTTCTTCCTTCCTTCCTTTCTTCCTCCCTTCATCCCTCCCTTTCTTCCTTCCTTCTTCCCTCCCTTCCTCCCTTCCTTCCTTTCTTTTCTTCCCCCCTTCCCCCTTTTTTCTTTCCTTCCTTCCTTCCTCCCTCCCAATAAATAGTCATAGTAGGCAGACACAAAGGCAGTCTTTTCAAACTGGCCTAAAGACCAGGTTAGTGATTACGTGACTCCAGTAAACTAATCAAATTCTATGATAAATTTGTGGAAAAATGTCCGCTTTAACATTGTTTTGTCTTTTAAAACAGAGTAGTGTATTTGAAGGTTTATTTTATGCAAATACAGTGGAAGCATTGTGTAAGGACTAAAGCATACTTTATTAGAGTGGGGTCTAAGAAAAACCAAAGAAGGAATCCTAATGAGTAAGCATTTTAATAGATGGATAGTTCCACTGAGATCACAGAGTGGTTAGTAGAAAGAAGTAGGATGGCTGTAATTAGTGTTGGATGCAAATGGTTAAAGCAAGGAGGTCTTATTTCATAGAGCAGTGAAAGCCATTCTTGCTGTGTAAATATCATCACTTCTGCTGAAATAAACTGTACAGTGTCAGTCTCAGGTTGGTGATCAGAGAACCTAATTCTTGGGACACTTCTCAACCAAGGGGTACTAAAGCTCTTGAGAGAGTGTGAACGTCAAGGTTGCCCTTGGCTTTATAGACTTACAGTGATATATTGCTAGGCTCTGTTAGGTAATAGATTTAGTTGACTTTTGGAGGGATTTCAGTTTAAATTTGGAATCTCCAAGCCAGGAGTGGGACCTTTTTTTTTTTTGGCTGTTCATTATAAATAAACAGGTCTTCAGTGAAGCTGTCTCTTAGTCAGAATCTATGGGGCAGGGAGCCCATGATCAAAGGCACTGTTTCTCATGGATGAAGGGCGTGTGACCATAGGATGCTACTTTACAGTATTTTTTAAACAGTTAGATGAGATTACCCTATGGTTTATACTTGAAAATAGCACCTGAAATATTTTCAGGCACATACTAGAGTTAGTCACTTCATGAATTCTTTAAAAAAATTTTTTTTTAAAATTTTTTTTAAATTTTTTTTTTTTTCAACGTTTATTTATTTTTGGGACAGAGAGAGACAGAGCATGAACGGGGGAGGGGCAGAGAGAGAGGGAGACACAGAATCGGAAACAGGCTCCAGGCTCTGGGCCATCAGCCCAGAGCCCGACGCGGGGCTCGAACTCACAGACTGCGAGATCGTGACCTGGCTGAAGTCGGACGCTTAACCGACTGCGCCACCCAGGCGCCCCCCAAAAAAATTTTTTTAACAGTTACTTATTATTGAGAGACAGAGAGAGACAGACCATGAGCACGGGAGGGTCAGAGAGAGAGGGAGACACAGAATCCAAAGCAGGCTCCGAGCTCTGAGCTGTCAGCACAGAGCCCGACGTGGGGCTTGAACTCACGAACTACGAGATAATGACCTGAGCCAATGTTGGACGCTTAACTCACTGAGCCACCCACGCACCCCATTTAAAAAAATTTTTTTTTAAAAATATTTACTTATTATTGACAGACAGAGAGAGACAGACCGTGAGCAGGGGAGGGGCAGAAAGAGAGGGAGTCATGAATTCTAATAGGAGTGTGGGGGAAAAAAAAAAAGATTAGTGTCATGCCCCAGACTGTGGCTTCCAGGACATGTCTGTGGGCAAAGTCTGACACACTGCTGTATCTGAAGGAGATGTTTTCTAACGCCAACCTTGAAGGCAAAAATAGGCTGCAGGTAGTGGCAGGACTTGAGGAATTTGCTTTCTCTGTGGAATCTGTAAAGGAGACACCAGGAAGGATAGGACCTGAGGTTTGGAAGGGATGGGGTGAGCTCAGAGACATCCTAGACAAGTGTGTAGATTGTTGTGATTAATATCTTTCCCACTCTTTTACCAAAACACTCCTGAATATCCCTGAGGGAATTTATGTAGATCACATGGGATTTACAAAAAATATGCCCAATATACACCACGGTGACTCTAGTTAGCAATGTCGTATTGAATATTTGAAAGTTGCTAAAGAGTAGATCTTAAAAATTCTCATAAGAAAAAAAACATAACTCTGTGTAGTGACGGTTAACTAAATTTATTGTGGTAATGATGCTGTGCGGTATATACATACACCAAATCATTATGTTGTACACCTAACATTAAGAGAGTGTTATGTGTCAATCACATCTCAAAAACATGCCTAATAAATTATCTTCCAGTTCATAATATCATAGATGGATCAAGTCCACAAAACCTTTTATGTGATCAGTATAACCTTATAGAAATAGCCAGATTCATGGAGTTTTTGTTTTGAGATTTAATGAACATTTTTATGAATGTATATGATTAATTTCATTTCCTTAACAGATTTTTTTTTACAGTGTGTATGTGTGTGTTTTCATTTATTGAAATGGCCAAAGACCTTATGAAAAAACAGAGATAGTACAGGGTGGCTTGGGTTTTAGCTCAGCTCTGACTCAGATCTTCTTGTGACCATGTGAAAGTCACTTCACTTCGCTGGTCCTCAGTGACTTCCATCATAAAATGAGAGGACTGATACAGGTCCTTGGATTTGTATGGATATTTATAAAATAAATGATGCTGCTTGTGTGTAAATATGCTTTTTAAAAAATGTTTATTTATTTATTTTTGAGAGAGAGAGAGAAGAGAGAGAGAGAGAGAGAGAGAGAGAGAGAGAGAGAACGGGTGGGGGAGGGGCAGAGAGAGAAGGAGACACAGAATCTGAAGCAGGCTCCAGGCTCTGAGTTGTCAGCACAGAGCCCAATGTGGGGCTCAAACCCACAAACCATGAGATCATGACCTGAGCCAGTCAGACACTTAACCGACCAAGCCACCCAGGCGCTTGTGAAAATGTGCTTGTAATGTGCCTAGACTGTTGCTTATCTTTTCCAGTCATCACCGTGAGGGGGATACTTACATGGAGGAGTAGGAGAGGACCGTGGAGCACGGGTGAGGGGACAGACAATACAGGAGAAGGAGCATTGTGTGGACTGAGACAGTAGTATAGCATGAGCTAAGGAGTGTTATTAACACAGCTCTCTGCACCCATGGCCCAAAAAATTAAAGCAAAAAAGAAAGACTTGGATCATGTGAGCAGTGCCCAATCTGTGTAATCTCATCAGCTACCAATATTTAAAAAACAATGTTTGGGAATTGATAAGTCATATACAGTATGGGTGTTAAAAATCTAGGGTGATGTATTACCTTCTTTTCATAAACAAACTGACCTTCAAATATAGAAAATACAGGGAGCATATATTACCACAGGAAAAAAAAATCTTTAAATTCATCAAATGGATCTTTTGGGAAACTCATCTCCTTGTCCTTATTTTTCTAATTTTTTCCTGGATTGGTAAAGAAGGTATCTTGCATGGTCCCAAGTCCCAAGGCTGGCATTTAGAAACCAGTGAGTCCTTTTCAGAATTCATCCTCTGATGCTTTGTATTTTCTGAGAGAGAACTATCACATGAGTGATCTCCTAGGCTTATTTTAAAATCCCGAGGGTCTAATGTTTAGTGGTGCTAGTAATGCAGGGACTGGAGGGGAAGAATAGCTCCTTGCTTGTTGCCTTCTCAGGACACCAGCCGAGCTGCTCTGTGTGTGTGGAGGGAATGCGTGCCTGAGCGCATGTGCCTTTGGAAACAGCGGGGAGCGCTGAGATGGAACCTTTGCAACCCTGCTGGGACTATCATCTTTAGATCCAGTTTTACAATTAGAAGGGTATGAATAACATAAATAAACGGATGGTGATTTACCTTGCTTTTTTATTTTATTTCCTGGAGTTTTATGACTTGAGTTTTGTGAAAATCTCCATTATCAGTCGGCGGGTAGCCCACCCATCTAAAATTATTTGTTGATTGTCTGAGAAATAATTTTTCCCCAAGGAAGTCCAGCATTGACAGAGCACTGGTTTAATTGTTAAACAATTCTGCTGATTTTTCCATAGGCCTTTGGCCACATGAAGCCTTTCTGAGGGAAATCCCTAGCATTAATAGTAGTACTGTCTGTGTGAATCAGTCTACACTTGAGTGGGAAAGCCTGCTTTCAGGGGACTGAGTCTCCTCTTTGTGTTTGGGGTGGGGGTGATAACAACCAGACAGTCATCTCCTGGAGGCAGAGATAAGAGCATCCTTCTGCGCTATCATGATTCTCTACTGTAAGTGGGCTCACGACCAATGTCTATCTAGAATGTCAACTTCCTGCTACCAGGAGCCATGATTTCTTGGTGCAAAGTTGCAGTATGTATAATGTCATAATAATCAATATCCCTTAAGGGGAAACTAGAAAGCACCTTGGATTATTTCTGTTAGCACATGTGTGTCTTCTAAGCGTTGGCCTTTTTCTGCTCAGTTCATTTGGCAGGCAAGAGGAAGTTAGTCTTGGCCCAAAGGCACACCACAGTGGGAAGAGAGTGAGGCAGAGACACATCTCCCCTTGTTTAAAGTCACACAAGGACCTTAAAAGACATCCCTCTGATGTTTATAGCAGGTTACTCTTTCCCTCAAAGAAGGATGTTAATGTTAAGTTCATTAAGTGGAGATTTTGTTATACTCATTTCCAACTGAATGTTGTATCTAATTGAATTTACTGGCTTTTGTTGTTTTGTTTGGTTTTGTTTGGTTTGTTTTTGGTGAGGACAGGTCTCTTTAAAGATGGGAAAACAAAGGGAAAAGGCCTGTAATACACTGAAAATGTAGCAGCCTAGAAAATGACATATGAGTGAGTTTGCTCAGGCAGGACTCCGGCCTCCACTCTCTTGTCATACTTCCTCCTTTCTACAAACACAGAGGCTTGGTTTTGCTTGAAACCAGACTTCTGCTCACTAAACATCTTTATTGTGCCATTTTCTAGGTCTCAGTTAATGAAAACCATGTAATTCAACTATCCACAGTGAAAATTTTAACCTATTAAAAATATTTATCTGTACTCTTGACTTTTCACATTTGATCAGTTGTACTAAGTGAAGGAGGTTTTTTCCCCCGAATAGTTCTCTCCATTTTTATCATAATTACTTAATCCAGCCCCCAGAAGCTTCCTGCCTAGACTCTGGCGTGGTTCTCCTAGCTTATTTCCTGAACCCAGTCTCTTAGCCCTCTTCTCCATTCTGTGTTCTTGTTTTTGGACTTATCTTTCCTCAACCCCATTCATATTCTCATCTTCCCTGTCTTAACCAGTATCGGTGCAAGTCTCAACCCTATTTGAGCTTCTCTACGATTCCTTGGCTTCACATGCATTTATTGAGCACCAACAATGTGCCAGGCATGGCCATATGGCCTGGATATAAGAAAAAGATATAAGCCCCACCTTCAAGGAGCATTGATTCTTGTGGAAGAGAGAGATAGATAGTGTAGGAGGATGTTCTGGAATCCAGGAAGGCTTTGCAAAGGGGGTGAACCCCAAAAATGATTTCCAAAGAGAAGGAACTGTGTGAAGAGGGATGGAAGGGCACTGACTGGTGAGGTGGTGTCAATTCAGGGGTTAACTCAGGGTGACTTGAGGGTGGCTGTTGGTAAGAGTGGTGCAGTGAGGCTTGACAGGGAAGGAAGAGGCAGTAGCTGGAGCCAGGCCCCCTTGCTATGGTTCCTGCTCTCTCCAGCAGAGAGCCTCAGCACTGACCGCACCTGCCTTGTGCCATCTTGTTCCTTGTCCCAGCTGGTCCCTCACTCACATGTTCCCCTCACTCGGAATGTGCCCTTTCCCCAGATATTCCTATCTTTTAAGGCACAATTCTCATGCCACTTGCTCTGAAGAGACTTCCTATACTTCTTAGGCCTTCTGTACAATGCCCTCTGTTTCTAAACTTCTTTTTTTGCGGTAGAACTTACGTAATATAAAATTTACCATTTTAGCCATTTCCAGGTGTACAGTTAGATCTGTGGCATTAAATACCCTCCACATTATTGTACACCATCACTACCATGCATCTCTGGAACTTTTTCATCTCCCCCAACTGAAACTCTGTACCCCTCAAATACCAGCTCTCCACTTCCCATTTCTCCCAGCCGTGGAAACCACCATTCTACTTTCTGTTCATGACTTTGACTACTCTAAGTACTGGAATCTTACAGTATTTGCCCTTACAGGATATGCTTCTTTCGCTTAGCATAATACCTTCAAGTTTCATTCATGATGTAGTGTGTGTTAGAATTTCCTTCCTTTTTATTTTTTATTTTTATTTTTTTCTAATTTTTTATTTTTTATTTTTTTAAGAATTTCCTTCCTTTTTAAAGCTGAATAACATCCCACTATATATATATATATATATATATATATATATATATATATATATACCACCTTTCATTTATCCATTCATCCGCCAAGGGGTACTTGGGTTGTTTCCACCTTTTGGCTATTGTGAATAATACTGCTGTGAACATGGGTGTGCAAATATCAGTTTGGCTGGCTCAGTGCGTTAAGCGTCTGACTCTTGATTTTGGCTCAGGTCACGATCTCACGGTTCGCAAGTTCAAGCCCCACACGGACTCTGCACTGACAGCACAAGAGCCTGCTTGGGATTCTCTCTCTTCCTCTCTTTCTGCCCCTCCCCCACTTATGCGTGTGTGTGTGTGTGTGTGTGTGTGTGTGTGTGTGTGTGTGCGCACGCGCGCGCGCTTGCTCTCTGTCACTGTCTCTCAAAACAAACAAACAAACAAACAAACAATCGAACAATAGAAACCCAAATATCAGTTTGAGTCCTGGTGTTCACTTCTTTGGGGGTGTTCCTCTACTTTTAAAAGGTTATGTAAGTCTATGTTACACGATTTAGAATGAAATCATTTAATGTCTCCTTTATCGGTGATATTATTTTATAAAACTTTGAACACCTACTAAGTGGTATGAAATAGGTGCTTCGTTTAAACCCACAACCATAGCCACTAACATTTATTGAGGGCCTACTTTGTATTAAGCAGTCCTCTGCATGCTTTACATGCAGTAACACATTTAATCCTCAGAATAACCTCATGAGAAGAACACTTACTATCCCTATTTTGCAGATGAGGAAATGGAGGCACTGAGCCGTTATGTGTATATAAGGGCATATAACAAATAAGAGGTAATATTATTAACTCTCACAGCAACTCAGAACAGATTTTATCATCTTCATTAATTCAGATGAGAAAATTATTGTTTTGAGCAATTAAGTGGCATTCCTAATAGCATACAGTTATGCAGAAGCAGAGTTCAAGTACCTTGTTTACTTGACTCCGATTCCCATGCTCTTTCCACTGCAGTGTATTTTTCTTTTCTATTCTATTCTATTCTATTCTATTCTATTCTATTCTATTCTATTCTATTCTATTCTATTCTATTCATTTGCTTTATTTTTAACCAGATTGCACATTCTTGGGAGACAAAAACATCTTTCTGATTCTTTTCCAAGTACATAGTCAGTGATCACTACATATCTGATTTCTCATTGTTAGGTCAATAAGCAGATGAATATAGGAAGGACTAAAGGATTCAAGGAAAGGACACAATAGTTTTGAATTGAGGCTTCAGCAATTTGAGGACAAGGGAATGGGAAGGAATCATTTAAAACACTACTTTCACCAAGAAATTAGTGTTCAATAACCATTGTTTTTCTTTTGTGTTTCTGCAATCTATAAGTATGTCATAATACATGGAACGCAGTGTTACATATGCTGCACCCCATGGGAAAAAACCCCATTGATTATTCACAAGAGTTACACTACTCTCGTGAATTATTAAAATTTGCTAATGAGATGAGAAGCAGGCCCAAACTCCCATCAGGCTGCTCTTTCTGCTCCTGCCATGGAGGGGCCTTTTCTGTGAAGAGAGGAGAGCTTGGGGGGAGTCAGACTGGGAGGGGATGGCTGACAGGGAGAGTCAGTGTGAGGATGGATGGCCCCAGTGGGAGGAGGGCACGCGTGAATTGAGAAGTAGGATCCATCCATTATATAAAAATAAACAATAAGCAACTTTTGAATCGCGATGCTGTATTTCCTTCTGGGATTCAAATGACTACACAAACCACTTGAGCTTCATTTTTATGGTTTATGAAGCTCAAGGGAATTATATGCTCGTAATTTATAGTTGCTGGTTCCACGTAGTGTTTATGGCTCCGTATGCTATGTATGATGATATCGTGTGCATGCCTGTACACAGGGTTTAATTAATGACCTAGAGATTATCCTTGGCCTGACTTATTGATGTCTGTGTGTTGGAAAACATGTGCTTCCATGCTGAAAAATAAGAGTGGTTCAGGGCCAAGAGCAGTAGCCTTGGAGTTTGGAGTGAAATTTCATGCTACTTGCAGATTCGGTCTTTGGAATTCTGCATGTATTGTGCACCTTTCCAGCTCGTCTTCTAAGCTTTTGCAGTAAGTGAAGCAATTAAAAGTTAAATTAGATTCTGAGTCCCTCTGAATCAATTCCCTTCCTATATATTTTTTTTTTTGGAGAATGCAATGGACATGAAAGTTACAATTGATTTTGGGGGGTTATTCTTCCTTTGAGAAGCAGTGAGTCTTCTCCATTTCCTGGAGTTGGGAGGGACCCAGGCAGGGATGTCTTTTAGGGTTCCACATGTGAAGAGCAGAGAGAAAGTCAAGAATGTAGGTTTCAATTTTATTAACTTTTTTCTTTAGAGTAGCTCTTGCTAAACCAGATTTTAGAGTGTTAAAGCGACTTAATTAGTTGAGATCAGTGGTTTTCAAACTTAAAAACTCATAGTTCTCTTTTTTAAAGGAGCTCACAGATAAAACAGGTACAAGGGTGCCCCCAGTCCCTCTGGTTAGTTGAGAGACAGTGTGGTACAGTGGTTCAAGTATGACCTAGAGTGGTAGACTGCTTGGGCTCAGGTCTCAAGTTTTCCTACTTACTTAGATGGGCAAGTTACTTACCCTCCTGGTACCTCAGTTTCTCCAACTATAAAATGGGGATGATAAGAATAAAAGCAGTCTCATGGGGTTTTTGTAAGGATTAAAGACAGGAGTTGATTATGAGTTAAGCGCTAAGATCAGTACTTGCATGCGATACTGCCTATCAGCTGCTGCTAGTATTATTTAATGTACCCAACAGATCAGTGACGCAGCTTGAAAACCTCTGAGTTGTTCAAATATTTATCGTGTACCTACTCTGTGCCAGGAAGGTCTAAGGGCTGGGGAGATGGCGGCGAACAAAACAAAGTCAACTTTTCTGTCTCTTATATTCAACAGGCCTAGCCCAGGGGTTGGCTAACTTTTTCTGTAAAGGGCCAGACGGTAAATGTTTTAGGCTCTGCAGCCCATACTGTCTCTGTCACCACTGCTTACCCCTGCCATTATAGCACTGAAGCAGTTATAGATAATATGTAAATGAATGGGCATGGTTGTGTTCTAATAAAACTTTATTTACAGAAGCAAGAAGTGGGCTGAATTTGGCCTGAGGGCAGAGGTTTGCTTTTTTCCTGTTCGAACTTAACCTCTCCTTTTATAAACTAGACAAATGAGGCCCAGGTCACATAATAGTGGCAAAATCAAAACCAGAATATTGTTTCAGACATCCTACCATGCAATACTTTTTCCTTTTTACTGTTCTCCCTGGCACATTGACTTTGGAGGGCCCTTCCTGTTTTTTATCAAGCTGCACAACGAGTTGGGTAAAAGTGGGATGACTGAGAGTCTCACCAGAAGATCCTGTGATTTGCTCGCTTTTGTATCTGTCTTTAGAATGGCATATTTGCTCATTCAACAGATATTTATCAAGTGCCTACCATGTACTAGGCACTGTTCTGAGACCAAGTGGCTACTGGTTAACAAAGCAGACAAAGGTCCCTGCCCTCTTGGAACTTACATTCTAGAGGGGCGGGGAGAGATAGCAAACAATAGACAAAATAAATAAATTATCAGATGATCAGGAAGATCGAGGGCATATGAGCAGTTTGTGGGGTTCTCTAGGGTGGTCAGAGCAGGCTTCACCGCGAAGAGGAAATTTGAGCAAAGACTTAAAGGAGACAAGAACATCAGCAGAGTAAAACCAGAGCAAAAGCCCTTCTGGCAGAGAGCTCTGATGGAGCATGTCAAGAGTGTTGGAAGAATGGCAAGTAGGCCACTGTGGCTAGAGAGAAGTGTATGGTGGGTATGTAATAGAAGACAAGGTGGGGATGGTTGGGGGTACTTGTGTAGTACACAATGGGGAGCCATTGTAGTATTCTGAGCAGAGTCATGCATTGCTCCTAAAGAATAGACTCACTCTTACCTGCCCTTGAGAACGGGAGACAGAAGCAAAGGCCATTGTGCCGATCCAGATGAGCGGTGACATTGACTCAGGCCACAATAATAGTGACAGACTGAGGAAGTGAGAGGAGGTCAGATCCTGAATACATATTTTGAAGGTAGCATCAATAGGCATTGCAATATACTGAAAGTGGCATATGAAGAATGAGAAGAGGTAAGGATGACCCTGTACTTACAGTATTCATAGGATTCCTGGCCTTATCATACAGCTCAAGAACTTTCTTTCACAGGTGGAAGAACTGAAGTACAGAGAGGAATGACTTGTCCAGGCCCCAGCAGCAAGCAAGTGGTTGCTCTCCATCTGGAGGGGCACAGCTCTATCTCTCTCTCTCTTTTAAATGGTTATTTATTTTTGAGACAGAGAGAGAGAGAGAGAGAAAGAGAGAGAGAGAGAGAAGGGAACAGAGGATCCTAAGCAGGCTCTGCCCTGACAGCAGTGAGCTCGATGTAGGCTTGAACTCATGACTGGTGAGATTATGACCTGAGCTGAAGTTGGATGCTCAGCCAACTGAGCCACCCACGAGCCCCTCTCTCTTTTCTATTCTCCATCTTTTATCTTGTTGGGTTAATCTTTGTACTTCTCTGTAGAGCTGGGTGTTCCTTTACTCTTTCTGATGTATCCTGCTTTTACCTACCCCATGATGAGATGTTCCTCTCTGTTTTGTAATTGCCTGCTTACTGTCTCCATCTCCACTTGGCTCTTTGGGGGCTCCTAGCATAGTGTTTCACACACAATAGGTACTTTATTGTGCTTTGTTAATGTTATATGACTATGTAAAGTTTTTTCAAATGGTTTTCTCCTAACTTACAGCCATTGTAAAATCTTGTTCTTTTATAGTTTTTCTTCTTTCATTGACTTTCCCTCAGTGTTTTATTTCTTTTTCCTTACAGAATCTCCGTTTGGATTTGCTTTATGTTTTCTATTTTAAGAGTTTCCCTAGAGCCTGTCACATTGAAGGGAAAAGTCCTTTGATTTTCATTTTAAATTACATCTGTTAAATAGTAACACATCAGGTAGTAAGGCATTTGGTATTTTAAATCTCTCTTCTTACTTTCTTTGGTTCCTCAACAGGTCTCTCGGGGGGCATACAAGTTCAGAGCGTCTTGAAATTCTGCCAGCAATGTGGCACAGTTGCCTCAGTGTGTATAATTCTCGAACGTGTGAAGTGCAGCTGGGTTATGTACAGTTTACCCATGCCCAGAGTAGAATGCATTTGCTTAACTATGCTCGGTCCTTTCTTTTGCCATTACTCTTAGTTGACTATGTGCTATAAAAACCAACAGGTGTCAGCAATGTAGGCAACCATGCCTTGACTAAATCTGCTCAGGATGAGGGTGCATCTGCTGGAAGCATCTTCTAGAACTGCTAGTTGCTGAAACTGCAAATTCACATAACCCTTTGCTTTTACCTAAATTACTGCTCCAAGTCCTACCAGATGCAAAAAAAAAAAAAAAAAAAAAAAAAAAAAAAAAAAGAAAAAAATCAGGTTAGTGTATATAATGGGTAAAATATCTATTAAATACTGGAACCTGAAAGATATTTTAATTTTTTTTGCATATTTTTTGGTGGGATATGTGAGTCTTTTTATTGTCTCAATAAGAGCTGTGAACAAGCAATAGATTATTGGTTGTCATATTTTTGGTTTTATGACCCATTGATTATAGTCTCATTCTTCTGAGCTCAATGATGAAATGGTAGACAATATTTATAGTCTGGCGTTGTGTTGAATATTCTACATGAGTTCTTTAATTCTTTCAGCAATGCTGAGATAGCTGCTATTATTATTACTCCCATTTTACAGATGAGGAATGAAGTTAAGTAGCTGGCCCCATGACAATATCTGTAGAGCTAGGGACACACCTGTTATCCCAAAGGTATTTGTGTATCTAGAGGCTCTGTGGTATTGTGCTAGCTTATGTTCAGTTTTTCCATATATAGATTTTAAATTATGATCATTTGGGGAGTTTACACTATATCTCAATAAGCTTTAAGGTTAATTTGTGTTTCATTTGGTATATGGTATTTTATGAAAATTCCCAACACTTATACACCACTGTAGCATTTATAAAATGCTTTTTACAAATAATCTCTCCCTTAATTTTAATGTTCTGTGGGCACTCACCCTATTTTCCTAGTATCAAAGTCATGCTGATCATTTTAAATGTGAAGAAAAGCTTCCCTGTACTTCCTTTTCTTTTAATTTCCATCTCCCACCACTCCTCACATCTATTGCTTTACAATATTCCAAATAATTTTGTATCTATTATTCCATTTAATCTTCAAACCAGTCATGTGAGGTAGATGTTGTTATTCCCATTTTGCTGTTGAAGAAGTTGAGCCTGAGAGAAGTGATTTGACTGGAGAGATGAGGCAGAAGGGAAGTCAGAGAGATTCGAAGTGTGGGAAAGACTCAACCCACCATTGTTGGCTTTGAAGATGAAGGCGGCCATAGCCAGGGAATATGGGCAGCCTCAAGAAGCTGAGAACAACTCTGGCAAACAGCTGGCAAGGAAGTGGGGTCCTTAGTCCTACAACCTCACGGATCTGAATTCTGCCAACAACCTGAATGAGCCTGGAGGTGTGTGTTCTCCCCTAGCACCCCCAGAAAAGAACGCAACCCCGCCAACACCTTCATCCTGCCACGTGCAACACTTAGCAAAGCACCTGCTGAGCCATGCTATGCCTGGATCCCTGGCTCATGGAAATCATGAGAGAATAAATTTGTTATTTTAAGCTACTAAATTTGGGGTAATCTGTGACAGTGGCAATAGAATACACATACAGTTGCAAAAGTTGTTTGGTGGTGACTCAGGTGATTCCCAGTTCCATACTGTTTCCACTGGTTGCCCAGGACAGCACCCAGCACTGTGGTCTCTAAGGGTGAGAGGTCCATCAGCCCCAGGTGTGCACAGAAGGATCCTTTTAAGTAAAGAAAGAAAACTCAACTTTTCAATGTATAGTTTTGCCTAGGTTTTGCACTATAATTAATGTATTAGCATAGCAGAATAGTTATAATTCATGTATGGTATGTTGTCTCCTCAATTGTTTATTACTGACAGGGTTGCATGATCATAAAGATTGCATAATAAATTGTCATGTTGAACACTGACCTAGTTAGTGGACAGCAGAACACAGAGTCTGCATGCTCTAGTGGAAAGTATTTGGAGTTGGAGCCATCAATTTTATTTTCACCTATGATGGTAATTAGTCCAGTGACTTTGGCTAAGCCACTTAACTCTGGCTTACATTTCCTCATGGAATGGGAGTTCGGCATCCTGGATGCTCCCTGAGCTTTCTTTGAGAATATGGAGATGACGCATTGGCACATAAATCAGTAACTATCATCTCTGAAACACGTCTTTGTTCTGACTGAGACAAGAGAGAAACTTAGACAAACAACAACAACAACAACGTCAACACAAACAACAAAACATGTTTCGCAGAGTTGGCTGGTTGTTTGGACTAACTGATCATTATGTTTGACTGAATTGACTTCATATAGTGAGCTACTCCTGAGCAGGTATTTTTCTGATTCATTTGTTAAAGTTTTCCAAACCTCTGTTCTGGTACTTTGCACCAGATTCATAATAAGATCTTGAGGAATGAATGGGTAGACTTAAAATGGTAAAATAAAAGTATCAAGGTTAAAAAGAAGTGTTAAGGTTAAAAAGAAGCATTCCAACATAAATTACAGGGATCAATCTGTTATTTATTAAGAGATAAATAACGCTTCCAGATAAGTGACTGCTTTCATTAGACCACAGGACCTCAAGGGGACTGGCAGTACAATTGATTGTTTCTAGGGGTATTCAACAGAACGGTTAGAACAATCTAGCTACTTGTATATGGTACCTATTATGCTTCAGATGTCATTCTGGGGACTTTTTGTACATTAACTTACTTAATGCTCACAATAACCATATTGGTTTGGAACTGTATGACTCCCCTTATTAAAAGTAGGTAATGCAAAGCACAGAGAACTTAAATAACCTGCTCCAGGTCACATAGTTAATAATTGGTGGGGCAGGGATCCAAACCCAACAGGCTGGCTTCAGAGTCTTTGTCCCTCACTTGTGTGCTCTGTTGCTTGTCCGTGATAAGAGGTGGCTAGGCAGGCTCTGGAGGACTCTTTTCCTGAGTCCTCTGAGCATAAGTATTTCTTTAATTTCTAACTCACCAGGAATAATCAGGACCATGGGGACATGGACTCGGGTATGGGACCAGAATAGGAAAGCCCACAGTAGGGTATTCGGTATCATCATGAAGAGGAGTAGAGGATAGATCTTGGCACAAAGAGCTTTCTGGCCTTGGAAAAATGGAACTTTCTGAGCCAGAGTTTTCTCGTATTATCAATATGGAGCTGACAGTACCTACTAGATAGGGCTATTATGAGGGTTAAGTGAAATAATGGGTATAGAGCATATTGTTTCAGGCATAGAATATAGCAGGTACTTAATAAATCTTTGTTGAACTGTACTGCACCCATGCCCTGGGTACTGGGTGGCTTTGGAACCCAGTAGATGTTAACACACAGGAGAGAGGATCTGCAACACAGCTTTGCCTACACAGCATCTCTGTGGTCATCTTTGTGTCTTTGCACAGGTATATTGAGGCTGGAGTACACGCTTCTCTGTTCTTCTCTCAGTTCCCAGTGGTAGTAATATTTTATTACGAACGCATTATATTATGAATGTACTTGAATGTAGATTTCTAATAGCCACAATTCTCTTGGAGATTGACAAAGCTTAATCAAAAGTCCTACATGATTTTTATTCATTTCCATCACAACCGTGCTTCCCTGAGCCTTCCCCATCTCTGTTAGGAGGATCACTGTTCATCTTTGCATTCTCTTTTCCTCACTTATTTTGGGAGGTTCACTGTTGATCCATGCATCCTGTCTCCCCCACTTCTGGTGGGAGGACCTCTATATATCCATGTGTTCAGGCTTGCCACCTGGGATTTTCCTTGACTTCTCCCTTCTTCCCATACCCCACATCCCATCCCTCAGTGGATCCTGTCAGTTCTCCCTTAATAACCTGTTCTGAATCTAACCAATTCTCTTCTCTTCTACCACTACCAGGTTAATCCTAGCCATGATCACCTCTTGTCTGGATGACGGTAAGGACCTCCTTTGGTCTTGCTTCCTCTCTTGCCCTTCTAGTTTACTCTCCATAGGCAGCCAGAGTGATCGTGTCACTCCTCTGTGTCCACCCCCAATGACATGTCACATTCAGAACACAATCCAGTGTCTCACCATGGCCTGTGATGTTCCTTAAGACCCTACCCATAACTGTCTGTGCATCTTCGTTTCCATCTCTTTCCCCTGCTTGCTGCTCTCAGTCTGCTTGCCTCCTTTTTGCTCTAGGAGCACTCCAAGTGGCCTCCCACTTTGGACACTCCATGTTCACTTGCTCCTCCCTTCCAGAACACTCTTTCCCCAGAACTGCCCTTGGCTGTTTCTTCTTATTCTTCATGGCTCTGCTCAAACTTGATGTCCTCAGAGAGGCCCTTTCGGTGTTCATCGCGCTTTCTCAGACCCTAACCCTGTTTATCTTCCTTCATAACATCTGACTTAAAAAAAAAAAACAAACTCCATATTATTTGCTTTTCTGTTCTCTGTCTAGGATGTACGGGGATTCAACACCTGGAAAAATAATTGGCACATATTATGAGTTTAAAAATATTTGGAATAAATGGATGAGTGAATTATTGAAGAATTTAAAAGGAATATAGTGGAAGAAGTTGGATATTTCAAAAAAGTATTTCTTCTGAGAGCAGCAAGGGAGGTAGAAGGCAATCAATCTAGGGGTGATTCCTTCCCCTTGACAGCAAAAGAGAATTTACCTACTTAGGGAATAAAGTGAGCCTGAGTGAGGTAGTCCTCTCCACCACTCTGTTTTATACACCTGTTGTCTGCCTGTGGGCCCCCCCTCCTGCCCCCCCTGCCCTCCATCCTGCTGTTTGGAGGCTTAGGGAAGAGCACCTAATTTGCCATTACCCAGCAGAGCAGCTGTGCTTTTCTCTTGTCTTCTGTGCTTGGGATCTCTCTGGGAACAGGCCTACAGAAGCTTGGAGAACACTATTCCCTCCCCGGATGGTTTGGGAGGTACCAAGAGCCTAATGTCCACTTGGGAGTAATGGTCCTTAAGGAGAAGTTCAGTACTTTGGCTGAACACAGCAGAGCCTTTCTCAGGGAAACTCTTCGAGGAGTTTCTGCACGGGCCTCCCAGGTAGAGACGTGATCTGTAGCGGTATTAGGCCTCTTTATATTCCAGTTTCGTCTCTACACATTGATTTTGTCATTTGCAGCTTATAATGGAAATGAGGATAGCTGGTATGGGTGGAGCAGTTACTAGATGCTTCTCTCTGTCTTGTAGCTGGGACACTCCTGGGGAGTAGCTGAATGGGCATTTGCTTTCTTAACTCTTCTCTGGGTTTCACCAAGTCAGGGTTGCCTGGAAGGTGGTCATCAATTCTGTAGATGGTTCATATTGTACAATGTGAAAACATGAAAGAATTAGGACCAGCTCCCAACATAAAAGCTTAAAGGAGGACATAAGTATATAAATTGTGACAACTTATACTAATTTTAGGAATACATGTTGTTTAAACAGGATGAAAAATACATTACATTTGATCAATTTCCCTGTATGCTCTTCTCGGGGGACAATGGAATCTTTAGTTTTCTGTAGATTGATTGTGATGCTAGTACCTTAAGGAAGGCTGGTATTTATTTTGCTTTGAGAAAACTAAAGATATATATGGTGGCGTATCACCTGTATATAGAGGTCAGTCTGAAATACAGCTTTGATCTGAAAAAAGTAAGTGGAAAAGGACTATGAAGATATGAAGCAGGAGACTCATGTCCCGGCATGAGAGCCAGGCCCCTGAGTGCTTCCTATTCTTGATATCTATTTAGCATTCTCATCTAACATTTTCAGTCATCTTTCTCCCCACCCCAGAGCAGCGAAGAAGCAGTAAACTGGACGAGGGCAGAGGAAGTTTCAAGTCAAAGTCATACTAATGGGAGAGAGCAATGACACCTGACAGCAAAGGGAGGTGATGGCAAAACTTAACCAGCAATGCAGGACTGCTGTAGACTAGCTCAGAATTGTTGGTTTTGTCTGTAAGTCCAAGATAGACAAAGTGGGGATTGCCTTCAGGCATGACACACAGGAAGGAGTCAGTGGATGGAAACGATCCAACCAGGAGGATGTTCATGAATTTGCCAAGTCAAAGAGCTTTGCTTGGCGAGGAAGCTGGGATAGGAAACTGGGCAAAGGTTGTGTGGCTCAAGCCAGATGCTGAAAGACCAAGAGATGGTTTCCAAGGTAGGTCGGCAAGAGTGTTAACAAATGGAAGTGCACTGAGGTCCATGTGGGTGGTTAGGTTGATTCTGAAACTAAATGAGAAGATTTAAGTTTGTGATGGCTAAGTTACTTTTATATCACTACATGAAAATTATGCCATAGACTGGTACCTTCAGAATGGAGAATGTACACTCTAGGAAGGAGGCATGATGATCTCAGCGTATGTGATATGCAAAGCATATAATGCCTTCTTATCAAAAGACAGAAATCAATTTTTAGGTAAAGATTGACATTAGCATTTGTGCTGTATATATGTATCATCAAAAGACATATAATATATACTTGTATATATTATATGTATAAATTTAGGAGTGTGCTCAAATCAAGTACAACATAAACAGTGTTTGGAAATGACCAGTCTATAGAATAATATAGCTCGATCAAACAGTCTGTATGAATTCTTTTGATTTCCTGCCTCTAATTTATCTGCACACTTATCTGTATCCATAGCCTTGTTTCCCCCTGTTTACTCCTTTTGCCATGGAAAAGATATCTTTCAGTGGAAAAGATGGGCTTTTCTTCTTTTCATCTGTGTGGTTTCTCCTCCTGCATTCAGAGTCTCAGTCCAATCGGTTAAGTTTGACTCTTTACTCAATAAATCTGTTCACTCCCTTACTCACACATGTAACTTTTTTCTGCCCAACTTGTGAATAGTTTTACAGCCCTTTCATCTGAAGAAAAACCCTGCAACTTTCCATCCCAAATCGGTTGTCCTTTCTCCCCACCACACCTCATTCCTGACAAGTTTTTGTCCATGCTCTCTGTATGTCCCTTTGACTTTTCACCTTCTGCAGTATGGGTTCTGCCTCAGCATTCCATGGGAGCTGCCTTGGCTTTCATGCTTTGGCCCTGAGCACCTGTAATCACCTAATGCCACATCCAATGAGCACTATTACTGCTCACTTTAGTTCACCTTTCTTTGGCATCTTAACCATTTCTTCTGTTTTGAATGTCTTCTTTCTGTCCACCTCTATTTGTTAATGCCTAAGAACACCCACCTTAGAAATCACTTCTCTCAGGTCATCATCTTTGCTTTAAACTAGTTCCTCCACCTGTATTTCCCTATCTTGATGAATGTCAGCACCATCTGCTCTATCATTTGCATTAGCCTCAGCTCCCTCTAATGATGAGCCAGTCAAAGGCACTCTTCATTTTTATTATTGCATTTATGATTTCTAGCATTTCTTTCTGATTATTTCTTAGAGTTTCCATCTCCCTTCTTATATTACTCATTGTCCTTGTGTTGATCTTACCTTGCCTATCTGCCTACTTTTCCCATTAGAGTCCTTTATATATTAATCATAGTTATTTTCAACTCCCTGTATGCTAATTCTAATTTCTGTGTCATATCTGAGTCTAGTTCTGATGATATTTTTTTTCTCTTCATACAGTGTTTCTTCTTGCCTTTTGTCATACCTTGTAATTTTTTGTTGACAGCTGGGCATGTTGTATTGCATAATAAGAACTGAGGGAAATAGGTCTTTAGTGGGAGGATTTATGTTAATCTGGCTAGCAGCTGGACTATATTTAATGTTTATTTTAGCCGTAGGTTCCAGAGGCTTCAGTTTTTTTCTCATCTTTATTTTTGTTCTCTCTCTTGGCTTTGAAGCTTCCCTGTGTCCTACTTCTTGGAGAGAGTCTGCATTGTACACTTCCTTTACCTGTAATTCACTGTTATGACACTGGAGTCTGTTGGTGAAGTTGTAGGGTGTGTGTGTGTGTGTGTGTGTGTGTGTGTGTGTGTGTGAGTGATCCATGATCTTCTGATGAAGTCTCAGTCCTAGGCTCATAGGGAGACTGTGTTTTGGACTGTAGTCTTCACAAGAGTTTCTACCTCTCTTCCAGGGGTATAGCCCCTTTCTCCTTTGCCCTTTACTCCATACCAGAGCTACAGTTTCCTCAATTTATTTCCTTGAAGCCCAGCTCCTTGGTGACTATGGGATTCTCCTTCCCCCTTCTGCCCCTACTTCTCTATAGGAAGACTGTAGGGTACTGCAGTGGGGAGGAATTCCCTTCCCCCAGGCAAGATAAGGGTTAAAAATTGTGCACAGGTGAAGTCATTTTCTCTGGAGAACAGGACTTTTTTAATGGTGATGGCTCTGGATGGGTGTCACAAGGATCGTTAGCTGGGAGGGGATCTTTCTCAGATTCTTGCTGTGAACCTGGTGGTGTTCCTGGAGGGAAAGCTCAGGAAAACTTCCTTGCCTCAAGACTATGGACCCCAGGAATTTCTCACTCTTACCTCAGTCTACACTGAACCTCCAGCAATTTGTCAAAATTACCAGGAAAGTGTTTCTACCAGTTTATGGCTCCTGTAACTTCTGCCTGAGGTAAACAGATCTCAGTCACTGTATTTCTTTCTTGAGATGTACCTACCTCTCCAGATTTCAGGGAGGTAATTTGCCCTGCTACTTCAATTTTATGATAGGTCCAAGCAAATTAATTGATTTTCAGTTTGTCCATTTTTTTCTCCTTATAAGAAAGGGGACGATGATTTCCAAGATCTTTACATGTCAGAGCTGAGATCAAAGTCTGCCTCACTCCTAGTCCTTCATTGTTTCTATCCAAATCCTATTACTTCTATTTCCAAAGTATCTTTTGAAACATTCCCAGCTTCAGTCAAGGCATCATGATTTCTTGTCTGGATCATTGCAGCAGTCACCTGACCATTCTCCTTATCACCAGTAACGCATAAATTGTCCTAAGATGAAGTCCCATCTTAGGACTGTCCTTACTAACGTCTTCTAATGGCCCAACCACCTTAGTATAGAATACAGTGTCCTCCTACATCCACTGCCTTCTGGTCCCTTACAATGCGGTACAAAAGATCAAACATTCAGGGTTTGGGGACAAGGATGTGGATGCATTTTATAAGAACCTTAAAAATTATTTCTTTAATTTCTGTTGCTTTAATTAAATGATCCCTTTAAACTGGGACATGTTCACAGAAGAAAACGGATCAAAGAGAAATAAAATTCAGGTAGAACAAATGTTAATATATGGTCTACTTATTGCTATAAAATATATGTTTCTTTGTGATCACACAAACATACCCATATTTTGTACTTGTACAGAGGAAGGGACTGGATTGAAACATCTTTTATTTTGGCCGCAAGTCCAATAAAGTCCCAAGGGTTGTGATGTGACACACATTCTGTCAGGGCATACATGAGACTGGATACAGGTAAGATGAGGGCCCCTAGCATAAGCACTTGCCCTATTTTCAACTCCAGGCACTCTTAATTCACTACCAAAGACCAAATGAAGTGATAACTGTAACGCATCAACAGTCTAGACTTTAGCTGGCCCTGGAGACATTGCATTAGTGTCCTATGGGTGAGGTCTAAATTAGATGGCAGTCAGGTATGTATGTACACAGGAGCGGTCATTACTGTGGGCAGATGTGCACAGCTAATGGCTGGCAGTGGAGATTGCTGCAGGGGGAATTCCTTGATAAAAATGAGTTAAAATGAGACAATGGATTATCCAGAAGGGTGCTTTTCTACAGACTACACTTTTATTGGCGAAGGCAATCAAAGGAAAAAAAACCCGAGCCATTAAAAATGAAAGCCACTATACTGTATTTATTTAATACCGTCTAGGTACCACATAGACGATGTACACATCTATATGATTTTTTTTTCTTTTTAGTTTGAGTAAACTAAAGGAAATGCTGCTTTCATTTTTCCCCCAAATAAATGTAGATGGGAGGCTGGTACATTAAGGCAATGTAGGAACCTAATGTACTGGGACGGAGGGACTACTTGCAAAAGAGTTAAATCTTTATGCATGTAAGCCAAACTGCCCATGATCTCATTACACCGCAGAGAGCTTGCAAGCATTGCTCCCCAATCACAAAGAAAAATCAGCACACAAGTGACCTGTGTATTAGCATCTCTGCAAATCTCAGGCAGGAGCTGAGATTTATATACACTTTACACACCCCTGAGGAAATACCCATTTTATGCCATTGATAGGCCAGATGTATTTTTCTCTGTGAAATGTGATCAGAATGTAATTAGAAGAAAATACACTGCGTATTAAAAAACAAATAGACAGTATTCTTTAAAACTCCATGGCAATTTAGAACAGGCAGCAATATCAAATTACAGGAGTTGTATGGAAGGCTTATTACTGTGTGATTGGGCCTATGTGGTTATATTAGCAACAGTGAACTGATTTAGTTC
This sequence comes from Puma concolor, assembly GCF_028749965.1. Classification (NCBI taxonomy): domain Eukaryota; kingdom Metazoa; phylum Chordata; class Mammalia; order Carnivora; family Felidae; genus Puma; species Puma concolor. The sequence continues at coordinate 43,341,402 of NC_141684.1, forward strand.
TACAGCCATTGAAATGAGTTGAAAATCTCACATGTCCAAAAAAATCTTTGTCTTGGAATATGATTACTTATGTGATAAAATATCTCACATTAGATAGCGTGATTCCTTAAAAAATGCCAATGTGGATTTCAGTCTGTTTTTTCCCCCCAAAACCAATTTTACATGGAAGGAAAAAAATGAAGATGGCTTTGGGGGAAAAATACACACATTTCTAATAGAACTTGCTAGAGCAATCACACAGACTGCTATTATTCTATTGCATCTGTGCATTTTCCTGTAACAAAGTGATTAATATGCTTTAAATTTTGAACTTATGGACTCAACTATTTTAGTGTCATATTAAAATACACAAAAACCTGACACATCTAATTTCTATGTAATCCCAAGTAGTATAAAATTATATGTGTATTTATAATGTTTAGGCATTTGAATGGATTGTGTGACATAAGCGTGGACAATTATGTACAGGAACATGAATAAAACATGGTCAAATGTATAAACAAAACAGACACCAGCCAAAAGAATTGTATGTGTGCATGATGAATCAGGATGAAAATTCATCCTTTAATCTCTCTAGACTTTGGATCACAATATTTTATCTAAGACTGAATACTTTATAGGAAATATCTGGGAGGGGGGAGGGCATAATTTATAACCTGTGTCCTATACGGATTTTAATCCTTAGTTTTATATGAACCAAAAAGATGTGTAAAACATTGTTAATGTTTCTAAACCTCTCTGAAGAGGTCCAAAGAGAGTATGGATTAGTGGCAATGAATTTAAAGACAGGATTAACAAAGGTTGCTTCCGAATTGAAGGTATTAAGAACCAACTTTACAAAGCAGAATATTCTCATAAGGAGATTTAGGCATCATCTGGGACTATTGATGAGTTCCAAGGAACCAGTAACCCATAGCCTTGCTCTCGTATTTGTCAAGACCTTACAAATGTGAAGAATGTCTACAGAAAAAGAAAGTTTGTGGGTGCACATTAAGGACTGAAACAAGACATGTGGCAGTTTAAAAAAATGGCCCTGAATTCTTTGCTGTCTTCCCATTGAGAGGCAGGGTCTTGTCTGTTTCCTTTGAATTTAGGTAGGTCTGTGACTGCTTTGACCCCCAGAATGCGGCAAAAGGTGTTGCCACGTGATTCTGAAGCTTGGTCAGGAGAGGCCATGCAGTGTCCACCCAGTTCTCCGGGGATGCTCACTCTGGGAGAAGCCAGCCACGCGCCGTAAAGAAATCCCACCACCCTGAGGCTTCCGTACTGGAGAGGCCACTTATAGGTCCCCAGGGCAACAGCTGGCTGTACCTTGAGACTTTTGCAAGCGCTGAGGAGCAGAGACAAACCATGCTTCCTTTTCCTTCTCCCAGTCTCTGACACAGGGAATCCATGGGAATGATAAAGTTATCGTACACTACTTAGTTTGGGGATGTTTAGTTCACAGCAGCAGTTAACTGGGGCAAGCCAGTATTTCCCGAACTTACCTTCCACAATGGCCACTTGGGGAGCAAGTTAAAGATTCCCATGTTTCACTCCTGGGCATTCTGACTTAACAGGATTGGCTGGGAGTAGGGCTGGAGAAATCGGTTTTTAACAAGTAGCACGGAAAGTTAACGACGATAAAATGATTCCAAGATACTGCATGATTTGTTGGTCAGTTTTGATATATGAATTTTTCATGACAAACATATTTCTTTGATTACTTGGAATGGGCTCACGGGCCCATTATTTTCCTTATTTTAAGGTTGTAAAACACACCACTTATATGCCTATCTATTATGCCAGTCCCAATTGTGAAAAAGCAGCCAACGAGACAAGACACTCTCATTAGGCACTAAATCAGAGCAGCGAGAGAGAGGACGATGAGGGTTGGCATAGGAGGGAGTTTAGGGAGGAAGTGAGGCTGCAATGAGGCCTTTGATGCTGACGACACTGGAAGCGGCTTAGAGGAGAAGGAAGGTGTCACGTGTGGAGGATGGAAGCAGGAGGGGAGGCCAACAGCGAAAGAGTTTTCAGATTCCATCATAGTACTGGGAATACTCTATTGCACTTGTTTATTACTATCATTACTTCTAACACCGGCAGCAACCCGAACCATCTTTTACTGAGTGTTTCCTTTGTGTGTGTTGCTCTCATTTGCTCACATCTGTCTCCTGCCTTCCTGGCACCTGCACTGCATCTTGCTCCTCTTTGTATCCTGTGATTGGTGTGGGGCCCGCCTAGCACATGGTGGGCAGGCCTACAGATGGTTTTGGAATAATAATAATAATGATAATAAAAAATGATAAGAGATAATATTTATGGGGCCAGACTTTGTGTGAGACACCTTGAATAGATTACCCTATTTCGTCCTCATAACAAATCTATCACAGAATAGGATCCTTGCCCAAAGTTGTGTAGATTGTAAGTGGTGGCCCCTGCATTCCGACCTAGGCAGTTGGACTTTGAACATGACTCTGAATGCATTAAGAAAGCTGTGCTAGAGAATGAATAGAGTCTATCACTCTTGACCCCTCCACATACTGCCTTTACCTGGGGGCACTCTTCTCATCTTTCCTTGCCCCACTAGTACCTACTCATCCTGCACTACCCTTTCCCTTGATGCTTAGTGGGAGACAGAAATGATGCTAAGTTTCCTACAGCACGTGGAACAATCCTATACAGAATGCCAGTAACAGCCCAGTTAGGAAACAGTGCATAATAACACTCACTAAAAGCTTGAAAGAAACCTACCCCCCAACCCCATATTACAGGTGTCAGGTGGTGAATAATTTTATTTATTGGGAAAGAGAAGAACTATTTTCTCTTGACCCTCTTGAAGTGTCAAACTTACAGGGAACAATTTTATTTAAGAGCTGATTTCATAGAAACCTAAAAACAGCAACATTTTTATTTTTGGATATGAATCAAAGGATATTTTAATCTTCTAGCTTTTAATAAAGTCTATTCATTTGCTCACATGAACATTCATTTAGTCAACAGATATTTATTAAACACTTTTTAGAGGCAAATCACTCTTCTAGGCTTAGGAGATACAGCATGAACATGACAAGCAAAAACCCTGTCCTCATGCAAGAGGGAGTTTATAACCCTAAAATTGCAAGGGGGGATAGAACATGAGAGGGAGGATTCAATTGCTTCTTTTGCAGCCACGAATTATTTATGTGGGATCTCTGAAAATATAACTAGGGCCACATTTCTTCATAACTAGACAAGCTTATAACCCCAAGGGTGTATGCACTGTCCGTGCCTTGCTAGAGAGGTAGATATAGACTATGTCATTAAAGCCAATTGCTACCACATACCCGGGGCTGTTTGGGGACTAAGAGAATTGAGGATTTATTTAAAATTGGGAGAACAGAAGAGTTGGCACCTGTAGGAAATCTTGCCAGTGCAGTTATGTTAATGTCATAAATATTTCAGAAAAATCAGTGGTTAAAAGGATATCAACGTTGACCTAATTGGTTGCAAATAAAGTAAAACCCAGAGATTGCCAAGAATCCTTTTAAAGCAGAATGGGTTGCACTTTGTTTTAGCTCATTTTCCCAGACCTCTTTGTTGGGACGAGCCAAGCAGGAAGAAGAAATATACATAGGATGGAAAGAAGCTATTATTTTGTCATCATTGCTATTATTTTGTTTGTTTTTGTGGTGGTACTTCAGATAATGTTCTTAATTTGATGGACCAGAAGAAAGAAAACTAAGATAGTTTCATTTTTGTACTAGTTTGATGTCATTGCTACCAAGAGAAATATTTCCTACCTAAGCCTAAAGTCAAAGATACAAAAAAGGGGTAAAGAGGTGCCACTGGTAGAAAAAGATAATAGAGCCAAATTTACCCATATTGGGTGGTTGCTGTTGTGGCAAGATCATTCACTGAGATATGACCTGTGTTTTGCCTTTCCTGTGCATGAAAAGAGGGTGGCCATTCCTTGGGTTCACTTACCTTAGGGTGAGTTTGGGTCAGAAGGGAATTTCACTTCCTGTCTTTGGTGAAAGCCTAAACTTGTTAAGCTGATTATACAAAAATGCCCTGGGAATCAGTAGAGTTAGAGAGGTAAGAGAAGGAAGAACACGAGAGAGAAGAGATCCTTTGTAACTGGCAGGATCTTGGTGTAGTGGATACTTGTATTCTGTTCTCTCACGGTGGACCTTGGAGGGAATGGCACTACGGAAGGCTGGACCCTAGGCACAGGGTTTGCTAGTTAAGCCGAAGATTCCATGTCTATTTCCACCCCAGGACCCTTGGGGTCGATGTTCCTATCTGGACAAAGAGAGCCTGGGCCCTAAAGCAACAGCTGTGACCCTATGGATGGGAGATTGGAGATGTGACTTTGTTCTGGGTTTGTGGGAGCCTCTCAGGTTTCTGTGAGATTCTAGAGAGGGGAGGATGTCAAGAACTATGAAAGGTCTGAGAGCAAATCACACTGTGTAACTTATTACTGCCTTGAAGATGATGTGAAGAATCAGTGAGATGATGCCTGGAAAGAGCTTAGCACATTGCCTGGCATAAAGTAAATGCCAAATATTTGAGAGCTATTATGTAAAGGCACATATGTATAGCACTAAATGTAGGTGGCAAATGGGGTGATCAAAGGTAGGAAAAGAGAGAAGGTGTGTTTTTCCAGTCTTCTGTCTAGGCCCTGAGGTTCTCATTCTTTTGAATTGGAAGGCTTTTTGACTAGGCAACTTGGTTTTGAAGAAGTCTCAAGTTTTCTCTATGTGCATCCCTCACATCTTTGTTTGAGTTGGTATAAAACGTGGAAATATTATTGCTTTGCAGAGAAAATCAGGGCTTAAAGATAGGAAAGCCTGAAAAATCCAGGCTGACCCAAAAGTAAACTATTAAAAGGGTAGATCCAGGCTAGAGGCCAGCTCGCCCCTTAAGGCCGCACTGTCCATAGAAATGGCAGGCAAGCAGGTCATGAATGGGTCACCAGCATGCCTCGATAGTGGTACCCTCAGCTGGAATGTAGCTAAAGAAGGTCTGAGGTGGTTGGAGGCCCCTCCCTGGTCCAGTAGCCTTTGGCTGAGAACATCTGTACAATATAAGAACAAATCTTGTATGTACAGCATAGTGACTATAGTTAATAATACTGTATTGGGGGCGCCTGGGTGGCTCAGTCGGTTGAGCTTCCGACTTCAGCTCAGGTCATGATCTCATGGTCTGTGAGTTCGAGCCCTGCGTCGGGCTCTGTGCTGACAGGTCAGAGCCTGGAGTCTGCTTCAGATTCTGTGTCTCCCTCTCTCTCTGACCCTCCCCCACTCATGCTCTGTCTCTCTGTCTCAAAAATAAATAAACATTAAAAAAAATAATACTGTATTGTATAATTGAATGTTGCTAAAGGAGTAGATCTTAAGATTTCTCACAAGAAAAAAATTGTAACTATGTGTAGCAATGGATGGTAATGAGACTTATTGTGGTGATCATTTCACAATATATAAAATATAGAATCATTATGTTGTACACCTGAAACTAATTTAATGTTATATGTCAATTATATCTCAAAAAAAGGAACACATTTTATGTTCTATGTGTGCTATGATGTGTAAAAGTTTGGGAAGCACTGATTTAAGGATTGAGAGCTTCAGGTCCACACCGGGGAGGATTGCGGAACTAGGGAGTGAGGAGGAAAGTATCCTTAAAAAGCTCAAACTGAATTCAAGATTTTTCAAACCCAAGCAGGGACAGTGTAAGTAAATTCTCGGATTCCAGGAAGGCAAATTATTTGCCATGGAGTTGACATGGGGAGTTGCCAACGCAGAGTTGTGCAATGCAGGAGATCCTATAGGATGATTCAGCTGTCAGGTCCCAAGAATCCTGGACTTTGGAGGTGGAAATTCTACGTCTGCCAGTGGGTTTGGGGGCTGGGACTTATTGGTAGTGCGAGATACTGCCACTTAGAAACCTATTTATCTGGGAACTAGGGTGCCAATTCCAGAGTGAACCTGGAAACCAGAATAAAGTCCTATCAATTGACCAAGCTAGTAGCGTAAGGCTCCTTGTCCTTCCTCAATTTAGGGCAAGTGGACAAGTTTGGTGTCTAAGGCTGGAGCGGGGCCAGGTTTTAAAGTAAAGGCTTAAATGGATTTAGGTTTGAATGTTAGGAAGGAAGCCAGGCAGGGAACCAAGTAGACCCCAAAACCACCCTCTCTGTAGGGCTCTTGTGACTGCCAGGTCTAGAATCCACCAGCTGACCACTCCTCACCCCCATATCGGTAAATAAATAGCTTTGTTCCTTGTGGAAGCTAAAGAACATTTAAGTTCTATTCTGCCATATCAGATCACAGGCTTTTTTTTTTTTTTTAATTGTGTGGGTTAAGTAATAAGCTCCGATAATCATGCTTAGCCCTTGTAGCAGCATTTGAGTCATTTATTAATGCAGGGACATTAAGCTGCTCTATTATAAATACAGGATAATTACCCAGATGATGTGTGAAGTTCTTTCCAAATTTCTTTCCTTTATTTAGTCCAACATAAGCACTAACATATGGTGCCTCTGCCATGAGTACATGTGGATGAGGTCAATTATAAAGAAAGCAAAAACTGATTGATAAGTGGGTGTGGTTTCAAGAATCAATCAGTCAATAAAGACATTAGGCCTTCTTTTATGACTGGGACTAGGTATCTGGGGGCACAGGGACAAAAATGTAACAACTCTGAGCACATGGCCCAAAGGGTTGGTAATCTAGCAGGGGATTGGTAAGAGATTGCTAATCTAGCCGGGGAAGTAAGGCTATGCTGTAGGGGTCAGTCAGGGTGGGTGAGAACCTGGAAACCCTTGGAGGGGGGACTTTCCAGTGTGGAGGTGCTGCGTATCAACCGCACACTGGAGGAAGGTAGTCACGCACAAAGGCGATAGTTCACATCTCTGATTTACATCTTCATGTTACAGTGGGCAGGGTTCTTTAAAAAAAATTAAGGGTTCAACCCAGTGTAGGATAGATGGCCATGGAAAAAGGCAATCCTTTAGAGAAACAGCAGCAGCAACAAGAAAAAGGAGGCAAGTCTGATTCACAGCTTTGATGCTCTTTGAGAAAGAGAGTCTGAATGATAGGTCTAGGATCCATACTAAGAAATTTAGGACATTTCTTACCTCATAAACTTTCTGTTTTTTTTTTAAGCTTCTTTTTCCCCCTCCATGGTGACTATAACTGTGTTCAAGTGAGGAAAACAAATTTCAGGAGATTGGAGCTGGTGGACTGTTAGTAACAGGAATTGAAATAGTAAGCATTCAGCTCTTTGCTGTGTTGGTTGTGCAGACGTTCCCCTGTCACTCCCAAAGCTCTGCCTTCTACCTCATTTGTAGGAGAGGGAAAAGGACAAGGGAGCCACATTTCCCATTAGTATGGATATGGGCTGGAGAAGAGAGAGTGACTGAAAGAGGCAAGACACGACAGGGGTCGAGAGAGGTTACTGAAAGCAGGCAATCCAAGCAAAGGGAGACTGGGGAAATTGAGTTCTTTTGAGAGTCCTGAGATCCTGGGATGATGTTAATTAATGCTTGAACATTTTGAAAATTGATACTGAGACTATTCCACCACCTTTGCCTCCTCAGTGCCAGAAGGTTGTAGGGGGACATCTAGGCAGCTGACATGTGGGTTATAAGGCCCCTGTGTTTTATTTTGTGGCAACAAGGAAGGGGTGCGTACTGTAGAGTCTACACCTCTACAACCAACATCGATGGGGAAAAACCTCAAAAGGATGGTACAGAAGAGCAGAAAGGTAAGCACACCTTCCATCACTGTGGTCTGCAGTGGGAGAGGAAAAGGAAGACTGCCATATAACTTAAAAACTGTCCCTGATACCCCTGTAGTTTCCATAGAGAACAATAGCCATCGTATGTCATCTACCCACAAGGAAGGTGTCCATTGGTGGCAGGCACATCCATTATAAACTCAAAGAAGAGGGTAAGTGGAGCCACCAGAGCTTTTGGGAAGAGATCTGACTTCAGTTTGATTTTAAAGAATGAGAGCGATTTGGCTTGGCCAAGAGAAATAATTTAATACAAGCTCCCATGTGCCAGGCCTGTGCTTTTGTACATATGATACTTCATTTAATCTTTGGAAGGCTTATTTAACAGATGAACAAATGAGGTTGAGAAAGATGAAGTTTGTTTTCTGATAAGTGATGGAGCTAAGTTTCATAGTTAAGAAACTTTGGTGCCCAAGAATATTTTTAGTCACTACCACTCTGTGTTTCTGTAGGTTAAACTGTGTCGTTTCAAAGTGGGGACAATACTGCCTTATTGGAGGCTATTTTGAAAAGTGAGGAAGGAGGGAGGTTTGGGTACTTATGTGAGATTGTCACTGGAGATGTCACTGGAGATTCAGAATTTAGTGGAAAGGCCTGTGTTGCAAGATATTCTGTGATATGTGGGTAATCCTATACTCTGGAGAATTACCCCAAATGATGATAATTCTATGAAGAAACACTAAAAGGAAAAAGCATAAATGCAGTAGATAAGGCAATGGGAAATAAGAATTGCCAGCAGAAGGGGACATGGGATGAATGGAGACTTGTCTAATCAATGAACAGACTGGGGAGAAAAGTTTGTTTGCTTCCCAAATGTTCCAAGTCCTTTTCCATTTCTGCTGGCTGGTCCTTTAACTTAGCTGGGTTTTGTTTGTTTGTTTGCAGAGCTCATTCTTGTTCTTTAGGTCTCAGAGCAAATATAATCTCATCACGTAGGTCTTTTCAAACCACTTCCCAGTTTATTTCACATCCTTGTATCATTATCTATTGCTGTGTAACAAATCCCCCCACAATTCAACAACTTAAAACAGTAAGACTTACTGTCTAACACTTTGTGTGTGTCAAGAATCTGGGAGCTAGTGGTCTGGCTCAGGAACTTTCATGAAGTTACAGTCAAGGCATGGACTGGGGCTGCAGTCATCTGAAGGGCTGGAGGACCCACCTCTACGACTATTCACACTGTTGTTGGCAGGCCTCAGTTCCTTGCTGGCCATTTGCCACATGGGACTTGCCATAGGCTTTCTGAGGGTCCCCAACATATGGCAATTGGTTTTTCTGCCAGAGTGAGAGCATGAGAAGGTGACCAAACAAGCCACCCTGTCTTTTATAACCCAATTTTGAAAGTGACATGCCATTCACTACTTCTTTTGTATTCTATTGGTCAGTCAGACCAACTCTGTAAAATGTGAGAAAGGACTACACAAAGGTGTGAATGTCAAGAGGAGGAATCACTGGGGGCGATCTTAGAAGCTGGTGACCACAATCCTGCTTACTTTCTTCATAGCACTTATCCCAATCTTGGATTCTCTTATTTGTTTACTTGTTAATTGGTGATCTTTTCCCCACTAGAATGAAAGTTGTACTAAAGCAGAAACACTTACCTGGCTCGCTTCTGACTTTCCAGCTCCTGGAAGAGTGTATAAATATTGTTGAAATAATGAATATTATTTGAATGGATAATGAATAATGAATAATGATGCGATAAATATTGTTGAAAGAATGAATATGTGAATGAACCACATGGTAACGTGTAGAAGGTCACTAACTAACCTTCATTTCCTCTGTCTACATTTGTGTTTCTCATATTAGTTTGTGATCGTGTTAAGAATGACTTAGATCACTGGCTGGACAAAGAGGCAGGAGCATGATACAGATGTCTAGTTTGATTTTTTTTCTTTTTTTACTTGATAAATGATTTAAAAGAATTAGCTATATTATTAGTACTTTTTCATACTGCCAAAACATGTCCTAGTGATAAAAATAGTCTGGGGTAGTACATCATAGTTTCAAAATTGCTCTCACATTCTACCCTTCGTTTGATTTTAACAATACCATGTTTAAGTTGATGGAAGTTATATTTACAGATGAGGTATTGGAGGTTTGCAAAGGGCAGTGACTCACCAAAGGGATGTACTTAGTGGTTAACATGGGGACCGAAGCAAAACCTGTCTCCAGATCAAGGACACTGTCCCTGAGCCCAGATTGCCTTTGTTTAATGCTTACTTGATACTTCTCTCATGATAATTTTTAATAGTATTATATAAAATGATATTCTCAGAATAGCTCTCTCAGAATAACTTGCTGTCTTTCATATGTACACGGACCATTTCTTGTATAGCAGGGTGATTGTATTAACTTACAATTATGGCATGGGCTTCTAATAGTTTATTGTATTTAATTTCGTTATCATTTATTTGAGCGCCTGCTGTGTGAACCAGAACTGTGCTAGGTGCTGCATATAAAAAAGGTGATTAAAATATGTGCTTCGATTTTAAAAAATGACATTTTTTTGGTACTTTCTTTTCCTAATTCTAAAAGCAACTTAGGTGTTTTTCAGAATTTTTGAAAAATATGGAAATGTGTAAAGAAGAAAAAAAAATCTTCCAAATGTTAATTACCATTAACATTTTGGAGTATTTTCTTCCAGAGTTTCACTTATAGACATATACATTTGTACATGTATATGTACTTTCCTATAATATTTTAATGTAAGAAAAAATCATATTAAAAAACTTTTTCCTCATCCCCTTAAAAAAGACTTAGCCCCTGGTCTTGGGTCGGTCAATGACTCTGTTGAGGTTGTAAAAGACCCCGAGGGCTTGCGCAGTCTGGAAAAATTGGTAGGGCTTCTGGTCTTCTGCCCCTTGTGTCCCAGCCCTCATAGACCATTCAGTGGTGGAGGCTCCCTGATGTCAGGGCTCACAAGGGACTGTTCAGACCCCAGATATCCAAGAGCCATTTCCCCCCGTGGGGCACACCGAAGAGAGCCAGGGAGCAGAAACCCAGGGTTTGGCTCCTCCAATCCCAGTCTTTTTTTTACTTTTACTTTTTATTTATTTTTTAATGTTTCTTTATTTTTGAGAGAGAGGAGGGAGGGAGAGAGAGAGAGTGAGTGCACACAAGTGGGGAGGGGCAGAGAGAGAGAGGGAGACAGAGGATTAGAAGCGGGCTCTGCACTGATAGCACCGAGCCCGATTCCGGGCCTTGAACTCACGAACCTGAAATCATGACCTGAGCCAAAGTCGGATGCCTAACTGACTGAGCCACCCAGGCATCCCTGAAGTCAACATTTTTGAACATAGATCTTTGTTGAAACTTTGTGATCAGTTTTTAGGATAAATGATGGCGTGTCTGCTCTTAAAGAGTTCACGTCTGGCCTGGGAATGAGAGGAAGACAATGAGAGAGAGAGAGTTTTCATGGAGGTGGTGAATTGGACAATAGAGATAGACTACCAGTCACAAAAGGGGCAAAAATGGGGGTGGCCTCAGCAGCGGTGACAGATTTGCCAAGATGAGTTTACACATGCTTCCTTAAATCTGCTGATGGTCAATGGCATATATTTTAGATCTGACGCTGGGAGAGTGGTGTCATTTAAGGCCTTACCACTCACAGTGTGGCCTCAGACTAGCAGCATCAGCAACCCAGAAGTAGCTAAAATGCAGAATCTCAGACCTCACTCTAGACCTTGGTAACTGTAGATAGTATCACTATTATCCCATCCGAAGTCTTTGCGTTCTAACCAGCTGATAGGCACGCATTTTTAGCTTACAGCCTAATTTCCCTTTCCATCAACACAGAGCCTACGTTTGAAAATGCATGAGCAGTTATTGCTATTATGATGATGACTATTATTACTATTACCTTGATTTTATAGTGCATATTTTCTTTTAAGAGCCGAAAAGGCTTAAGAAATATTATATCACTAATCCTTACAACATCACTGTGAAATAGGTAGGTGGCAAATATAAACAAGTATCAATATTATGCTAAATCATACTTAAGTATATGGTGTGAAATCCTGGGCGATATAATGAAAGCAATATCCTTTTGCTGCTGGTGAAGTATTTTATGTTTTTATCTCTTGGGGTACATCAGTGAGGGATAGGGCTTGGTGACCTATTATGTTTTCCTCCATCACTCATTTAGATAATGTTCCTTTCACATTTATTGGAAAACATTTAGATATATTTTTGAAAGATTCTAGGCCTGAGAGAGATTTTACAAACATGACCTCAGCAATGCCCCTGTAAGAGGGAAACAGAGATTCTTAGAATTACCAATAAAATTGAAATCAAAGACTGTAATTTAATCCAGTCAGCTTCTGTATTGAGGCATTTCCAGCCTGAGTCCAAGCCATCTTTCCATCTTGCCAGTTACTATGCCAACATTGGTCCTCTCCACACCTTCATCATTTCTTGGTCACCCTCACTGATTCTACTATTTATCTTTAAAAAACAACTAATTTTGGGTGCTTGGGTGGCTTAGTTGGCTGAGCATCTGCCTCTTGATTTCAGCCCAGGTCAAGATCCCAGGATTGTGGGATCGATCCTTGTGTTGGGCTCCACACCGAGAGTGGAGCCTGCTTAAGATTCTCTCTCTCCCTCAGCCCCTCTCCCCAGCTCGTGCATGCTCTCTCTCTCCCTAAAATAAAAATAAGCATAAAAAAAAAAAAAACAATAAATTTAAAAAATCTTAAATAAATTTTCCTTAAAAGGAAATGTTATATTACCACCACAAATGGAAGACCAGTAAGTGCTTCTTGGTATAGAATAAAGTAACATTGATAACCAACATTATGAAAGCAAACGATATTATCAAATTCCAGCCTGTAGACTTTGGGCCCGAGGCTGGCTCTCTTTGTGAAAAAGAGAGATTTAGCAAGTACTCGAGTGGTGTGGAAGATATATTGGCACCAAACTGAGACTGTCTTCTTAAGGCAATTAGGAGAATTAACAGAGTTAGTAGGAGATTATTTTTCTGACTTTATAATTCAATGTTATTTAATGCCTACATGTGTACTACTCAAAATCATTTCTCTTCACTTCTACAGGGCTGGACATTAATTCTCAAGATGTAACCAGAGCAGGCTCCCCACAATTTCACCCGTTACTCCTGCTTCCTCCCAATGAAATACTTCCTGCTCTGGGCTCTGTAAAGCTTCTCCCATCTGCTATGACTTCTCCTTTTCTGTGACCATCTGAATCTTTTCAGCCTTCAAGACTGATTTCAAATTCTTTTTGGTGAGCTTCTTTGATTTCCTGGGCTTGTGGAAATCTCACTGTTCTAAAAATTTCTTTTGTCGTGCTCAGTTCATGTTTATCACACACCCACTTAGTGGCTGAGACTCTTCTTGTGGGAGCATCTGTCTTCATACCAGCGAGGTGGTCAGCTTTCAGAGGCAGCATAGCATCTTAGGCTCCTTCTTAGAATGGTGCCTTGCAGGGCACAGGTGCTAGATCTGTAACTGATGCTTCTTTGGGACAAAATTTCTCTGAACTGGCTCCATTTGTGGTTTGAATATCTATGTGCTAACGGGAGCTGTATGTACCGTAGACTGATAGCTTTGAGGGTTCTTGTTTGACCTTGTCACTCTGTTCAGCATTGCTACAGCTGATGTAGAAACTTTTGGCAGCTTGTAAGTAAGAACACTAAGTTCCAATTTATTTCTGCTTTGACCTGGAAGTTATGGTTTGTGCTGTTTGTGACATTCTCAGGGACCTTAGGAAAGCCCTCTCTAACTCAGAGGAGGTAAACTAAATTGGATGGAAACTTTGGGTTTGGATTCAATCTAGTAGCCCAATCATCTAGAATTCATAGAAAGCGTTCCAGGAAGAGGCAAGGAAGCCATCTTAGACCACTCGACACAGTTTTCATTATCCAGGCCACCAGATCATACTTCTTTTTTCAGTGTGCAATATTTTTCAGGCTCTCTCTACCATGATATGATTGTTTTTCAATTGAATCCTTCCTTTTGGGCTCTGTTTGCCAGGTTAATTAACTGCATTTGTCTCAGATCCTGATTGTTTCTAAGATCTGGATGCAATATTTCCCCCAAAGATCACTGAATTTACAAACAAGTTGTTACTGCTGAAATCTTGATATTTCACTTGGGTAAAATGTAAAGTACTGAGATCATTATCTAAATACTGATAAACTTGCCCTGTTTGAAACCTGTCCATTGTGTATGGTTACACTTCATATGACTTTTAAGATACATGATGGTTGTAAGGACTTTCTTCAGGAATATACCCTTTTGCAAAGGCCTTATCTTCATCTGTGAAGCTTTTCAAAAACAGCTACAGTGCATTTTAAACACCACAGAAAATTATTATAAGATCCTGAACTCACATCAGAGCCAGAGATGTCAAATCCAACCACGTAAATCCATAGTCCCTTCTCCTGATTTTTGGTGGGAGGTGTTGAGATTGCATTTTCATGGCCTTTATAAAATTGTCAGTAACTGTAGGAATATTAAAGGGTTAATCCGTTTCGTTTACTTAAATATTCCAAACCACGATGAAAACATTTTTGCACCTAAGAGGAAAGATTGTGGGTGAAAAACTGAAGATACATGATTTATCACTCCCCTCACAAATAAAATTTATTCATTGCATCCACCAGCCATCACACAGATGGTCAGAAAATTGGCTTTGTGTAGGGATGTGGATTCAGGCATGAATATTAATATGAGACAGATGTAAACGCATATTAATATGCATTTGCTTTGCATGGACTGACATTACAATATTTTCATTAAAGGAACTGCATTTGAAAAGAAAGTATAGGTCACCTTTTACAAAGCATAAAATTGAATGGTAGAATATATTTGTTGGCTCTGGAAAACTGCTGTTGATAAGAAATGGAAAAATTAATGTTGAATCCGTAGTCGGATGTTTACAACATGGCAACAGAGGCATCAGAAAGATTTCGCTCCTCTGGATTACAATTAAACTCTATTTTTGCACTTCAGTTGTACAGGGTACAGGCTGCGACTCAAGCAACCTAGGAAGCAAAGCCCTGTTTGGATATGATACACGGACAAGTATAAATTATGAGGAGTCTGAGATAAGCTAAAGTATCAAGAAAGATCCATTCACATCCTAAGACACAAATTTGCAGTGTGCGTTTGCCGTAATGGCAGTGATTCATAAAAATATAAGATTTATGCAGGGATGGTACTTGGGGAATTTTTTTCTTTTTCTTTTTTTTTTTGGTGCGGGACAGCATTTATGCTCACATCAGCGCCAGCATCTGTGCTGTTAGTATCTGCTTATGGTAGCATTGTGCTTCCTTCCCAAGTGGAAGGAGAGAACGTGACATTGTAAAAAGCTATTCACATGCTTGCTGCTTTGTACTCACAAACCATTCACAGGGTGTTTTGCCACTAAAATATTGCTTACTGGAGAGAACAGCAGCTTTCTTCTGTTTGTGAATCCCTTTAAAACTGCTGTGTTGGCTCTTCAGACAAACATGATTACATCCCAGCACATGAACATGCAAGCTAATAATTATAAATGATCTGTTATTGATTATTCACTTCAGTGACTTCACTAATCCTTACAAAACCTCTGTGAGGCTTCTGAATTCCATTCTCCAACCCTGATGTCCGCCCCCTCCCACCTCGAGACTTGCCCATGTCTTTTTACTTGCTTGCTGAAAAAATTCATCCAGAGGCCCAGCAATGTAGCCAAAACGGAGTTGAAGTTCCCACGCCCCCCCACCCTTCCCCCCAGCACTAGCATGGATTAATGGAGACAGCATGAAATCTGGCCTGGGGTCAGGAAGCTTTGGGTTCAAATCTTGATTCTGCTACTCATGGGCCTCATGACCTAGGCAAAAAAAGTCGAACGTTTCCGAGCATCAGTTTCTTATGGGTAAACAAAGGGATAGTTTTACCGGTTTCCTTGGTTATTTTCATTTGATTGTTTGGCATATTACTTGTGAAAACTTATGGGAAATTGCCTAGCATGTCTGGCACATAGTAATTTCTCAGAGCTATTTTCATAGTTTTCTATTTCTTTTGCTGGCCCAGCCATTTTTCCAATCTCTCTGTCTCTCTGCTTAGTTATTTTTCATTCTGTTTCTTATTCCTCTTCACTGTCATCATTCTGCTTTGGCCTTGCTTATACTTCTCCTGGTGTATAACCATTTATTGTATAATGGTTTTGTAACTGGTTTTCCCATCTACTCATCTAAACCATGGGACAAGTTGATTTTCCTAAAGCATAGTACCCATCAGGTTTCTTTTTTTTTTTTCAAAATCCTTCAAGGGTTTAGCATTACTTATCAAGTAAAACCCAAATCCTTAGTTGGCAGGCCAGGTCTCTTTTTGCTGAGCCTCTAATCTGCCCCTGCAGGCCAGTCTCTGTCTTCTTTTTTTTTAGGATTTTATTTTTAAGTAATCTCTACACCCAATGTGGTGTAGAGATCAATGTGGCTTGAACTCATGACCCCGAGATCAAGAGTCACATGCTACACCGATTGAGTCAGCCAGGCACCCCCACCCCTCAACCTCTGTCTTCTTGTCACACTTCTACAGGACTGCTTTTTCCAAACCTTCTCTCACTTTCCTGCCTTGGCCTTGCCTGGATTCTGTCTGGAGGAGCATGTCTCCCTAATACCACCTGGTGAACTCCTACTCATTGAATAACTCTTTTCCTATTAATATTTTTCTGTGAATACCTATAACATTTGGTTTCACTCCAATAAATGTTTGCTATAAAGTTTATTTGACAAATGCATTTATAGAACTCTAATTCATTCAACTATGTCATGTGTCCATTCTATAGATGAAGAAGCTGAGGCACAGAGAGTGAGTAATTCCCTTGGACACAGAGCTGTTAGGTGGCAGATTTGGGATTCCAACCCAGGTGGTCTGGCTACAGAATGTGTTATTAGGTTATTAGCCACATGTATTCTATACTACTTTTCAACTTCAAATTTTTTAATATATCATGTGTCTTTCTATCAGTCCTATTCTTGTTAAGGTACTATTACAATTCTCCACCGAGCTTTCTTTTTAATTTTTTTTAGACATAAGATTATTTGTTTGGATTATGGAATCATTTAGCTTTTTTTTTTTTTTTTTTTTTTTTTTTTACCATGTTTGAGTCAAAGATTGAAACTAGTGGTTGTCTGAAAGGGTTCTGGATGAACATAGGTATTTGATTATCTATCTATCTATCTATCTATCTATCTATCTATCTATCATTATCTCTCTATATCTCTATTTCTATCTATCTGATATTTCTTTATATATTTATGTATTATATTTCTTTTAGGATGGTTATAAAACATTTCCACTCTGGTTCCATAATCCTTATATATCAATTATACACATTGTTTATATACTGAAGATTTTCCCTGCAATTACCACATTCTTATCAATAAGGTTGCTTATGTTTGTGATTAATTGTTTTATATATTTGCGTGCTTTTGAATTCGGTGCATACACATTTATAATTGTTAGCTCTTCCTGATGGATAGACCCTGTAATTATTATATAATGCCCTTCTTCATCTCATGTTACAGCCTTTAATTTAAAGTCTAGTTTCTCTGATATCAGTATGGTTACTCCAGCTTTCTTTTGACTTCCAGTAGCATGATAGATAGTTCTCCATCCCCTCACTTTCAATCTGAAGGTGTCCTCAGGTCTAAAATGAGTCTCTTGTAGACAGCAAATAGATGGGTCTTGTTTTGTTTTGTTTTTTATCTATTCTGATACCCTATGTCTTTTGGTTGGAGCATTTAGTCCACTTACATTCAGTGCTATTATTGAAAGATATGGATTTAGAGTCATTATGTTATCTGTAGGTTTAATGCTTATAGTGGTGTCTCTGGTGCTTTGTGGTCCTTGCAACATTTCACTCAGAGTTCCCCTTAGAATCTCTTGTAGGGCTGGTTTAGTGGAGATGAATTCCTTCAGTTTTTGTTTGTTTGGGAAAAGCTTTATCTCTCCTTCTATTCTGAATGACAGACTTGCTGGATAAAGGATTCTCGGCTGCATATTTTTTCTGTTCGTCACATTGAAGATTTCCTGCCATTCCATTCTGGCCTGCCGAGTTTCAGTAGATAGGTCTGCTACTACCCTTATGTGTCTACTTTTGTATGTTAAGGCCCGTTTATCCCTAGCTGCTTTCAGAATTCTCTATCCTTGTATTTTGCCAGTTTCACTATGATATGTCATGCAGAAGATTGATTCAAGTTATGTCTGAAGGGAGTTCTCTGTGCCTCTTCGATTTCAATGCCTGTTTCCTTGCCCAGATCGTGGAAGTTCTCAGCTATGGTTTGTTCAAGTACATCTTCAGCCCCTTTCTCTCTCTCTTCTTCTGACATTCCTATGATATGGATATTGTTCCGTTTGACTGCATCACTTAGTTCTCTAATTCTCCCCTCATAACTCCTGGATTTTTTATCTCTTTCTCAGCTTCCTCTTTTTCCATAATTTTATCTTCTAATTCACCTATTCTCCCCTCTGCCTTTTATATACCGAAGATTTTCAACAAGATGGGATGTCTTGCATTAAGCAGGCCAAGAACATTCCCATGCCTCTAGGCACCCAGTAGTTTCTAGGTGGAAAACAAGCCTGTTTTTCTCACTGCCTTATTTCCAGTGCCTAGCATATTGCCTGGAATATGGCTAGTAAACAAATGCTCAAAGAACCATTCTATTTCCTCATGTTGTTCTAAGTACTCTTAGTAATAAGTTATTTATATGTTAATTTATTCCTCCATGTTTGTTATGATCACCCTTGGTGTGGTTCCTGAAGTTGCAATTCAGAGTTCCACATGTAGTCACTTCCAAAGAAACAAAGAAATGAATCTTTATTTCCCACTTGAGGGTGGCTGGGCATCATAGCAAATGGAGCCCAGGGTGATTACAGAATATATTTAATAGGTCCCCTGATCCTACTTCTCTCCAAGTCTGCAGGCATCAATTTTTTTAAAGTGGGGGTGCCTAGTCAGGGGCACACATACCCTTTAGAAGATCCATGGATGGGCTTCAGGGTCTTTGGGATTGCTAAAATTGTGTACATAATTGTACATGAATTTTGGGGGGGGAGAAGGTCCATAGATTAAAAAAATAATTTATATTATTCTTATTTTCCTTTTAAATAATAAAAGTAATATGTTCACACTGTGAGAAAATTCAAACTGTACAAAATATCAAGTAAAAAAGTTCAACCAGCACAGAAGCAGCTCAAGCAAAAACCTAGAATTTGTTTTTTTCCACTTTTCACTCTTTGTATCTTCAGTCTCTTTCCTGATAAGAGGATCACACCACAATTCTATTTGACAGCTGATTCTAATAATACAAAGTTATATTTCCATATCAGTACATATAGACCAACCTTTTTTGAAAAACCTTCATTTTGATATAATTATAGATTCACAGGAAGGTGCAGAACATGTATAGAGAGGTCCTGTGTTTTGGGACCAATGGTAATATAATGCCTGGTTATATCACAGTATCAAAACCAGGACCTGAGGTCTACAGGGCTTATTGACATTTCTCCAGTTTTACATATACCTGTGTGTGTGTGTGTGTGGTGGGGGGGTGGGGGGGGTTCTTTGCAGTTGTGTTATGTACTACTCATGTAACCACTGCCACAATGAAGGTACAGAACTGTCCACAATCATGTCCCTCCTACTATTCCCTTTATAATCACATCCACCTCTGTCCCTACTATTCCTAATCCCTGTCAACCACTTACCTGTTCCTTGGCTCTACAAGTTTTTTATTTCAAGAATGTTACATAAAGGGAGCCATCAAATCTGTAGTCTTTTGAGGTTTGCTTTATTATTTTTTTTTCCACTCAGCCTAAGTCCCTGGAGATTTATCCAAGTTGTTGAGTGTATCTGTAATTCACTTCTTTTTATTGTTAAGCAATATGTGGTACAGTAGGATTGTACCACAGCTTGTTTATACATGTGCCCACTGAAAACATTTTAGTTGTTCACAGTGCTTGGCTATTGTGAGTGAAACTGCTATGAACATTAGTGTACAGGTTTTTGTGTGAACAGGTCTTCATGTCTTTGGGATAAGTGCCTAACAGTGCAATTGCTGGGTCACATGGTAAGCACATATAGTTTTATTAGACATTGCAAAACTATTTTGAGGTCTGTAGCTTTGTCACAGATTATTAAAGGGAACTGTGATCATAAGAAGGCTGAACTAACTTGACATGACCCAAATATGGCCTGGAACCCAGTTTTTGCTCCAAATTGTCATATAAGGAAACTTCTCTTTTCTCATTCTTTTTTCTGCTGCCTCATAGGCATTTCACATGAAAACTTCAGCAACAGTTCTTTGAGGACATTCCTTACTTATCATCTACAACTCTGGTCCTAGGACTCCTCTAACTTCTATTCATCTGCAGTCTTTTCAACATCCATTGTCCACAGGAGAAATTCACAACCTCTCTAGCTCTCAAAGATTTTGACTGCATTTATCATTCTGTTCTTATTTATTTACATTGTTGACACTTCATCTACTGATTGTTAGTGTCAGCTCCGTTAATCCTATGTCTTACAGACAATTAAGTTTTCACTTACTCTTGCACTGTGTTTTCCTATGTTCTCAAAATGCAGCTCGTTGAAACCCTTTGTTAGCTATCATCCTCTTTGCCTTAGGGAAAACTGAATAGAAAACAGCTCTGCTTAGGCTGGTGGCAAGAAAGGAATTTCTTAAGATAGAGAAGGATGATGATAAAAATTGATTAAAGTCAGGATAATGCAGTTTTTTAATTTCTTTTAAGTTAAATTTTCACAGGTGCTTCTTTTCCTGGTAGTGGCTGACATGAGAAATAAAGACACTAAGCAGCCATTTACAGATGTAAACATGAAACATCCCAGAGATGATGAAGTAGATAGTTTGGGCTGAAAAGGGTAGTCTAATAGTTAATGCTCCCAGTCAGTGTCTTTGTTTCCTGATAATCAGCTTGTTTGATCCAACATATTTCTGGCCTGGGAGTTCATATGGCTTCATGTGACTCTGGGATCTAGCGTATCCAATGATAACTTACCATCGGAGCCAGACAACTTGTGTTCTGGAAAGTACTTTTGGTTTGCTGCATCTGATGTATGCCAGATCCTCATCTTCGAGTCTTGTTAGGACTAGCCTGACAAATCCTTAACACTGAGGTTCTCTTTGCTTGCTCTTCATTGAGCCTTGACTACATTTCAGTGATGATGAGTGAAGGGCAGAAGGGGATGCTGTTATTTTCTTATTCCCTCTCTTTCTTTTCTTTTAAGCGAATGCATATCAAAAGCTAATTAAGTGCCACACACCCTGCTAAATATTTTGTGTACATTGCCTCTTTTGATGTTTATAGCAACCCCTATGCACTTTCTCCATGTCTGTCTTATTGGAGGCTTTCCCTCCCTCTACCACGTGTTGACTGGTCTTCCTGACATAGTGGCTGCTCAAGGCCAGTAGGTTATTCTTTAGTGCGCTGAACACTGTAGTGCACTTTTGGTGGAGGAATGTACTCAGAAGGACCACTTGAGCTTTGTTCCCAAACCTTTTGTGGTTGAAATTAATGTAAATTGATTAAATGTCATGTAAAGTGATAATATATAGGTGGGAAAGAAAGATACTGTTTTTAAGAAAACGAACTTGAATGTTTAGAAAGTGCTAGGAATTTCCCCAAGGTATACAGGAGTGCTGATGCGTAGGGGCATTTGTACCCCAAGTTTTATTTATTGTACCCCTATTGTTTATTTCAACAATAGCCAAATTATGGAAAGAGCCTAAATGTCCATTGACTGATGAATGGATAAAGAAATTGTGGTTTATATATACAATGGAATACTACATGGCAATGAAAAAGAATGAAATATGGCCCTTTGTAGCAACGTGGATGGAGCTGGAGAGTGTTATGCTAAGTGAAATAAATCATACAGAGAAAGACAGATACCATATGTTTTCACTCTTAGGTGGATCCTGAGAAACTTAACAGAAGACCATTGGAGAGGGGAAGGGAAGGAAAAAAAAAGTTAGAGAGGGAGGGAGCCAAACTATAAGAGGCTTTTAAAAACTGAGAATAAACTGAAGGTTGATGGGGGGTAGGAGGGAGGGGAAAGTGGCTGATGGGCATGGAGGAGGGCACCTGTTGGGATGAGCACTGGATGTTGTATGGAAACCAATTTGACAATAAACTTCATATAAAAAAAGTCTTAATAAAGGAATTCAGTAAACAAATTACTGTTTAATTTAGTATGAGGAGAAAATCTGGAAAGATTTTGCACTTAGACTACTTTACAAGTGTCTGCATGTTCTGTTTCTTGTTAAAGAAAGTAAAACTGGAAATTATAGATACATTATGGGTGTGGTTTGTGCAAGAAAGGAAATAAAAGGCTTTTACACTATTTCACAGGCTTGATGAGTGTTCATTTATATATGTTAAGTTACTGTAAAATGTTTAAGGTTTGTTTGTATCATTTTAGGACTCCCCCTTTAAACTGATATTTTTGCTTCTATAACTAATTCCAGGACTGAGTTACGAAGAATAGGAATCTGCAACTATATGATGGCATTTTATAGGTAAGGAAACTGAAATTTACAGATTATGTAACTTGTCTTCTTTTTCTAGATAATTAATGATACCGCAGTGGATATTGCAAAACTAGGATTTGGTATACATGTTCATATGTTGGGAAATTGCTTGTTCCTATATCAAGGTTTTTTTAAGCCTTTATATAATATGCACATTGGTGCCTTACATCATTTTTAATAGTGATGATAAATTAGCACATTATGACATTGTAATTAAAATACTTAAGAATGTTCAGTGAAAAAAAGTGCAGGTTATAAAGCCTATTTATAATATAGATCCAGTTTTGAGGAGAAATATCTATATATCTATATATCTATGTCTATCTATCTCTCTATATAGATAGATAGAAATAGATAGACATAGATACAGATCCAGTTTTGGGGAAAATACATATGCTTTAGATTATCATTACTATCAAATACACACATCTTCACATGAAATAGACCAAAGATATTTTTACGAAGTCTTAATGATTTTTTCTATTTCTGAGTAGTAAGAGAAGAGATCATTTCTTTATTTTGTTTTTCCATATTTTAAAAAATTGCCTCTGGGAATACATAATATTTTTATGATCATTTAAAATGTTAAAAAAAAAACGGTCATGGGCTCGATTTTTTTTCATTCTCCCCCCACCTTAAAAATATGCTGATTGGTCTATTATTACAGTCATTTTAATAATGGTGGCATGGAATCAGGGGAAGTGAAGGACTATTCCACAATATTTTCCCTTTGTCTGGTCTTCTGGACAAATCGCTTTAAAAAACAGGCTTGCATTCTGACCTGCTTTTCTCTGATACCTGACAATTCATCTCAGATGTTTCTCTCCTGGGTCTACCAGTGTCTTATCAGTGCTGCGTTCTGAAGAATTGAATGCAGTATGAGTTGATTTAACAGAGCTCTGTCATCCTCGATCTCTATTATGTCTAAGATTATAAGAAGTCTCCTGTCTTGTGACCTGGAATGCCCCACTAGAATGAATAATTCACCATCTAGTCTTCTCCAGTCACCCTATTTATGCCTTACCTGTTTTAAAACGGAAGTTTTCTAACAAATGAAAAAATATGGGTAAATAATTTTTCAGATTTTATTTCTTTACCCTGTAGTAGATTCCTGAGCAATATAAATGTGCAAATGAAAGCTGTCTCTTATTACTATCTGGCTTTCTCCGTGCAATTCATTTAGCTATATCTCTGTCTTTTCTTTTTGATGTAACAATTGCTGATATGAGGATGAATTGTAATGTTACTTGTCTGGAATCTGAGTGAAATATGCCTGAGGAATGTAATGATTAGGGTTTGGGGGGGGGGTGTTTCTATGTGAAAGATGTACTCTTTTTTAAAACTCAGCATTGGTGGGATATTGCCAGCCAGTACATTGAGGTTTTAGTTAAAAACAAAGTCCTAGGTTATAGTTTTCCACAGAAACATGGTAATAATTCATTAAACTTTAACAATTTAATCCAGAAGTCAGTGATGGTGGGGGGCCTCTGTGTGAAGCATAGAAAAAAAAATCTCTCTGAGGTCTGGTGCAATTTTCTTGCTTTTAATCTGGTGTTCAGGGTGTTTGCAATCATCCTTACTTCACAGTTGGGAGTTTTTCCTTGGTGTTCTTGTAGATTGTACAAGGAATGATAAAACAGATGTTATCAGGCTGCATGAGAATCTATCTCTTACCTCGCCACAATAGGAGGTGAAGTACAGATGTTGTTTAATAAAGAACTTAAGAGACAGGTCAGCCTGTCCAGCCTGGATGAACACAAGGCTGTAATTGCTCAAGTGGGGACACGTGGTACACCCCAAAGAGGATTCTCTTTGACAGCTCCAGCTTTTCTGGCTGAGCCCTCTGAGAGGTGAGAATGATATATATCTGTGGATATATATTGATATGTGTAAGGATAAACAGGGAGGGTGGAAGGTGTCAGATTAGAGGGTCACAAAAGGTTTTAATTTTTCCTTTGTCTTCCAAATTTAAGACACTTATGGCATAAGAATCGTCCTAAGAGTTCAGTCTTTGACTTTTCTTGAGCAATTCAATACTCAGTGCTAATCCACATGCCAATCAGCAATTTGGAAACAAATGGAAAATGTGAGAAGATGAATCAAATACTTTGCCCATTATAGAGTTTTCATGAGCAGAGAACAAGAGGGAGTTCACTTGATCTCTCAGGACAGCATCTCAAAACTCCTGCTAACAATAAACTGATCCACAGAAGCCTGATTCTACTCTTGGTCTAGCAGGTGACATAGGCTCCCCAGTTGTCCAAGTGCAGGGCTTGATCCTTTCCAATGATTAGACACTTGTTGCACTTTGGTGGGCAAGCAAATCACGTATTAGCATAAGAAGAGCTCTAACAAAAAGAATTGTAGAAGTTAAGTTTCATTTTTTTCAAGTACTGTCACTTTTTGTCTATCTTTTAAAAATAATATAAAATATTTTTACCAAAAAAAAATTGAAAAAAATAAAAGAGAAATAAAATATCTTTGAGTTGTAATCCCATGATCTAATAGTAATGATTGTTAACATCTTAGTTGTATGTTTTTCCGTACTGTTTCGTATGCGTGTGTAAACTACCCCCTCCACATACACTGTAACTTTTTAAATTAATAACCATATGCATCACCACATTCATGTTGTTAATAATCTGCTGCTTTCACCTGATAATATCACAGTCTTGTTTCATGTCAACACGTTAAGCTTAAGCATAGTAATCAATTGTATGGATTTATCATTAGTTATTAAGCTGATTCCTTATAGATAGACATTTAATTTGTTTCCACTATTCTGCGATTATAACAAACTATGATGAATACCTTTACAATCTTTTTTTGGTACACATTTAACAAATTATGTTAGAAAATGGAATTTCTGGGAAAAAAATGATAGCTACAGCCAAACTGTCACCTAAAGATGTTAAAATAATTTATGTTCCTGCCAGTAGCATATGAGAATCCCTGTGTTTTCTCGAACACTTGCCAACATTAGGTTTTGTGTTTTTGTTTTTTTTTTAATCTATATTAATCTGCTAAATTAAAAATGTTATCAGTTTGTTGTCCTGATTGGCATTTATTTCATTACTAATAAGATAGAGCATTTTTTATATGCTGGTAAACATTTAAATTCTTTTACCATTTGCCTTTTCATGACTTTTGCTCATTTTTTTTCCCTTTTAGGCTGTTTATATTTTCCTTATTGATTTTTAAGTTCATTATGTATTTTTTTTATGTTTATTTATCTATTTTTTGAGAGAGAGACAGTGCGAGCCAGGGAGGGGCAAAGAGAGAGAGAGAGAGGGAGATACAGAATCTGAAACAGGTTCCAGGCTCTGAGCTGTGAGCACAGAGCCCAATGCAAGGCTTGAACTCACAAACCGTGAGATCATGACCTGAGCTGAAGTCGGGTGCTTAACCTACTGAGCCACCCAGTCACCCCTGAGTTCAATATGTATTAAGCACATAAATTATTTTGTTATGAATTCTTTGCCATAGGCCCCCAAGTGTCGGTTTTTTAAAAACCTTGTTAGTGTCGTTTTGGGTCAAATAGAAACTTTAAAATCGATATGTAATAGAAGCACCTGGGTGGCTCAGTCGGTTAAGTGTCCATCTCTTGGTTTTGGCTCAGGACATGATCTCACAGTTCATGGGTTCAAGCCCTACATCAGGTTCCATGCTTACAGTGCAGAGCTTGCTTGAGATTCTCTCTCTCTCTCTCTCTCTCTCTCTCTCTCTGCCCCTTCCCCACTTGTGTTCTCTCTCTCTCTCCCTCTCTCTCTCAAAATAAATAAATAAATAAGCTTAAAAAACTATATGTAATAAAATCTATTCATCTCTTCCCATTATGATCTCTATCTTTGGTATAACTTCCAGCCCAAGATTATATCAATCTCATTGATATTTTCTTCTAGTGCTTTTATGATTTATTTGTTCTTATTTGAATCTTTAATCTATATGAAATGCTGCATACATTCCAGTATACAGCACTGGTTAGGAACTTAACCTTTTCTCCTTAAATGGTTAACTACCTTCTCCATCATCACGTATTGAATTTTCCATAATTTCATTATTGTTTTGAGTTGCTTTCTTTATGAGATTATAATTCTGATACATACTGGGTCTATTTCTGAATTCACTCTTCTATTAATCCATCTTCCCTTATACTAGCACCATACCTTTCCAAAAACTTTAACATAATATAGTGAGCAACCAAAGGGCATATCCTTTTGTCTACTTAGACACTGCACATCACCATCTTTCCATAGCAGTTGTGAATGCATGCCTGGACTTGAGTCCAACCCTGTCACTTACTACAAATATAATCACAGGTAAATTACCCACCTCTCTCAGATTTTGATTTCTTCCTGTGTAAAATGAAGAAAATAATACCTCACAGAGTTGTTGTGACAAGTGAAATAATTTGTGTAAAGCTCTTTGTGCAGTTTGGAATATAGCATATTCAACAGTAACTGTTTGTTCATAATAGAAAGACATTTAGGATGTGGTCCTTCTCATGGTTTTGCGCATGCCTTGATTGCAGAGATTAAGGATAAACATGAAAAGGCAGATGATTTGATGACGCGCCATAAGGTGAACACGCACATTCCAACCCTCCGTCTGTTAGGAGGCAGACTCAGGGCTGCTATGGCAGGTACAGAGGTGTGAGTAGGGCAGCTGACTGCTTAAGACATATTTCGTGGGGCGGGGGCAATGGCTTGATTTGGTCATCAGTGTCAAGGGATTGGTTCTCAGCTTGGTGGTCCAGTTGATCTAGAGTCAGTTCAGATCTGGAGTCACAAGCAGGAAATATATGGTCTCAGGTTATCTGATCTGAGAAGCTGCACAAGTCTGATGAAACAGGGCTGATTCAGATCATGTGCCCTGTCCAGAGAGCACGGAGATCTGCATGCTTCCGACCGTTTTTATAAACACGGCACATCCCTCTTCTCATATTTTGTCTACCGATCCTTATGATGTCCAAGGGTTCCTAAATCAGATGGGTGGTGCCACTGAAAATGCCCAGGTGCAGTTTTAACTTACCTGGTGCCTTCTCCCTCATGGAGTCTGAGTCACATAAATTGTTTATGAAGGTGAATTTCCCATTGATTATAAGGCCTGCCTTTAATACCCTGTATGACACTAAAACGACTTAATGTGACTTATGTTAATTTCTTCTACTCCTTTTCTGTTCCTTAACCCAGTAGCTGTTGCTTATGCCAGCCTCTCAACACTGGAAAAATTATTCTTGCACCCCCAAACTGAGTACGTCTTCAAATAACAGGAATGGTTATTTCTCAGTACAACGTCTGTCTCCTCTTCACCGTTAGATAAACCCTGACAAATTCACATTCTTTGGCCTTCTTTTCCTTGCTTACACACATACCTCTTTTCTGTTGATACATCTCTTCTTTATACTTGTTATCACGTACAGTTGATTAGGTTATAACCTTCGTTCCCTACATGCTAGCCTTTAGCTGTTGGGCTTGGTAGATCTCTAAGTCCATGCAGCAACATGTTTACACACCAACTCTCAGGACCACTGAATATGCTAATCCCTTGTATGCTGACCTTTACCACCGTCTGTTTCAATGGGCGGTTGTTTCCTGACCTTGTCTCCAAATTCAGAGTGCCAGTTCTTGATTACCGCCCCCAAATGAGCAGTGCCTTCTTTCACGCTACTAACAGGAAGCTTGTGCTCTCATCCAGTTCCATTTTCCTTGGGTGACACCAGACGAAGGAGTTATAGTTTTCACATCTAGTGTTATCTATCTATACTATAATAGCAGGCTTCATTGTTCCAAAATGCTGTTGAAAGACACAACCACTACTGAGCCATTACCTATATATTTTTTTATCACCCACTATTCATTATAATGCCTTTGTGTTCTGTCAGCGTTATCAGAGGCAACCAGTATTTATTAGGCATCCACCGGCTGTGTGACATTGTGGTACGTGCTGCCAAGGGCACTTGTGTAGAATGAAGCATTACAAGAGAGGAGGACGACAGTTTTTCTTTATGGCGCACCACCCCACCTTACACCGTAGTGTTGGCCACCAGGTTGGTCAAATGACCCATGTGGTTCCTTGGACTCCATTAGGATTCCCTAGAAAGGTGACAGTGTTTGTCATGTGTTTTAGATGGGCTCGTTGCAACATGGCCTTTGGGTGAATTTGCAAATATAGTAAGAAAAGACAGTCTTTTCTGAGAAAAGAGCAAACAAGAAAGCAAGGTTTTCTGAGAAAAGAGAAAGAAATTGTGTGTGTGTGTGTGTGTGTGTGTGTGTATTTGTAACTCAAGTGGCATAAGGACTTCTTTCATTTCAGTATGCATGCTGTGGAGCTGGGTTAATTTAAGACTTGTAAATATTTCTAGACCCATTTACCCAAATAAACGTAATTTACCTTATGACACATCATGTCCTGGAATTTCAGGTGAGGACTTAATGTACCCTTCTGAGACTGGTTTCTGATTTCTTGGCATCTGATCAAGATAGAGTCTGAGCTTCCAATTTTCTTAGTCTTTGGATTCATCAACCTTCTTAAGTCTCACAGTGTAGATATTGCTATAATAATTACCCTGTTAGTCTAGTGGGTCTGAGGTATATCTGCTCATTTTGGTACACACAGTATGCCCTTTGAACCTTCTGTCTCTTGGTCTCTGGGTGTCTGCCATTACATCATAGAGTCCTGCTAGATACTGACAAGTGTAAATCTACCATGATCTTTTGAAGTTTTGGGTGCTTCTTTTATTATGAGAATGATGATGGATTGAGTTATAACTCATTTCTTGTTCTCTGCCCAAAGTTTCTTAGCAGAGCTAGAATCAATTCTGGTGTAATGACTGGTCATACCAGGTAGAGGGTTGCATGACATTTTTTTGGGCACCAAGAGGGATTCATATTGTTTTGAACACAGAAGCAGGCTAACTCATTAAATAAGGCATTTCAGTGCAATAGAACTCACTTTGTATACATGATAGTCATTATTAGCAATAAAAATATTGATAATTTTAATGCATGCAATCTCATCATTTTACACCATATCCAGATATTTATTAGACTTTAATTTGCATGATGTATGGTTTCCATGTGTGTCCTTTTAACATTATTTTATTAAAGAGATTTTTTTAAATGTTTACTTAATTTTGAGAGAGAGACAGAGTGCGAATGAGGGAGGGGTGGAGAGAGAGGGAGACACAGAATCCGAAGCAGGCTCCAGGCTCTGAGCCGTAAGCACAGAGCCCGATGCCGGGTTCTAACTCATGAACCATGAGATCATGACCTGAGCCAAAGTTGGAAGCTTAACTGACTGAGCTGTCCAGGCACCCCCTTTAGAAAAAATTTTTTTAATGTTAATTTAGTTTTTTGTTTTTTTTTTAATTTTTTTTTCAACGTTTATTTATTTTTGGGACAGAGAGAGACAGAGCATGAATGGGGGAGGGGCAGAGAGAGAGGGAGACACAGAATCGGAAACAGGCTCCAGGTCTGCGCCATCAGCCCAGAGCCTGATGTGGGGCTCGAACTCACGGACCGCGAGATCGTGACCTGGCTGAAGCCGGATGCTTAACCGACTGCGCCACCCAGGTGCCCCATGTTAATTTAGTTTTGAGAGAGAGAGAGAAAGAGAAAGAAATGCAGAGTGTGAGGAGAGGAGGGGCAGAGAGAGAGGGAGACACAGAATCCAAAGCAGGCTCTAGGCTCTGAGCTGTCAGCACAGAGCCCAATGTGGGGTTTGAACTCATGAACCACAAGATCATGACCTGAGCCAAAGTCGGACTCTTAACCGACTGAGCTACCTAGGTGCCCCACTATGTGTGTCCTTTTATTTGATGTAGGCAAAGTAGATACCATTGCCTTGTGGGAAGTCATCATGGAGTATTGGAGAAACAGACAGACCTGAGATTGGATTCCACCCCAAATACTCTAATCACTCAGTAGTGAATGCAAGCAACTTACTCTCATCTTTGGTTTAGGGATTTATCACTTGGATTCCAGTCAAGAGGCTGCAACCATATGAATTATATTAACAGAGAGCTTTTAATATTAAGAATTACTAACTGGGTGTTGGAGAAATGAAAAGGTTAAAAACGAATGCCTAGGTACCATGGAGGTGATGATGTGGGAAGAAGCTACCACCCTCAGCTGCGAAACAGGAGGAAGAAGACGGAATATTAATACTGAGAAGATTGGAGGAGGGGCCTTGCAGGGCTTGGATGCAGATCTCCGAGGAGGGTGCACTGGCTGGGCTGGTGTCACCCGAGGGCAGCATCCACGAGGCTGGTTGTAGGAGTGTAAGAAAAGCTGCATGCTGACTCACCCTTGCTGCTGGCTTGGAAAGAACTTCTGTGAGCTGGAGTGAGCTGTGGCCTCCAGAGCTGAGAAGTGTTGCTAAGCCATGCGGACAACAGGGAATAAGCCAGGAAGGAACAAATCCTTCTTCCTACTCCAGTCTTGTGGTCTCTCTCGGATGACCCCTGGTGACAGAGCCTAGCGGGGGAACAGCAGGCTCTGACTGTGGGCTGCAGAGCACCAGCCCCATTGCCGCAGAGCAGAGCAGGGAAGGCTGATTTGAAACTGAGAAACAATCCTTTAATAACCAGCGCGGGGATGATGTTGCCTACCCCAGTTGGTTATCATTTTAATCATTATTATTATCACTGAAATCTATGTAAAGAATCTAGTGCAATGGCTGGCTCATAGTAAGGGCTAAAACTCATCAGTTATTTTCAATTTTTTACGGGTTTACAAAGTCTTCTTTCAGCTTAGTTCTTTTTTTTTTTTTAATTTTTTTTAACGTTTTTATTTTTGAGACAGAGAGAGACAGAGCATGAACGGGGGAGGGGCAGAGAGAGAGGGAGACACAGAATCGGAAGCAGGCTCCAGGCTCTGAGCCATCAGCCCAGAGCCCAACGCGGGGCTCGAACTCACGGACCGCGAGATCGTGACCTGAGCTGAAGTCGGACTGAGCCACCCAGGCGCCCCTCAGCTTAGTTCTTAAAGATGGCCAGTGACACGTTGACACTCTGATTCCTCTATTTTTTTAAAGTTTATTTATTTATTTTGAGAGAGAGAGAGGGAGTGAGAGAGAATCCCAAGCAGGCTCTGTGTTTTCAGCACAGAGCCCAGCGCGGGGCACGATATCATGAAGCATGAGTTCCTGACCTGAGCCGAAAGCAAGGGTCGGATGCTTAGCCAAATGAGCCACTCGGGCACCCCTGATTCCTCTATTTTGATCCCAAACCACCATAGTAGCATTTTGTGTGTGGATTAGTAGTGTTGCCTCTGGAATTCGTTTGTTATTAGTTGCAAACTTTGGACAAGTTAATTAAGTTCTCTAAGCCTAAATTTACATTACGTGAAATAACACATGGACAGTGCTTGATTCAAAGCCTGGCAAATAAGTGTTGAAACATGTTAGCTGCCATTATTGTTATGCTCATCGTCGCCACTATCAGTATTTAATGTGTGTGGAGAAAGCAACAAAATAGCCTCAACTTGAGATACAACGTCTGAGAAGCCATCTTTCTCCAAAATCACCAGTGATTCCCTTTAGCTCTGAAACGTAATCATTCTAATGAAAATGAAACACAGTTTGTTTTCCTTGTTAGCCACGTACCTCATTTTTGGTTCTTCAAAAAATTTCCATTTTTCTAACCTTTGATCCGATTATTCTGAAAGAACCCAATATTACCAATTCTGTTTTGCCTTAGGGGGTATTGAGTCCTGAGATTCTTTGAGCCTTTCCCTGAGTCATGCATGTGTTTGTGAAAAGGCCTGGAAGGGATTCAAAAATCCATCATGCCACTATCAGGGACTCTTGAATTCTGAAGCATTCCTGGCTCCCACTTGCTCAGGGATACGGAGACTGTCACTAGAAATTCAGAATGAGTGTTCTGCATGGTAATGCGGCACATCACTGCTAGGTCCTGAGGCAAGCTGAGGACATCCTGGATTTTATGCATTATGCATGAGAGGGTGTAAGAAATAAAGGATCAATCATCTTCTCCCTCAGATAACATTGATCATTTGCTACACATTATTTGGCTGGGCTCTGTGCAGATTTATTTTCTCCAATGAGAACGAGAAGCAGATTGCCTGTTTTCTTAATGAGCAATGACATCAATCTAGCCAAATCTATCTAATGCATTGGATGTCTCTCTCTCTCTCATTCTCTGCACCGCCCCCCCCCACCCCATAGTTAGAAGAAATGGGGACAGCTTCCGAAGACTGCCGACTCCTGTGAGGGTGCTGATGGAGTGGGAAACTTGGGTCTAATTCAGGGTGATGAGGAGTCTCTTTCTCTCCCTTTACTTTTTTTTTTCTTTTTAATTTAAAGCAGTGTTTTCACTCTTCATTTTTCCAGATGGCATATTCTGAGGGGCTGATCTGCAGGAAAGGCCAAGTGAAAAGTCACCCAATAATGAGATAGGAGGAAGATGGTGTGCGAAATGCATGACTAGGCAGTGATGCTAGGACTCTGAGCGGGCTGGAATGGCACAGTCATCGGGCAGAATAACAAATACCAATCAGAAAATGTTATTACAAGCGGTCCTCAGCCAACACGAGTGACTTCTTATAACATCGGAATCCACGTGTGGCCCCCATGAGCACCTGGAGTTGAGACCTTTCTGTTGATCCAGTGTTCCCCTCGCTGTGGTAGCCAATAGAATGTTGGAGGTAGTGGCAGGACTGAAGATCTGAGAGGACAGTGGAATGTCTTGCTGGAGCAAGACCCTCCTTCAATCAGACAAGTGTCAACTGTGGGAGGCAGGGGCTTTGGGACACTGGCTGGCTGAGGTTGGGCAATTTGGGATTTGGTGGAGCAGACTACTAATGGCAGATCAGGGCTGGCCTGGAGTCTTGGCAGGATTGGCCCGCCTGGAGACTGTTTGCTGGGAAGCACGATGCCTGAGGGAGAGGAGAGATCTCAGACCCCTGACCCGGCAGGGGGTAGGGCAAGAGGGGTCCTAACAAAGGAGGAAAATGTGTCACTAGGTGGATGGGGCAGAGGAACAGGGCAACTTTCAAGGAGATCCTGCCAATCAATGGCAGTGGCTCGGGTCCCAGAAGGAAGAGAAGAGGCTCTGGTGAGAATAAGGCAGGACACCCATCCCAGGCAAAGGCCAGAATGGTGGGCCACGAGGCTTCCACATCATAAACTTCCCACCCCTAGTGTCTCAAAGTCACAGAGAAAGAAATGTTGAAACTGTTGGAAACTAATTAACCATGAACCACAATAGCACGTGGAAAATCAGTGATGTAAATTGCGAAACATTAAGTCCTGCTTCTGTTTTTTTTTTTTTTTTCCTGCAGAAATGTAAATACGGGAGAATTTTTACCAAGCTAGAATGTAAGAACCAGGAAGACTTGGGCAGGGGCATTTCATGGAGTGTCACGCCTCTCCTCCATCAGGCTTGCTTCCCACTCTGAAGCAGGGAGGTGGGTTAGAACCACAGCTCAGGGACAGGGCTGGGAGACTGAGTTAAACACGCAGGCTTTCTGTGGAGGGAAAGGAGAGGCTGGGAGGGTGTTGGAGGGTCCGCTGAAGTAAGCTCACTCTGCCAGACACTGTGCTGAGACTCTGATGATTTTCCCATAAAATGAAGTGTTCTTAGCATTTTTTCTTTTCTGTTGGCTTTTCCCTCCCTCTCTCCCCTCCCTTTTCTTTTTTTCAAACAATTTTTAGAGCACGAGCAGGGGAGGGGCAGAGAGAGAGGGAGACGCAGAATCCGAAGCATGCGCCAGGCTCTGAGCTCTCAGCACAGAGCCTGATGAGGGGCTCAGGGCTTAGGGCCGGAACCCATGAACCATGAGATCATGACCTGAGCCAAGGTCAGACTGAGCCACCCAGGCGCTCCCCACCCCTTCCCTTTTCTTAACAAATGAGGAAACTGTAACAGGGAGAAGCAAATTAACTCGCTCAGGTAGAGAGCTGATCTCTAATCTATTAACGTGAGTCCAGAGCCTGGTCTCTCATGCACCCTGCCACACAGCTCTCAGGCGTCTGCTCTGGGATGTGAAGACTGAGTCAGTCCCGCTCAGAGGCTGCCCTGAGCCAAAGCATCGCCTTTCTCATTCTAGAGCGAGAGAGTCTTTTTATCGATTCACCCTGAGATCAACTTACTGTTTGGGGAGTTCAGCAAACACGGTGTGCGTGGTATGAACTAGCAGTCCGCTCCTTAAAGGTCCTTTTATTTTGTGCCCCGATGTAGATCATTACGTTGTAGATCTTATTTAAAGTCATCTTTTTATATTTGGCCGATTGCTCCAGCCTGTCAAGATCTTTTTAAATCCTTACTAACAGCAGATTCTTCTTTTTTGTTCCTTCTTTTTTAAAGTCCAATACAACATGAAATGAAAACCACAACTCTCTTAAAAGCCCTCCTGTTTCGGAAAGCTTTGACACATTCAGCAGAGATCTATTCCTCGGTGTCTGTCTGTGCTATGTTTATTTTCTGCCTTGCCGATTCGTGGAGGATAACTGTACCCAAATGTGCCTTTAGACGGCAAACTCTTCAGGGCAAGGGCTCTGCTCTTTGTTTTGGCACATGCTACCTATTACAGAGCTCAGTGTGCACCTGGGGCTCCAGATAAATAATAACAATCCCGGACTATTTCTCACTTGGAGAGCTGCACGGGCCTTTTCAGACAGTGTGTTAGCTTTCTTTAAAGAATATCCGAGTGACCGATTTTACCTTGACATTGGGTGCCCATCTCTCTGCACCTGTTCTACCTGCTGCCTGGCTGGTAGCTGCTTCTTTATTGTTTGCTGTTTCTGCACTGCCCTTAGGAGCCATTCCTGAGAAGTAGCACTTTGGCTTGCAGATGATGCACGCCTTTATGAATGTTCTGGTTCTGACGCCAACCAGGCAGCATTCTTCCCCCTTGCCCTCCCCACCCTGTTAGTGCTGAAGTGTGAATCCCGGATGGTTTCCAGTGGACAGGAGCCAGAGCAGGAGGAGGTAAAGAGGTGGGAGGGGACAGTTATTTGATTTCTGGCAGTAAAAACAACTAGCCGAAGCCTGGGTTTCACAGATTTTAGCAAAATAGTCTTTTGCTTTTCATTTCTTTCCCTCTCTTTCTCATGAAGAGCTCGAATGGCTGGGGGCTGGGGGGTGGGGTGGGGTGGGGGAGGATTACAGCTTTCTTTTGTTTGCTTTGAAAAGAATAGTTTAAATACAGTTAATGTACCTATTATCATTTTCAAAATATAGAACGAAAGAAATCCTGGTTGGCTCCAATGGATTTGGAAGCAAAGTTGCCTGCTTTGGCTGCAGCCAGATTAGATTACTGTAATTCTCTCAAGTGGCACTTTTGCTAACAATTAAAGTGGATCTTTGGAGGGACCAGGATTCAGTTGAGAGGAAGATGTCTTACAGCAGCGAATCAACCATTTGTTCTCAGATTGAGAATAAAAAAATAAACTTTTAATCCCCTCCACTTTTGGGTGGCCGTTGCATAGAGGAGGGCTTGCTTTTTAACAGACTGACGCTTCAAATCTTGAATTACCTGGCTCCATCTCATGCCTCCGGGCTCTTCTTGGCGAACCAAACTTCATCATTAGATAGGGCTTATATTCTCTATCAAATGGGCCTTTTGAACGTTCCTTTTATCATGCTAACGTCTCATTCATTCACCTCCAAAATGGTGAGGTCAAAACTTCTCTGTCTAGGCAATTACTGTTATCCTGTAGCGTGTGATATGTGTAATTGATACTAACTATAATGTCATACATTTTATTCATTTATTTATTTAATTTTATTTTAAAAAATGTTTATTTATTTTTGAGAGAGAGAGAGTAAGCAGGGAAGGGCAGAGAGAGAGAGGGGTGCAGAGGATCTGAAGCGAGCTCTGTGCTGACAGCAGGAAGCCTGCCTGATGGGGGACTCAAACTCACCAACCATGAGATCAGGACTTGAGCCAGCGTCGGATGCTCAATCCACATTTTTGTTCCAAAGAGTAGCTTTATTTCTTTTTTTTTTTTTTTAATTTTTTTTTTTCAACGTTTATTTATTTTTGGGACAGAGAGAGACAGAGCATGAACGGGGGAGGGGCAGAGAGAGAGGGAGACACAGAATCGGAAACAGGCTCCAGGCTCTGAGCCATCAGCCCAGAGCCTGACGCGGGGCTCGAACTCACGGACCGCGAGATCGTGACCTGGCTGAAGTCGGACGCTTAACCGACTGCGCCACCCAGGCGCCCCAAGAGTAGCTTTATTTCTTGACCCTCTTTATTTTTAAATATTTATTTATTTATTTATTTATTTATTTATTTATTTATTTATACTGCAAATGTCTTAATCATTTTTGTTTACAACTGAAACTCTGGGAACTCAAAGTTAACATCTTTAATTTCTGCCTCTGAGTCTTCAGACTGTTTTCTTTTTCTTTTTTTTTTTTTTTTAACGTTTATTTATTTATTTTTGGGACAGAGAGAGACAGAGCATGAACGGGGGAGGAGCAGAGAGAGAGGGAGACACAGAATCGGAAACAGGCTCCAGGCTCTGAGCCATCAGCCCAGAGCCCGATGCGGGGCTCGAACTCACGGACCGCGAGATCGTGACCTGGCTGAAGTCGGACGCCTAACCGACTGTGCCACCCAGGCGCCCCAGACTGTTTTCAAAGTAAAGCTGTCTGGTGCACTCAGTGATTGGTCAGGATCTGTAAAATGGACATTGTCTAGTTCAACGTTCCATTGTATCAAGACTGTTTCCCCCCCATCCAAAGTTTCTGCCTCTCTTTTTCTCCTGATCCAACTTCTAAGTTACACTGAGGGGAGCAAAGGTTGCTCTCATGATGTTGAAGGCTGAGAGAAGTCACATCCATTTTCTGTTCTGCTGATGTTCCTGGAGTCTGTTATCCTGCTGTGGCTAACACCTGGAGGAATCACACAGAGGAGCAACTGTCCCTCTTCTCACCCTGCTGGTGGCTCCATTCTCCTCCCCTTCCTCCTCCCATTGGGGGTCCCTTCCCAGACAGGCTCTTAGAGCCACTCATTGGCCGATCTTCACTCCAGGACCATGAGATCCTTGTCGTTCCTCAGGTTTGGTTTGTGGCTGATGATGGCGTTGGACCACTGCTCAAGTCTAGGCGCACGTGCCACCACACTCTTGTTTCTTGCAAGTTTCACGGGGCTGGATAGACTTGCAAAGACTGCCACTCTCCAACTGTACCTGGAAAATGTATTAGCAGGCTTCCCCCCACCCCCAGATATTCTAAACATCACAGGAGAATGCCCTGGTACCCTTCAAGCCCCTAGTTTGGCCAGAGGTGGAAAAGATTAAAAAAAATTCCCACTGTTCATTTTTTCCATCTTTTAATCTTCGTTGGACTTCTTCATCTCTCCTCTTCTCGTAGTGGTGTTGGCCCTGGGGAGACAGGGTGAGGGGTAGCTCCCTGGCTTTGGATAGATGTATTAGCATCTTCTTTCTTGCCCCTGAGGTCATTTATCTCAAAGTCAAGGCTTGGGCATATCGTTTCATTGCTTCCTACATGTGTAGTATGTCCGCTATGTTTATCTTTAAGATTTAGAATAAAAAAGCAACTTTTCATTTCCTCCCTTGGGTTGATGTTGAACTGATGATGGGAGCAACTACTTCCCTATGGCAAATGGCAAGTCAGTGTCTCCAGGTCCGGATGCAGAGATGGCAGGGGTTATGAATACTACCTGCTGCTTGGTGTCTCACATTTTTGGTGTGACATGAATACTTTATATTTTTTCCTCCTATAGATGTGTGTGAATGTGTGTGTGTGTGTGTATGCTTGTGTGTGTACTTTGGCAACTATCATAACCAAAGTAGTCCCACGAAGAACAAATTTCTTAAGTAAAAAAAAAAAAATTTCTGTAATATTAATGATGCCATACAGACGACTATTTAGGAATAATAACTGTGATGTCATCTCAAGAATCCCGTGTCAGGAAGGATCAATGTAACATTTTTGGCCCTAGGAGAAAATATGCATGGCTCTATCAAAGCAGAAATATAATGATTAATTGTATATAAATATTTGATTATATTTTGCTGTTTTCGGGAATCTGGAAGCAAGACAGCAATCTTTTTCTCGTACTGGGCTGAATGGTGCTGGAGCTGGGATGAGCATGTGTGGGTGGAGCTGGGGTGGAGGTCTGGTGGGCAGGACCAGGTGATGAGCAAGGAAGATTTCATCTTTATTGTACATGGCTTAACCATGTAGTATTTGTTTAGTTTGATAATTTGAAATGAGGTCATGTTAATCTTGTACTTTCTTTGGGAGGCACGTGAGGAGGTTTACCTGCCCACTTGGATGTCAAGTTATTAAAATCCAAGAGGGATAGAGTAGAGGGAGAGATATATGGTAACATGCTATCTATCCAGCAGCTCATGTCATCTAGGGTGTTTGAACTGAGGGCAAGGATCTGCCAACCAGGACTGGGACTCACGTGAAGGGCGTACAGGCACAAGACACACTGTCAGAAGTGCGCGATATCATCCCAAAGACACGGGTCATAGGCTGTAACTGAATAAAGGCAATGGCCTTTAAACTCACACAGATCTGAGCTATGATGCCACCTTATTCATTTCTTTGCTCACAACCTTGATAGTGTTGACACTTAAAGTTGTACTGTTACTGGAAACTGGAAGGTATTTTGTTTAAGAATAGTTTTTCTTTAATGTTTATTTATTTTTGATGGGGTGGGGGAGAGGGGAGGGCAAGGACAGAGAGGGAGAGAGAATCCCAAGCAGGCTCTGTGCTGTCAGCGCAGAGCCTGACATGAGGCTCGAACTCACAAAGCACGAGCTCATGACGTGAGCTGAAACCGAGAGTTGGACGTGTAACTCACTGAACCACCCAAGCAGCCCGAAACTGGAAAGTACTAAATTTTACTCTAGGAATGTAATGTGGAACTCCAATCAGTGGACCCATATTAAGAAAAAAACAATTTAATTTAAAAAAGTGTTTGAAATCTTGGCTCTATAGCAAAATATATGATTATTAAATTTGTAATTGTGTACTTTAAGGTAAAACAAATGATTTAAGTATATATACATATATATTTTTATAATTACTTGCTTTAATGATGTTTTGATCAACTAACTAAGTTGTACTGGATTTCATTTAGGGCCATATCATCTGAAACATGATGTTTATTTAACCTTTATAGTCAAACTCAATGTAGAAGTGTGGGAACACAGTCAACTGAGGCAATAGCAGATTCTTCTCGTCCTTATCAAATTCATTTCAGAGCTATGCTCATTGAGTGGAATAGTTTAAATTATGGTTGCATAATGTACATCATTTTTCTCCTATGGTCATACTTACTCTTATTCTCCCTCCTTTGCTGAGATCATAGAGTTAAATTCACATTAATTAAGTGCACATTTATACTTTATTGTTATCTCCTCCTCACAGATGAAGAAATAAAGCTTAGAGCAGTTGAGACATTTGTCAGCTTCTCAGAGCTTTAACAGCCAAGGAGAAAGTTTTGAAAGCAAGCCATGGGGAATGTTTAGCCTTGCATCTGAGGCTAGGAGAGCTGTCTCCCTCCGGGTTCCTTATCCATCATCACCCAGCTATTTGCTCAAAGTCAAAACGTAGTAGTCATTCTTGGTTCCTCCCTCTTTCTCACCTTCCACATGATAAATATTTAAAATCTATCCATTTCCTTAGTTTAGGCCATCATCATCTCACCTGGATATTAAGAATATGATAATAGCAAATGTGTGTGTGTGTGTGTGTGTGTGTGTGTGTGTGTGTGTGTAGCACTTACTAAGCATTATACCACACCTGACATGTACTTATCTATATTTAATTCTCACAATTACTCCTTGAGGTAAGTCCTATTGTTTGTTCTCATTTTAAAAACAAGAAAACTAAGGCACACCTAGATTAGAGGCAAAGATAAGAAACAGTATCCTATTTGATTTTTCCACCTTAGTTTTGTTTTCTCCAATTCACTTTCAGCACAGCTAGTCTGATAGTTTTAAAGCAAAAACCTTCCTATATTGCTTACGATGTTAAAATCTTTTTTTTTCTTTTGGCATCTTGCTACCATTTGGGGTCCACACTGGGTACTTGGTACCCCTTTTCCATGGGGCCTTACCCATGTAAGAGTAGTAACTGATGGAAGATTACTGGTGGAAGTTGGGTACCACACAAGGACCTGGTGGAAGAGGAGAGCTGTTTGGACCAGCATCTTCTTGGTGCCTTTGTAGACTGTATGTTCTAAAGATGCCTACAACAATATCTTCCCTCCCACACAGTCTTAGAGAGCAACACTGTGAGAAGTGCTCCTTTCTCTTGAATCTGGATGGGCTTATAACTGTGGTCACTCTGACCCTCTGAGACTTCCAAGGCTGTATCATAAAAGGTGGTGTGGCTTCTGCATAGATCATGGAAAGAATTGCTCCGGATCTCTGTAGAAGCTACCAAAATGCCCCAAGGCCGCTGTGTTATGAGGAAGCCCAGTCTAGCTGTGGTACAGAGACCACCCAGAGAAGCTCTGAGACTCCTGAACAGAGATGCCAGCCCAGCCACCAGCTGCTCCAGTGCCATCATTGTCTGACTGTAACTGCATGAGACACCTTGAGCAGAAGCAACCAGCTATGGCTTTCCCAAATAATGACGCAGAAATTAAAAAAATGATTGTTGCTGTTCTAAGCCATTAAGTTTGGGATGATATGTTACACAGCAACATAGAACTGGGACTGTGTCCTGCAATTTATATCACTCGAGAGTAGCTGTAGGCTTGAGGAGGACACACACAGTGTTTTGATCCCCAGTTTATTCCGGGAAAGAGGGTTCCCTATCTTCCCAGGCTACTTTGTCTAAAAGATGAGTGGCTGAGACAGTTGTGTGTACTTGAACTGTGTTTCTTACTGAACTTTCAGCATCTTGGTGCATCACAGGTGATGAAACACACATTTTTATCAGTTGGTGATCCTGCCAGATGTCTCCTGCCTTCATTAGGTGGCTTGGCAGGGAGCTAGCTCAACAGAAGGATGTACTCACCCTGACCCTCATCCTAGAAGCTCCCTGTCAGGTAGTTCATGGGTGCTCTCTGCTCCCCTCCCAACTTCTTGATAAAAATTTCCAGCAGCATTGGGGAGAAGATACCTATTCTGGAGCACTTTCCATGGTGCCTTCCTTACACTGGCCAGCCACGTTCTCTGCATGAGCTCGAGGAATTATGGGCACTCCTTTGCCACTCTACTTCTTCAATAAATCCCACTTTAGACTTACACTGTGTGTCGCTTGTGGTGTCTTACACTCTTTGTGCTCCTTACAATAAGAAGTAGGGTCAGTGGCCAACACAGTCTATGGATTTAGTCAGTCCAAGTTGGATTAATAGTGACAGAATGGGGGGCATCCCCTTCATAGTTAGTGGTGAGAATGCTTCAGCAAAAATATCTCACCAAATATCAGGATGCCTCTCTCTGTGCCTGATATTTTACCATTAGAGACTTATGTAATCAAGAAAGACAATGTTTTCAAGGATTCCAGAGTTTAAAGGGGGAGACAGACAAAGGAGCTGGCAACTGCAACTCAGGATGAGCAGCACCACAGGAAGACTATGCCGAGGGCGTCTTGGGAGGAAATAGATCTCAGGGGAGGCAGGGGAAGTCAGGGATGTCTGAAGAAGCAGTAATGTGAGGACTGAGATCTGAAGATTAAGATGGAGTTGGCCAGGGGCGCTTGTGTGGCTCAGTCAGTTGGGCATCCAACTCTTATTTTGGCTCAGGTCATGATCTCATGGTCTTGAGATCCAGCCCCATGTCAGGCTCTGTGCTGGGCATGGAGCCTGCTTGAGATTCTCTCTTTCCTTTTACCCCTCACCTGCTCATGCTCTCTCTCTCTCAAAAAGAACAAAAAAAAAGATAGATGTGGCCAAGGGAAGGGAAGGAAAGGAGAGAGAAAGCCTGCCCCGTTTCAGGAATTGGAACACCACTCTGCTTTGGGAGACTGGGGGGATGGAAAAGTGGGGAGGAGAGCATCAGAATGAGGGAGGAGAAGGTGGAGGGTACAATCAAATCATGCAGGGGAGTTGGACTCTATTTCGAGGGCAGTAAGGAGCTGCTCATTGTTCTTAGTCAGGAGAGGTACAAGATGAGATTTGCCTTTTGGGAATATGGCTTTGTCTGTAGTGTAAAGCATTGGAAGGGGCCATGGTGGTCATCTAAGTGAGATGCTGGTGGCCTCGAATTGGGAAAAAGTGGACATGTTTTAAGATGCTTTTCGATGTGACCTCAGAGTATTTTTTTACCCTCATCCTCCTTAATTCCCACTTCCCCACCTCCAAACACTATGTTCCATCCTGCTAGTCTTTAAATATATCAGCTCTTCAGCGTGTCAGGCATCAAAGTCTTTTTAAATCCCCCTTCCACAGTTTTTCCAGTCTGTAATGTCCCTTGTCTTTCACATTTGGCAAACTTACTCATCCTTCAGACCCATCTCCTCCCTATTTTCCCTGACTTGCTCGGGAAATACCATTATTTTCTCCTTGATGCTTCAGTAGATTGCTTTCCTCTCTTCTGTTATATGTATTGTACGCTCCTGTTTTCCCCTTCAGATCTACTCTTTCTTTCATCCTGTCCACACTGCTGGTTGCCTGGAAAGTCAGTCTGAATGGATACCAATGGACTCTCTTCTCGGAGACTGAATGGATGGGTCAGTCTCCATCCATTGGCTTGGCATTGGGCTGGCTATTTTCAGGAGAAGAGAGGGAATAAGGAGAATAAATTTGGCTTATTTATTCCCCTGGCATCCTTTCTGTGTGACTACTCTGGGCTAGTTGCCTCCCACAACAAAGATTCTACCTAGTGATGTGCTGGTAAATGGTTAACAAGCAGCTTGAAGGTTGGAGAATCCCTGATGCGTAGTTTTTGTCCATTTCTGTAGTGTAAAGACTCCTACCATGACCAGTTTCAAGAAACCAATGTGATGTCACTAAATGTGGAGTTGGGAAGGGATGTACACTGTCTGTTTTCTCAAAGTGGCACAAGTCAGCTCTAGCCCCTCATGGTTCCATTTTCCCTTGTAAATAATTGTATCTGTTCTTCCCTTAGCCCTTTGGGTCTGTGAGGAGGGCTGTGCCATAATTTTTAGTCCTGGGAAACTGTGCTATCTTCTGTGGCTTTCTTCACAATACCCATAACTTTGAAAATAGTCCTTCTATTAGACTCTCCTTAGATTATACAATTTGAGGTGCCATCTGTTTCCTGATGAGATCCTAATTAATTCACCAAGTAATATTATGTAGAAATTGGTCATTTAAAAAGCTTTTCTCCTGCTATATTACAAATACTTAGAATGCAGGGATTATGATTTATTAATTTTTGTATCTCCAACATCTAGTCAATGGAGGGGTGAGATGGGAAAGAAGGATCTAATTCTTATCCAGTATCTACTATGCACCACATATTGTCAGATACGTCAGAACTGTTCTGTCTTTAATTTTAACAAATCAAATCAAGTCTAGTCACTATCATTATAGGCATTGACAGATAAGGAAACTGAGGCTCAGAGTGTTAAATAACTTTTTCATGGTTACAGTTAAGAAGTAGCTGAGTTAGGATTTGAACTTGAGTGTCTGGCTCTAAAATATTCTTTTTGCTCCGTTGTCTCAATTCATTTTTAGTACATGAATGGAAGTTTTAGCTAACAGAGAAGATAGACTGAGTGCCATCAGAGATGCCTGATGAGAGGGATCTCCATGTGGAAGGAAGATGGCAGTTGGCTTCCTTCTGTTCCTAGGAGTGAACTTTCTAGCAATCTAGTAGCTTATGAAATGTAGACTGGTAATGTATAAGCATTTCCATTGAACAGGGTGTTTTAGGTGACATCAGGAAATCATAGATTAGTCATAAATCTGGCAGGTATTTTTATTAGTAGCTTATCAAATTCATATCTTACAATAGTACCGGGCAGCTTCTAATCTCTTTAGGGTTTAACATTAGCTTAATGCTCCAAGATGAGGAAAACCATGCCTGTAAAGTTGCATTAAATGATGGCAGAAACTGCAAGCGTGATCAATTCAAGAGAAATTTCGTAAGAGAAAGTACTTAGATCATCCTAACATCTCAGATTTTGTGCTCCAGTCTTTTCATCTAGAATGTACTAGTGACCCTAGTCCAGACCTGGAGGGATCTGTGGGAAGTCTGCTTTAGAGAAACATCTGTCATGTATTTCCGCTCTCTTGAAAGGGCTTAGTGTTTTGTTTTAATAATGAAAAACATTTGCTGGAAAAATCGATCTTGTTTTGGCAATGTCATTCTGTTATGATGACATGAAAGGGAACACAATAGGTCTAGCAGACCTCTC
This sequence comes from Puma concolor, assembly GCF_028749965.1. Lineage (NCBI taxonomy): Eukaryota > Metazoa > Chordata > Mammalia > Carnivora > Felidae > Puma > Puma concolor. The sequence goes on from NC_141684.1 coordinate 43,386,005, forward strand.
AGGAGCCTGAGTGAGAAAACTTGAGTCTACTACCAGCTTTTGATACTTGCCTCGTTTTATCATTACAGCTGAGCCACCTGAATGTGTGCGCCTCAGTCTTCTTATAGGTGCAGTGGGTAGTGAGATTAGACGTAGCCTAAACTGTCTTCCTCGCTCTGAAAGCGTATGAAACCCTTATAAGTTTTTCTTTCTTTTTAGTGAAACTGTTACAATTTTTCTACATTTATCAGCCACTATGCCTTTAATTTCAATTTTATTCCTATTTTCCTTTATAGCAATAATTTTATTATTTAGTTAGTCATCCTCTCTCTCCTTCTCTCTTATCTATCATTTGCTTACCATCTGGCTATGTATCTATAACTACTAAGGAGAAAATCTGCCCAGTGTCCAATGTGTAGGTACAAAAATAAAACAATCCCTACATTATGTACTTCTGTCTAGCCTTCTATTCCCTAACACATGTTTTGCGTATATGTGTGTGTGCATGTGCACATATATATATGCATTAACACACGTAGGTGTAAACATTATATATTTATATACATATATTAATATTAATGTAGCTATGTCTCTACACAGTTGTCTTTTGGTAATTGTTTACCAATCAATTCTCTTGGAATAAAAAGAAACATTTTGATTTATAGCATTTGCCAGTTTCTGTGGTCTAACAGCTCCCACCATGGCAATTTCAAGCTACCCATGGTAAATTGCCGAATGTAGAGCTGAGAAAAGATGCACAAAATTGGCCCTTGCAAGCGATGCAAGCTGGTTCCCGCACACCTTCGAGTGTAAGCAGCTTGTGGGGCACAAACTGCTCTATTTCATGCTAAAATACCTATTTTAACATATATTTTGGGAACTGAATACTGAACCTAAAAGTAGGGAATACAAAGCTTGTGTTTTCTAGTTAATTTCTGTTAATTAGGATCTTGGAATTCTTTTTCAACGTTTTTTTTTTTTTTTTTTTTTTTTTTTAATTTTATTTTTTGGGACAGAGAAAGACAGAGCATGAACGGGGGAGGGGCAGAGAGAGAGGGAGACACAGAATTGGAAACAGGCTCCAGGCTCTGAGCCATCAGCCCAGAGCCCGACGTGGGGCTCGAACTCACGGACTGTGAGATCGTGACCTGGCTGAAGTCAGACGCTTAACTGACTGCGCCACCCAGGCACCCCTGGAATTCTTTTTAATAGCCCTCTGTCACCCTCATACCAAATGCATGCATACACAAGCACGTATACGCACACACCTCAATTTGGTTGAATTTTGTTGATGATGTCTGTGCCTTATGTAATTGTGTGTAAGTAGACAATATTAAAATACTGTACCAATTTTCTCCTTCACAAATCGTCTATCCTTTCAAATTTGAAGTTAGGAGAGCTTCCTTAAAAATATGTATTTCTAAAGAGTTCTAAACCTTTTTAAAAAATGTTTATTTATTTTTGAGAGAGAGAGAGAGAGAGAGAGAGAGAGAGAGAGAAGAGGGAGACACAGAATCGGAAGCAGACTCCAGGCTCTGCGCTGTCGGCACAGAGCCCAATAGGGGGTGGGGGGCTCAAACTCAGGAACCCTGAGATCGTGACCTGAGCTGAAGTCGGACACTTAACGCACTAAGCTACCCAGGTGCCTCAAGGGTTCTAAACCTCTAAGCCTTTCCTCATGAGTGTGTCTGTGTTTGTACCCAAGATTTTCATTGATTAGTTGTTTATCAAAGGAGTTAGTGCTGGAAAAATCCCCAAACTATTAGAATCAAGTCAGAGACTGATATAAATTTGATATACTCAGAAATCCAGAGAGCTGCACATAGTAATTTGGTATTTAGTCAATCGCAGAAAGGCTACAATGCGTTGACTGTTGACTGAATGATGAGCATCAAACATAGAGTGTAATTAACACAGACAGAAGCTTACTGCCAACAACAGTTTGAAACAATTTTAGTCCTCTGTCTCTTGCCAACTTTGATATATAAAGAACCCTTCATTGCATGATGGAGAAAATTTGTTTTTGTATGGGGAATTCAGCGTGTACCCCAGAGCCTCCAGAATAGTGGCTTTTGCAGGGTAGGAACTTAATGGGTATTTGTTGGATTGAACCAGATCTACATTAAAAAAAAAATTGGTCCTCAGACACCACAATTCTTGTTAGAAAATACCACTGAGTTTCATGAGCCAGTGATAACATGTCCTCTGTACCCTCAAGTAGTAAGTGAGCCTTTGCCAGGCTAGTGAATATTTTTTAAGGGAGGAAAGACAATGATGAATACCTATCTTATTCAATCCAAGGAAAACTTTTATAAAAATAGTCACTGAGAATTTGAAGTTGTGTGCAGATCCAAGAATTGATCTGTGCTGATCAAATGTGTAAGAAGGAATATCAGCTCTAAGGTATCCATTTCAGCTACTACTTGAGTTCTAAGTTATCCACTAATAGTTTATCTGCTAAAACTGGAATCGTGTTTGCCTTGATAATTCGCTGCACCCTGGGCAATGAGCTTGAATTTTGAGCTGAGAGCCAGGTGGTACAGGACTTGGAAGAATATGCAGGTAGATACTGAGCAAGCTGCAGGTAGATGTGTGTGTGTGTGTGTGTGTGTGTGTGTGTGTGTGAACATTGCAAAGTGTGTATCATTCATCCACACTGATAGAGATAATAGTCAGAACATAGCCATTATCTGTAGTCCTTGATTGTCTTTAGGCTACAGTTCTAAGTCATGAGCTGCCCTTGTGGATCTCTCTGGCCTCACCTCTTGCCACTTCCTTCCTTGTACCCACAGATTAGTCATGTTGAGCTGTTAGCAGCCCCCCAAAGCAGTTAGGATTCCTGATACCCCTGTGCCACAGGACTGCTCTTCCTGCTTGCTACATGCTTCTTCCCGTCTGACACTCCTCCCACCCCTTACTCAGCTTGGTTTACTCCTCTAAATCATTCTTCTCGACCCAGTTCAGATGTCTCTTAGAATGTCACCCTCGTCTGCACTGAGTGCCTATCTTGGGAGGCCCAATGAGTGTAGTAATACATTTATCAGTGTCTATCACGTTGTATTGTAGCTGTTGGTCTGCAGGTTCCCCTGCAGACTGTATGCTCTTGAGGAAGAGAGTGATTACTATCTCTTTGTATTCCCAGGACCCAGCACATTTGGCAAATAGTAGGTATTCCATAAATGTTGAGTATTTCAATATATAAATAGCTAAAATGAATAAATATGTGATTTACCAGTTGAGTATTCATCTATTCAATCTTGAATTGCCTTTATTCATCAAGATTTTTCCTTTTTTAAAAATGTTTTTATTATTTTTTTCTAAGAGAGAGAGAAAGAGAGGGAGAGAGAGAGAGAGAGCGAGTGCATAGAGAGAGGGAGACACAGAATCCAAAACAGGCTCCAGGCTCTGAGCTGTAGCACAGTGCCAGACGTGGGGCTCAAACCCATGAACCATGAGATCGTGACCTGAGACAAAGTGGGACACTTAACCCACTGAGCCACCCAGGTGTCCCCAGCAGGAATTTTTGTTGTAGAAGAAACACAACTTAAAGAAAAACAGGAATTTACCAGTTCAAATAACTGTGAGTCTAACGAGTGGCGTTAACTATGGGCTTATTGGATCCAGGTCTCCGATGATGCCATTAGAAATCTCTTTCTCTCCATGTCTCTTTTCTCCTCTGGGGTGTTTTCTCATTAGGTTCTCTCCATGTGATTGGAAAAGATGGTCCTTGTAGCTCTAGGCTTACATGATCCAATATAGATCACAATTTCAGAATGATACTGAATGTCTCCATCATTACACCCAAGATGCCTATGCTTGGCTCTGGTTGGGTTCCACATTCACCCTTGGACCAATCACTGTGCCCAGGGCAGTTAAGCATTCTGATTTTTCACCTTAGATCACATGCAAGCACCTGTGGATGGCAGGTTTCCTTAATTGAATACTTCTTGGGAAGTGGTTTCTGGGGGCAGTTTGCAACAGGAAGTGATAATTAAAATAGGCATGTATATCTATATG